>NC_057862.1:149531561-150789061 GCF_019393635.1 Dromiciops gliroides
CACAAACAAAATTTGTTTTTAAGGGTAAAACAAACTTCTTTGAGACAATTTTACTGCCCTTTCAAAAATAATATTTTAATTTCTTCTCATTTACATTTTTAAATAATTTTTAACATTTGTTATTTTTTTAAGTTTTGAGTTCCAAATTCTTTCTTTCTTTCTTTTTGGTGAGGCAATTGGGGTTAAGTGACTTGCCCATCGTCACACAGCTAGTAAGTGTCAAGGGTCTGAGGCCAGATTTGAACTCAGGTCCTCCTGAATCCAGGGCCAGTGCTTTATCTACTGAGCCACCTAGCTGCCCCTGTGTTCCAAATTCTATCCCTCCTTTCCTCTTCTTTCTTTTCCCTGAAATGGTAAGCAATTTGATATACATGTCCTTCAGGTTATACATGTACACTCATGTAAAACATTTCCATATTAGTCATTTTGTCATTTTAGTCATTTTGTGTAAGAAGACTCAATCAGAAAAAAATAAAGAATGAAAGTGAAAATAGTATGCTTCAGTCTGTATTCAGATTTGATCAGTCCTTTCTCTGGATGTGGATAACATTTTAAAATTATTAATCATTTGGAATTGTCTTGGATCATTGTATTGTTGGGAATAGCTAAGTCATTCACAATTCTTCATTATACAATATTGCTGTTACAATGTCCTCCTAGTTCTACTCACTTCACTTTGCATGAGTTTATGTAAGTCTTTCTAGCTTTTTCTGAGAGCATCCTGCTCATCATTTCTTAAAGCACAATAGTATTCCATTACAAACACATACCACACCTTGTTCAACCATTCCCCAAATGATGAACATCCCCTCAATTTCCAATTCTTTGCCACAACAAGAAAGAGCTGCTATAGCTATATCTGGGCAGATAGGTCCTTTTCCCTTTTTTATATCTTCGGGATACAGACATAGTAGTGGTATTTCTGGATCAAAGGGTATGTATGCAGTTTTATAGCCCTTTGGGCATAGTTCCAAATTGTTCTCCAGAATGGTTGGATCACTTCACAACTCTACCAACATTGTGTTAGTTTGATTGCTCTTTTTCAAAAGTTCAAAATAGGGAATATAAAGCTCTCTCTAACATTAAATAAAAATTATACTTTAATTCTATGTTATATCCAATTGAGGAAGAAAAGGAGAGAAGAAAAGAAATGAGGGGAAAGGAAAACAGGAAGAAGACATAGAAAAAGAAACATAAGTAGAAATACATACAACAAACGAGATAAATGGAGAGATGCAGAGACAGAGGTATATAGATAGACAGCACCACAGAATTTCAGGCCTCAGTCACCATCTACTCCATCTGAAAAAGAATTCCTACTACAATGAACCCAATAAAGAGTCTTTGTTTGAAAACATCCAGGGGGGTACCCTCTTTTAATTCTGGGACAGCTTTCATTTTTTTTTCTTCATGCAATTAGAGTTAAGTAACTTGTCCAGGGTCATTCAACTAGTAAATGTTTGAAGTCAGATTTGAACTCATGTCCTCCTGACTGCAAGGCTGCCCCCTCAGCTTTTTTTTTTTTAAACATTTCTACGTGGCTTTATTTTTAGATACATGACTTTTAGATAGAAGTGCAGGGTGAATACACAGATACTGTTACAATAATGCCCTAAACAAGATCCAGGAAAAACTAAAGATAAGCAAATTTGCCTTACATCAAGTTTAAATTTGCCTCTTTACATTTTCCACCAGTTGCTCCTAGTTCGGTCCTCTGGGGCCAATCAGAACAAGTCTAATCCCTCTCCTACATATCAACTTTTAAAATACTTAAAGAGAGTTTCTCTTCTGTTCAATAATAATCTCCCAGTTCCTTCAACAGATCCAAATATAGCATGATCAGGAAACTTTGCCTTCTCAATTATTCTCCTCTGGTCATGCTCCAGCTTATCAATGTCCTTTCTAAAATTCACCATCCAGAATCAACTGCAATAATCCAGATATAGTCAGACAAAGCAGAATATAGAAGGACTGTTACCTTCTTATTCCCCAGAGTTATGGCTTTTGATGCAATCCAAGATCACATGAGCGTTCTTGGCTGCCACATCACACTGCTGACTCATTTTGAACTTGTAGTCTACTACAACCCCCTTTCCTGCATAAATAGCAATCTCACCACGCCTCCACTTTCTTGAACCCTGTTTAGGATTTTACATTTTATTTTATTTTATTTTAAAAAGAATAAACATTTTTATTTATAGTTTTGAGTTCCAAATTTTATCCCTCTTATCCTTCCTCCCCTTCCTCTTCCCTGAGGTGGTGAGCAATCAGATATGGGTTATGCATGTACAATTATGTAAAATATTACCACATTAGTCCTTTTGTGCAAGAAAACTTGAATAAAAAAACTTGAATAAAAAAAATTAAAAAAAAAATTAAAGAAAGTGAAAATAGCATGCTTCAGTCTGTGTTCAATCATTATCAGTTCTTTCTTTAGAGGTGGATAATGTTTCATCATTAGTCCTTTGGGATTGTTGGACTTTACATTTTATCTCTCTATTCATTATTTTTAAGTGAGGCAATTGGGGTTAAGTGACTTGCCCAGGGTCATACAGCTAAGTGTCTGAGGCCGGACTTGAACTCAGGTCGTCCTGACTCCAGGGCCTGTGCTCTATCCACTGCGCCACCTAGCTGCCCCTATTAAATTTAATATTAGATTCAACCCAGTTTTAGAGCCTGTTGAGATCCTGACACTATTATCCAGAGTGTTAGCTATACCTCCTAGCTTTGTGTGAAGACACAAAGTCAAATATTGCTAAACATATACAAAGACTGTCCTTTAAAGAAGTACCAGGCAACAGTAGTAAACAAAAGCAACTCTTTCTGTTAGAAACATGGAAAAATACATAGCCAGAATATTTTATTAAAATTTTAATTTCTACACAAAATTTAGAAACACAAGTCTTCTGAAAATTCTCTTTTTCATTTTCTTTTTTTCCCCAAAACAGATGCTTATTGATATCTTTTGTTTTTACATTTCTTATATTACCTCCTGTATTCCTCTCTCCTCCCTTAGTCCATCCTTTGTAATAAAGAATAAATTAGTGGGCCTGGAGCAAGGAAGACTTGGGTTCAAATTTGACCTCAGAGTACTAGCTTTGTGACCCTTGGCAAATCACTTGATCTCTTTGCCTCACTTTCCTTGATGGTAAAATGGGAATAATACCTATCTTGTAGGGTTGTTCTGAGGATCAAATATTTATTTTTTAAAATGATTAGTATAGTGCCTGGCACATAGGGCTACATGAATGCTTATTCCTTTTCTCCTTCCCTCAGTCTTTTCAGGGGGAAAACCCCCCACCCCTTTTTAGCTTTAAAAAAAAGGAGAGTGAGAGTTTTAAAGTCTATTTTCATGGAGCAGTACTTCCCTCTTGTGGCCTCTTGGGGCATTACAGTAAAAATTTTTGAAGCCACGTTGGGCTTTTGCAACTATGAGCACAAAGGACAATCCATTTGGGGTCTTGCTCCAGAGAATAATGAAATTATTCATATAATATAATAATGAAATTGAACTAAATGAAATTAAGTCAAGGGCACGTGGATGGAAGGATTTTCCCTATCCATGTTCTAGAAGGTGGGAATTATGTCCAGTTAACTTGGGGGGTGGGACTGTAATTATGTCTCTATGTGATGGAATGTGATAGATCTTTTAGTTAGTACTTCTGATTGTCTGCATATCAGCTTAGCACAGTGACTGACTGGGAAGGGCCTGGTTGAGGCCACAGGGGCTGGAGATCAGACCTATTCCCTGTCCCTTACTTGCTATTACCGCTTGCTCTGGGCTCACCTGACTTTTCAGTAGGGGAAGTAGGCTCAGGAATTCTTGCACTGGATCTTTGCCCACACTCCAGTCACTCTGGAGAAAGTTGCTACTTACAGAGATGCTAATTATAGAACCAGTTATGTGGTCAAAGTCTAAGGGGTCTCCCCAGCAAGGGGAAGGAGATTTTTTAAAATGTGACTCAGGAAAAGAATGAGCAGATTATTCCCCACACTAAATAGAATGATTAGAACATAATCTAAATATGTATTAATTCTAGTACAACCAAACAGGAGACTGGTACTCAAACCTCAGGCAGCTGGGTGGTACAGCATATGAAGTGCCAGGTCTGGAGTTAGGAAGATTCATCTTCATGGATTAAAATCTGGATTCAGACACTTCGTAGTGCTGGGACCCTGGTAAAGTCACTTAACCCTGTTTGTCTCAGTTTCATCATCTGTAAAATGAGCTGGAGAAGGAAGTGACAAACCTTTCCAGTATCTTTGCCAAGAAAACCCCAAATGGGATCACAAAGAGCCAGACATGACTGAAAAAAATGACTGAACAACAACTCAAGCCTCATTGGAACATATATGCTTTTTGAAAAGCTATAAATACCCAGTTCACATTTTACCTACACTGAGAACAGTTCAATTGACCATCAAATGGGACCACTCTCTCTCATGCCAACTTTCTTTGTTACAAGTCTGATCCTGCTACTAATGCTGCAACCACAAGTACTCCAATGTACACTTCCTTGTCACCAGCTCAGGTAGGTCTTCCAGGACTTTTCAGTCTTTACCAGGCTGAAATTAGAGAAAAGGAAATACAAAAGGAACAACAAGGCAGGCAGGGGCTTCTGGTACAAAGGGGAAGGGAGTGATGTTGGAAAATAAAAACTCAGATAACCCAAGGTAGGGAAGGACCTTTCCTACTCCCTTTGGGGTCATGTTTTGTGTTCTTGAGATCTATCTTCCCCTCCTCCCAAAGATCCATCAGCATTTTCTTCTTCTTTAAGGTGTAGAAACTTGTGTCATCAGTTTTTCCAGTTCAGCAACCAGTTCAGGTGACTCAACCTAGAGATAAGTCATACATAGTCAGAATTAGGCAGAAGATATCCATGCAGAGTCAAATTTTGATGGGGCCCCCTGAAGGCAATCAGAGAATGTCTATATCTGCTCAAAGGTGGGGGACCTTTTCCATTAGCAACATGTATAGAAACAAAGGAACACAGAAGGGTTAAAAACTGGAGATTTGCTCTGGGGTTCTATGTATACCTGGTTTAATAATGACTATGAGAATTAGGATTATAATAACTGATTATAATTATTATGATTAATTAATGATAATAATGATGATGACAGAAAGGATGTAATGGAGAGAGCTAATCAGGTCAGTAAGAACTGGGTTCGAGTTCCATCTCTGATAAGTACTTGCTGCAAGTCCCCAGGCAAATCATTTAATCTCCCAGTTTCCCGAGGTAGGACTATTAGTTGCATGGAAATAATGGCTGAATAAGTTGTGGTATGATTGTGATAGAATACTATTTTTCTATAAGAAATGACTCAGGGGGTGGTTTTAGAAAAACCTGGGAAAACTTACATGAGCTGATGCAAAATGAAATGAGCAGAACCAGAACATTATACACATTAACAGCAATATTGTTGCCCATTTGGGGGGTTTCTTGGGCAAAGATATAGGAGTGGTTTGCCATTTCCTTCCTCAGTTCATTTTACAGAAGAGGAAACTGAGGCAAACATTGTTAAATGACTTGTCCAGGGTCACTCAGCTAGTCAGTGTCAGAGGCCAGATTTGAACTCAGGAAGATGAGTCTTCCTGACTCTATGCACTGGCACTCTATCCACTGTGCCACCTACCTGTCTAAAAGCAATATTGTAATGATGTTCAACTGTGAAAGACTTAGCTACTCTTATTAATATAATGATCCATGACAATTCCAAAGAACTCATGAAGAAAAATGCTATCTACATCCAGAGGGAGAGCTGATGAACTGAGTACAGATTGAAGCATATTTTTTACCGCTTACTTTACTTTTGTTGCTTTTTTCTGTTTGCAATATAATTAATATGTAAATGTTTTGCATGTCTTCACATGTTTAATGGATATTATTTTGCTTGTCTTCTCAATGAGTGGGAGAGGAGCTGGAGAGAGGGAAGAATTGGGAACTCCAAAATTTTAAAATGAATATTAAAATAAAGTATCAGTGTTTTTTTGAAAGCCTGTCAGTTGCAAAGCAGGTGCCTAGCTACATTGTTAGAGGGAATTTCCTTCCCTATAATATGAAATAATAAGTTCAATTCAAAATTAAACCAATGACAACAGTAGGTAGTATTTATATAGCACTTTCAGAGCTGCAATGACCATTGGTGTAAGATTGTCATCAATGACTCTCATCCTTTGGAAGATTCACGCTGGACTGGTCCTGGATTCAGGAGGACCTGAGTTCAAATCTGACCTCAGACACTTGACACTTACTATCTATGTGACCCTGGGCAAGTCACTTAACTCTCATTGCCCCACAAAAAAAAACAACAAACAAACAAACCAAAAACAATTCATGCTGGAATGGGTAGAACAGTGCAGAGCTGGTAATGATGTAGCCTATAAGATTTACAAAGTACTTTACATATGCAGTCTTACTTGATCCTCATAACGTAACCCCATAAGGTAAGTGTTATTATTATCTCACTTTACAGGTGAAGAAACTGAGGCAGAAATAGTTTAAGTGACTTGCCACTCAGCTAGTAAGTGTCTGAGGCCAAATTTGAACTCAGGGTATCCTGACTCAAGGTCTGCACTCTATCTACTGTGTCATTTAGGTACCTAGGGATGAATGGTAAGATGAGGTTCTGGGGAGCTTTCAATAGCTCAGTTGAGTTGGTCCTGTCCTCATTGTTTCTTCCTTTGTTCATTCCATGTAATACTGGCTGCTGGGAGAAACAGCCCAAAGCTGGCACAACATTTCTGTGTTCCTCTGTATGTTCACAATATCTGTCCATAGCCATACCCTGTACTGCTTGGGGGTTAGGACAGAGACAACATAAAAGATAGGATCTGAGCTATGATAACATACCCCCCCCAAATTTGCCCTTGAGCCGGGGAAGCATATCCAATTCCTTTAAGCCATCCTCATTTGGCACAAATACAAAGCTTTTTATCACCTTGATTTTTCCCCCCTCTGAATATTCTCTAGCTTAGCACTGTTCATCCTCAAATGTAGTATCCAGATTTAATCACTGTATTTATTCTATGGCTTGACAGGAACAGAATCTCCCTAGTCTTGGACACTATGTCTCTTTTAATGCAGCCCAAGACTGTGTTCACTTTTTCTGCTTCTATGTTATGCTATTGACTAATACTGAGCTTGAAGTCTACTAAACCTACCAGATCTTTTTCAAGTGAACCACCATCCAGTCATACCTCCCCCATCTTGTTCTTGTAAAATTGATTTTTTTGAACCACACTCAGCCAACGTTTTAGCCTGTTAAGCTATTCTTAGATCCTGACAGTGTGACCCAACATATTCAATATCTCCCTGAACCCCTCAGTTTTTTGCCCTTGGACATTTGCTGATTGTGTGGTCTATTATCCAAGTCGTTGATAAAATGCTAAATATCACAGGGTCATGGGCAGATTCCCAAGACACATCCTGCCAAGTTAACAGCAAACCATCAATGTCTACTTTTTGGGTCTTGTTCATTCAGCTGGTTTCAAACCCTCCCAACAGTACCATCATACAATCTACCTAGGCAACTAGGTGACACAGTGGATAGAGGCCTGGACCTAGAGTATGGAAGATGTGAGTTCATATCCAGCCTCAGATACTTACTATCTGTGTCCTGGGCAAGTCACTTCATTTCTACCTGTCTCAACTGGGGATAATAATTTCACCTACCTCCCAAGGTTGTTGTAAGGATCAAATAAAATAATATTTGTAAAGCACTTAGCCCAGTACCTGGCATATAGTAAATGCTTAATAAATGCTTATTTTCTTCCTTTTCCACAATAATATTTTGAGGGAGACTGTCATATGCTTTGCCGAAATCTAGGGAAATGACACCTACAAAATAAACTTGATGTGTTAATCTAGTAACCTTGTCAAAAAGGACATGAGGTTAGTCTTGGTGTTTTGTCCTTGAGAAAACCATGCTGGTTCTTTGTGATCATCATTTTCTTTTCTAGATATTAACTAGCCTTCCCTTCAATAATACCTGCTGGAATTTTGTCAAGAATGCCAAACAGCAGAAAGAGAAGCACTGATTGATCCCTTGGGTACTTGACTAGAGACCTCCTTTCAAGTACACATCGATGAATTAATGACTATTTTGGGGGTCCAGTCAATCAACCAGTTTTGAATACACATTAGCTGACTAATATCTCACCATTTTCCCCACAAGAATAGCACTTGATCAAATGCTTTTTTGAAATCAAGTTATATGTTTAATCCTTTTTTTAAAGGTAGTTTGAGTTAAGTGACTTACCCAAGGTCACACAGGTAGTGTATGAGGTTAGATTTGAATTTAGATCTTCCTGACTCCAGAGCCTGTGCTCTATCTACCACACCACCTACTTGCCCCTGAAATCTAGGTATGTTTTTGTATAAAATTCACCTGATGTAAGGCTCTAGTAAATCTGTCAAAGAAATGAAATTTGTCTTGTATGATCTGTTCTTTTTTCCCCATTTGTTATTCTTATTTTATTTTTTTCTTAATTACATTGAATTTTGGGGGGGGATGCAGGGCAGTGATGGTTAAGTGACTTGCCCAGGGTCACACAGCTAGTCAAGTGTCTGAGGCCAGATTTGAACTCAGGTTCTCCTGAATCCCAAGCCAGTGCTGTGCCACATAGCTGCCCCATTACATTTAATTTTAACATTCTTTTTTCCACTTTTTATTTTAAAGTTTTTTAATGTAATAAACATTTTTATTTATAGTTTTGAGTTCCATTTTTTATCCCTCCTTCCCTCCCTCCCTCCCTCCCTCCCCTCCCCTCTCTTTGAGGCAGCAAGCAATCAGATATGGGTTATACATGTATGATTATGTAAAACATTACCAAAAATTTTCATTTTGTACAAGTAAACTTGATTAAAAGAAAAAAATGAAAGAAATTAAAAATAGCATGCTTCAGTCTGTTATATCAATATCAGTTCTTTCTTTGTAGATGAATAGTATGTTTCATCAATAGGCCTTTGGGATTGTCTTGGATCATTGTATTGTTGAGAATTATCAAGTCATTCACAGTTCTTCATCAAACAATATTGCCATCTCTGTGTACATAACATTCTTTTTTAAGAAATATAAATTCCATATTATCTCCCTCTCTCCCTCACTCCCACCTTCCTCCTCCACACTCCCCCAGGAAGACTAGCAATATTTGATATAGGTTATACATGTGCAGTCAGGTAAAACATTTCCATATTAACCATGTTGCAAAAGAAAATGCAGAACAAAAAACCCCCAAGAGTAACTGAGATGTAAAAAAGTATGCTTCAAAGCATGAGCTATTCTTGAAAAAGCCATGCTAATTCTTCATGATCACCATTTTCCTTTCTAGATGATGTTCTCAAGCTATCCCTTTAGTAATATGTTACAGAACAGTGTCCAGATCACTTGTCTGTAGTTTCAGATTCCATTCTCCGGGGACATCTGCCTTTTTCCATTCCTGTAAGTCTTCTCCCATTCATTCAGAGATCACCGACAGTGGCTCAGCTATCACATTTTCCAGTTCTTTCAGTAACCAAGATATTGTTCATTTGGACCAGGTAACTTGAATTCATCAAGGGCAATTTAAGTGCTCTTTTATCAGCACCTGACTAATTTTGAATAGTAACTCACGATTTAACTATTTTTGTTCTCTCCTTTCCAGTCCAAAATTCATTCTCCTTGGCAGAGAAGATGGGAGTAAAATAGGAGTTTAGCAGCTCAGTTTTCTTTCTGTCATCAGTCAGTCAATCAATAAGTCAACAAGCATATATTAAGCACCTACCATATGCCTGGCAGTATGCTAGATGCTGGACATAGAAATACAAAGAATGAAACAATTTCTGCTTTCAAGGAATTGTTTACATTCTAAAGGGGAGACAACAAGTATGTGTATTAATATGTACAGAATCACTATGCCAAGTATTCTCATCATCCCACCTACCTTGAACAGTTTTCCTGATCCCTTCTTTGATCCTTTTTAAAAAACTTAATCTAGCTTAAAATAAATTTTTTATGATCCTTGACTTTCTTTGCCAACCTTAGCTCATTTTAAGCTTTAGGATTTCTGATATTATTATTATAAAATCAAACCATGAAAATGGCAAATGTTTGGAGGACTTTGGGAAAAGAGGCCAACACATTAATTATTGTTGGAAGGCTGTGAATTTGTCCAGCCAATGATCCTTAGTTCCTTTGGCCCAGTGATAAAACTAGACTCTTATTCCAAAAAGATCAAAAGAGAGAAAAATTACCTACATGCTCAAAAATGGGGCAGCTAGGTATCGCAGTGGATAGAGTACTAGGCCTGGAGTCATGAAGACCCATCTTCCTGAGTTCAAATCTGGCCTCACACATTTACTAGCTGTGAGACCTTGGGCAAGTCACTTAACCCTGTTTGCCTCAGTTTTCTCATCTGTAAAATGAGCTGGCGAAGGAAGTGCCAAACCACTCCAATGTCTTTGCCAAGAAAAACCCCAAATGGGATCACAAAGAATCAGACATGATTGAAAACAACTGAAAAATCCCCCAATAAAAATGTTCAAAATATTTATGGCAGCCCTTTTATAGTGGTAAAGAACTGGAAACCAAAGGGATGTCCATCAATGTTGAACACATTATGGTATACTAATATAATGGATATGGCAGAAATGACACAAGGGACAGTTTCAGAGAAACTTGGGAAGACTTGTAAGAACTGATGCAGAATGAAGTGAGTAGAACCATGAAAATGACCTACATAATAACAGCATTGTGAATACAAACAACTGTGAAAGATTTAAGGATAAAGCATGTTTCCCACTTCTGAACAGAGAAGTGACAGACAGATTCAAGGTACACAGTGAGATAAACATTTTTTTACATGTCCAATTTAGGAATTTGTTTTGTTTGACTGTACATATTTGTTACAAGGGTCTCCCCCCACCCGCCTTTTTTCCAATGAGAAGAGGTGAGGGGAAGAGAAAATAAATGCTTATTAACTGAAAAAATAAATGTTACATTAAAAAAAATCTAAGAGCCATTGAGTTGAAACCATGCTTTTGTATCTATCCTCCATTTACTGGCCTTGCTTTTATATTCTGTTTGTGTCTTTTATTTTATTTTTAATTTTGTTTTTGAGATTTTTTGTTTTATATCACAATTCTTAATATATCTTTCCATCTTCCCTACTCAGAGCCATCCCTTAAAGAGTAAAATGGAAAATGAAAAAAAAAACAATCCATTCAGTAAAAATAATTTATTAATTTAGTTTGAAAATGTATGCCATGCTCCATAATACATAATATACTCCCTCAACAAAGAAAGGAGGGAGTGTATTCTCATATTTCTTCTTTGGGGCCATTCTTGGTGACTATGATTACACAGCATTATTCATAGCCTAAACACTGTTAACAAAAGGAGGTTTAATTGATCATTGCAAGGTAAGGACATTTAGAGCAAGGAAAGAACATTCAGCTGAGAATACAGTATTGATCTAGTTGAGGAAACTAGAGTCAAGTCTCTCTCTCTCTCTCTCTCTCTCTCTCTTAAAATAACAAGTATTTTTATTTAAACTTTTTCAAGTCTATTTCTTGCCCACGGTGGTCTACTTGTCAAACCTTTGTACCCAGCTGGAATTCCTCATGGGCTTTTGTACTCAGATGACTAGTAAACCTTAGTATCCTAAGTCAATTAAGTCTCAAAGGCAGTTTCAATATGTAGTTATTTATTTATCTCTTTTTATCATAAAAATATTTTATTATTTTCTAGCTACATTCAGAGATAGTTTTCAATATGTACTTTTTTTTTTTTTAGTGAGGCAATTGGGGTTAAGTGACTTGCCCAGGGTCACACAGCTAGCAAGTGTTAAGTGTCTGAGGTCGGATTTGAACTCAGGTACTCCTGACTCCAGGGCCAGTGCTCTATCCACTGCGCCATCTAGCTGCCCCCCAATATGTACTTTTTAAGAAAAAGACGCACCCCTGCCTATCTGATGGGAACACTGGTAGATTTTTTTTCTCCTACCACAGGGAAGAAGGTTCATTGTCATCTCTTTTTTGGGACCAAACTTGATTGCTATATTTATGGAGCATTCAGTTTTGATTATTTTTTGTTCTTTCTTTTTACATTATTGTTGCCATGTGGTATATATTGCTTTCCTGCTTCTACTTAGATTTTGCATCAGTTCATTTAAGGTTTTTTTTTTTCCCCGATCCTTTCCTCTTACAAATGTCTGAAAAAAATCCAAGTAGATTAGTCAGTTTCTTTTGCTTCTACATTGGTCTATTTAAACTACTCCTATTTTTCCATCTCACTGGAATTATTTCTCTTTTTGTCCTCAAGAATGTAAATCTTAAGAGCATCCAGTTTATGCTGGCCTGATTTTCCCCATAGAATGGACTAAAATTCCTCTCCAAAATGTTCTCCAGCATGCTTGCTCACTCTGTTCCCTGGATTTATTTCTTTTTAATTCAAGTTTATTTTATTTTTTTGTGAGGCAATGAGGGTTAACAGGGTCACATAGCTAGTAAGTGTCAAGTGTTTGAGGTCTCATTTGAACTCAGGTCCTCCTGAATCCAAGGGCTGATGCTCTATCGACTGTGCCACGTAGCTCCCCACTATTTTATTTTCAATTCCAAATACTCTCCCTCCTCATTCTCTCCACCCCTCATTGATAATGCAAGAAAAAATAGAAACTGTTTAATAGACAAGGAAAATAAATTCCCATGTTAGCCATGCCCTTGAAAAAATGCTACAATTTGCACAGTGAATCCATCACTTCTCCATTTGGAGGTGGGTAACATGTTTTATCATGAATCATGTGGAATTGTGATTGGTCCTTGTGTTCATCAGGGCTCCCAAGTCTTTTAAAGTTATTTGTCTTCACGATATCATTGTCTTCCTGGGTTTCTTTGAAAACATCCCCTTCATAATTCCTTATGGTAAAATGATGTTCCATTACATGCATATAACATAATTTGTTCCAGGCATTCCAGTCCAGGCCCAATTGATGGGCACCGTCTTTCTTCACGTGAATATTTGTTCTTAATATGTCATGCAAGCGGGGGCAGCTAGGTGGCGCAGTGGATAAAGCACCAGCCTTGGATTCAGGAGGACCTGAGTTCAAATATGACCTCAGACACTTCACATTTACTAGCTGTGTGACCCTGGGCAAGTCACTTAACCCTCATTGCCCCGCAAAACAAACAAAACAAACAAACCAAAAAACCCAATATGTCATGCAAGCTACTCACCCTTCCCCCATCCGTTTATCAATCCTGTTCTTTATGAGTAAGGTATAAACATCCAGGTTCATATTTCAGGCATGGGCATAGACTCCCAACATTCGGTAAGATCTTTGAGATCAAATTTGCCTTCTTGTATTCATGTTTGTACTTACTCATAATTTGTGCATTTGTGGATATTCATCTGAGACCATAGGTTTTATTGACGTCTCCTTTCTTGGATTTTGTTTCCTATAAATTTCTGGGTGTCTCTATGGCTATTCTTTATACATTGTAGGTACTTTCTGTGGCATCTGCCATAGTTGTTTTTTCCCCTCCCTCTTCCTTTTTAGTTTAAAGCCCTTCGGATTAGATTTGCAAGATTCCATATAGAGAAATCATAACCAGCTCTTATTGGTTATAATCCATCCCTGGCCAAGAGCCAATCATTTTTCTGTTCAAAGCTAGAGAAGCCAGGGAGAGGGAAGCATCAGAGATAATTCTAATTTTCAAGCCTGGAGGTCAAGCACTTTGAATGTTTAGATAATATTTTTACAACATAGAGAACTGAAATAGATTATTTAGCTAATTCAAGGTTTTTTTTTTTTTTAAGATTCACAACCTTAACCAAGGATTTTTAGTTTGTTTAGTTTGTTATGTTTCATATAATTGGTATCTTTTTTCCCCCTTTTTCTTTTTAGAGGCAGCTGGTAGTGTAGTACAGTGCTGGCCTTGGAATCAGGAGGACCTGAATTCAAATATGACTTCATATACTTACTAGCTATATGACCCTGGGCAGGTCACTTAACCTCTGTTTGTCCCAGTTTCCTCAAGTGTAAAATGAGGATAAAAATACTGCTTGCCTCAAATGAGACATTTGTAAAAAGTACTTAGGATGGTAAGTACCTGGCTCATGTTGTTGTTGTTCAGTTGTGTCCAACTCTTTGTGACCCCATTTTGGGGTTTTCTTGGCAAAGATACAGGAGTGGTTTGCCATTTCCTTCTTTAGCTCATTTTATAAATGACGAAACCAAGACAAATGGGGTTAAGTGACTTGTCCAGGTTCATATAGCTAGTAAGTGTCTGAGGCCAGATTTGAACTCAGGCATATGAGTTTCTTCCTTACTTCAGGCCTGGCGCTCTATCCACTGTACAACCTAGCTGCCTTACCTGTAACTTTGTCTCACTGTTCTGAGCCATGTATTTTCAGTCTGTAAGGAGCTAAACTCTCATTGTAACCTTTTAATGTTGTTGGAAAAGATGAATTCTCTCTATTATCTTGAATTAAGGCATCAATTTCATACCCAGATTTTCTCCTGGGTAGTTTTCTCCAAGATAATGGAACACTTTGGTGCTTGGAACATCACCTCCTGTATATTTTATAGGCTTGACTGGAAAGTTCAGAGAATTGTCTTTACAGAACCATAATGATTCCCTTCTTGTTAGGGAACTGAAAAGTATTGATTGTGGTTCCTCCCCCGGGAAACATTTCTCCTCTCTACCAGACGTACATTACAGGGTTTGGTTTTGGTCCCTGCTCTCTCGAGACTCAAATAACAACAGGATGTTGTTTCCTTCTTTGATGCAAGAAAGTTGAGTTTGTTTAGTTCTGTAGGCCAAATCTGGGGCTAGATTTCCCAATGATCCTATATGATTCCCTGAGATATCATTCTCATTGCATCTTACCTCACAGGTCTTGGACACTGGTGGCATCTATGGTCTAGAACAGTGGTGTCAAACTCAAATAGAAATGAGAGCCACTATACCCATTATGGTTTTCGAATCAACTTAGAAAACCACATATTATTATCTATGTTCTATTGGGGCAGCTAGGTGATGCAATGGATAGAATACCAGGCCTGGAATCAGGAAAACCTGAGTTCAAATTTGGCCTCAGACACTTACTAGCTATGTGACCCTAGGCAAGTCACTGTTTGCTTCAGTTTCCTCATCTGTAAAATGAGCTGGAGAGGGAAATCACAAACCACTCCAGTATCTTTGCCAAGAAAATCTCAAATGGAGTCATGAAGATTTGAACATGACTGGACAACAACGCTAATGCTCTGTTGTATTTTTATTTATTGTGTTAAATATTTTCCAATTACATTTTAATGTGGTTTGGACACTGGGGGCCATGTGTTTGACACCTCTGGACTAAAAATCCACTTGACTAGGAATATCTACAAATAGCAATAATAGTTCAGTTTACCTATGTATAAAGTATCCTGGCCTGCCTTTTAAAAAATCTCTAGGGGCAGCTAGGTGGTGCAATGGATAGAGCACCGGCCCTGGAGTCAGGAGTACCTAAGTTCAAATCTGGCCTCAGACACTTAACACTTACTAGCTGTGTGACCCTGGGCAAGTCACTTAACCCCAATTGCCTCACACACACAAAAAAAATCTCTTTAACCTTACCCATTTCTATAACTTTATTCCGTTCTGTAACCAGCCAGGATCCAAGACTTCAACAGTCCCTGCCTTGACCTTTGGGCAGGACCAAATACTCTGCTCTGCACACCTCCCTCTTCATAGGGTCCCGAGTCCAGACCAAAGAATCTCCATCTTCCTTTTCCCCTAACTCCCTCATCATGAAGACAATTTTTCAGCATCAAAATGAGCCATAATCCCTAGGACACAGCTGACCTGACTAAAGATTAGAGAATGAAAATCAAGGCACAGAACTCATCAACCATTGCCTTGATTGTCAAGCAGGATCAGGAACTCATCATTTGTCCTGCCTGTGTTTGGGTACTACCAACTTTTTACCTCTTGCTCAGGGATTGATAATTAAACCAATGTCACCATTACTAATGTGAACAACATCATAATCTACTATTCTGTGGCTCCATTCAGAAACTCTCTGCCCAGACAGAACCCCTGTGATTGTATGTTATAGACTGTCTGGGCTGATGCCCCCTTCCCTGATCACAATTCCCCATTCCCTCATACCCATCTATGTCAGTCCCATCTCTCCTATGTCCCCATCTACCTATCTTTCCACTGTACTTCCTGGCACCCCTATTCTTTGGCTAATGAATACATTGATCCATTTATTTATATTTAATTTTCTATACATAATTTGTTTCCCCCAGCCCCTCCTAGAGCCCTCAGTAGAAGTTCCCCAAGGACAGACACTTGGTTTTGTTTTTGTGTCTCTAGCCTGTCACACATAATAAATGCTGAATTGAAACTTCTTGGAGATCCCAAGGCTAAGGAAATCTTTCATAGAGGGAGACAGAGCAAAATTGTTAAGACACGATGTCAGTAATGAGATTGCCTCCACTTTTTCTAGGACAGAGAGAGAAACACTTGCAGCTCTGTCCCTAGAACCTCAGGGGCAGGAAACCACTTAGTAGGGTAGAGGGCAACTGTCTATATATTATAACATTCTCTTTTCACCTCTGGGCTTCTTTTCTTTGACCTTTTGGTTTGGAGTTTCAAGAAAAGAGATAGAGGGAAGCTGTAGGGGTGAACAGGAACCAGATGGAAAGACACAGATACCACAACCAGTGCCAGCCAAAAGACGCTGAACCATAAGGAGTATTTTTGAGCCTAGAGCAGAGACAGCAACTGGGGGAAGTGGAGTAAAAGTGGGGATGGGGGGAGATGAAGAATTGCTGAGAATAACAGCTACTATAAAACCTGCCTGATGACCTTAGGAAGCTTATTTCCCTTTTAATCCAAGACTGTGAAAGGGGAGTGCCTACTTCTTCCATCCATTCCTTTTTTTGGGGTGGGGGGGGCAGGCAATGGGGGTTAAGTGACTTGACCAGGGTCACACAGCTAGTAAGTGTCAAGTGTCTGAGGTCGGATTTGAACTCAGGTACTCCTGAATCCAGGGCCGGTGCTTTAACCACTGCGCCATCTAGCTACCCCGTTCCTTTTTGTTAAAACAAAAAAAGAAACTTGACAAACATCAGTAAATATGAAAATTTTCATATACAGAAAAGAGAAAAAGAGGGTTACATATGAAATTGTGCATTTTTATTAGATATAGCATGTTTTAGAATACATAAAATTATGTGATATATGTGTATATAGTATGTGCATGAATGTATATGTATATGTACATACATATACATGTACATCACACACATATATATGTGTATGTGTGTGTGTGTGTGTGTGTGTGTGTGTGTGTGTGTGTGTGTGTATATAAAATCTGACATGGTAGTACTACTCCACCCTGCTTTTCCAGGTCCTCTTTTGAACTTCCTTCTGTATTCTTCTGCTTCTTTTAAAATTTTCCATTGACACTTTCTTTTGTCTTTGTTTTTTAAAAATTACCACTCCCCTTCTTCTGTGCAACTTTTTGCCCCTTCCTACCAAAATAAAAGCCCTCCTTTGTAACAAACATAACTAAGCAAAGCAAATGCACACTTTGGTTGTGTTGGGATCGGAGAATGGATGTCTTTTTCTGCTTCTACAATCTATCATGTCTCGCTAAGAGATAGAAAGTAGGCTACGATATCAGTCTTCTGTGAGAGAGATTGGTCATCACAATGATCAGAGAGCTTGACTTTCAAAGTTGTTTTCTTTTATAGTATTGTAGCCATATTCTTTGTTGTGAATAGTGTTATTAAATTTGATTACTTCTGGGGCTATGTGCTTATTCTCTTTACTGATTAACAATTGTTTTGCTATTTTTGTTGTTGTTTTGTAGTGCAGTTTGAGATCTGGTACTACCAGGCCTCCTTCCTTCCTACTTTTTTTTTTTCATTACTTCCCTTAAAATTCTTAACTTTTTGGTCCTCCAGATGAATTTTATCTAGTTCTATAAAATAGCCCCTTGGTAGTTACATTACTGTAGCACTGTATGTACATTAATTTAGATAGTGCCACCATTTTTATTATATTGTCACAGTCCAAGCATGAGCAATCAATATATTTTATCATTTTTAAGTCTTCTGTATGGAAGATCTCTGACCCAATAATTTGGGCAGAGGGACTGATGCAATTCCCCATGTGGAAGAAGGGCTTATTTCCACATTCTTAGCAGACCGGAACCTTGAATAAAATGTCTATGCATACTCCAAAGTCTCACTAAGGCATTTTCTATTACATGTTATCACAGTTCTCCCAAAAGCAGATTCCTCAGGATAATCTTATCAGTAGCACTTTGCACACACTTTTAGGAATTGGGCTCATTGGCCAGTCTCCTGCTAAGCTTCTGTAAGGAATGTTTTATGGTTATATTCATATGCTTCCTGTGTTTGTCTTGGCAAATGGATTTCCTGATATTTTATGTATTCAGTAATAATTCTGAATGGTTTCATCAAGCCTTGCCGTAATATAGAATATGATTAATAACTAACTGCTAAAAAATTGGTTTAATCTTCTATGGAGGAAAAACTAAGTGGATGAAAAATGCCTCTTTTCCATGATATGACATGGACTTAGAGGGACAGCCTGTAGAGCCTGACCATCAGTATATCTGTCTCTATGTACTTGTGATCCATTGCTTTTGCCACATGACCTGCCCATCTTCTCTGTCAGATAATTCTTTGATAATATCCTTTACTCCTGTTCTTCTTCATAGTTCCACATTGGTTTTATGTTATAGCCTGTTTATACCCTCTCTGTTGCCCTCTGTAATGTTATTCAACTTGAGTTATTCAGAAAGAGTTGTATAACAACACTGGTCAAGTGGTAATTGTGAAAAGACGGGGAATTGCATTCATGGTAAAGTTGAGGAAGATAAGTTGATAGAATAGATAGCTATATAGATAGACAGACAGACAGATAGACCTTGGTTATATGCTGCAAATTGATGAGTTGGGGCCAGAATTAAATAGTAGAAAGAGAGCAGGTTGGATTGCCTTTGGGAAACCTCAAAGTTCTTTTAATGACCCAAAACTTCTTCCTGCAAAAAAAGAATTATCTTTTTAATATTAAATAATATTACAATATTCTATCAGTGTTATTTTATGACTACATGTTAAGGAATGCTACATTCTCCAAAGAACTGAAAATGAGTATTACCCAGAGGGGAAAGATGACACGTATGATAATTGTAAGCATGTTGCATATTACAAACATGAAATTCTAAAGGAGAAGTGGAATAAAAGAAGTTGTCTATGGAACATATGAGCAAAACAACAACAACAAACAACAAGATGGGTTGATGATGTGAAAAGAACCAGGAGAACATTATATACAGTTGTATGATGAACAATCATGAATGACAACTATTCTTAGTAATACAGTGATCCAAGACAATTCCAAAGGTCTCATGATGAAAAATGCTATCCATATCCAGAGAAAGAACCTATGGAGTCTGAATGCAGATTGAAGCAGACTATTTTCACTTTCTATATTTTTGCGGTTTTTTTCTTTTGTTTGTTTCTTCTTTCACTACATGACTAACATGAAATGTTTTACCTGATTGCACATATATAACCTATATCAAATTGCTTATCCTCTTAGGGAAGGGGAAACTCAGGGAGGAAGAAAATTTACGCAAACATTTTAAAAATCAATGTTAACATTTGACTTTACATGCAATTAGAATATTATTAAATATGATTGTTAAATATTTAATATATTATGAAATATTATTTATAATATTACTAAAATATTTTAAAAATAATAATTTTTAAAAGATGGGATGGTCACATGGTAATAGTGAGGTGTTACTAATAAACAGCCTATGTTTTCTTTTATTCTTTCACTGTCAAGAGGACATTGTAAGGAATGTTCCCTGCACGTTTTATGGACTCCCTGTGGAAAACTTATGAGATGGCATGGACAACATTCATACCACCTGGCAGGCATGGGTAGGTAGTGATCTGCATATATGCTGATGAGATCATAGATCTGTTGGAATATTTGAGGATTGTGAGGTACTCTAATAGATCATGAGGTTACAAAGTCAAAAATGAAAAACAATCCCTGCCCTTGAGAAATTTATATTCTACTAATTGAACACTTTAGAATAATGGTGTCAAATTTGAAGAGAAACTAGGGCCAGTGATCCATATTGACAGTTTCAAAATGTAATGTTATCTGCATTTTACTGTATTTTCATTTATTTCGGAAAATATTTCCCAATTGCATTTTTTTTTTGATGAGGTAATTGGGGTTAAGTGACTTGCCCGTGGTCACACAGCTAGTAAGTGTTAAGTGTCTGAGGCTGGATTTGAACTCAGGTCCTCCTGAATCCAGGGCTGGTGTTCTATCTACCGTGCCACCTAGCTGCCCCCCAATTGCATTTTAATCTGGTTCTGTCATGGGCCACATGCTACAAGTTTAAAACCTTTGCTTTAAAAGAGCTATGATCTTACTGTTTTCATTGACACAAATCACAGCTTTTGGGGCCCCTCCATATTTCATTCATTGTTATGGAAGAAAAATCCACCATCTGATAGTCAAGCAGGATGAGAAACTCTGGTTATGAGCCTCTCCATAATCCTTCCATTTTGGTTGGGTAGGTAATGCAGCTTTTATTATTCTTATTTTATACACAAGGAACTCAAGGCTCAGATAATTGGCTAAAATAACAGGGCTACTAAATGGAAGAGAAGGGACTCAGATTCAGGCCTTCTGACTCGAAGTCCAGTTAGTTACCTGCACAGACACCATAGCCGGGCTGCTTCTTGATCACTCAATCCATCAATAAGGACTTATTAAGTCCTTAGTATATGTCAGGCATTGTGATAATTGTGGAGGTATGAAGAAAGGCAAAAGACAGTGCCTACTCTCCAGGAACTCACAGTCTAATGGGACAAAGAACATATAAACAAGATGTGCAGGTCACATTGGAATGAATCAATAGAGGGAAGGCACTAATTTTAAGGGGGATCAAGAAAAGCTTCTAGAAGAAAGGGACAGTTTTGGCTGAGAGCTGAGGGAAGCCAAGGAAGTCAGGAGGGAGAGATGAGAAGGAAGCGAATTCTAGGCATGGGGAACAGCCAGAAAATGCCCCAAGTCGGGAGATGGAGAGTTTTGTTAGAGGAGCAAAAGGGGGGGCGGTGTTGCTGAATCACACAGAGTAAGTTAGGGAGGGAGCCAGGCTATGAAGGGCTTTGAATGTCAATTGAGTTTTATATTTGATCCTAGAGGTGATAGGGAGTTTACTAAATAGGGAGGTGACATGATCATTAGGAAAATTATTTTGGCTGTGGAATAAAGGATGGGGGCAGCTAGGTGGCACAGTGGATAAAGCACCGGCCCTGGATTCAGAAGGACCTGAGTTCAAATCCGAAATCAGACACTTGACATTTATTAGCTGTGTGACCCTGGGCAAGTCACTTAACCCACACTGCCCCACCAAAAAAAGATGCAGAAAAAGGAATAAAGGATGGACTGGATCAGGAAGAGACTTGAGGCAGGGAGACCCACTATCCGGCTATTATAATAGTTCAGCTATATGGTGATAAAGGCCTGCAATGGAATGGTGGCAGTGTCAGAGGAGAGAAGGAGACATAGATGAGAGACGACAAATCATTAGATAATAACATTAGCTTATGCTAACATTTCTATAGCACGGTAAGGTTGACAATGCACTTTACATATGTTTTATCATTTGATCCTCACAGCAACCCTCTGAGGTAGGTGGTATTATTATCTATACTTTGTTGTTGTTGAGTTGTTTCAGTTGTGTCTGACTCTTTGTCACCCCAGTTGGGGTTTTGTTGGCAAAGATGCTGGAGTGGTTTGTCATGTCCTTCTCCAGCTCATTTTACAGAGGAGGGAACTGAAGCAAACAGGGTTAAGTGACTTGTCCAGGGTCACATAGTAAGTGTCTGAGGCCAAATTTGAACTCAGGAAGATGAGTCTGCCTGATTCCAAGCCCAGCACTCTATCCACTGTAACACCCAGCTGAAGACAGGCCAAGAGAGGTTAAATAAATTGCCCAGAGACAGTCAACTAGACAGCAAACATTTGAGGCAAGATTTGAACTAAAATCTTTCTGACTCTGTGTTTAGTGCTCTATCCATTGGACCACCTGGTTGTCTAAGATAATAAAACATAGTCCATTACTGCTTTCTTACAATGAGTTTTTCTGGTTTGGTTGGGTAGGTAATGCAATTGCAACTATCCTTATTTTACACATGAAGAGCCTGAGGCTCAGAGAATTGGCCAAAATAACCAGCCTAGCAAGCTCTAGAGTTGGGATTCAAACTTAGGTCTTCTGACTTTCAATCCAGTTGCCTAGCTGCATGCATACTGTAACATAGCCACATGACTGTCAGTGGTGTTGGGGAGATGTATAAATGATAATAAACAATACCTGGTTCGTTCCCAGCTTTATAATCTATAGAATTTTAGCATACAGACTCTTACTCTAATTAATTAATTAATTAATTAGCCTGCTCTGGAGCACAGTACATAATTTGATCTTGTAGATCTGCCATCGAGCTAGCTACCAGCGAAGCAATTTCCTCAGGAGGTAGTCAATATTCATGTGGTAACTTTCCTAAAGCCTGCAGTATTTCTACTGCTCACTAGAGGACACTCTTATATTAATCCCCTTTCCCAATTCCCGAAATTTGCATAGTTCCTTATTCCTGATTGTTAGCTTGGAGTTCAAAATAGATATAGATCTGTCTGAATATTACAGTAATAGGAAATCTCTCATTTCTGCTTTCTACCTTCCAGCTTACATCCGGGAAATCTCCTGTTCTTTAATAACCAACTTTTAAAATAGATTTAAATAATTAATTTGTTGTGTGTCTTTTTTAATGGCCAAACGATTTATTAAGACGCAGTAATATAAATGATTGCTTAAAGGAGTGACCGTAGATCTCTTCTGAGTCCTGAGCATTCTGACTCAGAGTTCTGAGATGGCAGGTGCTCTTCGGAATGTAACATGCTGTCAAACATTGGAACAAATGGAGACTATAATAAATAGGCTTCAGTAACTTGTAATATGAAGTACTAGAGAATTTGAAAACTGTTAGGAAGAAACATACTAGAACTCTTCTGTGATTACAAAAGTAATTTACCTGATAATAGACAGAAGATGAGAATATGGTTACTAATCATAAGCTAAGGTGGTTGTTTTTTGTCCTTTGTTCTTGAAGAGGACCATGACATTGGGGTGGTGTCATGACTTGCAGTGAATTGGATTTAAGTGAGGGAGGGCTGTGCAACGTCACCAACCTCACTCTCTCCTACAGAGCCATCTGGGTCCAGTGGCAGGATATATATCAGGATGACTGGAGATGGCCTCAGATGTTTAAGGCAATTGGGGTTAAGTGACTTACCCAGGGTCATACAGCTAATAGATTATTTACAAAGAGGACCCAGAGCCTGAACCTAGAAATATAAGAAGTGAAAGGACAGATTTAAGAATTGCATTGACTAAGCTTGAAGCCAGAAGTGATGGATATTAAAGTTGCTATTAAGAAGTTGGTTGAGGACAGCTAGGTGGTGCAGTGAATAAAGCACCAGTCTTGGATTTGGGAGGACCTGAGTTCAAATCTGGCCTCAGACACTTAACAATTACTAGCTGTGTGACCCTGGGCAAGTCACTTAATCCCAATTGCCTCACACACACAAAAAGAAAGAAAGAAAAAGAAAGAAACCATATAATATTAAAAAAAGAAGAAGAAGAAGAAGTTGGTTGAGATGAACAGGGGAATCAGAAAAGTTATACTGTGAATTGATTAGTTAAGCACAGTATGAATTAACTCGGCTTAGTAGCACAAACATCTGTTCCACACGGAAGTTATGTTCATCAAAGAATTTTTTCCCGAGACAGAAAGAGGAAACTTAAATTTAGAGTTCCAGAGTTGTGAGTTTTTCTCACTAATGTTTTCTTTGTTAGTTCCCTGTAAGTGTACATCTACCATCCCCCACAAATACTGAATGAATTGTTGAGAGAATATGACCCAGGTTTATGTATGGATTGGGATGTATTTATTAGTCATACATTGGATTTAATATGTGAAAACCTGTGGTGTTATTTTTATTTATTTTGTTATATTGCCAAATAGATGGTTATGTTTAAGATCTAAACATGTCATCAATGTGAGTGCTGTGTGTGTAAATAGAAATGTACCAAATGGGGCTGAAAAGCTTAAGTGGTGAGTAGGAGTGTATTTTCCCCTCAACAAGGATACCCCAAGACCCTAATAAAGCATGAAAAGAATTATGTGGTGGTGGTCTTGTATGTGAACCTGGATTGCCAAGTTGAGGGGAGTTTAGAATGAGTGAGCCATCCTCAAGAGAGTAAATAAGTATGTTCATATGTGTTATCAGAAAGGCTTGAAACACTACAAAGTGGGGAGGCACCCTACCGCTGCATAGCAAAACAGTAAAACTGCCCAATTAACTCCCCTCCCAGGTGGTATATGGGAGAATCAGGAAAGATGTTGTGAATTTGTTAATTAACAAGCTCTGCTCAGTCAGTAATTGGATTAAGTTGGGGAAATGTTAGGAAATTGGGATAAGCAGCCCTTCAATTTTACCTGTTGCTGGGGGTGTCAAAGTAGCTTGAAGTACAGTTAATCCTGTCTTGCTAGCCATGCAGTGCTCCATGCCTCCACTTATGCTACTGCAAAGATCCAGTAGCCATTGCTGTCACCGTCTAGCTGAGTTTGCAGTGGTGGCCCCAGCCACAAGCACTAAGTAGCTCTTGCCCCTTCCCCTCAAACAGCTCCTAGTCTCAGAATCCTGTACTCTGGGACAAGCCTTTTGCTCCACATTGGTAGGGGAAGAAGTCACCATTCTATCTGGGTAGAGAAGGCCCATCCTTCTCCACCCCTCTCCTAGATCACATCTTGTCATGCGATGGATAGCAGACAGCCGTGCCACCAGCTAGAATCCATGTGGATGTTTCTACCTGGAGTGGCCCCTCTCATTAGATATTGTATAGGCAAGTAGCAGACTATCAGTGCCTGGCCAGAAGCTGGCCCCTTTCCTCTCAGAGAGCCCACATGATCCTCTGGAAGCCAAGAGAGAATATTTGAGTAAGTTTGGGGGCAGGGGTGGGGGTGGGTTGCCATGATTTTAAAAAGGTGATATGGAGAGTCTTATAAATGCAAGCTTTGGGGGAGGAGTCTTGCTTGTGCGTCCCTGAGCAACTCGTATAATATTCCTGAGCCACAGTTTCTTCCTATGTAAAATGAGAGGGTTAGAGTAGATGGTTTTGGAGGTTCTATTCTTCTTCAAAATCTATGATTCTATGATGTGATCACTGAGTGGAAGTTATTTGTCTTCTTTGCTGACTCATCCATGTTCCACCCTTAGGTGTTAATGTATCTAAGGGCTTCATTTTAGGCTCTCTTCTCTCTATACATTCTTTCTTGATGACCTCATCTGCGGGTTCTTTATGTCTATGACTCTCAGATCTATATATCCAGCTACACATTGTTCATTTCCAACTAGATCTCCTACAAGGCTCTTAAACTTAACATGGCCAAGGCACAAAGGAGCTAGCTAGTTCATGAAGATATTGTTGCTGTTGTTTGTCCTTTGTTTTTAAAAGAAGACTAATGACATCACGAGGGTGATATCTTGTTTTTTTTTTTAAGGAATAAACATTTATTTTATTTTTTCCAGTTACATGTTAGGGTAGTTTTCAACATTCATTTTCATAAGATTTTTTTTTTTTTTGGTGAGGAATTGGGGTTAAGTGACTTGCCCAGGGTCACACAGCTAGTAAGTGTTAAGTGTCTGAGGCCAGATTTGAACTCAGGTCCTCCTGAATCCAGGGCCAGTGCTCTATCCACTGCACCACCTAGCTGCCCCTCATAAGATTTAGAGTTCCAACTTTTTCTCCCTCCCTCCCTCCCTCCCTCCCTTTCCTCCCCCCCTCCACAAGATCGCAACCAGGTTATATATGTACAATCCACAAGTGTCCTTTTTATCAGTTCTTTCTATGGGGGTGGATAGTAAGCTTCCTCATTAGTGCCTTGGGATTGTCTTGGATCATTGCATTGCTGAGAGTAGTTAAGTCATTCACAATTGCTCATTGAACAATACTGCTGTCACTATGCACAATGTCCTCCCAGCTCTGCTCACTTCACTATACATCAACGTTCATTAGTCTTTCCAGGTTTTTCTGGGATCATCCTGTGTCATTTCCTATAGCACAAGACCATTCCACCACAATCATATAGCACAGCTTCCTCCATCATTCCTCAATTGATGGACATTCCCTTGATTCTCAACTCTTAGCCTTTATAGCAAAGAGTTGCTATAAATATTTTTTGTACAATTTTCCACCCTTTTCTCTTTTTCATGATTACTATTGTTAACTGTTTCCCTTCCATCCTATTCCCTTCCCTATGATATTTATTCTATTATCCATCTTCTTTCATCCTATCACTCTTCAAAAGGGATTTGCTTCTGTCTGTCCCCTCCCCCACTCTGCCCTTCCTTCTTTTGCCCCTCTCTCTTTATCCCCTTCCCCTCTTATTTTCCTGCAGGGTTAGAGAGATTACTCCATCCAATTGAGTGTGTACTTTATTCACGAGGGTGGTATCTTGACTTGTGTATGAATTGGATTCTAGTGAGGCAGAGACTCTCAGCCTCTCCCTTCCTGAGTTATTTGAAGTTCAGTGGCAGGACAAAAGTCAAGATGATTGGTGGTCCCCCAGGATATGCTGTTTTCAGAGAAAGAAAGCCAAGATATCAACAGCCATATGAAAGAAAAAAATGCTCCAAATCATTAATAATTAGAAATTCAGGGGCAGCTAGGTGGCGCAGAGGATAGAGCACTGGCCCTGGATTCAGGAGGACCTGGGTTCAAATCTGGCCTCACACACTTAATACTTACTAGCTGTGTGACCCTGGGCAAGTCACTTGACCTCAATTACCCAGCAAAAACAAACAAACAAAAACAAAAACAAACAAAAAAAATAATTAGAAATTCAAATGAAAACAACTGAGATTCTACCTACCAAGTCTGTGAAGCTTATAAAATGGAATATTACAACTGTTGTAGAAAAGGTACACTAATGCACTTTTGCTGAGCAGTGAATCGTTTCAGGCATTCTGTAAAGCAATTTGAGTTGGTGCAATGCGTAGAGTACCACTACACTTGAAGCTGGGAAGATCTGAGTTTGAATATTACTTTAAAAACTTACTAACTGATCCTGTGCAAGTCACTTAACCTGTATTCATAAGATGTGGATTAGGATGGTACCTATCTCCTATGGTTGCAGTGAGGATCAAATGAGGTAACAAATCAAAGTGCTTTGCAAATCTTAAAGGGCCATATCAATTCCAGCTTTTATTTGAAAGCAGAATTTCTTATCTTTCCTCTCAAAATGTCCTCTCTTCCAAACTTCCTTAATTCTGTATATAGAACCACCATCCTTCTAATCACACATATTCGAAACTTCAAAGTCAGTCAGTCAACAAACATGTCTTAGCCACTCAGTATGTGCCAGGCACTGTGCAAAGTGCTGGAAATACAAAGAAAAGACAAAATACTGTCCCTGCTTTGGAGGAACTCACGTTCTAAAGGGGGAGGCAACATGTAAATATCCATCCATCCACACATATAGGCAACACAGAGATAACACTATACATTCTTATATGTGTGTTACATATATGTAGCATAATATATTATGTAACATTAAAAATACTTGTGTATATATAACTATGTATACATACATAGATATAGTTTTATATACACATATGTGTGTGTCTCTATATCTAGATACACATATACCTGCCACATACAGAATTGGTAGAAGATAATATCAAAGGAAGTGACAACTGAGAAAGTCCTCCTGGCAGTTAAGATTTCAGCTGTCTTTTCTTTTTAAATAACAATTTGTCTTTTTATTTAGCACTTCCACAAATTATGCCTTAACAGCAAATTTCCGAAGAGGGCACAGGTGTTCCTTCCTCTGCTGTTTTTTGGTCTTCAGGCTTTCCTCCTGCTTATTAAGCCTGCAGCGCATGGCACAGGTCTTCTTGGGCCGAAGGTCCAGGGCTTGCATTTCTTGCCCTTATAGAACTTCCTGAGGTTCTCTTTCTGTGTCTGGTTGATGACAGTCAGGACTCGGGCAATAGATTTTCGGACAATTCGGATCTCAGCGTGGATGCAGCTCCTCCAGTGACCTTAGCGACTCTCAACTGGAAAGTTCCACCTTTAAATCATCTGTCCTTATTCCTGGGAAGATTCCTGGCCTTGATTTTTGCCATGATCAAAGACTGCCACCCGATCCGAGGAGAAAGAGTTGAGCTGGGTCTTAAAGGAAGTCAGGAAAGTAAAAGGCAGATTCTAGGGACAACCAAGACATGGAATGGAAAGAGTTCGTTTCCACTCTTGACTGTCACTCACCTCTCCATATTTGATTTTTTACTCCTTATCTCTTGTATCTCTTCTTATATCTTGTGTCTGCCCCCTTGTACTCACAGGACCACCACCTTAGTTCAGGTCCTCATCACCTCTCCCCTGGATTAATTAATGAATTAATCTTGATTTGGTCCCACTACTTCCAGCCTTTTTTTCTAATCCATGATCTAGGAACTTTCCAATTAATCTTTCTAAAGCACAGGACTGACTTTGTCACTTCCCACAAGAAGGAGCTTCATTGCTCCTGTTGCCTAAAGGATAAACTCAGAGAATCTCTAGTCTTCTGGACTCAAATGCCATCTCCAATGCCAGCTCATGCCCTCTCCCATGGTGAAATTTTGAATTTACTTTGTATATTTTATCTGTTTATATAGTATATTTTGTATTTATCTGTGTTCATGTTGTTTCCCACTAGTAGAATGTAAGCTCTTTCAGAATCAGAACAATTAAAAGACAGCTTTGAAATGCTTAAGAACTCCTTTCAATGGCATGACCAATCACGAGGACCATGATGAAATGTTTCCCACTTCACAGAGGTGATGGACTAGAGGTGCAGAAGGAGATCATTCATTTTCCCACGTGGCCAATGTGTGGATTTATTATTTGTGCTTATTTGTTACACAGGACGTTTTGTTTTTATTTTTGGTGGGGGGAATATTATTAGCAAAGGTGAGGGCGTCGGATGGGGAAGTGATAGTGATGCCAAAAAAGAGGGGAAAATGATGAGGGTCAAAGAAGTATTAAAAATTCAAGGAGAACAGGAGACTCAGAGGGAATCATAATTGGGACAGGTTTAGCAGTAAGGCTGAATTTATTCCTTAAATCGTGGTTTCATGTACAACCCTTTTTTTTTCTGTTTTTCTTTGCATATAGAAATGCTCATATGGATGTTTATCAGGTTCCTAATCACAACACATTTAAAAATATAGTCATATATATATATATATATATATATATATATATATATATATATATATGTGTGTGTGTGTGTATATACATACATATATATAAAGTCCTTGAGAACATTTTAGTTTCCATATAGTTCTGCACCTAACACAGCACCTACTAAGTGCTGGACTAGAACATAATTAGTCATTAGTGAATGAATGAAGGTTACGGTGGGGTAGAGACAGAGAAGAAAGCTGATATGAGACCAGAAGGGCCTTGGAAAAAATGTTACCTTGCAGGTTCCACCGAGATTTGAACTCGGATCGCTGGATTCAGAGTCCAGAGTGCTAACCATTACACCATGGAACCGCCATACCTCAACAAGCGCTCAAGGCTCCCTTATCGTTAGCTAGCCCCGCCCCCACTAAGAGACCCAACCCCGCCCTTCCCAAGCGAGGTCTCCCGGAACCCTAGCGTTCTGGGCTGTCCGAAGAACGAGCTGGGCGGGTTCGGATGCTTGCAGGAGTGGCCTGCCTCAGTTTCACTTCGGTGCTTTTGAGATGGTGGGACCATCCCTCCTCCTGGCCCGGTACGCTAACGCTCGAGCTCGCGTTCGCCCGGGTTAGACTAGGGATGGAACAGACGGGCGCGCGGGCGGGCGGGTCCAGGCCAGTGCGGGGTAGAAGTTTTCTGTGTGGGGGGCCGAGAACGAGTGAGAGTCCGAGATCGCGGAGGGTGGAGCCCAGCTCCCCGGAAGTACTTGCCAGGAGGGAGAGTGGGCGGGCCGAGCCGGCGGAAGTGGCGCAGCGACAGGGAGGGGCGCGTTACCCTCGTCCGCCTCCTGAGTCTCTGCGGCGGCTCCGGCTCCAGCTCCCGCTGAAGTGACGCCCCCTCCCCCGCCCGACTGCCGCTCCGGCCCCTCTACCCCCCGTGACGCGCCATGGGCACCCGAGACGACGAGTACGACTATCTCTTTAAAGGTGAGGCTGCGGCCTCGCCGCCCCTCCCCACTCCGGCCGGCCGGCTCCCCCCGGGGCCGAGGCCGAGACCAGGACCGGCGCCCGGGCCGGGTTAGTCCCACCCGCTTCCTCCTAGGCGGCCCCCTAGTCCTGGGCCCCCGGGCCGCCTCGTCCTCCTCCCACCTTGGCGCCCAGCTCCCCATCTTGCTGCGACCCCTCGTCCCCCCCCCACCCCATCCCCGCCCCATCCTCCTCTCGGGTTGGGCCTCGGTTCCTCTCCTCGGGCCTAGCTCTGTCCTCTCTTAATCCAGCTCCCTTCCCTCTGCTCCTTCCTCTCTGCAGTCGACTCCGCCCACTACACCTGGAAACCGAGGGCACCTTTCTCTGCTCACTCCGGCCTAGCTTGTGTCCATTTCTTCCTCCCCCACCCCCAGTTAAAATAGGATACTGGGGTTGGCGGGGGTTTTAAGGAGAGCAGTGTTTCGTGTCCCCAGTGCTTATTTATCGCAGTGCCTGGTACATAGTAGGTGCCTAATAAGTGCTTGCGGACTTGGAGGCAAAAGGAATCACGCTACCCTCCCTTTTAACCCCCTCCCCCTTCTCCCCAAAAGCAAAGCAAAGCAAACCTAACCAAACCAAACCACGCACGTCGCAGTGACCCAGGAGGCTTGCATGACTTCATGCCTATCCCCTTTGCTCCTTGACCGCTCCCTTTCCTCCGGCAGGGCCGGGCCGGGCAGGGGAGGGGAGGGGAGGGGTGGGGAGGGTGGCCCTCTGACTCTGCTTGTGGGAAGGGGTTGCGGATGGGTGGGGGTTGTTCACCTTGCCAGACCTGAAGGCCCAGTTACTTAGCCGGAAAGATTGTGTGCAGCACAAACATAGGCCTGTTTTATCGTTATAGTCTGGTTGTTTCCTGCTGCAACATAGGGAGGACCCGACCTTGCCATGTTCAGAGGCTGATAAAGGGAGGGTCCTAGTAAGTCCCTCAGGTATTCCCTTAAAAAGAAAAAAAGGTGTGTACGCATTTGACCACATATGACATCTCTTTTTACGGCGGACAAGTGCTTCGTTCTCATAGGCAAAATACGGAATGTGGTTTTGTCTAGAAATAGAATCCTTAGAGTTCTTCATAAACAAAGATGAAGGGTACTGCTTTCAGCGTGAGAGATTGTAGAGTTTGTCTGAGGAATGATTTTATATCCTCTGTTGGTTGTAAGTTCTGCACTTGAATTAGGAGGGCAGCCAGCAGTAAGGTGCTGAACCGAGATTTTTACCTGGGAAGGAGAAACCATTGATATTAAAGCTTTACTGTTGAGGGTGGAGTTTTAAAAGGGTGTTGGGGCACATTGACTATTTCTAGCTTTGCCATTGGTGCTTAGACTTGATGCTTAATGCTGCAGGAAACATTACTCTTTGCAAATCATCCAGTAGTTATCTGCTATTGAATTCATTTCCTCTTTTTGCTAGGGAGTCCTTTCCCAGTAAATAGTCTATCTTAAGGTTTTGGAGATCTTGTTTGCATATTTTTTCCCATACTTTAAAGAATGTGTTTATAGTGCTACTGCAAATGGTGAATTTTTGGAACCTCAAATGGAGACTGGGATATGTGTTTTCCGAAGACAGTTCATTGAAAAAGTATTTAAAATGAGCCTCATGAGACTTTAAGATTAGTTCTTTAAGGGGAGATTTTAATTTATGTAAAGTGAAACAGCAGTAGGTACTTAAATTTAGGATGAGTGCTTTGTAGTAAGACTTTACAGAAAATAAGACAAAACTTTATTTAAATCTTTTTTTTTTTTTTTTAGTGAGGCAAGTGGGATTAAGTGACTTGCCTAGGGTCACACAGCTAGTAAGTGTTAAGTGTCTGAGGCCAGATTTGAACTCAGGTATTCCTGACTCCAGGGCCGGTGCTCTATCCACTGTGCCACCTAGCTGCCCCGATTTTAATCTTCTAAGCCCCTTCTTTTTCCAGCTGAAAAACTGCTAATCTTTCCTGCTTTCAGAACAATATCTGCCTTCTTTAGGTTTTGGAACACAAATGTTGGTCACAAAGATTAGGAAGGGAAGCTTATGTTTTTACTTTTTTGATTTTGATATCAACTCCAAAACAATGAACTTATTTCATTTTTTAAAGTTATTTAAAGTTAAGCAAAAGAGTTTGGGACTTAAACCGTCTAAGTGTGGCCTCATTAGTTCTGGTTTATTTTTTTAACCTAAACTTTTAGACTTATAAAGCTTTATTATAGGCATCAGGATATTTAAGTACTCATATATTTACAATACTTTTTTACATTTTATACATTAATTTGCTAGTTTTAAACTTCTATAAAACAAACAGAAGTTCAGATGTTATTTAAGGAAGGGAATTTAAAAATTCCTGCTGAGAAAAGCATTTCTACTTGTATTCAAATTTTAGGTTGCTGCAGTGCATTTAGCTTTGGGGATTATTTAGCAAATCTTGGAACTGCAGAATTGCCATTTTAAAGTGAGGAAGAACAGAGGCTGTCTTGTGTCCTAGTATGAATGACATCACCCCCTTGAGGTGTGGCCATCTCTAGGTAGAAGGTAGCTCTTTTCCAGCTGATTAAATGGTTTAGAGGAGGAGGGTCTTTGAAATTAGTTTTAATATTACATTAGGATGTAGATGTCTAAAGGAGAATATTGAGAGGTAAGTCACAAAGTTTTTAGGGGATGCTTTGTCCACTCCCACCTTGGAAAACTGCTTATGAATTACTTCGTTTGAGTGTGGAGGTGCAATAAAAAGTACTGTTGGAGGCTCCGAGGGGAAAGGCGACTTCTGCCTGCAGGGAATCCACATCTCTGGAGATTGTGAATGGGGAGGGTTGTTGCAAAGGGGTTTGTAGAACTGGAGGGCAGAGTCAAGCTGAGGAAATGACTTGTGTTGATGCCTTAGTGGGTTTGACCTTGATGTTCTTTTGTGTGATTAAATGTTCAACTAGTATTTGAGTGCCTGATATGTACTAGGCACTGGGGTAGATAACAAAAGGAAAAAAAGTAGACATCTGAACATGTTGCTCCTAGCTCAAGAAACTTCAGTGGCTCCACATTACCTTTAGGATTAAATACAAACTGCTTTGACATTTAAAGACCTTCACAGTTTGGCTCCAGCCTATCTTTCTAGACTGATTACACATCGGTCTCCCTTAGGCACTTAGTGATTCTGCCAAAATGAATATTTACCCTCCCTCTCATATACTATTTCTTGCCTTTGTGCCTGTGTTGGGGGTAGGGGTTGGGGGTCAGTGGGTGATACATATCTATACTTGGAATGCTCTCTTTTCTTTCAATGATTCCTGGTACCCTGAGCTTCTTTTAAGGTTCCCCTTTAAGCTCAGGTGCAACCTCATTTAGGAGATCTCTGATTTTCCTGATTATTACATGCCATCCCCACCCCGTTATTTAGTATATATCCTGTATTTATTTATCTGTGAACTTCTGTTTCTTTTCCTCACTGTAGTAAAGTGTAAAATCATAAGGATGTCATTTTACACTTTTGCATTTATCTCTTCATTGCCAGGCAGCCAATCAGTAAACTTTTATTAAGCACCTACTATGTGACAGGTGCTAATAACGACAATATCTTCCCTTAAGGAGCTACTATCTAATGGGGGAGAACTACACAAAAGTAAGCTGAAAAGGGGTGGGGCAAAGATGAAGTCCAGAGAAGTGCAGCATGGTGGGAAATGAAGAGATAGCAGGCTTGGGCTGCACTAGCATAGTGTCTGTCACATCGTAGGCCCTTAAAAACGCTTGTTTATTTCTTGAAAAGAAGATCACTTTCTTTGCTCTCCACGAAGTTATGTCTCATTTTAGACACTAGGTCAATCAGTTACATTTTTCTGGAAATGTTTCTGGGTGGATATTCCATTGATTAGAAATAGATGAACCAGCAAATTTACTTCTCCTTTTCTCTCACTAGTAATTAACTTTCAGATGATTGTCAGTAGAAACTGATTGCAGGAACTTTGCCTTGTGTCTTAGTTTATCCTTTTTCAACTTTAAATTTAGTAATATGCAGTGCTGAATCTGAAAAAATTTATGAAGACTTTAGACAAGCATGAACTTTTCTCTTTAAAAATATGTTTTGATGCTGGAATACTTGTATATGTGTGCAAATGTCTTTTTAGAAATACTAGTGATATGGAGACTTCTTAAGAGCTATTCTTTGGATATTTGTTGTCAAATAGCCCAACAATTAGAGTCTGTAGAAAACTTATCAGTAAAATAATATGGTTGGATTTATTATTTAAGGACTATTTAAAAGTAGGTGGCAGGGGCAGCTAGGTGGTGAAGTGGATAGAGCACTGGCCCTGGAGTCAGGAGTACCTGAGTTCAAATCCGGCCTCAGACACTTAACACTTACTAGATTTGTGACCTTGGTTAAGTCACTTAACCCCAATTGCCTCACTTGAAAAAAAAGAAGAAGAAAAAAAAAAGTAGGTGGCATAGTAGAGCTAAAATAGATTGATGCTTACTACCTTTGTGACCCTGGGCAAGTCACTTTAACCTCTAGTTGCTTCAGTTTCCTCATCTGTAAATGGAGCTAATAGCATCTACTAAGCCTGGGTTGTTGTGAGGATCAAATAAGATAATAATTGTAAAAAGCTTAGCACAGTGCCTGGCACATAGTAAGTGCTATAAAGATGTTAGCTATTATTAAATAATATGATGTTGGTGTTTATATGGTTCTTGTAATGTCTCTGATATTTAATGCATTTTACAAAGTTAAGTATTACTTAGGAATTGATGTTGATAATTCACTAGCTTTATTTAGCTAAGGTGGTGGTGGTTCTGGGTCTGTTAGATTTTTGAATTACTAAAGGTGTTAAAAATTTTATCTACAACAGTATAATTCATGTGGCTTACAACACTCAAACGAATTGCCTTTTTTTTTTAACTTGAAATGTTTTACAATAGAAAATAGAGGATAGGCACTTGAGAGCCTTTTCCAAGAAGTAAATGGTCTGAATATTAACCTTGTATAGTTCTGGCTTTAACATTTTAAAGATAAAAAATACTTACTGTCATTTTTCATGAAATAAAATGTTTTCTCTGGTAAGAAATTAGGTAAATTTAAGTGTCTGGGTGGAAAAATAACTTAGTTTCTTCCTGTCAAATCAGTGAGTTCACTGTCAATTTAGACCTTTTAAACTTAATAACTGCCTTTATAGAATGCTTTATGATTAAATCTCATTAAAATACAAATTTCTTATTTATCTCATTAAATATACAAGTTTGTTTCGTTGCTCTTTTGATGAGCTTAAGTAAAATTCTTATTTTTTGGTCTAAGGATGATTTTTCATGAATTTTGCATCAGTCTTCCAATAGACTGAGCCCTTTAATAAAATCTGAAATGAAATATGCAGTAGTATTAGCAAATCAGTGGAAAATATTTCCATGTTAAATTTTGAACCAGTCTTCCACTTATGTTCTTTGCAACACTGTGCCAATGAAACTATTATCTTCTAGATGTCGTTTAGAACTTTTATTCTCTCAAAGTAGGGCTCAACATTAGTATTCTTATACATTTCCAACTGGAGATAGCTGCCATATTCCATAGTGTTTTATATTATGGGTAGATTTGAGTGTAAAAAGTTAAATTTGCTAATGTGACTATCTAACTTGTGATTTAATTTAGTCAGTGAATTTGTGGTAGCATATTTAGCCATAAATTATGTATTTAGTATACTTGTTTTTAGGTAAGCATCTTAACAATTAAAAGTTCTAAAATTAATTTCATAGAATATCATCACTGTTAGCAATTTTATCTGAAAAAAATGTCAACAATTTTAGTTTGCAACTAAAATTATTTATTTTAGCATTGATCTATTCTTTGACGTAACTACATAAAGATTTTAGGATGTAAAACTAGATCAATATCAATCAACCTGAAAATGGGAATGAAGTAATCAAATAACTTTAAGCATTCTTAACAAACAGATCTATTTGGCCTTTTTAAAAAAAAAATCAGAATGCTAAACTGATTTTTTAAAAACCACCTACTTAAAGCTATTGTATATTTTTTTTTGTGGGATTGGTTTCTTAGATTTTACATATAGTGCATATTATCATGGCTCTCTCTTTTGTTGGCTCTCTTAAGACGACGTTTACTCTGGATACCTTGCTAATGGGTATGGTGTGTCTTTGAACTAAATGACTAATTCTCAAAGGGCTGGCACATCAGAGTGGCTTGTGAAAGACAAGAGTAATAAAACATGGGCTTTTCCCTTACTCTTCCTGCTCTACCCTCATGTTAGGTATTTATGCTTCTGCCAGGTAGTGAGAAAAGAAGTGAAGATTTCCTTAACTGTTCTACTTAAGATAGCAGAAAATTGAACTTGACCTACTTTTATCATAGGCATAATGATGGATTGGTAGCTTGCATACTCATAGATTCCTGGACTTGTCTGGAAGATAGCTGGATCTTTACTATCTTTGTGATCCTGGGCAAGTCACTTAACAGTTCCCCTGGGTCTCAGTTTCCTCAACTGTAAATGAAGGGGTTGGCCTCTAAGGCCCCTTCTAGCTGTGTGATCCCACTTAACATTTAACATATATCCTTTGTCATAATCTCTTAAGACACCTATGGATTGACTATGTGAACAATTAAAAACAACTATACTTTGTGCTGCATGTAGTCATTGCAGTCCTGGAGGATTTCTTGCTGAATCAGCTGACAGCGGAAGCCAGAAAGATATGCTTTTGATAAAGTAACTCCCTCCAAGACTGTCCAGAGGCCAGCTTGTATCCGATCTTGTGGCAAGAAAGGAATGCATAATGGACTGTCTTTGCTCTCTGGCCAGAGTACAGTGAGCTCTTCCAACACTCCCCTCCCCTCCCCACCCCCCACTCCCAGTATCCCCTATCCCTATTATAAGGCGCTCCCTTGTTTGTTACTGTCAACTTTTTTTCGTTTATTTTTCTATACCTAGTTTATAGAACCACTAGTTTAGAAGGTTGGAAACTACTATTTAATAGTAGGAATGTTTGCTGTCTTAAGATAATAAAACTTTCCCCCTTTTCTTTGCAAAAAATGCTTCAACCCATTCTATTGTTTACAAAGGTATTCTATTGTTTACAAAGGTAAGACCTGACCTGGGCAGTTAATATAATCAAGCTACATTAAAGTAAATTCTCAAACTGATCTTACTCTTTAAAAGGAAAATTCTTTTAAACTCCCATTTCTCACTTTTGAAATAGTAAATGCATAATCATATATGTGAATTTTGTTCTTTTGGTTTAAAAATAATCACCTTTTATTTATCAATAAATTTTCCTGATAAAATAGTTTATCTTGTTAGACAAAGATCAGCCTAGCTAAGCTTGGAGAAGCCTGTTGGCAGCATAGTAATGAATTTTCAGCCTCAGTAACTTGCAGACTCTCAAGCTATAAAGAAGTGGTCTCTGTTATAAGGGAGTACCCACATCAGTACTTTAGAATCTGCAATATCATCAAAGTTTCTTGCTGTGTGCCTTATAAGCATTTAGCTGAGCTGTGAGGAATATAAAAGGGGTCTTTGTCATGGGATTGTAAATTCTTGGGAACAAAACCTACTCTTTAAATATTAAGAAGTTATACGTGAAATCATAAGCCCCCCTTAGCTTTGCTTGCCTTGACTCATAGCAAGATATATTAGGCAGTATCCTAAGGGTCTCCCTTTAGGGTCTTTAATAATCTTTCCTGGCCCTGGCAAGTCTGATAAATAAAAGTATTAAAGGGCCATTTTATTTTCTGTGCTCTGGATAGTGAGATTTTTAAAAAACTGGTATCTTACTTTGGCACTGAAAGGCAAAATACCTTTCATCTATCCAGGGGTTAGTCCTGAGAGACAATACACCTAGACTTGAGTGAAATTGAGTGGGGCATTCTGCACGTACTATTCCTAATCCTTTGTTGTCTTACTGTTTGTCAGATACTTTAGTCACTTCTAATTGTGTATTTGGTGGACTACCCAGTTTTATCTTCAAGTTACCAACATCTAAGTAATCTAGTAATTACTACTTCTAGTAATGTTGGTATTAATTTTCATAGTGGCTAATACATTGGCTGTTGTCAGTTCAGTAGACTTAGAGTTTAAATTGTATGTAGAGAGAAGGTATCTTAGTGATGCATGAACTAATTACATTTTTATGTAATAATATTTGGGAAGACACTGGTTAAAAAAAAGAAGAAATTAATCTTACCAGTGCGGTAGCAGGAGTTGAGTACATAGTCTACTGATTTCTTTTGGGGGAAATCAAACAATTAGCCTCAGTGTCTCTTGTTTAGTGTTACTTCAGCTAAATTTTACTTCCTTAGAAGCAAAGTGTAGTACTGTTTCCCTCTTAATTATCTAGCATTGCCTTTTTTTTTTTGTCTTTTCAGTTGTCCTCATTGGAGACTCTGGTGTAGGAAAGAGTAATCTTCTGTCTCGTTTCACTCGAAATGAATTTAATCTGGAAAGCAAGAGTACCATTGGTGTGGAGTTTGCAACAAGAAGTATTCAAGTTGATGGGAAAACAATAAAGGCACAAATATGGGACACAGCTGGGCAAGAACGATATCGAGCTATAACATCAGCGTAAGTCAAGGAGATCCAAGTTCTATGAAGCAGTTTGCAGCAATTGAATTAGTTTGGGGTGAAAGTGGCATTATGAATTATGCAAATGTCAAAAACTTTATCCATGGAAGAACTCAACTGTCACATAAAGGTTTTGAAATTTAGTTGTAAGAATCTGTTTTTATTATGATTGGACCCCATCTGCCTTTCACTTTATAGTTTGTCTTTTAATAGAAAATTTTTCTGTTTTTCAGTTATTATCGTGGAGCAGTAGGTGCCTTGCTGGTTTATGATATTGCTAAACATCTTACATATGAAAATGTAGAACGATGGCTGAAAGAACTGAGAGATCATGCAGATAGTAACATTGTTATCATGCTTGTGGGCAACAAGAGTGATTTACGTCATCTCAGAGCTGTCCCTACAGATGAAGCAAGAGCCTTTGCAGGTAATGAGTGACCTAACTTGTATGATAAGACTCTATTGTAAGGGGATTCTTTGTTTTGTGCTGTTGGGAAGAGTACTTGATTTTAATGAATTAATTTTTTTTTAGTGAGGCAATTGGGGTTAAGTGACTTGCCCAGGGTCACACAGCTAGTGTTAAGTGTCTGAGGCTGGATTGGAACTCAGGTACTCCTGATTCCAGGGCCGGTGCTCTATCCACTGCGCCACCTAGCTGTCCCTGAGTACTTGATTTAAAAATGATATTTTATGGATTTATTTTTCATCCCCCTAATAGTGAAATAGGTGTGTGTGTGTGTGTGTGTGTGTGTGTGTGTGTGTGTGTGTGTGTGTGTGTGTGTGTGTGTGTGTGTGTGTGTGTGCATGAATTATATGCAAATTTGTGATGATGACCTGGGATGTGGGGTTCCAGTTTTCTTGCATTAGCTCGGTAGCGTAGCTTATTGTGCTGATTTCTATAAAGACTTAATACCATCACCCCTGTACTTACTATATACACTGCTGCAGCAATGTCTCACTCTCCTTGATGACACCTTGGTATATGCCTTGGTATAATTGTAATGTCCTTCAGCCTATCCACCTAGACTATACAGTCCCTGCTCCAAAAGGTGTGGCCAAGGAAAAGCCAATCAGAAGTGACAGCTGTGTCCCTTCTCTTTAGGGAAGTGTTGCCTGTGTTTTCCATAGGTAAAAATTTGAATGTAGCTCTTGGTTTTTCCTGGTAGCCACAACTTCAGCTGTTCTCTTCTCTATTGAAAAATGTTCTGTGTTTGGTTCATCTTTTTAAAGTTCTTATACACCTAAAAGTGTATCAAATCCTTGTGGGTGTTGCCCAGTGTGAGTAGTAAGAGTCTAAGCACTTTTTACCAGTGAGTCATTGTTAGGATACTAGGGTCCCCTTGCATTTAGGATTTTAGTGTTTTGTCCATCTTTAATTTCTAAGTTCTTCTCCCTTAAACACCTCGTGGACAACCAAATGCAACACCCTCATTTTACAGATGAGAAAACAGATATAAAATTGGTCTGCCTTGCTCATCACAGAATGAGTTAGTGGCAGAAAACAAGGGCTTGAACACCAAGTCTCCTGACTCTGAGCCTAGTATTCTTTCTATTGTAGCATGTTGCTTTTTGTGATAATCGCTTAACTTCTTACTGAGTGTATCAAATGAAATTTTCTGTAACTTTTTAGTGGATTGGATAAGAAAAGGCTTGTTTATGCACAAATGGAATGTGTAATTTATTGCTCAACTCAAAAACATTTATTAGATACCTGCTATGTAAAAGTCATTGTGCCGTTTTAATGTGGTTACAGTTTGATGGGGGAAAGAAGGAAGTGAAAGGACCAAAATTGATGCATGTATATACATAACTGTGTTTGGGGTTGAATAGTATTCCTATGTTTAATAATGCTTTGGATGTATTATTTTCTTTCTTTTTTTTTGATGGGCAATGGGGGTTAAGTGACTTGCCCAGGGTCACACAGCTAGTTAGTGTCAAGTGTCTAAGGTCAGATTTGAACTCTGGTACTCCTGAATCCAAGGCCAGTACTTAATCCACTGTGCCACCTAGCTGACCCCCTGGATGTATTATTTTCAACAAGGTTGTGTATGAATTCTTTGGTTTGGGGGAGGGAGGAAGGAAAGAATAGATGAATCTAGTAAAATGTAGCATAATGATGAGACTGCCCAAGAAATTGGGCTAGTATGAACCAGAAAATTCTGTTGCTTCCACTATTAGGGGTGTGTTTTGGTTAAAAACCATTTCATTGTTTGTATTAAGACTTAATCTGGCTGATAATGTGTGACTTTAGAGGGCTTTTTGATCTGTTTGTATTTCCTCAGAAAAGAATGGCTTGTCATTTATTGAGACATCTGCTTTAGACTCTACAAACGTAGAAGCTGCTTTCCAGACAATCCTGACAGGTAAGGCTTGTATTTGGAATTTATGCCAGTTGGAATTGAAGATTGGGTAACATGTTGTGTTTAAATAAATGAATCTGGAAATTGAAAATAAATATCATGCCCATCTGAGGGTACTGCACAGTGAATATAATTTGAAAACTCTCATTGTTGTAGTAACAGTACAGAACACAGAATTAGTCACAGTTCTTTCTCATTGAATTTTGCTATCTAAAACTACCTGACCTCTAGTCAAAATAGTATTTTAGAAACAGTTTGTTCACTTCCTCTTTTTCCTATTCTCTTCTCTCTGCTAGCAAGCACAGAGTTCTCCTTGAATGCATTTTTGCTAGGTAAATAACCAGTGTCCAGACAAAGAAAAGAAATGATGCCTCTTTGAAGCAATGGATCTGTTTAGCTCTTAAATATTTTAGTAGATCTTTGATTTTCATTTCTTTAAGTTAAAATGAGAAAAATCTTCAACACTGTTCTCTCAGCATGTAAAAGCAAGATGTTTCATGCTAGGTAAAATCAGGCAGACATATTAGCATCCAGAAAGGGGTGGAATGGTAGTGGATCAGGATCAGAGTTTAAGCTCTAGGCTGTTTTGAAATGTGGATATGCAGATCAAGGCAGCCTCAGGGATGTAAGACTTAACATTTTGTAACTTATTTACTTGTTGGCTAAAATTTCATTGGAGTTTAAATATGCCAATAGGTTGATTCCCCACTGGCCACAGATCCCCAAACTACTCTATGATATGGGCATTTAAAAACTTGCTATCTTTTGTACCACTGTAGTACTATAGTGAAATAGAGAAGGTTGGGAAAAGTAACTCTGTAAAGAAACTAATTCAATATGGATAATTTGCAAATTGTCGCATTCTGTTTCAAAAAGAAAAAAGACTAAGGAGAATGAGGTCAGGGGATTTTCTGAAATGGCTTTTAGGTGAAACATCTTTTTTAGACTTGTTCTATGAATTGTCCTTTTTTATGGACCTATATGGTTCAACCAAGAAGTGATTAACTCTACAGCATGACTACAAATCCTACACTTTTCATAACCATCTGTGTTACATGAGAGAGTATGTGATGGGAAGGAAACTGTCAGTAATCATCTATTAGACACCTGCTATGTGCCAGGCACTGTGCCAAGTGCCAGAGATTCAAAGAAAAGCACCTCTTCCCTGGCCCCCCCCCCAAAAAAAAAAGAGTCCCTGCTCTCAAGGAGTTACAGTCTAATGGAGGAGACAACATGCAAACTGTGCATGAACAAGAAAAATGCAGAACAAATTGGAGATAAGCAACAGAGGGAAGATACTGGCATTTGAAAGAGATTTTAGTCTTTTTGTAGGAAGTGGGATCTTTGCTAGGACTTGAAGGAAGCTGGGAAGCAGAGAAGAGGAGGGAGAGAATTGCAGGCACAGGAGAGAGCCAGTAACATGCCCAGAGTTGGGCAAGGAGGCCAGTCTGGTTAGTGGGTCACACAGAGGACATTGAGGTGAGTGGGCACTAAGCAGACTGGAATTGTACAAGGGGCCAGAGGGAGGAGGCTTTGGAACAATAATCAGGATTTTATATTTATTCAGGAGGTGATATAGAGCCATTGGAGTTGACTAAATAATAAAGGGTTGACCTGGTCAGATTTGAACTTTAGGGAGATCCCTTTGGAAACTTAGTGGAGGGTGAACTGGAGTGAGCAGAAACTTGAGAAAGGGAGACCAGCCAGCAGGCTAGTGCAGTAGTTCTGGTGTGAGTGGAGCCTCTGCTGGGGTGGTGGCAGTGTCAGCACATACATGAGATGTTAGAAGGGAAAAATAGTAGTAGAACTTGGATTAAAAGCTAGTCAGCAATTTACTAGCTGTGTGACCCTGGGCAAGTCACTTAACCCCCCATTGCCCCGCAAAAAAAAACCCAAAAACAAAAAACACAACAAAACAAAAAGCTAGTCAGCCTGTATTCTAGTCCCAGTTCTACCACTAACTTTATGTAAATCATTGAAACTCTAAGATGTGGGTATAAAAGGAGGTGAAATTAGAGAATTTTGAAAGTATCTTCTATCTGTGACATTGTGTTTTTTTTCTATAAATAAATAAGGTCATCAAGGAACAGGAATGCAAAACCTCACTTAGGAGACCAGCCATTAATGTGGATAGCATTTTGCATCACAATTAAATTTAGGCTGCTTTAGGTCACAATTTTTTGTTACTCTGTTAATAAGATACCTGGTCATTGTTTTGAATTTCATTTACATCAAAGCTTTACATACTACAGCTTCATGCTTTTCATCTATGTAGAACTTTTCTCTTTTTTTAAAAAATGACTCTTGGGCCATACCAAAACAGGCAGTGGTCTGGATTTGGCTTGAGGGCTCCAGTTTGCTCACCCCTCATAAATTTTGTTCCCAACCTTGGGCCCTCTCCATATAAATCTTGTTAACTTTCTTCTATGGCCCACACAGGATTGAAGATAAGCAATGTGCCTGTTTGTGTCTTTTCCTAGTTAAAAATGACTTTTCATGCCAGTGAAGTTAAACTGTTCCAGTAGGTACTAGATTTTTTTCTTCTGACTAGTGAATCAATTAGATGCTTTGCTTCATAAGAAAGAAGCTATTACACAAGAGTTAAAGCTATATACAAAGAACACTTGCAAGTTTTTTCTAGTATGATGATTGGGGAGGAATTAGGTTTGGGAAATCCAAATGATATATTAGAAAGTTTATCAACATTATTATTCCCCAAATCAGTTGCTATTTTTATTTATAAAACCTCATTGGCAGAGATAGGAAACTTGTTAGCATCAAGGCACACTTCTCTTAGGGAAGCATTTGAACTCAAAGGTGAATAAAAGTTATTTTACTGCTACCTAAATTCTCAAGTTTTTTCAGGGGCCTGAAAAGAGAGTATTTTGGTTATGCCTGCAGGATTTCTAGAAGGAATTATTGACATCTAGTGGCTACTTAAAATGTTATCGTAGTTTATATTCATAACAGCCCTTTAAGATTTACAAAGACCTTTCCTTACCATGCTGAAGGGTGTAGTAGAAGTTTCATTATCAGGATTTACTGATGAAAAAAATAGGCTCAGCGCTCAAATAGCCAGTTAGTATGAGCCAGGATTCAGACTCAGCTGTATCCTAAGTCCACTGCTTTCTCCATTCCACATTATGCTGCTTGTTTAACACATAACCAGCTGAGATATACACTTTGCCCTAGAAGTGCATGTTTTGGGGGGAGACACTGGCAGATTAGAATCTGTCTGACATTATGATATTGAATTATTTAAAGACTTTCATTTGATGCCTGACTTCATGATTGCTGTGGTGGATGTCAACCCATACCATTTTTCAGTTATACTTTTTAGCTTAATGTTCCTTATTTTATTAATCCATAGCAACTTAAGCAAAACTGCTCATTTTTTTTAGGTGGGTGGGGTTCAGGCTGATTACATGTACTACAAAAATAACGGGTTCTATTTTGTAGAAAGGCTGTTTCCATATTGCCCTTTAGATTGAACTTGATGCTTGTAAAAGTGAGCAACTTAATAGTAATAGTATGAGCCCTATATCCTGCAGACAGAAATGGGATAAACCTTTCACAGGGTGCCAAGTTACCCTAATACCGATTTGCGGCACTAAACTCTAGAGAAGTTTAAACCTTGGAGCCAATATATTTTATCTTTCAGTTTCAATCATTTGGAATATTTTTATCTGTGTCATTTCTTTGAAGGAAAAAGCAATTAAGCCAATACAGTAGTACTTTTTACCCATAGAAAAGTAGCAAGATACCCTTTATATCTACAAAATTAAATTCTGTAGGAATTTCCCCTATGGTGGAAGGACTAAAGTGAGCACTCAACACAGCCTTTGACAGTGGTCAAGTTTAGAGATTCCCCCCCCCCCCCCATGGTGGCAAACTTTCTGTTTTGACTTTAAAAAAATGATGCTTACTTGAGTTAGGGGAAAGTATCAGAAACTATGCTTATATTCCTGTTCTTCATAACCACCTTTTCACTTCCTCAAAATCCTTCTGAAGGTATGTACTTATTATTTCCATTTATCACAAAGTAGAAATGTGCATATATTATGTTTTTGTATTTAATTGTAAGTTGGTTATATTTTAAATTCATTCACCTCTTCTGATTGTCAAGGTTAGGGCTTTTCCCACTACAGCAAGGCTGCCTCTCTAACTAGTTTGAGTTGTATGTAATCCATTTAGTTCTAAAGTTTAATATATAATTCATTGCCCTTAAGAAAGGAAAACTCATTTTACCTAGTTCCCTGAGTTCCTAGTTTTTTAAGATATTCTTTCTCTAATCAAAGAACAACTGGGAGATATCTGTTTTCTTTTTCCCTCCTCTTATCAAAGTTTTTCCTTTCTTAACCTCTGATTACTGGGTATGTCTTAAGTGGATTAAGCAACCTTTTTGTGTCATTTCTAATTTTGAAAAAAATTCTCTCCATTTCAGTTCCTTAGTAAAACTCCTCTTTTTGTTTTTCATTGGTAATTCTTTTATTCTTGGGCATGGGCGGGGGGAACTGTTGGAGAAGAATAGTAACTTGAAACAAATACAGCTGTGATCCAGCTACAGAGAAGACTATCAGGGGGTTGGATAATACTATAAAAGGCTGTTCAACTTTCCTACCTTGTGTGGCATTTAAAATCTAAATGTAATCACATCCTTTTATTATTTATCTTCACTTGCTTTCACAAGTCTGTATCTTTTTTCCGTGTTTCTGTATGTTAGATATGTTTATTTGAGATATTAAAATTACGATTTTCTTTGCTTTCTCATTTATTAATCCTAGACTCTGCCACTGACACTGGGAAAGTAATTTAGCTCCTATGGTTTCAGTTGTTCCCTCTATGAAATGATGGTGTGGAGGTGGCTAAAAATCTAGCTCTAAATCTGTGATTCTGTGACTTGTGCCCCCTAAAGTTTTCTTCACTGCTTTACAAAATTAATGAGCCAAAGAAGTTTGGGCTTAGGGGAAAGAAATCCGCTTTGTGATGGGGAAAAAAAAGAATGACTAATAAATTGTTTTAGGAGTAAGCTGCTACTTTGGTTCCAAAGTTGTTGGACTCCTTGGTTGTTCTCTTTACCCTTGAAAAAGTGGATTAATTATTTGCTTCAGCATCCCTATTAAAATTTTTTTTTAGCTTTTACAAAGAGAAAATTATTTTAAAGTATACAGATGCTCTCTAGTTTTTTGCAGTCATTTACTTGCCAAGTAGTTAAGTTTTGGGATAACTTTATCTAAATTTTTTGCCCAGACCTGTGTTTTTGTCAGGGTAGTGACCTGGTAAGAAAGCCCCCTCTGCCAGTGCCATTTGTCCTCTGCTCAACAATATATCCTCTTGGAGAATTGCCTGCATCACTGAGGTTAAATGGCTTGCCATTCCACTGTAGCCTGACTCGACCTCAGGTCTTCCTCAGTGCTGAGTTCTGTTTTCTAACTACTATTCCTCCACCCTGCCTCCCACAGTATTGGTTTTTATAAAGCTTGTATATAGTTTGCTAAGTTTTTTTTTTAAATATCTCTTTCGGGGCAGCTAGGTGGCGCAGTGGATAAAGCACTGGCCTTGGATTCAGAAAGACCTGAATTCAAATTTGGCCTCAGACACTTGACACTTACTAACTGTGTGACCCTGGGCAAGTCACTTAACCCTCATTGCCCCACAAAAAAATCAATCAAATCAAATTTATCACTTTCTAAGTCATCCAGTGGGCTCAGGTGCTAAACACTTAAATGTTTTCTGCTATGTCAGATTGCCTTAAAATTCACAGCATATTTGTGAAATTCAGTTACATCATTTGGTCCAAACAGATCTATGGTGAGTTTAATATGGAAAGTTTATACATCTCCTTTACTAAAGCAGTGACATTCTTAGACTTTTTTTTTGTTGGCCAAGGTTTTTGAATTTCCTTGTGGTGACATTTGTGGTCTAAGCTTTCAGTTTATCAGTTGTTCTTTAAACTACTAGGTATTTCATTAATCTCTTGTGATTTCTTTTTCTGAAATAAAGAGCAAAGTGATTTTTTTTCATGCCCTAAAGGAAACTGTAATAAAACATTGGCTACTTGAAGAGGGAAAAATGATTGTTTGGCCATTGGAATAGAAAGCTAGCCCTAACACAAACCTGTGCGAAAGTAGCTACTGATGGGTTTTATTAATACAGAATTCTAAATGTTTCTTCTTTTTATGCAGAGATATATCGCATTGTTTCTCAGAAGCAAATGTCAGACAGACGTGAAAATGACATGTCTCCAAGCAACAATGTGGTTCCTATCCATGTCCCACCAACCACTGAAAATAAGCCAAAGGTGCAGTGTTGTCAGAACATATAAGGCTCTGCGCTTCTCCCCTAGAAGGCTGTGTATAGTCCATTCCCCAGGTCCGAGATTTAAATATATTTGTAATTCTTGTGGTCACTTTTTTTGTGTTTCATTACTACTTCTGAATTTCTTTATGTCTTAAGTCCTTCTTTTTTTTTTTTCAAATTTATAAAATCACCTACTTGTCCCAAATGACTGCAGCTTCTTTTCATGCGAAGCCCTCACTAGCCTTAGTTTAATAAAACGGCTGTTTGAATTCCTTAATTATTGCTCATTTCACATCAGGGTGGTCTATTGGTGGTAAATACTCAAACTCAAGTGCTTGAAGCTTAGACCTTTCAGTCCTGATCAAATCAAAGAATACTTTAATAGTCATTTAAACATTTTGCCACAGAACAATTTGTAAAGAATGTATTCTTCCTTCAAGTGTAGTCTCTCCAAATCTAGGAGTTGTGCTATAATATAAATAGAAAAATTTTAAGAGTTTCAGAAATATCCATCATTTGGAAAGACAAATTTCTAAAATGCCTTAATAGGTCTGTGTGATGTAATAGTTTTTCTTTTTTTTTTAAATCAGTTTATGGGCAAGGAGGAAAAAACCCACACCTAACTTTTCTTGACTCAAGGATTTGCTTGGCAAAATTCAAGAGACTATCATTTTTTTGCAGTTTAGGTAGCTATGTGATTGGGCGAGGGAAAGAGAGAAGGGTAGGTCATCATGTTAAGTGATGAGCATGGAAACTGATGGAATTCCATTTGAGGTGCCTCCTCTGCAGCAAGACCAGGCAGCTGGAGCTGTCTAAATAATTTCATTTCATAGTGGCAGATCATGCAGCATTTTATTGCTTAGGCAATAAATAACCTGTACAATGCTAGAAATACCAAATTTTTGAAGTGTGTGGGTTTTTTCCTTCACCCCCAATAAGTAAAATGTGGCCTCATTTTAATTCCAATAAATCCACTACCAGATATGGCTTGATTATTTTTAAAATGCTGTTTTACTTGCTTGAATTTTTCAGCATGTCACAAAGCTTCACAGTTAAACTGTCTTTGGTTCCACTGTCTCAAGGTTATGGCCAAAGGTCAGGTTCTGTTAATGTGGTATCCAGTTGAAGGCATATGTTTAGTACACAAACAACAAGAATATCCTGAGTTTAAGTAGAACATACTTAGGAGCTATACAGTTCTGAAATGTTTCGTTTCCACTACATTTTTCAAAAGCAGTTGTATGACTAATATCTAAAGCCTACACTAACACTTTGTTGTTTTTTTCCCTGTTTGAGAACAATAAGCGCTTAATCTAAAGTAATTTAAAAAGCTGTGTCAACTGCAGTGAAGCTATTATGGGTGATAGGAGATTCCCAAAGGTTATTCAGGCATTGTCAGCCTGAAACATGTGGGCTTACACAGTTTAATATATTTCATGGCCAATCTTTTGTCTTTTGCGGTGCTCATGAAGTGTGGGGCACACGGAAGGCATTGCTGTAGTCAGTAACTTTGGTTTCCTTTTGTAGCCATTTTATTCTTTTAGTGTATTGGTTCTTAAGATGCTATTGATCTGTTTGTAAATTGTTACTTTGTATTTTATGCATGTACTGTAACTTGATTTTTTTTAGATATTGATTTAAAATATATTCATATTCTAATAAACAGTTACAGGGGGACTATTATTCCCTATGTTGTCAGATTATATTTTTCTTTTGAGTGATTTGGTTGTGCCCATAGAATACTATATCCTAACTATTAAGCATGCAGGGCCCTGTATTAGAATATTAAGTGTGGAGTTATAAGGTAGTGATAGATGAAACCAGAATTATGTGTACTCAGTTCTTGAAAATAAGTATTAGATAGATTTTCTTGACAGTGATTATCACATTTCTGATGGTTTTAGGGAAAGTCCTTTGTAGTTATTATATACACAATAATGTTCCCAGATCCATGAAAATTTCATTTCTTACCTTACTTTACCCAAAATTGAGTAAATTTTCAACAGTTTCTTGAGTAACAAAGTAGAAAGCAGCTAGCATGCTAGATTTATGAAATTGTCTTTTCTTTCTTTCTCTTTTTTTCCCCCCAAGCTGGGCAAAGTTTTTTTTTTAATGGCTGAAATCTAGTTGGGGGCTAATCACTTTGGGGTTTTTTGAGAAAGCGTTATGCTTATTTCTGACTTAGTTCTGAACCAGTAGCCCAGTGCTTAGCACAGTGCCTAGCACATAGTAGGTACTTAATAACTGTTAATTGATTCAACATATTCATTTAGGCTCAAGTAAGAAATACTAGGTTACTGAATGAACATTTATGGCTCAGGATCATGCAGTGGTTTTTGAATAGTAATGCTGTCTGATGCTATTCTGACACTTCCATCTTGGATGGTTTACTTATTACAGTCTCATAAGAAACAAGCAATGGTAACTTGGTTTAAATTTCTACGTCATTGCAGTAGACTTGATTTTGCCTTTCACCTGCTCCTCTGTAAGATAGGTATATTTTAACGTCATCTGAGTTAGCTTTTCAAAAAATGGGAAGAAAATGCCAAACTATGTTAGAGATCTTATTAAAGGATTTATCCCCCCAAAATGTGGGCTTAGTTTAGTAAGCTTGATAGAAGCAAGACTCTTGGCTGACCTGAGACATGGCTTTGGGTTTTGTTTGTTTGTTTTGGTTTTTGGATAAAATAACTTTAAATTTCTATCCACAGTAACTTATATGTACAGTAGCATAAATGTAAGCAGCTTTTTAAATTGTTGGTCTCTTTTTAACTAAAGTTAATCAATTTACTGTATAGGATTTTTTTAAAGAGTAAGGTGAGTTGGCAGTTAAGGCAATTTGATCATCTCTAGGATTAGTCATTGTGACTCAGAGAATTTGAGGACTAGGTGGGAACCCAGGAACTTCTTCCTGCTTCAGCTCAGTCCTGTCATTTCCTAATTTGTTAAGTTCATATATGGTTGGATGAGGTTGGGAGTGGGGTGAAGAAGTTGAAAGTCATTATTGGTGTCTACTTGAACAAAAACAAACTACACAGATAATGACTTGATAAATAGTATGATAAAAGGATTAAAAGTCTTCTGAAGATTTTATCTAATACAGATTCCTAAACTTTGTAGCTACATAAGCTTAGGAGTCTTCTTCACTCACCCCGCCTTTCTCAATCTTCCAACATATTGGATGGCTGCTTCTAACACAGAGAGTTTTTTTGTTTGTTTGGGTTTTTGCCTGTAAGCACGGATGTCTCTTCATCTACTTTTTTTGAGTAGAGTTAAAACTCCCCGGTGTATTAGAATAACAGAGTTCTTCATTGTGACAGTTCACTTCTGAAAAGTTGATGGCCCTAATATAGTAGCAACTAGAGATAGAAGTAAAATATCAGATGGTTGTATTTATTTTTTATTACTACTGGTATAAGCTAGAATTGACTTTTTTAGGTTGCTGTTGACTGTTGGGCCAACAAAGAGTTATAAATTAGGGTCTTTGCTTTCCCGAGATAGTTAAATTGGAAGATTTTTAACAAGTCTGAATTACGTGTTCCTGTCTCACATTTTTTTGGATTGTTTAAATTATTAAAAGAAGGAGAGGGGGAGGAGGGGAGAGAGGATCATGACTATACTCAAGATAACAAAAATCCAAATGGATGAAAAATGCCTTTTGTCCCAGATGTCTTCATATGGGCAGACCATTGAGAGAAAGAGTGTGTGTGTGTGTGTGTGTGTATAAACAGCCACTACAATTCGACATTTTACTGGGCTCAGATTGCTTAGAAGGTAAAGTACTTTTTGGAAGGCATCTAGGACATCCCATAGTGCATTCCATGATCCCAGGGGTGTTCCATGGAACAAACATTTTTAATAACAGTTTTCTCCTAGTGATTCTGTGAACGGTGGAACACTGCCATCTTGGCAGTCAAAATTGCAGGTAACCCAAAGAGCACAATAGAAATAAGTGATGAATGTAAGTGGGCTGTGTATCCAGTAACGGCCTACAATCAGCTAAAAGCATAAGAGATATATATGATCCAGGGAAATACATATGTTTGGGAGACAAAGGCTCTGTGTATCCCTCACAAAGGCCTAATTGGAGAAGAGGGACAAAAGTCACACACAAGATGAGAAAGAATGGGTGGATTGCCACTTGCACAGGGAGCCAAGGATAATCTTACTGGTGAGACTGTGGATCAGTTGAAGTTTCATTAGAAAATTTTGTTATAGGAAGATTTTAGAAATCATGCTAAGCTTAAAAAAATCTAAGGACTCTTGTTTTAATAGAATTTATTTTTTTCCCAATTACTTTGTAAAGATAATTTTCAACATTCATTTTTTATAACATTTTGAGTTCCAAATTTCCCCCCCTTCTCAAGGTGGCAGGCAATTTTATATGGGTTATACATGTGTAATCATGTGAAAAAAATCACATTTCCACATTAATCATGTTCTGAAAGAAGAAACAGAACAAAAGGGAAAAGGCACCCCAAAACTCCCCCAAAGCAAAAAAAAAAAAAAAAGTGAAAATAGTCTGCTTGGATTTGCATTCAGACTCCATAGTTCTATTTCTGTATGTGGAGGGCATTTTCCATCATGAGTCTTTTGGAATTGTCTTGGATCACTGGATTGCTGAGAAGAGCTAAGTCAGTCATAGTTGATCATCATACAGTGTTGCTGTTACTGTGTATGATCTGGTTCTGCTCACTTCACTCAGTGTCAGTTTGTCAATTTGTGTAAGTTATGACCTCATTTCTTTAAAATGGAAATAGGGCCATAATGAAGAGTTGGAAGGCCTTGTTTTGAAGTTGTACTTCATTTCTTTGGAGCCTTAGTTTTATCTGTAAAATGTAGTAGATAATGATCTGATCACCTCCTTCACAAGGTTCGATTCAGTTCAGTAAACAGTAAGCATTTAGTGATATTAAATACACTGTTCATAGGACTAGGGCTACAAAAACAAAAAGTTCACCTGGTAGATTGTAAACTCCATAAAGGTGGGATGTGTGTTTCTGTGTGAATTCAAAATAATTTCAAGGAGAGAATGCTTATATTTTAGGAAAGGGCTCATCATATAGGAAAATGGCACTTGAGCTGTGCTTTGAAAGAAGCCTGTAATTACTCATAGGGAGTGTATTGGAGGCCATGTGTGTGAAAGAAAAGGGGTGGCAAATGGATTGTTATGTGTGGTGAATAGTTAGGCCAGTTTGACCAGGATGGAGACTATGTCCATGGAAACAATATGAAATAAAACAGGAAAGGAAGGTATGATCTGGACTTAGAGAAGGCTTTATTCTTGAAGTGATAGGGAGCTATTGAAGTTTAGTTGGTGTTGGTTTTGGAGGGGAGAGAAAGGCAGCACAAGAAATGTGACATCTAAACTGTGTTTTAATAAAATTAATTTGGGGTTGGCTAGGTGGTGCAGTGGATAGAGCCTTGGAATCAGGAGGACCCGAGTTCAAATTTAACCTCAGACTAACTAGCTGTGACCCTGGGCAAATCACTTAACCCTGATTGCCTCTCCCTGCCATGCCCCTTCCCATCCAAAAAAACCAATTTGGCAACTATGGAATATGGAGTAAGGGTTTGGAGTCAGGAAGACAAAGTAGCAAGTTTTTACAATAGAACAGGTAAGTTATAGAGTCCTGAAGTAGGATAAAGGCTCTGTGAGTACAGAAAAGGGGAGCCATATGAGGAATGAAAATCAAGAAAAAGTTGAAGTTGACTCCAATGATGTAAACCTGGGTGACTGAATAATATGATTACTCCCCCTCCCTAACCCCCAAGAGAAATGTAGAAGTTTGGAGGAGGAAAGGAAGGAAAGGGTATATGAATTCTTCTTTGGCCTGGAGTTCCAGAGAAAGATGAAGTTTTATATATACATTTTATTTTTATTTTTAGTGAGGCAGTAGGGGTTAAGTGACTTGCCCAGGGTCACACAGCTAGTAAGTGTTAAGTGTCTGAGGCTGGATTTGAACTCAGGTACTCCTGACTCCAGGGCCGGTGCTCTATCCACTGCGCCACCTAGCTGCCCCTTATATATACACGTTTAGAACTTTGTGCATGTAATTGATGTGAGCTGATGAGATCAACAAGGGAGCACATAACGAAAAAAGCCCAGGACAGAGTTTTTTGGATGTTACTACACAGGGAGGGAGAATAGAGCTAGCTAGGTAGCACAGTAGAGAAACTGCAGGAATACTTGGATTTTTGTTTTTGTTTTTTAGGGCAATGAGGGTTAAGTGACTTGCCCAGGGTCACACAGCTAGTAAGTGTCAAGTGTCTGAGGTCGGATTTGAAGTCAGGTTCTCCTGAGTCCAGAGCTGATGCTTTATCCACCCTAACGCCTAGCTGCCCCCAGAATACTTGAGTTCTAATCCTACCTCAGACCCTTTACTAGCTGTCTGACTCTGAACAAGCCACTTGACCCCCCCACCATACCTCAGTTTCCTTATTTGTAAAATGGAGGTAGTAACACAACCCCAATTGCCTCACTAAAAAAAAGAAAAAAAAAGAGAACCAAGAAGAAGGCAGCAGGGTTGTTGCAAGGAAGACATTCTGTGAAGGTGAAAGAGTAATATAAGTAAGTATATTCTTATTTTTATCTGTAAAACAAAGGGACCAGGCTTGAAGGCCTTTCAGTTCTTTTTTTTTGCGGGGCAATGGGGGGTGTGACTTGCCCAGGGTCACACAGCTAGTAAGTGTCAAGTGTCTGAGGCCGGATTTGAAGTCAGGTTCTCCTGAGTCCAGAGCTGATGCTTTATCCACCCTAACACCTAGCTGCCCCCAGAATACTTGAGTTCTAATCCTACCTCAGACCCTTTACTAGCTGTCTGACTCTGAACAAGCCACTTGACCCCCCCACCATACCTCAGTTTCCTTATTTGTAAAATGGAGGTAGTAACACAACCCCAATTGCCTCACTAAAAAAAAGAAAAAAAAAGAGAACCAAGAAGAAGGCAGCAGGGTTGTTGCAAGGAAGACATTCTGTGAAGGTGAAAGAGTAATATAAGTAAGTATATTCTTATTTTTATCTGTAAAACAAAGGGACCAGGCTTGAAGGCCTTTCAGTTCTTTTTTTTTGCGGGGCAATGGGGGGTGTGACTTGCCCAGGGTCACACAGCTAGTAAGTGTCAAGTGTCTGAGGCCGGATTTGAACTCAGGTCCTCCTGACTCCAGGGCCGGTGCTTTATCCACTGTGCCACCTAGCTGTCCCCTCAATTCATTTTTGATTGACTGTGATTCAGTGGATGGTTTCTATCTTTACAAACCAAGTTATATTCCAACCCAGATTGAGGTTTGTCAGATTACATTTTCTCTTGAGTGATTTGGCTGCAGCCACGGAATATTTTTATCCTAACAATTAAGGATATAGGGATATAGGCCCTGCATTGCATAGTAAGTGTGGGACTAGGGGTACCAATTTTAAAAATGAACATTTTTAGATGCTCAGGTGCTAGTTACAAGATGCTTTTGTTTTATTAAAATGCTTCCTTTCTCTTCTAACTCCCTTTAAGGAAGAATATTTCATTGCATTTATAGCAAGATTGTTAATTGCAATAAGAAGTGTCTAAGAACCATGTGTGTTACACTACTATGGAATTGGCAGCTATGGAAACTAAATTGGAAAATGTTTGTTCTCTGCACTCTGATTTTTAAAATTGTTGGCATGTGTTCCTAAAAAGCAAGAATAAATCTATGCAAGGATTTTTAAAGATAAGAATATTCATATTCTTAGCACCTATTACATTCTTGCTTTTGAAATCTAGGACCAAAGGAACGGGTTGCCCAGGAGATACAATCAACAACTGATATTAAGATGTGTAGAAATGTATGTATTTCACATCTATTGCATCATTGTTTGGATATTTAGATAATATCCAGACTAGTTAAAGGTATCAATGATACTTGCATCAGTAATCTTATGTGGAGACTTGGTCTTTAATACCTAAGGCATGATTCACAGAACACCGGCCCAGGGTCACAAAGTCCTGACTTCAAGCCCAGTTTCAGACACTAGCTGTGAGATTCTGGGCAACCTCTGTTTGCCTCAGTTTCTAAAACATGGGGATAACAACACCACCTATCTTTCAAGGTTGTTGTGAGGATTACATGAGATAATTGTAAAGTGCTTAGCACAGTGCCTGGCACATAGCTAAACAATGCTTATTCACTTCAAACTTTCCTCTACCCCTATAATGTACCAAGCAAAGGGTCAGCTGTACTTGATATATGTGCTAAATTTGATACTGTGGCTAGTCACCAGTGAGGTCAGCATTGAAACTTGGTGACTTGAGTACTTCCCTTCTCAGTATTGAATTTGACCCTGAGAACTCATCTTTACCTCAGTGCAACCAATTTCCCTTTTCTCATATTTCTCCAATGAGTCAATGGACTATAACTAACATTCCTCCCTTCTTTAGTGACCTGCAGTCAACATATTCTTCCTTCTCCCCTCCCCCCAAACACATGCTAAGAGGGAAGCATTAGCTACCTTGAACGTGCTTTTTAAAGGTTGCTAACACTCATGCTAGAACCTTCCCAAAAGAATGCATCTTATGGTCTCTATCTTCCAAAAGCAGAAATGACACAAAAACACAAAGTAGACATAGATCTAGCATATAATATGTGCTTGTCAATTGATATAGAAGGCTGTTAGGGTCCCTGCTTGTCATTCACTGACAACTTGGCAGTTTTATAAGAGCAGGAGATGTGATGTATTTGTCCTTGAAGTTGGTGGGGTTCTACACTGCATGTAGCATGTACACAAAAAATCTTTATCAAATGAACTGTTTCTCCTACAAGACTGCCTTTCATGTGATTTTTGCCTGTATAAAAACATTGAGGGCAGGATGTGCTGCAGTATGATTTGATTCCTCTCAACAAAGGATGGTCACTTAATACTATGAGTTTAGAGCTTTAGAGACTGGATGATAGGCTAATTGAATATCACTGTACAGTTTTAATTAGTGTGGTTGTTGCCACATAAAAGGGCTTATTTCTTCCCTACAATGTAGTAGTAGTTTTCTTTTGTCTTAAATAATTTTGGCTTGGTCAGATAGGTCACCAACTAATGTAATTGATGCTCATCTAGCCTTCTGGCTTAAGAGTATTATAGGCAGTGGTCCCCAACAATTAGTGTATTTGGCAGTGTTCACCATCTTGTCTTTGTAATGAGCTTATGCACTGAAATTCTTGGTAAATACTTTTTTGTGCCATAAATCTTCATTACATTTGTCTTTCACTCAAATATTAAATGCTTGCTATTGGGAATTATCTATTAGCAAGATCTCTCAAGTTACCCTTTGTTTCTGAAGAATATTAATCTTTTAGCAATGGTATAAATTACCTTTTTCTCTTTTACTTAGACACTGTATTAAACTGGAATTACTTTTTAAATAGCATTTAAGTCTTGCAAACTGAAGTCAAAGGACTTTAGCACAATTTTTAATCGGATTACATACAAAAGCTTTGGAAGTATGAGGGATAAATCTTAAAATTTGTATCACTTGACTGAATTCAGTAAGCTCTGATTGAGTACCTGCATTTTTATTACAGAACTATTCCTGTAGCTTCTTTACTAATTAGAATTTTGTTTTAAAAGGTAGTAAAGCAGCTATATCCCTAACTGGCTATGTTACTTCTTAACTTTTGCCAGAGGAAAATCTATTTATTACATTTATTTATGTAAATGAAGTGGTCCTAACATTTCCTTTTATTCCATTCCATCGAAATACCTTTGTCTTTTTTTTTTTTCAGCTCTAGACAAGCCGCAATGGTTATCTTTGTTTGTTCATCCTTATGAATGCAGTGAGACTAGTAAGGCCCTTGTGTGTGATATTGATGTGCATACAAGATTTCTCAAGAATGATGAAAATGTGCTGAACCCTTTTTTCACCTTCTTAAGGAAAAGGACTTTTGCATTCTTTAGACATTCCTTTTTCATTTTTTTTTCTTTCTTTTTTTTTTTTAAGTGAGGCAACTGGGGTTAAGTGACTTGCCCAGGGTCACACAGCTAGTAAGTGTTAAGTGTCTGAGGCCGGATTTGAACTCAGGTAGTCCTGACTCCAGGGCTGGTGCTCTATTCACTGCACCACCTAGTTGCCCCTCCTTTTTCATTTTTAAGATACGTTGGCCTATGGGGCCTCAGACACTTAACACTTAGTAGCTGTGTGACCCTGGGCAAGTCACTTAACCCCAGTTGCCTCACTTAAAAAAAAAACATACGTTGGCCTATGATGACATTATTACATAGGGTATGGATTAGTCCTGTCTTTACCCCTATAAAGTAGAATCTAGAAATACAATCAGTTTACAATGGTACTTAGGAATTCTTATGATCTATAAATGAAAGCAAAGTAATTTGAGAAACACGGGTTGAGAGAAATTCATTTTATTTTGTACAAGGTACAGTACCTTTGCACAGTGAACAAATATATTACAAATCTGTCCCGTTTTTAAAAAAGTATTGCCATTTCATAGTCTAGTTTCTGACTTAATGCTGTCATAGTGTGTGTGTGTGTGTGTGTGTGTGTGTGTGTGTGTGTGTGTGTGTGTGTTTTGAACTCTATTCACATTACTTCATTTGCTTGAAGATTCAGTTTCTGGAACAATTGAATGGTTCTCTCCAGTTTTCCAGTTAAATATACAGAAACAGCATGTACCTGTTTAAGCTGGCAGCCGAACCTGTTTGTGCCAATGCTAGACAGAATTACCTAACAATAGCTCTATATGGTTGAAATGTCTTTTTGCAGTCAACTCTCAATTATCTTTGGGAAGTTATTTACTTCAGGTTAATGGTGCTTCTTTACCTTTTCTTTTCCTCCCTGGTGCCTGGATTCTGGCTTTTGAACAGTGACGAGGGAAAGGGAGAAGGGATGGTATTTGACATTTTGAAGCCTTTTGCTTGCTGCAAACCAGCATAACTACAGAGGTTAAAAAAGATTTTGTAATGGTGACTAAGTTTTGCCATACCTATCTTTTCACTCATCCGTGTTTTGTTGATCTTCGGCATAAAGATAATTGAATATTGGCTGCCCTGAAATTGAGGTAAATCTTTTTTTATATTTATATATATATGTACATTTATTTATGTAAAAGTTACCTGGACCTACAAAATAAATGTTGAATTATATTTTATAAGGCTTTTCTGGAACATAAAGTTGCTATTGCTGATCACCCATTTTGCTCCCATGCATACATGCAGCATTCATGTAAATATTATGTATCATCCCATAATGGGAAAAATCTGCTTCCACTTAAGCCTATGTATGGAAAAGTTTTTTTCTTTCTCTGGTTAATGCTTTAACTATTAATTTTTTATACAGCAGATTATCATTTGCATTAAGGGCTTTGAAACTCTTACTTCCATATAGAAACATTTCTGTCTTCACTAGTCATTTCATTACTCCATTGTGGACTCCATGGAAGTACTCCTTGCTGAATGGATTGAGAATGACGAGGTACAGTTGTGGCATGGTTTGTTTTTTTTTCAGCTTGCCATTGATTTGAAGTTCTTGTGAATGTGTTATTGTAAGGATTGAAGTGTTGGCTTTGTCTCTGACTTACTTGATAGAGCTTCAGCTTATCTACTAAAGTCCTATCATGCCATTAGTAGTAGCAATTAGAACCTACACACCTGAACACTGAGACTTAGACCACTAGCCCATTGAAACAATAATTTTGGTCGTCATTGCCTTGGAACAATTGGTTCTAAAGTAGAAAATTTTCTTCCTAGTTTCTGAAGCTAACTTTTTACCATGGTTATGTTTATGCTGTAACAACTGATCAAAGTTCATTCTTCCTTTGATCGTTCTATTTGGTTCTATTAAAAAAAATTCCCAAACATTTCAAACAATTAACTTGCTAATTCCACATCTGCCTAATTAACTTTACACATTTAGACTCAGTACTACATCAAGTTCAAAATTTACAAAGAATTGCTTGAAAGCAAGTATTCTTAGTTTATATGTCAAGGATTATCACCTTTTAAAAAACAATTAGGCAGACTTCATAGCTCTTTTGTAGGTGCCTTTCATTCTGTTCCACATGGCCATATAAAACTTCATCTGAAAGCTAGTTTTTAGATGGAATAACTGAGGTGTTATACGAAGATAGTCCCAGATCAAAGGAGATCTTAATGAACCTGTGACTAACACTGCCAAGATTTCGTGTCTGGTGGCAGTTAGCAAAACTAGCCTGGAGCCATTACTCTAGACACAGAAAAAAGCTGCTGCTCTGGAAATGTTTGTATTTCTAGTAAAATCACAACTGTATAACCATCTTTAAACCAAAAAAGGAGAAAATTAAACTGTTAAACTATTAAAAGATTTTCACTTAGGTTGACACATAATTCTTGAGAAAACCAGGCTACCACTTGGAGCCATTGGGATTTGATGAAACCAGAATATAGTCATAGCTATTTGTAGCACTGATAATATAATGGCACGAGGCATCTCTCTCTACCTCTGTACTAAAGAAGAACATAAAACAACTTACTACAAAGAAAAACAACATACAAAGAAATGGGTATAGTAATGACATTGCTCCAATATACAGATTCCATATCGATTGGTTGCTTTTAAAGTATTTCCCCTTTCCCATGCTCCCTTTTCCTCTACCACCCCCACTTCTCTTTTTGCCTTCTCTCCAGGATTTATTTTCTTTTTAACCCCAAAATGTTCCACTGGCTTTCCACTCGTGTCTCAACTTGTCATTGCAGCTGTTGTTGACTCATCTTGTAAAGTGTTGTTACAACACAGTCCAGAAATTGAGTGTTATTTTGGGGGTGGACCATAGAAAGAGCTTCATTGGACAGTTGTTCCAGTCTTTTTGGAAATTGTTCATTAGTCCTAGGTGGAGAGTGTAAAAAGCAATCTTAACATCATGCAGCAGGAGTTGGTGCATACCAGTGTTCCTTGTTTATCATTATTTCAAGTCAAAGGATTGTCTTCTTTCAGTGAATCAGAGAGTGTGTCCAGCACAGCACATCGAAAGCTTGTTTATCCCTTTTTAAGATTGTTTGTCCTGAGAGGGTCCATGGGCAGGGCTCTGTCTTACTGGGAGGAGGTCATAATGACCAGGAATATGGCTGTTCTTAGGTAGGTCGTATGGATTCTGGATATAGCTGGCGGTATGACCGCGGCCTTCTTGGACCACACTGACTGTGGGTTCTAAGGATATAGTGAAAAATTAGTTCAGAGAACAGATTAGCTTTGATTGCCTCTTGGGGGAAGAGGCAGGATTATTTTAACACAGGCTAGGGGAGGGAAATGGAGGTTTCCAAATTCATGTCAAAAGGCAGTCATGTTAGCTATTCTGTAAACCAAGTATTGGGATTTGAAATGAGACTTTGTTACTGTGTTGGTACTCAGTCTAAAGTGTACTGTAAGAATGCTCAGCTCTAATCACAACCCAAAGACTGGCTTTTTCCAGGCAGTCTTCCAAGGCTGGTGGAACCACAGCCTGAGGTCATTAGGAATGAAACTAGGGATTGATTCATTAATTGTTCAGGTGAAGGTGAAATTTTCACATGACTCTATGGATCACTTACAAATCCTTATTCAGATTTAAAGGGTAAAACATCTGGTCAGTAGGATTAATAATAAATTTGAGATGAAAACTTCCATAAATTGCTGGGGGAACAATATTTCCCCAACTATACATACTTATTATGTTGCATCTTAATCAGTTTTTTTTTTTTAAGCGGAGTATTGGTATGGAAATTTGGCCCAGGAGAGAAGTGGCCGTCCTGGGAGGTACAGTTTAACCTGGAATACTTAAAAGCAGTAATCAGTTTGTTTATTCCCTCCCCTCCAGAAGAGGGGGGTGGTTAGGGGGACTTTATCTCTACTTCAGTTTATGCAGAGTTATTTTAGACACCTACCAACTTCATATATATTTTTATTAGATGTCGACAAGGATGGCATGTCTGTGTATGGAGAATCCCTGTGAGCAGGTGACTTCATTTCTACGTAGCTGCTCTCCGTGGGCTTGCAGGTGAGGAGGGGCGGGTCCTTGATGGTGGCATAGGGGTTTTCACTGCTGTTGAGAGAGCACGTACTGGAGCTGCTTACAGATTCTTTTGTGTAATCTGCGGAACAAGAAGGAGTTCTCTTAGGATAGCTAAAGACTTGTATTATCACTAAAAGTAACACGAGCAGGAAAACATACAGAAAACTGGAAGCTCAGAAATCCAACCTGTCATCTTAGAAAGTGATAGGAGATGATCGCATAGGAGATGAAAATGGGCTTGTCAGGGAACACATTTTAAAATGTTTGTGGAAAACTACATTAAGCAAGATCACTGTTCTTAAGTCACAGCTAGGGCAGGTTTATGCATTGGGTTTAAGCCCACTCTTCCCCCTATGCCCTAGAGGACAGTCTGGTGCCATTTTAAGTATCTACAAATAACGTCAAAGCTAGGTGGCCTTGTAATGCCTTTTTGATACTTGAGAAGAAAAACCAGGAAGCTAGGTGGCTCAGTGGATAGAGCACTGGCCTTGGATTCAGGAAGACCTGAGTTCAAATCAGGCCTCAGACACAACACTTACTAGCTATGTGACCCTGGGCAAGTCACTTAACCCTCATTGCCCTACGCAAAAAAAAAAAAAAGAAAAAGCGTAGGATCATAGATTTAACACTGGAAAGGATCTTATAGGTCATCTAGTCCAGCTCTTCCTTTTCTAGATGAGGAAACTGAGGCCCAAAGCAGGTAAGAGACTTGCCTGCAGTGACACAGGTAGTAAATTTCAGAGGCGGAATTTGAAGCCAAATTCTGACTCCAGAGACAGTGCTGCTTCCATTCTGCCCCATGCTGTGTCCTTGTTTGTGTCCTAACTAAACTCCATTGCAGAGGGAAGAGGGATTTTCAGCTTTTTCACATTTCTGGGAGTGGTGCTCTTGTCTGTGTGGATTGGGGAAGTGGAGGGGGCCGGCAGTGGTGGGGCTGTTGGCTCCATGAAAATAAAGGAGCTAGCACTAGACTGTGATCCACATGGGGCTTTGAATCCTACCTCCAACTGTTTACCTACCTGTGTGGTCTTAAGCAAATCACTTGGCTAAGTCTTGTGGCTTCAGTTTCCCAAGCTATAAAATGGGGTCCGTGAACTTTTTTTTTCCCCCGTTGGATAATGGTTTCATTTTAATTGGTTTCCTTTTTAATCCTACATATTTTATTTTAGACATTTAAAAACATTAGGCTTCATCAGACTGGCCAAGGGAGTTAATGACACAAAATTCATTGCGAACCCTTGGGCTAGACAATACTTAAGTTTCCTGCTATTTGTAAGCTTCTGTGATCCTACAGCTTTTGTGTCACTGCCCAGTGTCGCTGTGCACATAACTTTATCTCTCTCAGGGGTACATATAGTGGAGAGTGTCTGGAGGCAGTATTGGGACTGAGCTGATCTTTAGTCATAAGTGCCTAGGGAACCCCTTATGGGCATATGAGTGAGTGTGAGTGTGAGTGTGAGTGTGTGAGTGTGTGTGTGTGTGTGTGTGTGTGTGTGTGTGTGTGTGTGTGTGTGAACAGCCTGTTCCTTGGACTTATTAAAGGCTTTTTCTCTCCTTGGGCTGGAGGGGGCAGGCCACATTGTGAATGGCTAGTAGCTCAAACTGTAGTAGTCTGAGTAAGATGATCCTACTCACCAGAGCTGGCCTGGCCTTCCCTCCCCCACTTAGAAATACTCTATTTAAGACTTCCTATGGGATTTACAAATTAGGTCTTCTCTCTCCTACTTCTGTCAGCTCTAGTCCAGGTACCTCTGATGACAGGTAAATTTGGCTTAGAGAGGAACTGGTCAGTCCACAATTCAGCTGAAACCACAGATATGTGGCACATTGCTATTTACTTCATTGACTTGGCTTACTTCCAATAGCAGACACCAAGAGAGGTTTATTTTATCTTTTGGGGTGTTTTTCAGCTATGTATATCCCAAAATTTCAGGGATCCAAGAGTGGCATAGGTAGATATGAGTTTTCAGACAAATTTGTTTCTTGCACAAAATCTCCTCTCTTCCTCCTCTCGAATCAGGGATCAAAAAACAAAATAGAAAGCCTTGTGCTTTGGCTAAGACTTAAGGAGGGAAGCCAGCTGTCCCCTTTTTGCGTTCTTACTTGTCCTAGGAAAATGTAAAAGATTAATGAGACAAACCCATGTGAGTCATGATCTATGACGATGGGTCAGCCTTGAAATTCTTGCCTAACGAATGAGCGATTGAGCCTCACCTCACCTCCCCAGTGCAAAACAAAATTGATTCATTTCCTCCTATGAGAAGAGATACAGGGTTTTGTTTGCTTGATTTTTGTTTTTTAAGTTTGAGGAAGAAGGGGACATGAAGTGGCTTCAGTGATCCAAAGTGTGAATAATTAGCCTTGGGATACTAGAGTAAATATTCCAGCCACCCTGGGATAGGTCTGTTCATGGACAAGTTAGTCACTGTTATTCATTATGCTAGAAATTTGATTTCCTAGGTCTAAGAAGCAAAAAGACAGCTGTAGCAGTTAACCAACCTCTTGAGCCTGCATCCTTCTTATCCCCCTATGCCCCCTCTGGCCCCACCCCTTCTGTAGAAACAAGGCATCAGAAAAGTGTGAGGACTGAGAGGAATACCAGACCACTCAGGAACCTCCCACTGTGAGTCTAGAGCTGTATGAGGCCTGGGGAGGAGGCTGGGCAAAAATTAAGTAGGAAGCTTCCTGTTTTCCCCTGCTGAGTCACCCTTCTGCCCATCTACCTGATTAAATAAACAGCTATTTAAAAATACTTCCTCCAGTCTCCCTAAGTCCCCACCTCAAGGCATTTTGCCAGGAAAAAGGTAGAGAGGAACTGAAGCACAGTGCTGCAGGACAGCCTATCCCTGTGCTGAGGTGAAAAATGAATTGTGATCCTTTGTGTTTAGTAGTGCCTGCTTATTAAGGAGGCTTATAATCTATCCAAACACTTGGGATAGGTGAGGCTTGGGTACCCCTCCCAATTTGAGATTTGGGGAAACAAGGGATCAGAGAGGTAAGTTGTAGAGCTGGGGACCAAAATGCTTATCTCTACTTCCAAACTACTGCTGTTCTAGCTTGATGATATGGCATCCATTTCTGATGAGGGGAAGGGAGAAAATCTTAAGGAGCAGAAGAAGAAATTGGGCAGGCCCTGGAATTGATGAGACTTAAGAGCCCTGGGGTTTTATACCTGATGCATATTTTGGGGGAAGATTTGAATAGGATGGGGTGAGTGACATGGTGGTAGAACTTAGGGGAGAAGTGGGTCCCTGGACAAAATGAGAAGAGCTTTGCATGAAGAAAATGATGAAAATTTATGTCAAAAAGAGGGGAAGTGAGATGTTGGAATAAAACAAAGATAAGAGAAAATAGAAAAGCAGAGTCAAGGATTTCAGCTGTAACATGTTGAAGGAAATGAAAGCCAATGGCCAGTGTAACAATAGAATGTAGTAAAGTCACTGGTGGGGAATAAAGAAGGAATCTTGAGTGTTTGGAGCATAAATTCAGAAGTTGAGATGGAATTCCCGTAGCTATCTTGGTAGCTTGAAATACTTAAGAAATATGAGAGTTGGGAGTAGTAAGAGAGGGTAACAGATGGACTGTGATGCTGTGGGGATATTTAGATGGGACAGTAGAAACTTTCCAAGATAGACAATGTTGGCGTTTTTTGAGGGGAAATGTCCCCGAAAACTTTGGTTAAAAAGGATTATTACGGGGCAGCTAGGTGGCGCAGTGGATAGAGCACCGGCCCTGGAGTCAGGAGGACTTGAGTTCAAATCCGGCCTCAGACACTTAACACTTACTAGCTGTGTGACCCTGGGCAAGTCACTTAACCCCAATTGCCTCACTAAAATAAAAAAAAAATTAAAAAAAAAAAGATTATTACTTGGTGTTTTTTTTTTCCCCAGGGTCTGTGATTAGTCTGTTCTTGGGTTTTGGTTCACTGTTCATCTCACATCTCTGAGTTCTATAAGGTCCTGGATTCTGTAATCCTCTTTTCTTTACTCCTGCTTCTACCCCACCCCTTTTTTTTCCCTAGAGCATTCCTGCTCTTATGTCATTCTCGAACCCTAGTTTCTACATCTTTTATAAAGCTACTTTTGTCTCTCCTCTTAAAGACTGAATATATATCCATGATAAATGGTACCAAATTCTCTAGCTGCTAGAATGTATTATCATCATGTTAAAAAACATTAGCACTTAGGATTATTACATACATAGTAATTTTGAGGTCTTTTCACCTTTAATTATCACCCCATGAAAAAAGGAATGAACTGAAGCCATCTGTCTTTTAGGCAGAAGCACTGCTTTTCTCAGCTCTGTTTATGTTGAAGTTTGGGGTTTTTTGAGTATGGCTTATTAGCAGTTATCTATTCTCAAACGTTCTATAGGGTGAAGTTTGGGGAGCTTTGATAAGAGCACAAAAAGTTTTATATCCATTTAACAGTATGTCTGGACTTGTCTCAGCCTCCTTCCATGAATGGTCCAGCCTATTTTTAGCATCACCTGTTGCAATGCCGCCCATGGACATGTATCCTATTTGAATGGCTTCATTCAGAAAGCATGAGAATGAAATAGGCAAGCAAATGCTCTTATAGAAACAGCATATTATGGGATTGACCTCATAATTTCCAGGCCTTTATGGGATGCAGAGCTCTAATTTATGCTAATATTGCATCAGCCCAAATCTTACACTAGAGTTGTAACCAGCAGTTTTGATGCCTGGAGCAAGGAGTACTAAATGTACCCTTAAATCAACTTATTCAGGACAAATTCAGTGGAGGAAGGAAGAGGGAGCCCATGGATGGAGCTCTGAGGACACTCCAAGTTTGCTTCTGTGGTGTCCAGGCAGGGATGGGCCTAGGAGGAACTCTGCTAAGGGGAAGTAGTTCTGCCAGCTGGTAGCTTCCTATTTTAACTAATTATTTTTGCAAACTAGGTGCTATGCTCAGTTGTTTCTACAGCTGTTAAAGGTGCAGAAGTGCTGGTAGCTCTCTCTAAATTTCAGTGCCCTGAGACAAAGTACTTGTTACAGCCCAACTCCTGCTGAAAGTGTACTGTCTATGGATCATACCTGTAGAGTTACGAGAGACCATAGGGCCTGTAAAGGTCTAGTCCAGCCCCTTATTTCATAGAAGAGGAAACTTAGGCAGAGAGAGATCAAGTGATTTGCCCAAGGTCACATAGCTAGTAAATGTCTAAGGCATGATATGATAGGGGTCTTTTTGATACTACATCCTTAAGGAATAATTAGAGATTTTTGTCAAGGTTAGTCCCATTCACATAGCACTTTGTAGTGAACAAAGCACTTTACTTGCATTATCTCATTTGAGCCTTACAACCCCTTCCCCCCTCCCCTGAGATAGGTAGTATAACATCACCTTCATGTTATAGCTAAGAAAACAGATTGTCACGAAGAGGACAAGGTAGGAAAAGGTTCTTAACTTTACATCTGCTCTGGCTGTTCCTCAATGCCCTAGTGTCTGGGGACTTTTACAGGACTTTGACAAGTAGGGGTCATTTCCTTACCCAGCCCAGTGCCTGCCTGCGTGCCACGTAGTAGGACCTAAATAAATGCCTGTTGGCGGGTGTCGTTCAGGGGTTGTCTGGTTTAAGCTCAGGGTGCGGCGGCAGCTCGCATCTTTGGTCCTTTTCTTGTGAGTAATTAGTATTTTTTTAGTTACTGGAAAAAAGTTTCCTTGTTCATGGAGGGGAAGAGAGGATTATGCCCCATTGGACATTAAGGATTTATAATTTTCATTTCTCATACCTTGATAGGTAGAAGGTAGTTCTTCTTGCCAGCTCAAGACAGGAAGCCTCAGGGACAGATATATTGACTTTATTTCAAAATTTTTTCATTGATTTAGCTCACAGTAATTGGTTAGATATAATAGTGTTCTACATTTTTTGGAGTCATTTGGTTGGTACCTATAAAAATAACCCACAAGAGTTTGCTATGCACATATAACCAAAATAAAAAAATGAATTATTACAATTGCTGCCCCCGGGCAGAACTACCCAGAACCAGGGTATTGTGGATTATTTTTTTAGATGTGCTGATTCGCTGAGGTTTGAGGAACTTCTGGCCATGTCTGGTCTGTAGTGTTAATCCAGCTAAGTTCTTTGCTTAGGCATCAGATACTCTACCTTTGAAGCCTTTCTCCATAATATATGTGTTTTGACGTCTATCCATCCCACAAGCACCTGTAGAAAAATAACATACAATGGGAAAAGAAAGAAATGGTAAGTGACCAGTATGAGAGCAGTATGTGGCAGATAGCTTTACTTTCTCTCTTACCTGAGAGACTATCACCACTCTTCCCCCGTGCCCCCCCCCCCATGAGGAGAGATATCTCTGATAGCACTGTTTCAAGGGAGAAAATTTCCAGCTCCTAAAATTAATGACTTCAGCCATGAAAAGAAGTAGATAGAGCCAGCTCTCAATTAGCCATGCTAATGAGGAGGGGAGGAAGGAGAAGGCATGGATAAGCCAAAATCATCTAGATTTGGTATGAAAGCAGACAGATAGCTTTTCATGCATGCATGCACAGGGCCAGATACCCACTTGGGCTCTAACTGCCCCAAATTCTGCTGATTACAGAGCCTGAATTGCTGAATCATCTAAAAGTAAGTTCTAATAGATATGTGGACATCTCCTTTCCATGGTCTACTCTCATTTATCCACTCTGGATTCTCCACTAATGGGTAATTGAGAGTTGGTTATGGAAGAAAGCAATGCTTTTTAACTGTAAGAGTGATTTATGCTTGTAGTTTGAACTCTGAATGGGCTACTCTGCTCTTAAGCAGATGTGACTAACACCTACAGGCTTCAGGCCTTGAGCTTGATTTGAGGGTGAGATAGAATAATAGTCCTTCATCACAGGATGGCCTTCAACTCCCATGGCCTGATGCAGTATTTGGCTCCAAAGAGTCATTGCAAATACTTTCTCAATGGCTTCCTGGCTGCTGTAATTAGGTACCATGGCTCAGAATCAAGGTCAGAATGTTTTAGGTCTTTAACTATGAAAACCAAATATAAATACTTAATATGTTTTGCTCTAAATCCTCCTGTCTCCACTCCTACCTGTGCTGAGCAGATTAAACAGTTTTATCACTCAACACTCAGTGCTCTCCTCTTTATAACTTAGTTCTCTTATGTGGACAAGCTCTGTATACCTAGTGGCTTTGTCCATGGGAAAAAGCCTGGACAGATGAAAATGATGCTTCCAACCAGCTTAATCCCTTCCCCTTAACACCATTCAGCCCCGTTTCAGACAAGCCCAACCATGCAGTTGGGAAAGCAAAGAAGGACATTTGAGAGGTGGCTGTCTTTCCTCACCATTACCCCAGTGTGGCTCTTCCTGCTCTTCCCTTGGTTTTCAAACTAATCCTTTCTAACTCTCCACTCCTAGATTTACTGTTATGTATTTCTGGGGTCCCAAGCTTCTCAAATCTGAGAGGCCCCTTGGGACAAGGAAGCCTCTGGTGGCATTATTCCTTGAGGCCTAGCCACAGAGAGTAACCCTGGTTATTTCCCAACATCGCTAGTGGGCACTGTACCACATAACCAACTCTAGATTTCTGAAAACCTATCCAGGACCTCCCTTTGAGTCTTTGTCCACTCACAGCCTAGAAACTGAACTTCTTAGGCTCTTGCTTTCTGCAGGTGGGTAATTCAGTCTTGGAATAACCTCGTGCTTCTCAGTGGACAGGGAAGAGACTGCTTTCTCCACCCCATTCCAAGGTGCTGATGGTGGAGAGGAGGGGAACAAGGGTTGCCTGGAGGTGTTTCTCATTCGCCAACTGCTGGGAAATAAGGACTGCAAACTGGCTTTGAGGAACAATTTCATCTCAGCTAATGTGTAAATCTGCTGTGGGTCTATGAGAACCGGGACTGAGGCTTTTCCTGAGTTGAGTGTGGTTCACCCAATGTTACTGCTTGTGTCAGGGATGAATTTTGCCATTTTGCAGAGAACACTGAGTCCCAGAAAGTGAGAGACTTGTCATATAATAAGCTGTTTGGGCCCAGAACTTGGATGTCTTGGCAGCTCCAGGTTTTCTTCTACCGCAACACAGAGTATATACAGGTAGATGCTATGAAGTCGCTCCTTAAGCTGTCCTGACCATAAGACAAAAGTGAAAATGTACTGGGAATTTTGGCTACAGGCCTCGATTACCAGGACATTACCTGGGTTTGTGTTGTTTCTTAGAATCCCCTACAAAAGGAAGCCAGAACTGATCTCTCTTCAAGCTGGGTGGGTTTGCATTGAGGCAAATCCTGGGTACTTTGAGATTGAGCGATGGGGATAGGGGCTTGAGACCAGTCCTTTATTACCTAACTCACAGGGTTGTTGTGATCAAATTCCTTAACTTATGTAAAGTGCTTTGTAAATCTTAAAGTGGGGTGTGTGTGTGTGTATGTATGTACACATGCATTAGCTGTTATTCTGGGTATGTTTACCCATGGGTGGCCAGAGTGGCTATACACACCTGTCTTCTGAGAATCTTACTCAGAGGAATAGCATCAGAACCCCCCATTCCTCTGAGGTGATAATGGAACCAAGTTGTCTGTATTTGGTGTGAGCTACATCCTCTAGATCCTCAAACCCAGAAACAACCATCGGAGGCTCTAGGACTTGGTGCTCCAGAACCTGAAACCTAGAGCCCAGACTTCTCTCATCTGGATTCACAGCAGCTATACAAGGAACACATCCAGTTCAGTCAAGACTCCAAGACCCATGGAACATCTTTGCAGAGAGTGTGTTCACGTGGGTGTTCTCTGTTTCTTCTTTAGCATTACCTGACATTCATTACTAGTTTCCCAGCCTCTCCCCGCTTCTCTTATTCTAGGGAATATTAACTATTCCTCTTCTTCCTTTCCCAGCTCACTAGTTCTGGAGCACATAATTCCTGTATGCTTAATGAATATTCATGATAGTTTTGATGATGATGAACATAAAGCCAGTAAGATCTTAGTCCTACTCTCTCCTTTGAACCAGTCTCCCCATGGCCTTAAGGTGACAGGCATGGTGATGAGAGCACCCACTGTCAGAAACTAGAAATGCTTTGCCTGGTGGTGGGAAGGAAAAGAAGGTATCCCAGGTGGCATCTCCACTGGGTCTGGGGCATTCCTTCAGGAGCCCGAGAGCCATAGATTGGCTACCAACTCTCAACTATCCATGTGAATGGACAGCAAAAAGACACAAACCCCAAAGCCCTTCTTTGGCTTTGAGAATTATGTGTTTTATTGTCCTTGTTACTTTGAATTCATCTTAATATTCATGTGAATTTTGTATCTTGTGAACTCTTCAGATTCTTAGAATGGATGGGAGGGGCAGGGGGAACAGGACTCAAGCATGCCGGGCAGTGACAAGGAAGGCATCCTGGGATTAGACATTTGCCTTAGATGCTGTATTGATGGGTAACAGAGTTGATTGTTAGTATCCTCTCCCCGTCATCACCCCAAGACTTTACTATGAGTATCCAGATTAGTTTAGTGAGTTGCATAGAGGAACCAGAATAGGGGGTGAAGGCATGGGGCACATTTGCTCCGGAACTGCCTGGTCTATGGTATGGTACTCAGCAAGGGATGTGTGGGAAGAGAGAGCTAGGTCGTGGGACTTGGTGGAATGAGATAAAGGTAGGGAAGTGGAATGGGATCTGACCTGGTGTGTTAGGCTCAGCAGGGCGGCCAAGGTGTCTAAGTTCAATGTAGAAGTCCTCGGATGGATACCTGGCCTCCAGGGCACTGATCTGGAAATGGGAGTCTAGTGAGAGGAATGACAGGGAGGAGCCATTATTCCCAGAGCTCCTAGGGTATGAGGCACACGGGGTTAGGGAGAGGGTTAGGAGTTTGAGGCTGGGCAAGGGGAGATGCTGTGTTTGAATTCTAAAAGAAACACTTTAAAGTGGGCCTGAATAGCAGACACTGAGGTGGCCTTGTACCCTTCTCTGGCCGTCACTATGGGGAGGGGGTGGTGGGCGGTAAACTTTGGGGCTTTAAGGGGAGGTAGTTTGGGGTAAGCAAAGACAAGGTGGCCACCCTGGGAGGGTGGGAGCAGGGTGGTGGTGATGGTGGTATTTTATCACGGGCAAGAGACGGGGCATTATGAAGATGGCACCCCTCCTCTTGCAGACCATGAGGGAATCCTTACCTCTGTCCCAGCTCCCCCTTTACCAGGAAACAGTGCTCCTACCCAGTAGGATCTAGCCACGTGGAGACACGGCTTCCTGACCACCTCCACAGAGCTTCCCAACCCAGGACCCGCACTATGATTCAGGGAAAACCTTGTAGATGTCCCCACCCTGCCCACTCGTGCCTGGTTGTTTCTGTGAGGGAGGGGTCATGGGCCCTCTTCCTCTCTGAACTAAAGCGTACAACATTTTGCCTTTCATTGGCAGAGCTTCACTGTTCTCACTGCTCCCCTCTACACCCTCTCTTACCTCAGGCTCTCAGCAACATGTCCTTCCCAAAAAGGTACCATGCTGGGCCAAATGCCTGATCTGTGTCATCTCCCTTTGGACAAAGAAGACAGAAGCAGCCCAAAGTTCTGCCTATATAAGCGTCCAGTGAGGGGAGTTCTGGGAGAAAGAGGATTAGACTCCAAGACCTTTTCAGGGGCGAGGGGGTAGGACCGGAAGCCGAGGCTGGGCCCTAGGGGAAAGGCTGATGCTGGGCTTGGTTACTGACCTAGCACGTTCACATAGCTGTAAGGTGTCCACCCCGACGTATCTCTGTCAAGGGATTTGTTACTGAGCTGTTTGGAAAGCAGGAGACGGGGTTAACGACGAGTCACCCAGACCCCCACCCCTCCCCTCAAGGAGACCAAGTCCCTTGTTAGCCCTTTCCCTCCAACCCCAAACCCCAATGAAATTGGCTCTGCCCACCCAGGTTACTCCACGTTTGAAGATATGAAACAGCATCTGCTGCTGGTGTCGAGAGTGGGGGAATTCCGGCAGGGGGTCTGGGGGCATAAAGAGAGCCAGGTGTAATTGTGCTTGCCTGTTACACTCCCAAGTGCTACTGAGGAAGTGTGTTCAAAGATAACATATTTAGATGTATTCTAGGGAGTCTGAGTGGGCTGTTGGTGATGAGTCACTCTGACACAGTCTGTGCATCTTCTACTGAGAAATGACTAGGGGGACAGATTAGGGACATACACTTCTGTCTAGTTTAATTCTATGTCTCCTAGGAGGAAAGTCTCAATCCCATACTTGCCATTATCCCCTTCTCTGCTCTACTTGGCTATGATGAAGCCTCTGCTTTCAGCTACCACAGAGCCTGGGCTGCCCTCAAAGATGAGGGAAGGTCTGAAAGGCCACACTGGGAATAAAAGCAGAGAAGGGACTAATGGGAATGAGTGATTGGCAGAGGCTGCAGTGCTATGTGAGTTATTCTGATGCCCAGGAGCTTCCCTTTCAGATGATCCTGATGATAACAGATTGCCTTCATATAGTTAGCACTTTAAAGCTGACACCTGGTGTTCAGCCATTATCTCATTGGGCCTTCTCAACAACTGGGGGGGGGGGGCAGGCTTAGAGAACTTATGTGACCTGTCTAGGGTCACACAGCTGGTAAGATCTGAAGTGGGATTAGAGCCCAGTTCTTCCTGATTCCCAGTTCTCTAGCCATTACAACATACTGCCTCTTGTACATCCTGTTTTTGAGAATTTCAAAACATTTTGCAGACACAAGCATTCTCACTTGACAAGTGAGAAAATGGAGCCTCCATAAGTGGCTTGGAGGTAGGAACTCAACCTTCTACAATTGAGGTATAGGTGGAGTGGCACCATAGACACTGTGGGCCTGAGTGTCTGGAACATATTAATCTCTTTTCCCATGGAAGGATCACCTTAGAAAAGATAAGAAGATGGCATACAGGTGCGGGACTTTACCCTAAATGGTTTCTATTTTGACTTCCTATTGCGCTTGTATGTAGGCACATGTGTATAGGTGTGTACATGCATGTGTGCAGTTAGAAAAAAGGAAACATGTTGGAAGAGGAAGAGACCTGGGTGTGAGTCCTGCCTGCCTGCTTGTAGTTAAGTCATAGATACTTTGAACTCTCCCATTTTCAAAGGTCTAGCCACGACCCCATCTTCTCCAAGCAGTTTAGCCTTTGAGCTGGCAAGGGCATTAGAAGCCATTTCATTTCCTTCACATTGTTTGCCTCTAGGGTTGCCACCTGGCTGATCTTTTACCGATTTGACCTTCATTTTGCCATGTGATTATGTGGTATAGAGCTAGAAAGGCTTTGGGAAATCATCTAGTCCAAGACCTTCATTTTACAGATAAGGAAACTAAGGCACTAAAAGAGGAAGTGCCTTGCCCAAGGTGACGTGACTAGCATATATTAGAGCTAAGGTTTAAACCCAGGACCTCTGGCTCCAGAAACAGTCCTCTGTCTGTCCTGCTATCCATGTTCTTACAGAAGCCAGCTACGTATGAGGAGGGATCATAGGAACACAGGATTTAGAGACAGAGGGGGCCTTAGAATAGATCTGCAACCACTCTGAAGTAGAGTTAGTATGTAGGTTACACTGTTATCCAAACGATTTGGGATGGCATGTCAGTAGTCTTAGTGCCGGGCTGTATTATGGTCCAGTCTTTTTTTTTTTTCTTTTTTCATTTTGATCTGGTAGCCTGAGTTTCCTCTTCTGTAAATGGAGCTAAATAATATCTGTCATGTTTATTTCTGGGGGTGTTAGGACATTCTACTGTGATGAAAGAAGCACCAGCTTCATTTACCGATCCAGTACTATATAAATGCGAGGGATTGTTACCAGGAAAGGATATTTTTGTATGTCCCCAAAAAGTATATTGTGAAGGTGTGTATCTTGGGGGAGGGAAGGTGTAAGAGGTACATACCTGTAAGAGGTATGTATAAACGTGTGTATGTGGAAAAAGGCAATATGCATACAAGCATATATGCATATGTAAGGGCATCATGTTGAGAGACATACATGCAAGAGATGTGACATCTCTGTGGGTGTGTACAGAAGGTAGGTGTGCATGTGTGTGATTGGGTAAGGGTGTGTGTACAGAGGAAATCATTTCTAGCTGACACATCATGGTATTCATATCTGCCTGGGGGATGAAGAGCCAGGTAGAGAAAGATGAGATGATTGGTAAACTCTCCTCCCATAGGACTGGTTTAGGCCGGCCAAGGTCAGATGGCAGCCTTGGATGTAGGCAGAAGTACAACACCATTCTCTGTCATCGGAGTGACCAATGGAGAGGTGGCTGGTTCCATTGGGAGCTTTGTGGAATTGGTCATTTGGACTAGGATCCTGTCAATGCTAGCGTGAAGTTACAACATGTGCTAGTTACTTCTGCATGTTGTGGCAGTCCGAGACCTGGAGAAGCCTCAGAGATTTGCAGAAATAGCATGGTTTAATGGAAAGAACGTGATGCTATGAGTAAAAAGACCTGGGTTCTTGGCTTGGCCACTAATAGGCTATGTGACCTTAGACCCTATTCTTCCTCCCTAAATCTCAGTTTCCTCATCTGTAAAATGTAGATAAGAATCCTCCTCTTGCTGTGAGGATCTAAAGTGATAATGGATTTGAAAGCATTTTGAAAAATATAGAGGAGAATGCAATTATGAAGGATTATGTGACCATTGCAGATTACATATCATTAAGCCAGTTATTATCCTTTGTGTACAAACAAGGCATTCCATTAGAAGATAAACTTTGCTTTGTTTCTAGTAGTGGGGATGGATTTGCACTGAGCCATTCACACTCTTACCCTATCCTTTTGGCAACACAAACTGGGGTTGGGGAACAAAGTTTGAACCCTGCTTATTTGGAATTCATTATCATGGTGCTCCAACCAACCAAGCACACCAGCTATCTAACCTGTGACACATGGTTTCATGTAGATGCTTACATGTTGCCTATACTTTTTGCCTACATGTAGCCCAAAAGAGATGAGCAACTCTGGGGTGGATCTCCTTAAGCCAAAAAGGAATTTTCTAAAAGAAAAGAGGAGCTGGACTGGGGAAATTTCAGGGTGAGTGGAAATCTGATGACAGGTACCTTAGTGGAGCTGTTCCTGTCCAAATTACTGACTGTTTCGGAAGGTACCCCACATGCCAGAGCGTGGTAGCTGGGGTTGGAAAAGCACTGACCATGGCTGCTACTTTGAGACACATCTGGGAAGAGAACAAGGTGTCACACAAACACCCCCATCCCCCTGGCCCAGGGATACCCCACAGCACCAAAACATGGCTTGGGGAGGACCCAAGAGTGCCTCGTAAAGTCAGACAGCCCCCCGACATTTCTTCAGACTCTCCCTCTCCCTCCCAGAATGCCTCCTTTGGACACACGAACTGGACTGTCCACAGTGGCAGAAGATACCAAAATACCCTTCTTGGAGCCTGGTGCTGTGAAGGAATGATTATAATAAGCTGGCATGTTCTAATCTCAACAGAGCTCAGGAGGCTGCTTCAGAACCAAGCCCCTTCACCCCAAACCAAAGAGAATGTGGCACTAATAGCCAGTTACACATATCTGGGGGTGGGGTGGGGGGACCTTTGTCCCCAGGAGGAAGAGGGGACAGAGATAGGCACAAACCCTTCTCTGCCCATCACAAGTGTTCTCATGTTTTGAGAATTCCTCACCCCCTGCTTCTGGTGGGAAGTGGGAGAAACCATCACACCCCTTCAGAAAGAAGACAGCCCTTGGTTATCTAAAGGAACAGGAGCAGCAGCAGCAGCACAAAAAAAGCTACCACTTGGGTTTGGTTTTTTTCTAGGTCTGGAATTTCATCAGCATGAGGAACTTCCAGTAGAAGCACTCCATTTAAAGACCCTGTTATGGATCAGCCACGTATCTATATATTTTCCAGGATTATCTGGTGACCCTGAGGCCTTACGTGATTTGCCTGTGGTCAACACTACTAATATTTCAGGGAGAGGACTCAATCCCAGGTTTGCCTGAGTGCAAAACCAGCCCTTTGCCCACCATGCCATCTTGCCTCTAAGTGTACAATGTCAGATCATAAACCTCTCCCCCCAACCCATTTGCCTTCATATCCTGCTCTAGCTGATACCTGAAGGCACCAGTATTCACCAATAACTTGGTTATAGAGAGAAGGGAGGTCGGCCAGGAACTTTCTGGGGGATTCTCATGATAACTGCTGCAGGGTAGCTATTTGAAAGCAGCTCTGACAGAGAAGTCCACAGGGAGTTCCTGGGCATTTTGGGGAAACAAGTCCTGATTTATACAGCTTGAGTGTGAAGTAGTGACAGGTCTGTGGTGTCCTAGAGTCGAAAATGCTGAAGTGTGTTCTTGGCTCTGCTGACACCTCGTGGAGGTTTGCTTAAGGGAATTCAGAATTAAAAAGGAGTGGGGTGTGGAAGCAGGGGAAAGAGTGTTGGAGAGGCTATGGATATAATGAAAGAAGAGGGACAGGGACAAAGACTGCAGAAGTAAGGAGGGGAGGAGACAGGGTTGGAGGTGATAATAGAGGAGGAGGGATAGGTGAGACCTGTGGATATACCAAGGGAAGAGAGTCAAGATAGGATTTGGAGCAACACGAGGGACAGAATAGAGACACAAGGGGAAGAAGGCAGAGATAACAGTCTGGGGAAAATGAGAAAAGGGTAGAAGCAGGTTGGGACAATTTCTATATTAAATGAATCAAAGAAAAAAAAATGACATCAGCCAGCCTTTTTTTCTTTTTTTTTCAAGCTTGGGTGATCTTTGAAAGAAGTCAGGGCTGGCCAACTATCCATCTCTCCCACCTTAGTCACCCAGATCTTTTTCTAGTCTCCTAATTGTACTTGAGAGGATTCTACACTTTCCTGGCCAAATGTGTCCTACTCTCTCAAACTCCCCTTCCTATTCCCTGTTCGGTCTCTTCACCCCACCCCCAGCAATGAAGATAAAAGCACAAAGGTGATTGGGAAAATACAGATAATGGGAAGTAGCTGACTCCATGGAGGTGGTGACCCAGAATGAGGTCATCTCTCCCCATAATCAGTATTAAGCTCAGTTTCCTCTCAAGTGAATTCCCCCCCCCCCTTTTAATAATATGCTCACCATTCAGAGGAGCATTTATTCTGGGCACTTCAAATACCTTTCAGATAATGCTGAGACCCACCAAAGACATGAATGTACCAAAGACCACCCAAAAAAGTGTATGATGGGGAAGTGCTGGGGACACTGTCCTGTTTATCTTTTTCAGAGCTGTATGAGAACAGCAAGGGTGTTTTGTTGTGGGCTAGCCTCTGGGAGTGCTGATTGGCGAGCTTTCCACAAAAGGCTAGAGAACTAGAATTTTGATAATGATGGAGCCTGGGATTGGGTCATAAGGAGAGGATTATGGGTAGTAGGGCACTGTGAGTTGTTTGGGGGCAGTGAGAAGGGAAGGAGAATTCAGAACAGCCCCTTACTGACTTTCAAGGCTACAGACTCCAATACTCTTCTCCTCCTCCTCTCCCCTCCCCCATTGGAATGTCTGTCTCAACCCTTCCTCCTTCAGGAGCATAATCACAAGATTGTAGTTCTCAGGAGGAAAAGGATAACAGAATTGCAACTGCCTGAATCACCCTCCAGTCCTTTTATCCAGTATCTCTTCAGAGCCTTGGAGAGACCAGTGCCTTCTGAAGCCAACTCCCTCCTTATTTCAAAACCTGATCCTGGGAGCCCAAGAGTCTCTCTCACCCTTGAAAAACATACCCTCTTGGGAGGACTCTGCCAAGTGAAGTTTCACAGCTGGGCACCCTCTGTCGGGTTGTGTGGAGTGTGGAGGGTCTTGGGAAGGTCCTGCCTCTATCTGGCAGAGGGTCCATTGCCAACAGAGGCACCAGCCCCAGGTATTCCTTACCTGACAGGGAGTAATCAGTGCTGGTCATTCTCATGGCCGGTGTGTAGGAGACTCGGGGCATGTCATTGCCTTTCTCTTTCTGTTTCCGCCGGTGCCAAGCAAACAGGCTCAAAAGTGCTACGATGACTAGGAGTAGCAGGACGATGCCGATGACAGCGCCCACTGAGTGCCTCTCTGAGCCCAGTGCTGGGCTGATCTTGGTGTAGGGATTCAGCTCTTCCATCATGAGGGCAGCTGGGGAACAAGGTGTGTGGAGATGAAGCATAAGCCTTCGGGGGAAGATTGCTGCCCTGGCCCTCTCTCTGGCTTCCCAAACCTGATTTTTCTTTTTCACACCACCTATCATTTAATCATTAAAATCACCCCCCCTCCCCCTTTTTAACATCATTAGCCAAATTCTGTATCTGGAGGCAAGAGATAAGGAATCCTATCTTGGCTATGCCTCAAACGACCCTAGATGGGTCATTTTATTTCCCTAGACCTCAGTTTCCTTATCTGTAAAAAAAGGGGATTGATACCACTTATCCTTCCTACATCTCTGGGGTATTTTGAGGATCAAATGAGTCATACGTGAAAGTCATTTGAAAAGTATTAAGAATGAAAAGAATTGGGGCAGCTAGGTGGCGCGGTGGATAGAGCTCCAGCCCTGGATTCAGGAGGACCTGAGTTCAAATCCAGCCTCAGACACTTGACACTAGCTGTGTGACCCTGGGCAAGTCACTTAACCCTCATTGCCCCATCAAAAAAACAAACAAAAAAAAAAAGAATTAAAAGAATTAAGAAAGGTAAAGAGTTATTCATCACAGCCTTGGAAAGAATACAGTCAGCTCTTTTTTATTTGTTTGTGGATTATTCACTCTGGCTTTTCTGTGGCAAATATTTCATCCCAGATTAGCTTCTGAGACTCCTGCTGATGGTTACCCAAACAGGACGGGGAAGGTAAATCAGGCAATTAAAAAAAAGATCCTTATATCCCCCAACCCAAACAGAAATTCTTCAACTCCCTTTTGTTAGCATGGAGAGTAGAGTGTAAAGAAGAGTTCAGTTCAGCCCCCAAAGTATGACTCTGGTGTATAATTTGCCCTAGAGGATCAAGGGATAAGGTTATGTGATACTGTTTTCTCTGTGGGTCTCCTTGTGTATTGCCGCCTATTTGCTCCCATATGGCACTAATGTGACTGCCTCTTATCACCTAACTGAATACTAATAAAGTCTTGTAACAGAATCAGGGATGGTGGACTCTCAGTCATTTCAAGTTAGAAGTTTCTCAACACTGTTAGCTGTGACACTCCTTGACCCACCTTTTGTCTTGGACAACCCCACCCCCCACCCCAACCAAATCCAAGACCTCTCTTCCCTTCCCCACTTCCTATCATTTCTGGGATCTTCTCTCTGTCCTCCCACCCAAACGACGACAGTCTTCCAGCAATCTAGCACCTGTTCCCTGCCCTCCCTCTCCATGCCTTATGTTGTTGGGAGCATGTAATCTGGTTTACCTTGGTCACACCTGATGCCTTTGAAGCCCTGGCTGCAATAGCAGGTACCAGTGACATGGTCACAGGTGGCATTGTTCATACACTCACACAGCTGCTGACACCCATAGCCAAAGGTTCCTGGGGAACACTCTACAGCACAGACAGAATTGATAAGACAGATACACCCCTCCTGCCCCCCCCCACCTCCACCCTGGCACATTCAGAGGAGCAGAGCCTGGCAAGGACAGAAGTTGGGGACTGGGGATGCAAGATCAGGGCAGTGTGGTACAGTGGGCAAAGCACTAGTTAGGGAGGACACAGCTTCGGATCTCACTTATAACCTGTGTGATTTGGGGCAAGTTAAGTGACTCTCTGGGCCTCGGTTTCCTTATTTGTAAAATGTAGGGGGCAGGGGGTTGGACCAGGGGACCTTAGAGATCCATTTCAGCTCCAGATCTCTGATCCTCTGACCTCAGAGATGCCTCAATCGCAAATTCTTCATGAGTCTTTCTACAGTTAATCACATCTCTCTCTCTCTCCTCTGGACTGGATTCTACCTTATGATCCCCAGGGAAGGAGTCCAAGCATGCCATTAAGTGGGCCTTCATCTGTGAAGCTAACAGATAAAGAAGTAAAGCTCTGAGGGGCTTGTAAAGTGGACAGTTTGGGGCTGGTGGTGAGAATGATACTGTCCTAGGGGCACAGTTATCCTGCCTCTGTAATGTGATGCCCATCTACTTTGTATAACAATGTTGGACCGAATTAAGATTCTTGGTGACTAAGATGCTTATCTGTTCAAACCTGGTTCTGCTATCAGGTTCCAAGCTGAGGAAACTGGCCTGGGAAGGCATGCCCTGAACTTTGCAGGTCCACCACCCTAGGCAAAGTCTTGTAGTACTCAGTTTTCTCCACCCCATCCCTTCAATAGCACCGGAATGCCAGCCAGATTCTGCCTCATAGCTATACCAGCAAAGGGCATTGGGATATTGTATACAGAAAGCATGTAATTTTCTGGACCCCATGTGTGCAGCAATTTCAGCCGATGACCCTCCTCCACCTATCAGTGTGGACGGACACAGAGCTCTGCTTCCCCTCCTCACAAAGCAGATTATCCTGTTAAGAGTTGGAATACTCTGAAGAAAGAGGAGGTGAAGGGGAATGTATAAGAGCCTCCAACTATTGACCTCTACCTGAATGATAAGAACACCTGTTGGCGGATGCCTATATCTCATCTACCTTGCAGTGGCGGGCCCAGAAATAGGCCCTAATCCTGAGGACTGATAGGAGGGAGGGGACATTGAGCTCAGATGACAAGCTCCAGGGGAGGGGGGTGGGGCAGGGAACTCAAGGCCAGGATACAACTCAACATCTCCCTATTCTTGGAAGGGCCTGGTTGAAGCATGGTTCTACAGATCCTGGGGTTCAACAACCATGGGAAGAGATCAATTAAGGACCCAGATCACTACTTGCAGCAGGGTGGTGATGGGTGGGGAGTGCATCAGAAATGGAGCAAAGCCCAGACAGGGTGGGGACCTGAGGGGCCCAGCCCTCCCTCCTCCAGGATGGTTCCCAAGGGCTCAGACAGCTTACTCTGTTCACAGTGCCGCCCGGTAAAGCCAGTCCGGCAGGAGCACTTGCCACTGATGTGGTCGCAGTCGGCGCCATTCTGGCACTGGCACACACGCCCACAGTCCTTCCCATAAAATGCCGTGGGGCAGCCTGGGAAAACACCACCCAACCCCAACAGTTACCCCTAGCCTTGGTACTGCCTCTCCCAGGGGTCAGGTGTAACGATTGGAATGACGCCACCTGCTGGATACTTACTGTAGAAGAGTTCTGCCCATGAAGCAAAGGTCTTTGAGGGCAAGACCAGGCTTCAGGAAGTGACGCGGACTAGTGGGAGGAGGAAGGAAGAGACGGGCGCTCGGTCTCGCTCTCTTTCCGGGGGACGCTGGCGGAGAAGGGAGCTAGAAATGTGCTCTCCCTTTAATAGATAGGAATCTAGGCCTTTCTCTCTCTTTACCAAATTCTTATTCTCCTTAATAAATGCTTAAAAGTCTAACTCTTGCTAAAGCTTATAATTTATTGGCGACCACTCATTAGATATTTTAGACAGACTAGCTAGAATTTTAGCCTTAACACAGGGTATAGAGAAATCTGTCAGATCTCCTACTGATTCCATCAATAGGAATAATACTGACTTCTATTATTATAGCACAGATTACAGAGCCCTTTCACACATGTCATAGGAATGAGGGGACCAAGGGAAGAAAAACACTGGATTTTGAATCCGAGGAAGTCAGTTTAAATTGCTTACTGCCTATGTGCCCTTAGCAAGTGCCTTACCTCTCTGGGCCCCAGGTGAAATGTGGGCCATCTGTGAAATGAGAGGCTTGAACTAGATGAAAGTCCCTGCAGATCTCAATCTCTGACCTTCTCTATAACTTGCTCCCAGTCACATGGCTAGTAATCTAAGCCTTTCCTAGTAGGGATGTGGTGGGGAGGGGAAGAGAAAAAGGGCTGACTTGAGTTGGTTCCCTTAGCTGAGTCTTGTCTGGGTTCTGGGCCTCAGTTTCCTTGGTGTGAAATAAGGGGGCTGGACTAGACTGTCTCTAAGGTCCCTCCGGCTCTGACATGTTATAGTTGCCCCAGCTTCACTGTTCTCCATCTACACCTGTCTGTGTGCTTTTGAGTGAAGAACTCTGGCTAGAAACCCATCTTGCCAGTTACGCTGCAATAGCTAGCATCATGTTGGGCTCTAGCTTCTATCTCCCTCCCATGGGAGATCAGGCTGGATTTTTGTTTCTCTCCATCAGCACCCAGTGTTCTGGTGTGGGGAGATGGATTTCCTGAGCTATTGCTGGAAAAGCCAGAGCAGATGAATGAATCTGCAGGGACTTAGTGAGCTATGGAAGGGAAGGGGGAGGAGGGAAGCCAATGACCTTGGAGTGACTTTGGGGACTCAGGATGGCAAGGGCTAACTCTCCTCCCTGAAAGTGCTTCCCCTACCTGGGCCCTCCCAAACCCAGCTGAGTTCTCCTTCTCCCTGCCCCATCTTTCTCCATTCTCTCAGGCTTCTTGTTCTCTCCACCCTCCCAGCTGGTGCAGGGAGACACCCTGCTCTGTCCAGCAGAGTGCAGCATGTGATTCCAAGAGGGAGGCCAGGGCTTACGCTGTGTGCAAAAGAGCCCTGTCCAGCCTGGGGCACATCGACAGGCTCCATCATCAGCACTGCATCCGGCCCCATTGTGACAGTTGCAGGTGTGGAAACAGGCAGGGCCCCAGAATCCTGGTGGGCAGGCTGTGGAAAAGGTACGGGAGGGAGAAGATGAGAATGTAAGAAAGAGCGTGAGGGTGGGGGAGATCTCATCAGACACAAGGACATAATGGACTAGCCTCCATATTCTCACATCTTCACTTCTTCCATAGCATGCCCAATCCCAAAACAGGGAAACTAATCTGTACCCAGAATACCCTCCCCTCGCCCTTCTGCCAAGCCACAAGTCATCTCTTTTAAATCCTAGCTTGAAAACTCTCCTCCCAGAAAGCTTCCAAGATGAATGCCATCCCATTTTGCATGTACTCTGTTCCTTATCTCTTGATTGCTTATGAAGTCATTGGGCACTCTGCCTCTGTACAAACACACTCCCCTTCCTGGGATGTTCTATAAAGAGAGTATGTGCTCTTCTGTATGTTTAAGCACCGACTTCCCCCTCACCCCCGTCCTGTTAGGGAGCTTCCTTCATGCAAGGACTTTGTCTCCCCATCAGAGTGGGTCTTCTTGAAGATGGAGCCTAGCCCTTCTGTTCTAACAATGGCCTAGCTGGGGGTGGGGAGGGGAGGCTTTTCATATAGGAGATCTGGGTTCAAATCCTGGTTCACTCTCCTTGTGACCTTGTACACATCATTGGCCTCACTTTTCTCATTTGTAAAATGAAGTGGGATAGATAAGATGATGTACTAGGTCCCTCCCTGTTCCATATTCTGTGATTCTAATAACAGAAGGGTCATTCTGATGGAGAAACCCCTCATCCCAGAGGAAGCCCTTCCACTTCCCCTCTGGTTTGTCTGTATGTCCTGCTACCAGGACCCTGTTTCCAGCTCCAAACTCAAGGGATACTGGATGCAACAGGCGGTGATGGGTTTGTATTCATTAGATAAACCTACAAAAGAGGATTCCTCCACCAGGCAAAACGAATGTCTCCAAATGGACATTTGGGGCCATGGTGGGAAGGTAGACCTTTGGGGGTGGAGGGGCAACGGATTGAGGCTTATTGGGTGGGTCCCAATATCTCATTGCTAAATGGGGAACAGAACACAGGCATGCTTACCTTGTGTGCAGTCCTTGCCAATCCAGCCGGGGAAGCACTGGCAGGAGCCATCGATGGGACTGCAAGTTCCGTTGTTGGAACACGAACAATGCTGAGCACAGTCCTTCCCAAATCTTCCTCCGGCACACACTGCAGAGGCACACAGAATCTATGACTGGCCTCTACTCCCAGCCAAGGCTCCAAAGCCTCCACAGATCCAGCCTCCCATGATGACCAAAACATAAACACAACCTTTCCTTCCTCCCTCACACACACACACACACACACACACACACACACACACACACACACACACACACACACACACACACACCCTGTCCCTTCTCGAGGATCTTGTTGGGAGCAAAGAAACATTTTTCCTCACCACCATCACAGCCACCTCCCTCCCCATCATCACCATCTCTTTCACTGCCGTGTTCATCAGTATCAGCAATACTGTCGCACCCAGCCATCACTATTCTTCACAGCCATAGAAATCACCACTGGTAAATTCATCATAAGCAATCAATCAATTAATCAATGAATGAGCATTTATTAAGCACCTACTACATTTCAGACACTGTGTTGGTGATACGAAAGCAAGAATGAAACAGTCTCTGCCTTCAAAGAACTTAGGATCTATCAGGGAAATAACCATTTATCTAAATAAATATATGGAAAATAGGTATAAGATAAATAGGTAAATTTTTGACACACAGTCAACAAATTGTGTAGGTGAGGGTAAGAGAGTGAGGAATCTGGGTGTTCTTTGCCCAGGATAAATCAAATGTGGAGGGCTCAGGGTTAAGCTAATGAATGTCCCTTGAATTGCTAGCCCTGTCTACCTTGTCTCTGCCTACCCAAAGATGGGAGGAGGGGACTTAGTATAATAGAGCCAGCTCAAGACTTGGAATTGGAAGACCTGAGTCAAGTCCTGACCCATCCACTTAATCCCTATATAACCTTGAAGTCACATGGGACAAGTCCCTTTCACCTTAGTTTCTTCATGAATAAAATGAGAGGGTCTGACTAGATGATCTGAAAGGTCCTTCCAGTTCTAAATCTGATGAATATCTATCATTGGCTGGCACAAGGATGGGGCAGCAGGGATTGGGCTGAGCAGAAGGTACAATCACAGAAAGACAGACAAATCTATAGGGAGACCTGTCTCTGGCTCCCAACCTCCTCCCTACCCCAACCCTCACTGGATTAGATTGTTAGCTCCTTCAGGGCACAGACTGGTTTGTTTTTTTTTATAGGGCTATGGGGGTTAAGTGACTTGCCCAGCGTCACACAGCTAGTAAGTGTCAAGTGTCTGAGGCTGAATTTGAACTCAGGTACTCCTGAATCCAAGGCCAGTGCTTTATCCACTGCACCACCTAGCTGCCCTGGCACAGACTGTTTTTTGTCTCTTTTTTTATCCCCATTGCTTAGCATAGTGCTTGGCACATAGAAGGCACTTAATAGATGTTTAGTTACTGATTGGATTCCCAGTGCCTAGTGGGGAAGAACGAATCCAGAGTTTTTGAACACACTGGCCACTATTCAGCTTCAGATTGAGGAGGCAACTTTCCCACCATCCCAGCTGCGTCCTGCCTTAGAGTTAGTAATTTTCCATACCCGCTTCCTATTTCAGTAACCTCCCTCTCTCCTCCCTTCCTTTCTACCGCCCCTTGGGGCTGCCTATCATGTCCCTGGTGATTCATTGATCTGCTCTGGCCTTTACACACATAGCTCAGGAAACCTGGCTTCCAGCCTCGGGGCAGATGGAGTCCCTCTGACTGTGGGTACTGCTAGAAAGAAACAAAACCCCAGCCTGACCTCCCCCGGGAGGGCAACAGAGGTTAGATGTCAGCACGGTCCTATCTATTGCCCAGTCACATCACTGCCTTCTCTTCAGAGATGTACAGAATCACAGGATTTTTAAGCTGGAAGGATCTTTCTAGACCAATTCTTCCATTTCATAGATGAGGCCCAGAGAGGTCAAGTAGCTTAGTCAAGGACATGCTGCCAGTGAATGGCAGATCTGGGAGAAGAACCCAGGTCTCTTGCCCCATCAATCCTTTCCACCTACACCTTGCTTTCTCTCAACAGAAGCAAACCATGGAGCCCAGACTGAAGCAAACTGCACTAATTTGCTGAGTCCCTGGCCTAGGCACGCTTTCCTTTTAAAGTGGAACCACATAATTGGTTCAGTAAATGCTTGTCCAGAGGAAGTCCTTCTACTTCCCCTCCTGTTTGGCCGTATGCCTGAGGTTCTCCACAGCTACCTCTAAATGTACCCATTCCCCCATTTCAGGACCCTGCTCCCAACTTAGAGAATATTGGCTGCAACATGTGGGGATGGGTTTGTATTCATCAGCTAAACCTAAGAAAGAGGATTCCTCAACCAGGCAAAATGAATGTGTCTCCAAAAGGAGTGAGTGATTAGAGATAGGAATCAGGAGATTTCTGCAGCAGAGGCAAGTGAGAGTACATGATCTCCGGATCCCTTTCAACTTTAAGACCCCAGAATTCTGTGGTCAGTACTCCCTCCTCACAAAAGTCTCAGCGCCTGCCTTGGGGCCTGACAGCGGACCAAAGCTTGGATGCAGCTCATGTTTATTACTCTACTTTCGCCTCTTCATTTCCTACAAAATTGAGCCATGGCTACATGGCCTGGCCCAATCTGCTCCCCCTCCCCCCTGCCTTGCCTTTTTCCTCCCTCTATTGCATTTGGAGATGGATTTCAGAAACCCATAGTGCCTGCTACTCCAGGGACTACAAAGATTAGAAGTGTCCTCTTCCCCAATTCAACATTCCACTTTCTTAATAAAACAATTAGTTCTGCTCCATGCTCTGAAATCTTCCTAACATGAGAGAGACGTGTTCAAAGACTCTGTACTACAATCGGTCCAATACATTAATTGGTAGACTGCTTGAGTAAAGAGGAAGTTGGGGGAAGGGAGGTGCTTTGGAGGAGGAAGAAAATATTTAGTTATCTTTAATCTATGTTGAATGATTTTGCCTAAGCACTGGCTGTAATTTGTAACCCCCTGGAAAGCAGGTCATTAAAAAGTGTCAGTTCAATTTTTTACAAGGTTTGAGACTTAACCAGGGCAGTTGCCATTAATAGTAAACTCTATTAAATCTATATGTAGAAAATACTCATTAGAGCGAGGGGCGATAAATCAGACAGAGCATGATCCAAGAGACACTCCTCGGGCTGTTTAGGACCTAATTTAGACCCAGCCTATCTGTATCGACTGCCAAGTCTCTGATGTTTAATAACTAAGCTTCTGAATGTCAGCTTATGATTAAGTCATCCTAGGAAGGCTGGGGCTCATGAAATCGTGATATGGTGGTTCCCCAGGGGGCTCATCCTTCACAAGACCCCTGAAGCACAGAGAGGTGAACTTTTCACTCATGCATGTTAAGAGACCACACACTTTGAATGAATGAATCAGCTCGTGGCTCTCTATCCAAGAATAGAGTAGGCTGACCCAACAGGTAATGAGCTTCCTGTCACTTCTCAGTGACACTGACTTCCTTGACTTCTCAGTGACTTCTTGTATCTGCCTGAGATGTAGTGGAAAATGTTTCTCAGTGGGTAGAAAATGGAATTAGATGACCTGCAACAGGATTTCAGGCCAGAAGGAACCTTAGAGATGACCTAGTCCATCCCTACCCCTTATTTTGTAGATGAGGAAGGAAGTGACTTGCCCAACATCATGTGTTCTGGTTTGTTATTTAGCTTTTCATGTGTTTGTGTGCAGTCTCACCAATTTAAGTATATGTTCTTTGAGGTCGGTGACTGAACTTCATCCTTCCCCACCACCCCTCCACACAGAAGGTACTTAATAAATATTTTCTAATGATACGATACTCAGTTAATACTCAGTTGTTAGGGACTGCTTGCCTATGTTTTGCTGTCTCAACATTCTCAATTTTGTTGATAAGTTTTAAGGAACCAAGTATTTAGGAATTTTTGCGTGAATAGAAAGGGCTCCTTGCATTGGAAACTTTGAAATGGCAAACCTCCAGTCCATAGATCACTTGAGGAAAGGGTAACTCGAGGTTCTGAGAGAGAAAGGGGTCATGGGATTCAGAGCTGGAAGGGAGCTTAATGCTCATCTAGTGAAGTCCAAACCCACTTATTTGTGGTAGGTTCAATATACAGAATGTGAATTTCAAGGGTAAAACGAGGGGCCTGAGGCTGATTTAATTTCCTCACCTACAAAATGAGGGGATTGGGGCAGCTAGGTGGCACAGTGGATAGAGCACTGGCCCTGGAGTCAGGAGTACCTGGGTTCAAATCCGGCCTCAGACACTTAACACTTACTAGCTGTGTGACCCTGGGCAAGTCACTTAACCCCAATTGCCTCACTAAAAAAAAAAAAGAAAAAAAATGAGGGGATTGTAGTATCTTGATTTTGGGGGTGGTGGGACAATGAGGGTTAAGTGACTTGCCCAGGGTCACACAGCTAGTAAGTGTCAAGTGTCTGAGGTTGGATTTGAACTCAGGTCCTCATGAATCCAGAGCTAGTGCTTTATCCACTGTGCCATCTAGCTGCCCCCAAATGAGGGGACTGGATTAAATGACTTCAAAGGTCCCTTCCAACTCTCTTCTCTCTATGATCTAGTGACCTCAAATCCAAGCTTCTTCTGTGATGCCTCTAAAGCACTCCCTGGGGTCATGTACAAAATAAAGACCTGCATCCAGTACTCTGAAGCTCTAGCCAAACCTCAGACCCTTCCCGGTTCTTCCCAGGCCCTCTCCCCACTGCCTTTCCTCCCCACAAGTTTGGTACCTTGATTGCAGAGGGAACCAGAGAATCCAGGGAGACAGTCACAGTGGCCAGTGACATGGTGGCAGGGTCCATTGCTGTGCACACACAGTGGGCAGGGCTGGTTGCAGCTGTGACCGTAGAAGCCAGCAGGACAGACTAGATGGTGACCAAGAGACCACAGTTAGTGGGGAAGGGGATCAAAGACTCACTTGATGCTCCCAAAGGACTCTGCATTCAGTCAAGTCAACAAAGCATTTCTGCAGCACCTACTAAGTGCCACAAACTGTGTTAAACCTCTGGTGCCCTCTGTTTTTCCTTTTCTCCCCAAGCTTCACATCCCCACTGCCATGACCATGGTGATAAACAAAAGAAAACCCAAGGGAGTTGAAGTACAGGACGTCCTTGTCAGGGGAGACCCTGATCTCCCACCTCCCATCTGGAGCTTAGGTAAACAGGGTCACTTTTTACAGAGAGGGCTTATTATTTACTCCCCTTTCATTAGTGACCTTAGAGTGGCCTCTTTTGAAATTCCTAGGAGGGACAACAGGGAGGGAGAAGAGGAGGAGAAACCAATGAAATTTCCAGGAAAGCCCAATGAATGGAGCCCAAATTGGGACTGAGGCTCTTCAGAATGACCCTTTGAGCCTCTGTGAAGAGAGTATGCTTTCTGGGCACCAGCTTCAGGGACACACTGGAAAAGTAAAGGAGTCTATCTATAAAATTATTCTGTAGTAGGTCGTGGCAAAGACCTGGAAACTGAGGCGGCCCATCAGTTGGGGAAAGGCTGGACACATCATGGTCTGTTAATGTGACAGAATATTACTGTGTCATAAGAAATGACAGAAAGGACAGTCAGGGGAATCTAGGAAGACTGATATGAACAGAGGCAGAATAAAGTGAGAAGAACCAGGATTAGAATTTATACAATAACAACACTATAAAGACAAATAAATGGCTTTGAAAGACCCAAGAACCTCCAACAGTGTAATGACCAGCTATTATTAACAGATAAAGTGATGGCCCACATCAAGAAAGGGGAGGGATTCAAGTTGCACAATGAGACTTGCATTTTAGGGCACCCACCAATGTGGGCATTTGGTTTGCTTGACCGAAAATTTGTTACCAGGGATTGGGAGGGAGATAAAATAGATGTTTGTTAATTAAAAGAAAAAGAAATGAAAAAATTTAAAGTAATTTAAAACTTAGTCCCCTCAGCCTAGGGGGCAGGGAGACTTGAGAAGCAGAGGGAGGGGCCATTCTTACTTCTTTGGCACAGGGGCCCCCTATAGCCAGGAGCACACTCGCAAGTCCCATCTTCTGGGGAACAGGAGCCACCATTCTCGCAGCTGCAGGAGATGGAACAGTTGGGGCCCCAGTGACCCGGGGGACACGTGCTATCACAGCGGACACCTGGGAGATGAGGAGGAAACCAATGATCTTGTCATAGTGGGGGAGTACAGTGGTGAGCACAGGAAGATTTATCGGGAAGTAAGAGCAACAGAAAAATCACCAGATTTTAGACCTGGAAGGCTGCTGGTGTTTACTCTCCCCACTTTATGGTTGAGGAAACTGAGGCCCAGAGTGCTTAAATGACTTGTTCAGGACCAGACAAAGAGCCAAGACCTGACCCGGGCCTAGTACTCTGTCCATTATTCCTTTGTCATAATAGGGGTGAGGAAAGTTGGAGTGGGTCAAAGTCTGAGTGAGCTTGGGTGAGAAGGAAGTTGGAATGGAAGCAGAGGCCAGGATGAGGGTCTGATCAAACCTATGGGCACTTGCTATTCCATTCCTGAGGCTCTGTAAGTCTGGGGATTAAACAGAGCATCTAGGTCAGCTAGGAAAGGAAGGGGAAACCAGGTCCTTGTTGTTATGCTACCTGTTTGACTCAAAAGTTCTTGAGCTATTGGGCCAACAGTAAAACAGCCCCACTAGGGGTGACGTGAGACTTAAGTTAAGATAATGGATGTAATGCACTTTGTAAGCCTTAAAGTACTATGCAAATGCCATTTAGTACAATTATGGGGCAGCTAGGTGGTGCAGTGGAAAGAGCATTGACCTTGCACTCAGGAGGACCAAGTTCAAATCCAGTACCAAACGCTTACTAGCTGAGTGACCCTGGAAAAGTCTTTTAACTCAGTTTGCCTCAGTTTCCTCATCTGTCAAATGAACTGGAGAAGGAAATGGCAAACCAGTCCAATGGCTTTGCCAAGAAAATCCCAACTGGGATCATGAAGAGTCAGACATGACTGAAACCACTCAAAAACATTATAATTATTTTAATTATTACCAGGTCTTCAGCTTGATGACTTTAATCCCTGAGCTTTCTACTGCCCTTCTGGTGAGCTCAGACAATGTTTATAGAGCAATACAGGGCTATCCTGGGAAATGTTTAACAACTGAGATCTGGGAGGAAGAGGGGAAATTAAACTTTCAAGTTTAATTTATTTAAATGATTTAAGTTTAATCTGAATGAACACTTTTAAAGGTCCTTGTTGTCTAGTCATTTCAGCCTCTTCATGACCCTCTTTGGGGTTTTCTTGGCAAAGATACTGGAGTGCTTTGCCATTTCCTTCTTCAGCTCATTTTACAAATGAGGAAACTGAGGCAAACAGGGTTAACTGACTTGCCCAGGGTCACACAGCTAGTAAGTGTCTGAGGCCACATTTGAACTCATGTCTTCCTGACTCCAGGTCTGACACTCTATCACCCAGCAACCCTTTGGGGCAGCAAGGTGGCGCAGTGGATAGAGCACCGGCCCTGGAGTCAGGAGGACCTGAGTTCAAATCTGGCCTCAAGACACTTGACACTTACTAGCTGTGTGACCCTGGGCAAGTCACTTAACCCCAATTGCTTCACCAAAAAAAACAATACACACACACATAAAACCACAACAAAACTTTAGGTAATAAATCTATAAATCAAACCCTGATTTGTAGGAACTACCAATTTCTGAGGTGCAGATGGTCACACTGAAAATTCTTTCATTTATTTATTTTGTGTATATAACTCCTTTTCCTTTTTATTTATTGATTTATTGATTGTCTTTTTGAGATACAGACCTAGTAGCAGTATTGCTAAGCCAAAGGGTATGCATAGTTTTATAACATTTTGGGCATAGTTCCAAATTGCTCTCCAGAATGGCTGGAACATTTCACAACTCAACCAACAGTGAATTAGCCAGTTTTCCCACATTCCCTCTAATATTTGTCATTTTCCTTTTCTGTCATATAAACCAATCTAATAGGTGTGAGGTGGCATCTCAAAATTATTTTAATTTTCATTTCTCTAATCAATAGTGATTTAAATAATTTTTTCATATGACTATATATAGCTTTTTTTAAAATCTGAAAACTGCCCATTTATATCTTCTGACCATTTATCAATTGGGGAAAGACTTGTAATCTTTTTTTAATAATAATAAACATTTTTATGGTTTGGGCTTCCAATTTTTATCCCTCTTTCCCTTCCTCCCCCTCTTCCTGAGGTGGCAAACAATCATATATGGGTTATACATATATCATGCTGAAAGCTGGCTCCAGCACACCCTTGCCCACACTGCATTTAGGCCAGTTGTTTGGACATCTGCCCTGTCCACTCAGAGATCACTGAGAAGGTCCAGCATCATACCTGGAGATCATCCCTGCCAAGCTAGGACATGGAAGGCCACAGTTTCAGGATTTGTGAGGCTGACCAACTGAGTACATCCTGACCCCAGAACAGCTCTCTTTTCCTTCAAGGCCCACAAACAGAAGTCCCTCACTTTATTTACTCCAAATACTATTCATCCTTTTGAGAGGAAGGAGGGCATAGTGGTTAGAAAGCTGACCTTAGAACCAGAAAGGACTGGGTTCAAATTCTGCCTCCACCACTACTTGCTGTGTGATTTTAGGCACTAAATGTGTTCCAGGCAATTCTCTGAAGACTAAATTGCAGAGAAAGTTCCTATCTGCTTGGGGAAAGCAAATTCCTCACCCAGAGCTCCCTGTACTAAAGGAATAACAACTCTGGCCAAAAAGGGAGATGGGGGATGAGGGGAGGAGGGAGGGACAGGACAAGGACCACCTTTCCAAGGAGTTTCCTCTGGCCATTACAGACCACATTCACCCCTTTCTTCTCTAAACTCCTTTTGGATTTACAGGCATACCTCAGAGATAGTGTGGGTTTGGTTCCAGACTACTACAATAAAGCAAATATCACAATAAAACAAGCCACATGAATTTTTTTGTTCCCTTGTGCATATAAAAGTCATGTTTACACTATACTGAAGTCTACTAAGTGGGCAATAGTATCATATCTAAAAAAAAGCAATGTACATGCCTTCATTAAAAAGACTTCATTGCTAAAAAATGCTAACCATCATCTGAGCCTTCAGCGAGTCATAATCTCTTTGCAGGTGGAGGGTCTTGTCTCCACACTGATAGGGTGGTGGTTGGCTGGGGAAGGGATAGGGAAGGCTGGGGTGTCCCTGGCAATATCTTAAAATAAGACAACAATGAAGTTCGCCATGTTGATTGACTCTTCTTTTCACTTGAACACTCAGAGGCCACTGTAGGGTTATTATTAATTGGCCTAATTTCAATATTGTTGTGTCTCAGGGAATAGGAAGGCCCAAGAAGAGAGAGCGAGAGAAATGGGGAACAGCTGGTCGGTGGAACAGTCAGAAGACACAACATTTATTACGTTCCCTGTGTTAAATGGGCACAGTTTGTGGCGCCCCACAACAATTCCAAGAGTTACAGCAAAGATCACTAATCACACATCGCCAGAACAGATAAAATAGTAATAATAATGAAAAAGCTTGAGATATTGAAAGAATTACCAAGATATGACACAGAGACTCAATGTGAGCACATGCTATTGGAAAAATGGCAGCGACAGACTTGCTTGATGGAATTTGTAAAAACTATAGCATCTGAGAAGCACGATGAAGTGCAATAAAATGAGGTACGCCTGTATAGTCAATACCATATATTTTAGTACTTAGGGATTGTTTTTTTTTGTTGTTGTTTGTTTTCACTTTCACACAGTTTTATCTCTGAAGTTAGACTCTAAGTTCACTAAGGGCAGGGGCTGCAGCTTAGCTTTCTTTTTATCCTGTACCATGCCTCAGCAGGACTGAGTACACAGAAAGAGCTTAATAAGGATTTTTAAAAGTTGGCTCACTGATTAATTATTTCTCGAGGATGCTTCCCTGCATATTCCTTCTCATGCTGACCTAGGCAAAGCCACCTGAGATTTTGGCTTGCTTGCTCTTTCTGGGGCTCAGTTTCTTGTGAAATGAACGGGGGGGGGGACTAACTGCATAAATTCTGAATCTCTTTCCAGTTTAGAAACTGACTTCCTTTGGTGTGAAGTGGTGGGGGTGGGGCGGTTGACTTATGGGGGAGAAGAGGAAATGCCTGATGTCAGAAGCTTGGTTGACCTTGGACTTAGCTCCTTTTTCTGACCTCTGTCCTTCCTGGAATTTCCCATGGCCTTGTAACCATTGTAATGAAAGTCAGGACAGCAATAGGGTCTTTGATATGACTTCATAATTCACATTTGGGCAAATTAGCTTTGCAGCAGTGGGGGCCTTGCTGAAAGGTTGCCTGTCAAAGAAAGAATTTTTAAGTATCGGACGTCATTAAAATCTTATCAGCTTGCTCGAAATTAAGTCAATGAAAAATTTAAGTCAATTTCCAGTTGGCCCCAGAGATACATGTGGGAGGGAGGTCTATTGGTTGTTATGTCTAATTTTGTAGAAAAAAACTGACTTGAGGGACAGAAGGCCAAGGGCCAGAGCAACTATGGCACACCCCCAAGCTGCCCTGAAACTTCCCAGCTGTAGCAAATGTGAGATTTCAGAGTAACCAGAGTCCTGAATTATTCATCTGAGAAGCAGGAGTCAGGGCTGTGAGATAAGATGGCTGGAGGGTCACAGGGCAGGTTGCACTGGCTCCATGGGAACCTGGATAGCATGCTTTTTTTTCCCCCCTAGTCTCCATATGCCTATCACTTGAGGGGAGGGCAGAGATCATATCTGTCCAAGTCGGGGAAGAAACCTGGGTTTGAATCTCACTTCATCCACTCACTACCTCTGAAAGACCTTGAGCAAGCTCACTCCTCCTTTCCTGACTTCAGTTTCCAATACTTGACACTATAACAACAACAACAACAACAATAATAACAATAACAAATAGAATTTGAAACTCAAAACTTTAAATAAAAATGCTTATTAAAATTTTAAAAATAATGAATGATAATAGTAATAATAATAACAAGCATAGTATTTGCTATGTGCCAGGCACTGTTCTAAGTGCTTTATAATATTATCTCATTTGATCCTCATAACAACCCTGTGAAGTAGGTGCTATTATTATCCACATTTTACAGATGAGGCCAGCAGGGGTTAAGTGACATAGCCAGAGTTACCCAAGTTGGTAAGTGTCTGGGGCCACATTTGAGTTTAGATCTTCCTCACTCCAGGCCCAGGGCTCTTGTGCACTGTAGTGCCACCTAGCTGCCCATTTATAAGAGGCCAAGTTGTGGACAGAGTATGGTCCTCAAGTGTCTGGGAGACCTGGTTTCAAATTCTGTTTCAGATACTATTTACTCTGTGGCTTTTTCAGCAACTCTCTTGACCTCCCCGAGCCCCAGTTTTCCTCATCTGTAAAATGAAGCTATTAATATGGTGGCTAGAAGGCTCAATTGATCTGATATATCTAAAAGACTTTATAAACCATAAAATGTTCTCTATGAGTTAGTATCCTAAAGCCCGTTAAGATTTACAAAATGCTCTGCAGACACGCCATCTTGTGGGCAATTATGATATCACATTTAAAGTTTACAAAGCCCTTCACAGATATCCTTATTTGATCTTTTCCACCCTTTGATGTTGGTATTATAGGTATGACCATCTTGATTTTAATGGGCAGCTAGGTGGCATAGTGAATAGGGCACCAGCCCTGGAGTCAAGAGGACTTGAGTTCAAATTTCACCTCAGACACTTACTAGCTGTGTGACCCTAGGCAAGTCACTTAACCCTATTTGCCTTACACATCTAGGGATGACTCTGGAGAAGAGAATGAGGTTAGTGACCTTGCACAGCTCTCTCTCACTTAAATCCAATTCACTGCAAGTCATGAAATCACCCTGATGTCATGGTCCTCTTCAAGAACGAAGTACAGGGGGCAGCTAGGTGGTGCAGTGGATAGAGCACTGGCCCTGGAGTCAGGAGTACCTGAGTTCAAATCCGACCTCAGACACTTGACACTTACTAGCTGTGTGACCCTGGGCAAGTCACTTAACCCCAATTGCCTCACTTAAAAAAAAAAAAAAAAGAACGAAGTACAAACAACGACAGTCTTTTTTTTTTTTAACAAGGTCACACAGCTAAGACTCCTGATACCAAATCCAGTGCTTTCTACTACCCCAGAGCCCCCCCCCCTTTTTTGCAAGGCAATGAAGGTTAATGACTTGCCCAGGGTCACGCAGCTAGTAAGTGTCATGTGTCTGAGGTCGGATTTGAACCCAGGTCCTCCTGAATCCAGAGCCAGTTCTCTATCCACTGCACCACCTAGCTTCACCCCCTCCCCAGAGCCCTTTTAAGTACTGATGTTCTCTGATCCAGATAGGAGAAGGGATGAGGGGTCTGAGTTATAAATGACAGTTTCTTATTCTCTTAAAGGGGGGGCACCCACTGTGGCTGATAAGTTGGGAATTGGGTTCTATTGGGAAATAGGTGACCTTCCCTTTAACCTCTTCTCCCTGTAAAGCAGAGCCATGGAAGAGTGAGTAGCACAGCCGAAGGGAAGAAGAGACCCTTCAGGAGGGGAGGAATTGGCACACATGTGTAACCAGCAGACAGCATTTGGAGGAGGAAGATGGAGTTACTGGGATGGAAAGGGACTGTGTATGCAATGTTGGGCATCTGTTCTGTTCTGTTCTCCCTGATCCCACAGTCCATAGCAGAGCAGGGAAGAAAAATCCCCAATCTGACAATCTTGAAGGACTCTCCTATCCCCATTCCCCACACTTCAGAATAGCTCTTGTCTCTTGAAAATTGTAATAGCTTGGAGGAGTGAAGGTGGGAGAAAGGAAGCACTACAGGGTTGGTTAGTAAACCCAGTAATAGGGCAGCTAGCGTCAGGACATTTAGAATCTTAGAGAAGGAAGGGACCTTGGACTACAGTGGAAAGAACCCTGGGCCTGACCTGGATTAAAATACTGCTTACTATCATTGTGACCTTGGCCAAGTTGGGGCTGGGGTAGAGGCTTCTTTGGGCCTTGTTTTTTTTTTTTCTGTAAAATGAGGCAGTTGGACTAAATGACTGTTAGGGTCCTTTCCAGTTCTAAACTTATCTAACCCACAGGTGCCTAATGCCAGGACCTAATGCCAACCTAGATATTCTTACCTTTTATCAAACTGTGCTCCTTCTTCCTCTTCAGACTCACTCTTTCCATCCAATAAGCACAACGGTAAAGAATACTATTTACAAAGCACTTTCCTCACTACCCTGGGAGGTGGGCAGTGCCAGTATCTTTATTCCTCCTTCTTTTCCAGATGAGGAAACTGAGGCTTAGAAAGATGAAGTCTCTTGTGCATGGCCCTGCTCGTGAGACTCTGTAGCCAAAGTCTACACCTGCCACTTGACCCAGTTAGGAGGTTGCCCCAAAACAGCCCCAGGAAGGCCCTTCTGGCACCCAGAACCCCATTTTTGGACTCAGAAAGGTAAACACTGAAAAAAGGTAAGGAGGTAAGGAGAAATCCCTGCCTTTCTCACAGAGCTGGGGCAACCTTTGGGGCAGGGTCCACAGTGGGTAAATGACTTGCTTTATATCACATGGCGTGGGATTTGAACCCACCCTGGAGGACAGTCAAATTCCAGAAAGGTCGAGGTTATTATAGACAGAAGTAAGCCCATAAAACCTCAAGCAGTGAGCTCCAGCCCTTGGGGGAGGGGCAGGGGAATTACCAGTCCAGCCGGCCAGGCAGCAGCAGTGGCCTGTGATGGGGTTGCAGCCATCCGCATGACTGCAGTCACAGCGCTCGCTACAGTTCAGCCCGTAGGTTCCATCCTGAGAAAGACCAGGGAAAACCGAGATCAAGTGAATGCTAGCATTCGTTCAACATTCATTCATCCAGCCTCCATACCAGCCTGTCTGTGGCTCATACCTTCCCCCTGAATCTGGCCTGTGTAAGATCTGAGTACTGGCTATAATTGGCACCATCATCATACTCCTCTTCTTTCAAAGAAGTCCCATGGTAGGGGTGTTCCCTATACTCAGGGGTGACCCATATGGCAAATGTGCATGACTCTGCAATAAGGTTACTAGAGGAGACACAAAGGTAAATAAGAAATGGTCCCTGCTCTCAAGGAGCTCACTCTTCAGCTCGAGAACCGCACCCCCCCCCTCCCCCGGCCAGGGACTCCCTTGCCTTTGAAATCAAGATACTTCTACTCCCAGCCCACTCTATTGCAGGCCACTCACCGGGCAGGGCTTCTCACAGGTATCCCCTAGCCAGCCAGGTGAACAGGAACAGGTACCATCCATAGGGCTACAGGCTGCCCCATTGGAGCAGGTGCACGTCTCATTGCAGTTCAGGCCCCAGGTGCCCCTAGGGCAGGGGAGGGAGCAGTCGATCCCTTGCCACCCTGAAAGGAGGGAAACTGAGTTAGTCATCAAACCTTGGCAGGCCAAGGGCACATCTGTACCCTGAACTGCCCCCCCCATTGTATAATTATAAATCTATTATCATGTGATTGCCTTCCTCAAAAATTCACTTGGCCTAGGAGCCAATCCTTGGTGATGGATCTCTGAACTTATCACACAATTCACCAGTGAGACCATACCTGAAGTCTTTCTGGTTCCGTAGAAGGTGTCATTTTACACTCCACTGTCATAGACAGAATTGAGGCTAGAGAGGCCTCCTGCCTTGGGATGGATGCTTCCCACTCTGGGGCTCCCATCACAAAGCCTTCCAAACCTTCCCTTGCAGAGCCCAAGCAACATCGAGTAAGGAAAGAATGTAGGACATGGAGCTAGGAAGACCTGGGTTCAGATTCATCCTTGGGAGCCTGACAACAACTGTAAAATGGGAGTATGAACAGCACCTGCACCACAGGGTGATTGTGAAGATCCAATGAGACTGTGTATGTAACGTGCACTGCCCACCCTACGGTGCTTATATCAGTGGGGGTGACAGTGGGGAGGAATGCTAGCATCGGATGATGTCCTTGGATGCTAGTATTTGGAATATGGCTTTGAAAAGGCTACCAGGGCACTCTGAACTGTTTGAGCGCATTTTTATTTCTACGGTGTTTTAGATCTTCAGGTCATCCTTGTGTGGTAGGCAGGAAACAATTATTTATCTTCGATGGATGAGGAAACAGATGTCCAGAGAGATTCGCTGGAGGTCACGTGGTACATCAGCGGTAGGGCTGGTCCTGGGCAATTTATTCATCCCTGCCTGCTGAGGGTGCCCAACCAGATTATAGGGGCTAAGATTTAGAGCTGGCAGGGATCTTAGGGGTACCCTTAATTTTACAGAGAAAGAAACTGAGGCTCAAGGTGAAATGACTTTGGAGATGAGAGTTCTAACTGACATAGAGGACAGAGTTGGGCTTAGGCATTTGTGGGTCTGAGGCAGGATTTGAAAACTGTTCCCTCTGAGTGTCACTATATGTTCCCTGGAGACTTTAAAATGTACTTGGGGGGCAGCTGGGTGGCGTAGTGGATAGAGCACCGACCATGGAGTCAGGAGTACCTGGGTTCAAATCCGGCCTCAGACACTTAACACTTACTAGCTGTGTGACCCTGGGCAAGTCACTTGACCCCAATTGCCTCACTAAAAAAACCAAAACAAAACAAACAAACAAAAAATAAATAAATAAAATGTACTTGGGAAGCATGATGATGACACAAAATAAATGTGCCATGGGGAGTAGAGTTATTTATATATTAAAGAGATCACATGAAAAGGGGCCTCTTGTATCCCACCCCAGATCATCTTCTAAGCAGACCTAGAGAGTGGGGTGAGAGTATTCATTGGTAGGGACAATTGCTTGCTTGTAACTGTAATTCTGAAGGCTCCTTGGCATGGCACGGAGGGGCAGGAGGGTAGGGGTGATGTGGAATCACTCAGAGGTTTCATAGGATTTAGTCTTGGGACTAATGAACTTTAGATGATAAAACAAGTAATTCGCAGCATGAAGAAGGGGCTTAACTTGTTCAAGGTCATGCAGATAATAAATGGAAGAGCTGGGATAATAATGATAATGATAATAATTAATAATAATAATAAACTAACATTTATATAGTACCTACTATGTGCCAGGCACTGTGCTAAGCGCTTTACAAATAGTATCTTTTTTTTTTTAAGTGAGGCAATTGGGGTTAAGTGACTTGCCCAGGTTCACACAGCTAGTGAGTGTCTGAGGCCAGATTTGAACTCAGGTACTCCTGACTCCAGGGCCGGTGCTCCATCCACTTCGCCACCTAGCTGCCCCCAAATATTATCTTTTTTGATCCTCATAACAACCCTGGGAGGTTAGGTGCTATTTTCATCCTAGTTTACAGATAAGGAAACTGAGGTTAAGTGACTTGCCCAGGGTCACACAGCTAGTGAGTGTCTGAGGCCAGGTTTGAATTCAGGTTTTCCTGACTCCAAGCCTGGTGCTCTATCCATTTGCCAGGATGTGAACCCAGGTCCTCTGATCCCAAACTCAGGGCTTTTGCCACTATATCATGCTTCATGACTACCAGAGAGATAGATAAAGGCAGCCTAAGGCTAGCCTGGAAGGGCTTGTGAGGCAGGCAAGGGTGGGGAGAGCACATTACCTTCCTTACAGGTACAGGTGCCATCTATGGGGGAACAGGTACCCTCATTTTTGCAGTTGCAGACAGATGAGCAGTTGGGGCCGTATGTCCCGGACGCACAGGGCATAGCGCAGACTTCACCCTGTGGAATGAGAGCCAAGGGCAGGGGTCAGGTCCCCTCTTCTCACACTGCTCCCCTGCTGGGCATGGTGCCTGAGAACCAGGATGCCCATTTGACAGCTCTGCAGCTCTTCCAAGACACCTAAGACAAGGGCTTAGGGGAAAAGGTGCCCTGCTGGCCTTACGGAATGGGCTTGGCCCTGTCATCTTGACTGTGGGAGAGGAACCTCAGGAAACAAATGTTAGTTCATTAGAGCATTCAGAATGAGGGAGGTGACATTCCCACTGTATTCTGCCTGCATTGTGCTGCATTAATGAGTACTAGGTCCCATTTAGGGCATCCCCTCTCCTCTATGCCCCCTTCTTCCCACCATCAATTGGCCTGCTGCAGCTTGGCCTCCAGCCAGTCTGTCACCTCCCCATTACCCAGGAAATCCTTATTTTCCCAGGGTTATAAATAACCCATAAAAACATATCCAGGGCACCTAGGGCCTCTGCTCTGATGCAAATGCCCTTTACCATTTCTAGTTTTTTTCTTTAAAGGTTTGTTTTACCGACTGGTAGGGACATTTATCTTCAAGGCTCATCAACATTTTCCAGCTCTGGGTACCAAGGCTGGCTCACCCTGGAGCTCTGAGGGAGTCACAGAGGCCAAGCAGCTGTAGGAGATTGTGCCAAATATATTCATATCCACCAACAAGCACCCCTCTCTCCTCCCCAAGACAGCAAGCAATCTGATATCCGTTATACACGTGCAACCATGTAAACATATTTCCACATTAGTCATGTTGTGAAATAAGAAACAGAACTAAACGGAAAAGCCATGAGAAGGAAAACAAAACAAAACAAAAAAACCCCAAAAAGTGAAAATAGTATGCTTCGATCTGCATTCAGACTCTATAGTTCTTTCTCTGGATGTGGACTGCATTTTCCATCATGAGTCTTTTGGAGTTGTCTCGGATCATTGTATTGCTGAGAAAAGTTAAATCAATCATAATCATTATACAATGTTCCTTTTACTGTGTACAATGTTCTCCTGGTTCTGCTCACTTCACTCAGCATCAGTCCACTGAAGTCTTTCTGAAATTTGCCTGATCATTTTAGCACAATAGTATTCCATTACATTTGCATACAATTTGTTCATTTGTTTCTACTTCTTTGCCACCACAGAAAGAGCTGCTATAAATATTTTTGTACATGTAGGTCCTTTGCCCTTTATTATGACCTTTTTGGGATATAAACTTACCAGTGGTATTGCTGGATCAAAGGGTATGCACAGTTTGATTTCCCTTTAGGCATAATTCCAAATTGCTCTCCAGAATGGTTGGATCAGTTCACAACTCCACCAATAGTGAGTCAGTGTCCCAGTTTTCTCACATCTCCAACATCCAACATTTTCCTTTTTTGTTATATTGGCCATTCTGATAGGTGTGAGTTGTTTTAATTTGCATTTCTCTAATCAATAGTGATTTAGGGCATTTTTTTTCATGACTGTAAATAGCTCTAATTTCTTTTTTTAAAAATAATTGAATAGAATTTTATTTTCCAAAATATATGTAAAAACAAAATTTTAACATCAATTTTTAAAAAACTTTGTGTTCCAAACCAAAACTTCAGATTAAGGAATTGTCAAAGAGGAAAAGAAAAAAAAATTTTAAATGTGTTTCCATGTGTTTTCAGATACTATCAGTTCTTTCTCTGCAGATGGGCTGCGATCTTCAAATAGCTCTAATTTCATCTGAAAACTGCCTGTTCATATCCTTTGACCATTTATCAATTGGGGAATGACTTGTATTCTTATAAATTTGACTCAATTCTCTATATATTTGATAAATGAGGCCTTTATCAGAAACCCCGGTTGTAAAAATTGTTTCCCAGCTTTCTGCTTTCCTTCCAATCTTGGTTACATTGGTTTTGTTTGTTCAATACCTTTTTAATTTTGCAATTAATAATGTTCTCTAGTTCTTGTCTGGTCACAAATTCTTTCCTTCTCCATATATCTGACAGATAAACTATTCCTTGCTCTCCTAATTTGCTCATGGTATCACCCTTTGTATCTTAATCATGTACCCATTTTGATCTTATCTTGGTATACGGTGTGAGATGTTGGTCTATGCCTAGTTTCTGCCATATTATTTTCTAGTTTTCCCAGCAGTTTTTGTCAAATAGTGAGTTCTTATCTCAGAAGCTAGAGTCTTTGGGTTTACCAAACAGTAGATTATTTTAATAATTTACTGCTGTGCCTTGTGTGCCTAACCTATTCCACTGATCCACCACCACTTTATTTCTTAGCCAGAACCAAATATTTTTTTATTATTGATGCTTTATAATATAGTTTTAGATCTGGTACGGCTAGGCCTCTGTGAATATTTTTGTACAGCTTGGTGTTACTTGCTTGACCTAGGGCAAATCAGTTTCCTCTTCTGTGAGAAGAAGTGATCATAGGCTCACAATTTTAAAGTTTTAAGGGATCTTAGAAGCTAGAGTCCAACCCCCTTATTTTACAGTTGAAGAAACCGAGGCATTGAATAGGATCATCTCTGAAGTCCCTTCTAGCTCAGGATTCACTATGAACATTGATAATATTTCCGAAGAACTGGTCAACATGAGTGGATAGGACATGGATTATTCATAGAGAAGTACCTTGGCTTTTTAAGGAGAGGAATAAACTTGCAATCCAAAGGATCTAGGGTGTAGTCCCAGCTTTGCCACTCTGAGACTAGGTGATGATGGATGGGTGGGTGTATGTCTTAGTTTAGCCCTTCTTCTCTGAGGTCATGGGTTGCTACAGGATGGGTAAGAGGAACTCTGTACTTTTCTTTCCTCAAGCTGTTTTGAAAGGTCCACATCCCAATGAAGGGGAAATCTCTTGAGGCCTTGCCCTCAGGCATCTCATTTTCCCCCACTTTACTGGGGCTCCCTGGTAGGAAGAAGGGGACCCAGTCCTTCTTGTGAAAGGAGATACACCCTTCTTACATTGTCAATTTATGGGAAAGTAGCTAGGTGGCCCAGTGGATAGAGTGCCGGACCTAGAGTCAAGAAGATTCATCTTCATGAGTTCAAATCTGGCCTCAGACACATACTAGCTGTGTGACCCTGGGCAAGTCACTTAACCCTGTTTGCCTCAGTTTCCTCATCTGTAAAATGAACTGGAAAAGGAAATGGTAAACCCCTCCAGTGTCTTTACCAAGAAAACCCCAAATGGGGGTCACAAAGAGATGGACATGACTGAAAAACAACTGAACAACAGCAACAGCAAGAACAACAACAATTAAGCTTTGAAAGCATTTTAAATGCATGGTCTTCTTCGATTTCACAAAATGATGGCTCTAGTTCCAGTAGATGATGAAACTGAGGCCCAGGGAATGTAAATGACTTGCTGAATGTCACACAGGTAATAATATTTGACCCTTATAATAGGCCTACAAATAAGTGCTCTTATTCTCCCCATTTTGTAGATGAAGAAACTGAGGTAGATGCAATTATTACACCCATTTTATAGATGAGGCTCAAGCTAAGTCCTCTTCCTCTTACCCCACAGTGCTTCTCTTCAAAACCCAAAATTTAAACAGACTTTGGAATAACACCCATTTGTTCCTCCTGCCTGGCTGTTCTCGGCACCCCAACCCTTGGGGAAATGGCCCCTTCTCTGCAGCACATCCATTCAGATACTTACATCCCACTAGGAAAGCCTCCTAGCTCAGGCCTAAAAAATGTTTTGTTTTGGGTTTTTTTTGGTGGGGGAAGTAGAGGAGATAGCGGAAGGCCACACTTGTCCCTTCTTTCTGCCCCCACATCCAGTTTCCTGGCAGGCAACGGCTCTCTGAACAATGCCTGCCAAGCATACTCTACTTCATAATTCTGTGAATGGGGAATGACTATGAACTCTTACCTCTAGCTCCAAAGGCACATTAATTATAGATTTGGGCATCAGCTATTAACATCTTGAACCTGATTTGAAAGAGCAGCTCCTAGAAGAGCCCAGGTTCTGCTAAGGAGAGGCAGATCTCATCTCTTCCATCCTGCCTGCCTAACCACAGAGAGTGGCAAGCGCAGTGTTTTGACCCCATTGGGTAATGAATCCTATGTTCTATTAAATTCATTTCAAATGTTGTTTATTGAATTTTCTCCCTAGCAATATGCTGCTTTAGAACACTCCCCTATTTAGGAAAATTAATCAACAGCTGCGCATCTTCTGTTGATTATTCGTTTTCCTTATGATGTGCCGGAGGTTAATGAGTGTGTTCGGGTGCAGAAGAGTGACAGGGAGTGGGTCTATTTTTTTCTTTCTTTTTTGAGAGAGACTAAAGCAAGCGGGTGTTTTAGTCCTAGGTCTTCCAGAAGCAGAAAGAAAGCTGCTCATGCCCCTTGTCAGAGGATCATCTACTTAACTCCCTCACTTTACAGATGGGACAATTGAGATCCAGGGTGGGGTAGTAACTTGCCCAAGGCTGCATGGATAAGTAGTCTTCCTGATTTAGCCTTGCTTGGCAAAATGGTCCCTAGAATATAATCACTCGGGGCTGTTGCCTTGGGTGCTATGACTTGAGACATAGATGGGTCCCATAATGACTGGGCTTGAATCAGATCTAATGCTCATTATTACCATGATGACCTTGGACAAGTCTCTTGTTCTCTCTCCACCTCAGCTTCCTCATCTCATAGATTAAGGAGGTTGGATTAGATGGTCTCCCAGGTCCCCTCTGTGACTTAAGGATGAGGAAGCTGGAGCAGAGCATCGATTCTGGGAGGCCTGAGGTAGAGGAAAAGGAAGGAAACAAAGCTGCCAGCTGGTGTTGAATGAACTTTCCACTTCCCATTTAACTGTGTGACCATAGACAAGGCCCTTCATGTGTCTGGGCCTCAGTCTGCTTACCTGTAGAACAAGGGCTATTGGATTAGTTGATCTTGAAGGCCCCTTATACCTTCACATTTCTATGTATCAATGATTTTAATAGTAAAACCTGAGGTTGATGTATAGACAGTGAGCCCACAGTTCACCTGGATGGGTGGGGGTGCTGGCAACCACACCTCCCTCTTTTAACTCTTCCTTCTACCACCAGTAAGATTTTCTTCACTCAGGGCAGCTAGATGGCGCAGTGGATAGAGCACCGGCCCTGGATTCAGGAGGACCTGAGTTCAAATCCAGCCTCAGACATTTAACACTTACTAGCTGTGTGACCCTGGGCAAGTCACTTAACCCCAATTGCCTCACAAAAAAAAATTTTTTCTTCACTCCTGCCTTCCACCCCGACCCCCACCTCCTCCTCCTCCTTGGACTGATACACTCCCAGCTTCAGTGTGCTCCTTCCTTCATGGCTGACCCTTGTACTCTTGCCTCACCCACCAAGGATGCCCTTGGCCATTCATTATAACCTGATTTCCTGGGAGGCTCAGGAGGCAGGGGTGGGATGCCCATTGTGATATGTCTAGCCTCTTCTAGGTACATTCCTTGACTTCATCATCCTCTACCTCAAATGGCCTTCAGCATTCCCCACTTCAAATGGTTTTGGTCAGAATGGAGGGATCTGAAATGGCTGAGGGTATATCAGGACTGGATGGAGCACAAGCTGTTTGAAAGTAGGAGACTGGTTTTCAGTCACCTAGTACTTATTAAAAATCCGCTATGTTACAGCTCCTGTACTAAGCATTTTGTCTTAGTGTCCTCAGTAGGTGCTTAATAAATGCTTTTGGATTAATTTCTTTCTTTTTTTTTTGTGGGGCAGTGAGGGTTAAGTGACTTGCCCAGGGTCACACAGCTAGGAAGTGTCAAGTGTCTGAGGCCAGATTTGAACTCAGGTACTCCTGAATCCAGGGCCAGCACTTCATCCAATGCACCGCCTAGCTGCCCCGGATTAATTTCTAAGCCACAGGTTTATCTAATCTAAATCTAATAGGTTTATCTTACCTATTGGCTGAGAGGGGGAGAGAGGAAGGAGTTTTGGGTTGACTGGGAGTGGGGATAACTGAAAGAATAATTTACCAAAACAGTCCCTAATAAGGAATTAGGGGCAAGTTTGTTCCCCTTTCTTTCTTCTGCTAAGAGGGAAATGGTACTCGGTGGGTATATGTTTCAGAGAGAAAATTGGAACTCTTGAGTTTCTTCTTGAGTTACATTAACTCCTCAGGCTTTCACTATTCTCTCTTCTGCATCAGTCCCTCTTGCTCTCCTAAACCCACGCCTCAATTTTGTTCATTTGTGAAATACAGTTAATAATACTGCCTCTATCTGCTTCAAATGATTGTTATAACGATCAAATGAGAGCAAGGGATCATAAATTAGAGTTGACTGGAATGCAGCTCAAAGGCTATTTGGTCCATCTCCCTTATTTTACAGATGAGAAAAATGAGGATTTTGAGAAGTGACTAGCCCAAGGTCATACAGGTAGTAAATGTAATTTGACTCTCACAACAACCCTATGAGGAAGAGGCTATTATTATACCCATTTTATAAAAGGAGAAACTGAGGCCCAGAGAGAGTAAGCTACTTGCCCTCATGGTCAGACAGGAAGTGGCGGAGCCAGGATTTGACCTCAAATCTTCTGACTCCAAATTCAGCATTCTTTTCCTACTGCTCAGTGGATAGAGTAGTCAAGAAGACCCAAGTTCAAATCCAGCCTCAGACATTTTCTAAATGTGTGACCCTGGGCAAGTGAGTTAACTTCTATCTGCCTCAGTTTCCTCAGCTGTAAATAACAGTTACATTGCAGAGTTATTGTGAGGATCAAATGAGATAATATTTGTAAAGCACTTAGCACAGTACCTGGCACCTAGAAGCAGCTATATAAAATCTTATTCCCTTCTCTCCCCACCATGGATAATGTATGTCCAGAAAGCTCTTTGGGAGCTCTATCATGATAAACAAATGCATGCTATTATTATTGATCAATACATGTGTGAGGCCAGACAGCCTCCTCACTCAAATATTTGAACCCTTCAGATCCTTAAAGAGTTACTTATTCCTCAGTCCTGCCTCTAGACCCTGCCTCATTCCAGACAAATGCTTGTGAGCCTGTGTTCCCTGGAAATCCAATTTTTTTGGTCTTGAAAATGCTAGAGAAGATGACTTTGCAATCTCCTTTAGTAACTGGTCCTACTTATCCCTACAGCCATCCCTGCCTTCTTCATCCCTAAGGGACTAGGGGATAAGGTCCCAAAATGATTTGCAGATCTCAGTTAAGCTTTTCTAGGGGAAGAGAATTACATGGGGCCCACTCAGTAGTAGGGGGGTGGGGAATAAATTTCTGACCACTGGGCATTGGCAGCTCCCCCAATACAACCAAATCTCCCTGGACCTAATTATAGTGTTGCTGATGAAGCAGGGCTGAGCTGCCAGCAGATGCAGTGTTTGGGGGAAAACCTCTGAATAAACCATGAGGATTGGAGGGCCAGTAAAGGAGAGAGGAATGGAATCCCCATAGCTTCTTTTCTCTGTCCCTGGTGCTGACCAGGCAGCTGATGAGGGTGTAAGGAGAGTGAGACTTTTCCATCCTGGAATATGATGGAAGGTTAGAACTGAGAGGCCTTAGTCACTGACAGACAAGGATTGAGTGCTAGACCTGGAAGATCTGAGTTCAAATCCAGCCTAAGACACCTACTAGCTGTGTGATCCTGGGTAAGTCACTTAACACTGCTTGCCTCAGTTTCCTTGCCTGTGTAATGAGCTGGAGAAGGAAATGGCAAACTACTCCACGAAAACCCCAAATGGGGTCATGAAGAGTTGGACACAACTGAAATGACTGAACAACAACATTAGCTTTTGTGGCCACTAGTCCTCTATCCTATCCAATAGGCAATTATTAAGTGCCTACTAAGTGCAAATCGTCATACCAGGTGGTGAGATAAAACATCAGAACAACAAAACCATCCTTGTCCTCAGGGTGCTTACTTTTTTGTGGAGGACTTGGGGGCTATATTTCTTGGGCTGCTCAAGCTGTCCACTCTCATCCGTCACTATCCAAAAGGAACAGTCAGTCCAGGAGCTTCAGTACGTTAGTCCCTGAGAGCACCTGTGACTGAGCTGGGTCCTAGTTACCTCATTGGTAAAATGAAGGGGTTGGACCAGATGATTTCTATGGTCCATCCCAGACCTCAATCCCATGATACCCATTGGATACCATCATATGTGGCAGGTTACAGCAGTAATGATGAGGCTGATTAAGCTGGGAGTAAGGGCTAGCATGGTACTAATATCATTCTCTGGCTTCCTCTATGGTATCTTCCTGACCTGGTCCATGTTACCTGGCCTCCCAGCAATGGACAGTCATATTGATTTCTGTTTTGTGACTCTTGCTTAGCCCTTGGTCTTTGTTTGCCCTGGTGAATTCTGACTTGACCCCAGGGAATTTTGGTTATTACCCTCTTGGATTCAGTTTTGGACCACACTTGTCCACCATGGCACCTCTCCCCCTGTGGACAATGCTATCATTCCAGGTCTGTCATTTAACCCTGATCATCTTTACCCCTGACTTTATCTAATAAAGGTAGGGGGAGGTATGGCAGCATATAAATCCCCATCCATCCAAGAAAATCACAGGAGCAATCTCTTTTGAAATTGGGAAGATTGTTATACCTCTTTTGTTAACCAATGTCTCCTTCCCTAACTTGGTACCAGACCTCTCTCTGCATCCTCCCCTCTTCCCCTCCCTGTACCCCTCCCCGCCCTGCCCGCCCCCGCCCCCGGCCCAGACCCCATCCTCCAAAGGACCAAAGTTGATCTTGACACAAAGAATGATATAGCATCTTTCCCAGAGCCTTCTTAACTGCCTTTCCTGTGAGCACAGAATGTTGTTTCCCGGCACAAACTGGGACTGAATTTATGAGACTGCTCTTCCAAGATTGACGGTACGCATATGGCCCCAATCAGTCATCTTTTGGTTTCATTATTCCCCCCTCCCCTTTTAAAGTACCAATAAAGTTCACTTTGAATACTGCCTCTGAAGCTGCTGGGAAGGTTGTGCCCTGTGTCCATGCATGCATTATTAATGGAATGAGTGCACCTGCAGAATGGGCTGTGTTATGTGTGTACATATATGAGAGCTGGCCATGCTGCGTGGAGAAGGTATGGAGTGGACATGACACCAACATGCTGGACTTGAAAGGTGTACACTTACGGCATCTACACTCATCCCCTGAATCTTGGCCATGCAGTCCTGAGCTCAGAGTCAATCCTTAATAACATTCTAGAGTTTTGCTAGCACTTTAAGGCTTACAAAACACTCCTCAAAATTCCTTTGTGAAGTAGAAAGCCCAAGTCCTATTTGCATTATTAGATGGATAAGGAGAGTGAAACTCCTCAGAGATCTGTAGCAGCAGTGCTAGTAGGGGGTCAGAACCAGGATTTGAACTCAGGTCTTCTGGCTTTAAATGTAGTACTCTTTCCACCACACCACACTCACCTCTTTGTGTACAAGAGAATACAAGAAAGTCTCTTCCAGGGCTAAAACTCTTCTACTCTATGACATATGTTGCTTATGTATTCAGAGTGTGGTATGTGGGAGTAAACTGTAAATGCTGCTATGCACATGATAGACGTTGCATGGACAGAGTGTTTGCATTATCTGTGGAAGGAGTATGTCCTCTGTGGGGTGCTCTTCCTGGGGCAGGGAGTGGGGGGGGGGACAAAAGTGATGATTATTTCATCTGAGCTTAGACCTATGTCCAGCACCATGAGTCTGTGTAACCTGTGTCCAACTATGGCAGCAACAGAATAGACACCTTTCCCACTGACCTGTTGAAAACCTTTTTTGTAGGGTGGGGGGTTGGCAGTGATGATAATGTGGGATAATGATAGTGTGTGTGTGTGTGTGTGTGTGTGTGTGTGTGTGTGTGTGAGAGAGAGAGAGAGAGAGAGAGAGAAGGAAGGAGGGTGGGGAGAGAGAAAGAGAGGAGGAGAAGGAATGGAGGGAAGGGAGGGGAGAGAGAGAAGGGGAGGGAGAAAGAGAAAGAATGAAGGAGGAACAGAGAAAGGGATAGTGAAAGAAAGAAAGGAAAGGGAGAAAGGGGGAGAGATAAATTGAGAGAGAAAAGGGAATGAAAAAGGGAAGAAGAAGAGGAAGGGAGAAAGTGGTAGGGAGGGAAGAAGGGGTAGAATGAAAGAGAGAGAAAAGCAGGGAAGGATGGAGGGAGGAACAAGTATACAATGGGACCCATAGCTAAATTTAACCTAGTTCTGGCTTTTGGCCCTCAGTCATACCCCAATACTGTGTAGCCCCCAAAAGCCAAGGTTGGTTTTGAGAAGAGAAGCAACATTAAACACTGAGATAAAAACAATCACTTATTGATCACAGAATCATTAAAAAACAATTACAAACCAAAGGTAAATAAGGCTGAGGATATAAAGCCAATAGGATTCTCCATCAGAAAAATTGCAGGCAGCTTAGGGATCAATAGACTGGCAGCCTTATAGAGACCTCAGCATTTTTTTTTAAGTTGGTTTTCTTAGGATCCTGAAGGATCTTCTACTCCAGCAGAGATTCTAGAGAGGGACATGTCACCCTCCTTACTAAGGGCTCTGGAATAGGCTGCTTAAGACTCCAGAAGCCTCAGAGAACATGCACCATGCTGTGGTCTCATGACAGAGCATGATGTCTGGGTGATTGATAGGGCTTGAGGCCTGTGGGTGGCTCCCTTTCCTGGGCCCTGATCCAATGGCCCTGCAGAATGCAGTATGGAATCCACACAGCGAGAAGAATGCCCACAACCTTCAAATCCAAGGCAGACAAGCAAGGAGGGAACATCATTTACCCTCACAACTCTGGGATCCTGGTACCTCTCCCCAGGGCAGTACAAAAGACTAAGTGATCTAACAAGCGTCCACCCCTATGTAGCTTGGCACCTGTCCCCAGATTTGTGTGCTGGTGAAAGATCGACAGCAGATGGACTCAGTGTTTACAGGCCAGTGTAAATGAAGTCAGCATCTTGGGGAAGGGGACAATCTAGCTTCTGCACCATCCCCTCATCATGGATTTCAGGGTTTAACCCTGGCCAAGGGTTTTGCAAATCGCCCACACCAGGCAGATGGAAGAGTGTGGATCCCCACTCCTGGAAACACCACTTAGGATAAGAAGATCCAGAACTACAAAAAATTTTTAGAGATATAATAGCCAGCTTTTTATGTAGCCATTTATATATAGCCTTTAAGACTAAAGATAGGTCCACCTTTAAGGCTTTCAAAGTGCCTTACATACACCATCTTATTTGATTCTTGCTCCCTTATCCCATTTTACAGATGAGGAAACACGTTCAGAGCTCATGTCCTACCCATGACAGATCAGAATCATTACCTTCCTGCCCAATGTATCGAACATTCATTCGCTAGTGACAGTCCCCATCCCCACCTTCTCTCGGGGCATATATGATACTTGGGGGAATCCTATCTTAATTTCTTTAATTCTGGTCTCATGGAATTAACTTGTATCTCTTATGCCTATTAACAGGGAGATGAAACTTTGAGCTTTTTTTTTTATTAGTTTTTCTTCTCTGCCCCTAACCTGAGTAATTTATTCATGACCTTTCCCTGCAACATCTTTAGTTTTCTAGACATAATCATGTCCTCTGGCAGGAATCCTTTCCCCTGCGGGTGTTACTAATTACTCCCTGCAGATGGGCTTATTGGTGCTAAAGATAACACAGGAGGAAGGAGGCCGGGTAGGGAATGAGGAGGCTTCATTACTAGTGAGAGAGAAAGGGGTGGGGGCAGGGACATGGCTTGGTGCTTAGGCATAAAAAGTGGGTTCCTTGGAGAGAGGCAGATTCTTCCTCTGGGGCCTGATGGGTTATAAAATGGGGATCAGAATACCTGCCCCACCATAGCTGTTGTGAGGATCAAAGGAGATTACCCACATAAAGCACTTTGTTAATCCTACCTGTCAGCTATTATTACCCTTTGCAATCTGCCCCCAATCTCTCTTTCCAGGTTTATTGTAACATATTCCTCTTCATTCCCTCTATGTTTCAGCCAGGCTGGCTTACTGGCTACTCCTCTACATGCCATTCCATCTACCTTCTTCATACCTCTGATCAAGCTGTCCTCCCATGCCTGGAATGCACTGCCTCCTCTTAGATTCTCTTCTTTGCTTCTTTAAGGCTCAGCTCATGAGCTTCCTTCCACAATTTCCATCCCCTGCCCCACACCCAACAACCAAAATTCTGAGCACCCATCTTTCCCATTACTTAATTTTTTTCTTAACCAGATTTATGATTTCATTGGTGTATAGAACTTACAGTGAAAACAATTCCTTCCACTTGTGCATATTGAAGCTTGCTCCCCAGCTTTTTGAGGGTGACCTAAGATAGTCATCTCCAAAGTAGGGCTAGAACTCCTGGGAAACTGTGATCTGTCTCCAAGGAGACAATAATCTGACCCCAAAAGGATGTATGTTCAATTTATCAGAGGGCAAAAGAGATTGAATTCCACCCTCCCTGAGCTATAAGCCACTTCTGGAGCTTGTCTCTAACATAACCCCATCTATCCAACACTTCTCCTGTTCTTCTGCCCTACCTCTATTATTCAACTCTTCATCTTTTCCTTCTTGCATCTGGAGCCTGACAGATAGGAGAAGTGATTTGCCCATGGTCACAAAACTAGATCATGGAAAAGTATATTGGTCTTTCCCAAACACCACATCCCCCCCCTCCCAGCCCCACTCTCCTGCTGGATGTTCCTCAACCAACACCTACCATTGGCTGAAGGGGAAATCACCATGGGATTTCCAAACAAACAAACAAAAACTATATTTAACCCATCAAGTGAAGAACTAAACTTTGGCTTCATTTCACTAAAGGCTGAATCTGGTCTTCCTCACTGGGTTCTTGTGGTTTGTGGGACTTCGTTGGAGGAAACCACTGATTGCACTTTTTAAAAATTGCTCATCTCTCTCTCTCCCTGACCTCTACTCTCAGATGTTCTTATTAGTGTCTTTAATTACCAGAAACTAGAACTGGTCTTCCCCTGCCACCCACTCCTGTGAAGACAGGAACATGGAAGGATTATGAGAGGAAAAAGTCTAAGATGAAGGAAGTTTGGTAATGAAAGAACTGTGGTTCTGGAGGACCCAAGGGAAATGGAAGGACAAAGCCAGAGAGGGACTTGGAATGGGGAGAACTACATACTCCAGTATTCACAGAAACCCAGATACCTTTGGAACACACAACAATATAAGGCAAACAACAAGGAAGCCAGTTTGGCTGTGATGATGAATGCTGGAGGAGAGCAGTGTTAACTAAGATGGGAAACACAGGTTGGAGTCAAATTGTGAAGAGCTTAAAATGTCAAATAGAGGAGTTTGTGCTTTATCCTAGAGAAGGAAAGTGGCATGATCAGATAAGTATTTTTGGAAAATCAATTTGGCATAAGTACTCTAGTACATGATTGGTGGAGTTGTGATTTGATTAAGCCAATCTAGAAAGCAGTTTAGAACTATGCTCAAAAAAGTTATTAAACTGCACCTACATTTTGACCCAGCAACACCAATACTAGGTCTGTACCCTAAAGAAGAAAAGAACCCATATGTACAAAAATTTAAAGCATTTCTTTTTGTGATTGCAAAGATTTGGAAATTGAGAGGGTGCCCATCAAATGGGAAATGAAAGTTGCAGTAATTTAATGTGATTGAATACTACTGTGCTGTAAGAATTAATGAAGGGTTTATGACCAAACAAGTCAGGGAGAGGAAAGTTTTTGCACAAACAAAACCAATGCCACCCAAATTAGAAGGAAAACAGAAAGCTGGGAGGGGGGGAATCACAGAAAGTTTCTCTGATAAAGACCTCATTTCTCAAATATATAGGGAACTGAGCCAAATTTATAAAAATATGAACCATTCCTCAATTGATAAATGGTTAAAGCATATGAACGATTTTCAGAAGATGAAATCAAAACTATCAAAAGTCACATAAAAATCTCTAACTCTAGAAAAGGATCTCCAAATCCAGGAAAAAATAAAAAGAACTGTGGAGTATAGATGCTGAATGAACCATACTATTTCTTTTGTTTTTGGTGCTGTTGTTTTTCTATTTTGAGGTTTTTCATCATTGCTCTGATTTTTCTCTTATGACATGACTAATGCAGAAATATGATTAATGTTATTATGTGTATATATATATATATATATACATATATATATATATAAAACCTATATCAGATTACCGGCTGTCTAGGGGAGGGGGGAGGGAGGGGAGGGAGGGAGAAAAATCTGAAATTGGGAAGCTTGTATAAACAAAAGTTGAGAACTATTTTTATATGTAATGGGAAAAAATACTTTATTAATTTAAAAAAATCTCTAATTCACTATTGATTAAGGAAATGCAAATTAAAACAACTCTGAGATACCACCTTTCACCTATCAGATTGGCTAACATGACAGAAAAGGAAAATGACAAATGTTGGAGGGGAAGTGGAAAAACTGGGATTGTTGATTGAATTATGAAGTGATCCAACTATTCTAGAGAACAATTTAGAATTATGTCCAAAGGACTATAAAACAGCATACCCTTACCACTATTAGGTCTATATCCCAAAGAGATTTTTTTAAAGGGGAAAGGATTTATTTGCACAAAAATATTTATAGCAGCTCTTTTTGTGGTGGCCAAGAATTGGAGATTGAGGGGATTGAGGGGATGTTCATCAATTGGGGAATAGCTGAACAAGTTGTGGTGTATGATTGTAATAAAATATTATTGTGCTATAAAAAATGACAAGCAAGATGATTTCAGAAAAACCTGGAGAGTCTTACATGGACTCACACAAAGTGAAGTGAGCAGAGCCAGGAGAACATTGTACATATAACAGCAGTATCGTATGATGAACAATTGTGAATGACTTAGCTATTCTCAGCAATACAATGATTCAAGACAATCCCAAAGGATTCATGAAAACAAATGCTATCTGCCTCCAGAGAAAGAACTATTGGTATATGAATATATATTAAAGCATACACAATATTTTTCACTTCTTTCATTTTTTTTGGCTCAGATCTTCTTTCATAATATGACTAATATGGAAATATGTTTTACATGATTGCACATGTATAACCTATGTCAAATTGCTTACAGTCTCAGGGAAGGGAAAAAGAGAGGGAAAGATAGAATTTGGAACTCAAAACAAAAAAAACCCTTGAATATTAAAATTATTTTACATGTAATTGGGAGAAAAATATTTTTTTAAAAAAAGGAAAGGAGAAAGGATGTATCTGAACAAAAACAGTTACAATAGCTCTTTTGTGGTGGCACAGAATTGGTAATTGAGGGGATGCTTATCAATTGGAGAATGGCTGAACAAGTTATGGCATATGATTGTGTTGGAATACTATTGTGCTAAAGGAAGTGACAAGCAGGATGGTTTCAGAAAAAAACAAACCTGGTATGACTTATATGAACTGATGCAAAATGAAGTGAACAAAAACAGGAGAATATTTTACAGTAATATCATAATAGTACTATCAAAACATCAATCAACTATGAAATACTTAGCTATTCTGATCAAGACAATAATCCCAGGCAATTCCAAAGGATTCATGATCCAGAGAAAGAACTGATGAACTCTGAGTGCTGATTGAAGAATACTTTTAAAACTTTATTTTTGTTGGTTTTTGAGGTGTTTACATATGTTTTCTTTTGCAACGTGGCTAATATGGAAATGTTTTGCTTCACATGTATAGTCTATATATTGCTTGCCTTCTCAAGGGGTTGGGAGGGGAGGAAGAAAATTTAAAACTTAAATTAAAAAAAATTAATGTTAAGTTTTTATATGTAATTGGGAAATATTAAATAAGTAAATTTAAAAATATAAAATATAAAAAATTAATAAAGGGGATGGTGTCAGAAAAATCTGGAAACATTTGTATGGAATGATATAAAGTAAAGTGAACAGAACTAGGAGAACAATTTCTACAATAATGGCAAATCTTTGAAAGACTTAGGAATTCTGATCAACATATTGACTCCACAATTCTGGAAGAGATGAAACATGCCTACCATTCCTGATTGAGAGGTGATGAACTCAGAGTGAAGATTGGGACACTTTTTTGGGCTTGGCCAATGAAGGAATTTGATCTTCTTAACTATATGTGTTTATGACAGGGATTTTATTTTTCTTGCTTTCTGAATTGATGTGACAGGAGGGAGGAAAGTGGAAAATTCAAGTCTGAAAATAAAATAAAATTTAATTTAAAAAATCAATTTGGCAACTCTATGGAAGGTGCATTGTAGGTAGGGTTTCCAGCTGAGAGGAAGACCATAAGCTAGGTACTGAACTTCAAGAGAAAAGAGAGACAATGACCTTGAGCTTAGTAGGTAACTAGCACCAGTATCTGGATTGGTTGATATATAAGCATAATGAAAGCTGACATACAAAGCACTTTACATATATTTTCATTTGCTATATATGGACAGTGTAGACCTCAAAGGAGGAAAGAATATGGAGTTGAGAGGCAGCATCAGTACTGGACTTGGATTCAAGAAGATCTGAGTCCAAATTTTGATTCAGATATTAACTAGCTTTGTGACCCTGGGTAAATCACTTAATCTCTTTCAGCCTCAGTTTCTTCATCTGTAAAATGAAGGGGTTACACTCAGTAGCACATAAAATCCTTTGTAGTTCTAAACGTATGTGTGTTCCAAAGGTATCTGGGTTTCTCTGTGAATACTGGAGTATGTAGTCCCTATCTGGCTTTGTCCTTCTACTTCCCTTGGGTCCTCCAGAGCCACAGTTCTTTCTTTACCAAACTTCCTTCATCTTAGACTTTTTCCTTTCATAATCCTTCCATGTTCCTGTCTTCACAGGAGTGGGTGGCAGGGGAAGACCAGTTCTAGTTTCTGGTAATTAAAGTCACTTATAAGAACACCTCAGAGTAGAGGTCAGGGAGAGAGAGATGAGCAATTTTTTAAAAGTGCAATCAGGGGGCAGCTAGGTGGTGCAGTGGATAGAGCACCAGCCCTGGAGTCAGGAGTACCTGAGTTCACATCCGGCCTCAGACCCTTGACACTTACTAGCTGTGTGACCCTGGGCAAGTCATTTAACCCCAATTGCCTCACTAAAAAAAAAGTGCAATCAGTGGTTTCCTCCAATGAAGTCCCACAAACCACAATAACCCAGTGAGGAAGACCAGATTCAGCCTTTAGCGAAATGAAGCCAAATTTAGTGGCTCGGTGGGTTAAATATAGTTTTTGTTTGTTTGTTTGGAAATCTCGTGGTGATTTCCCCTTCAGTCAATGGTAGGTGTTGGTTGAGGAACATCCAGCAGGAGAGTGGGGCTGGGAGGGGGGGATGTGGTGTTTGGGAAAGACCAATATACTTTTCCATGATCTAGTTTTGTGACCATGGGCAAATCACTTCTCCCATCTGTTTTCTAGTTTTGTAAAAGCAATGTTTCTCAAACTAACTTGATTGTGGAACATTTTGGGTCTCAGGGTATGCTGAGGGGAAACCTAAATGTTGGTCTGTAGGTATGGGACACCTAAGATTAAGGGATATCAAGGAAATTTTGGGTCACAGTAGGGGAAATTAAGTCCATTTTTATGCTGAATGATTGTTGCCTTCCTAAATATTTTTATATATAATTATATATGTAATGTGCATTAATATATGTACATGTATATGTATATCATATCTATGTATATTGGGTCAGACCTATATTTCTCTGGTAAAGCAAGTTCTCTCTACCAATGTGGATTGGCATATGATCTATAAAAGATAGTCTTGGAGAATGGTGAGGAGTACTGAGAGATTGAGTGACTTGCCCAAGTTGACCCAGTCAATATGTGCCAGAGGTAGCACTTGAACCCAGGTCTCCCTGACACTTGAGTCTAGTTCTCTACCCACTATTGATATTTTAGAGGGGGCAAATATCACACATTTCTGCTTTTCCTCATGGAGCCACTGTTCACAGTTTTATAGAACAAAGTTTGGGATATCCTGGGCTACCTGATCTTTAAGGCTTCTTCTTTAAGGCTTTCTTTTATGGTGCTTTTACAAGAAAAATAAAATTAGGGATGCAAGTATATACACACAAACATACATATACAAACACATAGCCGCACATACACACACATATACACACACACCCATATATACATAATTCATATGGCTAATCAGGAATTGGCTATCACCTCAATTCTGGCTAGAGCTCAGTTGTCAAACTGAGGCAAATAAGTCACTGTATCAATCCATATCAATCCATCTTTATTAAGCACCTACTTACTATGTACCAGATGATATGCTAAAGATGGGCACTGTAGCCAGAATGAGAGGAAAGGAGCAAGAAAGAAATGTTTCTCAAGGATTTGGGGAACCATGTAGAAAAATTTAATTATTGCTCCCCAGAAAGGTATTTTCATGTCAGTCCCTAATCCACTTCTCCCAGACCCCTTTCTTCTTCCCTTAGACCTAGTAGCTCAAGTCTACCAGTGGCATCAAGGAAGGAAGAAAAATGTCTAAATGAATTTGTTCATTTGGGTGATGAAGCACTGGCTCCCTTCACCAGCATGTAGGGTTCAATAACAGTGGACAGGGTTTCAAAAAATTGCAGCATAAATAGATGAGCCCTTTAAGGTAATAGAAACTCTGTCATCTAGGGGTGAAATATAGCCTTTAAGCCCAGTTGAGGGCGGGGGGAATCATTCCCTCTTTCCCTCTCCTTGCCCTCCTCCCCTTCCCCCTTACAAGTGTAAGAGCTGACAGAGCATTTGAAGTTGAGGAATGGCTCTGCTGACCCTTATCTCCCTGCCACTCCCACCCCACCTCCTGCACTCAGGATTGGGCACTTGTACATGCAGTGGGATGAGAGGAGAGAAGAGGTTCTGGGAAATAAAGACAGTCTTTGCCAAGATGGATGATGTCTAGGATAGGCATAGAAGCAGCCATAATTAGTTCTGGAATCGAGAGGGTGAATTCATCAGCTGCAGAGCCTAGCCTTCATTAAATAACTGGAAAGTTGGCCAGAATGGGAAGAAAAATGGGTGTGGACACATTGGTTTTCTCTCCCTATTTCTGCTAAAGAAAGTTCACATTCTGCCTGGTGGTTGTTGCAGCTAACATGTCCCCAGATGCCTTTGCTGCTGCCTGTTGATCATGCAGAGGAAACTTAACTTTATCTATGTCTCTTCCTTCCCTTAGCCTCCCTCTCTTTTCACAGAAATGGAGGGTTAGAAAGGACTTCTAGTTACCCAAAATGGCTGGTCAGAAAAGAGTATGACCAGGCCAGCGAAGCGCTCAGCGTAAAACATGAAGCCAGCAAATAACATCTGACAGTTTGCCCCACAAGAACTTGGAAACAGTGATGTGTGAGTTACTGAATCACATTGTGGCTGCTTGTTCATTTGACAGTGAGGACAGCTGAGGATTTGAGGGGACTTCTTTTTTTTCCTTCATAAAGATTCCATCCCCAGTGACTAGAAATAGCCTGTTTCCTTTCTCCTGGGGCCAGCCCCTACCAGGCTCTGTTCATGGGTTGTTGCTTCTCTCTGGGAATCCCATTCTTTCACCTTTCAGAGAGGGGCCTGGTTCCTTAGCCTAGCTCCACTCAATCCCCCCAATCCAGAGAGTCTCTCCTTTAGCTCCACTGGGATGGAGCTCCCTGAACTAAATCTTTCTTCTGTAGGTTACTTGTTTTTGTAGGAACAACCAGAAAATTGTCAAAGCTATGGCATCACTGTCTGAAGAGCCTCTGCACCTGGTACGTAGGACAGCATGGGAAGAAGGCCATAGCTAAGGAGTAGGGGGACTTTGTTCTGATTTGCTCTACCTCCTCCAGGTTTTGGCTCCACTAACAGACCAACTTGACAAAGTCTGCCTCAGTATTAGAGTGCAGAGGAACAAGGTAGAGGCAGCAGGTCAGTTTGTGTTGCCTATGTCAGAAGAACTGTCCAGAGTGCTGAAACAATGAAAATTCCTGACATGAAAGCTCATTACAACTGTATCTTCCACTGAAAGTCCTAATCCAATGTCTACTTATGGTAGGTCTAGTTTCTCAAAAAGGCAGTGTGGTACGGTAGATAGGATGCTGGATGCCTCGGATGTTTATTAGTGTGTGATCCCAGGCAAGCCACTTAACCTTTCTCTAGGCCTCGGTTTTTTCAATTGTAAACTGAAGGTGAGGTCGGACTAGATTGCTTTTAACTAAACTCTAAATCTAAGAAGGCCATGCCAGAAGAATGAAAACTCTGGCAAGTCTTCCCAAACCACAAAGGTTTACAAGCTACACAGCTATAAACTCCTTGGACCACTCAGGATTAAAGAATGTTAAAAGTTGGAAGAGATTTTGTAGATTCTCTAACTCACATTCCTCATCTTTAAAATTATAAAACTGAGGTCCAGAGAGGCAAGGTGACTCTATTTCTAATTTACAAAATGTACCCATTTCCCTAATTACTAAGCAAGTTTAATTTGTTTTATCAGTGTTCAACATTAAGTTTTTAATAAAATATTTAATTAAAAAGTATACATTTCCTTGCCCCAATGTTGGCAGGTTGAAAACAAAGTTTCCTAACTTCTCCAATATCCTTTCCTTTTTTCCTCTCCTACCTCTCAGATTTCTCTGATCCATGGACTCTTTAGGAAGCAGCATTGCATTCCTCCATTCCCATCCCCCCAGGTGTCCTAGGCAAGCAGGAACTCTGTTCTCCTCAAAGACAGGGGACTCTCTGTACCCCAAAGTCAGGCTCTGTGCTGGCAACTCCTGAGGATGAGTAATCCTGACATCCTGCCCAATGGCTCAGCTCTGAATTAAAGAAGCCCCATCTGTTTGGGGTGGATGAAAAGGGAGATCTGTAAGAAGAAGCCAGTTTCAACAGGGCACCCTAAGCTTACTTCTTGTTCTTTCATTATTCTGTGTGTATGTGGATTTTCCTGCTATGATCTCTTCCCCCTACTTCCATTTGTCTCTGTCACCATGAGTGAAAACTGTTTATTAATTTGGATGTAAGCACTTATATGTGAGGAGCACTGCCTTAAGGAACTGATAGAGATACTTGGGGGGGGGGGCTTAGATAAGACAAGGCCACTGCCCTCTTAGAGCTTTCAGTCTCATAGAGGTGTATAACATAATACAAAAGGCTTCCTAAATGAAATAACATTTGAATTGGACTGTTAGAGGATAATTAGGAATCTCAGAGGAAAAGGAGAAAGGAATATTCTAGGGATAGGAAATGGCATGAACGAAAGCACAGAGGTAAGAGGGTACAGATGTTTTTCAGGAACTGAGAATATAGTCCAGTTTGGCTGGAGCATCAAGTATGTCATGAGTATGAATGTGAATCATGGAACTGAAGAGTTGGCAGGTATTTCAGAGGCCACCTATTAAAACCCACTCCTCGATCAAGAAACTTCTCTGTGATATCCCCCCAAAATGGGAGGGAAAACCCACTATTTTCTTAGAAAGCATTAAGAAGTTTTCCCTTATATCCAATCAATCAATCAATCAGCCTCTCTCTCTTTCTCTCTCCTTCCTTCCCTCTCTCCCTCTCTCTCCCTCTCCATCTCCCCTCCCCTCCCCCTCCTCTCCTCTCCTCTCCTCTCCTCTCCTCTTCTCTTCTCTTTCCCTCTTTCTCCCTCTCCCCCCCCCTCACCTGAATTCACTGCTTATAATTTTGTCCAAAGGACCAAGCACCACAAGTCCCTCTTATGCCCTCAGAGCATCCTTTAAATGTTTGCTGCCAACTATCACATTCTGCCCTAAATCTTCTCTTTTCATGCTAAGTATTCAATTGTTCCTATGCCATGGTCTCCACACTTCCCACTATCCTCTAGATGCTCTTCAGTTTGTCAGTGTTCTAAAATGTCACAATCAGGACTGAACCCAATACTCTAGATGTGGTCTAACAAGGCAAGGCATGATGCTATATCACCTTCCATGTTCTAGAGCTCTCTTTCTTTTAAGGCAGCATGAGATTGTATGAGCTTTTTTGACCATTTTGTTTTCACTGTTGACTTGTATCAAGCTCAATGAATGAAAACCCTCATTTTTTCACATGATATTTTCTATGCAACTCCAACATGGACTTGTAATGTTTTTTTAAAGTAATGTATAGAACAATACATTTATCTAAAGCATTTCATCTTATTAGATTTAATACAATAACCTCAGGGAGCTAGGTGGCACAGTGGATAGAGAGCTGGGCCTGGAGGTCAGGAAGACCAGAGTTTAAATCCCAGACACTTAGTAACTGTGTGCCCTGGGCAAGTCACTTAACCCTGTATACCTCAGTTTCTCATCTGTAAAATGAACTAGAGAGGGAAATAGCAAGCCACTCTATGGTGGTTTGATTCAACAATGATGACAACAACAAAAACATAATAATATCATATGTCAAGATATGTTTTGATCCTGGCTTTACCATCCAACATGTTAGATATCCTTCTTAGCTTTGGCTCATTGATAAATGTATCAGCATGCTATTGATACGTTTATCTAGGTCAGTGATAAAAAATATTGAACAACTAAGGGCCAAGGGCAAGATTTCTGAGGAACTGAACTAGACACTGCGTTCCTCAAGTATATAATGAACCATTAGTGAGTTACTCTGGTCCAATCATTTTAACAAACTTCAAATCCATCTAACTGACATATCCTGTAGGAGCAGAGTGTCCAAATAAGTGACCCTAGGCCACATTCTATAATACCCCTTAGTGAATCCCCAATTATAAAACGTAATGGAAATATTTAACAAAATAAAAATACATAATAAAACATCGATAACGTAACTTTTAAAAATGAAGTCAATATTACAGTCAATACTAAGCCTGCAGGGATCCTTATGTATGAAATTAGTGGCTCCATGTACTATTTGGATTTGACACCACTGCTTTAGACCCTCTTGTCCACAAAGACAGCAGGGCAGACTATAGCAAAAAACTTTGCTTAAATCTGTACAAATTAAGTGTATGGCATTTATCTGATTTATTAGTCTGGTAATCCAATCAAAAAAGGACGTGAGGAAAAAAATGACTTGGCCTTGAAAAAGTCATGTTGCTTTTTGGTAATCATCATGGCTTCCTTTTCTAAATATTTACAATGTATGAATAATAAATTCTAAAATTTTTGTCAAGAATCCAAGCCAAGCTCACTGACCTATATATATAGTCTGAAGACTTCATTCTCATTCGCTTTTGGAAAACTGGAGTATTTGCCCTTCTTTAAGCCCAATGTAACTTTCCCATTTTTCATCTTTCAAAGATCATTGACAGCAGTTGAACCCTTTCAGTATGTGAGGATTCAGTTCACTTGGGTCAGGTGCCTTGAGCTTGTCAAGGGTGGCTTGTTTATCATTGTTATTGTTCAGTTATTTTCAGTTGTGTCTGACTCTGTGACCCCATATGGGGTTTTCTTGGCAAACATACTGGAGTGGTTTGCCCTTCCTTCTCCAGTTCATTTGACATATGAGGAAACTGAGGCAGATAAAGTTAGATGACTTGTCCAGGGTCACACAGCTAGTAAGCGTCTGAGGCCAGATTTTAATTCAGATCTTCTCGACTCCAGGACCAGTGCAATATCCACTGTGTCACCTAGCTGACCTTGCAATTTTTGCTGTTCTTTTCAGTCACAAGATTCCTCTTGTTTGCAGAGTGAGACAGAGGCAAAATAAGATTTGAGAAGTTTTGTCTTTCTATCATCCCTTATTATTTGCCTGTATACCGTCAGTTAGTGGTTTACTCCAGTGTCTCTGCCAAGAAAACCCCAAAATGGGGTCACAGAGAGTTGTACACAACTGAAACGACTCTGAACAATACTGTCATCAGCGTCTTAACTTTTTTTATTCTCTTTTTTCCCCAACATGATTTTTAAAAGCCCTTTCTGGTGTCTTTGTTGTTTCTCTCCAGCCTCAGCTCATTCTGAATTTTTAGTTCTTCTGACAATAAGAAATAAGGTTGAGGGGGCAGCTAGGTGGCGCAGTGGATAGAGCACCGGCCCTGGAGTCAGGAGGACCTGAATTCAAATCCGGCCTCAGATACTTAACACTTACTAGCTGTGTGACCCTGGGCAAGTCACTTAACCCCAATTGCCTCACTTAAAAAAAAAGAAATAAGGTTGAGATTGTAGAATGCCATCAAGCTGTAGAGGGCATTGAATGCCAGGCAACATGGTGTGATCTTTATTAAACACTTCTGTGAGTGTAATGTTGTGGTAGGACATGTACAAAATGTTAATACACCCCAGCCCCCTTCCTCTAGGGCTTAAAATTCCTGTCTTTACCTGTCACTCTTAATAACAACAGTCTTTCATATCTGTAAAGCATTTAACTTCTTGAAACACATTTGCTGAGGCAGGTAGGTGGATTCATAGTGCACCAAGCTCTGGGCCTGAAATGAGAGGACCTGATTTCAAATCTAACCTCAGACACTTCCTAGCTGTGTGAGCCTGGACAAGTCATTTAACTTCTATTTGCTTTAATTTTTTCATCTGTAAAATGGGAATAATAGCACCTACTTCTCAAGGGTTGTTGTGAGGATCAAGTAAGTCGATAACTGTAGAGCACTTAATACAGTGCTTGGAACGCAGTGCTATATAAATGTTAGTTATTATCATTATTTATCCTCATCCTCATCAATGCCTCTCATCTCATGGGATCTCTTGCAGCCTTCTGCAGCAGATGAGGAAGAACCACAACCTCTATTTTAAAGATGGCAAAACTGAGGCCTGGAGAAGTGAAGTTATTTGTCCAGTGTCACACAATGAGTTTGGAGCACAGCCAGAACTTGAATCCAGGTCCCCTGACCCAGGCTGGCCCACTGCACTTTACACACTCCCTGTCCCAATAAAACAGACACACAAGCTTCCTCTTTTCCCTGCTCTCCCATCTTGTATTCTTTCTTAGGAAACAGAAGCTGCACAGTCAATACATTACTGTTCACTCTGGCTCTACCCTGACCCTGGAGCATTGTGAATCAGGGCAGCTGCTTTTTTTTCAGTGCCCTGGGCTTGCTTGTCAATTGATTACAGAAGCATAGATTTATTGCTACAAGGAAGGATGGAAGGGAGGGAGGGAGAGAAGCATGAAAGAAGGAAGAAAGGGAGAGAGGAAGAGAGAGAGGGAAGAAGGAAGGAAAGGAGAAAGGGAGGGAGGGAAGAAGGGGAGAAGGAAGAAAGGGAGAGAGAAAGAAAGAGAGGAAAGAGGCAGGGGAGAGAGGGAGGGAGGGAAGAAGGGGAGAAAGAAGGAAGAAAGGGACAGAGGAAGAGAAAGAGGGAAGAAGGAAGGAAGGGAGAGAGGGAGACAGGGAAGAAAAAAGGGAGAAAGGGAGGGAAAAGGAAGCAAGAGAGGAAAAGGAAAGGGAAGAAGGAAGGGAGGGAGGAGGGAATTATTTATTAAGCATCTCCTATATACCAGGCACTGTGCTAAGCACTTTACAAATTTTATCTCATTTGATCCTCATAGGAGCTCTGAGAGGTAGGTACTATTATTATCATCCCTATTTTAAAGTTGAGGAAATTGAAATACTTAGGTTAAGTGACTTGCCCAGGATCACACAGCTAGTAGGTGTTTGAGGCTTGAGTCAAACTCAAATCTTCCTGACTCCAGGTCCAACACACTATCCACTGTACCACCTAGGCTGTCTCTAGGTGCTTTAGAGGCCAGTGAGTCTAACCCTTTCATTTTACAAATAAAGAAACTAAGGGAAAGAAAAGTTAAGTGACTTGCAAAAGGTCACACAGTCAAATAAGTGACTTGAATTCAACATATGAATTCAAGTCTTCTTGACTCCAAGCCCTGTCTTCTGTCCACTCTACCAACCTAGCTGTCAACAAGGTAGAACATTAGTTTATATTTCTAGTATCTTATCTGATCCTTATAATGCTCCTGAGAGTTAGGCCTATCAGTTCCCATTTTCTGCTCATGTTTCTAATGAGCAAACGGAGGTGGAAAAAGGGGCAGAGACTTGCTCCAGGCCAAATGACAAATCAATGGTGGAACTGTTTCTGGAACCCGGCTCTCTGCTCCGCAGAGTCCAGGACTCCTTTCCATTGTACCTCCCAGCCTCCCTCACACAGCAGTTATTCCACATACATGTTTACTTTTTTCCCACATACACTTTTAAAGCACCTAATGCATTCAGAGCACTGAGCTAGGTGCAGGGGGAGAGAGGACCATTTGCCCTCAAGAAGCTTACAGTCTAGGGCAGCTAGGTGGCGCAGTGGATAGAGCGCCGGCCCTGGAGTCAGGAGTACCTGAGTTCAAATCTGACCTCAGACACTTAACACTTACTAGCTGTGTGACCCTGGGCAAGTCACTGAACCCCAAATGCCTCACTAAAAAAAAAAATAATTAAAGAAGCTTACAGTCTATTGAGGTGGGAAAACAAACCACTGACACTTAAAATTAGTATGTCAATATTCTAAAAGTGCATAAAAGAGCTGCTAGGGTTGGGTGAGGTCTGGGGGTCAGGGGGGAAATTAATACTGATTGAAAGGATCAGGGAAGGCTCCCTGGAGAAGGTGGTATTTGTGTTCAGTTTTAAAGGACAGACAGGAGGGAGAGAGGAGGCACAGAATTGTGGCAGTCGGCATGTGTGCAGGGGACAGCAAAGGGTCCAGTGTGACTAGAACGTGGAGTTCCTGAAGGAGAGTTTTAAGAGACGAGACTGGAAAGACTGGCCTCAACTGTCAAACCAAGGTGTGGGAGCTTTTCTCATTAGGAAAGCACTGAAGGATTCTCAACAGAGGCTTGACAAGAACAGATTTCTGGATGGGGAATACGAGTCTGATATTGGTGTCCTAGGCTGCTCCCTTTCCTCTGTGTTTGTGTGTGGAAAAGCCAACTTAGCACCATTTCTGAGCTCTTAGCACCTACCCCCTCTTTATGGGCTATCATGCACACTCAGTGCTTGGAACTTTTCAAAGTTCTCATGATCCCACATGAAATATAATGACTGATTCAGTTGAAAAGGAGACACACTTTTCCCCCTTCTCAGTACAGAGGTGCGGGGCTTTGGATGCTACCAGAAAAGTTACTGTGTCAGTTGGTTTTGATTAAATGTCTTTCTTTGTTACAAAGTTGGGCTCAAAGGGAGTGTATGGAATTAAAGGGGAAAGAAGACAATAAGGAAGCTTAAAACAAATCATTATCTACTGATGGTCAGAACCCTGAGAAAGGGGCAGGACAAGTATTATTATCCTGTTCCGTCTGAAAAAAAAACCACACCAAAAGCCCAGAGGACTTGTCTCAAGGTCACAAAGCCAATTAGTGTTAGGGCTGAGCTAAGAACTCAGGTGTCCTGATTTCCAGTCCAATTATCTTTCCGCTAAACACCCTGTCCATTGCCATAGATTATGAGCTATTTTCCTGCCTGAGCCATGATGGTCTCACCTGAGGCCATCCCAGTGATTGTCTAGTCTCCTCCCTGGCCAGAGCTGACCAAATGTTAGAGCAGACTGGAGACTCCCCGCCTAACAGGTGAAATCTCTTTCAGTGACGCCTCCTCCAGTCCCTTCAAGACCTCCCTTGCTTCTGAGCCTAGCTGACAACAGGCTGAGGGACACCTGGTGAGGCCAATCCATTGTCCCATAATCACCCCGATCTGTTAGGTTAGACACTACCAGCTGAAGACCCCAGACGAGCTCGTTCAGGTATAATGAGGCTGAATGGGGCTGGAAGGAAGGAGATGGATAGGAGCTGGCCAGCTTTCATCAGAGTAGCCGAGACTGCAATCTGTCTTAGCCCAGATCCTCTGGCAATCTCGACAGCGAGATGACTCAGATGGAATGGTGAAGTTCCCTGAAGTCTGAGGTGAGGGGAGGAAACAGTCAGTCAACGAACAGAAAATAAGTCACTCGGCTCCCAGCTTTCTTCATTTCAGATCCTGATGGGGCCTATTTCCTTGGAGTCTCTCTCCTGACCCTGGAACATTGCTATGCTCGGGCAAGTGGGGACCACAGGTAGCTTTGGCATTAAAGGATGTATTGATTACAGGCCCTGCACTTTGCTACTTTGCTTCTTTGCCTCCTCATCTCCTCCCTCCTCCCCCCTCCCCCATGGCTCCCCTGGCAGATGGCCAGGACTTCCCACTCCACTGGCTGGTGCTAAAAATGCCTCGAGACATTATTTCTCTATATATTATATATACGAAACAGATTATATAAATATACATACACACATATACATATATAAATATAGATATATAAGTAAAAATAGAAATAAAAGCATATATATATATATATATATATCATTTCCTAAAACTCCTTCACCATTACAAGGCAAAATGCTTTGAATCTCCCTTCAGTCACTGTCTCACAAACAAATGGCTTCTTTTTCCTACAAGGCTAGAGAAAAAATGGACCTTGGAGATCATGCAATCTAACGTTTCTCATTTTACAGATGAGGAAACTGGGTACCAGAGAGGCAGAGTCAGTGGCTCAAGGTCACACAGCTACACAGTGGCAGAACTGCCGTGTCTCCTCACTCAAGTTCAAGGCTCTCCAGTACACTGCACATCCCCTTCAAGGGGAATCTTCTTGCTCACCCACTCAGTATCACCTGGATGAAAATGTTCTTAGCAGGAGAGGCCCACACCATTATGGAGGGCCTGGCTAAGAATCCTGCCACCAGGCTGGCCACCCTCTGTTGACACTTCTCTAAATGGGGGTGGAGAACACTGAGGGGGCAAAGATCATGCCCCTTACTCAAGGAAACCTGGCAAAGAAAGCAGGGTGATGAGCCCCCTGACTACACAGGCCCTCTGATGCCACTGCTCATCCTTTCTCTCCCACACACTTCAAGCCTCTTGATTTTCAAATATAGAGTGGAGGGCTCACAGAAGACATCTCGTCACCCCTAAGTTCTCACCTGTCAGAAGTATTGTCTCTGATAGGGGCTCCAAGGCCACGGCCGACCTCCTAGACGCCCCCTGTGGAGGCTTGTTCCAAATGCCTGGATTCTTTACAACCAATTGGCCTGAGCCCCAAGGTTGTGCATCACCTCATTCTCTACTTATTGGAGTATTTGTGGGCAGGGAATTGAGAGGTCTTTCTCCCTCTCCCCCAGAGTCTCCTGCTCAGAGTGGGGACTCAGAGGTCATTCCTCTTACCATGAAGCCGGGGGCACAGGTGCAACTCCCTGTGATGCTGTGACAGTCAGCCCCATTCTGACAGGCACACACTAGCCGACAGCCCTCGCCGTAGGAGCCAGCAGGACAGGACTCATTACAGTGTGGGCTGGCCCAACCTGCGTGGCATGTGCAAGCTCCTGACACAGGGTGACAGCTGGGCAGAGAGAGACAGACAAAAAGAGATGCTGGTCAGGGATGAAGAATAGATAACCATAACCCAGGCCCACCCACAGCATAAGGGGAAGGAAGGCCCCAAATTTATACTAATGTGGGACTCTGCCCAGAGCCAGGCAGAACCATTCCAGTCTCACCTCCTACTAGCACCTTGACACAGATTTTGTTCTCTAGTTTTGCAGTACTATTTGCCATTTCTTGAATACGTCCCGTCCTTTCCTATCTCTAGGTTTCTGCCCCATGCCTTTGCTTCTGCCTGAAATGCCCCTGGATCTCCAGCTTTCAAAATTCCACCCCTCCCTTTAGGTGCCTCAAACTCCACCTCCTTTATTGAGCCTTCTTGATTTCTCTCTTCCCCTCCCCACTCCAAGTGGAAATTATTTCACTCTCCTCAGGACTACTCTAACTTTAAGAAATACTTTTTAGGGGCAGCTAGTTGGCGCAGTGGATAAAGCACCAGCCCTGGATTCAGGAGGACCTGAGTTCAAATCTGGCCTCAGACACTTGACACTTACTAGCTGTGTGACCCTGGGCAAGTCACTTAACCCCCATTGCCCCACAAAAAAATAAAAGAAAAAAAAGATATACTTAAAAAAATTAAGTATTTATTTCTTCATCCTCCTACTTCTCCCATCTACTGTGAAAAAAAGAAAGATGGAATGCTTCTATCATGTAAGCAGTAGTCAAGAACATCAAATGCCATAACCATTTATATCTCTCCTGTGGCACTAAGGTTCCTTTTTTTATTTATATACGTGTCTTATAACCCCAATTAGATTGAGGACAGGGATTGTGGTTTCCCCAATGTCTAGCATTGTGCCTTGTGCAGAGAGGGGCTCAGTCAATGCTTCCTGAAGGTGCACCCCTCTGCCTGAGGTCTCCTGGGGCCCAAACTTAAAGTTGGTTCTTTCCACTCCACCTCAGTGTCTCTAATTGATCAGAAAAACTAAAAACAGAGGCTTGGAGCTTCAATTCCTTCCCTTCAAGATGAGGGGGCCATCCACCACCAGGGGAGATGCCTTGACCTACAAGGGGTGGGAAAGAGGATTGGAAAAGGAAATGAATTTTAGGGGTTTAGACAGGTTCTCTGTCCCCCTGGATGGTCCTCAGACTTAGAATCATGGACCTAGAAATGACCTCTGGTGGGAAGAATGAGTGTTAGCCTATTCTGATCTACCCCAGAGATGCCAAACACACGCATGGATTGCTGGAAGCATGGCAGCCACAACGCCCCTGAGGGCCTGGAACAGATTAAGATATCACTGGGAAATGTTCAACAAAATACAGAGAGATACAATGCAACACAGATGATATTAATTTAAAGTTGTCTAAGTCAACCTGTGGCCCACAGGGATTTTTATGGACAGTTCAGTGGCCCTGGCTTCTATTTGAGCCTGACACCATTGATCAAACTGTTCTCCATTTCTTCCTCCAAAGAGGAAATGAGCTTACAGGGAATCATGAGGGATCAAGATAATAAGTAAGATAATAGGACTTGCTAACAATGGAAGAGGTGGTGGGTCTCTGGAAAAGAACAGGAGAAATTCTTATCAGCGTGAAGGTGATCTGTTTGTTCCTGCTTGGAGACAGGCTTTGGAATGGAGTGAATGTGTGTGTGTGTGTGTGTGTGTGTGTGTGTAGAATAGGGATGGTGGGGAGGGGTCAAGCTATATGTCTGAGATCCTAGCTCTGGGATCTTCCAGACTTTCTATACAGACAAGTTCCTTCAGGTCTTAATCATGGCCAATTGAATCTGGATGTTCTCATCAAAAGGTGACTAGAGATCCCAAGCAGAGACAAATGCCAGTTCCCTGGCTGGCAGACGGCAGGAGAGATTCCCCTGGGTCATAGGCCCACGTCTCTGCCTGGGAAATCTCAAGCAAAGCTTACAATCCTTGCTGTTTAGTTGGGTTCCTTTTTTTGCCTCCTGTTTTTTTCCATTTTCCCCAGACATCGATTAATCACAGACTAATAGGAACTGAAAGCTAAACATTACAGGAATATTTTAAGGGTGGTTTTGTGCAGTCTCTCCTCGATAGCACATGCTATGAGATTTTTATCAATGCTGCATCTGTTGGCTTAATCCAATCTTTCAAAGGTAATATATGATCTGGGCTGCTGGAATCCTTCTATGACAATTCAATTGCAGGGGGCACATTCAGAAGGCAGGTCTCTCCTCTCAAGGTTGTTTTCTTTTATTAAGCAGGATGGCGCCTTTGCATACAGCATAGTAAGTTTACGAGGGGCATGAAATAACTTGGAATTGTGTTGGTGATTTCTCTCTGAGATGGGTGATCACAAACCAAGTTCTCCCAGAGAGCTGAGTGAGGATAGAATTCTGTGTGGGGAGACCAGAGCTATTGGAGTTGGGATGTTTCTGTCCCCTTCCTGGGCAATAACAGAATCTCATGTTTGGGAGAAATCTCAGTGACTGTTGAATCCCAAATCTACCAGAACAGAAGACACAGTCTACACTATCTCTGATATGTGGCCAAACAATCTCTACTTGAAGCTGTCTACTCTCTTTAGAGGCAGTCCATTTCCCTTTTGGATAGTTCTGGTTATTTGAAAATCTTTCCTTATATTAAGCCCAAATCTGCCTCACTACAGTCTGCTTATTTCTAGTCTCTGGGGCCAAGCAGCATGAGCCAACAACCTTTTCTATATTAGCCCTTACACCAATAAATACCCTAAGTTTTTTCAGCTGATCCCTGAATGACAAGCTACTCCCAGACCATATGAATTCCCCTCTAGGGACTCAAGACCCATGGTGGGGCAGAAAGGAGATTGAGGTTTTCTGTATCTTCAAAGCTGCCTTCATCTCTGGAATCAAGCAGCAATCCCCTATTTCTCAAGGGCACCAGGGCCCTTTCTTTCCATTATGCCTAAGAGGAATGATATAACCAATTCATTGCACAGGTAGAAATAGTGAAGCAGAGAGAAGGGAAATCTTTGGAGAGGACATTTTTTATAACTATAGAAAAAAGATACCATTTGGTCAAGGCATTTCTACTTAGTGTGCTGGCCAAAGGTGCCAAAGAAGGAACAATCCCTGGGTTGATGAGGACTTCCAGAGGTACCCCCACCTACCAGTATGTTCAGACTGATAGCTGTTGACATCTTTTTCCCCCCTGAATTGAAGGAGAAGGCTCTGTAGGGGGGTAAACTCCCAAAGTGGAGAGAAGGGTTGACCCATACCCCTAAAAGCACATAGTCACACAGAGAGGTTCTGAGCTGTTCTCTGTCTTCTGTGAGGACAGAGCAAAAGAAGAAAAGAGAACAGCAATACAATTTCAGCAAGTTATGGAGAACTTCCTGACTGCTGGGGGGAGATTGAAACTTGGAAATGGGCACCCAGAGGAGGGAGAAGAATCTTTGAAAATAAGAAAGACAATGTCCTGTTGGGACACACCTGGCAGGAGGCAGAGAGAGAGTGTGATGAACTCTTAGCCTACAGAATGGTCTCTTGCAAAGTACAGGTTTGGAGGAGTTATTCATGTAGATATTGGCAGATACCCGGGCTAGGTGGTCTCTTGGAATCTCCAGGGGCTTCCTGCCTTTTCAGAAAAGGTTGCTAACATACCACTTGGTTCTGAAACTCAGCATGTGTTAAAGACATTAAGTCAAATAAATAATCATCAATATTAGATGAGCTAAGATTAGCAAGGGGGCGTGGGGAGGGAGGGAGGAAGGAGTCCATCCAGCTAAATAATGCATAGAGCAATCCTTACGGAAATGATAAATTATGCAGGGCAAGGTTGTGCAATAATCAACAGGATAACAGTAGCTATTTAATTTGGGGGCTTGGTTGGGATATTTACAGTAGAGAACACATGTTCTATATCAACAGGAGCAATGTTTCTTTTTATCCCTCAATGAGCCACAGCCCTGCACTCAATCTGCCCTATAAGGGGGTGGTGGTGGTGAGGTAAATGGTGTGTCCCTTTCTCCAGGAAGATACCCAGACACCCCTCAGATACCCAGCCAATAAATCATAGTGGGAGGCATAGTGCCTGAAATGACATTCCCCTGTTCTCTCTGCTTACTGGAATCCTACCTCTCCTCTTCAAGGTCTAGATCCACAGCTTTCTCCTCCAAGAAGTCTTCATTGATCACTCCAATCCTCACTGGTGTCCTCTTACTCTGATCTGTAGCAATTATTGCCTAGACGACTCATTGGAAAGGGGTTCTTTTTTGGGGGGGGTGAGGCAATTGGGGTTAAGTGACTTGCCCAGAGTCACACAGCTATTAAGGGTTAAGTGTCTGAGGCTGGATTTGAACTCAGGTCCTCTTGACTCCAGTGCTGGTGCTCTATCTACTGTGCCACCTAGCTGCCCCTGGAAAGGGGTTTTTAAATTTTTTATGAGTATCATGGGTCATTCTGGCAATCTGGAAACATCTATGGAACCTTTTCAGAATAATGGTTTTTGTGGTTTTTTTTTAAATTTTGGAGTTTAGAGTTTTATTTGAGATTTTTGTTTTTCATATTGTTTATTTACTTAGTTACAATTAGCTGACATTATTTTGTGTTTATTGTAAAAATTATTTTAAAAGAATGCATAAAAAATTTAGGGATATAAAGGGAGTCCTTTGAGTATTTCCTTCGGAAAAGTTATACAAATTGGAGAAGTGAAACACTTGATTAGTAATTCAGAATAATGTTTTAAATGCATAAAATTTAAAAAAACACTTAGGATGAGCAATGAAAATGATTATATTGAAGTAAAGATGTAGATTCTTTTTCATCCAAGTTTATGGACACAGATCTATCCATGGATCCCTTGGGGATCTGAGGACTGCCTGCACTAATCACTTAACGCATGCAGCCTTGCACTGCACATGCCTTGGCTCCACTTGTAGAATCTAAAGTCCTTGAGGGAAAGGACCCTGTCTTCTTGCTCATTTCTGTGATACCTACTGTACTTAGCACAGCACCTCTGCACTGAGCAGGTGCTCAGTGAGCATGCTGAATGACCGAAGACGCAGGCTGACTCAGCAGAGGCCCTGGAGGTCAGGCAATCTGGAGCTCATCCGACTGAGCTTCATGGCCACTCTGTGGCCTTTGCCTCAATCTTCCCCAGTCCTACTCAGTTCCTGCAATCAGAGATTCCTTGGGCTCTCAGAGGGCTTGAGAGCAGCGTTGGTAAAAATCAAATCAAATCAACAAATATTGACTAAGTAGCCATTACTTGCAAAGCCCCTTGAAGGTCACCAATGGCTTTATGTTGATTTGAGGGCAATCAAGTAATAAATAAATCAAAAGAAGCAATGTGAGTTGGGGGAAGGAGGGGAGAGCCATTGGGGGGCCAAGGAGGCTCTTGTCTTCACAAGTCATCAGCAAAGACAAAATCCCTGGAGTGTGGACAGCTCCTGAGTCAGTTATTGCCTGTCATTCTTCTTCCATCTGTCTCAGGACTGACAGCCCCTGAATGCATTGAATGAAGTCTGGGAGGTCGGGGAGAGGGGAGGGGAGGATAGTAGCTGTGGTGAGAAATAGGGAGGAGAAAAAAAAGAGGTCTTGCCTCTGCTGCCATCTCTTCTTTCTGCAACTGCCTTGAGAAGACACTGAGTGAGAAATATGTTTATCAATGGACAGAAGTCAGAGAGAGAGAGACATGGAGACAGAGAGAGACATGAAGAGATGAAGAGAGAGAGGGAGAGAGAGAGATGGAGAGAGGGAAAGAGAGATGGAGAGAGGGAAAGAGAGGGAGAGAGAGGGAGAGAGAGGGAGAGAGAGGGAGGGAGAGGGAGAGGGAGAGGGAGAGGGAGAGGGAGAGGGAGAGGGAGAGGGGGAGAGAGAGAGAGAGAGAGAGAGAGAGAGAGAGAGAGAGAGAGAGAGAGAGAGAGAGAGAGAGAGAGATATGCCCTGCACATTGTAGGGACTTGATCCCCTTTTGTGTAATGAATAAGTGAATGAAGCAGGAAGAGAGATAGGAGGAAGAAGAGATGACCAGGAGGCAGTCCCAAAAGCCTCTGAGTCTGAGGGAAGGAAAAGTCCAACTTCAAAGCTCTTGGAAGTGAGACTATGGAAAACCCCTGTTGTTTCTTGTCTCCTCATCCTTTGTATAGAAAACCCATCTGAGGGATGGATAGGACATCATGGACACTGGAGAGTGAATTACTTAGTACCATGTATTACATGAAGACGTTCCTGATCTCTCTGCTTTTTTTTTTTTTTCTATTTTATTTTGTCTCTATTTTCCATATATACATATTTATATGTATACATGTTGAGTGCCGTTATAGAATGAAGCTCTTTTATGCTTCTTGTTCAGTTGTTTTGGTTGTGACCAACTCTTCATGACCCTCTTTGGGGTTTTCTTGGCAAGCAATTTGCCATTTCCTTCTCCAGCTCATTTTACAAATGAGGAAACTGGGGCAAACACGGTTAAGTGACTTGCCCAGGGTAACACAGCTAGTGTCTGATGTTGGATTCGAACTCAGGTCTTCCTAACTCCAGGCCCAGTGCTATCCACTGGGATACCTAGATGACCTCTTATGCTTACTGATTGATTGATTATAGGGAGTAATCCCTGTCCCTCTGTCTTGAATGATCCCTCATCTGTCACTCATATTTCTGTCCTGCCCTCCTCCAACCCCCCTATTTACGTGAGCTCTGGGCTACTTAGGGCTGGAAGCCAGGTTCTGCTCAGGTTGGAGGTCGGGGTATCTGTGAGTGGGAAAATTCTCTGACTCGTCTTCTGGGTCAATGATGCCAGAGACCCTGGCTGCATTAGCAGAACACAGAAGGGAAGCTTTCTAAGACAGTGAGACCATTTGTGGACTTAGCAAGAGCCAAAGCTTGATGCGGCTGCTCCAATAACACGCTTAGCTTGCCCTGACTGAAGTACTGAGTCCAGGAAGCTGCTGAGCAGGGCACATCAGGACAACTGTGCCCAGTTAGGAGCATATTTTAAGAGGGAAACAGACTGAAGGGTGAAGGATCTGAGAGGCGATCTTGAGGAACTGCTGAAGGAAATAGGACATTTGAGCCTTTAAAAGGAACAGGCTTAGAAGAGACACGGGAGCTGTCTCTTCATAAAAGAAGGGCTGGAAGTCAGAGAAGAAGAGATAGAATTCCTCGGAGTTCATTCATTTGACTGTATTTATTGAGTGCCCGCTATACAGAATGTATTGGGCCAGCCACAGGGGATGATACTACAGTCACTAAGACATGGTCCTTGCCAGGGGGCAGAACTCAGATCAATGGATGAAAGTTTCAAGGAGCTAGATTTTGACTCAGTACAAAGCAGGCCATTTTAACACTCAGACCTGACCAGCAATGGACTTAATGGACTATATTGTGAGGTAATGAGCTCCCTATCCCTGGAAATGTTGAAGCAGAGATGAGATGGTCAGGTGATCAGTAAAATCCTGCCATTTTATAACATTTAAAGATGAAGAACCTCAATACCCAAAACCTATGTGGGCAAGTCACCCACCAAAACTCAGGTTCCCAAGGTAAATGAAAGCAGGACAATGGGAATGTGTGTGTGTGTGTGTGTGTGTGTGTGTGTGTGTGTGTGTGTGTGTGTGTACAATCCAAGTTTATAGCTTATTATTGTTGTTTAGTGAATTAGTCAAGTCCAATGCCATTTGGGATTTTCTTGGTTTTTGTTTGTTTGTTTTGCAGGGCAGTGAGGGTTAAGGGACTTGCCCAGGGTCACACAGCTAGTAAGTGTCAAGTGTCACTGTCTGGATTTGAACTCAGGTCCTCCTGAATCTAGGGCTGGTGCTTTATCCACTGCACCACCTAGCTGCCCCTCATTTGGGGTTTTCTTGGCAAAGACACTGGAGTGGTTTGTCATTTCTTTCTCCAGCTCAATTGACAGATGAGGAAACTGAGACAAATAGGGATAAGTAGCTTGCCCAGAGTCACACAGCTAGTAAGTGTCTGAGGCCAGATTTGAACTCAGGTCTTCCTGACTCCAGGGCCCACCCTCTATCCACTGTGCCACTTAGCCACTTATGCCTGATAGCTTTGCTTCTTCAACTGTGGGTTGCAACTGCATATGGGGTCACGTAACCAAATCTGAGGGTTATGAAAAATGTGGCAATAGCAAGAAGTTGTATATACCTATTTTATATACCTATATACCCAGGGTCACATAAAAATTTCCTGGACTAAAAGGGGTTGCAAGTGGAAAGAGTTTAAGAAACTCTCCCTGATAGGATCAATCAAAGGATCATTCAAGGCCTGCAGTCCACCAGCCCCTGGCTGCCCTGCTTCATAGAGCCATAGACTCATCCGATGGCATTTTCCTGAACACTATTAATATGTGCATGGTCACATGTCTAATGCTGGAAGGGATTTCAGGGGTCCTCTAGTCCACCCCCTTCATTTTGCAGATAGGGAAGCTAAAGCCACAGGAAGTTAAGTGACTTGTCCAAGGTCTCGCAGGTAGTTAGAATCAGAACCCAGGTCCTCTGACATCTGGGTCAGTGATTGCCTGTGGACAGGACGGCTCACACCTCAGGCTGAATACACGGGGGTGGAGGTGGGTAGGGGGGTGCCATTCCTGCTTTTAAAGAGCTGTAGCAGAAGGAGATTCCATGACTTTCATCGACATTCTTTTGGGGGTGGGGTGGGGAGGAGTTCCCAGTGCTCTCCTGAGGGGTAACCTCAATCACACAAAGTGAGAGGCGGAAGAAAACTTTAACATCATCTCTTCCACCTTTTTCATTCTTTAACTGAATGGCAGCCCAGAGAGGGAAACACACGGCCCACGGTCATGATGTTAATAAGCGTCAGAGCTGGGGCTCAAACCTAGGTCATGTGCCTGAAAGACCAGGAATCTTTCCAATTTGTCTCCCTTTGTTCAGACCTGTCATTTCCTAGATCTGGACTTCTGCTATCTCAGTCCCTTCCAACTGGACAAGGATCAAGGGCATCCGGATTGTTAGACCTGCCCCAGGGCCTGGTTTCCTGGGAGTGGGTCTACATCCCTTCTTCTGACCCTATGGAGCAAACCCAGTGCTCTTAGGCCTCCCACCACCCCTTCACCTTGCCCCGAGACCCCTCGACTCATCGGTCCTTGGGAACACCTACCTGATTGTGTTGGTGGCATTACAAGGACAAGGCTTGGTGCACTGTGGGCCGTGCAGCCCCTCAGGGCACAGCCGCTCCTGGCATCGGGGTCCTTTGTAGCCTGGGTCACACACACAGGCACCAGTGGCCGGCAAGCACTGGGCCCCATTGTGGCAGTCACAGCGCTGGGAGCACTGGAAGCCAAAGGTACCGATGGGGCATTCCTCTTGGCATCTGCAAAGGAACACACATAGCCACTGAGACTTCCCTAAGATGTCACCAGTTGCCAAGCCTTGCTATGAATTATAGCATCAAAGGATCACAAATTCAGACCCGGAAGGACCTCAGAGGCCAAGTCTAACCCCCTCATTTTACAAATGAGAAAACTGAGGCCTAGAGAAATTAAATGATTTGGGCAAGATCAAGACAGTGTGAATCTGAGGCTGCACTGAAACCCAGGTGACTCCAAGCTTAGCACTCTCTCAATCATCCAGGGTCTTGCATATAGAAAAGGGTGAGACATTCCAGGCTGGTAAGGACTCAACGTGGCCTTGTGGGGCTACACTGAGTTGAGTCTTTACTAGCCTGGAATGTCCTCCCTGTTTCTGTATGCCAGCTTATGTTTTAACATCTCCACCCAATTTCAAAGCCAAATTCAAACATCCCCCCCCCAGCATGGTTGTCCTCAGGGGTCACTTGGCTTTGGGGCTGGCGTCATCTTCTCTCTTGGCCTTGCCCTCATGAGGCTCATATACTGGAGAAAGACACACCTGGGGAGAGCCCACCACTGCCTCTGATCTCCTCCACCAACAATAACAATGGCAGCTTACATCTACAGAGTTCTCCTGATTTCCAAGATGTTTGACAAAGATGAGTTCACATGATCCTCTTGACAAGTGTGTGAGTCAGGCACTGTTATTCCCATTTTTCAGAAACTCAGGTCTGTCAGTTTGCCCACAGTCACACAGCTTGTAAGTTTTGTTTGTTTGTTTTGTGGGGCAGTAAGGGTTAAGTGACTTGCCCAGGATCACATAGCTAGTAAGTGTCAAGTGTCTCAGGCCGGATTTGAACTCAGGTCCTCCTGAATCCAGAGCTGGTGCTTTATCTAGGTGCGCCACCTAGCTGCCCCAAGCTTGTAAGTTTTGAAGGAGGAATTTGAACTCAGGTCTCTCTGGCTTCCAAGTCCAGCACTCTCTTGCCATACTCCTTTCTCACCAGCAGGAGAGGCCAGTGATCCTGGAGGCTCTTGCCTCCTCAGCAGGGCATTTTACCTCTTGCTATATTTATAGGGATGATGAAGCGCTGTATAGCATGAAGAAAAGCATCTGGAAATGAAATATTGACGACCTAATCCATTTGCATAATTAGCCTTTTTTTCCTGCTAACAATTTAAACAACTTATTTATTTAGAGATCAAGCAGCTCCTGCTAATGAATTTTACACAAAGCATGCTAATAACGGGGCCTCTGGAACATAAGGATAATCACAGCAGGAATTAGTTCTCTACTTAAACATCCTTCCTTTGCAACATATCAATCTAATGTGTCCAATAATGCCATTAACAACCAGATACATTGCTCAATTAAATCACAAAATGAGCTGCAAAGCCCTAGTTATGTTTCTTGTTTAATTTACATTTGTTCCTGCCTATCTGGGGAGGCCGCGTTATTACACCCGCTGAACTTTAATATGCTGGGCGATGATTTGGGTTGGGTTAATGTGGCTGTCACCGGCAAAATGGATGGAGGCAATTTCACAAAATATTAAACACGAGGTGGCCCGTGTAGACGCACAAGCCAAATATCACCAGGCCTTCCCATTTTCTGCTTGAGCAGATCGATCCATGGGGTTTTCCAGAGGGTACGTAGGTTTGCTGCGGGCCCTTCCCCCTGGAATCCGTCACTGGAGCATGAAGATGGGAGCCAGCCTCTGACTTCTGAAAGTCAGACTGACTTTGGCCTTTCTCCCTCTCTATCCACTCCTTCCCTGGATGCTTTGCCCCTTGGTTGGTGGATTGGGGAAAAAACGCAAGAGCTGATATTTGTTGGGGTTAGGAAACACAGATACTAGGCCTTGGAACAGTGACACTGGGCCCAACCAGTGGAAAGCAAGGCTGGGTCCTTTATCCTATTAACAGACTGGAAAAAAAATCTCCGTGCTCTCTCAGATTCCTGTGCTTTATATCTCTGTCTTCTCTGTTTCCTGTCCTGCCCTGGGTCTAGTGGCTCATGCCCTCCGAGAGGCATCTTGGCTCTGAGCTCCCCCAAGGACCTAATTAAATTCCTAGGTTACAGAGCTGGAAGACTTCAGAGCCCAGCTCATCCAAACCACTCATTTTTATAGAAGGTAAGTGATTTGTCCAAGGGCATACGGATAAGAGAGTAACAGAGCTGGAATATGAACCTAGGTCTCTGAATTCCATATCAAGCACTAATTCAAGTACAAAACGATGCTAGGAATTTCAGAAGGCCAGATGCAAGGAATTGCATAGATTCTGAAAGAAATGACACTCTTCCTAGGTGTCCTTCGGCTGTAAGGAAGGGCAAGATAAAAAAATGGGAAATATGGAGGCTCTGGCTGCCATCACTATAAATACTGGGCCGAGCATGAAGTAAAGTAGGAGGGAGCTCATCTGGGGGGAAAACCGAACAACATCAACATGGCTTTGTAGCTTTGGGAGTTGGACAGGCCCTCAGCTTGGTCCCTTTCTGATTCTCAACCCTGGGGGTGAGCTTGACCTCTCGTTCAGTTTGGGTGTCTCTGCAGTGTGCATTTCCGATGAAGATCCTCCTCAGGCCCGGCCACAGAACAACTCCCCACCTTCCGCCCCAGGAAGGCCTTAAGATCGCCAGCTGTATGACATCAGAAATATACACAGTCTGAAGGGAAGGAGAAGATATAACTCTGGGGACCAGAATCACGGCTGCCTGCACTGTGGCTCTGAGTCAGGGAGGAATTAAAAAAATAAACAAAGAAACCCAAGTCCTATCTGAGGATTCCTGCTTTGCTGGGAGAGGTTGCCATTGTTTTTGTTTTGTTCTGGTCTAGACCTCTGATTTTATTGTTGCAAGGAATCCACATTATGGAGACCCTCCAGTAGCCATTCACAACTCATCTCAGCTTAATCTCAGGGACTGACTCAGGCCCTAAGAGCCTGTGATTCGTCCATGGTCACATGGCTGGAGCACATCGGAGGCAGACCTTCCTTGGACCCAGATTTTCCTGACTCTGAGGCCAGCACTACCCACTATGCTTCACTGCCTCTCTGCTATGTTACAGATATATGAACCAAGTGATTGATTTCTAAAGCTGAACAGATAGGATTTGTAGATTACCAGCTCTTTGGGGCTCATTTCCATTAACTCGTATAATTGAGTTTGGATAGTTTACTCTCTTGCTTTCCCTGAGGGAGAGTCACTATAAATCTTGAGTAAAGATGTTGGCTTTGGGGACCCCTTTAGGCTAAAGGGGAGTCTGTTTGGGAGGTATACTTACCCCATGCCTTTGAGAAGCACAGAAGGGGCAGGCTGGCAAAAACCATGATCCTTATTTGCAGAGCTATTAATGAATGATGGAAATATCAAGAATGAGAACAGCTGGTGTTGAGAGGCCATGCAGATGACTCCTTACCTATCCCCCATGTATCCAGCCGCACACTGACACAGTCCCGTCACATGGTCACATTGCCCTCCATGGTGACACGGGCAGCTCTGGCTGCAGTTGATGCCAAACGTCCCTGGTGGGCAAGGCTGGGCACACACCACTCCCTGAAAGAGAGGAGAGAAAGGTTCTGTCTGACCTGTGCTGACCAAGGCAAGGCTGGACCACTCCAGGAGGCATTATGTTGAAAACAAAAAGTCGCTTGGATTCAGCACATAGATGGTACAGATGGGCCCTGAGGCCAGTGGTGGAGCTCAGCCCTCCAGTTAAGTGAAGGGCACTTAACCATTTTTGTATCATGGAGCCCTCTGACAATCCAGGGACACTATGGAGCCCTTGTTCTTAAATGTATAAAATAAAATATGTTGAATTATAAAGGAAACAAATTCTATTGAAATATAGTTATCGAAATATTTTTTAAAAATTACAGACCTCAGGTTAAGAACCCACACTAGAGATGACCATCAAAGTTCTTATTATCCATGCGGACTCTAAGCTAACAAAAGAGTAGGCCTGGCTGGTGCTGGAAGGACCCAGCATGACAGCCTTTATTTTTCCACCAGCTAGTATGTTTAGTGTGGCCCACTTACTTTTTGTTACTCTGTTTTATGCATTTTTTCCCTTTGAGGAGTGGCTTTAGTGTAGATTTGTAGAAACTATTAACAACCCCCACCCCCATTCAAATCTACCCTTATGTACAGATCTGGCTTAGGCTACTGCTTCAGGCCAATAGACCCCAGGGTCCCACTCATTGGTTGAAGAACTCTTGGTAGTGGGATCTGGAACCATCGGCCTTGATTTTTACTGTAATCATTATAAAAGTGCCTTTGATGTGCCTAGCCCTATACTCAGTGCCAAGAGAGGTGCAGACAAGGGAAGGTAAAGATGTGGAATCTTGTCTCTGAAGACCTTTGAGCATGAGGAAAGAGAAAACATTTAGTCACCAGAGGATGAGGCAAATGGTCTATTATCCCATTCCGGACTTTGTGGTCCATGTTCTAAGTGCTTTAGGAGGAGCTAGCTTGGGATGGGATCGATCACTGTGAGCTTGAGGAATCAGAGAAGCATGTGGTTCAGTGCAGGGAAGATAGGAAGAAGGCCTTGCAGGAAGGGGCAAGAGGGGGAATAAAGGTGTGGAGCACACACCAGTCAGGAGAGCTGCCCCACTGGGCCCAGAATCACAGGCTCTAACTGGAAAGGACCACTCCCTCTTCAACACAATGGCCCTTTGAATACTTGGAAGACAGCCATGATGCTCCCCCTATGTCTTCTCGTTCCCAATTCCTTCAATGGATCATGTATGACATGTCCTCTTGTTCCCTCATTACCCTGGTCACCTTCCAATTTATCGGTGTGCTCATGAAACGTGGCCTGTGTCTGAACATAACATTCTAGATGTGATCTGATTAGGGAAAGAGAGACTGCCACCTTCTTCCCCGTTCTGGACACTGCAGGCTAGGAGCAAATGAGGGCCAGCTAGGTGGTGCAGTGTGCATAGCATGCTGGGTATGGAGTCAGGAAGACTCATCTTTCTGAGTTCAAATCTGGCCTCAGACACTGACTAGCTGTGTGACCCTGGCCAAGTCACCCCACCCTGTTTGCCTCAGTTTCCTCATCTGTCAAGAGAGCTGGAGAAGGACTGGCAAACCCCTCCAGTATTTTTGCCAAGAAAACCCCAAATAGGGTCACAAAGAGTCAGACATGACTGAAACAACTGAACAACAGAGTAAATTAGCATTTTTGGATTGTTAGGGCACACTATTGACTTATGTGGATCTTATAGTCTGCTAAAACCACCAGATATTTTTCTTATGAACTGCACTTATACAGCTTGGTGGGTAGAGCACTGGGTTTGGAATCAGGAAGACGAGTTTGAATCTGGCCTCCGACATTTACTAGCTGTCACCTGTGTAACCACAGGAAAGCCATTTAGCTTTCCAGTCTCAATGTCTTCATCAGTAAAATGGGGATTAGAATAGCACTGATCTCCCATGGTGGTTATGAGGATCAAATAAAACAATGTATGCAATGTGCTTTGCAAACCTGGAAGTGTGATATAAATACCAGTGATTATTACAAAATCTTGTCCTGCCCCACCACACCCATTATGTAACTGTATAGCTGATTTTTAATTTTTTTTGCAGGGCTATGGGGGTTAAGTGACTTGCCCAGGGTCACACAGCTAGTAAGTGTCAAGTGTCTGAGACCGGATTTGAACTGGGTCCTCCTGAATCCAGGGCCAGTGCTTTATCCACTGTGCCACCTAGCTGCCCCCTATATAGCTGATTTTTTCTAAAACCATGTGGAAAGCAGTAGGATATAAGTTTATTTTATTCTCTGGGAGAACAAGAAGGACAGAGATTATTTTCCCCAGTTTTACGCATGGGGAAACCAAGGCACGGAGATGCCTGTGTGATTTAGAGCTGGAAGGGACTTTAGAGATTCTCCAATCCAGAGGTATCAAACACACCACCCACAACACTCCCCAGTACTCCCAAACTAGATTACAACATAGCTGGGAAATAAGTAGAAATATAACACAACACAGATCATTTTCATTTGCAGTTTTCTAAATTGATATGCGGCCAGCAGGGAATCTTTTCTATTTGAGTGTGACACCACAGATCTAATCCAGCTCTCCCTCACCTTGGGGGACCCATTTTCCAGAAGAAGATACTGAGGCTCAGGGAGGCAAAGTAATTTGTCTAGGATTATGAGACTAACTAGGACTTGAACCCCAAACCTCTTACTCTAGGTCTACCTGTAGAGCTCTTTCCATAAGGCAACAATACTCTCTGCTGTAGAATTAGCTCACTAACATCCCCTAACTTTTCTTCCTCTGATTGGGGGGGGGGCGTGAGGAGGGATCGGCTTGTGTCAAGAGCAGAGCCTACATACCACCTGCCACTCTAAGATGCCACACTGGGCATAACAGGGGTGGGTGGAGGGCAGACTGCCTTCCTCAGAGTCCATCTGGGACAGCTGAGCCACGGCCATGAATGGTGCCCTCTCTTCTCACCTTCTCCTTCCACCCAACTTAGGAGCTTGACTGCTCCCCTTCCTTCTAATGAGAAGGAACACCACCAGGTCTTATCATCTGCCTTGATTCTCCATCATCTCAACTACCTATGTAACCTTGGGTCCCCTCTGGGCCTTGTCATCTGCCCTATCCCTGAACCCTTAAGACTTAAAGAATTTTCTGTCTGACCTGCAGCCGAACTTTCTTTTATGTGTTGTCTCCCCCAATTAGAGTATGAACCCTTTGAAAGCAGGGGCTATCTTTATTTTTCTACTTGTATCTCTAGCACTTACAACAGTGCTTAGCACATAATAAACTCATTCATTCATTCACTCCTCCTCCTCCTTCTCAAACTTGGAGGCCTTGGCCCTCATATAGGATAGCTGAATACTTAGACCACTGTCTAAGCCATCCTTAGTGTTCCTGTGAGTGGGTTCTCAGCTGGGGGATGAATGACTTGACCCTGAAGGCAGTCTCACACAGGCATAACCAGCACTTCCATCCCCACCTGAATGCCCATCCATCCATATCTGTTGGTAAAAGTCATTTTTCTCTTCAAAATTCTAGAGAAAAGAATCTTGAGAATTATGAGTAGTTGACAAGCAATGTTCCTTTCTAGGCTGATTCTCCTGGGATCCTGAGAATTGATCCAAGAAATGAATGGCTTCTTCCAACTTACCCTTGGGAAACCAAACATCTCTTGTTCATCGAATCAGCCTCCAGCACAGGGTACATGTGCTTTAAGTGACTGGGGCTGGGCCCCTCAAAGTTCCTGTCCTTCTCTGTAGGTCTGTGTCACAGGGACATTGGGAGAGTTTGTAGTCCCATAGCCCTGCACCTTGATATTCAGCTTAGGGTATCAGGAGAGGCCCCAGCACAGCCACGTGAGGGTAAAGTGCTTCAGAATAAATTCTACTGGAAAGAATGGCATTGTCATTCAAGGAGAAGCAGGCAGTGAAGAGGAGAAGCTAAGTGGGAGAGGAGCCGGCCTTAGGACTCAGCCTTTGGGGATTGGGGGGGGGGCATCTCCTAAATACGGACACTTACCATTGATCAGGTTTATTCCACTGATATGTCCTGTCACTCAAACTCCAAACCCTTCTGCTTGTCCTTCAAGACCCAACTGGTCGGGGCAGCTAGGTGGCACAGTGGATAAAGCATAGACCCTGGATTCAGGAGGACCCGAGTTCAAATCTGGCCTCAGACACTTGACACTTACTAGCTGTGTGACCCTGGGCAAATTACTTAACCCTCATTGCCCCGCCAAAAAAAAAAAAAAAAAAGACCCAGCTGGTCTCCTCTCTGATGTCTTCCACCAATTCTTATGACTACCCTGCCTCATCCCTCTGCTGCAGCTAATTAATCAGCTTGACCTCCCTGGCCTGGAGCTCATCCATGCTCACTCCTGCAGCTTTGAAAGCACCACCTTTCAAAACCAGCCTCAGACTCTTATTAGTTGTGTGACTCTGGCCAAGTCACTTAACCCCGATTGCCTCCAAAAAAAAAGAAAAGAAAAAGAGACGAAAAAGAAAAGAAAAAGAGATGAAAAAGAAAGTGCTACTTCTGCCTTCTCTCCCCATGCCCCACCTAGTTTTCTACCTCTAGCTCTGGGGAAAACAATCAAGCCTATAACTACCATTGCTAGAAAGGATGTGTCAATCAATATGGCCATGGCACTTATTATCACTGACTATCCTCAATCAATAAACTTTTTTTTTTTGGTAGGGCAATGAGGGTTAAGTGACTTGCCCAGGGTCACACAGCTAATAAGTGTCAAGTGTCTGAGGTCAGATTTGAACTCAGGTCCTCCTGAATCCACGGCCAGTGCTTTATCCACTGTGCCACCTAGTTGACTCCAATCAATAAGCTTTTATTAAGTACCTTGTTATTATTCAGTCATGTCCAACTCTTTGTGACCCCATTTGGAGTTTTCTTGGCAAAGATACTGGAATGGCTTGCTTTTCCTTCTCCAGCTCATTTTACAGATGAGGAAACCGAGGCAAACATGGTTAAGTGACTTGCCCAGGGCCATACAGCTAGTAAATGCCTCAGATCTTCCTGACCCCAGACCTGGCACTCTATCCACTTCATCACCTAGTTGCCTTGATTAAGGGCCTACCATGTACTAGACACTGTTTTACATGCTAGAAACATAAATACAAAAAAATGAAACAAGCTCTGCTCTCAAGGAGTTTCCATTCTAATGGTGGAGATGACAGTGCGTGTTTAAATATAAAATGAATATATAAAGATAAACACAAAGAAGTGAAATAAAAGGTAATTTTGAGCAGGAGGGCACTAACAGGTGGGAGGGAATCAGGACAGATTTCACACAGAAGGTGTCTTTGTACTGCAGAAGAGAGGCACTCTATTAAGGAGGTGAGGAAGGAGTGCATTCTGGGCATGGGAGATGACTGTTCCAAAGGTACAGAAACAAACCCAGTTTGGCCAGATCCAGAGCACGGGTAGGGCAGAACAATGTCTAGTAAGGCTTAAAAGACAGCTTGGGGCCAGGGGACAAAGGATTTTAAAAGCTAAAGAGAGCATATACATTTTATCCTTGAGGCAATAGGAGTCCCCGGATTTTAGTGAACATGGGAATGACCTAAGTCAGACCTGTGTTTAAAGAAAATGATGTTGGTAAAAAGACCCTCTCTGGCTGCCACTGCTTTATACATTTTGTGTTGTCTTTGCCCATTAGAATCTAATGGGTAGGGGGCAGCTAGGTGGCGAAGTGGATAAAGCACCGACCCTGGATTCAGGAGGACCTAAGTTCAAATCTGGCCTCAAACACTTGACACGTACTAGCTATGTGACCCTGGGCAAGTCACTTAACCCTTATTGCCCCCCCCCCAAATCTAATGAGCAAGGACAACCCAGCAAGGCCATGTAGCCTTGAGAGTAAGGGCTGTTTGGCTTTTTCTATCTGCATTTTCAGTCCCCTGCACAAAGCCTGACACGTAAGTGCTAAAGAAATGTTTTTATTCATTTGTTAACTCATTCACTCATTCATTCACTCACTCGTTCACCAGAAGGGCAATCACCCAGCTCAGCATTCCTGCCTTCATTCTACCACTTTCAAACCCTGGTTTGAAATTCATTCCTTTGAGAAAACCATCCTTAATTGACCCCTTTGACTATCTACTCTATGCTCTTCTCCACTTACATATTTTCGTTTATGCTCCTAATCTGTATGTTGTTTTAGAAGTATATGTGCTCTTTCCCTTGTCAGGCTGGGCTGTCCCAGGGACTGGCACTGCTTTCCTCTTTGTCCCTCTTCCTTTGCAGTGACTATATTGCAGCTCAGTACTCAGGAAAGGGTGGAAGGTGGGGTGCTCTGTTTGGGGAGCTGATGGTCTGACTTGGGTGGCTAGGGACCTCCATTCATTTGGGCTTGGGTTTTGATGACTGGGCTACGAGATAGCTTCTCACTTCCTCACTGTCTCCTTTCTCTTTCCTTTCTACTTCTTTGCGAAGCCTCAGCTCTTCAAAAAAGGAAGAAAAAAGAGAGCCCGGGATTTGCCCAAACTCCATCACTCTAGGATATAGGAAACTATCCCAAGACCAATGGGAGCATGCCCAAGTGTGACTTGTCCTGTTGTCCTGTTGGCCCATTTCCAAAGCAGAGAGCTCGAGTCCCTGGACTCCCTGCCCAGGGGGTGGAGGTGGGGGGGGGGAAGAGAGGGAGAGATGAAGGAAGTGAGCAATGGGAACCACTAAGAGCCTGGGGAGCAGCAGGAGGGTGGGGTGGGCCTTCTCTGCTGTTCCCCACCTTTCCCCAACCTTCCCCCTTTCCTTGGGAGAAGCCCATCACTCGGCTACAGCTTCATTATTTTGTGACTGTTCATGCCTGTGTGGGGTATTAATAATTCATACAAATCTGCAAGTAAAATGCCGTGTCAAAAATAGAAATCCAATTGTCTACAATAAAATTAAAAACATAAAGTCCTCAAATCCAAAGACTCCTCATCGACACAAGCTTCTATCGTCTGGAATAAATCCCTTGATGTGTCAAGGGGGTGGGGGAAAAACCACCCTCCAAGCCTGTTCTCTCTCCATCCCACACTTTCCTGTGTGTTCTGGCTTTCTCTTTCCCCATTCTCTTTCTCTGACGATTCAGCACTGGTTTCATTAATGCTGGAGAACAGCCTGGAAACTTAAACTCAGTGTTCACAAGGAGCTTTGTCTCCCTTGGTCTCGGTCTCTGTCCCTGACCCCTCTCCCGTCCTTCCCCCATCTCATTTTGGTTTGTCCATCTGCTTGCTTGGCTCAAGTTCACTTACTTAGCTTGGCCTCGGGGGCCAAGCTCTTGCAAAGAGATGGTTTTCCAAGAAGATTTTCCCCCAGGGTTCTCAGGTGGCTGGACTGGGACACGTGGGGCATGAAGTTATCTCAGCAACCCCCCTCCCATCCCAAGTCCCAGCCTCTCCCTTAATCAATTCCCTCCTCCCCAAACTGTCCCCCTCTGTAGTCACAATCTCCAAAACATCCTGCTTCCGCTCAGCTAGCTGCTGTTGTCCCTTCACTTCTTGCAGCACCCTGATGCCTCACCAGAGAGGTCTGAGGCCCCAGAGGGAAATGGCCTCAGTGTATCACTTAGTGTCCCAGGAAAGGGGTAGTACTGACGAGGTAGGTGAGTGGAGGTCTCCCATGAAAGCAAAAATAGGAATGGAGGGTGGTGGGGTGCAGGGAAGTCAGTCCTTCCTGGGGGCTGCTTCTGAGCAACCCCAGTGAAAGTTTAGGAGGCCCTGGGAAAGAGGCAAAAACTTGCTAAAAAAGGAGACTAATGGTGCAGCACACTTTGTGCCTCTTAATAGAAAGGTGGTGGACTACAGGTGTGGAATGTGGCACATCACAAATGTGTTCATTTGTTTTCTTTGCCTGTATTTATTTTAAGGCAGTTCTGCTAGGTAGAAGGAGTTGCTTGAAACTGAAAAGATCATCATGCAAGCATTAAAAATGAGATTTTTGCGATTGTGGATTTGTTATCCAGACCTTCCCACTGCTGACCTCATCATTATTTTAAGTTCAATACAGAGCTCACAGTGACTGTGTCCCACAGAGGGAATGGACCCCAAAGTAGGAATCTAACTCTTTCACACCCTTGCTTCCCATTTAGTGCTCCATAGGACCTTGTGATCTGAATAAGAGGGGAGAGAGCAATTGAAAATTCTCCAAACCCAAGTCTCTCCCTATCTCTGTCTATTTCTCTTGTCCCCTCTACCCTAACCCAGGCCCACCAGAGTTGAGATTCCACTTACCGTCCAGCCAGGGGGGCAAGTACACTCCCCAGTGATGTGATGGCAAGTACCCCCATTCTGGCAGGGGCAGCGCAGGTCACAGTGTGCCCCATGACTCCCAGGTGGGCATTGCTCCTCGCAGCTAAAAAGAAAACAGCTTTGTTACTTGTGGGTGAAGAGAAAGCCAGACCCACTCCTGTACTCAGCATCAGGGGGTGGGACGTATGCAGAGGCAGAATGAGTAGGCAGGGATGCCCCACACTACTTAGCTCTGTTCACTGTGCCATCTTGGGCAATCCTCCCAGCCTCAGTTACTCACTCTGTAAAATGGAGATAACCTCTTGATCCTCTTAAAATACTTGGAGGGAAGGAAGCAGGGGGGCCCACAGTCCTGAAATAGAGGCTCTGTGGGCTGGGGGAGGTAGGGGAAATCTGCTACTGCAAACAGGTAAATGTAGGCATCTGGGCTAACACTAAGTGTGGGTGGCTGAAGAGGAGGTACATGATTGCTACTCATAACAACAAGTGGCACAGACAGCCAGGGGGATAGAATGTTGGCCAAGGATGCCTGTCCCTCGGGGGCCCATGTAGCATGTTTTCTAGAAGTTCCCTGGCTAAGTGCCTGTCACTGCACTTCCCTAGACACTTTGAGGAATTTAGGATGCCAGGGCTTGGCTCTGTCTTCATATACTATGCCTGCTCTGTTATAGACCTGTGGGGTAAGCAGAGCCAGCATGATTATCCCCATCTGGGAGATTTATAAAGTGAGGACCAGGAAGATTAATTTATTTGCCTATGGACACATAGTGAATTTAATTTGCCAAACATTTATTAAGGTCCTACTATGAATGAATGATAAAAGTATTAAGTGCTTACTATGTGATAGGCACTAAGCTAAGTACTGGAGGGTACAAATATAAGGAAGCAGAGAATTCTGTTTTCAAAGCACTTACATTTTGGGGGGAAACTTTAAAATTTTTTTATATTTTATTTATTTCCCAATTACATGTAAAAACAATTTTTAACATTCATTAAAATTTTTTTGAGTTCTAAACTCTCTCCCTCCTCTCCCCACATTGAAAAGGAAAGTAACTTGATATAGGTTATACACATGCAGTCACGCAAAACATATTTCCATGTTAGAAAGAGCTTATATTATAATGACAGGGGGCGGGGATACAATGCATAAACTAGAGCTAGACGTGTTGGGCAGGAGGGCTGAGGAATCATGGTTTGGAACTGTTTCCAAATCTGCCAAATGGGGATAATAAATAACATTGGCCCTGCTTACCTCCCAGGCTTATAACAGAGAAGAACCCTTAAGTTAAGAAAGACCCAGGCCCCAGCATGCTAGACCCTGCCAAATGCTCAGCCAGGTATGGGAAGTGGCCACTTCACTGGGGAACTTCTAGGAAGTGGGCTGATGTAGAAGTCAGGTTCCAAGGAAGACAAGGCAAAAGCACATGATTAGAGCCCAAAGTTTTGGCGGGAGGGGGAAGAGGAGGATGAGGAGGATGCAAGTAGCATAGTCTGGGAATGGTTGGTACAACACCAGACCCAGGAATACAAATAGAATAAAAAATAATAATTCCTATTTTTAATGACCCTACATTCTCCCGCTGGGGTTTGGGTACAATACTATGTTTACATAGATAAAGAAATACAACCTAATTTGAGGTGGGAGAGAGAGAGAACCAGAGGAATCAGGAAAGGCTTTAGCATCCAAGGTGGCACCTGACTTAAGCCTTGAAAGAAGAAGGGAAGAAGGGAGGCATCCCAGGTGGGGTAGGGGGGAGACTGGAATGCCTCGCAACAGCCAATGGGCTTGTGTGCCTAGAAAACAGACTGCTTAAAGGAGAGGAATGTGACACGTCTGGAATTATGACAGGCTCAGGACTGGAGTCCAGAGTTCTTTCTCCTGTACTACATTGCCTCTCTTGGCATCTCAGCCTCTTAAGAGGTGTTTCATGAATCAAGATTTAAATGCAGTCTGGCTTTGCTCTCGGTCCTTGGTCACTGAGTCCTTGCAGTTAACTTATCCTGAGGAGGGTGGTGGCTGAAAGTTAAAGAATGCCTTTCTTGGGGCAGCTAGGTGGCGCAGTGGATAGAGCACCGGCCCTGGATTCAGGAGGACCTGAGTTCAAATCCGGCCTCAGACACTTGACACTTACTAGCTGTGTGACCCTGGGCAAGTCACTTAACCCCCATAGCCCCGCCAAAACAAAACAAAACAAAACAAAACAAAACAAAACGAATGCCTTTCTTGGCATCTCCCTTTCCAATGGCCTCAGCAGGGAGAAGGGGCCTGTTGGGAACACTGTGGTATGTATGGGAAAGGATCGACCTAGAGCAGCAGTGGTCACTGGGAAGCCCAAGCAGGATGACCAGGAGCTCTGATTTCCTCTGTAGGGATCCCAAAGTGAACAGACCTAATTCTTGGTACTAGGCGTCCACAGCTGACATAGGCTCTGTAGAGGCCTCTCGGAGACTTGTTTGGAAGTGGGAAAAGGACAACTGAGACAAGCAAAACCCCTGTTATCCCCCATGTTTGCTCATAAAACATCTCTCCAGGACTCTTGTTTGTTTTGTTTTTTTGTTTTGTTTTGCAGGGCAATGAGGGTTAAGGGACTTGCCCAGGGTCACACAGCTAGTAAGTGTTAAGTGTCTGAGGTCGGATTTGAACTCAGGTCCTCCTGAATCCAGGGTTGGTACTCTATCCACTGGGCCACCTAGCTGCCCCTGAATTTCTAATTATTAATGATTTGGAGCATTTTTTCTTTCATATGGCTGTTGATATCTTGGCTTTCTTTCTCTGAAAACAGCACATCCTGGGGGACCACCAATCATCTTGACTTTTGTCCTGCCACTGAACTTCAAATAACTCAGGAAGGGAGAGGCTGAGAGTGTCTGCCTCACTAGAGCTGCCCTCTCCAGGACTCTTAATCCTTGTCAGCCATCATTGACCATCCCTCCCTCCCTCCCTCCCCCAGTTGAGACTTGAGGTCAAGGTCAAAGAGGAGTCCAGCATCAAGTCAGAATACCTAGTTTCCTTGCAGGCTCAATTCATGTGTTGTCTACTTCAGGAAGCCTTTCCTGATCTCCCCTTCTGCCTCAAATTATCATGGACATGCCTATCTATTTATGTTATATCCATCTCCCATAAAATAATAACTTCTTTAGGGTAAGGGTTGTTTTTAATTTTGTGTTTGTATACCTAGGACACCGCATGATACCTCGCACACGGTAGGCACTTAATAAATGTAAGTTGGGTTGAATTGGATTGGTCAGCATCCTGGAACAGGAGGACACAGACATCCCCAATCCCCATATGACTGGGCCTATCCAAGGCAGTCTGAACAGTGACTCTGCATCACTGGCTATAGACAAACTCAAAGATGCCCAACCCAGAAAGAGGGACAGGTCAACCAGGGTTTGGAATAGGAAGAGGGTATCCAAGGCTGGGAAGATTCGAGGGGATTCCTGTGCATTCAGACTCTGCAAAACAATCATGTAAGCTCTATGCTGAGCAACTGTGTAGTTTGCTGTTGTTTGTCCTCCGGTTTTGAAGCAGACCAATGGCATCATAATCTAGAGCCGAGGCGCATCTGCAAACAGGCCTGCGGCCCTGCCCACATTTGTTCAGACCCCAGAGTGGAAGGATGCTTGAGGCATGGAAGAAATGCATGGCTTGGTCTTGCCTCCTAAAGACTCTGGGCTTTGCCATCCTCCCTGAACCTGCACCCTTAGGGTCTTTCCACAGGATCTGTAGTTGAGCTCTCCTATATGTGTTATATTTCCCAATTAGATCATGAACTCTTTGCAGGGCAGGGGGCGGGTACAGTTTTTGCTTTTCTCTTTGTATGTCCAGGACTTATCACAGGAGCTTGCATGCAATAGGAGCTTAGGACTTTTTTTTGTTTGTTTTTTTTGCAGGGCAATGAGGGTTAAGTGACTTGCCCAAGGTCACACAGCTAGTGTCTGAAGCCAGATTTGAACTCAGGTTCTTCTGAATGCAGGGTCGGCGCTCTATCCACTGTGCCACCTAGCTGCCCCCAAAGACTTTTTTTTTTAAAAGTAATTCATCCCCCAGCTCTGCAGCACTTACTAAACGCCAGTGTAGCCCGGTGCACAGTGGCACTCTCCACTCCGAGGGTCACAGGTGGCACCATTGTGACACTGACAGGGAAGCTGACAACCCTTGCCATGGGTCCCTGGTTCACAGAAGTCCTCGCAGCGCCAGCCCCGGTAACCGTCAGCACACACGCAGGCCCCTGTGATGGGATTGCACAGGGCACCATTCTGACACTGGCAGCGATTGCTACAGTGGGGACCCCAATGGTCACTGTCACAGCCTGAAACAGAAACAGAGAGTTATGGGACCCTGAGTGAGGCCCTGTCTTGAGAATATATTGGATCATTCCTCTCTGTCTTTGCTTCTCTCCCTCAGTCTTGGTCTGTGTCTCTGCTTGTCTCTCAGGCTTAATCTTTTTCTGTCTCCTGCCTCTCTTTCTCTATATATGTGTTTCTCTACTTCTCCCCATCTCATTGGGGCATTGAGTCATAAGTCTAGAGTGAGAAGAGACTTCAGTGGTCACGGCATCATAGATTTAGATCTAGAAGAGACTTTATAGATCATCTACTCCAATCCCCTTAAAAGGGTAAAAACCACCTTACCCATGGTCACACTTTAAATAGTAGAGTCTGGGTAATGTGACATGTAAAATTAAATGTGTGGTGGTCTATTTCTGTCCCAAGTGTAGGGAAAATTAGCTAGGGTTTACTTATAAATTAGAAGCTTTAGCACGTTTTGAGCATTAAGCATTTATTAAAGTATATTAGATATTAGTAAAGAGAGAACACATGCCTCTGAAAGATAGGAAAGCCTAGTTAGGATCTACAGGAGAGAGAAGAGAAAAAGCCCCCTTCCCCTACGAGTCTCAGGCCCCCAAAAGGAAGTTCCGGCGCCTCTGAGAGCAGAAGCTCCCTGCAGGTCGGAAGACAGGCAGTCCCTACACACTGCTCCAAGCTAATTGGCTGGTAGCATTCAAGTCCATTGATTGACATGACTTGAAGGCCATCCATGAATAGAACGTGATGAGGTCAGAGTTTAGATCTTCTGGCAGGAACAAGGCTTTGTGAGGTAATTTCCTGATGCTGGGCTGACCTTAATAAAAAAGGTCAGCCAAGCTCTCTCAGCAGGGGGGGCCCTGGAAGTTCTAAAAGCCCTATATGAATAATTTTCTCACAGTATGAAATAATGTTCTCTGATTCCAAATTCAGAATTCTTCCTATGACTTTGAGCAAGTCATTCAACCTCCTTGGGACTCAGTTTTCTCATTTGTCTTTATCTATGCTCCTGTGTCTTGAAATTTCAGTCTCTTTCTTTCTATGAACCTGTTTCTTTCTTTGTCTCTATCTTCCTTCCTTCCTTTTTTATAGTCTGCAGATCTTAGAAGGATCATCTTACTTCCACTGGATATGCTCCCAATTGTGAAAGTCCTTCCTAAAACGTGACCCTCAGAACTGAACACAAGATTCCAGAGCTTTGTCTAACCAGGACACAGCCCAGCAGGATTGTCACCTCCCTCATGCTACCATGCCTCTCAAAAAAAACCCCACCAGAACATGCTTGAAACCTTTGCATGTAATCCAATGCACCTCCAAAATCATTTCCAAGCAGCACTGTTGCAATTCAAATTCTAGTGCCCCCTAATGGGGGTGAACAACTTGTCTGGTGACAACCTCTGATGCTGAGATCCCCCTGCACTTTGAGAAACTCCTTCATCAGCTTGATTCAGCCCAGTAAACATTAATTATATTCCTACTGTGTGCAAGGCATTGGGCTGGGAGCTGGGGGTGGGGGGAGAGAGAGTGATACAAGTCTGGAAGAGACAAGATCCCTTGCTTTTTGAGATTTATGATCAAATAGGGCAATATGTCATATCCACAAACAACCACAATGCAAAATTAAATACACAAATTGACAGAGCCTAAAGAGAAAAGTGAGGGTCAAGGGGGGAAAAGGTTATTATTAACTCACTATCAGGGAAGACTCCTTAAAGGAGTTGACATTCATGGTGGGATTTATTTTTTTTTTATATATATTTTTTTTAGTGAGGCAATTGGGGTTAAGTGACTTGCCCAGGGTCACACAGCTAGTAAGTGTTAAGTGTCTGAGGCTGGATTTGAACTCAGGTACTCCTGACTCCAGGGCCGGCGCTCTATCCACTGCGCCACCTAGCTGCCCCTGGGATTTATTTTTTAATGATATTGTATTTCCGCCCAATTATATGGTGGGCTTTAAAGGATGAGCAGGCACTCAGTGGATAAAGGTGGAGGGCATTCCAATACCTGGAGCAAAAGCATCGAGGAGAGAGAGATAATGAATACAGTATTATCATTCAGCTAGAGCAGGAGTTCTTTTTTTTTTTTAAAGTGAGGCAATTGGGGTTAAGTGACTTGCCCAGGGTCACACAGCTAGTAAGTGTTAAGTGTCTGAGGCCGGATTTGAACTCAGGTACTCCTGACTCCAGGGCCAGTGCTCTATCCACTGCGCCACCTAGCTGCCCCTAGAGCAGGAGTTCTTAATCTGATTTCAGAGGATCTGTGAAACTTGGATGGGCAAAAAAATTGCATCTTTATTTTCACTAATCTTTGGTTTCCTTTGTGATCCTGTGTATTTTATCTTATGCATTTTAAAGTATTATTCAGAGGAGGGGCCCACAGGCTTCACCAGCTTGCCTGCCCAAGGGGTCCAGGCCACACAAAGATGAAGAGCCCCTGGCAGAGTGTTTGGGGAGGCAAGTACTCAGAGATCAAGCTGGAAATGTAGTGTGAGGCCAGATTGTGCAAGACCCTGAGTGAGAGGTTGGGAATTACCAGAGGGCTTTGAACAGAGGGAAAACAACCAGATCTAAGCATTCCGAGGATAGATCCTGCTGGGGTGTGAAATGGAGTGGAGTGGGGAGAAGTGGGAGTGTGGAATCGATTGCAATAGTACAGGCAGTTAGAAAGAAGAGACTGTAGTAGTGGGGTAAAACTCTGGCAAACATCAAGACTTAAAGGTGACTGGCCAGTGTGGGGCTGAAAGGAGGTGAAGCAGGAAATGATTAGAGCTGAGTCAAGTAGGGAAATTAGGCTAGCCAGAATTTCCTAATAACACCCTCCAGCCTAGATTCTCACTGCCCCTTCTGTACCTTGTATATACCATATAGAGAAAAGCAGAGAAACATTTCCTGGGCCCCAAGAGATAGATTTCCAACACAAGTGCTGTACTTCACATTTGCAAACTGTTTTTTAACTTTTCAAATTGCTTTCATATTGGGTACACAATTTAACAAAGAAGAGCAGACAACTCTTTCAGAAAGAACCATCTGCTCTCCTGGTTTCAGAGATACTGGAAGGGGAGGGGCATGGAAAAGGAAATAGGATGTTTAAGAGAGCTCGGGACCCTTTCTAATCATCCTTGATGCGTTGGCCAGATGTGGGATGTTAGAGCCTAAAGAGACCTTAGTGATCATCTAGCCCAACCTCCTCATTTCACACATGGGGAAACTGAGGTTAAGGGGCTTAACGTCACAGGAACACTGTCTGTACAATTAGGGGCGAATCACTAAACCTTTCTAAGTTTCAGTGTCCTTGGATAGCAACTGATGTCATCATCATCACCATTACCACCGCCGCCGCCACTGCTGGCATTTATAGAGTGCTTTAAGGCTGGCAAAATGATTGATAAATGTCATCTCTTTCTATCCCCCCAACAACTCTGGGAGGGAGGTGCTATTATTATCCCCCCATTTTACAGTTGGGGAAACCGAGGCAGAGAGGTTAAGTGACTTGTCCAGGGTCTCGCAGCCAATAGGTGTCTGAGGCCTCATTTGAACCTCCCTGACTCCAGGTCAAGTATTCTATCCAATGAGCCAGCTCCCTGGCTTACAGGGTGGTTGTGAAATTCAAATGAGACAAGGTAGAAGGAGCTTTGCAAACCTGAAGACACTATCTAAACGTCCATTATTGTTGCTTTGATTATTGTGGAGCCCAAGTCTTATGGAATCAGGGCTGATGCTCTTTCCACTACACATTGACATGTGTCCCCTTGGAGATCCCACCTTGCCAAGTCTCCTGAGCTCCTGGTCAAGGCCCCAAGTTGATCAGCTGTCTCCCTGTTAAGGTCAAGCCCACCACCTTTCTGCTCACATTCATCCACCAGAGCTCTCCCTCTACCTTCCACTCCACTTCCCCAGGCTCCCTGCTATTCATAAAAAAGTCTAAAATCACTGTATTTCAGAGCTGGAGGGGACCTGATGAGTCACTTAGTCCAACCCATAGCAGAGCAGGGATTCCCTAATAATATCAATATCTAGCATTTATATGGCACTTCACAAATATTGTCTCCCACCTTAACCTTACTACAACTCTGGGAGGGAAGTGCCATCATTATGCCCATTTTACAGATGAGGAAACTGAGGTTTGCCTAGGGTCCCAAAGCTAGTAAACCTCCAAGGCTGGATTTGAACTCAGGTCTTCCTGATGAAAGATCCAGCACTCTATTTACTCTGCCACCTAAGGTGGCACCAAGCCCCTACTTGAAAACTTCCAGAAGTAGAGAACTACTGGACTCTCAGGCAAACTATTTTTTGGGGGGGGGGTCAATGAGGGTTAAGTGACTTGCCCAGGGTCACACAGCTAGTAAGTCTCAAGTGTCTGAGGTCGGATTTGAGCTCAGGTCCTCCTAAATCCAGGGCTGGTGCTTTATCCGCTGAGCCAACCTAGCTGCCCCCAATTCTCAGACAAACTATTAAGGGCAAACCAAGAAAGTGTAGAGATTACCTACTTCCACACAGCTCACTTTACAGATAAAGAAACCAGGGACCAGAGAAAGAAAGTGACTTGTACATTCACTACCTCCTGAGGCAGCACATTCTACATTAAGGCAGCTCTATTTCCATTCCAGACCTATGCTTTTTTCAGTATCCCAGTGGGAAAACTCCCTCCACCAGTGTAGATGAGCATCTCTCATGTAAACTATAGTCTTTGTTGCCTGGGGAGTACAGAGAGGTCTGATGACTTGTCCACAGATATCCAGCTATTAACTGTTAGAAGCAGAGCATGAACTCGGGTCTTCTTGCCTCCTAGCCCTACACTTTATTCTATGCCTCTCAATGTAAGGTGGTGCTTCTCTCTGCAGCTTATGTTGGCTCTTTTTAGTTCTGCTGTCTGGTCAATGCCAAACAAGTCCTTCAAATACTTTCAGGCAGGGTAGGATTCTTAAACTAGGATCCATGAACTTGGGTTTTAAAAATATTTTGGTCATTGTATTTCAATAGAGTGACTTTTCTTTGTGATCCTATATATTTTACTTTATGCGTTTTTAAAAGTGCTATTCTGAGAAGGAATCAACAATCTTCATCAGAATGCCAAAGGGGTTTGTGACACAAAAGTAGTTAATAATTCTTGCTTTAAAGGAACTATCATGGCCCCACCTCTCCCTGATTTGAACTCAGGTCGTCCTGAATCCAGGGCTGGTGCTCTATCCACCGTACCACCTAGCTGTCCCTTAGTCCAAAGATTCTTAACCTAGAATCTGTGAACTTGTTTTGTTGTTTTTTAAAAAACATTAATTTAGGGGCCTCAGACACTTAACACTACTGTGTGACCCTCAACAAGTCACTTAACCCCAATTGCCTCACTAAAAAAATTAAAATTAAAAAATTAAAAATTTTAATTTTTTTCACAATTATATGTAAAGATATTTTTTGAGTTCCAAATTTTCCTCCAACCTTCCTTTCCCTCCCCTTTCCCGAGGCCAGCAAGCAATTTGATATAGGTTATACATTACAATCACATTAAACGTATTTCCACATTAGTCATGTTGTAAGAGAAGAATCAGAACAAAAGGAAAAAATGCAAGAAAGAATAAACAAGACAATAACAAAAAAGCAACAACAAAAGTGAAAATAGTATGCTTCAATCTGAATTCAGACTCCATAGTTCCTTTTCTGAATGTGGAGAGCATTTTCCACCATAGGTCTTTTGGTACTGTCTTGGATCATTGTATTGCTGAGAAGAGTTAAGTCTATCACAGTTGATCATCACACAATGTTGTTGATTCCATGTACAATGTTCTCTTGGTTCTGCTCATTTCACTCAGCATCAGTTCATGCCAACCTTTCTAGGTTTTTCTGAAATCCATCTGCTTATCATTTCTTTCTTTTAAGTGTTTTATTACTTTCCAGTTACATAGGAGGATAATTTTCAACATTTGTTTTCACAGGATTTTTAGTTCCAATTTTTTTTCTCCTGCCCTCCTTTCCCTCCCTCCTCCCCAAGCCACTTATCATTTCTTACAACATAATAGTATTCTATTACATTCATATACCACAACTTGCTTAGCCATTTCCCAATTGTTGGGCATCCCCTTGATTTCTAATTCTTTGCCACCACAAAAAGAATGGCTATAAGTATTTTTGTTCATGTAAGTCCTTTCCCCTTTTATGATCTCTTTGGGATATAGACCTAGTAGTGGTATTGTTGGGTCAAAGGGTCTTTTGGGCATGGTTCCAAATTATTCTCCAGAATGGTTAGATCAGTTGTGAACTTGTTTTTTTAAAAATATAATTACTTTCCTTTGTGTTTTCTTTTATGTATCTAAGAACATTATTTTAAGAACAGGTTCATAGGCTTTATGATATTGCAAAAGGGATCCACAGTACAAGAAAGGTTATGAACTCCTGATCTAGACTTTTTTTTTTTTTGCAGGGCAATGGAGGTTAAGTGACTTGCCCAGGGTCACACAGCTAGTCAGTGTCAAATGTCTGATGCTGGATTTGAACTCAGGTCCTCCTGACTCCAGGGCCAGTGCTTTATCCACTGCGCCACTTAGCTGCCCCTAGTCTTGACACTTTCATTTTTGTTTTTGTTCAGTCTTTTAAGTCATGTCCAACTCTTTGTGATCCATTCGGGATTTTCTTGGCAGATACTGAAGTCGTTTTCCATTTCCTTCTCCAGCTCATTTTACAGATGAGGAAACTGAGGCAGGTACGAGTAAGTGACTTGCCCAGAGTCACACAGCTAAGGCACAGTAAGTGCCTGAGACTGGATTTGAACTCAAGAAGATGAGACTTCATGCTTGACGATCTATCCACTGAGCCATCTAGCTGCCTTCATTTTTTTTTTTTTTTTGGTGAGGCAGTTGGGGTTAAGTGACTTGCCCAGGGTCACACAGCTAGTTAAGTGTTAGGTGTCTGAGGCTGGCTTTGAACTCAGGTCCTCCTGAATCCAGGGCCAGTGCTCTATCCACTGCGCCACCTAGATGCCCCGCTGCCTTCATTTTTACAAAAGAGTAAACTGAGGTTCAGAGAAGTTAAGTCATTTGCCCAAATTCACACAGGTAGTAAATAACAGTCAGCATTTGCACCCAGGTCCTTGACTGGGCAAACAGTGTACCATGATGTCTCACTTATCTAGAGGTTACATATCCTGCAATCTCCCCTATCCAGAACACCAGCAAAAAACCCACAAAAAAAACAAAACCAAAAACAACTCTGGGCAACCAAAAAAAAAAAAAAAAAAGAGAGACCTCAGGGCAGCCAAAAATGAATTCCCCAAAACTCATGTACTGAAGTTCAGGCCTTATTCACAGAAGAGCTTGCCACCTATATACCCTTATATTCATTCTATTTCAAACTATTGGTTTATCTGATGTCTTAGCACACCAAAGACCAAAGATCGGGATGGCTGATTAGGCCAGGCATGCTTATAACAATGAGAAGGGAGAGCCAACAACTTGACATTGAAGAATGAGGCAACCTAACGAAAACAACATAAATAAGACAAAGAGATCCAAAATATACCACAGTCTAGGATGACCTAATGTCAGGGCAGAGGGTATCACTATGTTATATACAGTACGATAAATGATGCCCATGATGATAACTCCTGGGCCAACGAGAATATTTTCAACTCTAGCATCAGCATTCTTGGTTTAGGAAAGCAGAGAAGTGTGTCACACATTTTTAGAAAGAGTTTCATCCCCAAGTGGCTAAAATGAAAAAGATAAAAGCTGGTGCTTGATGGGACATGCTTCAGTTATCTGGAACATTCAATGATAACGGCTCATTCTCTGATGATAGTGGATAAAAGACAGTAAAATGCTGTCCAAATTATCCACATTGTTGGGGCTAATAGCAATAACCGTTAGCACAATTATACCAATACAGCAATAACCTTGCATCTTTAGAACCTGTCATACCTTACAAAGCATTTTTGCTGATAATATCCAAATTATTGCCATTTGGCTTTGAGATATATTACAGGACTTTTTTTTTGTCTCACAGAGCCTTTTCTTCCTATTTATGTTTCACTCTGGCTGACATTAAAATGAAATTCCATTCTCTGAGCAATGACTGGATGATGACAGGAGTACCCAAGAAGTATGCTGGGTTTACTGTTGTTGTTCAGTTGTTTCAGCCATGTATGACTCTTTATGACCCCATTTGGGGGTTTCCTTGCCAGAGATACCGGAGTGGTTTGCTATTTCCTTCTCCAGCTCATTTTACAGATAACTGAGGAAACCAGGGTTAAGTGACTTGCCCAGGGTCACACAGCTAGTAAGTGCTTAAGGCCAAATTTGAACTTGGGTCTTCCTGACTCCAGGTCCAGTGATCTAACCACTGGGCCATTTAGCTGCCTCTCTGATGCTGAATCCGTTTTTAAAGTTATCTATGTCACATTCCTGGTTGACTCTCCTGACTCTAAATCTATGACCCTATTACTAGATAATCTGTAAGTTCCCTGTTAGCTCCACATTTTTTGACACAGAGGAAGCAAGTAACAAAGCGAGGATTCAAATTCACATTCTCAATTTGAAATGAAGCATGTTTCTACTACGTCATCCTGTTTTAACCAGAGAGTCACTGTAGGCAGGGATTTATTAATACCTGAATATGTTTTATTTCATTTATTCATTCATCAACCATTTAACAATAGCTACCATTTATATGGGGCAGCTAGATGGCACAGTGGATAGAATGCTAGGCCCAGAGTCAGGAAGACTCATCTGCCTGAGTTCAAATTCAGCCTCAGATACTTACTGGCTGTGTAACCTTGGGCAAGTCACTTAACTCTGTTTGCCTCAGTTTCCTCACCTGCAAAATGAGCTCAAGAAGGAAATGGCAAAGAACTCCAGTATCTCTGTCAAGAAAACCCCAAGTGGGGCCATGAAGAATCAGACAGGACTGGGGAAAACCCCATTTATAGATCGCTAAGGTTTGCAAAAGGCTTTATATTTCTTGTCTCATTGGATTTACTGAATGCCTTCTAGGTGAGAGGCACTGTGCTAGGCCCTGGGAAGAATGCAAAAATGAATCAGACACAGTCTCTATCCTCAAGCAACTTGTATGTCCTTTCTCACGCATAACACCAGCAATCAGCATCAAGAAGCATTTTTCTTACTATCTGACCGATGGCTTCCCATAGCTAGAAAGCTAATAAGCATCACTCCTGGACTTCCATGGGGTTTCCCTTCATGAGACCCAATCATATTTCCTCATTTATCCTCTCAGTGTCCCTGACAGAGAAGAAAGGAGTGCTAGGGCTCAAGAGAAGAGAGGAGGCCTGGAATTATTCTCCCCATTTCACAGATGGGACAACTAAAGGGCAGAAGGGGAGAGTCAGGGGAAAGAAAGAACTGGGACTAGAAGTTCCATACCCTGGTTGTTGATTCTTAGCCTTCAGGAATAACCCCCTAGTGACTACCTCCCCTCCTAGGATGAGCAAAATCAGCATCCCCTCCTCCTTCCCTGCCCAGGGTCTCCCAGGCAGGTGGAAAGCAAGGGCCTTAATCACCTACAACAATAACATCCTTATCTCCCCTTCTCCCCCATGTGTCACCAGCCCTCTCTCCCTCCCTCCCTCTCCTTGAAGAATCGGTCCAGGCGAGCTGATGAGTCTTGCTCTGGGTCAATAGATCTCACCCAAATTTAGCAAACCAGCCAGTACAGAGACAGAGATGGAACAACACTCGCTCCAAACCATTTTAGTGGATAAATAAAATGACTTCCAAGTAAGTGAGGCCATTTGTCAAGTGACTTTACCCACTAAAGGCAGAAGCAAGTTCTCTCTGGTTGAGCCCCTTTGCTTTAGGCCAGTGCAAGGATCCACAGCCCAAAGAGGCCTGCCTGGTCACCCAGCTTAGGTCTCCACCTCTCTCCAAAGCCAATTTCTCCCCTTTTGCAAAATGGGTTGAGTCTTGAGGGGAGAAGATAATGATAAAATAATATCTTACTCTAAGGTTTGCAAAGCTCTTTATATATGCTGTCTCATTTGACCCTCATACCAACCCTAGGAAGCAGGGGCTATTATTATCATCTCCATTCTACAGGTGAGGAAACTGAGGCAGACAGTAGTTAAGTGACTTGCCCTGGGTCACACAGCTAGTAAGTGTCTGAGGCAGGATTCACATTCAGACCTTCCTGATGCCAGTTCAGTACTCTATCCACTGCTCCACCTTGTGGCCAAAAGTTACCTAGCTAATATAAGTCATTGTAGAAATCAATATATTTGTCCTTTGTAACAAGAAAAATAGGAACTACTGTGGTTTCCTTGATATCAATACCTTATTTAAGTCTTAGAGGAGTTGGTTGAAGCACAGGATGACTTGCACATGTGGTCACAAAGCAATAACTATCAGAAGTGGGATCTGAACTCCATCCTTCCTGACCCACAGTCCAGACCTCTTTTGATCACATTTCCATTGCCTTTCCATTCTTTATTTTCTCTAAATCCTGAGGAGTATATGACCAGGTGTATGAATGTGAACAGTTTACAATTCACAATTGTCTTTATAAAAACATCTCCTCTCACAACTGCCCAGACAGATGGGGGTGTAAAATGGGGATACCCATTTTACAGATGAGGAAATTGAGTATTGCAGAGGTGGAGAGTACCCCCATGACCCTTCATATAGAAAACCACAGAGCCATGACCATTTCTTCCAATCCCATCCACCCTGCTGCCTCACAGCTCACCCAGTTACTACTCAAGTTGATCTCTTACTTTTATTTAGATTGCACAAATTAAATATTAATGCAAGAAGGTGCCATTGACTAAAACTCCAATCACCTGGCATGGCCCCTAAGCTGAGAAGATGCTGAAAGCACAGAATTATAGTGATGTATCATTAGCTCTTAGAGATCTATTTATTACACAAACTACTGGCTCAGTCTATTTCACTGCACTCTGTATTTCTCTTAGACAATAGAGGGTCTGGCAGGGGTTTTTTTGTTGTTATTTGTGTGTGTGTGTGTGTGTGTGTGTGTGTGTGTGTTTTTCTTTCTTTCCCTCTGTCAATGGCCATACCTTTGCACTCTACATTATGGTTCAGAACATGAGGCTTGAAGTAAGAAAATCTGGCTGGGTTCAAATCCAGGCACTAATACAGACTATGTAATAAATGCTCATTGATTGGCTCTGCCACCTACCAGCAGGGTGAGCTTGAGCAAATCAAATCCCTTCTCTTGGCCCCAGTTTCTTCACTTGTAAGGCAGAGAGAGTCATAACTGTCCTGCCTGCCTATCTACCATATATAGACTTACAGACTTTGTGGGAGCATGTGGATGAGAAATGAACAGGATGAGAAGCGATGAATGGGATGAGAACTGTATGGACCTGCAGCATTAGGAGTGCCCATATTAAGGAGATGGCAAACATGTCCATGTATTTGCATAAATGCAAAGCACTGTGGTAGAAGCTGGGGACATAAAGACAAACTGGAACAGTCCCTGCCTTCAAGGATTTTGCATTTCACTATTCAAAGTCCCTGGGTACAAGGTTCTCCACAACCTAAGGCATCATTAACTAACTCCTCACAAATAGGACATAGCATAGGGACCTACACACACAGGGGTATGGTACAATGGGGGTGGGGAATAGAACCAGGAAAAGAAAGAGGAAAGGGGAACAGACAGAAAGTATAGGAGGAAGGAGGCAGCTAGGTGGTGCAGTGGATAAAGCACCAGCCCTGGATTCAGGAGGACCTGAGTTCAAATCTGGCCTCAGACACTTGACAATTACTAGTTATGTGACCCTGGGGAAGTCACTTAATCCTTATTGTTCTGCCAAAAAACAACAACAACAAAACAAACTATAGGAGGATACAAAGGCACCAGAAATCATCTGGCCCAACCTCCTCATTTTACAGATGAGAAAACCAAGGCCCAAAGCGAAGGTGTTGAATTAGAATGCTGATGCCTAGGACATGTTTGTCCTTTGTCCCCGGAAGGGTAAGCATAGATTTAGAGCCAGGAAGAACTTTAGAGGCCCCCTCCTTTTACAGATGAGGAAACTGATGCACAGGAAAGCTAAATGACTTACTCAGGATCACCAGTAAGTCTCTGAGGAAGGATTCACACCTAGGTCTTATGGCCTCAAGTCCAATGCCCTATCCACATTGTCACTGTGCCCTGCTTCCCTCCATCTAGAAGGTGGAGGCAGCCTAGATTTTTGTCCGTGAAGCACCTCTGCAAAATTCCCCTAAGTAATGGCCACTAGATCCGATCTCACCATCCCCCCTCCTCCAGATAACTTTTCACCTTTTGCAGAAGAATCACATTGTAGCCAAGAGCAGCACAAGCTGGAGAGCCCTATGGCTTTCATCTTTCCTTCAGGATGGGACAGCAAGGAATGGGTCTGGCAAGAATGATTTCTGGACTGAGAGGGTGCTGTCCATGGTAGCCAAAAGGGCACCTGGACCCATTCAGGCCATCTCTCTCCTTAAAACTCAAACTTAACCATCTCCTTCAAGCCCTTGCAACATCTTCCTCCCCCCAACATACATACATACACACACACACACAGGCAGCTTTTAATGAGGGAGCAGCTCACAGGTTGCCCAGCATCATCCAATCTGCTGGCATTGCTGCCTTTGAAGCTTCCCAGTCCAGAAGACCATTTATCTCCACAATTTGCAGAGAAAGCCTCATAAATCATGTCTATACACAAAGAGATTACTACTTTGGAAGATCCTTTCAAAGACATCTCACAAAGACACCACAGACCTGCTGGGGCAGTCGGGTTCTCTTCATTACCTGCCTACCTGTGTGTACTCCTATCCAGACCAAATGGACACAATCACTTTCCATCCCCAAATCACCAGAGCAGAACCCTCATTGTAAGAGGTCACCATTAAACTGGGCTTAAGAAGTAGTGTGTGAAGATGAGACACTGACCCATGGGACACTGGCAGAATCTCCTCACAGGTGGTCCAGGGCACAACCATTAATAATAATATCACTTTAATAATTAATCTTTATTAATTACTAATGATTAATCACTATTATTTAGTAACCACCAATAATAGTAATAGTTTAAAAGTACAGAGCACTTTACATATATTATCTCATTTGATCCCTATAACATCCTTATGAAGAAGGTGTTATTATCAACATTTTATTGATGCAGAAACTAAGATGCAAAGGTTAAATGCCCTAAGGGTCACATAGCTAATAAGTATTCAAGGAAGAATTCAAACTTTGGTCTTCCTGACTCCTGACCTACTACTCTGCCATAAGAGTCTCAACTGGCAGAATTGAGCCATTCTAGGGCATAGATAGATAACTGAGACTGCTATCAAGGTTTACAAAAGGTGGTTCTCCCCTGTGAGACTGGTGGTACAAATGTGATCATACCTCTTTTACAGAAGAGGAAACTGAGGCTCAGAGAAATTAAGTCACTTGTCCGTGGGCCAATAACTACTGAGTGATTGTATTAGGATTCAAACCCAGGTCTTCTCCCTCCAAGTCCAGGGTTTGTTTATCTTTTTCTTTGAATTTAAGAAGCATGAACATTACAATATACAAATAGTCAATAAACAATTCAATTACAAGGAACAAAAATGTATATTAAACTATAAACTTCTGTCATGTAATTTTAAATGTATATTAAATTTAGACCAGTTATAATAAACTGCCCTTCTTGTCTGCATCTTCTTCTGAACTTTCTTCCTTGCATTTTAAAAAGTGTTTCATTAATGCTCTTTTCTTTTGTTCTTCCTTTTTTGGATCACTACCCACAAACTCACTCTCTAAAATAGACATATTTCTATTATAAAGGGATGGATAATTCCCTTAGAACAAGTAAGTAGAATCAAATGAAATGAATCAGTGCAATCTGGCCCAGTCTGAAGACGCCTTTCTCCTGCACCTGCAGTCGATCATCTCAAAGGGGCAGAAGGGATGCTCCATCACCAGCCTTCTGAAGGTAAGCTTGGTGCTGGCACCAATCAGAGTTCAGGAGTCTTGCAAAGTTGTCTTCCTGTACATTATTGTGGTAATTAGGTCAATCATTGTCCTGCCCAGCACTCCTTCTGATACACCAAAGTGGCTTCTTGAGAAGATTAGACCCTGAAGAGACCTTATAGATAATTAAGTCCAAACCCTTCATTTTACAGATGAAGAAAGTGAGTCCCAGAGAAGGAAAACATCTTTGCTCAAGATCACCAGTTTGTGGAAGAACCAATCTCATTCTCTTCTGTTTTCAAGGATAAATAATTCCAATTTCCCCTTGTTTGATCACTCATAGGTGTCCTTCTTCAGAGTCAGAAAGTTTTCCCATAGGTTCTCCCTGAATTATCTTTTTTTTTTTTTGTGCAGGGCAATGAGGATTAAGTGACTTGCTCAGGGTCACATAGCTAGTAAGTGTCAAGTATATGAGGCCAGATTTGAACTCAGGTCCTCCTGAAGACAGGGATGGTGCTTTATCCACTGCACCACCTAGCTACCCCCCTCCAATTATTTCTTGTGGTGATTCAACCCCGTTCCCTTTCATTTATTATTTTTTTTTAAAAAAAAAAACATTTTTGAGCACTTCCTATGTACCCAGCCGTGTGTGGTCACTCACCTCTGCTGGTTAAGTCCTCCCTATCCTTCAAAGCTCAACTTAAGCATCCTCTCCATCACGAAGCTTTTCCTCATCCCTAAACCGGAAGTGATCTTTCTGTTCGGATCTCACATGGCCCTTTGTAATCAGTTAACTAGCATTCATTAAACACCTCCTATATGCCAGGCATTGTGCTTAGCACTGATACCTCTCTCACCCATTTAGCACATTCTAATTTGTATTACATCAATTATTATGTCCCTCTCTCTCCAGCTGGACTGTAAGTTTTTGAGGACCCTCATCGAGGCTGAGTGGAAAGAGTCTCAAAGTCAGGTGAGACCTGGATCTAGCACTTACCACTTACTCATCCGAGCCTGATATTTTTTGGACATGGCCAACGCAGGACTTTGTTTTGTTTGACTATGCATATTTGTTACAAGGTTTGCTATGTTTTCTTTTTCAGTTAGGCAAAGGGAGAGAGAGATGACAGGGAGAAAATTAGACTTGCTAATTAAAAAAATAAAAATAAAAAACTCCTGAGACTCAGTTTCCTCATTCATAAAATGGGGAAGGATAATAGCTCAGAAGGTTGTTGTAGATCTTAAATCAGTTAGTCACTCAATATACAATTATTAAGCCCCAGCTGTGTGCTTGGCTTTGTGTAAAGCACTAGGGATACACAGAAAGACAAAAGGCAATCCCTGTCCTCAAGGAGTTTACAATCTAATGTGGGGGTGGGAGAGAGACAACATATAAAAAGAAGCAGTTGGGGGGGGGTGGAGGAGAGAAGTTGCTCAGCATAGGGGCAAGATGGATAAATTGAAAAGAGTGCAGTTAGGTGGGAAATGAAGAGAGGTCTGGACCTTGGTGTCCTTGAAGAGAGGTCTCTGACCTCCAATCAGAGAGGAAATGGGATCCCAGGGGCAGGGGTTACTAATGTAGGGTGAATTCCAGGGCTGATGTGATCTTGCAGGATGAAGAGATTCCTGAGACATGATGGGAAAGTCCAGAAGTCTACATGTGAAATCGAATAGTGTACAGTACATTTTTCAAACCATCAAGTGCTATATAAATTTTTGAACAGAGGAAATGGAAGGCACTGGCAGTGTCTCCCCAGAGGTTTTTTTCCCTTTTCTGGGAATGTGTTCAGCAAACCCTCAAGTCTTATAGAAATTAATTAATTCAATCAACAAGTGTTTTTAAGTTCCTGCACTGTGCAAGACATTGGGATAGGTTCAGGGTATTTAAAAAAACCAAACCAGTTCCTGGCCTCAGGGAGATTACATCAATTGATCATTAAGCATTTATTAAGAGCTCACTGTTTGCCAAGCACTGGGCTTAGTACTGGGGATATAAAGAAAGCCAAAAACAGTCTCTTCATTCTATTGGGAGACATGATACTTATACGGATTAGTAAATATATGAGAATTTGAGGAGGGAGCTACTAACAGTTGGGGGATTGGGAAAGTGTGCCAGCCTGAGTCTGTAGGGAAGCTGAGCCTTGATAGAAGCTAGGGATTCTAAGGACAGTGAAGAAAAGCAAATTATTATTATATATAACTTGGGCAGCTAGGAGGTGCAGTGGATAGTGTGCTGGAGTAAGGAACTCTTCCTGAGTTCAAATCTGGCCTTAGACACTTATTAGCTGTGTGACCCTGGGCAAATCACTTAATACTATTTGCCTCAGTTTCCTCATCTGTAAAATGAGCTGGAGAAGAAAATGCCAAACCACTCCAATATCTTTGCCAAGAAAACCCCAAAAGGGGTCATGAAGAGTTGGACACGATTGAAAAATGACGGAACAACAAATTATAACAATTTATGATTGTTATTAAAAACAGTGAGAGAAATGGCATGGTATATTCTGGACACACACACACACACACACACACACACACACACACACACACACCCCTCAGTAACTATGGAAGTAGCCAATAATAGGTACCCAATTTGTGAAACCGAATTAGAGAATGGAATAAATGATGGTCAACATCATGAAAACAGAAGTCTAAATCCCCATTCTCAGGGAACTCCAAGTCTAACTGGGGAGATGGAACACCCACACAGGAAATCATACCAGAGCAATCCCAAAGCTACTAGGGAATAAGGGTGAGCTGAGAAATGCAGGCTTGGTGCTGAGGACAGATGGAGTGAGAGTCATTCTGCTCCCATGTGAGAACCTCCAGCTGTCTACAGTCAGCCTAGCCTCCTCCGCCTGTTGCTGGAAATAGGAAGTGGATGCCCTTTTCCTGCCCTGTGCTCAACTCCACGGCTCTTTTCCCAGATGGAGAAGAGGATGGGGTAGGTTGGGAGCATTCCTCTGAGTCATCACTCAGCTTCAGAAGGAAGTTAACTTATTTCCCCTCTCAGGAACTGTTTCCCCTTCTATAAAACAAAGGGTTCAAACAAGTGGACTCTGCGGGTCTCTTCCCAATTCTAAAATTCTCTGATTTTCTATTTCTCCAGAGGAAGCTACTGCGAAGTGGAACCACATGATCAAGCTCTGCTTGGCGGGGTGAGGGGGGCGAGCCCAGGGAGGGAAACAAAACATGTCCAGGATGGGAGCAGATCTACATGATCTGGATTTCTACCCAGTTCTACCTAGATAATGAAATGCATATATTAAATTAATAACAACGCCACCTAGGAGGATCACTGATTTGTGAGTCCGAAAGGACCCTGGAGATCACTCATCCAAACCCCTCATTTTACAGATTAGGAGCTAAGGCTGAGAGAAATCAAGCAACTTGAACTAGGACACATAGGTCCTAAGTGACAAAGGCAGAATTAGAACCCAGGGCCTTCCAGCTCCTCCTCCAGGGTTCCTTCTATGCACCATGCTGCCACTTGTATAACCATTCCAGAATTACATTTTTTTTTCTGGAGGCCATCAGGGTCAAGTGACTTGCCCAGGGTCTCACAACTAGTATGTGTTTGAGGCCATATTTGAACTCAAGTTCTTTCTGATTCCAGTGCCAGTGTGCTCTATCCACTGCCACCTAGCTGCCCCCTCTGAATTTTTTTTCTTTCTTTCTTTTTTTTTTTTTAGTGAGGCAATTGGGGTTAAGTGACTTGCCCAGGGTCACACAGCTTGTAAGTGTTAAGTGTCTGAGGCCGGATTTGAACTCAGGTACTCCTGACTCCAGGGCTGGTGCTCTATCCACTGCGCCACCTAGCTGCCCCCCTCTGAATATTTTTAAAGAAATATAAAACTAAAAATCAAATGATATAGAAAATGTAATACTGTGGTTTTCTTGTTAAAATAATACCTCCACTCATTTTAATAGATTCCTCCCCCTCCAAAGTCCTCTCCCATTTGAGCTTTACAGCAATACCACAAGTGGGCCAAGGCAGGGCTTTTTGTCTCCCTTTTATAGTGGGGGAAACCAAGGCCCTAAGAGTGACTTGCCCAAAGCAAGGTACCATGCCGTCTCTCATTTGGATTGTGATTAAGGTGGGGTCTACCTGTGTAAGCATATGTTTGTGGTTCTTTAATATCTGACAAAAAGACTTTTTGCTGAAGTCCTCTTCTGCTGTTCCTCTGTGTGTGTGTGTGTTTAAGAGAGAGAGAGAGAGAATGAGAATGAAAATGAATCAAATCATTTGGTCCCCAGAACATCAGCTCCTCCAGGGCAGAGAGATTGGCTCTCTTTCAGTCACCTCTGGATGCTAGTTCCAAGAGTGAGTTTACACTGTCAGTGGATGCTCTCAATGAGAGGTTAAGCTTGACCCTCACACTGCCTGGAAAATTGGAAACTGATTTATTATTAATGATCTTTATGTATCTGCTGGGACTTAAGAAGGGGAGGGCCTCTCAGACCCATCATTTTGTCACTTCTGGAATAAGGTGGCTGGACCGGATGACCTCCAAGCCCTCTTCCAGCTCTAAGCAGAATGTAAGCGTCTAAGATCCTATAACCAACTAACTATGTGTCATAGCTGCTGAGGGAGAAGCAAGAGGAAGAAGGTAGACATTGTCACAACAGGTACCGAGGTCAGATAGAAAGAAGAGCTTCCCATTAGTGAGGGCTTTAAACCTAGGAACATTTTGCTGAAAGTTATTCATTAGAAATACGCAGGGGATATTTTCAGCACCACAGACACGTAGGATATAATTAGCTCATGTCTGAACTGTGAGTGTTTTAAGGTTGATGGAGCACTTTTCTTTTTCTTTTCTTTTTTTTTTTTTTTTTGAGGCAATTGGGATTAAGTGACTTGCCCAGGGTCACACAGCTAGAAAGTGTTAAGTGTCTGAGGTCAAATTTGAACTCAGGTCCTCCTGAATCCAGGGCTGGTGCTCTATCCACTGCGCCACCTAGCTGCCCCCGGGCACTTTTCTTTTAACAACTCTGTGAGGCAGGTACTGTCAGTATTATCATCCCCATTTTAAAGATGAGGAAAGTGAGGCTCTATTACTTGCCCGGTCACATGGTGAAGTAGGTTTTGAACCACACTGCCTCCTTGTGGAGCAGAGCTGTAAGTACCTTCCAGCTTCAAAACCCCAGAATTCTGCTGTGTGGGTGGGTACTCTGTGCAATATGTATGGTGTGTGTGTGTGTGTGTGTGTGTGTGTGTGTGTGTGTTTTGTGTGTATGCTATGGGAATTATGCATACTTCATGCATGGTGTATATGCTCTTGGTGCTGGGGTGGGTTATAGAATCAAGGGAGAGAGAGAGACAGAGAGACAGAGAGAGAAAGAGAGAGAGAGCGCGAGCAAAAGAGCACGAACGCAAAGGCAAGCATGAGCACGTCCCTAAAGGGTTTTGTCTGCCCCTGCTTTGGCCAATGGTTAGCACAAGAACCTATGCAGTCATTATACAATTATGGGAACAATATCAATGTTGATGCCTACCTCACTGATCGAGCTAATGTACAAATATGCAGACTTTGAGAGAGAACTGGGTAGGTGAAAGAACACAGGCACAACTCAGTCCACCGTTGCTCACCAGCCAAAATAAGCTACATACTATTCTACTGGGAGTCAAGGGAATATCAGAAGATGTATGGAGGTCCCTGGGAACTCCAGGATCACACACATCACCTTCCTCCCCCACCCCCAGGGATTGACAAAACAGCCACATCCTCTTGAGTCCAGTCACAGCCAAGCACAAGAACTCACCAGCCAAAGCTGGTGAGTGAGTGTCAGGGACAAGGTGATTCAGAAATTGTGCTGACACATGTACACAAAGCAGGAGGTAATAAATTACTGCCCCCCTTTCTGAGGGAGGAGTGGGGCGGAGGGCTCACTAAATATAGTTCACCTTATTGTTATTTACGTCTCTCCGTGCCAGGCGATTACTCCTGAAGCCTGTCTTACTCATCAGCAACTGCTGGTGCTTAATATGCCAAGATCAGTTGGAGGGGGAGAGAAGAGGGGAGACAGCACGCAGTTAGTTGTTGCTTTGCTGAATATATTTGGCAAACTCTGGGCAGTGAGTATTTCTTATCACCTCTCTTCTTTTCCTTCCTGCCCTTCTCTTCCTTCTTCCTCCCTTTTCCTTCTTCCTTTTCTTCCTTCCTCCCTCCCTTTCTTTCTATCCCTTCCCTTCATTATCTCCTTTCTCTTGCTCTTCCTTCTCTTCCTCCTTTCCATCCCTCCTTGCTCCTTTTCTTCTCTTCTTTCCCTTACTTTCTTCCTTCTTTCTCTCCTTCCCATCTCTCCTTCCCTCCTTTCCCTCATTTCCCCCCTCCTTCTTTCCATCTCTCCTTCCCCCTACTTTCTTCCTTCTTCTTACTCTCATTCCCATCTATCCTTCCCTTCCTCCTCCTTTCCTTCTCTCCTCCTTAATTTCTTCTCTTTTTCTTCCTTCCTGTCCATCTCTCTCTCTCTCTTTCCCTCTCTCCCTCTCTTTCCCTCTCTCCCTCTCCCCCCCCTCTCTCTCCCTCTCCCTCTCCCCCTCCTTCTCCTTCTCTCACTCCTACCTCTCTCTGTCTCTCCCCCCCTTCCCTCCCTCTTCCCCCCTGCTTCCTCCCCTCCTTGTGGTTAAAATTTAATTTGGGCAAGAACAGCTCAGTTGAGGCTCTGTTTGCTTTGCCCAATCCCTGCTATGTCTCAATCACTTGGGGGGAGAGGAGGTAGAAGGGAAGCCAACGCAAGAAGAAAGAGGAAAGGATTAATGACCCTTAGGATTTCAGATGACCTGACCCAATAGCCCAGAGCAGCAAAAGTTGCTTCATTAACCAAGATAGCTATGGTTCTTTGCCTCCAAACATCTTTTGATCTCTTAGAAGCCCAAAGCATCAAAGACATTCTAACCAGTTCTATTTACTTTGGGGGAACCGAGTCGTTTGCTTCCTACTGCCTGAGTAGGACAAAGCCACTGGGACCTCCATACTCCCAAGCCTCAGTGCCATTAGTCCACTTTTTAAGGCCCTTCTGGAGACAGCTGCCCGCTATTTCCCAGGATGAATAAATTATTAGAAATCAAATGCATTACTAGGAAATAGTTCATAGATTTCCTAGGATTTAGAGCCTGAAAGGCACTTAGAGTTCATCTAGTCCAACCCACTCATTTTACAGATGAGGAAAATGAGATCCAGAGATATTCAAGAACTTGCCCAAAGTCAAATAGGAGCAGGACCAGAATTTGACCACCACTGTTTCCTCTGACTTTATTATTTCCACAACACATTGCTATCTCTCATCAACAAATATGAGGCATGCCTGCTGTAGATATTTGGTCAATGGACTAGATCTGCTGAGCATACAAAGCAGGAGAATGTCTGGTTCCTACTCTTTGAAGATTTATTGTCTACTTGGTGAGACAGGCCACATACATGAAAAAAGTCCAACAACACAATGGCATAGAGCAGATGAGGTATGGACATAACATGCAAAGTGGTCATGGAAGGTTTTGTTGAGAAGGGACTTGAGCCAGACCCATAAAAACGGTCTAGAAAAAAGACTTAGACTAGTACAAAGGAAGTAGGGCAAACACTGTTAAGCAAAAACACGAAGTTTGGAATAAACAGTATTTTTGGAGGAAAAAAAAAAAACAAGATTGGTTAAAGCAGAGGGTTTGGGCAGGGAGGTGGCACAGTAGATAGTGTCCTGGGCCTAGAGTCAGGAAGACTCATCTTCTTGAGTTCAAATCTGGCTTCAGACACTTACTATGACACTTATCTATGTGACCCTGGGCTAGTGACTTAACCCTGTTTGCCTCAGTTTCCTCATCGGTCAAATGAGTCAGACGAGGAACTGGCAAGTCACTCCAGTATGTTTGCCAAGAAAACCCCAAATGGGGTCACAAAGAGTCAAACATGACTGAAAAATGACTAAACAACAACTTGGGCATGGGGGTTGGAAAGATCCCCAAATTCCTTCTTTTACTGGAAGCCTTTCCCAAACCCTCTTAATTCTAGGGTCTTCCCTCTGTTAATTACTTCCTATTTTTCCTGTATATAGCTTGCTCTCATTTGTTTACATGTTATCGCTCCCATTAGATTGTAAGCTCCTTGAGGGAAAGAACTGCCTTTCGTCTCTTTTTGTATCTCCAGTGTTTACACAGTGCCTGACACATGGTAGGCCATGCCTAGCACATAGTAGATGCTTGATAAATGGGTATTGATTAATTTGATCAATTGAAAGAAAGACTGGGTTCAGATTGAAGTAGATTCCTTAGTCCTAGAAGGGATCTCAGAGATCATTTTATGGATGAGGAAACTGAGATACATGGAGCTCAAAGGATTTACACCTTACAGACTAGAACCCTCTAATTTTATTTCAGTGCTATTTGTACTATACTGAGGATCATGGAGGGTCTTGAACATGAGCCTAAGGAGTTTGGAGCTTTGCTGAACTATCTTCCTGGGAATCCCAGTACCTGCCTTGGAACTTGTCCAGAAGACCTAGCCCTAAGACTTTTTCCTTTCAATATTCCTTTTTTTTTTTTTTTGAGGGAGGGGAGGCCCTATTTTTTCCTCTCTTGCTCAGGATGGAAGTACAATAGCCACTGACAGGCCAAATCCCACTACTGATCAGCACAGGAACCATGACCTGCTCTATTTCTGACCTGAGCTGCTTTGCCCTGCTTTGGACAACCTGGTAGCCCAACTCCAAATTTTACCTTTATTTATACTGATTTATATACCAGCTGTCTCCCCTGATAGGATATAAGCCACTTGAGGGCAGGGAGTCTTACATTTTTCTCTTTGTATCCCTGTATTACCTCAGACAGTAACTGGAACATAGTAGATTCTTAATAAATGCTTGTTGATTAATTAACTGATTCTGCTATCCATTCCTTTTTTCCCTTCTTAACCCTGCTGTCACATAATTCAAACCACATGTCTGGATTTATTCACACAGGAAAGAGTATCTACATTTAAAAGGAACTGGACAAGTCTAATAATTAGAAGTTTACAAAAGAGAAAACTACAGAGCCCCAGCTCCCTCATGACTCCATGATTAAAAAAAAAAAAGGAATGGAGTCTTTTGCTCAAACATTCCCCATGATGATGTAGGTCTGGCTCAAGTGACTCTCTCTGCTTGCTGGCCTGCTGCTGAGGACTCTGCCCACCTTCCTCTGGAACCCTAGAGTTAACTAGTTGTCTATTTTCCTTCTGTCCAAATTGAGGGAGGGGGGAAAAGGACTATTAAAACTACAGCATCTCCCATGATGCCTCCCCCACCCCAATATAGCATCCCATGGCTTCCAGGTCCACAAAAGCAAAAATAGCACCACATATAGAACCTAGGCCCAAATTTTGTCCCTTCCATTTACTACACGTCTGACCTTGGGCAAATCCTTTCACACTTCTAGGTCTCATTTTTCTAACCTTTAAAATGAAGAAGTTGGCCTAAATCACCTCTGAAAGGGACTTCGGAGGTTATCTCGTCTAATCTCCTAAGGTTCCTTTGAGACAAATGATCCTTCAAGCACAGGAATCACTGAAGGTTTTGAGCAGGAAAAGTCCTGTGCAAAGTAGTATTTTTAGGAAGATGAATCTGGCAGTTTTCCACTGAAGCCCTAGTCATTGGGAGGTGGAGGTAACCCTTGGGTTCTCAAAGCTCAGACTAGTACAAAGACTAGTACAAAGTCTCAAAGACCACGCTAGCTGGTCTTAACCAAGTTGGAAGAGCTTCAAAAGAGACCATATGTCCATTAATCAAAGATCTGACTTCAGTTAGGAGTATTTTTTTCAGCAGCTGATTTTTTTCTTTTGAGATACAGAGACTCATGAATAATAAAAACAATACCTCATATGTATAAAGCACTTCAAGGTTTACATTATCTCACAACAACCCTGTGAGATAGGTGCTATTCTTTCTTTCTTTCTTTCTTTCTTTCTTTCTTTGAGGGGCAATGAGGGTTAAGTGACTTGCCCAGGGTCACACAGCTAGTAAGTATCAAGTGTCTGAGACCAGATTTGAACTCAGGTCCTTCTGAATCCAGGGCTGGTGCTTTATCCACTGCACCACCTAGCTGCCCCATTTTTTTTTTCTTTGAACACTTCATGAATTTGCGTGTCATCCTTGCACAGGGGCCACGCTAATTTTCTCTGTATTGTTCCAATTTTAGTATATCTGCTGCCGAAGTGAGCAATGCTGCTGAAGTGAGCACGAGGTAGGTGCTATTCTAATCCTCATTTCAGGGTGTAGAAATGGATGATCAGAAAAGGTTGAGTGATTTGTCCAGATTCATGCAGGTAGCAGATGTCTGAGGTGAGATTACAAACCATTTCTTCCTGGCTCCAAGGTCAGTACGCAATCTATGCCACATTACGTAGAAACATAAATTGATGTAGGTAATCTCAAAACCAATGAAATCACTGATCCCAGAACTATTGAGTTAATCTGAGGGTAGTAGGTAGAGTCTAGGAAGAAGTTTAAGGCAAGGACACCAGTTAAACTATTGAAATAGTTCAGGTATGAAGTCGTCAAGAATTAAACTGGAGAAGTAGCAATAGGAATGAAAAGGAAAAGAGAGATAGAAGACCATGGACGACTCCATAGAAATAAAGAGATATCTAAATAACTGGGGAAATTCTAGTTATTCATGGGTAGGTTGAGTCAATCTAATTAAAATGACAATACCTAAATTAAGCTCCCATGTAACTTCTCTGAGGTAAGGAACTATTTTCCATTTTTTTTTTCATATCCCCAGAGCTTTACACAGTGATTTATCCATAGTAGGCATAGGCATTTAATAAATGTGTATTGAATTCATTTGAATTGAATTGGGATTTGATGACTAGATATGAGAGTTTAAAGGATTTAGAAAGAGTCACCAAGGTTAGGGTGACTGAGAGAATAGTGTTATCACTGACACAGGGAAGTGGATCTGACTTAGAGAGAAATGATCTTGAATTTGAGTTTCTCTGATTAATCCACCCATTCGTACCCATGATCACCTGGCAGAGAGCAGGTCCATAAAGGTATGGTACCCACAAAGTCAACAAAGGGGGACAAGAAGCACAGAATGGAGATGCCATCTGCCTTGATAGGGTATTTTTTGGGGAGCAATGAAGGTTAAGTGACTTGCCCAGGGTCACACAGCTAGTAAGTGTCAAGTGTCTGATGCAGGATTTGAACTCAGGTCCTCCTGAATCCAAGGCCTGTGCATTATCCACCACACCACCCAGCTGTCCCTTTGATAGGGTATGGTACCAGGCAGCCTAGGAGAGTGTGTGAGCATTGGATACCTGCAAGGAAAGGTAGAAAAGCTTGACCCATTTGAAAAATTTGTGGTGCAAAATGATTAATATGGAAATGTTTTATGTGATTACACATGTATAATCTATATCAGATTGTTTATCATCTCAGGAAGTGGGGAGGAAAGGGAGGGAAGGATAGAATTTGGAACTGAAAACTTTTTTTAAAGGATGCCAAAATTGTTTTTACATATAATTGGGGTGAAAATTAACTACTCGAAAATTTTTAAAATAATATTTTGTGGTGAGCCAGAGTCAGCTAACCCCTCCCCCTAAACAAAAGTCAGAGAGGTGAGTAATCAGAGATTCCCAAATCACAAAAGAAGGGGCCAGGCCAAATGGCCAGGGCCAGGACAAGCTTTCTCAAGAATGCACTTGGAGCTCTCTTTCGCACAAGGGAAGGATTCTCAGGCCATGAGCAGGACGTGAGTTGCAGATCCTTCCCCAGTGGTGAGTGCCAGCTCTTGGGGGCCCCAAAATGCATGCCAAGTTTCTTTGGTACCAAGTATACACCTGCCTTAGGACAGAAACATGGGGCCTTTGACCATTAGGCTGCATCTTTTCCTACCTTTGAAAAGAAGGAAAATTTGGCAGCCTTCTCCAGCCAGAAAATTCTCTCTTTCATCTTTATGGATGCATCTCCTCCTTCCTAGGAGGAGCAGCAGAAGGTGGGAAGAAGGGAAGGGAGGAATAATTGGGAATGATAACACAAGAGCGACAGAAGGGATCAAATAGGGCAGAGAAGGAATTGGATGTTTAACCCAAAGGGAGTCCCAAGTGTGCCTAAATGTGTTTTCTTTTCTTAAAATCTCCCCTTCAGAAGGAGAGGAGGTCGATCTGTGGGGAGCAGGAGTGAAAGCTGGTGGCTGCATTAAAGTGTCTTTAAACTCGGACTGACAACATCAGCAAACACTAGGTCAGGGAGTGGTCATGCTGGCGGGTGAAGAGAGTCCCACAGCCTGATTTAATTGTAAGCTAATTGAATAAAGGAGCAGAATGGGGTTGAAAACAAGTCGGAAGCACTCTGTTAGGGACTGAAAAAGCACAGTTTTTCTCAACTTGATGCAAAAGTAGATCTATTACAGGTTTTCTGCCTGCAATGTTGGAGCGTTGGACAGGCTTCTGATGCCTAATGAGCTCATAGCTCAAGCTGTCTCTAACTGGGGAGCTCTTGAAAGATTTCAAGGCAAACTTAACAGCGTAGTTAGTTCTAGCTGGCTACCTGTCATCACTCAGGCTTCAGAAAGAGAGATACCTTATTAAAACAGTACAGGAGGCCTGCTTCTCCAGCAGGTACTCGGGAGGTCCTGATCATCTGAGGGGGCTGAGGACAAGGTTGTAACAAATGAGGCTGAGCTCTGGAGGAGAGGCTGAGCCATTGCCATGGCCTGGCCTGAGGCTAGGGTGACTGTTGCTATAATAAGGCCAGGCCAGGGCTCTAGGCACAGCCCACAGATTTCCAGGATTTAAGGAAGAGCCAGGGGGATGGCCAACAACTCTTCATCTCCTCATACTTATGGGTGGGAGCAGACTCATAGAATGGTGGAGCTGAGAGGGACTTCAGAGTTCATCTAATGAGTCCAGTCCCTTCATTTTATATAAACCGAAGCCCAGAGAGATGAAGTGGTCTTCCTTTTTTTTTTTTTTTCCAGGGCAATGAGGGTTAAGTGACTTGCCCAGATTCACACAGCTAGTAAGTGTGTAAAGTGTCTGAGGCTGGATTTGAACTCAGGTCCTCCTGAATCCAGGGCTGGTGCTCTATCCACTGTACCACCTAGCTACCCCTGAAGCATACTTTTAAAACTTTATTTTTCTTGTTTTGTGTGTGTTTTCTTTTGCAACATGGCTAATAGGGAAATATGTTTTGCATGACTTCACATATATAATCCATATCATATTACTTGCCTTCTCGATGGGTGAGGAAGGGCCAAGAGAGAGGAAGAGACTTTGGAATTCAAAATTTTGGAGAATGAATGTTACATTTTTTTGACCTGCAATTTGGAAATGTTTAATGAAATAAAAATATATTTTTTAAAAACAAGTTATTTCCCTTTTCTGGGTCTCCATTTCCTCACCTGTATAATGGAAAGTTTAGACTCAATGTTCTTTAAGGTTCTCTAGAGGTCTGTGTGCTACAGATGTTTGCTGTGGACTTCGGGTATGAGAGAAGTCCCTGAGCTTCAGATGTGAGGAAGGATATGAGTCTTAACATAGAGCATCTGCCACTCACTCCAAGCAGTCCAAAGGGACAGAGGTGGGAAGGATATGGGATGCCAGCTGCACTTGGGAGCCTAGTGAGGAAGGAAGACTTATCAGTTGAGGGGTTGGAGACATAATGTGTCAAAGGAGAAGAGCGGAGAATCTGGAATCAGGAGAGATCTGGTTACTAATCTCAGCCCTGGCCCTCACTAGCTCTGTGACCATGGGCAGTTTGAGTTGATTTTCTGAGCCTCAGTTTCCTCATCTGTACTGTGAAGACATTTGTACTGCCCACCAAGAGGACAGTGAAGAAAGCACCTACTAAAGCATATTTTAGGTGGGGCTTTAAAAGCACATGACTATAGTTATTCTATTTCTTCAGGAAACTCAGCAAAGATAATGATCTCTCCTCCCTCAAAGAAACCAAAGTGCTGCCTTGCCTATTGTACTGGCCCTAACTGACCATTCCTACAATTGGCGAGACAGCTGAAAAGGTCTAGGCTAGTTAGTAATTAGCTGTTAGCAATGCATAATTAACCAGCTGCTCAGTCTATGGAGAGGCCAAGAGTTTCGTGGCTATTGCTGATTACTGGGGATGGCGGTAATGAGGCAACCAAAACATGCTGTGTGGAAAAATGACCAGTCCCCTGGCATGGTGGTATCTCTTTCCTTTAAAAACAATCTGGATCCTTCTGACCTTTCCAGCCTCATCTCCTCCTGCTGCCCCCTCCTATGCTCCAGCCAAATTAGGCTATTACAGGTCTTGTGCCTTCCTGATTCCCACCCTCCCCATTAACATGAGCTGAAAATAATATCCACCTTTAAAGTGAAACGAACAGGCCATCTTCTCTTTAAAGCATTCCTTGAGCTGCTCTTTCTCAGTCAGAAATGATCTCCCCATCCACCCCCAACCCTGTAAACTTCATGTTACTTGGCCTGTCTTCTCCTTAGGCACTCAAGTGTTATTTGTAGCATTGTTATTTGCTGGTATGCCCTGTCCCTATCTTGGAATGTAAGATTCCACAATGGCAGGAACTGTGTTTTACTTAACCTTTGTATATTTTCTCCAGCGCTTAGTACACTTAGTAAATGTTTGGGGAATTAAATTGGGGATTACTGGGTCCCATTGGTCACTGTCCCTTGTGCCATGTCCACTGATGTCCTGCGGAGTCAGGGTATCTTAAGAGACACAAACAGATTATTGGAATTTTTTCCCATTTCTCCTAAGAAGACTCCTCAAGGTGGTGGGCTCCTTATGGTTTCTGTTAGTTACCTTTCCTGTGACTCAGCTTTTTTCTTTGTAACATGAGGGCTATGACAAAAGACATGGACTCATTCCTGCCTTCTTGGGTCCACCTATGCACAAGAATGGTAGTATCTGTAAATGTATGTGGGTGCAAGTGAAGAAAAGATTCTCATCTAACATTTCTGTTTTTTTGGTTTGTTTGTGGAGCAATGAGGGTTAAGTGACTTCCCAGGGTCATACAGCTAGTAAGTGTCAAGTGTTTGAGGCCACATTTGAACTCAGGTCCTCCTGAATCCAGGGCCAGTACTTTATCTACTGTGCCACCTAGCTGCCCCCCATTTTTATTTTTAAAGGGCATAATCCCCTGTTCTGTCCCACTTTGTGGGGATGGAATGATGGCAATGAAAAAAGCATAGTAAAGGAGTCTATAATCACAAAGTATTGATATATTATTATTATCAGTATTTGATTTTGAGATTTCAATGACCTTCAATAACCTTCCTCTGCAAGGAGCCACAATAATGGGAGGTAGAGATGGGGATTTGACCACTGCTTGGGTAGAAAGTAAGAAAAGAGGTCTCAGTCACCTTGGCCAGAAGTGTTTCCATGATTGATACACACTACAACAGGCAGAAATCCTAGAATGTCAGCTATGGTAGACCTGGAGGCATGGAATGTAGCAGTTGTGTGGCCCAAGCTCTGCTGTTTTCCTTTGCAGAGCATGGATTTCAGCACCAAGACAGCTCCTTTCACAGGTCCAGAGGCTGGAATAGGGGAAGTTCCTTCGGAGAGTTCTTATCCAAAGGTCTGGGAACTCATTCTTTTGTTTGTTCTTTAAAAAACAAACAAAAACTATTTGGGGGCAGCTGGGTGGTACAGTGGATAAAGCACCAGCCCTGGATTCAGGAGGACCTGAGTTCAAATCTGACCTCAGACACTTGACACTTGACACTTGCTGGCTGTGTGACCCTGGGCAAATCATTTAATCCTTATTGCCCCACAAAACAAACACACAAAAAACAACAAAAAACCCTTATTTTGGTAGATATATTTCAATATAATTGGTTTCCTTTGTAAGCCTATGTCTTTTATGCATTTCAAACTGTTCTGAAAAGGGGGATCCATGAAGCCCATGTCCACCAGACTGCCAAAAGGTTCCATGACACAAAAGGAGTTAAAAACCTAAATTGAAGCAATAAAAGTGTGGGGGAGCAAGCACTCACCTAAAGCGAACAAAACCCCACAATAATCATGTTTGGGGTATGTGTGGGTCCCAATAAGGTAACCCCCAACCCAGCAGACACACTGTATTTCAGACAGCCCATTTAACTCATTAAAATAGTAACATGCCTTAGAAGTTCTTTCATATGCTGGAAGTCATCAAAAATATGATGCCCCAAAGCCACTTTTCTGGTGGTGGGAGGGAAGGAGTGGTGTGAAGAATGTGAAATTTAGAGAGGCTAGGACCAAAGTACTGAAAGGGCTGGCAGATACTGCTGTTGAGATACCATTTTAAATGATCTTTGAAAATGTTTTTTAAAGTATGCCCAGTGGAAGAAGTACTTCAGGCCTGGAGAAAAACATATGTTGTCCCAATCTGAGAAATAAAGAAGAATAAAGTCTTTAAACCAGAGCACAATAAGCTCAACTTAAATTTCCAGCAAAATTCCAAGTGTTAGATGGATGTTTTATGAGCATTTAGAAAGGGAAGCAGTAATCACCAAGACCCAGATTGGTTTCATCAAGAAAAGGAATAGCAAACTAGCCATCTGTGCATAGGGTTACTAGTTTGATAGGTCAAAGGAATGCTGGAGATACAGTATGGCTGAATTTCAGCAAAGCATTGAACAATCTCATACTCTCCTTATGGCCAATATGGAAAGGCAGGTTAGATGATAGTAAAGTTAAAGTGTATACAGAAGGTATTGAATGATAATAACTCAAGGAGTAGCCATCATTGGGTCAATGCCAGCTTAGAAGGAGGATACTAGAGTAGAGCACCTCAGAGATTTGTTCTTGGTCCTGTACTACTGTCAATAACTTGGACAATGGTGATACTTATCCAAATTTCAGATGACACAAAGCCAGGAGGGGTAGCTAACAGGTTAGATGATATTAAAGATCCCAAAAGACCTCAACAGGCTACACCAATGGGACAAATCTGATAAGATTAAATTTAAATTGGATAAGTGAGAAGTCCTAGATGTAGAGGCAAGTAACCAACTTCACAAATACAAGGAGGAAACTTGTGGCTAAACAGCAATATATGTAAAATAAAGTTCTGGGAGTTTTATTATACTGGAAGATTAATATGAGTTGTAAGGATGAGATGGCAGCCAAAAAGTTAACATGATATTAGGCTGTGTGGAGAAAGGTATGGCTTCTAGAATGAGGAAGATGATGGCCCTGCTCCACTCTTCCCTGGTGAGATTCCATCTGGAATGCTGTGTTCAATTCTGGACACCACATTTTAAGTAGCTGGTTGAGAAATTGACCCATGTTTACAGAAGGGTGATCAGGATGATGAGAGGACTAACTAGGGAACATAACCTAAAGAGATAAGCCGAAGAAATCAGAAATATTTCGACTGGAGGAAAGAAGATATTTAAGGAGAAATAATAGTGGTCTTCAAGTACTAGAAGGGCTGCCACACAGAAGAACTAGGGAAAATAATGGATTCCAAGTTGAAGATTTCAGCTCAATGTAAGGAGAAGTTTCCTAATAACCAGAGATGTCCCAAAGTAAAGTAGTTTGCCTTTGGAGTTCATGGCATAGATGACCATTTGGTGGGAATATTAGAAAAGAAATTAGCAGACATTTCACCTCTGGGGTCTCTTCTAATATATATTTCTTTCTTTTTAAAATGAACTTATGGTTTCATTTTTCTTTTCTTTTCTTTTTTTTAGGCTATGGGGGTTAAGTGACTTGCCCAGAGTCACACAGCTAGTAAGTGTCAAGTGTCTGAGGTCGGATTTGAACTCAGGTCCTCCTGTATCCAGGGCCAGTGCTTTATCCACTGCGCCACCTAGCTGCCCCCATGGTTTCATTTTTAAAGGGAATTCCCAAGGATGAAATGCTCTCTATTCCTCTAATACAGATGTGCAACTTGTAGTCTCAGAAGGATGCCCAGGGTCAAGCTGCCAGTATGTGTCAGGGGCAGAATATGAAGCTAGGTCTTCCTGATTCTGAAGCCAGTTCTCTTATCCACCACATCACACAATCTTTCAAAAATACAAAACAAAACACAAAACTAACCCAGGTTATGCAAATTTAAAAGCTATCACTTTAGAAAATGTTGTTGTTGTTGTTTGTCCTTTATTATCCAAGAGGATCATGACATTGGGAGGTGATGTCATGACTTGCAGTGAATTGAATTTAAGTGAGACAGGGCTATGCAAATTCACCAACCTCACTCTCTCCCCCAGAGCCAGCTGGGTCCAGCGGAAAAATATACATCAGGATGACTGGAGATGGCCCCCGATGTTTTAATGCAGTTGGGGTTAAGTAACTTGCCCAGTTAGTCACACAGCTAGTAAGTATCTGGGGTCAAATTTGAACTCGTGTCCTCCTGATTCCAGGGCCAGTGCTTTATCCACTGTGCCACTTAGTGGCCCCACTTTAGAAGATATTATTCATTTGGCCTCCTTATGGGTAAATGAAGAGCCAAGCTATGCCACTCAGATCAGTGTAGATATGGGCAGAAAAGCATCTCTAAGAATAGATGGCTGGGGTTGCCACTGGATCTTAAGTACTTCTATGATTCCAAAAAGAAATTTCAATTGAGCTTCCAGGGTTGAGGATGGTAAGTACAACATGGGCTAATGAAAAGAACCTGTTGCTAAAAGTTAAAGTCCTTGGGTTCTAGTTCTAACTACTGAATCAGCAGGAGAGCCAGTACGCTCATAGGACTTAGAACTGGAAATGACCACAGAGATCATCTGGTTCCAACTAGATTTTGCAGATGAATAAACTTAAGCACATAGAGGTTTATTGACTTGCCCACAGTCACACAAGTAGCAATTAGGAGAGCTGAAATACTAACCCTGTTTCTCTTGACTCCAAATCCAATGATCTTTCGACTATATCACACTCAGGTAAGTGGCTGAAGCTTTGCTGACTCAGTTTCCCCATCTGTAAAATGGGGACAATAATTCTGACCATCCCATGGACGTCGAAGGGATAAAATGAGATGGTGCTTTAAAAAGTAAAGTAGGGGGGCAGCTAGGTGGCACAGTTGAGAAAAGCACCGGTCCTGGATTCAGGAGGACCTGAATTCAAATCCAGTCTTAGACACTTAACACGTACCAGCTGTAGGACCTTGGGCAAGTCACTTAACTCTCATTGCCCCACAAAAAAATTAAAAACAAACAAAAAAAAACAAAAAAAAAGTAAAGTAGAACAATCCCTCTACACAGGTTTTCTAACATTTTAATCTTTGTTGGAAAAAGCTTGCTCCACATCCCTTCTTCCTCACTGAGTTCTCTGAGCATGGAGGGACTATTTAAAGGCCCACTTGCCCCCTCAGTGATCTTGAAACCTACTGCTACATTGTTCTCTACCAAAGGTAGGGAGAGGCTAAGTAAATATTCATTTTTATACTGATTGAAGGGGTCAGTCAAGAGAATGAATAGGCTTTCCTACTTATGTGTGGTTGTGCCTATGAGCAAGTATTATTAATTTTTGATGAGGTCTGGGTCCAGTGGAGAGACAGACCCTAGGGAAATACTCTCTTAGAGAGGCTGCAATGGCTCTGAGATCTGAATCTTAGCCTTGTACCACTGCTCTTTGGCTCCTGCCTGGCTTCCTCTCCGATTGCCAATTCTGTCAGGAAAATTAATCACTGTTGTCACTCTGTTCTTGTTCGAGCATGTATCCTGGGAATAAAGTACCCTAATGACATAAAATAGCCAATTCAAAGACCCCTTCATGAGCAATGCTAGAGCTTCGTGAGCAAAGAGAGGGAGCTTTGGGATGGGGAGGGAGAAAGCCTGAAACTGCCTACCATTTCACTTTGGATAGTTTGGGGCCTCTGTGTGGTATAGTAAGTAGGTAAACCACCCAGCTTAGAGTGAGGAAGACTTGGGATCCTTCATGCTGTTGTATTCCAACCTCCAACTTGGCATGACAACTCCTACCAGGCACTCTGGGCTCATGACTTTTCAGATTTCATCCTATCTAGGTGCTTCCACACTCAGCACGATAGATTCCTGCCATCTTCCTATCAACCAGCAGCATCCCTCTCCTTTCCCCCCTCCCTATTCACTTGCTCTAAGAACAGTAATCAAATCAGTGCTACCATTTATGGAATGGAAATGTCAGTCATTGGCCTTATGACTCCATTCACCATCCCTGGGACTTCCCAGACCAAAACATTCTTCCATGACCACCACTCTCCTACAAGTGTCACCTTTCTCTATTAGAATATACACTCACTGAGGACAGGAACTGTATTGCTTTATCCTTGGCATGTAGCAGAGTGACTGGCACATATTAAGTGGATAATACATTTTTTCATTCATTCATTCATTCATTCATATGTTCATTCATTCATTCATTTCAATCCTGCTTCAGATACTAGCTGAGTGACCCTAGAAAAGTTAATTAACCTCTCTGAATTCATTTCTTCAGCTACAACATTAAATTCAACAAGTATCTATTTTTTTAGCCGAATTATATTTATTTTTTATCCTTCATTTTCTTTTTTTACTTAATAGTATTTTATTTTTCCCAATTGAATATAAAGATAGTTTTCAACATTCCCTTTTGTAAGATTTTGAATTCCAAATTTTTCTCCCTCCTTCCTTATCCTCTCCCTTCCCCAAGACAACAAGCAATCTCAACAAGTACTTATCAAGTCCCTATCATATGCTAGGCACTGGAGATACAAATATGAAAACAACAATAGCAAACAGTCCCTGTCCTCCATGAACTTACTTTCTAATGGCGGTGGGGATGGGAAACAACAAATTCACATTAAGCTAACTACAAAGTAATTTGAAGGGTGGGTTGGGGAAGAGATTGACAAGGGATTCATGTAGAAGCTGGCACTTAAAATGAACCTTGGAGGGAGATAAAGATTCCCAAAAAATGGAAGTCAACATCCAAAAGGCATGGTCAGTCCCAATCTGGCTTAAATGGAGAGTGCCTTAAGGAGAATGATGTCAAATCTGTCTGATCCCCAAACTGAATGTTGAAAGGCCTTAAATGCCAAATAAAAATGGGAACACTAATAGTAGCAGTTCCCTCAGGGTTTTTGTGAAAATCAAATGAGATAATATATATGCAAAGCACTTTACAAACCTTAAAAAAAGGTTTTGCAAAAAATGCAATCATTAGTTATGAGCTTAAAACTACACTAAGGGGGCATCTAAAGTGGCCCAGTAGATAAAGAACCAGCCCTGGATTCAGGAGGACCTGAGTTCAAATCCAGCCTCAGACACTTGACACTTACTAGCTGTGTGACCCTGGGCAAGTCACTTAAGCCTCATTGCCCCAGAAAAAAACCCACAAAACTAAACTAAGACTTTTGGAACACCCTGCATCATCATTAGCAGCAGCAGCAGCAGCAGCAGCAGCAGCAGCAGCATGGCACATAACAGAAGTCCCTGCAGATTTCCCCCATGAACAGGAGCTTCTGACTGTTGACTAATGTGAAAAAGTATCATGATACAGTGGAAAAAGCCTGGGCTTTTGGTGTCTAGGATCTGGGTCTGACCTTGGTCAAGTCATTTTACTTTTCTAAGGCCCAGTTTCATTATCTTTATAATGAGAGTTGGACCAGATAACTTAAGAGTAGGGATTCTTAACCTTTTCCTTATCATGAAATCCCATGGTATTCTGGGAAAGCCTATGGATATTTTTCTCAGAATAATGTTGTTGTTTAGGGGTTTTGGGGTGGGGCAATGAGGGTTAAGTGACTTGTCCAGGGTCACACAGCCAGTAAGTGTCAAGTGTCTGATGCCAGATTTGAATTCAGGTCCTCCTGAATCCAAGGCCAGTGCTCTAGCTGACCCAGAGTATTTTTTTAAGTGAGGCAATTGGGATTAAGTGACTTGCCCAGGGTCACACAGCTAGTAAGTGTTAAGTGTCTGCGGGTGGATTTGAACTCAGGTACTCCTGACTCCAGGGCCGGTGTTCTATCCACTGGGCCACCTAGCTGCCCCTGCCCCAGAGTATTTTTAAATCATTGAAGAAAACATTAAATTTCAATTAGGCATTAGTAGTAAAGAAGCATTTTTTCTCATTCAAGTTTGCAACCTATCATAATCCCCAGGTTAAGAACCCCTGAGCTAGAAAATCCTCTCCAGGTCTCTATCTATGGTCCCATATTACCCTAGCACACTACCTTACACATAGTAAGTTCTTAATGCTTAATGCTTTTTGGATGAGACCAGATTGGACCCAGCCTTGCAAATAAGCACAGATTGCTGAATAGCTCACCCTCCTTCAGGTCATTCTTTCCTCCTGGCCTGAGAGGCTAGAGGAGGAGCAATATCGAAGACTGAGTTAGACCTGGGTCCTACAGCTGCAGCCTCTTGACAGAACTAGGGCTAAATTTTCAATAGGATCAGGATAAGTCCCTGAGGGGCAGGGTTAGAAAGCTTGATAAATAAACACACACCTGTTCACCAAGGCCTTCTCCACCTCCCTTGACAGCTATCTCTTCCTTCTTGTTGAGGGAGTAGACTATGCGACTATGGTTTATAGTAAGAAGTTCTATTCCACTCAGCTTACATCATATAACAGTGCCCCCCTCTTCCATGCTACCAGTGTGAGCTAAGAAAAATGAAAACCTTAGCCTGAGCCCAGTGAAATAAGCAAGAGAAAACTATGAACACAACAAAATGAGATAATGAATTCCAAAAACAAATAAGGTAGGTTTTTTATTATTTTCAGCTATTTTGGATTATCTGAAATGGTGCCCTTCTATTACCACAAGAGTCTATTTGCAATTAGCATTGGGCAATGAGCCGGATAATTGTCAAACATTCATCCTAGGGTGAGCCCTGAGCAAGACTGTGCAGGAAGCAAAGTTGATCTTCTCTTCCCCTTATTAGTGCTTGCCACTCAGTGTCCCCATACTGACCTTTGACTCCCCCAAAGTCCCATTATGGTGTGTCATCCTGACATGCCCTTCCAGTTCTCCACTCTTTCCCTCTTTAAACCCCCAATCCCAACAGAAACTACCCATCCTGGGCTGAATTCCCCCTAAATCCAGCTAGGTGATAGCAAACTAATTTGCTAATCCAGGCTAAATTGCTGCTGAGTGAGAATGGTCTAATGTGTTATCCATCTCAGATAACAAAATAACAAAGGACATCTCTGAGGCAGAAGAGTACTTAGAGATCATTTTATCCATAGCCTTCATCTGGAGGAAACGGACACAGAGAAAGGAAGTGGGCTGTCCAAGATTATAAAAATATTGTTAATGGAAGGGGGAATTCGAACCCAGATCACCTGATTTCTAATCTATTAGTCTTTCTATGTCCCTACTACCTCATATTAACAGGAGTTTGCATAAAGAAACCACTCCGGAGGACAAGTAAAACCAGGTGATAGTGGTACAGAGAAGATGACCATTGCTTCAATGGCTCTGGGATACCAAAGAGGAGTAAGGATAATCTCTGAGAGAACTTGAGGGGAAGATTGGCTAAAAATGCCAGCTCTTCCTGCCTGGGATTGTTTCTCACCATTCCCTAATGCTTTTGTCCAGAGAAATGGCTCCAAAGGTAGAATAGATATTTTGGGCCAAGGGCTCCTTACATCACACCTTGTAGATAGTTATGGGTGTGGGGCTGGCTCTGCTCCAGTGGATGAAATCATTTTCCCTACTAGGCTAATGAAGAAAAAACCATCAGCAGATTCAGACTTCCAGTCTAGAATCATGGAGTACAGAGCTGGAGGAACCGGAGATGTCATCATGCCTAACTACCACCCAAAGAATAATAAAATAGCTGGCCCTTTAAGATCCACAAAGCACTTTACATACAGTACATCTCTTGATTCTCACAACTCTTTGAGGCTCACAATTATCATCCCCATTTAACAGATGAAGAAACCAGGGCTGAGACAGGTTAAGGGACTTATTCAGTCATGCAACTAGTAAGTATCTGAAGTGGGATTTGAACTTAGATCTTTCTGATTCTGTGTAGTGGCTTATTTATTATATCAAACTGCTTCCATGAACCCTTCCCTAACAGAGTCCCATGGGGCTCCCCTGAAGCCCCATTAACCTCAATGAATAGTTGGTCATTCAATCCTCTGACTATATCCAGTGTCTGGGAACATGATGCCCACCAAGGAGGCATTCTGTCTAGGAGCAACTCTAAATGTAAAGTTCATCCTTTTACTGAGATGAATTCTGCCTCCCTGTAATTTAAACCAATTGCTTCTAGTTCTGTCCTAGGGGGCCAACCCCCACCCCAATTCCAAACCAATCCAATAAACATTTATTAAGTTCCTATTATGTGCACAGCATCGTGTTAGGTCCTGGGAATGCCAAGCAAAAAGAAATGTAGCCCCTGTCTTTAAGAAGCTTTTTGTTACTGTTGCTCAGTCATTTTTCAGTCATGCCTGACTCTGTGACCCCATTTGGGGTTTTCTTGGCAAAGATTCTGGAGTGGTTTGCCATTTCCTTCTCCAGGTCATTTTGGAGATAAGGAAACTGAGGCAAACAGGGTTAAGTGGCTTACCCAATGTCATACACAGCTAGTAAGTGTCTGAGGCTACATTTAAACTCAGAAAGATGAGTCTTCCTGACATAAGCTCCATCACCCTATCTACTTTGCCAGCTAGCTGCCCTCAATAAGATTATTTTCTACTAAAAGGATCCAACAAGCAAACAGATAGTTATAATCATAATAGTTAACATGTATATAGCACTTTACTATATCCAGGGCACTGTGCTAAGGGCTTTACAATTATTATCTCATTTAATCCTCACAGCCCTGGGAAGTAGGTTCTAGTATTAACCCTATTGTACAGATGAGGAATCTGAAGCAAACAGAGGTTAAGTGACTTGCCCAGGGTCACAAAGCTAGTAAGTGTCTGAATCTGGATTTTAATTTGGGTCCTCCTGACTCCGGGTCTGGCACTCTATCCACTGTACCACCTAGCCACACCATCAGGGTCAATTACTCAAGAAGGGAGAGAATACTAACTACAAACCACTTCTCGCTGTCTTCTGTCTCTTTAACTTGAACTGAACCTGAGCTTTTTGGGGTTTGAGAAGCTCTCTTGGAGAACTGCCTGACTTCTGCATACTGTTACTTCTCTACAATTTATAGTCTTAGAGAATTTCCTGGTGGCATTGAGAAGTTAAGTGACTTGCTCAGGGTCACATAGTTGGGACCTGGTACAGACAGGGCTTGCATTCAACCCTCTATCTCTTCTTTTCTACTGGCAAAACATCCCAAATTCCTTCAATCTATCCTGAATTTGCTTGGTTTTGAGTCCCTTCACAAGGATTCTGGCTCCCTTTTAGCTTACTGAAGAATAAAGGAAACTGCTTTCAGAGACTATTTTGAGAATGGATGATAGTGTATTAAAGTGCCCAGTGTAATCTTTTGAACTTTAGATGCTTAACTAGTGATCCATTGTGTAACTGTGACTGAAGGCAAGAAGAGGCAGCCAAAAGCACCCGATTCCTCCCTATCAGAAGTTGAGTGGGGTTGGTGTGGGGTCTTCTAGAGATATTATGGCAAAAAAGTTCATTACTCTGTGACCAAACTGAGGATTCCTCATCTCTCAGATCCTACATAAGCTGGAATTTTTGTGTCTAGGTAGGGCAAGTACTACATACACCAAGTCCATGCAGGAGAAAGAGTACTCTAGGTTGAGAGGAAGGGGAAACAGAGACCTCTGGAACACTGAGGAAGCTATTGCTGAAGAGCCTGCCATGGGATTTGGGGGTTGGAACTGATCCCAACCAATATATGGTAGCTTCTGATTGTTACTAATTATTTTTGCAATCTAGCTGCTAAGCTCAGCTATCTTGAGGGTGTCAGCACCCAATAAATTTAGCAGCCTGGAACAAAGCCTAGGTAGCCATGCCCTAGTTACAACTCTGGTGGAAACATTTCTCATGCAGCAAAGCCTGTGAGAGTAGATGTTCCCTTGGTCTAACTTTTTAGAACTGTGCCACCTCCATGTCAAAGTAAGACACAGAGGTAGGGCTTTAGCACTAAACGTGGCTGTTCAGGGGCAGCTAGGTGGCACAGTGGATAAAAGCATTGGCCTTGGATTCAGGAGTACTTGAGTTCAAAACCTGGCCTCAGACACTTGACACTTACTAGCTGTGTGACCCCGGGCAAGTCACTTAACCCCCATTGCCCAGCAAAAAAAACCCAAAAAAAACAAAACAAAAAAAAAAAAACGTGGCTGTTCACCTCTGCCTTTACCCTTTGTTCAGTAAAAAGTTTTTAAGCCTCACTGGTTTCCATTGACCAAGGATCGTAGGTATGCATTAGGGGTGTTTCTACTGGGCTTAGGGAACGGATATTAGAGTAAGAGATGACAAGTTGGAGTTGATGGCAGTAAATAAATGCTTCCCCTTCTCTTTGTATTCTCTCACCTGATCATCTCAATCACTTCCATGATTTAACCTATGACTTCCAAGCAGAAAACTCCCACATCCCTATCTCTAGTCCTGACCTCTCTTCTCAGCACATTCGCCAGGGCATTTCACCTATTTAAGACATCAGTTAAGTGCTACCATGTTATAAGGCTGTGGGGGCATATGTACAAAGAAGCAAAACAATGTAGTCTCTACCCTCAAGCAGCTTACATTCTATTGCATACAGTTAAGTGTAACTGGAGATAAGAGTGTGATGGGAGGAAAAGAGAAATGAAGACAAAATGTAAGAAAATCTGAATGAAGCAGCCTTTCATGGGGGAGGAGGAATGAGGATCAGATTTCATGGAGAACATCTAAATTAAGCTTTGATGGAAAAGGATTTCTTCAAGCAGAAATGAGGAGCATGTGTCTTCCAGGGATGGGGATGGTAGAAAAGTGGGTGATGGCAAATTGAGATCATGGGTCAGCAAGTCATCTGGTTGTGGGGGAAAGTAGAGTGTAGAAAGGAAAGTCATATAAAATGGAATGTAATATAAAATAAGGCTGGAAAGTTAGATCGGCTACAGATGCTTGTGGGGAGTAGGGGTATGGAGGTTTGATGATAATGATGAATACTAATCATTAATAATAATAACACAGTTATTGCTTTAATTAAGTTGACTATTCTGCAGACCTCTAAGTAAAGTGATTTTTATGTAATGCAAATTTGTTCATGACATGGGGAACAGAGTCAGAAGAGGGCTGCACACCTGTGGAGGGAGGGGGCCAGCACATGGCTCAAGGACAGAAACAAGAGCAAGAGGAAGAACACAGAACACACATGGCCAGGATAGACATACAGTACGGGGCCATGGACAGATGGAAGACAGACACAAGGACCAGACATGCAGGTGACTGGGCAGAGCGGGGCAAAGATCTCCTCTCTTGGGAGCAGAGGTGTCAAGCCAGGCCCTGATCTGGTGGCAGTAGTGGTGACAATCTCTCCTACTGTCTGTTCTGATTTAACTTAGAGGGTCTTTTTTAAGTTGGTGGTGGGATTAGGGAGAGATAGGAGGCCACAGAGTGCCAATCTGAAAGGGAGGGAGAGGGAGGGAGAGGGAGAGAAGGAGGCAGGGGGGAAATGAACACACAGAACTATACAGTAAAGTTAACATAGGTTGTTTTTGGAATGTGGATTTCTTTTGCCTACAGTCAAATTTGCATAATGCAAATTTACATAAAGCAAGAACTGCCTGTAGTTAGCATTTAACACTTTAAGGTTTTAAAAGCACTTTAGATATGTTATGTCATTTGATCCTCACAATAACTGGGTGAAGTAAGTATTATTATCTTCATTTTACAGATGAGTAAACTGGATCTAGATGGTGCAGTAGATAGGCTACTGGGACTAGAGTCATGAAGACTCATGAGTTCAAATTCAGCCTCAAACATTTACAAGCTGTGTTACCCTAAACAAGTCACTTAATCTTTGCCTCATTCCTCATCTGTAGAATGAGCTAGAGAAGGAAATGGCAAATCACTGTAGTGAAAAACGATAGAACAACAAAGTGGACCTAGGAGAAGTTAAGTGACTTGCCTAGGGTCACATAAATACTAAATGTCTGAGAAAGGATTTGAATTCAGGTCTTCTTAACTCCAAGTCCTATGCTCTATGGACTATGCCACTTGGCTCCCTAAAATTTAAATGCTAACCTAAGGACTTTATGTTTTACAAGCTATTAGAGAGTCACTGGAAGTTTTTAGAGGTGAATAGACAGGGTCAGATTAAGGCATTAGGGAGATAATTTTTGCAGTTGTGTAAAGGATGGGTTGGAGTCAGGGACACCAGTTAGGAGGCTATAACAATAGTGAGGACAAGAGGTAATGAAGGCCTGAACTAGAGCAGATGGGACTTAGTAACTAATTAGAGATGGGAGAGCTGAGAGAGAGGGAAAAGGCAGAGATAAAACTAAGATTAAGTGACTGGGAGAAGAGTAGTTGGTGTCATCAAAGAAGACCAGAAAATATGGAAAAGGGGCTACTTTGGGGTGAAGGATGATAAATTTGGCTTTTGACATGTTGAGTTTGAGGCGTCAGAAAGAAATCTTCTTAGAGATATCCAGAAATCATCCGGAAGATGAAGACAGGTAAATTAGAGCCCAGAGGAGAAATTAATGGAGTTGGAGATTTTAGAGACATCTGAATAAAGGCATGGATTGAACCCAAAGGTGAGACCAGTTCAAAAAGAAAGAGTAGATAAAGAGAACAGAGCTTCATGTAGATATATCTACACTAAGGGGAATTAAATGATGATTAATTAACAAATGAAGGGGTCTGAGGAGTACCCTAGACCAGAAGGAGACTCAGGAAAAAACAGTAACAGGGAAGCCCAGGGAGGAGAAAGTATTCAGAAGGAGGAGTAGTCAAAAATTAAGAGGCCATTGGTGACCTTTGAAAGAGCAACTTCAGGGGAGTGGTGGATTGAGTTCCGTGTTTCAAGGGGGTGAGAAAGAAAGTAGACAAAGTGAATAGTTTAGCAATGAAAGGTAGGAGAGAGAGAGGAACGAAGCTTGTATGGATGGTAGAGTCAAATGAAGTTGTATTGTTGTTTTATTTAAAGACAAGGGAAGCCTGGGAATGTTCATAAGTCAGAAGGATAAAGCCAATAACTAGGGAGAGACTGAAAATAATAGAGTAACCAGAAACTCCTCAAGGATATGGGAGGGGATGAGATCAAGGACACAGGTGGAGGGGTTAACCATAGCAAAGGATCATAGGATTTAGAGTTATAAGGAATAGTGAAGATCATCTATCACAACTCCATTTTACAGATGAGGAAAATGAGGCACAGAGGGGTTCACTTAACCACACACAATCACAGTTTGTAAGGGATTCAAACCCATGTTGTCTTCAAAGTCAATGTTTTTCCTTACGTATGACATACAACTCATCTACATACATATGTATATACACACATATATGTGTATATACATATACATACATATATGTGCATACACACACACACACACTGTACTTTACCTAAACTGGATTCATCTCTGCTTCTAACTTACTCTTTGCATGCCTAGCTCTGTGTTTTTGTCTATGCCCAGAATGCCCTGCTGTTCTCCTATTAGCTTACTGAATTCCTATTTATTCTTTAAAGGATGGCTCACACTAGACTTAACTCTTCTCAGCAATACAATGATTCAAGACAATTCCAAGGACTCACGATGGAAAATGTTCCCCACATGCAGAAAAAAGAACTGTGGAATCTGGATGCAGGTTGAATGATACTGTTTCTACTTTTTTTTGGTTTTGTTTTTCTTTTTTTGAGGTCTTCCCCCTTTGTTCCGATTCTTCTTTCACAACATGACTAATGCAGAAATTTAAAAAAGACATCTCACACATAAACTCCTCCACAGAGCCTTCCTTATTCTCTCCCTCTCCCTATACCCTCAAGTTGTCAAGAATCTTTCCCCGCTGAATTTCACCACGTTTTGATTTCATGAATGCATGCCCCATGAGTAGTTGTGCGTTAGTTATCCATGTCCTCAACTTACTCCCATCCCACGTCTCATGGTGGCAAAGTGGGAACCCTGGGTTTTTGAAGACTTGCCAAATGGAATGCTAGTTCTGACTAGAAAGGATTCAAGTATGGGTTCGGTGAAGGGTTGTATTTATAGCAATCAAGAATGAGCAAAGCTAAAGGTGGGACTGCAACCAGACCTGCCACACCATGCTGAATGTTTTGGCAGCGTAAACGCCTGAAGACCCTTTAATCAATCAATCATTTGAGGTTCTGGTCTATATTATTGGAAGGGATAGCCACACTGAGAAAAGTAAAGATTCTTAAAGAATAGCTATCTGGGGGCAGGTAGGTGGTACAGTGGACAAAGCACTGGCCCTGGATTCAGGAGTACCTGAGTTCAAATCGAGCCTCAGACACTTGACAGTTACTATCTGTGTGACCTTGGGCAAGTCACTTAACCCTCATTGCCCCACAAAATAAATAAAAAGTTTTTTAAAAATTTTAAAAAAGAATAGCCATCTGCTTTTATGTCAACTCTCTACCAGACTAAGGGCTAAACGAGGGCAGGGATCCCATCCTACCCAAACTCTGTGACTCCTTTAGTACCTATCAGAGTTCTATGTACACAGTAGGCACTTACTAAATGCCCACTGAATTGATCCCCCTATCTCTAGTGGGTGGGGACTGGAGTTTCTGTATATAAAAGAGAGCACATGATTTAGTTTGTGGCCCTTTCCTAGCTGCCATCTGAGGCTTCATTCTTTATAACAAGAGGAAGGGAAGTCCATTGGGAAGTATCTAGAACAGCAGTTCTCAACCCAGAGTTTGTAAACTTCTTGGCTTTTTTTTTCATATTTTGGTAACTGTTTTTTAAAAAATATAATTTGTTTCCTTTGTAGTCCTCCAAATTTTGTTTTGTTAATTTTAAAGCATTATTCTGTGACAGCCCTGGGCTTTACCTATGTGAATGTCAAAGGAGTCCACAGCACAGCAAAGGTTCCAGATGCCTGACCTGGAGCTCAAGAATACTACCTAGCACTGTTCTCCTGCCCTGGAACCCCATAAAACCATGGGTGACAGGCACTTGAGGAATAATGGTATTGGTCCTATTACTGAAAACTTCCCTGGAGTTCATTAACAGTCTGCCTTCTTTTCCTCTACTGTTCCAAGAGGAAATTCCTGGTTCTGTGGAGTGTGCCTACTTATGGTCTTAATTACTTGCATGTACAATATCTTGCAATTTGTGCCTAGGGGCTCTTTGAATTGCAGATTAATATTCAACTAGATAGAATGATTTTCAGGAGGAGGCCCTTGGTAATTAAGTTGGTTGGAGAACACTTCAAGCTAACTTTTTAAAAAAAACTATGTACAAAGGCTATAAATCAGAAGCAGAGGAAGGGTTGATCCTTTACCAGCCCTCCCTGGGAGGTAAACAGGGAGGGTCATCCCTACAGATGTGTGGGTCTCATGGCAGAGCCAAGAACAGTGAGGGTCCCCAGGGGACAGGCTCTTTAAGGAACCATGGGAATTGGGTTACTGTGCTGAGGGAAGATGGAAGAAAAGGAAGGTATGAGAGTGAGAAAGATGGGGATGTGATGGGGTCTGGCATACGGGGCTTAATGAATTGAATTGATTTTTTAACTCAGATGCTATAACTGCTCCCCACACCCCAACCACCCCCAGATTCCCAGAGCAAGGTATCGTAACCAGTGACGAATAAGCATTTACAGGGACATCTAAACCATGACTTGGAGGAGTGGGGAGAAGGGAGTAAAGGAAGATGATCCTAAAAAGATGGCCAAGAAAAAACCCTAGAACTGCCTATAGACACCCAGTGGAAGAGTGAATAGAGTGCTGGGTCTGGAATCATGAAGATCTGAGTTCAAATCCAGCCTCAGACATTTACTAGCTGTGTGACCCTAGGCAAATCACTTAATCTTGTTTGCTTCAGTTTTATCCAGACATTTTCAGTTATGTCCAACTCTTTGTGACCCCATTTGGGTTTTTTTGGGGCAAAGATACTGAAGTGGTTTGTTATTTCCTTCTCCAGTTCATTTTACAGATGAGGAAACTGAGACAAACAGGGTAAAGTGAGTTGCCCAGGGTCACATGGCTTAAGTCTCTGAGGCAGGATTTGAATTCAGAACTACCTGACTTTAGGCCCAGTGCTCTATCCACTGTGCCTCCTAGCTGTCACATTTATCCCAGTTTGCAAATGTAAAATGGGGATAATGATAGCACCTACCTTGCAGGGTTGTTGTGAGACTCAAATGAGATATTTGTAAAGTCCCTTGGCATAGTGCCAAGTGGGTGCTCTCTAAATGCTTATTCCCTTCCCTTCCCTTCCTTTTCCCTTCCTCTACCAGCTCTGGGTCATGCTGCCCCAGATGCTGGGCTTGGACTGCTTGAGGAGGCTCCAAAGGTCACAGAATGACTCCCAGGCTTGAAGCTTGGGATGGGGGAGATGGGGAGGTTAGCCCAGGAGTTCCCTGCCCCCCCCAGCCAATGTCAAACGGACTCTTCTCTTACTTAATTTGTGTCCATCGATTTCCTATTTTTAATTAATAATTCTAATTATGATGCAGCAAATTTGCCCAGTGGCCATGACCGAATTAATCAGGGCACATTGATCGGGGCCAGGGAGTTATCCCACTGTTTCTGACATCATTGATTTCCTGTTGGGAGCAAATAAGAAAACACAAGTGGGACAGGCTTGGCTGTCAGCTTGGCTCCCTGTGCCACCAGATGAGTCCTAGATTGGGCAAGGATGCTGGCAACCTTCCCCAGCAAAGGTGAGGATGGGGGCGGGGAAGAAGCAGCCACCTGGACCACTGTCCACACTTCTTCCCATCTGTCTGTCTATCCCTTCATCTATCCCTCCCCCCCACCCAGGCCATGGATTCTGATCCTATTAGCTCCTAAAAGGAGTCATATGCAAAAAGGGGGCTGGTCCTACCAGAGAAGGGCAGTCAGGAAAGGGGAGACTCTGCCTCAGATCCATAAGGCCCCTAAAAGGTCAATTCTTTTGTTTGTGGATATGAATGGTCTAGGGGGGTGTATTATAGATTTAGAGCTGAAGGGGATCCTCATTTTACAGAAGGGGAAGTTGAGAAGGGTAATAAGCATCACAAGAGGGATTTGAACACAGGTCCTCTGACTCCAGCCAGACTACCACATTGGGAGGCTGTGTGGTGTAGTGAGAAGACCCAGGACTTAAAAAAAATTAAGAAACCTGGAGTCTAGGTCCTAATTAGTTGTGTAACTTTCCTCAAGTCACTTTAATCTCTCCGAGCCTCAGTTTCTAGATCTATAAAATGGGAATATTAAAAGTTGTGCCACTTAAATGAAAAGCTCTATGAAAATGTGAACTATTGATAATAACAATAACAATAATAATGTTAATGCTAAGATGGCTCTTCCCCTTTGATTTGCTATATAATCATCATAGCTAACATTCATATCATGCTTTAAGGCATATATCATCTCATTTGATCCTTACAAGAACCCTGTGAGATAGATACTATTATTATTCCTATTTGATAGATGAGGAAACTGAGGCAAACAGAGATTAAGTGACTTACCCACATAGCCAGGATCATATAGCTAGCAGGGGTCTGAGGATTCAAGTCTTCCAGACTAACAAGTCTGGTGCTACACCACCTAGCTGCCCAGATAGTAGCAGATATGCCCAGTTTTCCTTCCCTCTGCAAACCTAAAAGCATGATAGAAATGTGGTTTATTATTATTATGTTATTAATACAAAGATGGCTCCCCCAGGCATTGTTCTTCCCTTCGACTTGATGGATATAACAGGTGTGCCCAGTTCCCTTGCCCATTTGCAAACTTTAAAGTGCCATATAAATGTAGACTATTATTATTAATATTAATGCTGAGATGGCTCCCTCAGGTCTAGTCCTCCCCCTCAACTTGAAGCATGATAACAGGTGTGTCCCATTCTCCTTCCCAAAGCCAAGCTGCCAGCATCACCGGTGGTTTCCCTATGGGGTAGTGGCAGTGACAGTGGTGGTAATACCAGTGGCTGATGACAGTGGTGGTAGCAATAGCAACGGTGGTGGTAATTTTTTAAACCACCATACCTGTGCAGCAGAAATCAGGGCTGCCCATTAGGCCTGGCTGCCTTGAATGTCTTTGGGAAAAGGAGAGGGGCCTCCATCTAGGCAAGCCTGGGGAACGGGTCGACAATGGAACCAAATTCCATTGGGAGGGATGAAGGAGATTGAGACATTGACTAAGGATCGCGTGCCTCTTGTGGCGGCTTGTCTCTGTTTTTTCCCTTGGCTCCTTCCACCTAACCGAGTCATTTGTTTAGCGTGACCCATAGACGACTCTTGACTTTGCGGCTGTTATTCTATTCTCCATCCTCAGATTTTCCCAGAGCTCGGTGAGACAGGTAGTGAGACTCCTGCTCTCTTCCCTGCACTAAAAGCTCTGTCCAGAGGAGAGTGGATCAGACCTGCTCCTGAAGCTCTCTGGTTCTTATCTTCTTCGTTCATTAATGAGCAGCATCCCATCAATAGTCTGTCTCACTCCTGAGTTAAACCTAAGCTAGCTGGGGAGCATGAGTCACGACGCTGACAGCCTACAAGGTCAGGCTATGGAGTTGTTACTTTTTAATATAGTGATTGATCAGCTCATAAACCGAACAAGACAAATCTTGCTTTACTCCCCGAGCCCCTTTGCTGCCCTCTTCTCCCCTCCAGCTTTTCCCTCCTTAGTAAAAGGAGATAGACATCAGCTTTGTCCTTTCCCAAAGCCCCCAGGCAGAAGAGACCAATTGCTTCAGGGCATGAATATAAATCAGTGAACAGCCAGGTTCCTTCTCAGTTATCCGAATTCATCCAGAGAATTATCCACCACACGTTTTTAAAGCCGCCTTCCCTAACCATCAGTCAGTGGCAGCTCAAAGTGTACAAACTATTTTATCAACTGAAGACAAACATCATTAGGAAAGTAAATCTGTAGTTTAAAAAACTCAAATAATGAGTTCCAAAGGCAAACAGAAATTGCTTTATGATAACCCACTGTTTGGGGATCATCCATGATACTGTCTTCCCCTTGGTTGGCACAGTCAACTGTATTAAAATATGTATTGTCCCTGATATGCCCTTCTAACTAAGGGACATGCTGTGAAGGGCCCATCAGAGCTGAGGTGGGAGATAAAACTCACTCCTTCTCCTTACTCTCCAGGTCTGAATTCACTATGTGTGCCGGGCTTGGCGTCAGAAAGACCCAGATTCAAATTCCGCCTTGCACACTTCTTATGTCCTTGTCGTCTTGTATGAATCACTTAACCTCCCAGGTCCTCCAGATGACGCTCTAGGGCTTACCTGCTAAGTCACATATGAGTTACTCTCTGTGCTAGTGAAGGGATTTTCCACACCAGGTGCTCCCCACATTGAAGAACTCAAGGATCCTTCCTAGGTGTTTAAAGCACTGTTGCTAGGAAAACAAAGAAATGATACAGAACCTGTTCTCGAGGAGTTTATAATCTAATGGGGGAGGGAGAAGAGACAACGATGACGCAAGAGAGAATAGGAGAATTTTGCTAAGGCCAAATATGATGTGACACATCAGGAGGCAGAGATTGCTCTCAGCTGAAAGCATTGCATCCAAGTAAATAACCATTAACAGTGTTCTTCTCTTCGGCCATATTAGGTTTCCCTTTGAAGTTTATAGCTTATTCTCCACCGCATTTACTTGATATGTTAAAGTGAGATTAAGGGAGACTATGATTCAAGGAATAGAATGGAAACTGCCTAAGACACTGGATTTTCTCTTTTAAAGTGTGGTTTACAACAGTGCTGTCAAACTCAAATAAAAACAAGGCCACTAATGAGGCCATAAGGATACCCATGAGCCACATATTAACTTACTTATTATGGTTGATTATATTTTTGCCTATTTTAAAAAATATTTCCCAGTTGTTTTTGTTTGTTGCAGGGCAATGAGGGTTAAGTGACTGACTTGCCCAGGGTCACACAGCTAGTAAGTATCAAGTGTCTGAGGTCAAATTTGAACTCAGGTCCTCCTGAATCCAGGACCGGTGCCTTATCCACTGCGCCACCTAGCTGCCCCCTCCCAAGTGTTTTAATCCGGTTGGGTGCAACAGCTCTGGTTTACGTGGCTTTAGGGGGAGGGGTCACTCACCATCACTTGACTATAGCAGATTAGCTAATTTCCCTACAATTAGGGTAAGTGACCAATAGATGGCAGGACTATGCTTTGGATAAGTAACCAAAATCATGAACTCATAGGTGTGGGAGGGCTGGAAAGGGACCTCAGGAGCCTTCTATTCCAGCCCTTTCATTTCATAGTTGATGAAACTGAGGCCCAGTAAGATTAAAAGCCCTGTCCAAGATCTCACAGTTGGGATTTGAACCTGTAGTATCGAGGAGTTGCCCCGAAGGTGAACTCTAGCTCTACAGCCAGGTCCCACTTGGTTCTGCCTTCACTCCCATTCCTACAGGGCAGCTCTCCCAGGGCCCATTTTGTGCTGCTTCTCTGAGGCTAATAGTGCTTCTTGTCCTGGGCACAAAAAGGCTAGTTATAGCTCTGATGGTCAGCCAATGTCATGCTTTTCCCACTGCGGCATGCTGAGTCTGGGGATTGGCTTCCAAGCCCTAGAATCCAAAGCCTTGCCTTGGCACCTTACTGTTTGTTTGGGTGACCTCTCCAAATTCAGACCAGAGCCACCGTTCTTTCCACTGCATTCTGGCCTGGGGTTGCCTTCTGAATGATAACTACCAATTTTCCAACTACCTTCCTATTTTGTTAGCCAGGTGGTTATTTATCCTAGATGCTTTTTTGGCAAAAAGCTGTCGGCAAGGTTTTTCTTGAAATGCCAATATGGCGGCTCCCTCCTGAATAACCTGAAGTTTTCACAAACTGCCTTCTCTTCCAAAGCTTCCAGTTACAACCCGACGTTTGACCAGACCAGAACCTTTAAAGCGACAAATTCAAACCTCCCTTTTTTAGGTGTGTGGATTTAAATAGGTTTCATCACATTGCAGCATGAATTCAAAGCCTTCTTGGCTCCAGTTTAATTATCACACCCTGGGTGACCAGAGAAGAAGGTACAAACAGACCTGGGTAAACTGTTCTGAAAGCAACACAGCTTGGGCTGTGGATGGTCCCTCCATCCTTCCCCCAGGCCTCCAAAGGGATGGATTCTGGTAGGGTTCCCTCTTGTTCTCCAGTCCCCAGGTGACTCAGGGTGAGCTGAAGCTCCTAATTACAGGGATGTTCCACAGTGATTTCCATCCCCCCCCCCCCCTCCTTAAGTGAGAGTTAAGCTAAGAGCAGTGCTGGGGTAGCACAGCCAGTGTGTGATCAATTACATCATCACAAGCAGGAGGGGGATGGGGAAGGGAGGGGCCTCAATCATTAGAACAACAGAACCACCCTCCTGAACGAGAGGGAGAGAGCTGGCCAGGGACGTGGAAAGATGTAGTCCGTTTTTGCTGAGTGCCTGGACTCCCGTGACACCAACAAGACACCGAGGCAAGCTCGACTCTCTTGTTATTCTCTCTCCCCTAGAAGAGCCCTTGACATTATTAGCCAAACCTCTCTACCCCTCCTTTTCCTAGAAGGCTGAGGCAGGTGGGCATAAAAAGCACTGGTCTCTGAGATTTAGGAATGTAGATTTAGAATTGGAAGAGATGTCAGAGGTTATCTAGTCCAAACCCCTTATTTTACACAGGAACAGAGACTTCCCCAAGTTTACACAAGCAGTAATTAGCAGAGATGTCATTGAAATCCAGGTCCTCTAACTCTACATGTGGTGCTTTTTTTCCCCCATGACACCACCCTAAATCAGGATGTCCTGACTTCATGTCCTTGCCCTGGTATTTACTAGTTGTGTGTCCTTGGGCAAGTCACTCTAACTCTGTGAACCTCAGTATCTTCACCTGTAAGATGGCAATACTCATCCTACTTCACAGAGCTGTCAATTAGGAGGGTGTTAAATAAGCCTCAATTATTATGTAAATGTGAATTATTATTGATATCGCCTGACTCAGAGAAAGAAAGGAGCTTGGAGATCATCTTGTGCAGTCTAACTCCTTCACTTTACACATGGGCTAACTGAGACCAGGAGTGGTTGCCCACAGCTTCTCTCTTCCTGGAAACCCTCCTCGATGCAGCAGAATGCTATGCTTTGCCGCCAGTGTTCCCACTACTCCAAGTCTACAAACAGCAAAGATGTTTGACAAATTTCACCTGCTCCTATGACTTGGTAGGTGGTCTCTGGGAAGAGGGGCACTTGACAGTTCTGCAGAGACAGAAACTCTTTTCGGTCTCCAGAAAAAGGAGAAGGAGTCAACAGTCCCCATAAATGAGAGAGATTCAGTGATAAGTCCCAGAAACACTGGTATAATAAGAGCTTTAACTAGGGGTAGGTGACTGGGCCTTTACCCTAGGGTAAAGCTGCTGACAGCACATCTTTCTTTACCTGCTTAGAAACATAGTTTAGCAACTGCTTAGCAAGAATGATGATTTTATGCTCTAAATCACTATTGATTAGAGAGATGCAAATTAAAAAAACTCTGAGGTACCACCTGACACCTATCAGATTGGCTAATATGACAAAAAAGGAAAATAATAAATGTTGGAGAAGCTGTGGGAAAATTGGAACACTAATGCATTGTTGGCAGAGCTGTGAACTGACCCAACCATTCTGGAGAGCAATTTGGAATTATGCCCAAAGGGCGATAAAGCTGTGCATACCCTTTGACCCAGCAATACCACTTTTGGGTCTTTTCCCCAAAGAGATCATTAAAAAGGGAAAAGGATCCACATATACAAAAATATTTATAGCTGCTCTTTTTGTGGTGGCAAGGAATTGGAAACTGAGGGGTTGCCCATCAATTGGGGAATGGCTGAACAAGTTGTGGTAATATGAATGTAATGGAATTCTATTGTGCTGAAGGAAACAATGAGCAGGAGGAGTTCAGAGAAACCTGGAAGGACTTGCATGAACTGATGATGAGTGAGATGAGCAGAACCAGAAGAACATTATACACAGTATCTTCAACATTATTCGTTGATCAACTGTGATAGATTAGATTCTTCTCACCAATATAATGGTACAAGAAAGTTCCAAAGGACTCATGATGGAAAAGGCTCTCCAAATCCAGGGGAAAAAAAAGAACTGTGGAATATGGATGCTGATTGAACCATACTATTTCTTTTGGTTTTGGTGCTGTTGTTTTTCTTTTTTGAGGTTTTTCTTTTTTGCTCTGATACTTCTCTTATAACATGACTAATGCAGAAATATGTTTGGGACAGCTAGGTGGTGCAGTGGATAGAGCACTGGCCCTGGAGTCAGGAGTACCTGAGTTCAAATCTGGCCTCAGACACTTAACACTTACTACCTATGTGACCTTGGGTAAGTCACTTAACCCCAACTGCCTCACCAAAAAAAAAAAAAGAAAGAAAGAAAGAAAGAAAGAAAGAAAGAAAGGTGTTTAATGTTATTATATATATCAATATATCTATATATATCTATATATAGATATATAGATATATCACATCACACCTATATCAGATTACCTGCTGTCTAGGGGAAGGGGAGAAGGGGAGAGGGAGGGGAGGGAGGGAGAAAAATTGGAAATTGGAAATCTTATATAAACAAATGTTGTAAACTATCTCTACATGTAACTGGAAAATAATAAAATACTTTTATCAGAAAAAACCAAATGTTAAAAACTGCTTTTACATGTAACTGGAAAAAAATAAAATAAATTTTAAATAAAAAAAAGAATGATGATTTTAAAAGGGAAGCTATTAAAAGACCAGACTTTCTCCCCACTAGCAGTCACATCCCAGTTGAGATTCTCTAGATGAATTCTACTCTCTTCTCCTTCCATTTCACATTACAACAAGGGCATCCTTCTAGGACCTAATAGATGTAGGTCAATCAGATTGAGAATGCTCAATTTGTACTACTTGTCCTGGGTATCAAAATTGCTAGTTACAGCCATTATGACCAATCCCAGCAAGCAAAAGCTGTATTGTCCATGAGTTATTTTTGCTGTGCAGTTGTTTTGGCTGTGTCCAACTCTTCATGACCCCATTTGGGGTTTTCTTGGTGAAGATCCTAGAGTGCTTTGCCATTTCCTTCTCCAGATCATTTTACAGAGGGAATTGAGGTAAGCAGGTTGAAGTGACTTGTCCAGTGTCACACAGCTAGGAAGTGTCTGAGGCCAGATTGGAACTCAGGAAGATGAGTCTTCCTCACTTCAGGCCCAGTGCTCTATCCACTGTGCCACTTGGCTGGGTCAAAAGAGTAGATCATAAGATTTAGAGCTGAGAGGGACTAGTTCCAGGGAAAGAGACACTCGGGGGTTTGTCCTCAATGTGAGTCTCAATAGTGAGCCAGTGTTTACAGAATGACTGATTCAGTGGTCACTCCCAAGGAGACTCAGAGGTCAATTTCAGGAAGAGAAAAACTTTAAAACTTCTCCTGATGATGTGTTGAAATGGGAGAAAATTAAGTTTGAGAAAATGAAGGGAAGTATGGGGAAAAGGGATCTGTGAAAGGAGGAGAAGGGGCAGAGAGTATCCTGCAGCTTTTGAGGAGGATCCCCAAGGATGCCCAGCAGAAATGGAGAGGTGCTAGGTACACTCACCTCTCCCAGGTTTAAATTCCATCAGGACATCATCATCAAGATTTGAGGTGGGAACACCCAGAGGGAGGAAGCAGAAGGGGCCAGTAGGTGAGAAAGGACAGAAACTCTGCTCTCACAAAAAATGGGGAAGTCTGTAAATGGGGCAGGTGAAAATTATGTGCCAGATGGGTTAAGATGATACAGACATATCCAACATTGGGAGGGCTGGAAGTTAGACAAAAGTGATTCTATATCTTGATTGGAAATTCCAAGGGGCATTATTAGGGGAGATAGTCTCTTTAAATTCTAACAGTCTATTCTAAAAGAAACAACTATTTTCCCATCTCTGTCAATTAAAATGCTGTCCCATGGGAAGCCTTCCTTGATTTCCCCAACCCACTTCCCCACAGCCACCATTCCCCCACATACAAAGACACACTAAGCTTAAAATCAGGATTATGGAATTTCAGAATTTGGGTGGGAGACTTCAGAAACCACCCAGGGCTTAGATCTCTCAACTCTAGGTTAGGGAGCTAGGGCAGGAAGTAGTGGGCATTGCTACCTCCTCCTAAAGAGATGAAGCATCTCATATTCCTATCTCCCCCAGAGATAGGAACCACAAAACTCACCCCCATTTTATAGATGAAGACCCAGACAAAGGCAGAGCCTGACCCAGGATTACATAGTCATCAGAGATAGAGTGTAGACTAGAGCTTACCTTTCTTGATCTGGATAACCACACTGTTTTCCTAAGGGCAGGTCACTAGATGGGTGCTTTTGTTGGTGGCTCAAATGTATGACCATCTGGGTGGTCACTGTCCTGTTAAATCTTAAGAATCTCTGTCAACTGACTACTCCCAGAAGGAATGGAATAGTCTGTGTCTATAGCCACATCCTCCCCAGCTCTTGGCTCTTCCTTTCATGCAGATCTACAGCCAACAGGAGGTACCTAGGGGGCCTGAGGCTGTTAGTGTGATATTAGCCATGGGGTGCCTTCATTGGTATTTTCTGCCTGCCCACCTCTGCATGAATTAGTGAGCACTAATGCCTGGTGATTGCCCACCAAGAGGGCCACATGAGTTTTCCCTGGGGAGAGGGGAGCTGTGAGGATGATAATGTCATTCTCCCTGGAGAGACCTCAATCTGCCTGCCTGTGACCATGTCGGCACACATTCTGGGTATGCAAGGGGACTGGCAGGAAGCCCAGGAGTTGAGAGAGCCAAACAGGTGGTTGGTTTTAGTCACGTGTAATTCCTTGGCAAGGACTAAGATTTGTACAGAAGAACAACTATGGATGTGTGGTTAGGAAGACAAAGACCTAGAGGGGCAGAGAGACAGAAAGCAAAAGAAAGAGAAGAGAAAATAGATAGGGAGGGATCTCAGAGAAAGAGAGTCAGGGAGAGATAGTGATAGAACTAGAGAAGTAAAAACCACAGAAATGATGACATGAAACAGATAGAAAAAGACAGATTGAATGAGGCAGTTAGCCAGTCTGAGAGAAGCATCTCACTCCAGGAGGGAAACCTATTTTTAAAAAGTCCTGGGGGACTTGGTCTCATCAGGTAAAGGACCAGCCAACACAGTCAATATGCCAACGAGATACAATGCCAGTGAGAAATCTCTCATTTCCAAATGACATTTGGCCAAAGGACAAATGTTATAGACAGAATTTACCTGGATTTCAGCAAAGTATTTGTTAAAGTATCTCATTCATGGAAAAGATGGAGAGTTGTGGACTATGTGGTTATGAAAATAGATAAATCCAGAACTGGTTGAATGGCTGGACTCAAAGATCAGCCATTAATGTTTCAAAGTTAACTTAGCAGGAGGTTTCCAATGGAGTGCCCTAAGTTGTCTATATTTGGCCCTAGGTTGCTATTGGACATTTCTGTCAAGATGACACAAAGGTGGGAGGAAGGAATTACTAACACTCTGGATAAGTCAAAATCTTGATAAGCTAGAGAACTGGGCTGGATCTAATAAGATAATTTTGGGGGGGGTGGCAATGAGGATTAAGTGACTTGCCTAGGGTCACACAGCTAGTAAGTGTCAAGTGTCTGAGGCCCGATTTGAACTCAGGTCTTCCTGAATCCAGGGCCGGTGTTTTATCTACTGCACCACCTAGCTGCCCCCCTACTAAGATAAATTTCAACCAGAATAAATGTAAAATAATTACACTTGGCTCCAAAAAGTCAACATTCTCCTAAGTACAGGATGTCATTATGAACAGTTTGTCTGAAAAAGAATTATGGGATTTAATGGACTGCAGGCTCACTGTTGGGGTGATGTGGCAGCCAAAAAAGTTAACACAATCTCAGGCTGCATCAAGAGGAATAATAAGGTGACAGTATCTGTCGACTCTGCCCCAACAGGATTGCTGCATTCTGTTCTAGGCACCATAGTTTAAGGACACTGGTAAATTGGAGAGCATTTAGAAAGGAGGGCAACTAATATGGTGAAGGGTCTACATCATGGGAAGATTGCTTGAAGAAATTGGGCATGTTTATCCTGGAGGAGACTTTGGGGATACAATGGGGATCTTCGGGTATATGAGGGGCTATCATGTGGAAGATAGATTAAATTTGTTCTGTTTGGCTCCAGCAGCAAGAATGACAAGCAAGAGTCAATTGGGGGGCAGCTAGGTGGCACAATGGGTAGAGCACCAGGCCTGGAGTAAGGAGGACCTGAGTTCAAATCCAGCCTCAGACACTTATTAGCTGTGTGATCTTGGACAAGTCACTTAACCCCCATTGCCTCCAAAAAAGAAAAGAGATCCAAAACTATAAAAGGCAATTAAAGCTATTCGAAAATACTATATGGACTGCCCCAGGAGAGAGTGAGGACCCCTCAATGAAGATCTTCAAGCAGAGGCTCAATGACCACTTGTTTGAATGTGTCATGAAGATTTCTTTCTGGTATGAGGTGTCTGAAGTTCAGTGATTCTGTGACAAACGCTGAGAAAACGTCAGGATTCACATGTGCATGCATGAGTCCCATCTCCTACACTCCCCCACCCCACCCTAATAACTGACATTGATATATGGTCCTCTAAGGTTTGTAAGATACTTTATATATTTCTCAGCCTGAGCCTCAAAGCAAACCCATCAGGAGAGAGTCTAGGCATCATTATTCCCGTTTCGCAGATAAGGAAACAGAGACTCAGAGGAATGATGTACATTGTGTCAGAGGTTGGATTTGAACCTGTGCCTCTCCTGCCCCTGAGTCCAGTATGGCTTTTCACTATACTCTACATGTTGGAATTCTGACTCTTAATTGTCTTCAGGCTACTAGACATCTTATCCTGACCTTGCTAAACACAAATCTTACTGTAAACTTCCTTATTTTGCTGAGGTAAGTTTTATTTACTTGGGAGAAAAAAATTTCCCTGGCCCCCAAATCGAATCACTCAGAAAGGAAGGAGACCGAAAGCATCCAGGGAAATAAATACATCTGGCAAGTGTATTTTCATTCCAATAAAACCTGATTCAATAAGCTACTATGAATATTTCATTTGTAATAGGTTTCTCTTTTCGGGAGATTAATGTTTGTCTCAGGCCAACTTGACTTACTCCTTCCCTGCTATCATGGGTACCTGACTACCCTCTGTCCTGTTGCCCACCTGGGGACTTTGGCTGCACTGAGTGAAGGGAATGAAGTGGCTCCTGAGAGAGATCAGCCCAGATCCCTGGGCTACTCTGGTCCCAAACTGGATCCCAAGGATCCACTGATGATATCTTCCTGACAATGCTATAAAGGGCACACTGATGATGAGAGTTCTATCCCAAAAAGTCAGTTCTGGATATCCAGAGTGCCTGGTACATAGTAGGTGCTTAATAAATGTTTACTGAATGAATGAATGAATCGAAGTATTATCTAGGCACTTTCTCTTCTATCCTGTTCCACATTTGATGGGGGTGGGGGGGAAGGACTAGGTCCCTTGCTCACCAGCTTGTACTCACCCTCATCTTTTCTAACCAGTTTCTCCTTGTAAGCAGGTTTAGAGTTAAAATGCCATTTGGAGAATATTTGTGCATTTCAATGAGCCAGGCCTTCAGGAGCCCCATGGCCATCTTTAAAAAATCATTCGACTTCTCTGTCCCTCTGGTATTTGATTGGGTTTTTTTTTTTTCAGCTTTAAAAGGAGGGATTATAGATTTAGAACTAGAAGGGACATTATATGCCGTCAAGTCTAATCCTCTCGTTTTACAATTGACAAAACTGAGGCCTGAGAAAGTCAATTGACTCATCCCAACTCACAGAGCTGGCAGGATTTGAACCTATGTACTCCTGAGTCCAAGACCAACACAATATCCGCTAGATGATGATACCTTTCCTAGAGTGTGGCAGAAATGATCTGTAGGCCTTACTAGGTCTCACAGAATCACTGATTGGGGCTGGAAGGGATCTTAGATGCTATTTAGTGCCAACCCCCTAATTTTCTAGATGATGAGTCTAAAATCCAGAGAAATGCCTTGTTCGAGACCACACAGGTAGCAAATGACAAAGTTGAGATTTGAGCCCAGGTCCTCTGACTCCATGGATAAGTCGACTCTTTCTACTACACCATATTACCTCCAATGCCCTGTGATCCATACATATTTGGAAAGTATTATGGATCCTATGCTCCAAAGATATTTGAATATCAGTTATATTTTGCATCATATAGATCAAACTGAATGCAGTGGAGACCCTAGATTAAGCTTGTTCTGGCTTCCTTAACTCTGCAGATGTCAGGATTTCTCTTGTACTTGAATTCCTCATTATATTTACTCATCACACAGTCTCAGAAACTGGGTAGGGGACCCACATGGACTTCAGTTCCATTACAGATGTTCCTCCTTCAGGCATCAGCCTGGATAAGAGTCAGTTCTCTTTTCAACTGTAAGTACATGACAATTATCACCTACCAGCCCTGCCCTAGGTGCTATGGAGAAAACAAAGGAGAAATTATCCCTGCTCTCCAGAAGCCTGTAACATACTTGTGGAGACAAGACATACATAGGTAAAAGAGCCATGAAGACAATATGGTACAGTGGTGCCTGCCAACAGCCAGACTGGAAGTGAACACATTCATCCCAGAAAGGTAGAACACAGGGAGTCAGTTTTCAGTTTTTTCACATACGGTTTCTGAAGAAAGTCCTATCAACTAGAGGCGTCAGACACTCAGGACAACAGGCACACAAAGCCCACAATGCTCCCAAGTTTGGCCAGAACTGGATTAAAATGTTGTTCAGTTGCTTCAGTTATGTCTGACTCTTCATGGCCCCGTTTGGGGTTTTCTTGGCAAAGATACTGGGTTGGTTTGCCATTTTCCTTTCCAGCTCACTTTGCAGATGAGGTAACTGAAACAAACAGGGTGAAGTGGCTTGCCTGGGGTCACACAGCTAGTAAGTGTCTGGGGCCAGATTTGAACTCAAGAAGAGGAATCTTCTAGACTCCAGGCCTGGCACTCTATTCACTGCACTACCTAATTGGGAAATGTTTAACAAAATAAATAAAAAAACAATAAAACATAGATAGTCTTACATTTAAAAACTAAGTCAATATGCTGCCCAGAGGGATATTTCCAAAAGGTTTAGTGTCCCCCTTCCCACCTTCTATTTGATTTTGGGCAGCCACTCCCATCTTCTCATCAGATGGGACACCAAGAGGGGTCCTGTGATCAGTTGGTGGCAGTGTCTTCATTGAGAGCCAAAGACAGATGGCCATGGATTCACCACTCTTAAGGGGAAATTCTTGAGCATTGCACAGATGGGAGGAAAGGACTTCCAGCAACCAGAAGCCATGAGTTACCCTCTTTGCCACACTTGCTCTCCAATCCTGAGCCTACTTTCCCAGACTCTATATGTTTAAGGGACAGTATGTCACAGGCTTTGGGGGGGGGCTTATACCCCTTTTTCTGTTTATTTGTTGTTGTTTTTTTGGTGAGGCAACTGGGGTTAAGTGACTTGCCCAGGGTCACATAGCTAGTAAGTGTCAAGGCCGGATTTGAACTCAGGTCCTCCTGTATCCAGGGCCAGAGCTCTATCCACTGCACCACCTAGCAGCCCCATGCCCCTTTTTATGGCCCCTTTCTGAAAGCTTCTTAAGGCCGACTTCCTAAATTGATTCTCAACTGATCATCTTGAGGGGAGAGAGCACACGATGGGAAGCCAACAGCATTAGAGAATCATCCCTGGTCCCTGGAACCTGCCGGTGGCAGTGAAAATTAGGATAAAGATCCATAGAGCTTCCATGGGCTACAATTATATGATCTAAAGTCACAGGCATCTTAGAGAAAAGTGCAGCCAGCCTTCTCCTCTAATGTCTTCAGGGCAGGTGCCAGGGCAGGACAGGGCAGGGCAGGGCAGGGCAGGGCAGGGAAGGGAAGGGCAGGGAAGGGCAGGGAAGGGCAGGGAAGGGCAGGGAAGGGAAGGGAAGGGAAGGGGCAGTTTGTTCCCCATCTGGGAACAGCCCCAAGTGACAGAATGCCTGTAACCTGCCAGCTTGGCTCAACACCAAGACCTGGCACTGGGCACCACTAGGAAGAGCCAAGGTGGTGCCACTGAGGGTCACTGAAGGTGAAGTTTCAGGTGACCTAGATCAGAGGAGTCCCACTGGGGGGCTTGAGTTGGGGCTGATGAATTTCACCATGTGTCTTAGCCACATGCAGGCTCAGTTAAAAGGCAGATTGATGGGTGTGAGGAAGCCAGCCAAGATGCTATGTTGGGAAACACAAGTCGGTATTTGTTAGGTTTTGTGAGGCACTTTATGAATCAGTCCAGGCTGGTCTGGCGTTGAACGGCAGATGCTTTCCAAAGACTCACAGCCTTCCTTTGGAAAAGGCTTCTCTGTACTGGCCAACTACAGAGTTCACACAAATCTAAGTGGGCTCTGCATTCGTGTGTGTGTGTGTGTGTGTGTGTGTGTGTGTGTGTGTGTGTGTGTGTGTGTGTATACATGGAAGAGAGACTGACTGAATGGACAGCATGGCTTCCACATCCCGATACAGGTGAGTTATAGTCCTGGAGGACCTACTGTTCACACAGCTGGTTCATTTCCTTATCTGGGACTAGAACGGCACACCAGCTTCTATGGATTTAAACTGGGACCATCACTGTGGTCATGAATAAAACAGACACTGGTGGCAACACACCTGGAGTTGGGACCCATGGGAAAAACATGAAGTTGGGAACAGAGATGCACGTAGGGTGAGGGGTGGTGATGGATGGATGGTCCAGTAGGGACTAGAGCTGGCATCAGGTCCAGGGGTAAGAGGAGACTGGAGATATATATGAAACAGACGTTGAACAAAGATAGCTGGGCCAAAGTAGGGTAGGGGCTATACTGTATAATAATTACTGATAATTATAAGAAGCTTTTAAGTCTGCAAAATGTTTTACATTAAGATGACTTCACCTGGGGCAGCTAGGTGGCATGGGGCAGCTGGGTGGCACATTGGATAGAGCACCAGCCCTGGATTCAGGAGGACCTGAGTTCAAATCCAGCCTCAGACACTTGACACTTACTAGCTGTGTGACCCTGGGCAAGTCACTTAAACCCAATTGCCTCACAAAAAAAAAAAAAAAAAGATGACTTCACCTGAGCCTCACAGGAACCCTAGGATGTAGGTCCTACAAGTTTTGTGATCACCATTTAACAGATGAAACTCGTGATCACAGAGATTAACTGACTTCCTGTGGTCCCAGAAGCTATAGAGGAATCCAGGTGTTCCTGACACCAAGGTCAGCAGTCCATCAGCTCATCAATCATAATGCAGCACTGTATCTAAGGAGGCAATGAGGTCAAAGTTCAGAAGGGACCTTTGAACCCCAGAGTCAGGAGGCTGTCTTCCTATTGAGAAGTCAGTCAAATGACAGTTAAGTAAAAAGATAAGAACCAAAGACAAACCAGGAAGAAACCAGAATTCAGCTTAAGTTCCCTTTTTCTTTCAGAAGCTCATCTGCCAAGGAAAAATCTTCCTCCATTTTTTTTCTGCATTAAAGAAAGATGCTAGGCCCAAGAGCCAAGATCCTCAAAGAAACCACAGAGGGGGAAATTCAAATCAGGCTGCTAAGCAAACTGAACCCAGGCTCCAGGCCTAGAACAGGAAGATGTATTTCTTCTCTCTTCTTCTGCTGCCACCCCATATCCCCTGGGCTGTGATCCCATGGGATCTGGTGGGTGGGGGCAAACTCTGAATGGTCCATCACCCTCAGGGAGGTCAGAAAGCATAGGAGTAAGAAGAAGAGACAGCAGCCAGACAGGTTCAGCGTTCGGGGAGGTGGTGTCAGGAAAGACTGAGGCCTTGGAACATCCTGCAGATTGCAATTCAACAAGCTTTTTTCCTGTTTTTTGTTTTTTTTGTTTTTTTAATGAGGCAATTGGGGTTAAGTGACTTGCCCAGGGTCACACAGCTAGTAAGTGTTAAGTGTCTAAGGACGGATTTGAACTCAGGTACTCCTGAATCCAGGGCCGGTGCTCTATCCACTGCACCACCTAGCTGCCCCTCAACAAGCTTTTTTTAAAAAAGCACCTACTATGTTCTAGGCATTATGCTAAAAGATAGAGGTACACCTGACACCTATCAGATTGGCTAAAATGACAAAAAAGGAAAATAATAAATGTTGGAGAAGCTGTGGGAAAATTGGAACACTAATTCATTGTTGGTGGAGCTGTGAACTGATCCAACCATTCTGGAGAGCAATTTGGAATTATGCCCAAAGGGCAATAAAGCTGTGCATACCCTTTGACCCAGCAATACCACTTTTAGGTCTTTTTCCCAAAGAAATCATGGAAAGGGGAAAGGGACCCACATGTACAAAAATATTTATAGCTGTTCTTTACGTGGTAGCAAGGAATTGGAAGTTGAGGGGGTGCCCATCAATTGGGGAATGGCTGGACAAGTTGTGGTATATGAATACAATGGAATACTATTGTGCTGTAAGAAATGATGAGCAGGAAGAGTTCAGAGAAACCTGGAGGGTCTTGCATGAGCTGATGATGAGTGAGATGAGCAGAGCCAAAAGAACATTGTACACAGTATCATCAACATTGAGTGTTGATCTACTGTGATGGACTATATTCTTCTCACCAATGCAATGGTACAGAAGAGTTCCAGGGAACTCATGATAGAAGAGGATCTCCAAATCCAAGGAAAAAAAAAAAGAACTGTGGAGTATAGATGCTGATTGAACCATACTATTTCTTTTGTTTTTGGTGCTGTTGGTTTTTTTTTCTATTTTTGAGGTTTTTCATCATTGCTCTGATTTTTTCTCTTATAACAGGACTAAAGCAGAAATAGGATTAATGTTATTATGTGTATATATGTGTGTGTATAGATATATCTATATCTATATGTATATAGATATATAGATATAACCTACATCAGATTACCTGCTGTCTAGGGGAGGGGGGAGGGAGGGGAGGGAGGGAGAAAAATCTGAAATTGTAAAGCTTGTATAAACAAAAGTTGAGAACTATCTTTACATGTAACGAAAGAAAAATAAAATACCTTATATGTTAAAAAAAAAAAAAGATAGAGGTACAAAGAAGGGCAAAAACAGCCCCTGCCCTCACGAAGTTCATGTTTCTAAGGCTTTAGACCCAGATCCCACTCCAAAGTACATCTCAATTTGCACATGTGTTGGCTCACGTAATACATCACTGTGTCCCCAGGCTCCTTTTCTGGGACAGGGGCTCTCTACCGCCCAATACAGCAAACCTATGCTGCTCCCTTCTAATAGCCAATACCCTTCATAATGTGGTCCTACTCTCCCTAGCCAACCTTACTTCCCATTACCTTCCTCCCCAAACGGACCCTAGCCCAGGTCGGTAACATATTCTCCCCACTTTGAGTAGCTGCCCTACTACTCTCTGCCCATGTTCTCCAGGGTCCAGGTCAAGGCCTATTTATTACCTCAAGTCTTGTAAGATTATGAGAAGGTTGGACTGGGTAATAAAAATACTTAACATTTATATTGCACTTTGAGATTTACAAAGCACTTTCTTTACGTATATCATTTCCTTTGAGCCTGTAACCCAGTGAGGTAGATACGAATAGTATTCTCATTTTGGAAGCTCTCAGAGATTCCTTCACAGGTTCACACATGTAGGAAGAGTTAGAGATGGATTTGGAATCCAGGGCGCCTCTTGACCCCAAGTCCAGTGTTCCTTCCACTCCATCACACTGATGGCTTCGGGAGGTCCTTCTGGTTCTAAATCTAGGAAATCCAGAGCCCACAAAGACTTCTCCCTTCTCTGATTATATCCCATTCCATTCTTTAACTGCTTTGTGTAGGTTAGTTGTGCCTCTGTAACTGCTATCTGAGGGCTAAAATGTGTATTAGATTTCTCCAAAAATCCTCTCTTTCAAGAGGACTGGGCCCATAACTGGTGCTTGATAAATATTTGCTGGAAATGAATGAATGAATGAATGAATGAATGAATGAATGAATGAATGAATGAATGGATAAATAAATAAATTAGTGCTTGGATGGATGGAAAGATAGATAGATAGATGATGGATAGATAGATGGATGGATGGATGGATGGATAGATGGATAGATAGACAGATCGATCGATGGATCGATGGATCGATCGATAGATCGATAGATAGATAGATAGATGGATGATATTTGCTGACTGATTGACTGAGGTGGGAGAATGATCAGATCCCTTCTACCAGGCTGATCCATGAATTGCAAAGTTTAAATTGCCTGACTGTTAGATGCTGAGAGTTTGGGTTGGTGCCTTTCTTTGCTTGGCTGAACTGAGACCTCAGTGCCACACCAAGCAAACAAACAGACTATCCTGAATCTTCCGGACCAAGGGCTAGTTGGCTTTGGCAAGGAGGGGGCGTCATCACTGACCCCTGCCTAGAATTCAACGTCCTGCCTATGTTGCTAATGGTCTGTGGGGTGGAAGCATCTGCAAGAGGTGATTTTTATGCCTAACCCAGGATTACCGCCGACCATGAAGCTAGCCTCATCACTGTATAATAGAGATGAGCGTGAGCCAGGATTGCCCAGAAAGTACGTTAACTAAATGAAGATGGCACTTCAATGACTGTGGAGTTTGTATTAGCGCCAAATTGAACTCTCCCTTCTAGCTCTGAGATGTAAAATTTGGGCAGGTGCCCAGAAACAGGGTGGGATGGGGGGATCGAATAGGAACATGCGCTATACACACACACACACACACACACACACACACACACACACAGAGTTCTGGAAGCACCAGCACTTAAGTTGTCCCTGATGGCTCATGAATCCAGGGGCATGGCTTGGCTTGTTTGGAGTTTGCACAGTTGGGTTGTTTTCTATGAATAACCTGCTGGGCTTAAGTTGTAGATTGAGACCTGGGCATCTGTGATTGATCCAGAACAGCATTAGGAGAAGATAAGACTGCTTAGAGAGGGGCAAGGGAAAGTACTCATGGCATGGCTTGAGGGGAATGGACAGGATTCCAGTTAAGAGAGATGAGGATCCGGGAGGACTCTGCATTGGAGCAGCACTGAGAGGGAGCCCGATCTTTAGGGAATCCCAACAAGATTCCCTTCTAAGCTTCCAATAACCTGTGCTTTCCCTACCATAGCTTCCTCTCAGTCTCTTAATTTCCCCATCAATCTGAGCCTTTAGGTCTACACAGACAAACACACAAACACACACACACACACACACACACCCCAACATGGATTTGATCTTAACTACTTATGTTTCTAAAGGGCTTGAAACTTTACATGCCACTTTACTCCCAGCAATCCTATGGAATGTGGTATTATGGAAAGAGGCAGGATTTGAAGTCAGAAGACCTGAGTTCAAATCCATATATATATATATATATATATATATATATATATATATGTATATGTACCTACAAATACATACACAGAATAAATAACAAGGTAAATTTGGCAGTGGAGACACTAGCAACCAGGAGGAGGGGTGGGCAGCATCAAAGGCCTAATGAAAAGATTACAGGTGTAGAGCACTGATGATTCTTTTTTTTTTTTTAAAGTGAGGCAATTGGGGTTAAGTGACTTGCCCAGGGTCACACAGCCAGTAAGTGTTAAGTGTCTGAGGCCGGATTTGAACTCAGGTACTCCTGACTCCAGGGCCGGTGCTCTATCCACTGCGCCACCTAGCTGCCCCGCACTGATGATTCTTAATCCTCTTTGTAGGGCAGTTCTGCCCAATTCTTTGGGCAGTCTGATGAATTCCATGGATCTCTTGTCAGGATAATGTTTTTAAGTGCATAAAAACACAGGATTACAAAGAAACCAATTGTATTGATATAGTTATCAATTAAAAATGAGTTTATGGGTCCCAAGTAAAGCTCTACTATATTGGAATCTCAAAGGTCACAATGTGGTAAATGGCTGACCCATGATTTGAACCAACTCCGCTGATATCAAATCCTGCTTCTTTCCACTGAACCACATGGTTGTAAGGAGCAAAGTGCCATGTAAATTTTCAAGCCCTCTAGAAATGTGAGGGATGGCTACTATAAGATGAAATCTTTGTGGGGTGTGTGTGTGTAGACCTTGAAGACTCAGGTTGGTGGGGAGGCAAGGAGGTGGAGAGGAGGCTTCTGTGCGAAAAGGAAAGCACAGGTTATTGGAAATTTAAAAGGGAATCTTGCTGGGATCCCTTAAAGATAGGCCCCTTTTGACTTACATGAACTGATGCTGAGGGAGATGAGCAGAACCAGGAGAACATTCACAGTATCAACAACAATGGGTGATGATCAACTGTGATACACTTGACTCTTCTCAGCAATACAATGGTCCAAAGGACTCATTATGGAAAAAAAGAATTATGGAATCTAGATGCAGATTGAACCATGCTATTTCTATTCTTTTGTTTTTATTTTTTGAGGTTTTTCCCTTTTGCTCTGATTCTTCTTTCACAGCATGACTAATGCAGAAATATGTTTAATGTGATTGTACATATATAACCTATATCAGATTGCTTGCTCTCTTGGGGAGGGAGAAAAATTTGAAACTAGAAATCTTATAAAAACAAATGTTGAAAAATATCTCTACATGTAACTGGAAAATAATAAAATACTTTTGTGAAAAAAGACTATAAAAAAAGATAGGCGTGGCAGCTAGGTGGTGAAGTGGATAGAGCACTGGCCCTGGAGTCAGGAGTACCTGAGTTCAAATCCGGCCTCAGACACTTAACACTTATTAGCTGTGTGACCCTGGGCAAGTCACTTAACCCCAATTACCTCACTAAAAAAAATTAAATAAAAATTTAAAAAGTTAGGCCCCTTCTCACTCTTGTGACTCAACTTAGAGTCATACCCAAGCTAGTAGTATAATGGAAAGAGTACAGGATTTGGGGCCAGAGGATGTGGAATCAGATACTAGCTTGGCGATCTTGGGCAAGTTAGTTAACCCGTCTAGGTCTGTTTTCTTCTCTGTAAAACAAAGGGGTCAAATTGAATGACCTCTGAATTTTCTTCCTGTTATAAGTGACTGAGGTGGGATTTGAACTCAGGCCTTCATAATTCTACATCTAGTATTCTATCCAGTATACTATACTGCCTTAAGAGCAAGATAGCCCCTCCTTTCTAGTTTCCCAGTCCCAAAGAGGTTCTGTTCAAAAGGCCTTGTTTTCCCTGAAATGACCACACATCACATGGATTTGCCTTTTCTGACTCACCTCTGAATCTCTCCCTGCTGTACTACCTTGCTCAGAGCCCCCTGGCTATGGTTAGTCCTTGGGGTAGCCTTCCTTGGGTTTTGTGAAAAGGAAGGACAGAAAGGAGAGGCTGGGGAGGAAAGGCAGTCCTTGTCTTTTTTTTTTTTTAGTGAGGCAATTGGGGTTAAGTGACTTGCCCAGGGTCACACAGCTAGTAAGTGTTAAGTGTCTGAGGCCAGATTTGAACTCAGGTATTCCTGACTCCAAGGCCGGTGCTCTATCCACTGTGCCACCTAGCTGCCCCAGGAAAGGCAGTCCTGAAGAGTTCAAACATTCTGTGACCCAGATGGAGCCCTGAACTTTGAGGCTGCGATGACCTGTTCACAAGCCTTGAAAGTCAATTGCTTCCTCATCCTTGATTTCAATTCCATTAAATGGACATTTATTAGATGCCTGTGGTGTACAAGGCATGTGCTGTAAGTGCTCTCAGGGCCAATAGACTTCCTCATTACCTCCCCCCCTCAGTGGTACTGCTATCTCTTGCTTCAAATGTGCCAGTGTGGTTGACACTGAATGTTATGAGACCTCAGCCCTGGTTCTTGATCAGGCAATGACTGGCCATGTGTCTTTCAGAAGATAACTTCACCTTTTTGTGCCTCAGCTTCTTCATCTATAAAAAGGGGGGATAATTCATGACAGACCAACTTCACAGAGGCATTGTAGACATCAAATGAGAGAGTCAATAAGAAAAATACTTCAAAAAGTTAAAAGGGAAAAAAAGTTAAAAGAGTGAGATATTCTCAAAAGATTGGCTTTTAATCTTTTCTTTCCCCTTCAATGGACCTGGCTTCAGCATCTCAGGGCTGAGAGCACTGAGCTGAGGATTGGGAATGGGTTCAGAACCCCTGGTTTGCAGTCCCTAGTTCTATGCTTGGAAACCTCTGATCTTTCTCTGCCTCCTCCATCCAAGGGGAAGGAGGATTCCTCAGAAAAAGTGACTTGATTTTGCCCTGGCAAAGAAATGCAAAGAAAAAGCAAGAATAGACCCTGCTCCCAAGAAGCTTCCATTCTGACGGAGGAGACGTGTATAGAAAGAGTTGCATGTGGAGTAGACGGAAGGCAATGTGAGCATGGAAAGAAGAGGACCCTATGAACCTGAGTATCTCCACTTCTTCTGTTTCTTTGGTCTCTCCTCGATTCCTACAGGTGAGATGGGCTAGAGTTCCTCATCGGTACCTTAAAAGTCCCCGAATGCCCAGAAGTAGAGGACTTTGGATGGGATTGAAGGAAGGGATAAAAGCACGTTAATGTGAAAATTCATTAAATCATCAGCTAATGGAGTTGTGCATAATGCTTCATTACTTCAGTGGTTCCACGATCTGTTCAATGTGATAAATCCTTCCCTGGTGCACATCTCAACCCATCTATGCCTTCTCAACCTGTGCAATTCTTACTCAAAAAAAGATATTTGCACATAGTGATAATAATAATAGGACCTTGCACTAATATGGAATGTAAGGTCTTTGAGCGCAGGAACTGTTGTGTTTTTGCATTCCAAATCTCCAGCTTGATGTTTGGAACATAGTAGGTGCTTAATAAATGCTTGCTCATTGATTTAGTGATTTCTGGTTTATAGAACTTCCCTCCTCCCAATATTATCTTAAAGTTCTTTACCCAAAATCATATTAAAATGGTTTATCATTAGAGGTGACTCTGAGCTCTTAAAGTCAATGCCAACAAAGTGTAAGCTCTAAAAGGTGCTACCAAGTTGTTCCTGATGATGCATTGTGTATCTTTTGTCTGAGGATATGTTTAGGTACAGAGAGACTCTTTACCAGGAGGCAGGCCACCAGGAAAGGAGTGGTTTTGGCCACAGAAACTCATGAAGACTGTGTAGACTAAAGTATAGAAAGGTTTCAATCAGTATCAGGAGAAGCATTACTCACATTGATGAAATCATGGATTCTTGAAGTACTTACTGAAAGAATATCTCATGGGGGAACCTCAACAACTATTTGGTGAATTATTTTTGGTAATATAGATTCTGCCTCTGAGAAGCAGCATAATGTAGTGGACAGAGAGTCAGTCTTGGCACCAAGAGAATCTGGGATCAAGACCCATCTCTTCAACATGTTTTCTGTGTGACTCTGGGCAAGTCACTCATCTTCGCAGGGCTCAAGATAGCTCTAGGAGTCCTGTGGCAAGACCTATGTCAGGAGGAGATGGAGGCTGATAAACTTGGCACAGCCCTGCCTCATTTAAATTCAATTTACTTGCAAGTCCAGACATCGCCCTCCTGATGTCATTAGTCCTCTTCGAGAAGGAAGGATGAACAACAACTCTCTAAGGCTAGAAGTAGTATTGTTAGACCTGTGTTGTTAGAGGGGGCTCCCCATACCAGTGGAATCTCAGCTCCTGTCCCTACATTCTGAATATATATATACTGTCTCTCCTAATAGAATGTAAGCCCTTGTGGGCAGTGTATGTGTCATTTTTGTCTTTGTATCTCTAGCACAGTGTGGGGAATACAGTCAACACTTCATGAACACCAGCTGATGAACTGAATGAATATGCAAATGAACATCACTTCCCTCCACTCCTATTTTTCTTTCCCTTTGTCCCATGGTCAGGCACACTCAGCCAGGAGAAAGGTAGGGAACAAGCATTGGCATAGCTGGTCTTCTTGTCAGGTTCTCTAGAGAAGCACAGACATCAAGCAACTTTTGCGGTAGCACACAGCAAAGCTCCAAGAGCTTCCCCTTTCTGGATCATTTCCCCCAACTTTAATTCTCCCTGGTTTTCTAGTGTCTAATTAAGCCATCTCTTCCTTCCCTCTTCTTTTCATTTCAGCTGTAACTCTTACTTCTGTGGACTTCTTCCTGTTTATAGGGCTTTATTCTTTAATCAAATATTCTTCACTATCTCCCTAGCCCCAGTTACTTCCACTGTGGAGCCAGCAGAATTCCCTTCTCTATTCTTGGTGACATTTTTCACTTGTATCTTCTCTACTGTTCAATGTTATCTCATTGCTAAGCGAGATCATAATTCTGCCAAGCATCATGGGAATTCTCAGCAATCCATTGCTTTTGACAAGTACAGTTCTCCATTTCTAGTTATCCCACCTCCCTCCCTCTCCCTCCCTCCCTCTCTCTCTCTCTCTCTCTCTCTCTCTCTCTCTCTCTCTCTCTCTCTCTCTCTCTCTCTCACACACACACACACACACACACACACACAGACACACACACACACACACACACACACACTTGCATGTGCACACACACATGTACATGCTTTTGGCTCTGTGATAGTTGAAAGGCTAGGTGCCTGGAGAAATGACCACCTAACCCCAGACCCCCAGTCCTCACCATGGAGGCCACCTTTCCTGCATAGCTACTCAAGGACTAAAGCAGGCAACATTCATTACTACTAATGAGCATTACATGCCTAATTAAGTCCCTGAGCTCTGTCTGAGGAATCTGACCCGGAGCTTGATCTCCATTCAGGGAAAAATATACCGAATAGCTAATTGTCCCTTGTGCCAGGCTCCTGATGGTAGTGGCTGTGTCTATGTGACTGCCTATTTGCAGACACACCTCATAGCTCCTCTTCAGAACACTCAACCCATTGGATTCTTTGGCTCTCCTTTAAGATAAACAAAACTCTGCCTAAGCAGAAGCCAGGTCTCCTGCTGCTTCTATCTCTGATTTTCTGGACTCATCAAAGCCAAGTTTTCAAAGCATGGGCACCTCATAAGCATCTTCCAATGGATTCATTGATTTTGATGCTGATCACAGGTGTAGGCAATTTCCCATTTACTTTGCTACTAATAGACCCCTTGCCAGAAGTACTATCTTAAAAAATATTTATTGAGCACCTAATATTCACAAGACATGCTGATATTTTCATTGGTTTTGAATGGTCCTTAATGTTCTGAGGGATGGGGCTGATCCATTTGTAGAAAGGTCTTCTGGCAAACAAGCTTATTTCCTCATATGAGCCATAACGTCTAGGACATAACACTGTCATTTTGGGATTAGAGAAACAGCCAGGGGATAGGCAGAACTCCCACTACACACCATGAAGCTCACACCCAGGTAGAAGCATTACTCATCTGCACTTAGCAGGCTTTCCATATCTAGAGGTGGCTGCCTATCCAATCTTCTACCCGTTACTACTGAACCCTGGTCCTCCATTCCAGTCAGGCTGGCCTCCCACACTTATTCCTGACTCCACGTCTTTGATTATCTCTTTCCCCTCACTTCTAATGCCCCCTTACTTCTTTGCCTAAACAAATCCTCTCCCCATTTCAGGGTCCACCTTGAGTCCCACTTTTTCTGCGAGGCTTTTCCCAATCAGTCTTTCAACGTCCAGAGGGAGAGTTAGCTAAAGCCCAATTCCCAAGGAAAGCCGCTGCAGGCATACTTATCTCCAAGTTTATTTCTTAAAATGACAATTTGGTAATGACATTTCCCAGTCTGTTAACCTAATGTGCAGGAAGAACATCAGCAGCCACCACCGTGCTGGTCTCTCTTTGGTGGATTCTGGGATGTGGAGGTGATTTTTATTTGCACATAGATCCAGCCCATCCTTCAACATCAAGTTCAAGCATCACCTCCTCCACAAAGCCTTCCCTGATTACCCCAGCCTATAGCCCCCCCTCCCCTTCACAGAACTCCCGCACAGTATCTATAGTTTGCAACCAGCATCTGATTGTGTTGCCATTTAGATGTAATAGTTAGCAATTATGTGGTGTTTTATGATTTGCAAAACACTTTACAGATATCTCATTTTAGCCTCATGACACCCCTGGGAGGTTGGTGCTATTATGATGCCCATTTTAGCATTGAAGAAATTGAGGCAGGCAGTGGTCAAGTGACTTGCCCAGGGTCACACAGCTAGTGAGTGTCAGAAGCCAAATTTGAACTTGTCTTCCCAACTCCAGGTCCAGTGCTTTAATTACTTATGTCATGGGGCGCAGAGCACCCCAGAATTTCTCTGGGGCACACCGAGGAATCTTCTCCTTGAGAAACTAAACCAGAGAACAGATAACGCCTAGAGAGATAAGCTGAACCAAACCGGACTGAGCTAGCTTCGGATTCCTACCCTTCATTCTGGTCTCCCTTACTCTGGAGAGATAAGTTTGGGTGTGGCTTCGGCCTTTGTGTTCTGAAGAGGGATCCGTAGCCACCCCTCACCCAATTCCTTTAGTCACTACCAGTGGGGGATGGTCCTCCACTGCTCACCCAATTCCCCAGCTACCACCAGTGGGGGATGGTCCTCTCTCACTAAAGGAACTTTCCACAGGCAGATGGTCCACCCCCATCAGTCATCTATAAAAGTACCTTCCGGTCTCCTGTTCGAGGAGATTTGGTACCTCTGAGCCATGTGCTTTGTGCCAAATCTCCCCATGAAAAGTCTAAGGATTTCTTTCATGGTTTCCCTCCCCCCACCCTTCCCTTGCTCCTAAATAAACTATCACCTTGTTCTAACTAAGTTTTGTGTGCAAGAGGGTGTAATTCTTTAAAGAGGAATTCCCAAGAACCCCAACCCCAACCCGTACCCCATTTTTCCCACTATATCATCTGGCGCCCGAACGTTGTAGGGACGTGGGATTTTCCTCTTTCCTCTTAGCACACAAAACTGGGGGGTGGGAACCTCCCTTCTGGGTTTCCTTTCTCCCTCTCCCGCCTGACTCAACCTCCCGTTTGAGTCACAGAGAGGTAGAGAGAGGGTCAGCTTTCGCACGCGACAGTGGAGGGCAGCCTGAGTCTCCCTCCCTCGCTGAAAGCTCAAACAGACGTCTGGACCACGCTTGGCACAGAACCTGGAGGTAAGACCCTACCTTCTGGGTTTCTCTTCTCCCTCTCCCACCGGACTCAACCTCCCGTTTGAGTCACAGAGAGGTAGAGACGGTCGGCGTCTGCACGACAGCAGAGAGCAGCCTGGGACTCCTAGATGTCCGAACCACGCTCGGACTCTCAGACTACACGTTTCTGGGTAAGAACATTTATGCTTATGTGTCTATCCCTTACCAGCTCTCTGCTCTTGGTTCAGACTATTCTCCTTAGACAGTAGTTATGGGACAGAAAGGGAGTGTTCCGAAAAATTCACCTCTGGGGTGCATTCTAAGAGATTGGACTAGACTGGAACTTAAAAACCTGAGAAAGAGATGTATGATACATTTTTGTAACAATTTATGGCCACATTATCCTCTAGGAAGTGAAGGAAATTGGCCTGTACACGGCACCCTTAATTATAATACCATCTTGCAATTGGACAAGTTTTGCAAGCGTGAAGGGAGATGGACAGAAATTCCATACATATCGGCTTTTATGAGTTTGAGCCAGAAGTCAAAGGGAAAGGATGAGGTCCCCTTGCCGGTTGAGAATCACCAAAAGCCCAAGCAATTCGCTAACCCTTCGGGCACCTACTCTGAGACCTCAGCCTCCCCTCCTCCTCAAACTCATTCCCTACCTGTTTCTCGTTCCACTCCTTCTCCGCCTGCTTCCGTACCTATGGGCCAACCACAGTCATATCACTCTATGACTGAGACCTCTCCTTGCCCACCGGCTGATCTCAGAACCAATTCCCTGTGCCACACGGGGAGTGGATATCAGTCTCCTTCTAACCTGCTCTACCCCATTTACAATCGGGGGGAACTCCAATATGTTCCCATTTCTCCTGTTTTTTCCATTCAGCCGACCCCATCTGCTTTACCTAATCTGCAGTTCCCAAGAACCCCAACTCCCACCAACCCATACCCCATTTTTCCCACTATATCACTTAGTTATCTAGCTGTCTCTTAGCCAGCATTTTACATAGCACAAAGCACTTGCCTCTACTATGTGATGACACATCCCTCTAGGTCAAGGTCCGTGTCTTCAATTAATCAATTAATCAGCAAGCATTTATTCAGCACATACTCAGATTACTATAATTAACCCATTACCTGTCCCAAAGTCACCTTAATGTCTTTATGCAAAAGGGTACATAAAATTTTATGCCAATAAGATGTTAAACACACATAAAAGCATCCGAAAAAGGAACAATGATGATAGATGGACTAAGGGTCATCCTGTGCAGCGCAGGCAGGATACATGTCTATATGTCCTGCCAGAGTTTCCCCTGGAGGAAGATCAGTGGGGTTTGAAGTGGTCTGTATGAGCCCCACAGTGCCCAGCACAGAGTCAGACAAACAGCAGACACTCAGTAATGACTCAGAAACAAAGAATCATCAAATATGAGGACAGGAAAAATGCTTGTGGCCCCTTCTTCATCTTTCAACTGAAGAAAAGGAGGTGTGAGATCACCAAAGCTCAGCTGGATATCTTACACATAGCAAGCCTTTGATAAATGCTTGCTAATGGATTAATTGAATGGATAATAACCGGCACTGTTAGAACCATTTAAAAGTCTGAAGAACCCTTTACACACACAATCTTATTTGATGCTGAGTTTCTGTGAGATAAGAAGATTTTGTTACCCCATTCCCCACCCCCACTAGTAAAGGACAAAGGTTCTTACCTTTTTAAAATCATGGATGCCATTAGCAGGCTGAGGGAGCCTATGGACTTCTCAGAATGATGTTTTAAAATAATTAAAGGAGATGTTCAATTTCAATGAGGTTAATGAAAAATAAAGTTTTTTCCCCATCCGATTTCAGAGACCCTCTGAAATCCATACACAGAATTTTTGACCCTCAGTTAAGAACCCTTGGTGTCAAGAGTTCCCTGTGAGGTAGGTACACTTTCTGTAACCAGAGTAGACTATCTTCTTGGAATCTCAATAGTCTTAGAGAGTTGCCTAGGATTTTGAGAGGTTAAGGGACTGAAGGTGTCAGAAGTGGAGCATGAACCCAGGTCTTCCTGATTCCAAGTCCAGCACTCTCTCCCTTGAGCCACACCAACGAGATTCCTACAAAGCTAGCTTCATGGCAGAGGGAGGAGTGGAAGCTAGATCTCGAGTCCCAGGCCAAAGCTTTGTGTACAAGAATTCACAGTAAAAGGATTAACAAAAGTATGGAAACCCAGAAACCTTCCAGCCCGTGCATTGCCCATAGACCCCAGCAATGACTCGTGTCAAAAACAGAGCCTGGAGAACCACCCCCACCACCTGGCCCACCCATTGCTAATGGCTTTTGACCCCAGATTTGACCACAAAGAGTTTGTGTCATCTGTGAAATAGAAAAAACAACACCTCACATCCCTCAAGGGAGAATCCAGGCTAAATGATCCCTAAGGGCCCTTCCAGCTCAAAGAACAAGAATTCTTGGATATTCTGAGTTTACAGTATTCTCTGACCCGTGTCAGACTGTGAAGGTACCCCTGTACCCTCTACAGCCACAGGAAAGAAATTTTAGGTCCAAAAGGCAAAATCAAAGAGATAGAACTGGCCAGGGCTGTACCCAGCAAGAGGGAAAGGATGAACGACCAAAGGGGATTCTGTTCTGATTATCCCCAGGCACTAGAAATGCAAAGAAAAGACAATAAGGCAGTCACTACCTTCAAGGAGTTTGCCATCATGGTTCAGTCATGTATGATTCTTTGTGACCCTGTGGGACCATACCGTCCATGGGGTTTTCTTGTTAGAGATACTGGAGTGGTTTGCCACTTGCTTCTCCAACTCATTTTACAGATGAAGAAACTGAGGCAAAGAGTGTTAAGTGATTTGCCTGGGGTCACACAGCTAAGAAGTGTCTGAGGCCACATTTGAACACAGGTCTTCCTGACTCCAGGCCTAATGGTCTATCCACTGCTTCTCTTTGGTCCCGCCCTGAAAAAATTTATTAAATACTTACAATGTGCAAGGCAAGGGACTTTATATGCTGAGCATATAAAGACAAAATGAAAAAGTTTCCATCTCCAGAAACTTTATATTTTCCTGAGGGTTATACCATATAAACATGTATGTGTGTATATATCTATATGGATATTATATACATATGTGTGCATACATATATATATAATTTGAAGAAATGAAAGAGAATGCTAACAACTAAGGGGATCAGAAGAGTACTTCCCATAAGAGATAGAAGAGGACTGCATTCCAGGCATGGCGAACAGCCTAGGCAAAGACCTGCAGGCAGGAGATCAAGTGACAAGTCTAAAGGAACAGCTCTACCCTCAGCTATTCCCTTTCCCAAACCTTGCTTGGGAAAACTCTGATATCAATCACTTATACCTTAATGTGAATGTAAGTCCATTTACCCACTGCAATTTGCTTTTTAAGCCTGATCTTTCATTAGAGGAGAATAAAAGGTCGGTCCTCCAGTTAAGGCATTTCAAGCATCAGGGAACAGGTGAAGGATTGCTGTGAGGATTAAATGAGATATTGTATGTGCAAGTCCTTTAAAAATTGCAAGGCTCTATAAATGTAATCTATGATTACAATCATTCCAAGCATCTCAGTGAATGATGGGAGAAGAGCCAATGAAAGGCAGCATCTGTCTCTACGGGAGCTTTGCACCCAGCAGAGTCTGGCTCAGAAGACACACAAATCTGTTTTCCCCAGTAGGTTAGCGATGTGGGATGTGGAGAGGTTAGGTTTAAGCCTGACCCTTAAATTTATTAGGCTCCAAACTAGGAGGTATCTCAATCAGGCCACTTCATTTTACAGAGAGGGAAACCAAGACCAAGAAAATTGAAAGGACTCACCCAAGGTCACACAGGGAGTGGGTAGCCTGGCCAGGATTTGTCCCAGGGTCCTTCAACTCCAAATCCAGAGATCCTTACCCTAAACTACTTGAGCCAAGCTTCATCCTCAGCCAGAATGAAAGACTAACCAAGGGCTTCTAAATACGCATTCTGAAAGGTCAGACTGATGAAGAAGTTGCCACCTTCCGGCATTAATCAGTCCTTTTGCTAATCATCCCTCTCCTCTTTCTAGTCTGAGTTCTTCTCTTCCTCTCGCCCTCTAGATGAAGCTGCCATTAAATGACTAATAAGGATTATTTTCTAAATGTTGCTAATGAGCTGTCTTTAAAATTTTCTATTAATCACCCAAACCACCTTTCCTGACTGTGGTCACAGAGACGACTGTATCTGATTGCAAATTTAAGTGTAGGTTCCTCTAGCTGTGTGATTCTGGGCAAAAAACTTATTCTCTCTTAGCCTCAGTTTCCATATTTGTAAAATGAGGGAGAGTGGATCTGATGATCTCTAAGATGCCTTCAAGCTCTAAGTCGATTTAATTTAATTTTAAAAACAGAAGTCCTGGGGAGATAGTTATGGCTCTGGAACCAAAGGTTTGATTAATCCATTGAAGAAAATAAAGATAGATGGGTGGGTGGCTTGGCAGTAGGGTTGGGCAAGAAAGCACTTTCTGAACATTTTTCTGAGTATCCCAGAGTTCTCACTTATATCTCATCTAACCAGACCAAGAACAGACTTTGATCTCTTTATGGGATCCATCGACATCCAATATTTTTCAAGTGCTTAGCATAGTACCTAGCACATGGTAATGCTGAGTACATGTTTATTCCCTTCCCTTCCTCTTTTTGAGAGGCAGCTATATGGTACAGTGGATAGGAAGACCTGACTTCACATCCATCTTCAGACATTGTTTATCTGTGTGACCCTAGGCAAGTCCCTTCATCGCTGTCTGCCTGTTTCCTCATCTGTAAAACAGGGAATAATGGCACCTGCCGTGCAGAAATGCTGTGAAGATCTAATGAGTTAATATTTGTAAAAAGCACTTAGATATTACCACCATCATTTTTATTATAAATGGCATCAGTAGTCCAATGGAACTATCAAAGGAGATAATAATTGTAAAGCATTTAGCAGAATGCCCAGCAAATAGCAGGCATTTACTAAATGCTTATTTTTCCATCTACCTCTCCATTTTCCTCCATTGTAATCCCCTTGAGGGCAGAGACTATCTTTTTTCTCTTTTTGTATCCCCAGCACTTAGCATAGTGCCTGGCACATAGTAGGTGCTTAATATATGTCTACTGAATTGAATTGATTTTTTTTTTAGTCATTTCAACATAAGGGGTGCTTCTTGGTCTATACTACATCATCCCTCCTCGGATCAACCTGGTAGATCATCCTTCCTCAAATCTTCCCCACTACTACAACCAGGAGGCCAAGGCCACCTCTTGATGGGACCCTGAAGCTTGGGTGCCACTGCCAAAATAAGGGCCTGATTTTGACATCAGGCACCATGGCTTCAGGAAGGTCTGAACTTCAGACTGGCTCTTCATCAAATTTCCAAAATAATTCCAGATGTTTCACTGATGGATCCCGTGGCCTCTTCCTCACATAATAATTATCTTTTAATGAGCTGCATTAATGCAAATTGGATACAACAGGAAATAAATCTCACAATGAATGTGCACTAGGCTCTGTAGGTAGCATTCCCTGCTCTTCCCCTCCCCTCCCAGTTGAGGTACTCAGTTCTAAAAGCCTGGGGTTGGGGGTGGAGGCATGGGTGGGAGTGGGGGAGAAGGGGAAGGGAAGTTGGAAAGGGATAAGGAAGAGGGCATGTCTAGACTGTAGGGCTGGGAGGTTGGATGGGACATCTTCGGGTTTGCCCAGGCATGTATCTATGCAACTCTGAAGGAATTCATTCATTCAAACAAAATTGAATTCATTCATTAAAAGAATTCATTCATTGAAAAAAATATTCATTGGATTCTTACTATGTGTCAAGTTCTCCAGCCAACTGTGATACACAGCCTCTAACATCAAGAGATATATGGTAGAGTGGAAAGCATTCTGAATCTAGGAACAGTCAGATGACCTGCATTCAAATTCTTACTCCCTGTGTGATCTTTGGCAAGTCATTTATTCTCTCTGGGCCTGTTTCCCTATATGGAAAATAGGTGGTGGTGGTCTCTAAGTCCCCTTCTAAGTACAAATCTATGGTCCTCCAAGGATGGTAAAGGGAAAACAAAGGTAGGAAGAGGGAGATGAATATTTCCCTCCCACTTAGCCTTGGGAACCAGAAGTGAGAAGTTGACAGGATGTTCTGAGGATAATTATGTCCCTGGCCTACCCTGAGTCAAGTGACTCAGGTCTTCTAGTCAGTTAATTCTTCTTTTTTTTTTTTTTTAATTTTTAGTGAGGCAATTGGGGTTAAGTGACTTGTCCAGGGTCACACAGCTAGTAAGTGTTAAGTGTCTGAGGCCCGATTTGAACTCAGGTACTCCTGACTCCAGGGCTGGTGCTCTATCCACTGCGCCACCTAGCTGCCCCGTCAGTTAATTTTTTATCCTCATACATCCTGAAAGGGGAGACAAGAGAAAGGAGGGAGAAATTACTAAGGGAGAGCATTACTGACTGTAAGTTAAACATGAGGAGATACTGAATGAGGGGAAGAGGTATAAGCACCTCAAACAGGTGACTGAGCAAAGTTATAGGCTGCCTTGGAGTCTAAACTACACAATTTTGCACTTAATTATATTAGACTGCATTTTCTAGCTACTTGAAGAACATTATAGTGTAATGGATACACTGAAGGACTGGGAGTTAGGAATTCTTCCTCAAACATAAATGAGGCATTCTGAGCCTCAGGTTTGTAATCTATAAAGTGGGCATAATATTACCTGAAATGCCTACCTCTCAGGGTTATGGTGAAGGTCAAATGAGAGAATCTGTGTAAGGTACTTTGCACACTTGAGAGTACTATATAAATGACAATTATTATTATTATTATTATTATTCTACTTCTGTTAATCAAGTTTTCCCAATTAAATTTTAAGTTCCTTCAGGGCACAGACCATGCCTTATACTATCTCCTGTATCCCTCTAAAAGCCATAGGGTAGGGATATGGTAGCCTAATAAACATTGACTAATCAGCTGAATATTTCATGAAAATGGGAAGGAGCTTTGAACATTGTCTAGTCCAGTGGTATCAAATTCAACTAGAAGTCAATACTTGTGAGCCACATATTGACTCAGAAAACCACAAGTTAACATTATCTATGTTGTACTGTATTCTTATTTATTTTGTTAAACATTTCCCAATTAATTTTTTTTTTTAGTGAGGCAATTGGGGTTAAGTGACTTGCCCAGGGTCACACAGCTAGTTAAGTGTTAAGCATCTGAGGCCAGATTTGAACTCAGGTACTCCTGACTCCAGGGCTGGTGCTCTATCCACTGTGCCATCTAGCTGCCCCCCAATTAAATTTTAATCTGGTTCTATTTGTACTCCCCAAGTTTGACATCTCTGGCTAGTTCACTTCCATCATGAGACAATAACTTGCCCGAGATCACGCAGCTATTTAGTTCTAGGATTAGAACCCAGGTATCCTGACTCTTGGTCCCATACTCATTCTGTTGTCATAGCACTGTCTTTAGTTGTAGCACCAATCAGTGCAGAAACTACTTTACACAGTAAAGACTAAACACATGTAACTAATAAGGTAGTAGAGGCTAAGAAAAAGGAAAATAGGACCAAAAATGGTTAGGAACAATTGGAAAAACAAATGATCCACTGTGATGGTATTCTTGGAGTGTTAGGGAGAATGTCTCTAACTCTCTGAGCTTAATGTCAGAGAAGACAACCATAGTCCCCTCCAAAGTATCTTTAGGCAGAGAGAATCCCAGGCTGGGGTGGGAGAGGGGGGACTATGGGACTAACCTAGACCAGCATTTCTCATGTGCCCAGATACAAATGTGCCTAGGACTCCCAGAGCCAGCTGGAAATCTGGAGGTGTCCTCTGGGCAATGGGCACAGAGTTGGCCCAATCTGCTCTTCTGGCAAGGACTTCTGAGGGACATGTGTCTGGGCAGATTGGGGACAAATACACTCATGACATTTAACTCTTCAGCACATGGCCACCTACAGTGTTTGTACAGTTAATATAAATATGCCCTCTGGATATTGACACAATGGAAACCAAATTTGAAAGGTCTTTATCAGCTGCTTAATGCAACTCAGATGACTAAAACTCAGAGACTTGTTACCCCCCAAAACCCAAACAAAACAAGCCCCCAAGCCCCCAAAACCTAAGTAACACTCAACCCATTCACATGGGCTGTCAAACTGGGAAACTGGCTTTCTCCAATTGGATAGACATTTAGTAACATGTACCGAAGGCCCACTATGTGCCCAGCTCTGAACTGGGTATTCTGGAGGGATGCACAAGAAGGAAAGAGACTAATCACACAGTCTATTGCCCTTGGGAATTCCTATTATAGAGGAGGAAATAGAGCCCACACAAATACATCCATGTGAATGCACAAGTCCAGAAGCAGACAGACACCACCCACCACATTAGCAAAGAGAGGCAGAGAGTACAAAAGAGGGCAGAAGCCATTTGCCAGGGATGATGTCAAAGTGATCCCTTTACCGAAAAGGGGACTAGACTGGATGACCCCTGAGATCCCAGCCAAGGCTAAGATTATGCCTGGTTCTCTGTAAAAGCTGGACAAGCAAAGGGAGAGAATGGAGATCCTCCTTTCCTGAGTCAAAATCATGCTCCATGTAACTTCTAACAGATCTAACTTTGTCCTGATCCAACCAAAGCCTATCAATTCCACTTCTTGAACTTCCTAATGAGATATCTGAAAAGGGCTTAGCACAATGGGCAGCATACGGTAGGTGCTTAATACATTCTGGTTCCATTCTCTTTCCTCCCTCCCTGGGGCACACAGTAGATGTTTAATACATTCTGGTTCCATTCCTTTTCCCCTTTCCCTGCAGCACACAGTAGGTGCTTAATACATTCTGGTTCCATTCTCTTTCCCCCTTCCCTATGGCACATAGTAGGTGCTTAATACATTCTGGTTCCATTCTCTTTCCCCCTTCCCTGCAGCACACAGTAGGTGCTGAATACATCTGGGTTCCATTCTCTTTCCCCCTTCCCTGCAGCACACAGTAGGTGCTGAATACATCTGGGTTCCATTCTCTTTCCCCCTTCCCTGCAGCACACAGTAGGTGCTGAATACATCTGGGTTCCATTCTCTTTCCCCGTTCCCTTTCTTCTAACACTGAAGCCCCAGCTCTGACAAATGAATGTGTGTTTGGGGTAGCCATCTGTGGCCACAGACTTGGACAGATGTGTTGGCTAGGGTCCTTGGGAACTTCCCTGCTACTCACCTAATAAAATGGGGAGGGAAGCTTCTCTGACTCTATCTTTCAACCAAATGGGTTTCAACTCAGTGGCTGTCTAATGTCTGGCATCGCTTCCCAATTTAATGACTTTGGGGAGGTTTGTGTTTTAAGACTGAAAGAAAAATATCGAAATCACTCTTCCAAGGGCCCAAGCAAGAAAAACAAACAGAGACTGATTCAGAATGATCTAACCCCCATTTTTTTTCTCCTTTTTCTTTCTCTCCCCTTCCCCCAGGGGCCAAATTAAGACAGCTCATTCCACAGGAAAAGAAGGGTTTGAGCTGAGCTCAGAACATCTTGGAGATGGACCAGGTTTAAGACTGATCTCCACCTTGGCCCTGCTCTCACTGAGCCTGTCTCTTGGAGCAATAGTGTGAAGGAAGGCTGTCTCTTCTGGGGTCTCCTCAGGTCTTTTCAGTCTTTCTCCCCATGCATTCCCATCTCTCAGATTTGTCTCTTCTTTTCCATTCTCACTGATACAACCCTAGTCTAGAACCTCATCATTTTATGTCAGGACTATGGCAATAATCTCATATTTTCCTGCCTTTGGTCTCTTCTGACTTCTGTCTAACATCACTGCCAGGGTAGTTTCCAAAAACATTTCTTCCCCTGCTCAAAGACACTTAAGAACTCCACATCATCTGCAGGACAAAGCCCACACTTCTTAGCCTGAGAATCAAGGCTGGAGACAATCTTCCCCTGACTGCCTTTTCCATCTCCTACCCCCTTTCTCCTTCTACCAGAATCCTCTGCTCCGGCCAGACTCTCATTCAAACATGGTGAATACTTGCTCCCAATCATTACCCTTTGCTGGAATGCCATCTCCACTTGCCTAAATTCCTTGGAGGGCACAACGAAAAGCTGTGCTTTCTAGCCTTTGGTTCTCCTCCTCTGAGTGGCCCTATGTGTGAAATCGAGTATAGTATAATACCTCCCTCCAAGGGTTCTTGTGGGGAATTCACTTTGTAACCCTCAAGGCAAAACAACAAATATGTCTGAGTTGGTATTATTTTTATTCATGGCCAGGTCGAGTCTTAGAACCTCCAGGAAGCCTCTTCTGCTTTCCCCGGCCCTTGAAATCTTCTGCTTTCTTTGAATTCCTGGAACATTAACTACTTGTACCAGCATATGATGATGCACTATAAGCGCACATGACCTTGTCTTGTTTTGTTCTCATGCTTGTGTCCTGCCTCCCCAACTAGGTTATAGGTTTCTCATGGGAAACAACTACATCTTATACTTCCCTTTATCTCCAGAGCCTACTGCAATCCCCTACGCATAGTAGATAATCTAATCAGCCATAAATGATCAATTACTGATATCATAGAATTCAAGAAATGGAAGAGATCTCAACAACCATTAAATCCAACCAATACCTTAACAAGAATCTTTTCTGCCATATAACTAACAGGTGGTCATTCAGCCTTTGCCTAAAGACCTTCCTTGGCAACAGCAGGTGCAGGAGGGAGGAATCTGGGGAAAGCCACTATTTTCTTTCTTGCTTTTTGTTCCTCAACTAAGGCATTTATTCAAATTATGTAGCAAGATCAATAATTACAAAACATTTACTAAAAGAACTTAGGGAGCATTCTCCCACAAATATACAAAGTCCATAAGCCACTACTTTCAAAGATAGTCCACTCTGCTTTGGGATATCCACAATTGTTAGGAAGTTTTTCCTTATAAATCTCTATTTCTTGCTCTTATATCTTGACTGCCAAAGGAGATTGGGAAAGGATGGAGAAGTTGGGGGGAGGAATAAACAGATGAGAGGTTGGGGAATTTTTCCTTTGAGGGACAGAAGAGACTAACACATTTTCAGACTAGAGAAGTGGGCCATCTTTTTTTTGTGTGTGTGAGGCAACTGGGGTTAAGTGACTTGCCCAGGGTCACACAGTAAGTGTCAAGTATATAAGGCTGGATTTAAACTCAGGTACTCCTGAATCCAGGGCCAGTGCTTTACACTGCACCACCTAGCTGCCCCTCCAGAAGTGGGTCATCTTAACAACAGGTGTGTGTGTGTGTGTGTGTGTGAGAGAGAGAGAGAGACAGAGAGACAGAGAGAGACAGAGACAGAGACAGAGAGAGAGAGAGAGAGAAAGAGAGACAGAGAGAGAGAGAAGGTGGTTGACATGATGACCTTTGGAAGGTCTCTGACACCTACCAATGTTTAAGGGATTACTGCTAATAGAAAGATGTGGGAAGTGATCCTTGGGCCTTGCTGTGGCTTTCTCTCCCTATGTGATGTGGAGAACCTGCTCTACATATAGATCCTTCCTCTTCTGCCTCTCACCTCCCCAACCTCCCTACCCCTAATTCTCTCCTTTTTGGAAGAGATGAAGATGAAAAGGAAGCACACTGAAAAACCACACGTGGCAGACTCTCTAACCAAGCACCAGTTGTTTTTTTCTCTGGGAAAGGGACTCAACCAAACCTCTTAAAATGCAGGTTGATCTATAAACTGAAAAGTATGCAAATAGAACAGGCCCTCTCCAACACTGCTGCCACCCAGGCACAAGTCCCCATTAAAAAAACATTCCCTCTCTGACTGCGGCACTTGGCTTGCAGATTCTGAATGTCAATAGTTCCCCCAGTGACGGTGAGAAGAAGGTTGAAAGGTTAGCAGTTTGAGGAAGCTAATTGCCAACAGTAAATTAGAGTTATGAACACACCAGGCCTCCTTTGTCACTCTCCCTCCCCCGTCTCTGCCGCCTGCATCTCCCCTCCCACAGCATCCCCAAGTCCCAAGTAAGACAGCAATTTAAAACCTCGCTTTGGTAACCTCAAATGCAGGCTTTCTGTTATGGGAAGATTGCAGAAAATGAATTCCCATCCCCCTGGTGAGAATCCTTGGCTTGCTGTTATAACCTAGGAAATAATAGAGGCTCAAAGTGCCCAGGACCCACATGCTGTTGCGGTACAGGTGTCTTACAGCCTCCCAGAGACCGGGGCTAGAATTAATGGGATGGGAAGACCAAAAAAAAAAAAAAAAAAACAACAACCAAACCTCAAAGAGAAAATTTTTGAAAAATCCAACAATAATCAGGGATAATAGACCAGGCTTGGTAAAAAAGAAAACGTTAAAAAATACGCCAGACCTAAACAGGTGTACTCACAGGTCTATTTGGTTTTATGAGGAAGATGCATCTGGGCCTCAGCTGAGGCTTGGACAGCTGTAATATCTCCATGAGAGGGGGCCTGGTGTGCAGGATAGAAGGCTGGCCTTGGCTTCAAACACGCTTGGGACCTAGCTCTGACATACATGGGCTAGGCAGCCATGGACAAGGCAGTGAATCTCTCAGTGCCTCTAGGAATTCTATTACAATTCTGTTGTTGTTGTTCAGTCATTTCAGTCACATCTGACTCTTTGTCATCCCATGGATCTCTATCCATAGCGTTTTCTTGCAAAGAAACTGGTGTGGGTTTGCCACTCTCTTCTCTAGTGGCAAACTGAAGTTAAGCGACTTGCCCAGGGTTACACAGCTAGGAAGTTTTTGAGGCTGGATTTGAACTCGGGTCTTCCTAACTACAAGCCCAGCACTCTATCTATTGAACCACTAGCTATAGTGGAATTGTCCATAGGTGGGGGAGTTTCTACACAGATGATTCTCTATATCAGTTAAATTATAGATCCTGGCATCCCTCCCCTAAAAAATAAAAACTCCAAAACCCACCTCCCCCTACAATCTTCTCCACTACTGGCCCATAGCAGCATCATAAGTCTTTGCTAAACAGAGCATTTAATTTAATCCTTCTCATTTCAAAAAAATTTTTATTATTTATTTATTTTTTAATCCTTCTCATTTTACAAATGAGAAAACTGAGTCCTAGGGAGGGAAAGTGATTTGTTCTGTCATAGAAACAGTGTGGTATTAAAATGAAAAGAACCCTGGACTTGGAGACATTGAACCCCAGCCTTGCTGCTGATGCCTTGTGTCCCCTTAGGCATGCTGGGCCTCTATAATTTCCACAGCTGTAAAAGGAGGGAATTGTAGTAAATGGTCTCAAAAGTCCCTTTCAGCTCTAAATGCCATATTTAGATGGAAGAGAAGAGATTCAAACCCGGATCCTCTGTCTTCAAATACAGTGCTCTTTCTGTATGCCAGGCTGTGGGGTACAGTACTGCACTCAGGTCTGGGGGCTTCCTTTGTTCCCTCAATCACTACTAACTCTAAAGTTTTGACAAAGAATTCTCCTCCTAGAACATTCATTCATTCTCATCCATTCATTCAAGAAGCACTTGTTAAGCTTCTTCAATGTATGTTGCATTGTTCTAGGCCCTTAAGGAAATAAGTAAGGGTAGGCCTGACCACCAAAGAAAACAAACAAATGCTGCTCTAAAGCCTACTGCTATTCTAAGCCTGTTGTGGCCACATTCCCTGGCTGTCCCTGGCTTTGTGTCCTGGAGATTTTTAGGAATGAGAACAATCATCTGTGTTCTGTTGATTCTCTCCTACCATCTGTTCTTCTCCCTACCCAAGCCAGGCTGACTGGCAACATGGTGTCAGAGGACAGCCCCATGAAAGGCAAAGCTAGGGATGGGGGGTCAGGTCTGAGACCTCTACAGTGGCCATCTCACCCCCTGCCACCAACACACACACACACACACACACACACACACACACACACACACACACACACCACCAGCTCAGGGGATTGAAAACTGGGCCTAGAGTCAGGAAGGTTCGACTTCAAATCTGGCCTCCAACACTTACTGGCTGTGTGACCCTAGGCAAGTGACTTAACCTCTGGACTCCGGTGATTTCTAGAGGAGAGAGTGAGGCTAACAACCTTGCACAACTCTGCCTCACATAAATCCAATTCATGCAAAAGTTAAGACATCATCCTCATGATGTCATTGGTCCTCTTTGAGAATCAAGTAAGAATAATGGTCTATGAGGCAGGTAGGTGGCTCAGTGGGTAGAGCTCTGAGCCTGAAGTAAAAAAGACCAGAATTCAAATCCAATCTCAGATACTTACTAGCTGTGTGACCCTGGGCAACTCACTTAATCCTGTTTGCCTCAGTTTTCTCATCTGTCAAATGAACTGGAGAAGGAAATGGCAAACCACTTCAGTGTCTTTGACAACAAAACTGTCCATGGGGTCACAAAGAATTGGACATGATTGAACTGAAAAACAACAAATACATACATATACCCACACATATATAATATTAAAACACATATACACACATATATGTAAGTACATGTATGTATCTTATAAAAATAATATATAAGTGCTTCATTAACCTTAAAGTGCTATATAATAGCTGGTTTAGAGCTAGCATTTATAAAGTGTTTCCAAGTTCTCCAAAGATTATCTACAAACATTATCTCATTTTATCCTCCCAACAATCCTGGGAGGTAGGTGCTATTATGATCTCCCTTTTTACATATAAATAAACTGAGGCATAGAGAGATCAAGTGACTTACCCAGGGTCACACAGCTAAGTGTATGAGTTAAGATTGGAACTCAGGTCTTCCTGACTACGGATCTAGCTGTGGTTCTATCCACTGAACCACCTAGCTGCCTCTTATTATTTATATGTGGATCATAACTGGGGATCTGTCCCTCTCTAAGGCACTCCTCTTAGGGAATTTAGATTCATGACCCCATACCACCAGCCTCTGATCAATTAGCAAATTATCAAAAAGAACATTTTTTAAAAATTGAGCACCCATTATGTGCAAGAATCTCCATTTGCCTTAATGGTGGCAGAAAGAAATCCTTGGCAATAGGAAAGACTTTTCTGCCGTGGGGATGACGCCACAATATTAACCTACCTAAAGAACACACTCAGAGATTCTGTCAACACTGAATCAGCAGGATTACAACAAGGGAGAGGGGAAGGAAAGAAGGAAGGTGGGGTTGTCAGGGTGTAACTTTCTTAATGTAAAATGTCTAAATGCACCATTTCCCCCTCTTTTATTCTTAGTTTCCTTGTGAAAAATGGGATTGGATTAAATTATCTCTAAACTCTCATGTGACTGCTGACTCTCTGATCCCCCAGTAATAGACTGTTACAACCACCTCTTGTGCTGCAACCATCACCAGGATCCCAGATCTAAAGCTGGGAAGGACCTTAGAATACATCTAGTCCAACTCACGTTACAAATGAGGAACCGTGGCCCAGAGGTATAGTGACTTGCCCAAGGTCACACAGGTAATTCTGGTTCTCTGGTCCCAAGTTCTCTGACCCCAAATCCAGCACACCTTCCACTTGACCAAGCTGCCTCTTAGGCAATGGTCTAGTTCAGTTACATCTCCTGAGTTGCTCTTGACACATTAGGAGAGGAACAGAGAAAAGTAGAGGGACATCAAGGGTTCCTAGCCTCAGAACTCAGAACAATGGATTAAGGGTAGGTAGGAGGAAAAATGATTAGAACAGACGCCAAGGGTTCACTTGGAGAAGAGCTGCCAAGCAAGCAGCTTCATTTTAAATAATAACAAACCCAACAATTAAAGTAGCCTTGCAGAGAAGCACTGGCCTGCTCACTTATGGAAGGAATAAGCTTGTCCCAAGGAAAGGATCTATCTACAGGTCAGCTTCTCTGTGGCAGCATCCATTGAGAAACGTGTGAGGGCTAGAGAAGGAGATGGGAGTAGAAACAGGAGGAAGGGAAGAGAAGAGAGAAAGGAAAGGGAGAAGGACTTAGAGAATTTGGTAAGAAGAATGTAGAAAGAGAGTGCCGAACAGAGAATTCAATTCAGCAATTTCTGGTGCCAAGGACAAGACAGACAGACAGACACAAGTACAGAGTTAGAAGGAATGCCCAAGGGCCTGATGAGATAAGGAGGAAGGAGAAGAAAGGTAAAGGAAGAAGGAGGGACAGAGATAGACACAGAGAGATGATGGGCAAAACAGACCGAGGCAGAGAAAATAAGAGGAAATGCTAGATTAGAGAGCATTGCCTTTGTTGCTTTTATACCATGGTTGGATGAACTCAACAACTCTGTAAATTAGGGTGCTATTATTATCCCCATTTTAGAGAAGAGGAAATTGAAACAGAGAGGTTAAGTGACTCACTTACCTCACACAACTAGTAAACACTTGAGGCAAGATTTGAACTCAGATCTTCCTGACGCCAACTTTGGCCCACCTTTGTGCCTTCACACAGGCTATCCCCCATTCCTACTGCCAATTTAAGGTTCCCCAGACTTGGCTGAAATCCCACCTTCCGCAGGAGGCCTTTCCCAGCCCTCTCAGCTGCTAATGCAGCTCCCAGATTGCCATCCTTCCACTATGTATATATTGGGAATTCATCTCTCTATTTATGTGTTGTCTTTCCTCTTAGAATGTAAGCACCTAAATGACAGGGATGTTTTTTGCCTATCTTTGTATCCCCAGGGCATGTAGTGGGCACTTATTAAATGTTTGCTGATTGATTGCTTCATGATATTGTTATGTCAAAGAAGCAGAGAAAACAGCATTTCCAGCTTCCTAGAGCAGGGTAGTGACCACAGAATCCTCGAACCTCAGGGTTAGACAGTCTCTAGAGAGATCATTTAGGCCATTTTCCTTATTTGGCAAATGAAGAAACTGAGGCCCAGCCAGGTGAAGTGACTTGCTCAAGGTCACACAACTCTTTCGCCCTGTAGCCAGGAATGAAAGCTCCCTCCCCCCCCCCCCCTGCCCCGCCTCAGCTTTGCCCATTCCTGTTCTTTCCAGTCACCGGGCTCCTTCACAGTTTGGCCCTGGGTGGCTTCTGCATCTTCAACCAGAATCCCATGTCAGCCTGACATTCTTCTCTTTTCCCAGCTCACTGGGCAGGAGAACAAGGAAATTCAACATGTCTTGGGTCTGAGGTGAGTAGTGAACCTGATTGCTCACAGCCACACTCTGGGCAGCTGGGAGAGTGACAGCGTCAGGGAACCCACCCAGATATCTCCGAAATAGATGCCAGCATCACGGAGAGGGATGCTACTGTGTGGAGGAACACGCAAGGGCAAATGAGTCATGCTGCGTGCCAGTTTCCCAGAGTGCAGCAGCCCCCTGCCTGGAGAGGGGAGCCAACCAGTAAGTCAGGCAAATAAATCCACCTCCTTTTCATGATTACACACATAGCATGATCAGCTCCCAACACTCCTGTCCCACTATGGCCAAGGGGTGTGGGCTGTACTTAGAAAGAACGACAGAGCCACAACAGAAGGCTCCTTCTCCAGCCAAGATCTCTGATTTTATGGATTGGGAACCTCGGGCAGCTGGGCTGCATCACATGGCCAGAGGGCTGAGCAGAGGGGGATGCTGGGGTACATTTTAGGGAGTCTGGGTGCTATGGTTTTAGTCTTAGTTCTTCCTGCAATACACTGTATGGTCCTGAATAAATTACCCAGCCTCTCTGGGCCTCAGTTTTCCTTCCTGTAACCTATTCCACCTTGAAAGGTAACATACCATGATATATAGGTCACTGGCTTGGAATCAGGAAGATGTTAGTTCAAATTTCACCTCAGACACTTATCTGTAAGACAGGAAAAATTACTTAAACTCTCTGTGCCTCAGTTTCCTCATCTGTTAAATAAGCCCTCAAAGGACCCTTACAGTATGAAATATATGATTCTCTCTGACCCATTTGTCCCCCAAGTGCAGTATGAGGAGATATTTGGAAATTACCAAAAGGCAAAGAAAATCTTAATGAATACAATCACCCCAAAATGAGAATGAATTTCCTTAGGATGTGGTAGCCAGATGATCATTTGTCAGATGTTTTACAGTGAGGATTCTGTGGGGGATATGAGATAGACTAAATGGCCACTAAGCTCCCTTGGAACTTTCTGCCAATTTTTGCCTAGTTCTATGATGATTTTCTCCAGATAGGGGTTGCCTATCAATGTGAAAACCCCATCCACCAATGGAGATCACAACTCCTCTATAACTTAGAGTCTTAAAGAGTTGTCTGGGGGTCATGAGAGATTAGGTGACATATGCTAATGAAATATGGGTCAGAAGATAGACTTGAACTCTGACCTTTCTGATTCTAAGGCTAATGTATTATTTATTACACTCCACCACCTTGTAAAGATATAGGAGGTGGTGATGTCTATGAAGTGTTCAGTTTCAATGACCCTCAAAAAGTCATCTCCTCCATCCTCCTGACTGTTGGCAGGACTACATTACAATAATCTCAGACAGACAAACCTCTCTTCTTTCTGATCTCTAGAGGAGGTGCTTCCACAATTATCCTTAGTTCCAGGAGCCTGCAGTCTTTAAAAATAATGAAATTTACCTTTGGGTATCGTTATTGTTGGATGCCCATTCCAGTTTCTGTCCCAAGTTGTGCTGAGAGCTTGGCAATGTGGCAGGAATCCTAAAGTTTACACTTTATCAGCTGGCTACTTTGGGGAGAGAGAGTTAACTTATCTGTCTTTCAGCTCCCTGGTCAATAAAAGCAGACAACCAAATAATTCCCAGCCCTCCTGCCAAGGTCTGTGGGAAGGATTAACTCCACCTCCCCGATGGGCTGGAATTATCAGCCCCAGGCAGTGCACATCCTAAATCAGACAAAACTTCCACCTCCATCAGTGGAGCTTTAGCCTGAGGATAGCTGCACTGGCCCATCAATCTGACCTGATGTGACAAAGAACTCCTTCTGGCATAGAAGGCATCCAGCTGGTGTCCTTTAAGGGCCACTTCTTCACATTCATGGATGTGCCCTAAGCTCACCTGGACCCACTCTCTCTACCTCCTTTGGCTTCCTCCCCGCTGTCATGTTCCTTTCTTCTTGCCTTTTCAAACAGCTTGACTGAATGGTTTGGGGGCAATCTATGAACTGGAGAAAAGTTAATCCGAAAGGTAGAAAGGAGCAGAGAAAGGAGTCTATTATGAAAAGCTGGTATCTGGGGAAAGGCTTTCTGAATCCCTGATGTGTTACCAGGGCTCTCTTGGCTGGAGGTTGGGGAGGGATGGTGTCAGGGGTACTGGGGCGGGGCGGGGGGGGGGGGGGGGAGGGACCAGAGTGATCTCTGATGAGATTTTTCTGATGATGATTTTTCAGCCTGGTAAAAAGAAAGGCACACTATGTGCCTCATAGTGCTCAAGAAAATGTGGGGAATCAAGTTAAAGTAAACATTATGGGCTCAAAGACTTAAATCCAAAAGGAATCTTAGAGACTACCAAGACCAATCCCTTTGTTTTACAGGATGAGGAAATTGAAGCAGAGAGAAGTGAAGATGTGCCTCAGTTCCCACAGATAGTAAATGTCTGAGTTAGAACATGAATCCCGGTCCTGTGCTTCATCCTATACCATGGTACCATGAGCTGAAAGGACCTTGGAGAGCAACTAGCCTAACAATTCTGTTTTTCCGATGAGGATTCTGAAGCCCAGAGAGAAATGACTTACCCAAAGTCACTTCTCCTTTGAAGCTAGGGAAGTCATAGTAGGGTATTACAATAGACTGAGTCAGTCATATCAGATTTGTTATCACGATGCTTATTAAGGAGTCCAGGGATTTAGTGTTTGTTTTAAGCTTCTGTCCAAGGTACTCATTGCTGCCTCTGACTACTCTGGTCTCTACCTAAGGAAGGAGGCAGAGAGTTGGTCCAGGAAAGAGGACAATGCTTCATAGATAAGATCCTATATAGGAGATCTTAGATTTCATTTACAGTAAAAACTAAACCCTTGCAGCTCCCACGGGATCTAATTTACATACATTTCTTGCCAGCCGTAGTGCTAGGTACTCTAAAGACTTGAGAAGAACTAAAATGGGAACCCCCTGCCTCAGCGATTGAGTGAATGTTTGTGGAAGTACTTAATAAAGGTTCACTTATGTGCTAAATGCTAGCGATACAGATAGAAAAAGTTAAATGGTTCCTCCCCTCAAAAAAGCCTAGGTTTTAGTAGAGGGAGATTATAAATATAAGGAAGTGGTATCCAGGAACAAGAGTTTGGGTCTGGGGAATCTCAGTATGAGAAGTTGATCTACATGGAAGCCAATTGAGGATGCCTTTCCAGAAAGCAACATTGCTGATTTGATGTTCAGCACTTGGCACAGTGCCTAGCACATAGTAAGCCCTTATTAAGTGCTTATTGACTTATTGCCCAATCAGTATGCATGTGATAAGGTTGGGGTAGGGGGCATGCTGGGCAGATGGAAAGATGGCCTGGGTGGATGGCATATGAAGCATGGTCAGGTCCTGGATGGTTAAACACAGCGGGGCAGGTAAGTTTGTATTCATTCCATTCACCTCCAAATGCCTCAGCCCCCGGGGCAGGAGTTCCAAAGTTTCTTTGCCCTTTCTTTGCCATAGCTCCTCACAGACTGATCTGTAACTATAGATTGACAGGGAAAGGACATAGAGGGGCAAGCTGAAAGCCCAACACATCCACAGCCTCTCCACAGGAGGCTCCTGCAGGCGGCCAGGTGTGGTTGGCAGGGCTAGCCACAGGCAAAATTGTGAAGTGGGTGAAGTTTGGAATCAATGCCTTTCACTCGCCCCCTCTTCTTCCTGTGCCTTCCTCCAGCTTCCTGCACCTGTACATCCTGCCTGGCATCTTGTGCCCTCTCCTAAAGTGCCAGTCCCCCCCCCCCCGGATGTGAGTGTCCTCTCAGCTCCCACTCCCGTTGAAAGGTTGATACTTTCCTCCATCCCTTAGAATCTTTAAGGCTTATTAGAAAGACATAGAATGAATGCAATACATTAGCGGAGTACAAAATGTAGGAGGAAAAGGCCTAGATTTGGAAACTCAGAAAGCCTGGGTTCAAGTCCCAGCTGACACTCATTGTATGAAGGTGGACAAGTGACTGAGGCATAGAAGTTACTAACACTCTGCAGTCAGCACTTGTTCGGTTGTTTCTGTCACATCTGACTCTTTGTGACCCCATTTGGGGTTTTCTTGGCAAAGATACTGGAGTGGCTTGCCATTTCCTTCTCCAGCTCATTTTACAGATGAGGAACTGAGACAAATAGGGTCAGGTGACTTGTCCAGGGTCACACAGCTAGTGAGTGTCTGAGGCCATATTTGAACTCATGAATATGAGTCTTTCTGACTCCAGGCCCAGTACTGTATCCACTGAGACACCTAGCTGCCGCACCTTCAACTACTGCACAGTCAGCACACCTTGGATCAAATCCCACCTATGATACTTATGATCTATGTAACCTTATTTAGGCAACTTATTTAACTTCTTTGGGCCTCAGTTCCCTTATCTGTGAAATGAAGGGATAGGATCAGAAAGCTTTTGTGGTCCCTTCTAGCTCTAGACTAGAAGTTCATAACCATTTTTGTACCAGGGACCCTTCTGATAATCTTATGAAGCCTATTGATACCCTCTAAGAACAAGGTGGTTTTGTTGTTGTTGTTATTGTTGGTTTTATTTTGTTTTGTTTTGTTTTGTTTTTTTGCAAGGCAATAAGAGTTAAGTGACTTGCCCAGGGTCACACAGCTAGTGTCAAGTGTCTGAGGTCAGATTTAAACTCAGGTCCTCCTGAATCCAGGGTCAGTGCTTTATCCACTGCGCCACCTAGCTGTCCCCTAGAATAAGGTTTTAAATGTATTTTTAAAATACATAGGATTACAAAGGCAAGCAATTGTATTGAAACATACTTATCAAAAAATATATATTTTAAAAACCCAATTTCGCAAACCCCAGGTTACGAACCTTTGACATCTATAACATGATATCTATGAAATGGCAATAATAACACTTGTATTACCTATGTGAAGAAAGTGTTTTGCTTTGTAAGCCTGAAAACTGAACATACATGTAGGCTACCAATATTCTATGCTGATGTGTTAAGGGGCTCACATGTTCCCCTATCTTAGATAATACACACGTTAAAGGGGGCCATTTTGGAAATAATACCTTACTCTTGGTAGCCCAAGGAAAAATATTTGGGGAGCTTTTAGTTCTCCTTAAAGTATACTGTTTGGTGGTTGACAATTGTTTACATAAGGCAGGGACCGTTTTGTTTTCATCTTTGGATCCCCAACTCTTGACACATAGTAGGTGCTTAATAAATACTTGAATGAAACTGAATGAATTCCCCTCTTCCTAAGGCCCTCCTCCCTCCTTCCCCTCTGATTTCTAATGGATATCCAGGTATAGAAAACACCCAACTTCTTCTTCTTCCTCTTCTCCCTCATCCCCCAGAAGCTGCTTTTCCTCCCTCTCTCCTCCACTGAAGCAGTTGTTCCACATGTGTGTGGGTCTAGCACAGAGGAAGGTTCTGAGGACATCATTGCTCCAGCTCCATGCAGAGCCTAGCCTAGAAACCACTGGCCAACAGGGCCCTTAGGCATGGCATCCAATGCCCTCAAAGCTGGAATGTTTGGCCTTTGAAACTCTTACAACCCCAACATTCTAAATATACCAAGAAGCAACTACCCCCTTTGCTTCCCTACCTCCAAATTCCTGCAGCTGGAAAGTTGCCCTTGATTCCAACACAGGGTCCTCTCTGTTGCCCAAGTACCCTCAAGAAAGCAGCCTGGTGGAACTTCTGCTGAAGGTTTTGCTATTTATAATAGATTTATAAGGACTGTGTGGACATGTTTGCTTTTTTTTTTACTCCGTCATAAGTGATGCCATTATGGCTGCTATAACTCTTATTTACTCTATCGAGGGGCTGCTGGCAATAACACAAAAATAGATTTGGAGAATTTATCTCATACATGCATCATGTGATGGCAACAAAAGAGCACAGGTGAGATTTATACAGGCCAGAGAGGGCATTCATCATCCTCACTTTTGCGTTAATGCCTCCTTCCCAAAGAGAGACTTTACCCTTCCTCATCAAAGCAAAGTAATTGTTTAAACTTCCTCGCTGCAACAGGCCCATAATTCTTCATTGTTTTCCATTCAAAGCTGAACTGAATAACTTTTCTGCTGTTCTTGGCCACTGTCTTTCCTCCAAAAGAGAATGAGAATCAATAATAAATTATGACACTAATATGACGAGCAACCTGCAATGCCTTTGTTATTTTCCTCTAAAAAACAGATTGGATGTCAAAGTTGGGAAAGTGACTCTAAGCAAGATTGGATGGGATTGGGGGAGAAAGGGTCAACTTGGGTTTGGTTTTTTGTTTGTTTTTTAAATAAAAATTTGCCTATAAAGTAAATGTGTGCATCTCACAAACATGGCATCCTTCAATCTCTTATGTGTGTCTGTATGTATATGTAAGGGTGGGGATGGGGGGGTTATGATTTTTTCAGTGTGGAATAAATTTCCTAATCTTCTCTGCATACTGGACTGCTGCAGACTCCCCCAACATCCCACTTCTTCCATGAAACTTTTCTTGAGGGGACAGCTAGGTGGTGCAGTGGATAGAGCACTGGCCCTGGAGTCAGGAGGCCCTGAGTTCAAATCCAGGCTCAGACATCTGACACTTACTAGCTGTGTGACCCTGGGCAAGTCACTTAACCCTCATTGTCCCACAAACAAGGAAACTGCTCATTGTTTTTTCCTTGTTCTGAACTCCTAGAGCATTTATAATCTGCACCAACTCAGGTAAGCATCAATTTAGCATTTCTAGTCCAAGCATTTACATGACTATTATTTACAAAGCATTTGGGTTTGTATCATTCTCTTGTATCATTTTTTTTTTGTGGGGCAAAGAGGGTTAAGTGACTTGCCCAGGGTTACACAGCTAGTAAGTGTCAAGTGTCTGAGATCGGATTTGAACTCAGATCCTCCTGAATCAAAGGCTGGTGTTCTATCTTGTTTCCTTTTTAAACTTATTATTTTAAGATAAGTTTTTTTGAATAACTTTTTTTATGTCAGTTATTTCTAGATCTATCCCTCCATCCCCACTCCAGTGGACCCTTTCTTTTTAATAGAAAAATTGTTAAATAAAAATAATAAGTTAAATAAATTAATGGATGAATAAATGAAATAAAATCATAAAAAATTTAAAATATATATCAACTGTGTCTTAATATATGACTTGATTTCCCAAGTTTCAATTTATGCAAAACTTTTCAGGAAGACGTCAACTACATAATGCAAATTATGCCTAAGTTCTGAACAAAAAAGAAATAATACCCCCCAAGCCCACCCCAAACCATGCTTGAAAGAGCTGCAATAGTGAACACAAAGTCAGGAAGACCTCAAAACCTGTCTCAGTCATTTACTAGCTACCTAGAAAAGTAACTCAACCTCTGGGCCTCTGTTTTCTCATCAGTAAAATAGGATAATTATAACACCTTCATCAAAGGGTATTTGTGAGGTTAAAATGTGTCAAAGTCTTTTTGCAAACTTTAAATTTCTATATAAATATTAGCTATTACCACCCATATAGTAAATCAATCAATAAACATTAAGTGCCTACTTGGTGACAGGCTAGGAAAACAAAAAATCACCACCGGCACCACCATCAGAATACTTCAACTTTGAACTCTAACTCACACCTATCAGACTGACAAAAATAACAAAAGAGTAAAATGACAACTGTTGGGGGGCTTTGGGAAAACAGGTACACTAGAACACATTTAGTGGAGCTGTGAATTGGTCCAGCCATTTTGGAAAGCAATTTGGAACTATTCTCAGAAACTTACCAAACTATGTAAATTCTTTACCTAGCTATACCACTACTAGGTTTATTCCCTCCAAAGACTAAAAAAATGAGAGAAAAAATGTCTACATGTACAAAAATATTTATAGCAGCTGTTTTCACGGTAGCCCCAAACTGGAAACTAATGGACTGTCCTATTGCGGAATAGCTAGAAGAATCGTGGTATTTGACTGTAACGGAATATTAGCATAGTCTAAGAAATGATAAAAAGGATAATTTCAGAGAAAACTAGAAAATTTTATGAACTGATAATAGAGTGAAGTGAGAAGAAACAATAATTTATACAGGGATAACACTGTAAAGAAAAACAACTTCAGGGGGCAGCTAGGTGGTGAGGTAGATAGAGCACTGGCCCTGGATCCAGGAGAACCTGAGTTCAAATCTGGCCTCAGACACTTGATACTTACTAGCTGTGTGACCCTGGGCAAGTCACTTAACCCTCACTGCACCACACACACACACACACACAAAAGATGGAAAAACAACTTTAAAAGACTTTAGAACTCTGATCAATGAAACAATAAATCAAAAGAAGGAAGATGAAATCTTCTGACAGAGAAGTGATGAACTACATTTCTGGACGTGGCTAATGTGGGAGTTTCTTTTACTGGACTATGTGGATATGCATTGAAGAATTGGGGGGGGGTTGTTTTTAAATTTGCCCAGCTGGGGGAGGCAGGTAGTCAGGGGGAACAGATTCATTTTTTTAAATACTTGTACTTGAAAAATAAAAATAAAAATTTAAAACATCATGAAGCTTTAGAAAGTACTGTGGTTTCTAAGGATCTTTTTTTTTTCTCCAGACTTATGATTAATTGATATAGGAAACTCCTGCTGAGGAAATTCATTTCACCAGTATAGGTCTGCACCTTCTCTGAAACTTACAAAGAGTTGCCAAGAACATTGGAAACTTGAGGGAATTGCCTAGAGTTCCACAGCTAAATGCTTGTCAGAGGCAAAACCTGAAAGAATTTTAATTGAGGGACTCTCTCCTCCCTCACCTCCATCTCCTAGCTTCTCTGACTTCTTTCAAGTCCCAGCTAAATGCCCATCTTCTGCAAGAAGCCTTTCCCAGTCCTTCTTCTTCTTCTTCTTTTTTTTTGGGGGGTAAGGCAATTGGGGTTAAGTGACTTGCCCAGGGTCACACAGCTAGTAAATGTCAAGTGTCTGAGGTTGGATTTGAACTCAGGTCCTCCTGAATCCAGGGCCGGTGCTCTATCCACTGTGCCACCTAGCTCCCCCCCAGTCCTTCTTAACCTTAGCAGTTTCCCTTTAAGACCACCTACAACTTAACCCATTTTTCTTGTTTTTATGTCATTGTTTGTATGCGGTCTTCTCCCAATAGACTGTGAGATCCTTACAAGCGAAGAGTACTTTTTGTATTCCCAGCATTTACTTCATTGCCTAGCCTATAGTAGGCAACTAGGTGGTACAGTGAAGGGAGTTCGTGGGCCTGGAATTAGGAAGACCTGAATTAAAAACCAGCCTCTGAGACTTATTAGCTATATGACCCTGGGCAAGTCACTTAACCTTTGTCTACCTTAATTTCCTCATCTGTAAAGTGGGGATCATGATAGCATCTAAGTCACAGGAGTGTTGTGAGGATCAAATAAGAAAATACTTGTAAAGCATTTAGCAAAGTGCCTGGCTTATAATCGCTATTCAGTCATTTCAGTCATATCTGACTCTTTGTGACCCCATTTGGGGTTTTCTTGTCAAAGATACTGGAATGGTTGGGCCTTTGCTACTCCAGCTCATTTGACAGATGAGGAAACCAAGGCAAACAGGGTTAAGTGACTTGCCCAGGGTCACACAGATAGTAAGTGTCAAGTGTCTGAGGCCAGATTTGAATTCAGGTCTTCTTGACTCCAGGCTTGGCACTCTATCCAATGGGTCACTTAGTATGATAGGCACTTAATAAATCTTCGTTCCTGCCACCCCCCCAGGCACTTAATAAATGCTAGTTGACTGAAGAGCTTCCTCAGTCTGAGGCCAGTTCTCTATCCACTCTATCACACTGTCTCTACTAACATGGGAGATAGCAAAAACCTGGGGACTAAAGAAAAAGATGTACATGCTCTCCAAAATTGGTAAAGAATACTGTTATCTTTGTGAAAGTGGGCATGGCTTCAGAGTGAACAGATCAGAGCAACTGGACAATCACATGTAGTAAGTACCTGCTATGGGCTGAGTACTACACTCACACTGGAGATGGAAATACAGAGAAAGAAGGAACCAACCCCTGAAAGTCCAAGAAAACATGATTAAGACATTTTGCTGAGCTCAGATTCGACAAAATAGGAAAATAAACAGCTCTTCACCTTTAGACAGAACAAGTGCTCACACTGCACCAACTTCTCTTCCCCAAGAATCTTTAGACTAATGATGGGGTTATTTCATGAAAAGTACGGTGTAAATACTCATCATCACTGCAGATACAAAAATATTCAATAAAACAGGAAAGATTCACAGGCCAATGATGCCGTTCCCCTAAAGTTCAAGCTAATGCAGCTTTCAATTATACCCGCCCATTTTAAACTCTAAAAGATGTAATGTTAATCAAACATTTAATTTGCCGGTGTTTTTCTTAGTAAATGTCATGTTCAAGGAGATTTTTAGGACGTGATCTACAGAATAATTGCAGCAGGTTGACTTACTGGGGCTGCCTTTATTTGCATTAGAGTAGATGAGGGAAGAAGGAAAAGGGCTCTTGAGTTTCCACGCTCTGTGGATTCCTTTCTCGTTTCAAAGTAAGAGGCGTTTTGAAAATAAACTCAGTGCTATTCATCATGTTTGGTAACATTCAGGTCTCGACGGCATTTCCCCACTAAATGGCTTGCCCTGAAAGTGTGCTTCAGGATGCAAGGACCAAGGAAAACACCAGGTACCTTGTGGGATATAATTACTGGTTATAAAATCCCAACAGTGGGCTGAGCTACCAGATTGGTGTTGTAAAGAGAGGACATTTCCCCTGCACCCTATTGAGGAAACTCCAATTCCCTCCATCTACATGTTTGGGGTGAGAAAAAAAGTCCTCTTATGACCTATGTAGGTAAGGCACTAAGCTGCACCAAAGCAGTATTCAGCCCATAGCAGGCACTTACTACATTCCTATTGACTGACCAATCTGGTTACAATGTTCTTTCTTCTCTTAGAATGCAATCCAATGCAACAGGCATGTATTAAGTACCTACAGTTTACTCTATCTGCAAGGTCCTTTGATGGGGACTAAGGACACAAAGGCAAAACAATCAATGTGATCCACATAATGAATGAATAAGAAAGTCCAGTAAATGTTCATCCTGAAATTCTCCCCACCTACAATATACTTCTCATTCATTCATTCAACAGTATTTATTAGATGCCTACTGTGTGCATGGCACTATGCTAGATGTTAGAAATACAAAAACTAAATGAAAATGAGACCTCAACCTCAAGGGGTTTCCATTCTATTAGGAGGATACATTTAAACAGGTTAGTAAATATAATACAATTGAGACAGAGACAGAGACAGAGAGACAGAAAGACAGGCACAGAGAGACAAAGAGACAGAGAGTACTAATAATCCAGGAGACCCAGAAAGACTTCTTGGAGGAAATGGCATCAAGTTTCGTCAGCAGGAAGTAATTGGTGAGGAGGGAGTGACTTCTAAGGACAGAGGCAAGAAACAATGAAAAATTCAGAGAACAGCAAATAGACCACAGTGAATTAAGAATAGAGAGTAATATGGAATAAAGCCAGAAAAACAGGCTGGGGTCATAATGTCAACACCACAAGGACAATTTCCTGCTTAACTTATTAAAGGAGAAGTTTGGGGGCCAGTCTTGAGTAGAACAGAGTAAACCAACAAGACAGGGATAGGTCAATTTGGTTGAGTTATGGTCTCTCTCCAGATTTTCCACAGTCACTGATGGGCCTCCAAACTCTTGCCAATTTAGCTACCTCCCTAAGGAACCCAAGCAGAATGCCTGGGATGAGGGAGGGGCACCCAAGTAAGGATTAGGCTCATTGATTTGATCATCAGAACTTACTCTGAAGGGAGAGATGAAGTATGGAAACCTGGAGTCAGGAGAGCAAGATTACATAGGACAGAGATTGTTTCTGTCCATCATGTCTCCAGTAGAATACCAGAGTACAGTATACTATTAGATCTAACAAATGTAGGTCATAGGAAGAAATTATTTAGATCTATCATATATGTGTGCATACATATATGTATATATCTCATCCTATATGTGTATATTATACCCGATAATTTTATTTTTATAAATATGGGATATATACCATATAGAACTATACAATATATGCTGGATATCTGTCCCATAGATACAGATATACTCTAGACTTCTGAAATAGATAAATATGACATACAATATACTAAATACTGCCATAGTAAAATATATACTACAATGTACTATATATTACTATAACATACTATAGTAAAATATATATTACTATTATATTATAGTATGTGTCTACAATAAATATCCCAGATACATATACCTGTGAAAATATACTTTATTGTACTGTAAAGTACATATATCTATTTTAGATATACTATATATCTCAGATAACTCTGTGTGTGTGTGTGTGTGTGTGTGTGTGTGTGTGTGTGTGTGTGTGTGTGTGTGTGTGTGTGTGTGTAGGAGAGACTGAAGTACAGAGAGGGGTCAATGACTTCCTTAGGTAGGAAAGGAACAGGGGACAGATGCTCTAAAGCACTGAGTTGAGCCTATGCCTAGCTGGGTTCTAAATGGGTTGGTTAATATCAAAGCCTCGTCTCTACTCAATCAATCTATAAGCAGTTATTGGGCTCACTCTGGTATGTTCCAGGTACTGGAGATTCAAAGACAAAAAAATGAAATAATGTCTGCCCTCAAGGAGTTTCCATTCTTCCTTAGCCCATGGGTCGGTCAAGTAGAATGGGAATTCTGGTAGAAAACAGGTATTGCAGGAAGCAACAATCAGAAGTTTTAAGCCACTGTAGATCAGGTAGTCCCAGAAATGGCTACATCAGGAGCATCAAACTGGGACGGATCATTTCCTTGCCTGAGCTGCTGGCAGCCATGGGATAGCATCTGAAGGGCGTTAGTACTCCCCCTCCCCCTGCCCTCAACACCAGGTACTTATTCTGCAGGATCTTCTCTGTGCTTACCTGTGAAGAGGCACTATCCAGGCAGTCTCAATTTTGTATTTTATGACCTCAGTGCCTAGCATAGTGCCTTGACACATAGCAGGCACTTGATAAATGCTGGTTGATTTAATTGACTGATTGAGGGTTGCAAAGTAGCATTGGGCTTTGCTGACTTGGGTGGGAGGGGAATAAAAAGCAGCCATGCTGAAGGAAGATATATGGGCTGCTCTGTGGGAAGGAAAGTGGAGCAAAGTGAGATACGTGCACCTAAAGATGTCATCTGTTTCCTTTCTTTCGGGAAAAGATTGGGGCTCGAGGCCTTGTCCTCAGGGGCCACATTCTAGACAGAAGCCCATACTGAAAGCTACTGTGTGAGTCCCCCACTCTGTCCTTCCTGTACCTGGAGGAAGGGTGGGGGAACACCATCAAATGGAGTTCTTTTTCCCTCAAAAAAGTAATTCAGTCCTCAGATGTCACAGGCTATAAATTACTGGCCAATCTGGTTCAGAAATATTAAGGGAATATTTATAAATTGCATCTCCCATCTGATGCACAAAATAAAGATCCCCGGGCCTTTCAGATGTTTATCTTACTTAAAGCTGCAACAACAATCAATCTCTCCTAGTTTGCACTAAAGAGAACATCATTCCATGGGGTGGGAAGAAGCGGCTGGCTAGCTCTCTGCTCCTTGCCATTTCTCCATGCTCCTCCAGGATGAAAACCTCTGTCAGATCATTGGCAGTTGTGTGTGTGTATGGGGGGGGGGGGTCACTGATGGACAGCAGGCTGAGATGGGCAGATTCCCAGCTTTCCATCTGCCCTCCATCTTGAGGCTGGGGAAACTGGGCTAAGGGACTAAGAGGGAAGGGGCCCGGAGAACTGGGTTGTCCTGTGCAGTAATTGATTTTGACGGCACAACAAGTTAATCCGTCACTGTTTTGCAACTTATTTGAAAATTCATCCAGAAGCGAGTCCCACAGGATAGCTTGTAATCACTTGTAAACTCAAATGAGGTCTACGAGTTAAACACCATTAGAGCCAGATATAGGCAGGTTCTCACAAGGGACTGCCAATGCGTTCTCGTTACCTTTCCCTTTTGCATCAAGGACACAACCACAGCCAGAGGTGATAGAGGCAGATTATGACCAACTTACAAACTCACCATAATCATGGCACTTAATGCACTAATTGGAAATACCTTTTTAGGGAAAGAATAAGAGGGGGATTGATTGCTCCCCCTCTCCCATACCCAAATCATAATAATTCTCTAACTCCATTTTTTCCCAGCTCATTGACACATCAACATAAAAAAGGAAATGGACGGAGATAAATAGACTTGTTAAAGCCCATCTCCTTATAGTAGAATTAATAACAGAACTAAACCCCCATTCAACAGGGTCTTCCCAATACTTTATTACTTTATTACAATAGTTTATTATCACAGATAGGTATTTTAATATGGGGCCATAAAGACCACATTGGGTGGCAGCTTTATTTCCCAGGAGCTAAGTATTAATTGCCACACAAAGGAATATAAAAATGACACTAGAAACAAATACTTTTGCTTTTGCACAAAGCAAGAATTCTTTTAGATCAGCATTCCCATGATAGAAAGCCAGAGCATGGAAACTTAATTAAAATTCACCATTATTCTTTTTGCCCGCCCCCTGCCCTGTCCCCCTCAACTTGTGCGTGTGCATGTATGTGTGTGTGTGCATGTGTGTATGTGTGCATGTGTGTGTGCGTGCGTGTGTTTGTGTGTGTGTGTGTGTGTGCGCGCACGCGCGCACGCGCGCTCGAGCTAGAGCATCTTCCAGGAGCTGTGATTTGCTTCTCCTCACATAGTGGTTCTCCTGATGGAAATCCGAACCACGTCCCCGTTAGATGGGCTGACAGGGCTCGATAAAGTGCCGTCTCTAGGCAATATAACAAGGCCACCGCAATAAACTGATAATATCATAGAATATAGGTCGGCGCAGGAGGCAAATTCAACTTTACCTAAGAGCCTTAAAATGTTTTAACTACCATTTCAATCAAACCTGGAAGTTTGAAATGTGGCACTAAATGCATTTCTTCAGGAAGCTGTCTTTCTTCTCCCCCTCCCCAGCCCTTAGGCTCATAAATCCTTAAGGCCTTCTTGGGCTGAGACAAGCTGGGAGCTGGGGCAGCATTTTGAGAGATGGGGACCTGGTTGGGAATGGGGTGTGGGGAAGAGAGACTTTGATGACACTTTGTGGAGCAAATGTAAGATGGTAGGGACTGATGTAGAGAGATGTCCAGAGAGATTGAGAGAGGGAAGTCAGGAAGAAGAGATGGACATGAAAGCCTAAGATGACATTCTCTGTAGAAGCTCTATTCTTTTCAATCCATTCACTCACCTCTTCCCTTCCCACCCCCCTCCAAAAAAACTCCATTCAATCCCTCCCATTTGGTTTTTATTTTCTCTTCATATTGAACCAGAGAGAGAGAAACATAATTCTAACAAGCAATTTTGATTTTAGAGATAATACAGTTGAGGAAGGAGGGACCACCATGTATGCTGTGTGCATGTGAGGTGGGGGTGGGGGGGGGGGGAGAGAGAGAGAGAGAGAGAGAGAGAGAGAGAGAGAGAGAGAGAGAGAGAGAGAGAGAGAGAGACCCCGACCCACAGGACACAAGCTTCCATTGGCTGAGACATCCAGAATACCAGGAAGCTACAGAAGGGGAGGAAGTATGCCATCTGGTAGTTTTCTATTTGAACTAATTATTCTTGCTATCTAGTTGCTATCATTAGTTGTTTCTACACTGCAGAAGGAACACAAGTGTCAACCCCTTTTAAATTTCGGCACCCTAGGACAAAGCAGTTATCTCAACCTTAGTTACAGTTTATGGACACAGAGAAAGGTGAAAAGTATCTCTTCATGCTCAATCCGACCCAAAGCAATCCCTCTCTCCACATTCTCCCTGTGAAAAGAAGGATTTCGAGAGGTCATACCTTCCTCCTTCCAGCCCCTGAACCTAACCTAGATTTCTAGAGAAGAAGATTTTGTGGCCTTCTTTAGCCACTAATTTTGGTCATTCACAACCATCATTGTCTAGAAGGTCTTCCTTGATCTTAACTCCAAGGCCAACAATTCCAATCAACCTAAGGTCATTTGCTGCCCCCAGAAGGCCACAGACCCCTCAGAAGCTCCATCTCTCTTACCATTCCTCTAAGCCAAGTTTCTTTCTGAAGCCTGCATCACTGTAGTCCTTAGCACTGAGCAAAGTTGCACCTCTAGAACTTCCCCATTTTGCTAATTAGGTTTTAATGATTCTGAGCCAACAAGGACATGGGGTTGTTGCATGGCCACACTTGTATCTGGCAGCCTGGGCAGAGGAGATGCCTAATGATCTCCACCTGCAGCTCGGAGGGCCTACCTGACATTATCCGCAAAGTACCAGCTTTGGTTCCCAGCTCCGCTGGCTTCTGTGCGTCCGGCTCAGCAAAAAAAGGCTCCTGTGCCCCTGCCCTGGTCTACTCCATCTTAATGAATCAACCTGCAATGGGTGAGCTGCGTTTTTTGTAAGCACTTGAAAAATTAAATCAGGGAAAAATAAACTCCCACACCTTCCATTTCCTCTGCTCCAAAGCTTCCAGCTGTGACACCAGCCTTTTAGGTGCCGGATAGCTATTCTCCTACAGCCCACAGGGTGTTTCAAAGCAACCCTTTCTAGAAGCAGACCAGCTCTAATCTAGGGAGCTAATGTGCTGATTTATTTACCTAATTATGGTAAAACAAACAAGCTGGTAACTAAAACCGATATGCTCATTTAAAAAACAAGCACAACTCCCTATCCAGGGCTCTCAGGAAGGGCAGGCAGCCTGTTCAGATACAGGATGCCTTAGAAGAGGAAAAAGTGACAGAGAGAGATAGAGGAAAGGAGGGAGGGAGGGAGACAAAAAGGGAGAGACAAAGAGGGGGGAAAGACAGAGAGAGAAAGAAGAAGAGAAGGAGAGGGAAAGAGGGAGGGGGGAAGACAGGGGGAAAGAACATAGGAGAGGGAGATGGGGAGAGAAAGGAGAGAGAGGGAGAGACGGGGAAAGAAGAGAAGGGAAGAAAGAAGAGAGAACCAAAAAAACTCAGAGACAGAAACAAAAGGCACAGAGATAGAAACAGGCAGGAAAACATGAACCACAGAGTGAGAAACTGAGAAGACTTGATGGCATCAGTCAGTAACACACACATGAACAGAGACATCGAGTCAGACACTGACAGCCACATATCCACACAATAACCCCTAGAAACACATATCTTGCTTGTGTTGGTAAATTCACCCTCAGAAAAGGGAGCCTGCACAGAATTTGACACAGAATGTTGGTTCATCCTTCCATTCAGGCCTTCCAGCAAATTTCCAGAAATGTGTATTGTGACAAAAACCAAGCAAGCAACCACACAAAGCAAAGGAATGAGGCAGGCCGCAGGACCAGAAGAGCGGCAGGCACAGGGCATCGAAGGCAGGGCTGGCACCAGGAAAACAATGAGGTAGCCAGGTGTCATGGTGGATGTGGAGTCAGGAAGGCTGGAAGGCCTGAATTCCCTGTGGTGGGCTCCCTCTCCCTGGAGGTCTTCAAGCGAAAGCCTGATGGCAATGTTGTCAAGAAGATTCTGGACAGGGCATGGGTTGGCCTGCCTGACCTCCAGGGAGCCTTCTCACTAACATGCAGGGGTTCAGGGGCTGCCCACAGAGAACACAAAACTCAAGGAAGGACCGAGGAACAACGTTTGATGATTCAAGATGCTTTTTGTGGTGGAAGGCAGACCCTGACTCTGACCCTGCACTTGCAAAGGCAGGTGAGTCACTTAACTTGACTGAGCTTCATTTTCCTCAGGGAGATGGGGGGGAAAATGAAACAATTTGAACTACTTACTTTGGAGAGTTGCTGTGAAGGAAGTGTTTTGTCAACCAGAAAGCATTCCAGAAATGAGAATTATTGATAAACTTCAAACCACTCCCAGGTAGTGCAAAAAGAGAGTGATTATCAAGGCTGAATTCTCTCCCCTGACCATACATACACACACACACACACACACACGTGGCCAAAGGGCCACATGACATGGGCCAAGTCCTTCTGGAGGGACCTATGGGGAGAATGATACAGCTCAGACAAAAGATTTCAAGTCACTGGCTCAGGTCAGTGGGAGCTGCAGTCTGCAGTCCCTCCTGGGGACTAGAGTCTTCCTCCACCACATCAGAGCATCAATCATCATTCCAACTAGTACTGATTGAACCCTGTGCCAGATGTGCTAAGCTGTCTCTCCTCTATCTCTCTGCTTCTGTTTGGGTAATGTGGAGGAAAACAGAGAAGCCAAACCAAGGAGAGAAGGTGATATTGTATATAAGAAAGAGGACTGGAGTTGGAACCAAAGGATGTGTGCACATCCTAGCTCTGCTCAAACCTGACTTACTCCCTGAGTGACCTCTGGCAAATCTTTTTTCATGCTGTCTCAGTTTTCCTATCTGTCAAATGGGGGTGAGGGGTTGGGTTCAATGATCACTAAGGCCCCTTCAGCTCTAAATCCTATGACTCAGATTTCTAAGTCCTTGGCACTGACAAGTGACCCAGGACCAGCCATCTCCACTGGCCACCACAGTGAGGAGCAGGGGAGCTCCTCCCTCCAAGTCTCTGACTCCAAACTATCAATGGGCAGTAGGGAGAGAGATCAGCAAGACCTGCCTCCACCGAACACAGCTGTGGCCTTTCCCCTTCCCTAAACACCCCTCACTGACCCACTGCCAAGTTCTCACCAGGCTCAGGACACTGCTAACTGGATGCTGACACCACCAACACTCCCTCCCACAAATCCCAACCTCTGCTGGAGATATCCTGGAGCCCCACTCTAACACTCACCCCCACCATCTTCTGATTAGGGTTCCAACCATCTGCCCTGACATTAAATCCCCAAGTTGGCACCCTGACATCTGCCCTGTTCCATTCCCTGCCCACATACTACCTGGTCTTTCCATATGTTATGAGCTAAACATAACTACAAACCTTCTTTTATGTGCTGTCTACCCAAATTAGAATGTGAGTTCCATGAGATTAGGGGTTATTTCAATTTTCTCTTTGTATCCCTAGGACTTAGCACACATGTTGTTGTTCAGTCATTTTCAGTTGTGTCCAACTCTTCATGACCCCATTTGGGGTTTTCTTGGCAAAAATGCTGGAGTGGTTTATCATTTCCTTCTCCAGCTCGTTTTACATATGAGGAAACTGAGGCAAACAGGGTGAAGTGATTTGGCTCAGGGTCACACAACTAGTGTCTGAGGTTGGATTTGAACTCAGGAAGATGAGTTTTCCTGACTCCAGGCCTGGTGCTCTATGCACTATGGTGCCACCTAGCTGCTCTAGAACATAAAATAAATGCTCAACAAACACTTTTCCATTTCATTTCATTGCATAATGTGTGATGAAAACTTCAAGACTTCTCCAGGAAGTCTCCCTTGATTAATTTCACAGGTCTTTAATTAATTACTTATCTTACATTCTCTCTAACACTTATGGATTCGACTTACACTATAGAGATTAAAACTCAATCAGAAAAATTGCAGGGCAACCAAAATCTCTATATTACAAAAAGATTTTCAAGCCCTAATGGATATCTACTTGTTTCAGTTGGGACTCGGCATAAGAGAATTCCACTGAAGCTAAAGAATGTCTCTTGGGCCTTTTGAAATGATACCTACACTTACTAAATGGTTTGTGTCATTAGATCATTTAATGTGGGTAGATTCTATTTCCTCCTCATCAGATCAGAGAGTATCTCCAGGGTAGGCGGGAACTGTCTCCTTCCTCAACATTACTGTCACTCCCTCCAGGTGTCCTGTACAAAGCTCTGCACACACAAGCCACTAAGGCTTTGGTATAGACTTAAAGACTTCTTAGCTCCCTAGAACCTTGTTGGCTACACTGCCAATATAGGCTCTTAAAATCCCAGGATCAATGAATTTCAGATCTGGGAAAAACAAGGGTGACCCATTGATTGTAAATGATGAGTTAACTCAGAGGAACAGAGATTTTAGACCAGGAAAGGACCTTAGAGGTCATCTAATCCACCCCCTCTCATTACAGATGAGGAAGGGAAGTAAAAGAAAAGTGACACTGAGCTGGCCAAGATCATTCAGTAAGTGGCAAAATGACATTCACATCACTCATGTATCTTGCAGCATAAATTCAGATAAAGGTGCTCTTCCTTTCTTCCCCTGACAATACTACTTCTAAGTATCCCATCCAGAGCCAAGGAGTCTCTGAATTGGAGGAACCCAACAGGGTCTTCTTCTCAGCAGATATTTCCCCAGATACCAGAGAACCGTGCTGAGTGAGGCTTAATCGCCTTCCATTGCTCCTTCCTTTTATTGATTGCAATACCTGCTTAAAAGCTTGAAAATGAGATTTTTTTTTTACCCTATTGATTTCTTTTGCCTTTTCTACTTGGCAAACACAGAGATTTCCCTCTGACTTTTCACTGCAGCTAAACTCATAGAGTTGAGGAGGCTATGGGGAGGGGTCCTCCTCTTTCTCCAAATGGGGCATTGATATCATCAACCTGGAGACCTCACTGTAGCTCCAGAAGTTGGGGATGGGGAGAGGAGTGAGGATATTTGAAAGAGGAGAATGATGGAGACACAGATGCTTAGGTTAATGACCATATGGTCCTCTCTTCACCCCTGCAGAGGCACCCAAGAATTATGAGATTGGGAGGGATGCTTAGAGAGGCCATTGGGTCCACCATCCATCTGCATTTAAGCCAAACTGCATCGTGGATAATCCCACTCAAGTCACTGGTCAGCCCTGCCTTATCAAGGGTGCAATTTCATGTTTATTTCTTCTGTAACCATGCCCACTTTTCAGGGGCATCTTAGACAAGAATGTAACCTAAAGGAATGATACTCAGCTATCTCTACTGGTCTGGAACCAGAATCTCTACTGGAACCTCCTGAGAGACTATAGAACAGAATTTCTGCTAAAATAGAGAGAGAAGCTACAGAGCAAGGCTCCTGACAGGTTCTGAACAAGCTGATGAAGAGCTATACTGAGAACCATTCTTGGAGAATAACAGAGCTTCTAGACAGGGAGAAGGAGAGCTCAGGCTAATGCTGAGCCAGCAGGGTCTGGTAGTAGGTAATTCTGGGGCTCAGTCCCATATTGAATGATCCCACAGACTTACTACAATGTAACATCGGCTGCTGAGCATATGTGTCCAAGGCACAACGGAGTGAGTTCAGTCACAGAGGACCAGAACAGAACCCTAGGCTAAATTTGTGTGCCACATCACCATCATTCAGATCCTCTCTTAGGTCTGTGTTCTGGAGCAGCCAGCCAAGGCCCTGAGACCAGACATGTGTGGATGCTCAGGGGAGCAGAGGCTCCCAACAGGAGCTCCTGCCTGTCTCTCCCAAAGGTTGGTAACCAGGTTATAGGGAGAAAAGTGATGAAGGGAACTACCAGATCACCTGAGATGAACCACTTCATGTCCTCCATACTCAGACAACTGCAACTGCCTCCTTTTAGGCCTCCCGGCCTCCAGTCTCCGCCCCCCCCCCAACTGTTTGCTCCCATAGCAAATGACCATTCACAGCCTTGCTGGACCCCATCAGTTGTTTCCTCTCCCTGCCCATTCTTCCACTTCTGCCAGTGGTCAACTTTCTATCATTTTCTTGCAAGATGGCCTGAGTCCAAAGGACCATCCTCATTCAACTCAACGAACACTTATTAACCACATATGATAGCCATAATGAGTGACTATGGTGCCTGGGGAAAGCAGCACAAAAGGCAGCCTCCAACCACCTTTTTTAAAAGACAGATTTGGTTGTGGAGAAGAGATTTCAAACCTGAGGACACAAGAGACCTTGGGATCATCCTGTGGCAGGGAAAAAGAGACCCACCTCCACAAGTCATTGGTTCTCACAGTGAGAATCCTAGAGAATAAAGAGGCTACTGGGGGCTGGGGAGCGGGAGAAGTAGAGTAGAACAATGAAAGGTATGGGGAGGAATTCACCTAAAGTATAGTGGTAAGGGAGTGGGAGGAGGGAGGAAACCCACCATTTGGTAGCTTCCTTTTTTAACTACTGTTTTCTTCCTAACTTGGTGTGCTAAGATCAATGGTTTCTACTTCTTGAAAGACAGCAAGGTCTTTAAGGTCCTGGTCAATTTTAGCAACCTGAAGCCAAGCACGGATTGCCCTACCCTAGTTACAACTCCAGTACCTACTCTGTGTAAGATCCTATGCTATATCTGGGGGAAACAAAGATAAAACAAGACCCAGTCCCTGCCTTCAAGGAGTAATAGAGTAACCAAACAGTCAGGCAGCCAGAGAATATGGTTGGGCTAGAATGGAAAAGAGCTGGCACATAAGTTGTTGCCTGCCTAGCAACTCCATAAATAATCAATCCTCTGGAAGATCTGCCTTGGCCCGGGGTCACCCCAACCCAACAAAGTCTGTCAGCAGAGCCTTTGCCCTTGTGTCAGGAGCCCCTTGCTCAGTACCATCTGTGACACCTTGGCCCCCGTGCAAGGTCCCTTCTCCCTTGCACTCATTGAGGCCCTGGTACTGATGACCGTTGTAAAATAGGCTTTTATAGCCTCCATAACCCCTCTAACAAATCTCTTTCCAGCAGCGGCAGCAGGGGCAGCAGCAGCAGCCGGGAACAGATTAATGTCTCTATGACGCTAACACTTCTCTAGGCTCCCTTTGCCTGTCAGGTCATTACTGCTGGTTTATAGTCAGGAGGCTTTTTCTCAGTTCACTAAACTGTTTGCATGATAAAGAGACATTAGTTCTGCTATCTGTTCCAGTCAAGGTCTGTGGAAGTATCCCAGTTTCAGGGGGCCAGGCTATCTCTTTCTACCTGTGTGACTGTGGCGGGAACAGTCCCGTACCAGTCTCAGCTGGTACAGGGCTGTAAAGACGGTGAGTTTCCATGTCTGAGGACATGGATTCTTCTACTCATCTATGGGACCTTGGGCAAATTACCTCACCTCTCTGGGATTCAGTTTCCTCATCTGAGGAAATGAGGGGATTGGACTGACTAGATGACATTAAGATTTCCTCAAGCATTTGACCCTATGGTCTTTGGAGAGACCTGGGATCCACGATAGTGGATGCTTATTAGTGGTGTGACCATGGGCAAGACCACGTAATCAAAGCCTCAGTTTCCACACCTGTGCAATGGGAATGACAATTTTCATAGTCCCTATCTCACAGGCCCGTTGAGAGGCTCACATAAGATAATGTCGGTAAAGACATTAAAGTGTCATGCAAGTGTGACCTGGCTCTCTGGTCCAGCATTATTTATTGCTCTGTGGCTCCAGACTCATTCTTTCCTTTGCCCTTTTCCCTAAATCTTGGGGAAATCCATCATCTAAATCATGAGTGTTAGTTCACAATCGGATGCTGCAGATCACAGCAACTGACCTGACAGGTCCGATACCAGTTTGTCTCCTCCGATCCCTTTCCCACATCTGCCCACATCTGTGAAGGGACCACAAATGACGTCCACGAAGCGTGTTTTCAGAGGGAGGTGTTGGGGTCAATGGGAAGGAAGAGAAACTCAGCTCCATCTGTGAATGTAGCTCAATAAACCGGAGAGCCATGGCTTTAATCCCCTATGGAGCAGTTAACAAGGCTTTTTAGACTAGATGAATATAGGCAAACCGCCCCCCTCAATAGAAATACAAGCCAAAGCATATGCATTGCTGAGGGTAGAACTATCTTGGTTCAAATCCTGCCTCTGCCCCGTATTAGCTGTGGGTAAATCACGTGATGTCTCAAAATCATGATTTCCTCATCTGTCAGATGGACATCATAACCTTCCAAACCTTGCAGACACAAATGAGCTCATGGACATAAAGCAATTTTCAAAATTTAAATCACTAGGACTAGATGACCTCTAAAGCCCCTTGCAGCTCTAACTCCATGATCCTAGACTCTACTACATATCAGTCACTTTTATTTTTTAAATGTTAATATTTTATTTTTCTCACATATATCAGGATGTTGAGGATGGCCAGTCTATGGATCTGGACTTACCACATACTGCTCCCTTTGCACTTCTAGTCGATCTGTCCTTAATATTCCTCATACATCACACTCCATTTCCCATCTTGGCCCCTTTGCCCTTGCTGTCCCCCATACCCTAGGGCCCATTGCCTAGTCTGTACCCCACCCAGTTTCCTTCAAGATTCAGGTCAAATCCCACCTTCTACATGAAGCTCTTCTAATGCGCCCCCCCCCTTATCACCTTGTATCTATTTTGTTTCTACCTATATATGTGCATGTCAATAAAATGTAAGGTCCTAGAGGGCAGGAACAATTTATTTTTGTATCACCATTGTATGGTGCAATGCCTGGCACATAGTAGGTATTTAGTAAATATTTGATTGACGGATGATGATGATCAAAGGGTCAGACAAGAGATAGCCTCATTGTATCACAATTTGTATTCTCTCTGTCCTTTAGTGTTTCCATTTCTCCAACCCAGGGATAATCACCCTAATGATGCAGGGAATTTTCCTGAAAGGCCAGAGGTGAAAAATCAGAACATTTTGGCTCTCCTAAAGAGAATGGCTTATGAGAGCCGGCATGGATGTATGAGTGTTGGTTGGTCAGAAGGCTGCCTCTGTGGGCGATGAAAGCAAAACAGAAGGAAGGAAGGAAGGAAGGAAGGAAGGAAGGAAGGAAGGAAGGAAGGAAGGAAGGAAGGAAGGAAGGAAGGAAGGAAGGAAGGAAGGAAGGAAGGAAGGAAGGAAGGAAGGAAGGAAGGAAGGAAGGAAGGAAGGAAGGAAGGAAGGAAGGAAGGAAGGAAGGAAGGAAGGAAGGAAGGGAGGGAGGGAGGGAGGAAGGGAGGGAGGGAGGGAGGGAGGGAGGGAGGGAGGAGGGAAGGAGGGAAGGGAGGAAGAAAGGAAGGGGGGAAGGAGGGAAGGGAGGAAGGAAGGAAGGAAGGGAGGGAGGGAGGAAGAAAGGGAGAAAGGGAGAGAGGGAGGGAGGAAGGGAGGGAGGGAGGGAGGAAGGTCCATGGAGACTTTGCATTTTCTAAAGTGATTTTTGTTGGATGGAAGCCATGGCAACCACTTGAGGCTTGGCACATATGCTTCAAACAAGAGTCAAGGCTACACATTTCTAAAACTCACCTGGCCTTTGGAAGCCTCAAATGCCAGTTGGACCTGAATTTTACCTGTGGGGTTTATCATGACACTTTAGCTCTCCAAATGTTCTCTCATTGGGTACAAATACCTCAACTGACACTGGAGGGGGAGAATGCTTTAGCAGTAGGCAGTTGGGAAATGAAGAGCTTGTTGCATTGTTGGATTTCCATTAAGCAAAGAATAAATCTTGTTTATCATTCTTTTGCCTGGAGGTGTCACGATCCCTTATTGTACAACACTCCCCTTCTAAAGCGAAAGCTATGAAATATGGGCCTCTCATTAGCAAATTAGCTTTTAGCTTCAGATGCATGGAAAATAACCCTCTCTTGCCAGCTGCTATGGAAGGCCAGAGTTGCTTTGTACTTTGGATATGCTGGTCTTATTGATGTCCAAAAGAGTTCGGAGCTGAGACTGAATGCAGACTCTAACCCACCCCACTCATCTGCATTCAGTAAGCAAACTGTATTGAATTACAAAGGATAGCCACTAATTTTGATAGCAGAAATAAGTATATTGCTTGCTTTTTCCCTGAAAGGGGGAATAAGGCTGCATTAGTGACCTGTCATTTTTTTTCTATGATCTCTATCAACCTGAGCTCATGGGTTCTATTCAAGAGGGATGCCCTGCAGTCTGATCTACATGAAGATGCTGAAAGGTACACAGAAGCCTCAGCGATTTTCCCCTGGTGGCTGTCAAAGGAAATCAAATACCTACAAATCCACACAACTCATCCCATTGTCAATTATTAAAATGAAGTGGATTTCAACTCCACGTTCCTCCCTCTGCTGGGTCGGCTTTGCTGATGGAGCAATATGGAGGATTTGCAGGCCTCAGACTCCAACAAAGAACACCAGGCACTTTGGTAATTAACTCATATACATAATACAGACACACACATTTGGCTTGGACATTCAGGCAGGCTCTGGACCATTCTCCATTGTCAAGGCATAATAAATTAACGTCAGCAGCAGCCATGCTGCCTTTTAGAAATCTTAACATTTTTCCAAGTGAATCAACTTGCATGGCAGACCTACCAGAGCTATCTCTTCCATGAAGCCTTCTCTGATTCCTAAAGGATTTTTCTCCTTTAAATTACCATAACATTTTTGTTTGTACTTAATGCATCAATAACAAATTAAGTAATGTGCATATGCTTAATACCCCCTATTAGGTCAATCAGTCAAAAAAAAAAAGGACCACATTTATTAACCACCTACTATGTGCCAGGCACTGGGGCTACAAAGACAAGACGAACATCTTGGACAGAATCTGGGGGCAGGAACAATATGTACATATATAAGAATATGTAAAGTAGATACTTATGACCCCTTCTCCCATTGGTCAGCTCTTCCTGGGAAGAGGGAGGGGCCCAGACTAACCATCCTTCACCTCACTTCTCCCACTTTACCACTGCTTTTCAGGTCCCCTTTACTGTTGTCTTGCCTGTGTAGCTTTAAGCTCCTAGATGGTAAGGACCATCTTTCTTTTTGCCAGTATTTGTATCCCTAACCTTAGCACAGTGCCTGGCCCATAACAGGTCTTAAATAAATGCTTGCTGACTTGACCTGATGCTCTACTTAAGTGGGGTTGGGTTAGGAAGGGCCTCAGAAAGTAGAAAAGGTGGCACTTATGCCGAAATGTCAGAGGAAAGTAGGGATTCTAAGAGACAACGGTGAGAAGGGAGCACACCAGAGGTATGAAGGGCCTCTGCAAAGACATGGAGGCAAGGGATGGAGTGCTGCGTGAGAGGACAGACAAGAAAGCTGGCTTGGTTGGCCCAGAGAGTTCATAAAGCAAAGTGAGGTATAATAAAGCTGACATCTAATAAGGCTTCTGGGGGGGGGAGCGGGGACTAGCTTTGTTCTACTTGTTTCCTCAATTCTCCCCTGTACCCAGTAAGCAGCCAACCAGCAACTATTCATTAAGCACTCTGGCACCAATCACTGTGCTAGGCAGTCAATGAACAACCTCTGAGTGAATGAATGAATGAAATCCAACTGCAAGGCCACTATTAAGTATCTCTAGATATGCAGGTAAAACAAGTTTTGCTTTGATGAACCATATCAATACCAACAGTGGCCTGAGTTTTATTAATATGCTGGGTAGCAAACCAAAGCCAGATTTAGCTAAAGGTCTTGCCCAGTGAACTTTCAACTGAGACAAAAAAGAGAATTTTAGAAGAGCCTTGGGAATTAAACTCATCCTTAGGTAAGGCAACTTTAATATTAACTCCTTATCTTTGTAAAACATAAGATAGAGACCTGGAAGGGACTATGAGATCACCTAAGAGGAAAGACAAACTCCACTTACTGGCATTCCAAACCCTTCTTAGACAAACCCCAGTCTAACTTTGTAAACTGTTTTCCTACTTCCTTTCTCTTAAATTTTTATTTTTATTCTGAACTTAACCACCAAATAAAATGTGTATTTCCATGTAAGTAGAATAGAAAGGATTATATGTGAAATTGCATATTTCTATTATGTACAGATTGCTTTTCTTTTTAAGTATATAAATACAACTTGTAGCTTTCAAAGCTGTCCAGTTTTTCTGTGCTTCTTTCTAGTCTTCTGTTCTCTACATGTCTCATGATCCTATTTCTTGCTTTTCTTTTCTCTCTTTTTTTCTACCCTATCCCTATTCCTCTTTTCCCTCCCACCCTTCTCTTCCACTGGAAAAAAGAAAAAGAAAGCTGTTGTAACAAATAAGCAATACAGATTCCTACACTGGTTGTATCCAAAAATTTATGTCTGATTCTGCTCCCTGACTCCATCACATCTCTAGCAAGAAGTAAATAGACTGCTTCATCTTCAGTTCCCTAAAACTGTAACTGGTCATTGCTTTGATCAAAATTCATAAGTCTTTCAAAGTTGTTTTTCTTTCTATTGTCATTGTTTGAATAGTTCTCATTTTTCAGATTTATTTCCCATCATTCCCCTTTAAGTACTCTATGCTCCAGCTCAACTGACCTACTTGCTGGCTCTCTGAGCTCAAAATTCCATTTCCCATTTCAATACCTTTGCAAAGGTAAAGGTCTGGAAAGTACTCACTCCATCAATGAACCCTTGATTTCTAGGTTGACCCTGGTACCAACTTCTATGGGAAAACATTCCTGACCTCCCTACTAGTCAGTGTTCTTTCCCCCTTAAAATTATATTGTAATTACTTATCTGTTTAAATGTTCATCCCCTAACAGAATATAAGGTCCTGAGGGCAAGGATTTTTAAATTTTTATTTGTCTTTATAGCCTCAGAGTTTACCATATTGTTTTGTACATAGAAAACACTAATCAATGTTCGTTGAATTGTTGTTGAATCCAATCCAACCTTCTCTCTCTCTCTTTTTTTAAAGATTGATATCTTTTCAGATCACCTTTGCTTCTAAATATATCCCTCCTCCTCTCCAGCTCTCCTTCCCAGAGGGCCATCCCTTGTAACAAAGAATAAAAGAGAGAGAAAAGCAAAGCCATTCAGGAAAACTAACCAACACATCTACCAAGAATGATGGTATGTGCAGCAGTCCACACTGAAAGTCCCCCACCTCTGCAAAGTCAGTGGTGGGGGCAGGGGTGGGGTGCATGTAGAGAGATGTATGGATGCACTGTCCCCTCTTTCTAGGTTGGCGATTATAGTTAAGCACACTACAGGGATTTAGTTGTTGACTTTTCCATTTGTATTGTTATAATCATCATGTATATTTCCTAGCTGTGCTTAATTCACTTTCCATCCACTCACATAAATCTTCTCATGCTGTATTCTTCACATCCATCTTTCTATTTCATGGCTATCTTTCAGACCCCTTCATTTTATAAGTGAGTAATCTGAGACCAAGAGAGGTGACATGGCTTCCCCAGGATCACACAAGTTACAAGTAGCAGAACTGAGGTTCAAGTCCAGCATTCCTTCTACCCTTCAGGTTTTAGCAACATTCTTTCCCACCTATTGTCTCATGTGATAACCACTTTTTAAAAATTCGATTTTGTTTCCTTTTCAGCTCTGAGCCCTCCCTCTTCTACCTCCCTTCTTTCCGCACTGAGAAAGCAAGAAACACAAAACCCATAACAAACATGTTTAGTCAAGTAAACAAATTCCTACATTAGTCATGTCCAAAAAACCAAAACAAAACAAACTCCATATGCCTCCATCTGCATTCTGAGACCATCACCTTTCTATCTGGAGGAAGGTAGCATGTTTCATCATAAGTCCTCTGGAATCATACACAACCACTTTCTGAAGTAGGTGGGGCAGATGTTTGACAGATCAAGATACTGAGGAACAGAGAGGTTGAATGACCAAATAGCTGGTCACAAAGCCAAGCCAGGACTTGATACCAGATCTTCTGACTCCCAAACTCAGCCTCCTTCCAGTACCCCATGCTGTCTCCACTGATGTCTCCAGGTTCCCCTTTCTTTTCCATCCTTTCCCTTCCTTTTCTTTGCCAGCCCTTTGATTTAAGGTGGTGACTTTTCAGTAGGAGCCGAGAAACCTTAATAATAATTCGCCTGAGGCTGATGTATGGCAGAAAGTTGGAACTAGTCTCAAGGTCGGGAGGAGTTATTTTAAACTATTTAGATTTACTAGAAGGGAAGAGCACAGGGTCTGGATTTAGGGGTTTGTCTTGGAGCAGGAGGAAGCAATAGAGTTCGTCAAAGGCTGGTCTATCACAGATTCTTCCTACAGTGACCCAACTCCACCAGGCTGGAAAACTAATACTAGATGATAAATGAGGAGACCAGCCTGGGAAATTTATTGGAAGATGGTAAAAGTAAATTTGAAGCCTGTGCTCTGAGCAGAACCCCTTCATTTTATAACACGATGCCCCCATCCCTTTGTGCTGTAACCTTTCATCACTCTAGGGAACAGTATCTGATAATCATGTTAGAAGCACTTCCAGAGAGCTCCCTCTTCTTTTGAACAAGAGCAACAAAACAGGAAGAGGGAAATTGCCTGGGGTTAGCCTCTTCCCCAGCCTACCCATTTTTTGTTTTGTTTTGTTTTTTGGTGAGGCAGTTGGGGTTAAGTGACTTGCCCAGGGTCTCACAGCTAGTAAGTGTCAAGTGTCTGAGGCCGGATTTGAACTCAGGTCCTCCTGAATCCAGGGCTGGTGCTTTAACCACTGCGCCACCTAGCTGCCCCTACCTGTTCTTTAGAAGCAAGGGATAGGATGTCTTTGTGGGTTCTAGCCAAGAGCCTGGCTCCATTAAGCCCCCACTCATTAATTACACATACTACTCAGCCCATTTATCTTATCTCTTGGGCAGAGTCATCTGGGAATATTTAAAAACTGTTAGTCCTCAATGGGGTTGGCCTGAATGGAACAGTGAAAAGAACACAGGATTTGGACCCAGAGATCTGGGGCTTACTATCTGGGTGATCTTGAGCAAGTTATTTAACTTCCCTAGACATTGGAGTCCCCATCTGTAAAATGAAGAGCGTGGACTAGTTGGTCCCTGAGGTCCCTTCCAGCTTTAAATCTATGACTCTGTGATCTCCCTGCCAAAAGGAATTGATCTTTCCCCTAACCCGAGTTATGGTCAGATAACCACCCTAATTCTGAGCAGCCTACATCTCCCACTACAACGTAGGAACCTCATCAGGCTCCATTGATCCCAAGATGTTGTTGTTGTTTGTTCAGTCATTTTCAGTTGTGTCTGACTCTTCATGATCTCACTTGGGGTTTTTTTTGGCAAAGATACTAGATGGGTTTGCCATTTCCTTCTCCAGTTCACTTGACAGATGAGGAAACTGAAGCAAACAGGGCTAAGTGACTTGCCCAGGGTCACACAGCTAGTAAGTGTCTGAGGTCAGATTTAAACTCGGGAAGTGTGTCTGTTCCTCTGATCAATCACACCATGCCACTGATTTGAACCCATAGCTTTTCCCACTGCACTTTCCTTCCTTGCTAGAGTAGGGTAAGATAAGAGTGCTAAAATCACCACTCTCTTGTTATTCAGAAGGTTAAAAGAGCCAGACCAAGTGAGTTTGAGCTCTTATTCCGGACCCAGACTAACAGGGGGAGAAGAGAAAGAAGAGGAAATCAAAGCAAAATTTGTCAGGAGTCTACTCCTTTGTTCCCTTCCCCTACCCTGGGGGGGCAGAGCTGGTGGGGAATGTCTCAAGTAGGGATTACTAACCTGAGGTCTATTAATTTATTTTTTTCTTTTTAAATAACTACATATCAGTATAATTATGTTCTTCTGTCCTATTACACATTAAAAAACCTTATCATGAGAAAAGCTCCACAGACTTCAATAGGCTGCCCAAAGGGTCAACGACACGAGAAAGTTTAAGAAATTCTTCCTCGTCCAATCCTCAGACTTTACATTATAGGACATTAAATGCACGGAGAACAAGTTACTTGCCCGCAGTGACATGACGATGCAGAGTGAAATGAGCGGAAGCAGGAGCAGAGTTTATACAGTAATGACAACAGTGTAAAAACAACACACTCTACACCTCTTGAGAGTCAATGGATGGAGGGATTCAGGGTACAAACTGAGACCTACTTGTTTGGAGACACAACCTCACATAGATATGTAGTTGGGAAAGGGTGGAATGTTTTGAGAAGCAGATAACATCTTAGAGTGATTATAAAAAAGGGTTGTGACCTTGAAGAGCCCCTGAGGACTCCCCCTCCCTCCCACCAGGGATTCTCAGACCACACTTTAAGAACCACTGGAATCGATAAGCTTTCAGTTCTGACTCTCCAACTCAGACTGCTGAAGGGAATCTGTCTGTTCTAAAGAAAGTGGCATTAGCCCTCCTGACTACAGGATGGTGACTCAATCTCATACTTTGTTGAGACTCTTCATGGTATTTTTATACATAGTAAGTGCTCAAGAATGGTCTGTTGTTAATGATGATGACTTTAAAATATTTTATTTTTCCCCAATTATGTGTAAAGATAATTTTTAACAATCGTTTTTTTCAATTTTGATTTCCAGTTTTTTCTCCCTCCTTCCCTCACCTGCCCCCTCCCTGAGATGGGAAGCCATTTGATATAAGTAATAGATGTGCAGTCATGAAAAACATATCTCCATATGAGTCATGTTGTGAAAGACGATAGACCAAAAGGGAAAAAACATGAAAAAAAATAAGGAAGGTAAAAAATAGTATGCTTTGCTCTGCACTCAGACTCTATCGGTTCTTTCTCTGAAAGTGGACAGCATTTTTCATCATGAGCCCTTTGGAATTGTCTTGGATGACTGTATTGCTGAGAATAACCAAGTCATTCACAGATGAACTGATGATGACTTTTTAAAAACCTGGATTTATTATTTCATCACTGCAAGGAGCTCTGCAGCTCTGAGTACTGAACTTCCTTCTACCTTCCTCTACCAACCTAACTTAGTGCCCAAGCCACTGAGAAATTAAGTGACTTGCCCAAGGTCACACAGCCGGGATGTGAAACTTGAACCCAGGCCTCCTTGTCTCCAAGGCCAGCCCACTCAGACAACTATATTTAGCAAGCTTATCAAGAACATGAACCATATTTTGGACTTCTCTATTTCCTCCAATACTGAGTACAGCACACAGTAGACACTCATAAAAAGCAGGTGTCCTGAATTCAATTATATTATTGTTGCTGGGACTGATTACAGGCTATGGTTGCTATCTGAGTACCAGCCTAACTAAGTATGTAGAGACTGATCACTAGTACATTGATCACTGAGGGATAATTCGTTGGACCGTGGCAACCCACGCCAGACCTACATTGGTGGTGACAAAGCAAGAGAAAAAGAATCAGAAGGTGCTAAGAATCACAGGGCTTGGATTTTTTTAATCATCTAAAAGTAGTAATTTAACATTTGGTATTCTAAATATGCAATGTATGTCCAATGCTCAACAAATTAATACTCTACCATAGGAACTGAACCACATCTGTAATGATGTTCTCACTTTAAATGAAACCAGGAGACCTATGAAGAGGTGTCAGCTAAATCAAGTCTCAAACATTCTTCTAGAAGAGGTGAAGAAAGGAGTTGACAACATTGTTAAGAAATATTATTTCATGGGATATGTGGCTATCTTGTCTAGCAGTACCATGATCATTGTAAGGAAGGAGAGAATCGTAACATAATTGCATTCTATGTACTGATATCTGTTGGTGAGTTAGATGAAAATCTATGAAGAATTTGAAAAGAAAATCATAACTAGTATTTATATTGTACTTTAAGGTTTGCAAAGTGATTTACAGATGCCCTAAAACGAGGTAACAAATCCATTCATCCTTGATGACTTCAAAGTGGATCAGTGAACTGGAGAAGTGGGCAAAACCAAACTGGACAATTTGGCATGAGTATTAGTTTGGTATTAAGAAATGGAAAAAATTAAAACGCAGAACACTTGACTATTTAGGAAACTCATGCTTGCAGACCATGAATCCATTCTTTTAGAAGAAAGTCAGAAGGCAATGGACAAGGTGAACACTGAAGAAACTTTTTGAAAATTAAATTGGCTGTATCTTAGATAGAAATAGCATTACCAATGATAGAGTCATTTCAAATCAGTTGTTTGTGGGCTAGAAGATCACTGAGTGTTTTAAACAAGAATCAAAATTAACATCAAACTTTTTAATTTAATGTTTTCTTTTTCCCAATTACATCTAAAAACAATCTTAAACATTCATTTTTCAAAATTTTGAATTCCAAGTTCTCTCCCTCCCTTCCTCTCCTTCCCCTTTATTGAGAAGGCAATTTGATATAAGTTATACATGTGCAGTCATGCAAAACACATTTCCATATTAGTCATCTTATGAAAGAAAGCAGACCAAAAAACAAACAAGAAAAATAATAAAGTCTGAAAAAATGTTTTGATCTGCATTCATACTGTCAGTTCTCTCTCTAGCTATAGATAGCATTTTTTCATCATAATTCCTTCAGAATTGTCTTTTATCATTGTATTGCTGAGTTATTCATGGTTGATCATCATATAGTATTTTTTTTCATCATATAGTATTGCTGTTACTGTGTACAACGTTCTCCTGGCTCTGCTCATTTCATTTTCCATTAGTTCACATAAGTCTTTTCAGGTTTTTATGAGAGCATTTCTTTTTTTCTTTTTCTTTCTTTCTTTTTTTTTTTTTTTGCAGGGCAATGAGGATTAAGTGACTTGCCCAGGGTCACACAGCTAGTAAGTGTCACGCATCTGAGGCCAGATTTGAACTCAGGTCCTCCTGAATCCAGGGCTGGTGCTTTATCCACTGTACCATCTAGCTGCCCCCAGGTCATGTCTTTTTTTTTTTTTTTTCTGGTTTTTTATTTTTTAGTGAGGCAATTGGGGTTAAGTGATTTGCCCAGGGTCACACAGCTAGTAAGTGTTAAGTGTCTGAGGCTGGATTTGAACTCAGGTACTCCTGACTCCAGGGCCAGTGCTCTATCCACTGTGCCACCTAGCTGCCCCCCTAGGTCATGTCTTTTTAATGAGGACTCTTCAGTGAATTTTTGTGCCTCTTTTACCATTTGATCTATTTTGTTTTTTAAGGTATTCTGGGGGAGGGGGGGGAGGCAATCATGGGTAAGTGACTTTCCCAGGGTCATAAAGATAGTAAGTGTCTGAGGCTGCATGTGAACTCAGGTCCTCCTGACTTCAGGGCCAATGCTCTATCCACTGTGTCACTTAGCTGCCCCAAAGGCATTATTAAGGTATATTTTCTTTAGTATTTTAATGCCTGCTTTACCAAGCTGGGTTTTTAAAAATTATTTTCTTGTCTCACTGTCATTTCTTTTCACAATTTTTACTCTATCTTATTTGATTTTTAAAATCATTTTTGAATGCTTCTTGGAATTATTTTTGGGCCTGAAACCAATTCACATTTTTCTTTGAGGTTTTGGATGTAGCAATTTTAACTTTGCTGTTGTCTTCTAGGTTTGTGTTTTGACCTTTCCTGTCACCACAGTAACTTTCTATGGCCAGGTTCTTTGGTTGTTGTTGTTTACTCATTTTCCAGCTTATTTCTTGATTTTTAATTTTATTTTAAAGTTTAGATCTGCTCTCCAGGTGGAGGAGGCACTGTGCAAAAGTTCAGGATTGTTGTTCTGCTGTTTTCAGAGCTAGTTCTAGGGGTCTGTAAAGTTTCAGTTCTTTTAAGATGGGTAATGCTATAAGGAAAGGTGTGGTCACTGCTCTCCTGGCCTGTGCTCTAATAGGTGAGTGCCCGTGACGAGGATCCCTGCTCCCCTTCAGCCACAAGCTCTAGGGTACTTATATTCTACCTTACCCTGGAACTATGACCCAGAACTGCAACTCAGATCCACAAATGGGTAAGGCAAAAGAGAAATGTGCCAAGTGCCAGCAAAGGGACCCCTGCAATCTCCATCTGACCAATTGTCCTACCCAGTTCCCATCTGTGGCCTGATAACTCTAGAGGCTGCTGATGATGATTCAGTTGCCCCTAAGGCCCATTGCTGGCTTGCCTGGGCTGTGCTCTACTCACATCCTGGTGCAACAGACCTTTCCTGCCAACTTTCTAAGTTATCTTTTTCTGGAAAATTGTTTCACCTTGTACTTTTGTGGAGTCTGACACTCTGGAATTCATTTTCAGATATTATTTTTAAATTATTTAGAGGGGAATTTGGATACAGGTGAAAAATATGATGTATATTTATGACAGCTTCTGCCTTACATATCTACTCAATACTCTGAAAATGATAAAGACAGAAGACAAAAACACTGAATGAGTGTCTTTTCTTAGAGAAGTCTAATCAATGTTAAAGAATAAGTACAATGTGGAGGCCAAAAGACCCTAGAAACCACATCAGCTAGAAGAAACATGAATGTCAAGAGCAAAATCATTTCAGAATACCAGCTCATTTACACAACATTATAGAGGAAGATGGCAGAAGATTACAAGAAGTATTGTCCCACAGAACATCAAAAACTGTAGAGAAGAAAAGAAACTTTTAGAAAGCTTGCTGTGATATGGAACTAAGCCAAATCATTGCAAGAGAAACTTATTAAAGTATGTGACTCTCACCTTTGGCCTGTGCCTTAGAACTGTGACCAGGAACTTGGTGAGAGCAGACGCAGCCCACTAGGGTTCTCCATTTTTTCTTTTCTCTCCCTTCTATTTCCTAGTTAGGCTTTCCTATCTTTCAGAGCCATGTGTGCACTCTTCACTAATACTTAATATGCTTTAATAAATGCTTAATGCCCCCCAAAAGGTGTGTGACTTTCTAAGGCAAAACAGCCTTGAAGGCTCTCAAGATGCTGCCATGCACATGTTAAGATTTCATGATTGATGGCAACCATTGCATTCTATGATACTTGACTTATCAATATCAATCAAGGCATAATAAGTTTAACAAAATTTTTTTACTACTGTCACAGAAGATATTCTATAGAAAATCCCAAATGTAAGACAGATTCCCTATAGGTGAGGTCCTTCCAGTATTCCTGGATCCTGGATGTATTCCAGTACATCCTTGGGGATGCTGGTACATTGATGGCTTCAAGACTCAGAACCTTCTCCAAGATATGCAGGGCCACTCAGAAGAGAATGGTCTGATTATTCATACAGGTGAATGACGCATGCATTTTGTCCAGATTATGACATGCAGTTTATCACACTATGGACATATAATGAGCCAGGCCCAGAACCAAATATGAGAACAATGTACTGGACTGCATTTAGAAAACTATGCTGCTCTTTCAATGGTCTCGAGGAGCCTCTTGCTGCTAAAACTCATCTCTTTAACATTAATATTCTCCTGGTGATGCTTTTTTTCTGGGGCAATGAGGGTTAAGTGACTTGTCCAGGGTCACACAGATAGTAAGTGTCAAGTGTCTGAGGCCAGATTTGAACTCAGGTCCTCTTGAATCCAGGGCCAGTGCTTTATCTACTGCGCCTCCTCGCTGCCCCACGGTGATGCTTTTTGACAGCAAATCATGGAATGCTATGATCTCAGAAGAATTTCAGATGACCCAAAAGGCAATGTTAAGATTTCTGAGGGGTAAAAGTAGACAGTACCATGTAACTTACAAGAATTATCATAAGTCCTTCAAAAATGATACCTCATTGAGGGCGGCTAGGTGGCGCAGTGGATAAAGCACTGGCCTTGGATTCAGGAAGACCTGAGTTCAAATCCAGTCTCAGACATTTGACACTTACTAGGTGTGTGACCCTGGGCAAGTCACTTAACCCTCATTGCCCATAAAAAACAAACAAACGAAAGATACCTCATCTACAATTTCTGTGTCTTTACAATGTCATTTCCACGTACCTGGAATAATTTCCAGCCTCATTTCTTTCTCTTAATTTCCCTAGCTTCTTTCAGGACTTAGCTCAAATTCAACCTTTTTCAGGAAATCTTTTCTAGTCCCCCCCATCATGCTAATAACTTCCCCTCTAAGAGTTCCTTCTATCTCTTCCATATAGATATAGATATAGATATAGATATAGATATAGATATAGATATAGATATAGATATAGATATAGATATAGATATAGATATAGATATAGATATAGATATAGATATAGATATAGATATGGATATAGATATCTTGTAAATATCCTATTTACATGTTGTTACCCATTAGAATGTAAGCTTGAATTGAGAGGCTATTTTTGTCTTTCTTTGTATCTCCAGCACTCAGCACAATACTTGGCCCATAGGTAGCCCTTAATAAATGGTTGCTGACCGACTATAAAAGAAGGTGGACCAGTCACGTAGCAAGAGTGAAAGATGGAAAATGCACAGCCTGAGTGTTGCACTAGTACTCATAAAATATAGGGCTCCCCAAAGCTTCACTAGTTTAATACTACACCAAGACTTTGGGAACCCTCTGTATTAAAACATACAGAAGGAGGCTCAAGCTTAGTAAGTATAGCCTTCAGGAAGAATTTATTGAAGGACACAAAAAATCCCATAGGATGAGGAAGTGTGATTGGCTTGCGATGTGTATCAGTGCAGGGATAGTCACACTGATGAGACCATGGTTCTAGGAAGGTACTAAAATGTCTATTGTGGCTGCACAGGACAGTTTTATTTTAAAACTTCTTCTCATGGACAAAAATACAAGTTTTCCAACAAGGTCAGTCAGAAGGGGAGGATCCTGCTGCAGAAGGAAAGAAATCCTTTTACAACAGGACCCTTGGCTGTATGGAATGGCATAGGATAGCAGCTAGAGATGTTAGACCTGAAGGCAGGAAGCCCTGGATCCAAATGCCACTTCAGACACTTACTAAGTGGACAATTCACCTAATCTCACTTGACCTCAGTTCATCATCTGCAAAATGGTGGACTCTACAAACTCCAAGGTCACTTACAGCTCTAAATGTACAACGCTCTGATTCCTTCTACTGCAACCTCTCAAAAGATCTCTGATCTCATTCATGATGACACTCTCTCAAGTGGTATATGTTCACAACTCATCCATGCCCTCTCATCTTGTTGATATCTTTGATATTATGTGGGTACCAATACTGCATGCAGATTGAACATCTGCTATCTTTCACTCCAGCTCCATGACCAGCTCACCTCTTTTTCTGAGCATACATATTTTTAATAGCTTTTATACCATTTATTTTGTTCACAATTCATCTTTGGCAATGGGATTATGTGTGTTTACCATATGCCTCTCCGTTGCCTTTTGTTGACCTTTAATTCTGATTCCTCAGAGATTATGGTATTTCCTAGTTCACAGTCATATAGCATCGCTGGGAAAACACTAGTGTTAAAAAGATGGGGTTTTGTTTTGGCAAGAAGTGTGAGGATGTTGAAAGCCCTGTACATATTCCCAAATCATATGGCATTGTACTGATTACATCAATTCCCGGGATACTGCAGAGCCTATTAAATGGGATCCTTGAACTCCCCTAATGAGTTTAATATAAGAATTTATTTACTCAACAATTTTTCAAGAACTTATTGCATAAAGTGGCTTATACATGTACCACCACCCTGAATTTACGGTTTCTTATAGGTATATGGATTGAGTGACTTCATTGGTAAAAGAAAACAGAATACCACATCTTTTCATATGTTGAATTATGGAATATTAGAACTGGGAGAGACCCCACCCAATCCCTGCATTTTACCAGAGAAGGAAACTGAGACCTAGAGAGGGTAAGGAAATTGTCCCAGGTCACAGAGAAAGTTGGATACCAAGTCAGGGCTAGAACCAGATCTCTCTAAGTTATATAAGTAAATATCCAAGATTCACGGGCAAGAACGTATGAATGAGGGGGAAGCTAGGTGGCGCAGTGGATAAAGCACTGGCCCTGGATTCAGGAGGACCTGAGTTCAAATCTGACCTCAGAAACTTGACACTTACTAGCTGTGTGACCTTGGGAAAGTCACTTAAACCTCATTGCCCTGCCCCCCCGCAAAAATAAATAAAAGGGGGGAAAAGAACTAATGAATGAAATGAGCTGAACGAAAAAAAAAAAATTATCAAATTCTTACTATGTGCCAAGCATTGTACTAAGTACTAGGGATACTCTCTGTTTTACACTCTTATTAGGAGAGACAATGTATAAGACAAAAATGGCGTCAGGCAGAGTCTCTGATCAAAACTAAGACCAGGAAAGAGACTCAGAATATAAGCTCTTTGAAGGCAGGGACTCTTCAGACTTTGTATGCTCAGCTTCTAGCCCTGTACCTGCCACACAGTAGGTGCTTAATAAAGGCTGGTTCAATTGAATTCTCTCCAATCTCCCCCTGAAAACCCCTTGTTGAGAAAGGCAGTCATACAGTCGTCCCATCTCGGCAAAATTACCTCCCTCTCTCGGGCAGCAGAACCTGGGAATCCTATGTTGTTGCCAGAGTGGTTTGCAAAAAAAAGGCAGTGTCATAACTCTGCGAAATAATTGCTTCTAATTGGGCTGAATTACCCTGACCGTAGAGCAGATGTATTTTTATAACTTCATTAATTATTCAATTTGAGGCTTATTATCCAACCTACTACCGCCATTGGCTTTCCTCATTAGGGAGTGAACTTCCGCGTCCATGGAGAGAGCCCCAAGGTCCTGGTGTTGCTGGAACTGTCGTGAACACGATGTAAGCTATGTCTGCGCCCCAGCGAGAGATGCCAATAGGAAAGGCTTCCTCTGAGCTTTCTTCTGCTTATATATCCTCAAGAAAGTGGTGGTAAGGTGGAAATGGCAAAAACTCTCCTACCAAGGGCATGCTTCAATGCCATTATATAGTTTGTTCTGACCTAATTACACAACCAAAGGTCAAGTGAGTCATTTGCTGGAAGGACCAGGGAAAGGGGAAAGTTGGGAAGGCAAGACACTGTCACGGTCTCATAACTTAGGACATCCAGGATCCTGTGGCCCAGGGGCCAGGGATGACAAGAGGCATAAGGAAGAATTCAGATGGTATTATTAGGGATATAAGGACCAAATGAAAGAGCATCCTCCACTGGTCTACAATGTACCTTCAAATCCCCAACCAGTTTAAAGCACAGCCCAGTGTATAAGTCTCCCCCGCCCCCCCAGCCCGAGACATGCACTACATAACATGAACATTTAGGAAAGTCATCAAGCCAACTCCACAGAGCTCTACCTCCTAGAGCTGTGACCTGGCTCTCAGGATTGCCCTTCTGTCTGCACAGTCAGCTTTTTAATAAAGTTCATTATGGGAAATCAAAGAGGCTTAAGCTTTACAGCTGAGCTATAAGCAACTTTATGGGTGATGGGTAGAGACTGGTGCCCTCTTCAGGATTATTTGCAGCAGCTACTGCCTTTTCAACCCACAGCTCAATTGCCCTTCTTCCACAGTAGCAAATACAGCCAAGCTATGCCAAGCCATCTTCAGCATTCTAAGTCGCATTCACCAGCGGCAATATCTCCCCATCCCCACAAACCCATCTTTCTCTCCTCTCAGTGCCTCCCCTGACTTCAATCAAGATGGTCCTGCTACGTGCCCACCTCTGATACCATCTGTGTGTCCTTGGACAAGTCAGTACCCTTCCTGGGCCTCAGTTTACTCCGAGGTGAATTCGATAGTCTCTAAAGTCCCATCCCCCTTTGGACAGATGGCGCTACATTCTTGAATGTTCAGGCCTGGTGTGACACAGGAGAATAGAGAAGCCCAACACTCCTCCTCCCAAAGCATAATAACAAGTGCTTCACTCTTCCACCCAAAAGCTTAAGCCAGTCACAAGAAACTTGAGAGGAAGGAGGCAGGAAGGGGATGAATTCCCCACCAGCCTACCTCTCAAGTGTCTTGTGCTTCCAAGAATGGTGTGACTCCCTGCCCCCAGTTCCACCTGTGAGTCTCTATTCTTCCACTTGGAATGTCCTTCCCTCACATCTCCACTAGTGAATGAGGCTTCAAGTCCCTATCACTTCTTTTGTGAAGTGCTCCTTATTTATCCACAGCCAGAAATGAGCTTTCTCTTCTCTGACCTTCAAACACTCCTCACCCCTAGTATTCATATGGCCCTTTTCAGGATACAAGGCAATGAGAATTTAATTTGCAGTTGGAAAAACTGGGTTCAAATGCCAGCTCTGCTGCTTCCTATGTGCTATTGGTCCAATTCGCTTTGCTCTCTGGACCTCCATTTTCTCATCTGTAAAAGGATAGGGTTGGCTTTGCATCTTAACCTAGGGTCTGTGAACTTGTTTAAAAAAGTTTTGATAATTACATTTTATTAAACAGGTTTCCTTTGTGATCCTATGTGCTATATTTTATTCATTTTAAAAGCGTTATCTGAAAAGGCGTCATAGGCATCACCAGACTGCCAAAGGGGTCCATGATACTAAAAATGTCAAGAACCCTGGCCTAGATGATCTCTAAGGTCCCTCAAGCTTTGAATCCTGTGATTCTGCTGCCTAGATTCTGTGTATCTTTTTTTTTTTTGGCAGGGCAACGAGGGTTAAAGTGACTTGCCCAGGGTTGCACAGCTAGTAAGTCCAGTCCGCCTGCTGCGCACGTCAGACTGCCTGCTACGCACTCGACTTCCGGGGTGCGAGCTTAAAAGACAAGGAGAGAACGGAAGTGGGCTTTTCCTGCTCTGCTGGTCTCCTGACTGCGCTGCACAGACGGTCTCTCTCTCTCTCTCCAAAGGTGGCCTTCGGTTTTGGTGAGTTTTATAAGGAATATAGACTAAGCTTAGACTTAAGACGATTTGTATTGTGTTTCTACTTTCCTATCCTTCTAATCAACATCACCTTGTGACTACCATAACAATAAAAGGTCTATCTAGAAAACCAAAAGCTTCTTCCATTTACTAGTCTGGGAGATAAATTACGGGGAAAGGTTAAGTAGGGGAGATTTATGATCTAATATCCAATTTTAAATCTCACAGTGTCAAGTGTCTGAGGCCGGATTTGAATCCAGGTACTCCTGAATCCAGGGCCAGCGCTTTACCACTGCGCCATCTAGCTGCCCCGATTCTGTGTATCTTATGCCTCTTGTTAGACTAGAAACTGGAAGGCAAAGGACTGACTGCCTTTGTCTCTCTCATAGTCCTCAGCATGTGGGCAGCTAGATGGCTCAGTAAATAGAGCGCTGACCCTGGAGTCAGGAGAACCTGTGTTCAATATGGCCTCAGACACTTGACACTTACTAGCTATGTGACCCTGGGCAAGTCACTTAACCCCAATTGCCTCAAATATCCAGGGCCATCTCCAGTCATCCTGATGTATATCTTGCCACTGGACCCAGATGGCTCTGGAGGAGAGAGTGAGGTTTGTGACTTTGCGCAGGCCTCTCTCACTTAAATCCAATTCACTACAAGTCATGACATCACCCCGATGTCATGGTCCTCTTTGAGAATGAAGGACAAACAACAACAAGCCCTTAACAAGGACATTTATGTACATAGATGCTCGATGCATGTTTTGCTATGTGAATGAATGACCATTCTTTTCCCATCTTCCCACCCCTCCCTTCCATCTGAGAGACTAGCATTCATAAATGAATAAGGAAATGGACAACAGAAGACAGAAAAATCACTACTAATACCTAAGGCCACCTAGGAGGATGGGAAAATGCTTCAGTAACTTCAGGGCCCCAGGGAACAAAAGATTTCTCGATCTTCCCGTGCTATCTTGCCAGGGGCTTGCTTTTTCAGGAGATCTCAGGCAGACAGCAGTATTCCATTTTCTATGACCACAGAGTTAGAGCTGGAAAGGTGGATTAGAGGGCTTCTAGCCCAGTCTAAGTGGCAGTTAGGTGGGGTAGTGGATAGGGAGTTTGGGTCTGGAGTCAGGAAGATATCTCTTCCTGAATTCGAATCTGGCCTCAGATACTTACTAATTGGGTGACCTGGGCAAGTGACTTCACCCTGTTTGCCTCAGTTTCCTCATCTGTCAAATGAGCTGGAGAAGGAAATGGCAACCGCTCCAGTATCCTTGCCAAGAAAACCGCAAAAGGGCTCACAAAGAGTAAGACTCAGCCAAAAACGACTCAAAGGCCACAAAACCCCAGTCTCTCATTTTATGGCTCAGGGACTGAACCCAAAGAGGTTCAAAGCCCAAAGTCCCACTGCCAGTAGTAGCAGCAGCAGAATTTGAACCCAGATTCCTTTGATTCAAAGTTCACCTGCTCTTACCACTACAACCTAGTGCCTCCTTTCCCACCCTACACAAGCTGTTACTTCAAGGCTCAGTAGGTGTGGAGAGGAAGGAAAGCAGGAAGCAGCTTGTTTTCCTTCCTAGGGAAGGAAAGCATCCCACTAAGGCACTTCCCAGGAGGGGGTGTGGGCGACTGACTGATGGGGGGCGCGGGGTCCTCTGTGGGCCCGGTGCCAGTGAAAGAGGAAGAGGTATGGATGCCGGCTGCAGCTGGGTACAATGACTCCAACTTGCACCTGCTCGCTCCATGCTGGCTTTTATCACAGTCAATTTTTAATGCTGTGTTCATTTCACTTATTTATTAATTTTTATCTTCAGAGAACAGATGGCCAATGTTGAGTAGGACAGAAGTCCCCTCTCCTGGCCTCCTTCCCCACGCCTCCCCCCGCCTCACTGCCCGCTCCCATCACCACACATACCAGGATGCTTAGTTACTGGTTTTCACAGTCACAAGAAGGCTCCGGCAGGTCCAACTCCCACCAAACTTGCAAAGGAGAAGATCCGTGGTAGAGAACTGCATCCGCTCGCACAGTCCCCACTCCTGGCCATTCTTACTCATTCCATTCCATAAATCAGTAATAATAAAAAGTCATGTTGAGGTGAGATGATGACTAGCGTTTACATAGTGGTTTAGGGTTTATCCACAAAGCACTTTTATATGCACCATCTCAATGGATCTTCACAACAACCTATATTTATCTCTGTTTTGTATTGTTGTTGTCCCTGGTCCTTTGTTTTTCAGAAAGGACCAAAGACATCATAGATGATGTCTTGACTTGCAAATGAATTGGATTTAAGTGGGCAGAGTTGCCACTTCATCCTCAGCCTCACTCTCTTTCCCTGAGACAATGAAGTCCAGTGGCAGGGCAAAGGTCAGACAAGTGCCAATAGCCCAGGATGCAAGCAGATGACCTTGGCGTTTTCAGTGCCTGACCAAGGTCTAAGTGCTCCATAGGCTCCTGTTTCAGCACTTTCATGGCCATGAAACAGATTGTTTCTCATCACCCATTCCCATGCTTGGGTAGAAATATCCCTAACTCTTGGACAGGCTTAAGGCCTGTCTGATACCCCCAACCTGGTTTAGCCCATATGCCAAGATGGTCACTGAGTGCATCTGCTGTGCATGCTACAGATTCTTGGAGCAACAAGAGGGAAGTTAAGTGACTTACCTGGGTCCCACAGCTAAGTGTCTGAGGTAGAATTTGAACTCAGGTCTTCCTACATCCAAGTCAAATACTCTATCTACTACACCACTTAAGCTGCCTCCAATCAGAGCTAAAACTGTCTCTGAAAGCAAGGGAGTATACATATTCAAGGGGGAGAAATCTGACCCTCACTGGCTAGGGAGAAAGTAGCAGCGGCCTAAGAGCCTAACACTCTTGCCTGTGACCTAGTCTCCTGAGTCTGGCCTGTCCAGCCCCAGGGACAGAGGAAGTGTCAGTCTCTTCCTATAGAAAAACTAGGACAAGAAATGTTAAAGAGAAGGAATACAGACCTAAGGAATAAACAGAAGGCCCTTTTGCTGTTGCTGTTGTTCAGTCATTTCAGACATCTCCAACTCTTCATGACACCATTTGGGGTTTTCTTGGCAAAGATACTAGAGTAGTCTGCCATTTCCTTCTGTAGCTCAAGTGATAGATGAAGAAACTGAGGCAAACAGGGTTAAGTGACTTGCACAGGGTCACTTCCCTGTCATCTTTTCAATCCATTCATCCTCTGCTCCCAGACCAGAGGCCCTTACCTGGAATGCTTAACCCTGAGCACTTGATCCAGGGCCCTTCTAGTAATGACTGATGGGTGGCTCCACTTGATCACTTTACTGTATTCTCATACCATGTTCTCAACAACATCCTTGTTGCCTCTTTTGTCACACATCCCCCCCACACACACACACACATTTGGAGGCTTCATCAAATCAAACTGCCATTGCTACTAAAAAAAAAGTGTATCCATGTATTGCCCCAGGTATTCAATCACCATCCCTGGAACTTTCCAAACCAAAACTATTCCTCAATGTTCACCACTGCCAAGTATGAATATCTCACCACTATTAGAAATTAGCGTACCCTGAGATCTGGCTGGCTGCTGGCTGGCTGGCGGGCTCTCTCTCTCATCTCTCTCTCTCTCTCTCTCTCTCTCTTCTCTCCTCTCTCTCTCTCTCTCAGCTAGAAGGAACCTCAGAGGCTCATTTAGTTTATCCCATTTATTTACAGTTGAGGAAAACTAAGACAAAGGGAGGATTAGGCCCAAAGTCACCAGGTGGTAAGCATCAGAGGTAGGCTTTGAAAAGAGCTCCTCTGAGACAGTGTTCTTTCTGTCAGGCCACACAAAAGACAAAGACAGAGAAAGGACAAGGGCCCAAGGACAAGGACAAGATGAAGGGCTCAGGGTGAAAGAGAGACGGGAACACAGAGACATAATGGGAGAGATAGGGACACAGAAAAAGGGACAGGCACAAGTAGGAGAGACAGCATGATAGGTACAGAGCAGTGACACGCAGAGAGAAGGACAGAACGGAAGGCAGTGACATCGAGATAAGGTGGGAAAGAGAGAGTGGACGCACAGAGAGATCAGAGCCAATTAGGAAAGACAGAAAAGGAGGAAAGGCAGAGATGGAGTGAGATGGGAAGAGAGATAAGGAAAGTAGCAAAGTGAAAGGGAATGAAAAGGGAGGAAGGGTTTGGGATGGGGGTTGGGTATTGAATAAAAATACTAATAATTCTATTTGCCCAGATTTCAAAAATAAATAAATAAAGGAAGAAAAAGGAAGAAAAGGAAAGGAGAAGAAGGAAAGAAGAATGAAAGAAGGAAGAAAGGAAAGAATGAAGGAAAGAGAGAGAGAGGAAAAGACAGACAGGAAGAGAAAGAAAACATTTTCTGCCCTGTTCAGGTTCTGCTCTGGTTCCCATTATGGTAAACAGACCCCAGTGTGAGAAGACTTCAGAGCCCCCATTCTGGGAGGCCCAAGGGCAGGAGCAGATGCACACAGAAGGCAGTTCTCCCAGGGATGGTGCCCAGCCTTAAGCTGAGCTCTGGGTCTGGAGAGGGAAGAGGAGAGAGTGGGCCGGGGGAAGAACCTTTGTAATTGCTTTGGAGTGATTCATCTGGAGTTGCTTAGCCTTGACAGCAGGCAATTCAACCCCTGCATTCAGAGCAGCAGAGAGTTTCTGGGCTTCCCCAGGAGCTCAGCACCTCCTGCCTCTCCAGTGCCCGCAGAGCGGAAGTCCTCAGCCTGGGCAGACTTGTGGCCTTCCTCCGGGAACTCTCAGCCCAGGAGGATTTGAGGAGTGGGGGCCATGAGTCACATCCAAGGCACAGGCCTCCGGAGGTCCCCCCCCTCCCTCCTCTAAAGGCAGGTGGGTATGGGTAAGGCAGTGTAGACAGCCATGAATCTAAACCCTCTGTTAGGGTTTAGATTAAATGAGGGAACAGAGGCACACACAAGTGGAATGACTTCTGCCCAGATGGCTCATAGCTGAGTTTCAAGGAATCAATCAACAAGCATTCATCATAAGCACTGGCTAGGTGCAGGCATTGGGGATACAAGGACAAAAATGAAATTACCCTGCCTTACGACAGGCTTTATTTTCGGTCCTGGTAAACAAACAGACAAGTAAAGTTAAATATTTAAATATCTACATGGTAACACACAAAGTAATGTCAGGTGAGTAGGGATGAAGGAGCACTATTATTAGCTTGGGAGATCAGGAAAGGTCTCAGGTAGTTTAATTGGTGCCAAACTTTTGAGTTGGATTTTGCAGGGACTCCAAGATTTGCAGGGGTGGGGTGAGCAGGGAGAGCATTCCAGGCATAGGGAAGCATAGGAAATGGAACGTCGTGACAGGGGCAGCAAGCTTTTGTTTAATAAATGTCTGCTCAACACAAATGAAGCCGTTCCGCCTCCAGTGAGCTCATACTATATTAATGTCAGCTATTACTATGGCCGTAGTTCTGTCCCTTTGGCCAAATCCACTAGGTTCGCTACCTGTTTGCTGAACTAGCGCATCCCAACAAAATGTAAGCCCCCTGAGGGCAGGGATTTTTTTTTCTGTCTTCCTCCCAGGCACCAAGTAGAGTGCCTTACTCCTAGAAGGTGCTTAAAAATCTTTCTTAGAGTGACTAATATGGAAATATTTTACATAATTGCACATGTATAAAATATATTTGATTGCTTACTGCCACAGGGAGGAAGGAAGGAAGGAGGGAGGGATAGAATTTGGAACTCAAAACTTTAAATAATATTTTTAAAATAAAATAAAAATAAATAAAAACTCTGTTGTTGGATTCCTAATTTGAATCTGAAATCTATATACTCCTAATAACTGGACCAGTGCCCAGAATGCATCTAGGAAGGGGATCCTACCCTGTTATCACTTTCCCAGTAAAGCAACAGTGACTTAAGCCCTGTAAGCTCAGCTCAGCGGACTGGCCTCCTGGGAACATGCCCATCCAGTTTTTGGAAGCCCGTGAGGAGCTTGGACTAGATGTCTCTAAGGTTCCTTTCAGCTGTAACATGCTACGAGTTTATAAGTGTATGAATCTGCCCCTGAGCATTTGAGGAGGCCAGAAGAGTTTGGCACCAATTAAGTAATTAGCACAAAAGTCTATAAAACAACACAGCCAATTCATTTAGTGTCTAACGCAGTAGACAGCACACATCAATTTCTAAGGCTACTCTATCAACTACATATCCCTGAGTCAAAAAGGAAGATAAGGTCACCAGGAATTGAGGACTGGATTCCATGAATACCAGAGCTATAGGGAATCAGGTAGCTGGGAAGGATTAAAGAATAACAGGATACCCAAGACAACTAGGGGGCCTCATGGATGGAGCACTGGACCTGGAGTCAGGAATGCCTGAGTTTAAATCTTGCATCAGACACTAGCTGGGTGACTGTGGATAAGTCATTTAATCTGTCTGCCTCAGTTTCCTCAACTGTAAAATAGGAATCATAACAGCTCCTACTTCTCAGGGTCACTGTGAAGATCAAATAAGAGGATGTTGTAAAGTGTTTAGCCCAGTGCCTGACACATAGAAGATACTTGTTAAATCTTTCCTTCTTCCTTTTTTCCTTCTTTCCCTCCTTGCTTCTTTCCCTTCCTCCCTCTTTCCTTCCCTCCTCCTTCCTTCCTTTCCTTTCTCCTTCCTTCCTTCTATCCTTCCCTCATCCTTCCTTCCCTTCTTTCCTTTTTTCCTCCTACCTTTCTTCCCTCCTTACCTCCAGCCTTCCTTCCTTCTCTTCTTTCTTCCTTCTTTCCATACTATTATTACTTTTGTTTTTGTTTTTGGAGGTTTTTCCCTTTTGTTCTGATTCATCTTTCACAGTATGACTAAGGCAGAAATATGTTTAATGTGATTGTACATATATAACCTATATTAGATTGCTTGCTGTCTTCGGGAGCGGGGAGGGAAGGGAGGGAGGGAGGGAGAAAAATTTAGGACTAAAATTCTTATGAAAACAAATGTTGAAAACCTTCTTCCTTCTTTTCTTCCTTTCCTCCCTCCCTCATTCTTTTCTTCCCTTGTTCCTTCCTTCCTTCCTCCCTCCCTCCCTCTCCCCTCCCCCTTTCTTCCCTTGATCCTTCCTTCCAACAGTTACTGGGCCAGAGCAGCACCAAACAGAATGGGAAGCAGCAGAGATGATCCAAGAAGAGGCATTTCAGTCAGCGCTGAGACCTAGTACTGACAAGCCAGGAGACAAAGAGGCCATAGGAACAGCGTAGACACTTCAACAAGCAAACTGAGACTATGGGAAGAAAACAGAATTTCTTTGTAACTTCCATGAGAGGCAAAGTCCAAGTCCTGGAGCCTGGGAATCAGCTTTGCAAAGAGCTAGCAGGCCACCAAATAGAGGAAGGGCTGGTGCTTTTTCTATCTACTCAGCAACAGAAGCCAGAAGTAGGAGGCATGTTTGGGCTTCAGGTAAGGAAACACACACTGACATTAAAAGAGATAGCTCAGGGGCAGCTAGGTGATGCAGTGGATAAAGCACTGGTCCTGGATTCAGGAGGACCAGAGTTCAAATCAGACCCTTTACTTTATTTGGTGTTGTTTTGTTTTTTTTAGTGAGGCAATTGGGGTTAAGTGACTTGCCCAGGGTCACACAGCTAGTAAGTGTTAAGTGTCAGGCCAGATTTGAACTCAGGTACTCCTGACTCCAGGGCCAGTGCTCTATCCACTGTGCCACCTAACTGCCCCCAGACCCTTTACTTTAAGCAGTGGAAAATACAGCTAGATGGTGTGGTGTAAAGTACTGGACGTGGAGTCAGAAAGACCCGAGTCCAAATCCTTACTTGCTGTTTGACTCTGGGCAAGTCACTTAAACATCTGCCTTCCTCAGCTTCCCATAAGTAAAATGATGACAATCAATAATAGCACCCTCCTCTGAGGATTGCTGGGAGAACCAAATGAGATAATATTTATACAGTGTTTTGTAAATCCTAAAGTACTTATATAAATGCAAGCTATTAGTGCTATCATCATTATTATTAGTTCCCTAGAAATAAGGAAAATGGCCGGGGGGGGGGGGCGGGGGGCAGGGAGCAGATGGAAAGTCAGGGCAAGGATGACTCCGTCATCCTCACCCCAGTACTTTGGAAATCACTCAGCTGCAAGAACATGTTTCTGGGCCCCAAGGACACAGGGCACAGCCTGCAAAGCACTCTGGGAAAGGAGTCAAATAGATACGGGACACATGGAATGCGACAATTATCTTAATACAACGAAAGCTTAAGCTTCTAAGCTAATCCTGGGGTATCATTTATAAAAGTTAACAGGGCATATTTAATTTAGGAATTGGCTCACGTTCTCCTTACAGCTGAAAACTCATAAATGAAATATACTGGATCACTGCCCAGTGCGGAAATAAAAGTTATGAATAATGCTTCTATCTCAATCATTGTCAAGGCTTTAATATCTCTAATTATTTTAAAAAGCTAGATCTCCAATATAGAGAAAAACTTTTTTTTTCCTTTTTATCTCCACTTGTGAGATTAGTACAATTTAATAATAGTCCCTCTGTCTCCTTTATCCAACATAAACTGACATTTTGTCCTCTGTTCTTCATCATCGGGTGGGCTAGAAGTTTAGGACCAGGAGGGCTAACATTTCCCCCATGTTGGTTCCTGTAAAACCTCCAACAGAAGCATAGCCATTGGAGAACCAGACTTAGAATCAGGAAGACCTGGGTTCAGGACCCATCTCTTCCCTAGCACTTAGCTCAATACTTAGCACACAGTAGGCACTTAATAACTGTTTGTTGAATGACCAATATGTACTGGCTGTGTGACCCTGGACAAGTCACAACCTCTGAGTGCCCCCAGGCAATTCTCTAAGACTGAGTTTGAGTCTGCCTTGGTAGAGAACTTTCCTCACTAGGGTTCCCTATACCGATGAAATCATAGGCTAAAATATGGGGTTCTTAACCTTTTCTGTGTCGTGGACCCCCTTTGGCAGCTTGTTAAAGCCTTTGGATTCCTCAGAATCACTTTTTTTTTTTTTGCAGGGCAATGGGGGTTAAGTGACTTGCCCAGGGTCACACAGCTAGTAAGTGTCAAGTGTCTGAGGCCGGATTTGAACTCAGGTACTCCTGAATCCAGGGCTGGTTCTTTATCCACTGTGCTACCTAGCTGCCCCAGAATCACATTTTAAGATGCATAAAATAAAACACAAAGAAAGTCAATTATAGTGAAATAGTTATCATAATATATATATATATAATATACATATACACACACATATGTGTGTGTGTAGATAGATAGATATACATATATATATACATATACATATATGCAAAGTTCACAAATCCCCAGGTTAGAAATACATGGTCTAAAAAAACCCCAAACATCTCCAAACTTTCAAAGGTTATTTACATGCCTATTCCCACCCTAAAAATTAGCACCAGTTCAATTGCTCCTGGTATAGAAATCAGACTGTGCATGGTGACAATCAGTAAGTATGCATTAAGCACCTACTATGTGCCAGAGGGGGCAGCTGGACGGTGCAGTAGATAGAATGCCAGGCCTGGAGTTCAAATCTGACCTCAGGCACTTACTAGTTGTGTGACCCTGGACAACTCACTTAATTAACCTTGCTTGCCTCAGCTTCCCCATTTATAAAATGGGCTGGAGAAGGAAATGGCAAACCACTCCAGTATCTTTGCCAAGAAAACCCCAAATGGGGTCACAAAGAGTCAGACAAACTGAAATGATTCAACAACACGTGCCAGATACTGGACTTTGCACTTGAAAACCAAAAGCAAAAACCAATTTAATCTCCCACTCTCTTATGGGAAACAGCATGTAGATAGAAGTAACAACAAAAGGCTTGATATGTAAATATGAAGTCACTGGGGAGTGGGACTGGGACAGGGAGACTGGTCACTAAGGAGGAGATCTATAGTGACCTCACATAGGAGGTCATGCTTGAGCTGAGCTATCAAACAAGTCAGGAATTCTAAGAAGTGAGAGTAAAGGAGACAGACCTCACAAACGCACGGAGATGGGAAATGGGAGATTACACTGGTTTGGCTGGAATACAGAATGCACAAAGGGGAATAGCACGTAATAAGTCTGGGAAGCCGGGCTGGAGCCAGATTTTGAAGGGTCTTAAATGCCAAATGAGGAATTTGTAATATATCTCAGAGGTAATATTTGAGCTTTTGAAGAGGAGAGTGACACAGACATCCCTATGCTTGAGGAATCTCAATTTGGCAGCTGTGTGGGGCATGGAGGGGGAGAGACTCAAAGCGGGGCCAGAGATCAAAGCCCCAGAAGAAACAGATGATGGTGGAACCAGTAAAGCTGCCAATATACCAGAGAACCTGTCCACCCCACCTTCATTTCTCCTGATTCAGCTGACCCTGAATTTTCCATTCCAAAATTATCACCTGACTCAAATATCCAAAACTCTCTGTGTAGCCAGCAGGATGTCCACACAGCACATAACTAGGAAGGACTTTGAATCACAGCCTTTGGAAAGAGGCTGGCAAGTACACCCAAGACTTCTGGTGAGAGCTTGGACATCTATCTTCACAGAAGTCACATCGAGAAGGAGATACTCACAGCAGAACAGCAGAGAAATAAATACAGATGCTCAAGATGAGCCACAGCCCAGGAGGGAAAAAACCAAAAACTAGAATATAGCCCATGCTTAGAGAAGCTTCCTGAGAGCGGGTCAATCTGAATCTTGGCTTTTCCTCCCCCAAGTACCCATCCTTCCATCAGTACCCACAATCCCTTATGGTATGTACTCACTTTTGCACCTCCCCTAAATACCCACAAACACTCAACCACCACCAAGCTGCAGATAACACTCCCAGGAAGGTCCCCAAATACAAGAACACTCAATCACACCTTCCCTGGTGTGTATCTTTAGCTCCTGAGGTTCCTTTCAGCTATCATCCTTTATTCTGTCCTACTGGGCTCCATATTTCAGAGGTTCACTGAGGAAACTCTGCCCCCTCCCTCCCAGCAACAGAGTCCTCAAGGGGCAGACTTACCAACTTACCCACCCTCTGACCCACAAGGGTATGGATGTACTCACCACTGGAGCAGTCGGTGCCTCCCCAGCCAGGCTCGCAGTGACAGGTGTCAGGGGAGACACATCGGCCATGGACGCATTCTTCAGTGCACAAGGCTGTGAGAGGGAAAAAAGCACAATAAAAAACCAACTCTCTGCTGGTCAAGGAACCTTAAACTGCTCCGTGGTGATCCTGGTGTCCATAAATACTCCAGAGGCTGCAGAGGAGGGGGCCAGCCTGAGGAGGTGACAACACCTGACCTGAGTTATTTAATTAATGCCCTAGAATGAAACCTGCAAGAACAGATTTCAAATCTGACCCAAGTAGCTTTGCAAGAATATACGTACATACACAGGTGACTACATCCCATACATATGTGCATACCATATATACACACAGATATGCTTAATACATATATTTCAAATTATTTTATACATGGACACCCTCTATTTCCTCCCCTACTCCTCACTTCTGTATTCTTGTCTACCGTCCCATACCCCTATCAGCCAAGGAAATAACCTGCCACCTCCCATTTTATCTTTTCTCTTGGACTCCTGGTAAGGCTTCTCAATTCTCACCCTGCATTAAATGAACAGATGTCATTCCCTCCCCCACCCCATTTCTCTTCCCCAAACATCCCTATTTTGGGGCTCTCAAATGTCAGTGATTCCACAAAGCACACAAATGGTGAGGAAAAGGCACCCACTAATTAAAATGCAGTAATTAAGAGAGACATTCATGATGATAATTATAATTAGAGAGAGTCTCACAATTTCTTATCATGCAGTCAGTCACTATGGGCTCCTAAGGATGGGAGGTAGGGCCCACTGAAGGCTTCTCACACTGTTCCAGCTCTGGGAAGGATTATTTGCCACAGTCCGAGGGGTGGAGATCATCCCACTCCTGAACTGATACCATCATTGGATGCTCAGGGGTCGCCATTTGCTTCCTGGATTAAAACTACCCTTCCCCCTCCATCTCACTTATCCATAGCTCATCTATATTGTGCAGGCTTACTGAACATATTCATCCTCAATTTTTTTACCCCACCCTACCCTGAAAACTCCTTTAAGCTCTCAGGAAACTGGTTGCCCCTATCAACTCCTGTCAATTTCTCGGCTAGCTATCTGAATTCATCTTCCTCTGCCTGAAAAGTTTGAGGATGCCATCTCTTTGAGTGACTCCCCTTCAGGCTATAGAAATGATGCCCCACACAACATGGCATTATTTGAGCGAGTACTGCAAGGTCCCTTTGAGCTCTCAAATACATCTCCCCCTTTCTGGCCCTGGACTGCTTTGGAGCTGTCCTCCCTCACTACCAGGCCCAGAATATCCACTTTTGAATCAGTAATGGTTTTGATGATAAGAACATTGTATACAGAAGGTTTTCATGGAAGTATATATTGCCAGAAAAGAACAAACGTCTTCTGTTGAGCTCACCAGCACATATTATTTATCAGATTAGAGAGCTGATATCCTAGAAAGCACAGAGAGCAAAAGCCCATGTCTGAGTGGGTGAGATATAGAATAGGTAAATTTATTTGGGGCAGGGGATGGAGTAAGGGATATGGTAAAGGGAGCAAAATATCTAAAGCCAAAGAGGCGAGGCTCTTGTGAAACAAAGTAGGGACTTCATTAAAAAGGAGGCACTAATTCAGTTCAATAAAGCAAGCATTTATTAAGTGCTGTTTGCCAGGCACTATGCTAGGTACTAGAGAGAAAAAAGAGATCGTATGCAAAGGTATAGGGGTGGTAGATAGAATTGTTGTTTGTCCTTTCAAAGAGGACCAACGACATCACAGGGTAACATCTTGACTTGCACTTGAATTGGATTTAAGTGAAGCTGAGTTCTGCCTCACTCTATCTTCCAAGATCATAAAAGTCCAGTGGCAAGACAAAAGTCGGGATGACTGATGATGACCCATGGCACAGAAGACAATCTTGGCATCCTCAATGCCTGACCAAGCTCTAACCTCTGCCTGCTTCAGCTACCTTCATGGCCATTGGAAAAAAATGTTCTCCTCTGACCAATGCTACTGGGGGCAAGTTTTCACATGCCTGGGGTAGACATCCCCCTAATTCACCAACATGTTTGAGGCTTGTTGGTTACCTTCAGCCAAGCTAAGACGGTCTTATCAGGATGTGGCCACAGAACATGCTACTGCTTCTTGGAGCCCCAGGTAAGAGTTAGGTGACAGGTAGATATCAGAGGTGCATGAGCAGCCATGAAAAGGGCTCAGTAGCCTTCACACTAGAGGTTCTGGTCCTCCCTGAACACCCCATATACCCCAACAGATATAATATCATGTATAGGCACCATCAAGTAGATTTTTGTGGCTGTTACTCAATATGTTTGCTTGTTTTGTTTTGTTGAGGCAATGAGGGCTAAGTGACTTGCCCAGAGTCACACAGCTAGCAAGTGTCTGAGGTCAAATTTGAAGTCAGGTCCTCCTGAAACCAGGGCTGGTGTTTTATCCACTGTACCACCTAGCTGCCCCCTGTTACTCAATTGGAGCCAGTTTGTTAAGGGCCTTAAATGCCAACCCAAATAGTCTGTGTTCTATCCTAGAGAGAGTTTCTGGGTCACAAAAGTAACAAGATGATAGACTAGGTATTTTCTCCAATCCTCATGACCTTTCAAACCTCTCCAAAACAGAAATTATTCACTAAAGATAAAGCAACATCAACTGTTTCCATGGTCTAGGACACCCAGAATCCAAAAGAAGGTTTAAAAAACCCACAACTAGGTGAATTGATGCCCACTGACTCTGAGCTCACTCAGTACTCCAAGCCCACCTGCCATGCTGCTGGCAATGAGGCCACACTAGCAGACCCAAGAACACAACAAAGGCTTATAACTAATCCTACCCTCACATACCAATCCCATCTCCCTCTTTCTAATACTAGAGAGACCCCCCCCCATTCCAGGCTGAAGAAATTTGCCCTGACCATGACAGAACATGTAGCTTTAGGAGCAAAAGCCTGCCAGGAGTCACAACCCTGTAATACCATCACTGAAAATATCCAAAATGCTTGTACCCAGGCAAAGAACTAAGTAACAGAGAAAGTGGGACAGGACTCTGTATGTACAGCACTCTATCAAGCCTGAGGGTGAAAAGCACAGCATCCAATTGGAGTCAGTTCTGACCACCTAAAAGTCAACTGGGGTAGAGATCTAGGCCAGAGAACCATAAATTGCTCAATGTGGGGGGCCAAAATGCTTTGAGAGCCAGCCCCCAAGAAAACCACAATCAGAGAGGAGGTAGTCACAGAGTGACTAATAGGGGAAATAAGAAGAAATAAAATAACAGACATTACCAAAGATTTCAAGAAGAAGAAAACTTAAAAACCTTGAACATAAATAGGAAAAATATTAATAACAGAAGGGAATATGGCCCTCGAGATCTAAGAAATGAGTTCGGGCATCTATCAATAAATACTGCAAAACAAAGGAAAATGATCCAACACTTGATGAGACAGAGGACCTTGTGGAATTTGAGATGAATAGGGAATGGCAACACACTATTCTTGAGTGGTTCACAGCAAAAATAATGGACAGAATAAAAAAACTAGAATATGCAATGGCAAGCCTTATGAAAGAAGCAAAAGAGAATAACAGACTGGTAAGCAAATAGATAGAAGTGAAGGATAATCTGGAAGAAGAAAAGCAAAAACAATAACAAAAAAAAGTGCTTATTACATATTCTGTCACTGAGGCAGTAGGGAACCACTGATACTTCTTGAGTAGAAAGATGATGTAAAACCTGTATTTTAGGAATAGTTGTGTGGAAGATGGGTTGGAGAGGGGACAGACCAGAGGCAAGGAAACCAATTAGAATGCTTCAGCAACGGGCCAGGAGAAAGGTAATGAGGGCCTGGACTCAAATGGTGACCAAGTGAGTGAAAAGAAAGAGAAGAATGTGAGAAATATTATGGAGAGATAAATGACAAGACTTCAATCAATTGGCTATAGTCAAGGAGGAACAGTGAAAACTTGAGGACCATGTGGAGACTGCACACCTAAATGATTTGAAGAACAATGGTTTCTTCAACAGATATTAAGCCATTAGGAAGATAAGTAGTTTATGTTACTAAATTCCATTTTGGTTATGTTTACTTTGAGATTTCTATGGGGGATCTAGGTGAAGATGTCGAGCCGGTATTTGGCGATTCTGGAGTTTAGTTCAGAAGGAAAAAAGAAAGCAAAGTGACCTCCTGGCAGAAAGGTGATGAATTTAAAAAGCAGAGACAAACATTTCTAGGCGTCATCAATGTGGAGATTTATTTTGCTGGACTATGACTAATTAAGATGTGGATTTTTATTTTTTTTTCTCGATTTTGTCTTTGTCATTCAAGTGGGGAGATAGTGGGATGGACAGATTACAAATAGATGTATAAGTAAATTTAGTGAATTAATTTTTTTTAAGACAGAAGAGGGCAAGATATGTAATTTTGGTAGTTTGGAGAAACAACTGTAAGTGAATTAAAGATAGATCCCACTAAGGAGGTGGGAGATGAAAATCTAGTTTAGCTGGGGGAGGGGCAGCTAGGTGGAACAGTGGATAAAACAGTGACCCTGGATTCAGGAGGACCTGAGTTCAAATCCAGCCAATGATGCTTGGCACTAGCTGTGTGACCCTGAGCAAGTCACATAACTCTCATTGCCCCGCAAAACAAAACAAAACAACAATTTAGTTGGGGGGGGAGGGAGAGAGAGTGGAGGGGAGAAGGGGAAAGGGAGAAGGAGGAAGGGAGAGAGAGGGAGAGGGAGAAGGAGGAAGGGAAAGACAGAGGGAATGAGGGAGAGATAGGGAGAGAGAGGTAAAAGGGAAAGAGGGATGAGGAGAGAGGGGGAGGGAGAGGGAAAACAAGGAAGGGAAAGAGGGGAAGAGGGGGGAGAGAAAGAGGGAGAGAAGGGGAGAGAGAGGGAGGGGAGAGGGATGGAAAGAGGGAGGAAGGGAAAGAAAGGGATTGTCGAAGGAGTTAAAGACAGGGAGAAAGGGAGATGGAGGAAGGAAGGGGGAGGGAGAGAGTGACAGACAGAGACACAGAGAGAGAGAGAGAGAGAGAGAGAGAGAGAGAGAGAGAGAATGGGAATAAATGAGAATGAGAATGAGAATATGAATGAGAACTCAGGACAGTCAGCCACTAGACATCCTAGGACAAAGGAGTAGGAGTCCTAGAAAATGTCTGATATTTCAAGACACAAAAACAAGTGCTCCAAACCAGCCCCTGATATCCCCATGGTGCCTGGGTTCAGAGAGCATGGAAGGTTTTGATGGAGAGGGGCTCTCAGGAGTCCCACACTGCAGCTCCAACTAGCTAATCTGATAAACAGTGCGGATGTGCTACAGGAGAGGTTCCCCCTTAAATGGTAATATGCACTTCCATAAAAGAACAGAGACCCAGAAAGGGGAATCTGAGCATTCCTCTTCTGAGTTCTGAGGGAGAAGATGAATTGCACAATCTGTCACCCACAAGCAGTCTCTCTTCCCTTCCTGCTCCCATCTGACTCTGGGGATCTGAACCAGCTCCCTTCCTTCTGTCTCCCCCTCTCACTAGGCCCAGAAGGCAGAGAGGCAGGCAAGGGCCTTCAGAGACTTCCATCAGGCCCTAGGGCTGCCTCTTTCCTTGTTCCAGCCATGAGCTCAGCAGTGCCCTGTTTAACAGTCTATTCGGGGCATCCAAAGTGATTACACGGGGCCATTCCTTTGTCCTATTCCTTCATTCAACAACTGCTGACTGTTAAGGCCCGGCCAATGGCTCAGCAAACCCCGGACTCTGCTTGCCGGCCTCCAGGCCACAGGCTTTCCCCTCTCCATCCTCGCCCTCCTTGTAGTCTGTCCAGGATATGCATTCGTCAAAACTGCAATTCATTCATATTTTATAGGTGTTGTTGTGAGGGGGATGAAATATTGATAGCAAACACTGGAGGCTCAGAGTGGCCTATTTGCTTCTGAGTATTTGTTTACCTTTTTGTACAGAGTAAGGGGTGGGGGGCACAGGGAGGAGGGAAGAAGGGAGGGGAGAGTACAGAATGATGCAATCCTCCTAACAGCTCTCCTGGAGGGCTGGACTTTGAAGCTGATGGGGACTTCACCAGGCTCCAGCTAAGGACTCCTATTAGCACTCAGCAATGGGTCACCTGATTTCAGAGAAGCTGGTGGCAAGAGGGAAGCCTAGGACCTCTTCCCCCAGCCAGTCATATCTCCCACTGCCCACCCCAGCTCTTAATCCTCCAGTACTAGGGAACAAGTCAGGAGGTGCTGAATCTAGTGATCTCTCCTTTCCTCCTCCCCACCTGTTCTTTTCCTCCTCTGAACTCCTAGACTTCTCATGAGCTAGAACCCACGTTTTGTCACTTAATCATATAGTCCTTTCACTGCTACTTAAAAAATGTAATAGGGTCAGTCAGTCAGTCCACAAGCATTTATTAAGTCTTTATTATTGAGCTGAGCATTGTGCTAAATGCTAAGCATACAAAGAAAGGCTAAAATAATCCCTGCATTAGAAGAGCTTACATCGAAAAGGGGAAACAATCCGTAAATAAACAGGTTTATGCAAGATCCATACAGAATAGATGGGAGGGGCAGCTAGATGGCACAGTGGATAGAGCACTGGTCCTGGAGTCAGGAGTACCTGAGTTCAAATCCGGCCTCAGACACTTAATACTTAACTAGCTGTGTGACCCTGGGCAAGTCACTTAACCCCAATTGCCTCACTAAAAAAAAAAATAAATAAATAAATAAACCCTAAAAAAAAACCAAAACAGAATAGATGGGAGGTGGGGGCAGCTAGATGGCCCAGTGGATAAAGTACCGACCCTGGATTTAGGAGGACCTGAGTTCAAATCCGGTCTCAGACACTTAACACTTACTAGCTGTGTGACCCTGGGCAAATCCCTTAACCTTCATTGTCCCACCAAAAAAAAAAAGAGGGAAAAAAACAAAATAGATGGGAGGTAACTTTAGAAAAGCAGGCTCTGGGAGAGCAGGAAAGAAAGACCTCTTGCCTTCCTGGTATTCACTCTAAGTCTTGAAGGGAGCCAGGGATTCTAAGAAGTAGAAGGAGGAGGATGTGCATTCCAGGCATGGGGAAGAGCCAATGCAAAGGCACGGAGATAGGAGAGGAACTGTCATTTTGGGGGGACAGCAAGTAGGCCAGCGTGTAAAAACCCTAGAAAAGGGAAGGAGGGGCCAGATTGTAAAGAAATTTGATCAAATGCCAAAGGACTTTATCTTTTCTCTCATATATATATATATATATATATATATACACACACACACGTATGTGTGTACTGTGTGTATTGTATGTGTGTATATGTATGTTATCTTTATATATAGATATAGATATATAGATATATGTATAGATATAGTACTATGAGATGATAGAAAGACTACTGCACTGAGAGACAGCAGCCCTGGGTTCTATTGTAGTTTAACAAAAATATAACTTCCTTGAGAGTAAAGACTGCTTCACTTTCTGTTCTGTATCTGACCTAACACAATGCCTGGCACATAGTAGGCACTTAATAATACTTACTGGCTGATTGATTGCCTTGCTCTCTCTTTTTTCCCCTCCCCCAAGCATCCAACCTTTTTCAGAATTGTTGATAGAGTGGGATGCCAAGGCTTGACCTTCCCCCTTGTTGTCTGTCATGGTTTCCTGTAAGGAGATGATGGAACAAAAGACTCTGAAAAAGAATAGTTTTTCACTTCCTGGGAATGAATGAGCAGCCTGCAAATTCCTGCCACTAGGATAGCCGAAGACAGATTTCCCAGTGTTTTTTGAAGAACTGGGAGCTTGTAAGAAAGACCCAGAGCCATCCCATCAGGATGTAGCTATCGCACCAATTCATTTGGAAGCTAGAAATGTACTTTTTGTTCCAAGGGGAAAACACTGGGAGCATCACCTGAACATTGAATCCAATATGGCATCCTTGAACCAGGTCCAAAGAAAGCACGCTGGATTTGAGTTCTAGCTTTACCACTTCCTAGCTGTGTTACCTTGGGCAAACTAATTTACCTCAGGTTACTACCGCCCTATAAAATAAAGGAGTTGGACTGGGCAATCCCTAAAGTCATCTCAGCTCTGAAAATTCTATGAGCCTAAGTTCATAGAGTGATAAGAACACAGATATGGAGCTAGAAGAGATCTCAGAAATCATCTGGTCCAAACTTCTCATTTTATAATAAGGAAACAGAGGCCCAGAAAAGTTAAGTTACTCATCCACAGATTTTCACCCATGGTTACGTAAAGCTGTGCAAATAGTGTTCAAGTCTAAAAACAAGGTGAGCTTTTGTGGCACTCACAAGTGAAGTATTAAGAATTCAATTCCAGGGCAGGTAGGTGGCACAGTGAATAGAGCACTGGCCCTGGGTTCAGGAGGACCTGAGTTCAAATCCGGCCTCAGACACTTGACACTTATTAGCTGTGTGACCCTGGGCAAGTCAATTAACCCCAATTGCCTCACCGAAAAAATAAGATAAAATAAAATAATTCAATTCCACAATCATTCATGAAGCATCTATCAGTGCAAGGCAAAGAAGCATATTCCGGCCCTCAATGAGCTTACCCTCTACTAAGAAGGAGGTAGCACATACCCAGATCCATATTATATGAGGAAAAATGTGATAGGAGCAAAAAGAAACCAACAAAGTATTCCAGGAAAATTTAAGAAAGGAGAAATTACTTTTAACTGGGTGCCTACATGCATGGCCGAGGGGGTGGGAGGGAATAATGAGGGGTGAGGAGGATATATTACAGAAGGTTTTCAGGAAGAGGTAGTAGCTAAGATGGACCTAGAAGTAAGAGAAGGGTTCCAATAGGCAGAAATGGGAAGGTATCCATGACATTCTAGGTGTAGAGGGTGGTCTATACAGGGGAGAAGAGATTGGGGCAATTCTGGAGAGCACCTAGTAGTCCAGTCATGATGGGATGCTGAACGAGTAAAAGTCAATAATATGAAAGAAAGTTGGAAAGGAAAAATGAAGCCAGATTGTGGAGGGCCTCGAATGCCAGATTCAGGAATGTGTATTTTATCCAAAGGCAATAATTGAGCAGTTAAACAGCATCTGATATAGACGCCTTTGCTGTTATTTTCCTGATGGTCTGAGTTTCCCAATTGTCTGGGCAGTGTCTGAGGCTCACCAATTCTTCAGTGTTCCTACTAACCGAGGTGGGGCAGGCGGGGAAGGTGGAGGGGCGAGGTGTTGACCTTGCCCAAACTTAGCAGCGGCCAACTCTGAGCAATGCTACTGCAGATGCCTGAATAATCATCACCCACTGAGGAACATTGTGAATTAAGCCGTTTCATTTTATGGAAAAGGCACTGAACTCTGTGTCAGAGGGCCTGAATTCAAATTCTGACTGACACTACCTGTGAGACCCTGTGAGGCCCCTTTCCTTGTCCAAAAATGAGGGGATTAGAAGGCCCACAAGATCCCTTCCTGCTTTAAATCTGCAGAACTTTGACCAACTCCTGGAATTTCCTAATTTTTAATGGAGACGCTGTTTCCTTGCATCTCAGATGTTCTACCAAGTTTTACAGATGTATTGATCCTAGGCTTAACAGAGGCTGAGCTCATGGAAATAACTGAGTGGTTTCAATAAATAAAAGAAAAAAAAAGAAAAATGTGAAATCAGAATGCCCCAGGATGACCTCCTTTGGCCGAATTGATTCTGTCAATATTTATCCCCAAGAAAGCTGATATTTGCAAATCCTCACTCCCTGTCCTGGGACCTCAGTTTCCACATCTAAAATTGGCCAGAGATTGGACTAGATAACAACACCTAGCTTCTGGCACTATGGACGGCCCTCTTCTTCATGTTCTCTTCTCCCTAGGGTTCTGTCACACTCCCCTCTCCTGGTTCTCCTCTTACCTGTCCAACCACTCCTCGGTGTCCTTTGCCAGATCTCCATCCACGAGCATTGATTAACCTTTGGTATCCCCCCTCCCACCGCAAGGTTCTGTCCTTGGCTTTCCTCTTTTCTCTTTCTATGCCCTTTCAACTGGTGACCTCATCAGCTCCCATGGATTCAATGACCATCTCTATGCTAATAGATCTAGTTATCCAGCCCTAACCTCTTCATCAACCTCTAGTCTTGAATCTCCAACTGACTATTCGACAATTTGTGCTGGATGTCCCATAGCCATCCTAATCTCAATTACAAAACTGAACTCATTATCTTCCCCTCCCGTGCCCATATTTCCTTTTACTGAAAAGAGCATCACCATCCTCTCAGTCCCCCAGGCTCACCCACTTCCACTCTTCCTCCTCCCTCTCTGTCTCCCTCCCTCTCCCTCTCCCCCTCCCTCTCTCTCTCTCTTCCCCCTCTCTCTTCCCCTCTCTCTTTCCCTCTCTCCCTCCCCCCTTCTCTCTCTCTCTCTCTCTCTCTCTCTCTCTCTCTCTCTCTCTCTCTCTCTCTCTCTCTCTCTCTCTCTCACACACACACACACACACACACCCTCTCCTATCCATTGGATTGCCAAATCCTCCAACTCTGTAACATCTCTCATGCATTCCCTCTTCCCTCCTCTGACAGGGCCACCACCCTGGTCCAAGCCCTCATTGCCTCATGCTTGGCCCACTGCAATAGCCTTAGGGTTATTCTCCTTGCTCTAAGAGTCCACTCTGCTGTAAAGCAGAGATCTGAGTGTGTCATCCCATGCTCTCCTCCCCTCCCCCATTCAATAAGCTCCGGTTGCTTCCTATTACCTGCAGGATCAAACAGAAAAGCTTCTCTTTGGCTTTTAAAGTCCTTCATAAGCTGGCCCTCTCCCACCCCTCCAGTTTCTTAATACTTTACTCTGGTCCACACATTCTGCAATCCAGTGACAGCGGCCTCCTTGCTACTCCTAAAACAAGACATTCTATCTCTGAATTCTGGGCATTTTTGCTAGCCATCCCCCTTGCCTGGAACGTTCTCCCTCCTCAGCTCCATCTCCTAGCCTCCCCGGCTGCTTTCAAGTCCTACCTAAAATCCCACCTTCTTATGCAAGAAGTTTTTCTTAAGGCCTCTTCATGCTAGGGCCTTCCCTCTGAGATTATCAACAATTTAACCGAGCTATTTGCACATAGTTGTCTCCCCCTTAGACTATAAGCTCCTTGGGGGAAGGGGCTGATTTTTCGTTTTTTTCTTTTCTTGATATCCCCTAGCACTTAGCACAGTGCCTGGTACATGGGAGGGACTTATTACATGCCTGTTCACTGACTGATTATTTTTCTATGACTATGCTATGTCCAAAGACAACACAACAACTTCAAGTTTTCCTGGGTCTACTCAATGTTTACCATTTGTCCTCCCTCTCACCCCCTCACGAAATGTGACTACCACTGATAGGCCCTTTTATCACCAGTCCTTACAATAGGACTCCTCAGTAATAAGGCCCTTTGCAGAGTGTCCAGCATGGCTGACCTCTGAGTCCATTAGTTGCTTTTTTGTTGTTGAAGATAATCAAGTGATTTGCCATTTCCTTTTCCAGCTCATTTTACAGATGAAGAAACTGAAGCAAACAGGGTTAAATAACTTGACGGGACTCATACGTCTACTGTGTCTGAAGCCGGATTTGAATTCAGGTCTTCCTGATTCCAAGAAAGGCACTCTATCCACCACACCACCTAGCTGTCCTGTATTAGTACATGGCCTTTAATATCAACTCACTGAAAATACGGTGAGGAGACACACTGCCCACCCCTCCTTCTCTCCAAAGGTGAGGGACCAGGGTGTGAAATATTGCCTATCTTCTCATACTCAGTTGATTTTCTTAAACTGTTCTTTTTTTCTTTAAAAAAAAATTCTTTGTTACAAGGGATGGTTCTCTGAGGACATGAAGGAGATGGGGATATATTCAAAATAAAGGGGAGGTCAAAACAAAAGATATCAATGTTTTAAAAGACCTAGGGGAAAAAAAAGATTATCCCACTGACCGCTGACCTTAAGGCATCAGATAAGGGCATGGCTACAAAAGTGCCAGATGGCCCTGGGCAGTGGCTGCTGACCACTCTATGAACAATGTCGTTGGCAGAAGGAAACAGCAAAAAAAGGAGAAAAAAAGGCCTTGTTGTTAAAAAGCTCCACAACTGTCTCAGCAGCTGTGCCTTTGCCATCTGGACTAGTCACAAGCCTCTTGCTGGACTTTTTTTGACTCTATTAATCCTATTACTACCACTGCTAACTAATTATTCGTGTAACACTTACTATGTGCCAGGACTGGGCCAAATGCTTTACAATATTCGTAAAGGATCTCATTTGAGGCCTCACAACAACCCCCTTTTTTACAGTTAAGAAAACCAAGGCAAAACAGAGGTTAAGTAACTTGCCCAAGGTCACACAGCTAGCAAGTGTCTGAGTCTGAATTTTGAATTCTGACTCATCCTGACTCTAGGCCCAGGGCTCTATCCACTGCTCCACCTAGCTGCCTAAGCTCTCATTCCAATCCACCGTTTACGGCCCAGGGGAGCTTTCTGCTCAGGGCTTAAGGCAAGATGGAACCAATCAATCAATCAATTAATTAATAAGCATTTATCAAACACCCCACCATTCTACAGGAATCCTAGAGGCTAACCCAGCTTCCTAAACTGTCCGCACTACAGACCCCAGCTGACCTTGTTCCACCTCCACTGGAGAGTTTGCTCCTAGGAGACTTTCCCTGGACTGGGCACTTTTGGAAGGATACACTCTAAATTATTATTAGAAACTTTATAATGTTTAGTACTTGAGATCCCAGATAGGCCTGTGTCTGTGAGCTGTGACTGGTCATCAGAGAAAAACTGCTTGAGGACCTTTCAGCCATCAAAGTAAGCTACATCTGTCTATAAAGGGTGGCAGTGGTTTTGTTTTTTGTTTTTCATGGAAAAACATATTCTAAAAGGTCCAGCATGTTATCTTGCTGGTCTCCCACCCCCGCCCACACTGGCCTGTTAGAGGATAGTGCCTGGCAGTTAGTTTAAGTGTTTGTGGACTTGGAATGCCCCAGGACAAGAGAATGCCCCTACATCTAGTAACCACAAGGAGAAGAAAAAAGGTCTCGTGCTTAAAAATGACAATGTATCCTGCCTCAGACACTTGACACTTACTAGGTGTGTGACCCTGGGCAAGTCAACTTGAACCTCATTGTCTTCACCAAAAAAAACATGACAATGTGCCAAGCCCCCTGAATGACTGAGAGTTTGTTGGAATTTGGACCTTATTTAGTCCCTAATATTGAATACATGATTTCCATCACGAGTCAGAGCCATGATCCAAAGAGGCCTGGGAATGTGTCTCTGAGAGGGAGACCTAGGGACAAGCAGTGGGGACAGTGTGGTGGTCTCCTTGGCTGTGATATCCATATGTGGCCAGCTGCCTTTCCCTTGAGTGCATCCCAGCAAGCCAGTCATCACAAACTGGGGGTGAGAGGGAGAGGAAACATTTAAAAGCAATGAAGCTGAAGGCCAAGTATATACTCCTTATCACAGCACTTCCAAGTCCCACCCTAGCCTGCCTTTTCGTTGCTCAGCTTGTGCCCAACCTCTACATAACCCTGGGGGACTTTGTCCATGGGGTTTTCTTGGCAAGATACTGGAGTGGTTTGCCCATTTCCTTCCCCACGTTTTCTCCATTTACAGATGAGGAACTGGGGCAAAGCAGGGTCTTGTGCCAGGGTCACACAGCTAGTAAGTGGTCTGAGGGTAGATTTGAACTCAAATCTTCCTGACAAAATTTGTTGTTATTGTGGTTTGGTCATTTTTGTGATGTCTGACTCTTCATGACCTCATCTGAGGTTCTCTTGGCAAAGATATAGGAGTGGTTTGTCATTTCCTTCTCCAGCTCATTTTCCAGATAAGGAAACTGCAGCAAGCGGGGTTAAGTGACTTGCCCAGGGTCACACAGTTAGTAAGTGTCTGAGGCTGGATTTAAACGCACGAAGATGAATCTTCCTGACTCAAGGCCTGCACTCTACTTGGTCACCTAGCTGCCTTTATACATGTATATATCCTGCCTCACCATTCATTTGTGAGCTCCTCTGATCGTGGAGACGATGCCTCATCACTTCCTTTGTGGGGTCTGACAGTATTACTTTTGTACCATACTAACAGCTTTTATTTTTACAGTGCTTCATGTAATGCTTTTCATTAAAAAAATCACAGTTACCTCATTCATTCAACAAGTGCTTTACTTTACCTACTGAGCACCTACTGCACTAGGCGCTGGGATACATTACAGTCCGTTGTCCCAAAGAAAATTATGTTCTCGGAGGACAGACGACACGTATGCGGAAGTGTAATACCCAAATATATACAAATCTCTCTTTGAAGTAGATAAAATAGGTACTTCACAGATGAGAAAATCAGAGAAGTTAAATGAACCTAGTGGTAGACCAAAGGTCAGTGCCCAAGCATGAGCACCCCAAGGCATCTTCAGTCTCCCAATCTGTCATCCTGGGACCCCTATCCTTGTGTATTTCTTATACCATACTGCTCCTCACATTCAATAAATTTCGCCTGATAACTTAGGGAAAATCCAAGGTCAAGAGGAGCTCCGTGAAAATCAGCAAAGATCCTTGTCCTGCTTTTCCAAGGCTTCCAGTACCTTAGGACCGCCTGCAGGGATTCTATGCAGTTCCCCCCGGAGTGAGTGAAGCTGATTTAGGTATCACCTCCAAAAGCACAGTCACTTGTGCTAACTCAGCAGACTTGATCTGCCCCATTTCTCCTGGGACTTTATAGGAGGAGAGTTGAACTCATTTAAGAAAGACTGGCGTGGCTGCCAAAAGCTTAAGCCCAATGCCATCCCTGGCCCCTCCCAAATGCCCAGGCTATGGAGGAAGACACTGGTGAGGAAGCCTACTGCCTTTTGGGCTGACTTTGAATCAGCCAAGCTGCAGGAAAATCCTTTCTACAAATGCAGGCACATGCAATTTGGCATGGGGACAAATGTGCTCTGGAGCTCAGATGCAAGGCAAGGGAGTGAGGTCCCAGAAGGGGAGTCTGCATAAGCACAGCAGGATTGGGCCAGAATGGGATAGGAGTGAAGACAGCAGGCTCCATTTCCGACTCAGGGTCTGCTCTGAAATCGAATTGTTGAAGCCACACCAGTCACCTCCCCCCACCTAAGGGCACATGGTCAGGTATCCTCTCACCAGGAGAGTTTGGAATTAATTCTAATTCTCTCAGCTTTCCTCTCAAGTCAAGCCAGAAGTCCCCAAGGTATTCAGAGCAATATATTTTGCCCAAGTGGTTTGCAAATGATCTTACTAGTTAATGGAACTATAAAAATTTACTTACCTAGAAAGGTTAAGAAAAACAAAGATCATGCTATGGCACCTTGGCTGGACCTGTCTGATACCCCAGCCTAGCTTGGTGGCATGCAGAAAAACTAGGGGTCCTTAATATCTGCCGGTGAAGTGGGTGGTCTGTGGGGAGGCCGATAGGATCTGGCCACATCTTTCTGTACCAAGCCATGTTCATCGATCGGTTTACCATTTAGCATTCCCGGCGATGAGTATAAGATCAGTTTTGTTGTTTGATTCAGCCTGGAAATAAAATGACCTACATCAAAGTCTGCCAACATACAAACTCCAAGGCAACTGCTTAGCATGAGTGGATTTTGGCCATGTTCAAGGTCACTCGGGAAGTTGAGGGAGTGGAGGTGGGAATCTAGGGGAGTGAACGAAAGGAGTTCAGAGACAATTCGCCGGATATTTTATCAATGCTTCCTTCTAATTGCCAGCACCTGTCTGTCCCCTGACACTGCAGGAGTAGCTACAGAAAAACCTTCACCTAGTTGTAAATGGTGGAGCTGGCCTTCTCTGGACAACTAGAGTTTGTTTCTCATTGCTGGCAAATTACATTTGGTCTAAGACACAAAATAGACAAGAACAAAATGGGGGAACTTCTATGATAAGCTGGAAGGACATGGGATGCTTGTTATAGGAGTTGATAGGTTGGTAGTAGAACTCGGGAGGCTCCCAGACCAGGATGTCTCTGGAGAGGTACTCGAGCCTCAACATCACCAGCAAGACCAGTCAACTTCACTGCATTATCATTTTTTATCTAATTGCCTTGGAGACTCTGTGGCTGCTTAATTCTGTTCTCATTCTTCCTCTTCTTCTCAGGGCCAAGAAACAGGCTGGGCAGTGCCAGCTGGGTGCTCCTGGATTTGGCTCCCATTCAATGGAGCTTAAAAACAAAAAATACCTTGGGTTGAACCAAAAAAGTGAAGGGAGGGGGGATCCAACTGCCTGGTTTGGAATTTCTGTTACCCCAGCTCTATGCATCCTCCTCCTCTCAGAAAAATGCAAGTCTAGGCTTCTTGCCATTCCCAGGCTAATGAAGCAGAATGGGGAAAGGGGTACAGGGGGAGGAAGGAAGACTCCATGAAGCTCCCTCAGTGGAACTGACACAGAAGGATGACAATCAAACTCGACTCTAAAAGTATTTCACGATGCTATAAAGATAGAACCAAGTGTGGTACATTGTGCTATTCTTTATAACATCTCAATCCTAGAAAAATAGAGCCCTACAGAGTTCATTAATCTTTGTATATTGGCAGAATTATTGCAGACTCACAACAAACCTATAACTTCTCCATGCTTCACTGTTATCACAATGATCTTCTGCCCAAGAGCACAGCCCTGCCCATGTTATTCCCCTGGTCAAGAATCTCTAGTGGCTCCCTAGAGCCCTTCTCAACCTTGACTCTAAGCTCACCTTTTGGACCTATTCCAAATTCATCTCCTTCACCCACTCGCTGTTCTGGCCAAACTGGCCTCTTTGCTTTTTCCCTCAATTCAACCTTCTACCTCTGAATCTCTCTGCCTTTGCAGAGGGGGCCACTCATGCCTCAACTATCCTCTCTCCTCACCTCCACCTCTTAGCTGGTGCCCCAGCTGATAATACCTCCCCCTTCCCCCAAATTATATTCTACTGCTCTGCTCCATATAATATATCCCCCCAGTAGAATGTAAGCTTATCGAGGACAGGGCTATTTTTAGTTTTCTTCTTCTTGGTATATCCAGCACCTAGTATGGTGCTTGCACATAGTAAGTGCTTGATGAATGCTTACTCAATCACCAGCAGGGAGGAGAAATTAAACATTCTTTGGAAACTCCCTGGTGACCCAATCAGCTAGTAAGACCTGAGCTGTGGTAATATAATTCTGCGAGCAACAAGATTTCTGCCTGCCATCCATACCTCTCCACAGAAGCCAGGAGCCCTCCTCTTCATTAATCATCGGAAAGCCCTCTGTCTCATGCATGTGTTCAAACAATGAATTTCCCTCAGATACTTGTCTCTACCTTGCCACTCCATTAGTAACACCTGGTGACACTCGTCTGTCTCTCTGATGACGTTCCCCAATAGGAACAATTGTTTATCAATTTGAAATGGCTGAATTTTCCATTCCTGTGCTCCTGATCATGTTCCAGGTGAAAACAATCCTTCCCTCCTCCATGTGCCAATAAAGGCCAAGGCACAGCCCTCTAGTCAATTCCCTTAATTCAATTTTGCAGAACAAAATCTGCTTTTGGACCAATTCTCAGCACACAAAGCATTCTCTTATAAAGGAATTTTCCCGGCTGTGAGGTTCAAAACCACCAATCCTGCCCTTCTGCAAGGAGCAACAGCTTTTCAACTTGTTAATGATGTTAAAACAGAAGGCCTGAGTCAGCAAACCCTCAGCACATGACCCAAGAAAATCTTTTTCTGCATGTTTTTTTTCCCCTCTTTGACAGATGCTGGGCTTTCTCCAGAAAGACACATTCCCACTGATTGATTTTTCTTTGGGAAATTGATCTTCACCACCTACAAGGAAAGCAAAGCATGAGGCTTGCTGAGGGGTTTTTTTTGGTGCCCTGATTTAAAAATTAGTCTCTTGTTTTCCTTTTTTTTTTTTAATTATGCCTTGCTACTGGCTTATTCCAAAACAAGGTGGCATCTCCTCATTGACACTCATGATGGATTCCCAAATGATAAGGACAGTGTTCATCACCATCTGTCTATCTGCTTGGATGTTACAAGGGTTGATGGGCCAGAGGCCACAGCATGAAGTATATCGATCTCTATGATCTGTCTGCCCAAAGGGAGTGTGGCTCAGCATGGAGCAAGCATATAGCAATATTAGCAATGTTCCTTCCTCTCACCATCCCCATGCCCCATCTTGGACTTGCATTACCTATGCCATCTGTCTCTTGGTCACATTCTCCCCATGGGAAAAATCATACTTATCTTTGTATCTCCCCAGTGCCTAACCTAGTGCTTTGCACAGAATATGAGTTTTAATAAATCATGGCTAGATGGATGAATGAATGAATGAGCTCTCAGTTCCAAAACTGGGAAAGAAGCCAAGGAAACTCATCCTCCTTGCTCTTTAGGGACCACTACCCCCAGCCAACAACCTCTTCAGCCCCCACCACAGACAATCACAACTCTGACTCTGGTTACACCAAGAAAAAGGCACCACTTCAGAGACTTAGTGGGCATCTCCTTTCCTCGCACCTCTCCCACCTCCGTTCCCATGATGACTAAAACCCTACAGAAGCTCATCAATCACAAAGGCAGCTCTGTCCAATGGATTGGAGTGAGCTCCCCTCCCTGGCCAGGTGGGCACACAGCAAACTAGAATTTTCCCTGTAGTCAAGATGGAAATAAGAAACTGAAAAAGGTGAGTTACAAGGCTGAAGAATTTATTCCTCTAGGGGCTCCTTAAAAACAGGATGGGTTCTCATAAATCTGGGGCTGTTTAGGAAGGCTTCTGCACAAGAGGAAGAGAGATAAATCAGATGGCCTCACAAATGTTTCCTCCACCTCCACCCTACAACCTAATACAGTCCTATGGGACCAGTGTAGATCTGTGTAAGGGCCAATAAGCCCGCCCTGGCACTTCTCAACATATGGTAAATGAAAAACACCAGGACACAAAGTATCATGAATCTCTTTTGCTCTTGCTGGATAAAGATTAAAACTGTAAGAGATCCACTGTATAACCTGGGCAAGATGCTGAACTTCTCTGGGCCTCAGATTTCCCCTCTGTAAAATTAAAGGGAAGGTGAATGAGACGGCTCTCAGGTAGCATACAAATCATAGAGAAAGAGCTGACGGGGACCTTAGACCACCATCTAGTTTGCCCCTGCCCTCGTTTTACACATAGGAAATTGAGGAGTAGAGGGGTGAAGAAACTTGCCGTACCAATCATAACAGAAGTAAGAAACCAAGGTAAGATTAAAAACCACCACACCCAGCATTCTGTCACCTGTCCTATTACCGTGGATAGTCTAGTGAAGCATTCAGACCCCCTTCTTGAAATGTGATTGATCTAAATACACAAAATAAATATGTTTCTATTTTAATGAAATTTATACAATGAATTCATACAATTATAAGAAAGAGTCATCAAAAAAAATTTTTTTTAAGTTCACAGACTCAAGGTAAAGAAGCCTTAGTCCCTGACCTGAGAGATGCTCTCTTTGTGAGATGATTCCCTCTTAAAATCATTTTTTTTAAAAGCCCCATTTCTGACCCTGGTAATGGAACTGTCCCAGATCGCAGATCTCCAAAGGGGGCCCTGGTGTTATGAAAGTTGTCACTGCCATGTCTTCCCACGATGCTGTGCCAATTGTCCTGCTGATTTTAAATCTCGACCCATATTGAGAAGCTAAATCAGGAGCCACTTAATGCTGCTGATTTAGGGTTTTAATAAAAATAATGCGAAGTTAAAAGTTGTCCGGTGCTGGAACAAGATGCTTACAGGAGAAGCAGCTGGGAGGTCGTTTTTCAACAATGCTTTTCTCCCACAGAGGACAGGGGGAAAGGGCTTTGGGCTGATTGATGGAAATCCCCCAGACTGGCCAAATGCTCGCCCGGCTTTCTTCTTTCCTGCTGAGTGTCCTGTCCTTTTATGAATGGAAAAAATGTATATTGGAGCCACTTTTCTTCCTTCTGAACAGAACCCTTGGTTCCTACGGCAGGTGCTGTGAGAGGCTTTCCCTGCCAGGTCCCAAGCATTTGCTTGTTATTGGGGTTTTTTCTTCCTTCATTAAATTATCCCCCTACCCCCATTTGTCTTCCAAGTACATTATTTGCTGAGCTCCTGCTAGATCAAGCACTGCTGGCTGTCAAAATACATTAACCATGAGCCACATGTGGTTAATTAGCAGCTGACCTATGGCCATTCCAAGAATCAAGAAATATCATAGAACTCCAGGATTACAGCGCTTTAGAGCTTGCAAAGACTTTGGAGGTCAATGAGGCCAGACCCCCCTTTCCCCATCCTTAGAGAGGAGGAAACTGCAGTCAAGCAAGGGAAAATGACTTCTTTAGGATCATATCAGGGAGTTAATAGTAGAGTGAGGAGTAGAACCCAGGCTTCCTAGCACCAAGGCTGGTGCTAAGGATGCTGGAAGCACCTCTGGTCCTTCAAGGGCAACCACCTGGTTTTTCCTTGTCCTGTTCCCTGCTCTTCTCCCACTTCCTTTATCTCTGGATTACTATCATGGAATAGGCCCTAGACTTGGAGTCAGAATACAGCTGGATTCAGATCCTCTGACACTTACTCTTTGGGTGGACCCATAAATAAACCAAGTCACTGGATCTCTTTGAGTTTCCCCCAAGTGGATTGTGGGCTCCTTGGCAGCAGGGACTGTCTTTTGTCTTTCTTTGTATCCTGGGCACTTAACAGAGCACTTGGTACTTTGTTCTTGTTAATTGAGCCACAGTTTTCTTACCTGTAAATTGAAGCTAATGGGGGCAGCTAGGTGGCACAGTGGATAAAGCATTGGGCCTGGAGTCAGAAAAACCTGAGTTCAAATGCAGCCTCAGACACTTACAGGCTGTGTGATTCTGGGCAAGTCACTTAACCCTAATTGCCTCCAAAGGAAAAAAAGTAGAGGAAAAAATAAGTAAATTAAGGCTAATTATACCTGTAGCACACACCTCAAAGAATTTTTGTGAGGTTCACGGGAAATAATATAGGCAAAGCACTTCTAAACACAAAAGCATTATACTTCAGCTATCATCATCATCATTATCTAATCAATAATCATGTAAGTGCTTACTATGTGTGTCTGGCACTGTTATATGCTAAAGGTAAAAAGAGAAAAGTAAAACATGTCCTGTCCTCTAAAAGCTTACAGTCCAACCAGGGGAGACAATATGTACCTGTATAGGTCTATTATATAGAAAAGATTCAGAATAGATATTATAATTGTGGGAGTAGAGAGAGGAAGGCACTAGCACCTAGGGAAAATCAGGAAGATAGGGCTTGAGGTAAGCCTTGAAGGAAATGAGGACCTCAAAGAGGCAGAAATTGAGGAGCATGCATTCCAGGCGTAGGAGTCAGCCCTTGTCTCCCAATGATCCTGGGAAGGGGATGGTCTAAGTATTACCATCCTCATTTTACAGATGAGGAAACTGAGGTCAGAGAGATGACATGACTTTCCCAGTGGTAGTAAATGTCACTCCTTCCCTAGGAATAGGAGAAGCACCATTTGTGATTGTGGTGAAAATGTGGGAGTAATCCTGCTGAGAAGGAAGACTTAAGTCCTGTCCTGTCCTTCTGGGATTCTATGAAGCTCAAGACTCCTATTTCTTCTGTCAGAGCCAACTCTCACTAATGTGTCCTGCTCATAAGGAATGATAATTGAAAACTGGGCAGTAAGGCTGTGCTGAGTTTGAAACTCTAGGCAGAGGTAATATCAGGTGTGAAAACAAATCCTAAGGGAGGCATCATGATGAAGGAGGGATGAGTGAACTACTTAGCATTTAGAATGACAGGATAGGGGAAAGGGGCAGGAGATACTAATACATTGACAGGTAAAGAGGGGACCCCAGCTGGAAAAGCAAAAAGAAGCAAGAAATAAGTCTATCCTCTAAGTCACATCGTCAATGAAAGTCTAATAAGATCATTAAAATAATTAGCCCTTGGGGGAAGGGGGGAGGGAGGACAGGATCTTAAACATCTGGGAATGCAACCTATACTCAGGCCACTTGACCCAAGTAGCCATGGACCTTTTGCTAGTAATAATCAAGAAATTCATCTATATAGTGCTGTGAGCTATCTTCACAACAATTCTGTGACATCAAAAACGGAAGGATTCATAGAATCTCAAAGTTAGAAGGGGCCTCGATGACCATTCGGTCCAGCTCATACCTAAAATTTATCTCTACTATGTGTCTGCCAAGGGGTTGTCCAGATTTGCTACATTTTACAGATGAGACTCAGAAGGCCTCAGTGACATGCTTATGGTCACATCACAGTCAGTCAGAAAGAACCTAATAAGAGTGTGCTCTAAGTGAGGCAACGTATAAAGTGCTGTTGTTATTTGTTGTTTTCCAAGAGGACCAATGATATCACGATGGGAAGGGTGATGCCTCTGCTTGCACATGAAGTGGATTTCAGCGAGGCAGAGGGGTGCAAAGAGCTAAGGATACAACGATAGGCAAAAGAGCAGTCCCTGCTTTCAAGGAGCTTATATTCTAAAGAGGAGAAAAGCATGTAAGTAACTAGCTATATATAAAATGTATGTTTAATGGATGGAAAGTGATTTGAGAGAGAAAGGCACTCACAGCTAGGGCAACTGGGAAAGACCTCCTAAAGAAGACTGGAATTTGAATTGAGTCTAGAAGGAAGCCAGAGCAAAAAGTAGAGGTAATGGGGCAGAGCATACTAGTCATGGGAGACAGACAGGACAAAGAAATGGAGATAGGAGATAGAAGGTTTCATTCAAAGAATAGTAAATAGGCTAGTGTAACTGGGTTCTAAGTAAATGGAGGGCAGTAAAGTATCAAAAAGATGATTTGTGACATAACATATGGAAATATATTTTGCATGGTGGCATGTGTATAATCTCTATCAAATTGCTTGCCTACTCAATCCGAAGGGTGGGGGGAGGAGAGAACTCAAAAACTTTGGAACATTGAAATTTTTTAAAACTAATGTTAAATTTTTTTTCAATTAAAAAAATTAAATTAAATTTTTTTAATTTTTAAAAATTAAAAAAGAATGTTAATTGTTTTTACGTGTAATTGTAGGAGATAAAATATTTAAAATTTTTTAAAGATGTGTTGGAGCTGAGTTTCAAACCCAAGTCTCTTGATTCCAAATCTAATATTCTTTCTACTATCCCATAACTAGCCATCTCTTCCCATGTAAGAAATATGGGTGATAAATAGGACTAATAAATAATGCCTTACCCCAGGGAGCTTAACATATAGTTGGGGAGGAACTATAGCAAATATGACAACATCAGGCAATATAACATTAAAATATTACAATAAAAGGCAGTTTAAAATGCAGTTAAGTATATGCTAAGTGACAAATGAGGGGTATAGACAATAAATGTTTTAGGAATCCAAAAAAAGGTAAACCATTTTATGCTGAGGAAGAAGAGGCTTTCTGTAGTCTAAGAAATATGTGACCCACAGTGCTGTCAGAGAGGGAATCATCCAAGAATGGTTAATGAAAGAAGAGACTAGTAGTAATGGTTGGTGAGTCCTGATTAGGGGTCCCAAGGGAGCCCTTTGTTGACCTGATATGTACAATGGGAAGTCATTGTGTCACATTGGAAAAAATTCTCCATTTGGAGTCAAAAGACATGGGGGGTTTGAGTGCTGGTTCTGCTACTTACTACCTATGGGACCTTGGACAAGTCACCTATCCTCCCTGAGCCTTGGTTTCCTTCCAAGATCTTATCAAATCATAAAATCTAAGATGCTATGATCTATGACCCTATAAATAGAGATGTATTCTTCCATTCAATTCTGGATATGTAGAAGAGCCTCTTGAGACTTATCCTATCCATTTCTAGTGATACATGATAAGATCAGGGAGGGTGGAAATGATACCTCCAAAAGGAACCTAAAAAACATTTCTCTGAATTGTGAGGTCCTGGGCAAGGAATTGAAGACCACAGGGGTACAAAAAGACATTTTTGTCACCACTGCAGTTGAAAGTAGGAATTTCTTAAAGAGAAAGGCTCATTTGGAGACAGAGCATCTCACAAAAAGTTTTGGATTTCTGAACAGCTGAAATAAAGAAAAGGTGGAATCTTGATCAGGGATGGGATGCACCTAATGAGAACTGGTTTTTAAAAATTGCCTGGAGTGTAGTGAATTTGATTGATTGTTCTAAATTGAAAAAGGAAGCCAAAAAAAGTACACTGCCCACATATATTTACCAAGCCAGATACCACAGAGAATAGGAGATTCACCAAAAAAAAGAGAAAATCCATAGAGAAGATCAGTAATTCACAAGAGACAATATCCAAGAAGAGGACAAGCGATAAAACCCAAGCCTCATGTGTTTATACATGTGGCAGATGAGGAGTAGGAAGGAATAAATTGATCAGAATGTGTCCTGACCAATTTCCCTCACTACACATGTAATTAAATTTGAGCTGCAAGCACAAAAAGACAATTCGATCTCATAGATAGCAACTCCACAAAGACCTACACTGATGCCTTAATGAGGCAAAAAGGTTGTGGCTCTGCATTCTCCAAGGCAATGGTAGTGGAGTGTAAGACCTGGAGGTTCTACCATCCTGAAAGGTTTGGAATATGGTCCTGGCAATAGACTGAATCTTCTATGAGGGTCAGCTTAGCTAACTACTGAGAAGCCTACCGCTAGATGGTTGGCCACCTGGCAATGAATTTTCTTGGCCATTACAACCTATGAAACAAATAAAAATGTTAAATGGTCTTCAGTTCTGTGTGGCCCTCTCTGGCTCCTGAAGTGATGGTGGAAGAATAATGGGAAAGAGGGCAGAGGGTGCTAATATTTACACAGTTTTAGATCATCTCTGTACACTATAATTTGACTCTTGGTACCTTAAATTTGAGTTCCTTTTCCAGTGATCAAAGAAGCTATACTGCTGAAGAAGCCAAATCATAACAATTTTAAAATAAATGAGACCAGGATAAAGAAGGAAGTTGAAGTTAAGTGGAAGAAAGACCCACAGAGATTTATTCCTTTAAAAAGCTGGTGGAGTGAGTTTCATTGTTTACCCAAAGACAACAAAGAAACATCATTTGGTCGTTGGAATATTTGGTCATTGAATATTGTAGCCTGGTAAGTCTTTGCAACAAAGATCCTCATGAAAATAATTACAGTTTATGCATTCACATCAGTTGCTGAGGATGAAGTAGTAGAGAAATTCTACAAAGAACTTGATATGGCTCTTCCAGTTAAATCAACAAACACCCTGAAACATGGTACCTTCAATGCAAGGGTGGGAAAAGTGGAGGATGGGAAAAAATATATGGGCAAGCATGGTTTAGGAAGAAGGAATGAGAGAGATCAAAGACACAGATCACACAAAAGCCTTGTGATTCCACAGCATGAACACTTTCTTCAAATCAAGAGTTGAAATGTTGCATATGGTGAGCACCAAAAAAAACAACACCATAAAGAACAAAACTGATTATATTTTAAGAGACTAGAAAAGGTCTATTGCTCTCACCTATCTGTGTACAATAGAATCATCAACTTGTCAGAACTACAGTCAGAATAAGAAACAAGAATAAGTAATGAAGATGTAGTGGGCATTTGTGACAATTTAATTCTGAACTGAATTTAAACAGCTAATTGAAAAATTTTAATGACATGGGCAACAGAAATTACATAAACATTAATTATAATCATTTTATCCATAAATTTATCCAACTTAAATTAAGTGTCCCAATAATGAGACCAAAAGAGCCCAGAAAATTATTTATAAAAAAAATCTGACTTATTTGCCAAAAGGAGAGAAGTATCTACCAAAGGTTATGCCAGGTTTAAATATAAACTTGCTTGTAAAATCTTATGAAGAATGGTGATTAGGATCAGTGTAGTCTCATATAGCAGAGAGAAGCAATAGAGAAAACCAGTTTAAAGAAAGCCGGGTAAGATACTCAACTAAACAAAATCATTGCAAGAGTACTCAAGGATGAAAATGGAAGGTGAGTTACAAGTGGAAGAAAAATGGAAAAGATTTGCAAACACCATTATAACAAAATAGTTTTCTCCATCAGTGGAACCACCACATTTCAATGTCTCAGATAAACTCACAGAGGAGGTAGAAATGGCATTAAATAGAAGGTAAATGAACTGAACTGTCTTATTAGAGAGAGAGAGCATAGAGAGAGAAAAGCCATAAAGGAGGCAACACATTTGTGAGGATCTTCAGAGATTGCTGTACAAGGCATCTGGATGAGAAGGTGACAATGGGATAGAAAGCATTTTAGATCTTAATACTGAAAAAAATACGATTGAGAAAACATTAGTAATTACTGCTGTATGGGAAAATGAGCACATTAATGCACTCTTGGTGAAGCTATGAACTGGTCCAGTCATTCTGAAAAGCATTTTAAACAATGCCCCAAAAGTTATTAACTGGTGCATACTTTTTTGACTTTACAATACCACTAACAAGATCTATGATCCAAAGAGATCAAAAAAGAGGGAAAGTTCTCATATATACAAAAATATTTATAACAGCTTTTTTTGTAGTAACAAAGAAATGTAAATTAAAGGGGTGTCTATCATTTGGGCAGTAGCTGAACAAAGCATGTCATTTGAATGTAATGGAATGGTATTGTGCCATATGAAATAATGAAGAGGGAAGTTTTGGGGGAAACTTGAGAAGATTTGTGTGAACTGGTTCAGGGTGAAGTAAGAAGAACCAGAAGAATCATGTATGCAATAATAGCATCATAAAGACCAACATCTTTGAAAGATGTAAGAACTCTGATCATTGCAATGACAACTTATTCCTGAGGGACTAATGATGAAGAATGCTACTCATCTCCTGACAGAGAGGTAAGGAATGTAGAAAGAGGCATGTGTTTTTTTTTAGTATGGCTTATGTAGGAATTTATTTTGAAGAATTATACATATGTTACAAGGGTTTTGTTCTTTCTTGTTTCCAACTGGGAGAGGGAAAGTTGGAAGAGAAAATAAATAGTTAACTAGAAAAAAACCTATTCATCCTTAAGCCTACTCTTCCATCTATACAAAACCTTTACAAAGGTCATCTAAACAAATCAAAAGCATCCTTAATGACACTATTAGGAGACTTTCATAGCAAATGCTATTCAACATTGGACCACATCCTTATGCTAAATGATGGAAAAAATATAAGATTCCATTGTACTTATGGTAAATTACCAAAAAAAAAAAAAAAAAGCTTAAGTAGACTTAGTAGAATACCTTCCAGGCTCTTTTACAACAGTGTCTCTCATCAATACATCAAAATTATTCAAAATTCATTGGAAGATATAATAATAGAAATAATCCTCTTCAAAGAAACTCTGATATTAAATATCAGAAGAGGTATAAAACAAGGAGATGCATCCTTGTCAAAGGCATCTGCCACTGCAGTGCAGGAGAGATACAGTGCAGAATCTAGGTTGGAAAGTCCTTCTCTGGGGATGGTGAAGTCCTCCAAATATTGTTCCCGCATGACATTGTAATTATTGCATCAAGGCCCAGAACATTACAGAGATTCCAAGAAGAGATCTATAATCACTCAAAGGAGTTCAATCTGTCCATACACACGGGAAAGACCAGGTGAATGAAGAAGTTCTGTTACCGGAATTTCAACATTCATGTGAACAGATACCCTGTGGAACTTGTCCATCAACATATATAAAGGAAAGACAGTACAGAAGGACAATGCATTGGGCCCAAAGTAGAACAGGAGTAAGAGAATTAATTGGTTTGTCTTCAGGAAACTGCAAAGCTTCTTTACTAACCCCAAGTTACCCATGAAAGCAAAGGGCTGTTTTAAAAATACTAACATAATATTGGGGTTGTTATATGGAAAAGAAACATGGAATACAGTTGTATTTTAAAATACATATCTCTAAAGAATTAAAAATAAGCATCACATCAAGGGCAATAGAGGATCATGGTGCATGAGCCAGTTGCAACATATAACCAATAAGAAACTCTGGAGAATAAGAATAAAGGACACGAACAGAAATAGTGTGATAGGAGGAGAAGAAAAACTAGTTAAGTGACAAGTATGAGGGCTGACAGGGGGACTACCAGTATATCCCACTGGTACTCCCATGATATCAGGAAGAAATAAGAAAGACCACCTAGACATAAGGATATAGCTGAGGATACTGGGAAATAGATAATAAACCTGGCACAGAAATACATAAGATTGGGAACTGCAAATTTCCAGACATCTGCTGAAGCTCGATCTTTGCCAAAAGCAGATAGATGCGTCATTCCTTGACTAGCCTTAATGAGAATTTTATTCTTCAATAAGTGGAAGAAGTAACAAAAGGAATTACTATTTGAGACCTGCTTCTGATCAAGAAAACCACTAGTTGCTATGGTAGGAATTAAGGTAATCTTGGAAGGAAGTGACTACTCCAATGTTAGAAGATGTGGTAGAGGAGGAGGAGAAGGTCAGACATAATCTTAATCATCTCCTGGATCTGGAGCAAGTGGATTTCAGAGAATTCATGGAAAGGTTATGTAGACTCCCATAAATTCTAAATTCCATAATTTCTAAAAATACTAAATCCCATAAATTCTAAAATTCTATAAGGAATTTAGCCCAAGGGAGATGAGAAATTCTCAAAAATGAAATTCTAATAATGCATGCGTGGACTACTCCAATGCAACAGAAAAAGCAAAGTTGTCTAGAGAGATTGATATGGCTAATCGGGAAAGTCAACAACCAAATTAGAATTTAAAAGGAAATGAATAGGGGACAGCTAGGTGGCACAGTGGAGAAAAGCACTAGCCCTGGATTCAGGAGGACTTGAGTTCAAATCTGGCCTCAGACACTTGACACATACTAGCTGTGTGACCCTGGGCAAGTCACTTAACCCTCATTGCCCCACCAAAAAAAAAAAAAAAGAAAGAAAAGAAAAGAAAACTCCTACTTGTCCTGAACAAGTTCAAGTCACCAACACTGGGGGAATAATGTCCCAAGATATTGAAAGAATCAGTAAATATAATTGCTAAGCCACCAAAAATAAATAAATAAACCATGGAAAATGGGAGATTTCATAGGACTAAAGATGGGCCAATGTTTTACAAGTTTTCAAAAAAAGAAGAAGAAAATCTATAAACTATAGCTCTATAGCTTAACTAAAATTCCTGAGAAAATTCTATAAAATATGATTAAAGAGACTATGGGAGAATTTAAAAAGTGATCCCCAGGAGTTAGTGTGGCTTCATCAAGAAAAGGTCATTAAAAAAAAGTCATGCCAGACTAATAAAGATCAAGGACATTCCATAGATACAGTGTACCTGGATTTCAGCAAGCATTTGACAGTCTCTCATCCTATCTTTGTGGATAAATCTTTGTTGAACTAAATTGAATGAACAAAATAGAGATGTAGGCTAGATTATAATATACTCAGATGAGTTCAGACCTGGCTGATTGACTGGACTGGAGAAGCAGTCATTAATGAATCAATGTCAATTTGGAATGGAGTCTCTACTGGAGTGCCCCAGAGAAATATTAGGAATTTGGAGGATGGCATATATGGTATGCCTATCAAATTTGCAGATGACAGGACACTGAGAGGAATAGTTAATAAGTTGTATGATAGAATCGAGGGGGAAAACGGTTTGTGACAGGCTAAAATGATAGGCTGATCTAATAGTATAGAATTTACTAGAGAGAAATATAAAGTACCATACTTAGGTTCAAAAATTCAACTTTAAAAGTACAGTATGAGAGATGTGTGACTGGATAATAGTTAATGTGAAAAAGATCTAGGGATCTCAATGAACTGAAAATTCAATATGAGTTAAAACTGATATCTAATCCAATCCAACAAGCATTTAATCAATGCCAAATACATGTAAGGGACAGGGCATAGTGCCAGGTACATAAAGACAAAATTTGTAAAAAGTAGTTCCTTGGGGCAGCTAGGTGGCACAGTGGATCGAGCACTGGCCCTGGATTCAGGAGGACCTAAGTTCAAATCTGGCCTCAGACACTTGACACTTACTAGCTGTATGACCCTGGGCAAGTCACTTAACCCCCAGTTGTCTATCAAAAAAAAGTAGTTCCTTATTTCAAGGAACTTATATTCTACTGGAGGATATAACATATAAACAAATTGTGTGTGTGGGGGGGGGTGTAACACACAAACATTTATATACATATATATATATGACTATATAAAATTTATGGGGCAGTTAGAGGGCACCAAGCCTGTAGTCAGAAAGAACCAAGTTCAAATTTGGCCTCAGACACTTACTGGCTTGTGACCCTGGGCGAGTCACTTGACCCTCTTTGCCTCAGTTTCCTCATCTGTAAAATGAGCTGGAGAAGGAAATGGTAAACTACTCTAGTATCTTTGCCAAGAAAACCTGAAATGGGGTCACGAAGAGTCAAACACTACTGACATGACTGAACAACAAAACGTGACGATTTGAGGAAGAAGAGGAGAGCTTTAATAACTAAGGGGATCAGAAAAGGCCACATCTTGAAGGTATCATGAGATAAACCTTGAAGGCAGCTAGGGTTTCTAAGAAAGAAAGGTGAAGAGGAAGTGCATTCCATAGACTACAGGAGGAATTACATGAAATTGGAACTGAAAAGCTTTTGTGTGAGCAAGGATAAGAAAAGATATGGTTAACTGGTTTTTTTTTTTTAAGTATACCAAATATCTCTGATAAGGGTCTAATATCAAAGACATACACACATACACATATATAACCAAAAGCAATTCTGCAATGGATAAGATGGATAAGTTGGCAATAAATATGAAAAACAGTTCACAAAAGAAAACTTGCAAAAAATGCTATCTACCTCCAGAGAAAGAACTGATGAAGTCTGAGTGCAGATTGAAGCATAATTTTTTTTCATTTGCTTTATTTTTTTTTGCTTGTCCTTTTGCAACATGGCAAATATGGAAATGTGTTTTGCATGATTTCACATGTATAATTGATATCACATTGCTTGCCTTCTCAATGGGTGGGGAAGGGTCAGGAGAGAGGGAGAGAATTTGGAGCTCCAAAAAAATTTTAATTAATGTAGGAAATAAATAAATAATAAATGTGAAAAGGGAGGAATAAAAATATGAAAAAAGACTTGCAAATTATTAAAATACATATGAAAGAATAATTCAAATCACTATTAATAAGAGAAAGGCAAATCAAAACAACCCCAAGCTTTCACACCCAACAAGTTGGCAAAGATGACAAATGATGGGAATGGACAATGTTAGGGAGGTTGTAGAAAGGCAGGTACATTAATGCATTGTTGGCAAAACAATGAACTGTGAAATGGTCTAATCATCCTAGAAATTAATTTGTAATTATGCAAAGTGGCTAGTGTTCATACCCTTTGACTCAGAGATTCCATTGCTACTGATCTCAATGTCAATAACAACAACAAAAAAAGGCTTCATATATGTCCAAATACTTATGATAACACTTTTTCTTGTCTTTTTTTATATTACCTTTATTTCCAAATATATCACAACTCCTTCCCTACCCAGGAAGCCATCCATTGTATTTTTTGTTGTTGTTTGTTTGTTTTGTTTTGTTGGTTTTTGTGGGGCAATGGGGGTTAAGTGACTTAGCCAGGGTCACACAGCTAATAAGTGTCAAGTGTCTGAGGCTGGATTTGTACTTGGGTACTCATGAATCCAGGGCCAGTGCTTTATCCACTGCACCACCTAGCTGTCCCCTTATAGTAACACTTTTTGAGGTGGCAAAGAACTACAACCAAAGTAGATGCCCAGCCACTGGGGAATGGCTAAACAAACTGTGGTTAATTAATGAAATAGAATATTACTATGCTACAATAAATGATGAATCAGATACCTAAAGAGCATCATGGAACAACTTATATCAACTAATGCCAAGTGAAGTAAGCAGAACCAGGAAAGCAACATACACAATGACTAAAACAATGTAAGTGGAAAGAGCAATAACAACAAAGCTGAAAATGAATATGAAATAACAATGCCAAGTTTGGCCCCAAAGAATAAATACGAGAGAGTGCTTCTGCCTGCTTCTTTGTAGAGATGGGAGACCTCAGATATGGAATATTGCACATGACATCATGCTTCTTTTTCTATTTGTTTTTTTTTTCCTTTGTTTTTGTAGGGCAATGAGGGTTAAGTGACTTGCCCAGGGTCACACAGCTAGTCAAGTGTCAAGTGTCTGAGGCTGGATTTGAACTCAGGTCCTCCTGAATCCAAGGCCAGTGCTTTATCCACTGCGCCACCTAGCTGCCCTTTCTTTTTCTATTTGTTAATCAGTTTTGCTGAAGTTTTTTTTCTTTATTTTTTATTTATTATAAGAAATGGTTCTCAAAGTGGGGAGGAGATGATTAAGGCTTTGTAGGTGATTTAAAAACAAAAGATATCAAGTTTTTTAGCTGAAAGAAAGGTATAGAGAAAGAAATGGAATATAAACTTCAGGGAACAATAAATAGGAGTACATTAATGAGAATAATTTGGAATAAGCCTGCAAAGATAGCCTGGAGCCAGATAGCAAAGGGCTTTAAATACCAAGTTGAGAAATTTGTATTTCATCCTAGAAGCAATAGGAGGCATTGAAGATTTCCAAACAGGGGAGTGATCTGGTCATACTTGAGGCTTTAGAAAATGATTTTGATAGTTGTATGGAGGATGGAATGGAAAGGGGAGAGACTCAAAGGAGGAAGCCCAATTAGGAAGCTGTTGTAATGGTCCAGGTGAGAGGGGACAAGAGCCTGAGTCACAAGTATGGCAGTGTTAGTGGAATAAGGAAGGCAAATGTAAAGATGTGCTGTAAAGGTAGAATCAATATGGCAGCCAAAAAAAGGTAATGGGATCTTAGGTTGCATTAAGAAGGGAGGTACAGTGTTCATAATGAAGAAAGTGGCAGTCCTGCTGTACTCCGAGTCAGATCACATTTTGAGGATATGGCACTGAAAGATAATTTAGTAAAGTCAAGAGAGAACTAGCCTTGGAGTCAGTTGGAAGACAAAACCTATGTTCAAGTCCCACCTTCAATAGCTACTGGCTAGGTAACCCTGAGCAAGTCATTCAACCTCTCAATATCTTAATGTAACCCTAAAGTGCAAAGCATGTGTTCATCTGCATTTGGTTGATGAAACGTCCTCACTGCTTGCTCTCTTCACCAATGAAATCAAAGGTCTAGGCAAAGAAAATTAACAAGGAAGAGTGCTTCCCAAGGAGGCTAATCCATATATAACTTCCTCCAGAGCAAGGACTGTTTCATTATGTAAAGCTTCACGTCTCCAGCATGTAGCATAGTGTCTGATATAAAGTAGATGATTAATAAATGCTTGATAATTGATTGGCCAATTGATTGGTTGGTTGGTTGGTTGGTTCATTGGTTGGTTAGGAGTCTGGGGAAAGTGTCCTTGATAGATCATTTGAAGAAATTGAAGATGATTCTCCTAGGGAAGAGAAGACATAATAGCTGCCTTCAAATATCTGAAGGCTGGTGTATGGAAACCAAGCTAAATTTTGTTAGGCTAGGCTCCAGAGGGCAGAAACAGGAACAGGAGGGGAAAGTTACAGATAAGTAGATTTGGGATTGAATTTAGAATGCTATCCAGGAGTAGACTGAGCTACCTGGGGTGAGGAGGGGAGGGCACAGGTGTTTCCCTTTCATTGGAGGTCTTCAGGCAAAGGCTATTCTGAATAGCCCCTTGCTGGGGATGTTGTATAGAAAAGGGAAGTCTAACTCTCAACTTGTCCATTGCATTAGCAGCACCTTCCCCCAGTGGAGATATCCCTGCCCTGAGGCCCCATCTCCTGTTGAGTATGCTCCTAGCCCAGATCATCATTTCATGAGGCACCCAGGCCACAGTCACTTCCCTGCTGGCTCCCCTCTGTACTCTACATATTTCTCCACCTCTTCTCCCTTCCTCACCCCTTCTCTTTCCAGCTCTGCTTTTATCCGTTCCTATTTTAATATAAGCTTCTTAAGGGCAGGGACTGTCTTTTTTGCTTGCCTTTGTTTCCCCAGCACTTAGTAGGATTCCAGACACACAGTAAGTACTTGATAAATATTCTGTTTTCTACTAAAGCCTGGCCTCAGTGGCCTGGGAAATCCCTTTCAAGTTGGAGATTCTGTAGTGAGGGAAGCCACTGAAGAGGTGGGTGCAGCAACTGTGTGGTCCAGACCAGGACAACAGAAGTTTAGACACGTGAAGCACTGACCCCAGAAGGCAGGTTGTCCTGTGTTGGGCTCAGTTACCAGGGAAGCACTGCCCTGGTCATCTTTCCTTTCAGCACCTGAGCTTTTCAAGCACAAGAATCTATCTTCTCCTTATCCCAAGACAGTCATTTCAAGAAATCATTCCCTTCTCCCACTGACTCAGGCCGGTTTGAGGAACATGCCCTCTGTGTCTGCTTTGGGAGCTCTGAGGAGCAGTTATGCTTGTTATCTCGAACCCGGGGACCCAAACTGAACACAACTTATACACATGCCTTCCTCCAATTCTCTTATCTCACTCCAGGCTTGATGACTGCTTCACACCTAAGGAAGAGCAGGTTGCCAGGAATATGGTATGGTTATGGTATGGTATGGAATATGGTTAAGGGTGCTCTGCTTCCTTCAGAATATTTCTACCACCAGACCAGACAGCCTCGGTACCTTCCAAGTAAAGTACTGTTTCCAGGAGGCCCCCGTCATATTATGGATGTGCACATTGGTAGGAATGACATATTTACCCACCATTACTACCATACTGACAGCCTTTAAAACATTTTCCCAGCTCTAGATTTAGGGCCCCAAGGGATTGGGACGTCAAACAGGTAAATATCAAAATAAATGTAAAAAGCCTAAAGTTGTGTACTCTCAGAAGGGCAAACTGAGTAAGACACTGAAGTCTTACTCAATCAAGGCCCTGAGGAATACAGGGTTGGTAAAGGCACCAATAGGGATATAAAGACAAACTTCACCTAGGATAATAGATTCGGGAACTGAAAGATATTTTTAGAGGTAATCAGGTCTAACTCATCCATTTTATAGATGAGGAAATTAAGGACAGAAAGGTTAAGTAACCTGCCCAGAGTCATCCAGCTATTAAGTGTCTGAGGCATGATTTGAACACAAGCCTTCCTGAACACTAAGTCCAACACTTCTCTCCATTATACCATGTTGATTCTCCATCAGTCTTGCTGAGGTTTGGTTGATCTTATGGTCTTCACCCATGGAAAACATTCTATCACAGTCTGGAACCCAAAAATGGTCCGAAGGAACCTTCCTGCCTCTCTTTCTCTGCATGCTGGCAGAAGACCAGGGGAGCAAAAGCAGAGGAAACAGACTGTTAAGAGTTCTCCAGTCCTACTCTCAGCACTGCATTGTGAGGCCTAATAAAACATGATTACATAGATTTCCCTAGATGACTTTTATTCCTATATCACATTGAGAAGAGTATTGATTTGTTTCAAACAAGACCCTCATTTTCTCTTATTCTAATTTTCATCATCTGAATCTAGCAAAAGTCCTTCCTTCCTTCTTTTTCTTCTACCCTTTTCCGTTTCCTCCCCTCTCTCCTGCCTTCTTTCACATCCCCTTTCCTTCTTCTTCTTCAACCTTTTGACCTCCCCTTTTCTCTATTTTTCCTTTCTCTTTTCCTGTCCTTTCTTCTTTCATGTCTTCTTCCTTTCATTTTTCATCTTTTCACCCTTTCTCCTTTTCTTCCTTCTATTCTTCTCCCCCTTCTGTCCTTTTTTCTCTTCTCTCTCCTTTTGCTTTCTCTTCTTTCATCTGTCCCCTTCTTTCCCCCTTTCCTTTCTTCTTCCTCCCTTTCCTCCCCTTTTTCTTCCTTTATCTATATTCAATGACCAAGACTCTTTGGATCCCAGTGTCAGTAGTGGATGTGAGAGCTAGACCCATCATAATTAAAACAGAGTGCCTATGACCCAGAAATAACAGAACCAATGCCATTGTTTGGATGAAAAATGGTAGAGAGAGTTTAGTTCCCATTTGGTATATAAAGGTGAGAGTTAAGGACACCTAGGATGGTGTCTGAGAGGAAGCTAAAGTTTCTCAGGATAAGGTCACATGGACCAACTCCCTGTATTATGTTCTTTCCACCTGAATGGTCCCCTTCTCTTGTCTATCCAACTCTATTTCCTTAAGACCAGCTCAAGTCCTATATCCTTGATAAAGCCATTACTGACCACATTACCCTATAGGGATTTCTTCCTTCTCTGAACTTCTATACAAGGATTTCATGTTTGTATTCATTTGCTATTTCCCAAATAGTGCTTTGTATTGTTAACTATCTTTCCAATTGTGTATTACTTGTCTCCTAAACTAGATTATAAATGAGCACCAAGACCATGTTTCTTTATATATTTTATACATAAATATATATTTATTTATATTTTATATATAGTTTCTTTATATCTCTTATAGCACTAAATATAGTGCATGGCTCTTGAAAGTGCTCAGTAAATGTTGACTGAGGAACTATGTAACTCCTGTGTCCGAATGTCTTTCTGACATGAAAGCCCTTAGTCCTCATTCTTAAGAGTTCTCAACCATTTGACCTGATGTCCCACCTAAGTAGAAGCTGGGAATTCTAGTGTGTGGTACTCCGCACACCCCAAGGTGGCCATCTGTCATCACACAAGCACATAGGTTCACAAGGCTTCAAAAGAGTTTCATTTATACAATAAGGTCAGAAAATACATCAAAGCCAACACAGTTAAGTGGGCCTTTTTTCTACATTATCTACTCCCAGGCACTTGTTACTATGATACACCTTACTCCCCTAGATAAAACTCTGGAAAGGTGGGCTAATATTTAATTAAGACTTAATCCTTCATGTCAGTTCTTTGCCATAATGTTTCCATCTTACTTCCTCACTATGTCACCATAGCCTGTTAGAGACTCTGGCTCCTTCTTTTTCATTGATCCAGCTCCCTCACCCATCGCTAGCTACTTCTGCAGGTGATTGTTCTTTCATCAGTCTCTTTAGTAACTGGTTCTATTGCTGTTGTTGTTTAGCAATTTTCAGTCATATCTAACTCTTCACAACCCCATTTAGAGTTTTCTTAGCAAAGATACTGGAGTGGTTTGCCATTTCCTTCTTCAGCTCATTTGACAGATGAAGAAACTGAGGCAAACAAGATTATGTGACTTGCCCAGGGTCACACAGCTAATAAGTGTCTGAGGCTGGATTTGAACTAATGAAGATGAGTTTTCCTGACTCCAGGTCTGGTCTATTCACTATGCCACCTGTTCCATAAGTTTTTTCCCCGTGAGACTGCCAGACCCAGGTCCTTTTCTTTTTCTTTTTTTTGTTTATTTGATAAAAGTATTTTATTATTTTCCAGTTACATGTAAAGATAGCTTTTAGCATTTGTTTACATAAGATTTCCAATTTCAAATTTTTCTCCCTCCTTTCCGTCCCTCCCCCAGACAGCAGGTATCCGATATAGGTTTTATATATGTATGTATGTATATGTGTATATATGAATATATATATGTGTATGTGTATGTATATGTGTGTATATATACACACACATATATACATATACATAACAACATTAAACATATTTCTGCATCAGTCATGCTATAAGAGAAGAATCAGAGCAATAAGGAAAAACCTCAAAATAGAAAAACAACAGCACCAAAAACAAAAAAAAAATAGTATGGTTCAATCAGCATCCATATTCCACAGTTCTTTTTTTTTTCTGGATTTGGAGAGCCTTTTCCATCATGAATCCCCTGGAATTTTTTTGTACCATTGTATTGGTGAGAAGAATCCAGTCTATCACAGTTGATCAACACATAATGTTGATGATACTGTGTATAATGTTCTTCTGGTTCTGCCAGGTCTTTTTCTAACCCCTACAGTTATATCACAGATTTAAATCAGGTCATCTGATCCAAACTTCTCATTTTATGAATTAAAAAAATCAACGCCAGGGAAGTTGTGATGTCTCCATGATCACACAGCTATTAAGTGATGGAGCTGGGATGTGAGCCCAGAAGCTCCAACACAACAAAATCCCCCAACCACAGAAGAGGGAGGGGTGGAGTTCTCTATAAAAATACCACTTCTTTTGGAATGGGCTGGTAACCCTAGACAGGGGGAGGCTAGAACTTTTGCTGTTCCTCCTGCAACTTACTGCAATTAGATGAACCCCAAGCAAGAGTGGATGGTGCTGAAGCTTAAGTTAGGCCTTAAGTAACAGGCTACCACATTTCTGTTTTATGAGCAACTATGAGGTGACCTAGTAGCTTCAAATGAACCTCTTGGAGCTTTAGAATCCAAATTACCCACAAGCAAACTCTGTAAATAGGAAAAGTTTTCCCCACCCCCACTCCCCAGGGTGGAGAAATTTACATGAGAACTGATGAGCAGCTCAGACTTTAAAACAAACAAATAATGTCCTTTCCTGTACTCCCCTATTCTCAAGTACCTGGGGACAGATGATGTGTGTGATGTGCTATTTAACAAAATAATTTAGCAAAGAAACATGAAACAATATCAGGCCAAATATGACTGATCGTGTGTTGCCATGGAGTCCAACAAATCTCTAGGAGACAGCAGCGGAGTGGAAGACAGGCATGCCTGTGTGACTGTTCTCATACCCATGTGACAACATAAATCAGGCTTTATCCAAGCCCTGAATCAAATTGGAAGAAGGCTCTGAGGGTTTTTTGGTTTTGGGGTTTTTTTGGAAAAAAAAGGATCTACACCAGGCCTGAAGTCAAACTGAGATACCCTTCCCCAAAGCAGTTCATACTGTTCCAAAAGGTGAGTCCATAGGGCAGAGACATATAGGGGTTCAGGCCACTGATATTCCCTCCCCTCTTTGAAAAAGGGAAGGAGTCAGGTTTCCCACCTCCACCAGAAATAAGCCTTAGTATCCTATTATTGAAAGTCAAAATCTAACTATCCTTAGATACAGTGTTTTATACACAGTGGATGCTGAATAACTATTTGCTGCGTGAATTTACTAAAGCTCCCAAATCTGCATCACTGGGGTTCCCAACAGATTCCCTCCAAGCATCTTCCAAAGCCTGTACCCCAGGCAGGCCAACCTTCTCACTATTTCCCATCTCATTCCCTTCTCATTCCCCACTGTACACACCTGCTCTATGTTGCTAGGTCACACTCCGCTCAGAACATATTCAATAGCTTCCCACTACCTTGTGAATAATGTCTAAATTTATTTGCCTGGCATATAAGGCCCTCCACAATCTAGTAACATCTCAAATCTCTGGCCTTACCTCATGCTATCATCCTTCATTTCCTTTTTAATCTTTCCTGGCACCTAGGACAGTTCTTTATACAGAGAAGACACTTAATACCAATAATTGATTGACTGAACTCTATCCTCCAATAAGCTATGGTTCCAACACATCTGTGCTTTCTTGTCTCTCTGGCTTGGTTCACCATTTCCGTATACCGGGGAGTGCCTTAGTCTTTATCTATGTTAATTTTCCATTCATCCTTAAAAAGCCTAGCTCCATGGCACCTTTTCCATGAAGTTTTCCTTCATCAGAAGGCAGAAAGTAATTCTTCATTTCAGTGAGTGCAAAAAGCACTTTGTTCATACTCCTTTTAAGCACTTAAATGATATTTTGTAAATTCATGCATTTTATATTTCTGCACCAGACCTCAGGTATCTGAGGAAAGGAACCAAATCTGACCCATCTGTGTGCATCCTCAGGAAGTTACCATGTTTTTATATATGTAGTATCACTCAATAAGCATTTTTTTTGAATGAAAGAGTGGGACCAGAATGTTAAAGAAAATATGCTATATGATGACCAGCTTGAAAGAACTAGGCATGGTAAGGAAAAGGAAGAGAATAGGATGAGCGGAGAAGTTGCTGCGGCAGATTTCAGTTCAATATAAGTGAAAAAGAGCCTTCCTAACTATAAGAGGTTCCTGACAGGAAATGCACTATCTGGCAAGTAAGTGAGCTGCTTAACACCAAACTTCTTCAAAAGAGGTTGAGACTGGGGCAGCTAGGTGGTGCAGTGGATAGAGCACCAGCCCCTGGACTCGGAGGAACTGAGTTCAAATCCGCTCAGACACTTAGCACTTACCTAGCTGTGTGACCCCTGGGCAAGTCATTTAAACCCAATTGCCTCACAAAAAAAAAAAAAAAAAAAAAAGGCTGAAGATCACTTTGGAGTATCTTGTTTAGAAATGGATTCCTCAGTATGCATGAGTGACATTAAAAGACCCCTGAAGTCCCCTCCACCTTGGAGGTTATATCATCCTTCACATGTATTCCCTGTCTTTTTCCAATCCTGCTAGTCTTTAAAATTCAATTTCTAATTATACCTATTGGTCACTACTACACTATAAACACATCCTTTCACACCAGGGATATTATCATTATTGTTATCATTATTGTTGTTGTTATTATTATTATTATTATTTTGAATTATGTGTGTATGTATATATACACACTTTTTTCACTTTTTTCTATCCACACCTATTATTTCATCAATGTGGGGAACTTCCAATGTGGCACTGCTTCCACCAATGCAAGTCATCTCTAACCTATTCTAATCTCAGCGAATGTCTGGGACAACACTGAAGGATAAATCACTGTGTATATTCACACAATTAGTAAGTGTCAAAAGTATTAAATAAAAGATATTTTCTCTGCATATATTTGTATGTTGTCATTGCTCCGGTCGTTTTCAGTTGTTTCCAATCGTTGTAGACCCCATTTGGGGATTTCTTGGCAAGAATACTGGAAGTGGGTTTCCAGTTCCTTCTCCAGCTCATTTTACAGATGAGGAAACTAAGGCAAATAGGATTAGGTGACTTGCTTAGGGTCACACAGTTAGCATCTATGGACAGATTTGAACCTCAGGTTCTCCTAACTCCAGGCTGGCACTCTATCACTGCACACCCAGCTGGCCCCTGTATTTTATATATACTTATCTATGTATATGTTGTTTACTCCCCAGTAGAATGTAAACTCCTGGAGGGGCAGGAATTGTCTCACTTTTGTTTTTCTATCCCTGTATCTAGCATAACACTTATAGTAGGTATTCAATAAATGCTTGGCTGAGTTGATTGACATAGACCCAGGTTTTCCTATTCCACCCCTACCCACCATTCTAGACTTCTATTATATTTTTAATATACGTGGTACTTACTTTTCTGTGTGCATGCTGGTTCTCCCCCTATCATGTCAAGTGCTGTCTCCCTTTTTGTTTTTGTATTAATAGTACCTAGTATAATTCCTGGAACACAACAGTTGCTTAATAAATGTTGTTATAACTGATCAACTCACCTTGGAACCCAGGTCTTCCTGACTCCAAGGCTGGATCCTCTATCCAACTATTTTAGGCTGTCTGCCATTAGTTTCTTCTATACTTATGTATTTAATTACCTGCTTGAATACTATTACCTGCCTTCCTACCCAACCCCCATCCCCACCGCAGCAGAACATAAGGGCTGGCACTGTTGTGGGGTTTTGTTTCTGTCTTGTATCCTGAGCACAGTGTTCTGCAAATATAAGAACTTACTAAATGTTGAATGGCCTCCCCTTACTGTCTGATACCCCGTGGATGTCCCCCTCCTACCAACGTGCAAAACTGAAGCCCAGATGAGATGATTTCTAGAAACTTGTGGCTGTTCTTTCTTACTCAATAAGGGACTGTTTGAGTGCACTCACCCCCTGACCCCCACCCCTTCATCCCTCCTCATGGTACAGAGCCACTGTGTGGCAAAAGACAAGGGAGGAGCAGGATGAGGGTCACAACTGGATGAAAATGACTGGGGGAAAAAAAGGAAGGAGAGTCTATGTGGGGCTGTCTGCTCCCTCTCTGTGCCTCTCTAAAGGTCATCTTGATGAGACTGTCTGCTTTCTTACATCTTCTCTTCTCATCAAGCAAGAACAAGAGGCATACTCAACAGGAATCCAACCAGAGAATAAGTAAATTCATTCAAATTGAGGTACTAGACGGGGGAGAGAAGGAAGGAATGGGAAAGAAGTGATTAAAACTTAATTTCCAGGGTATTCGGCCTCACGCTGTGTACTCCTCAGCCTTATTGATCCATGCTGGTTAACGCTCCAAGACTACCCAACCAGGCTGTGATGAGCTCCAAATAACCACGTTTGACATTACCTGCAGCCCTCTGACAGCTGCTGAGGCCAAGTTTCTTTACACTAAATGAGCTATCTTTGGGGTGTTGGAGACAAGGAAATCAACTAATTTGCTTCTTAGGCTTCTCAAGAACTAGGGCAAGGGTCTCAATCTTTTCTGAATCTCTAAGGCTATTTTTTATTCCCTCTAGAGTTATATAATCAATCACCCCCCTAGAGTTAGGGGGCACAGACAGTACACATTGCTAATTGGAGGCTACCATCTGTGTGCTCACTGCAGACAGCCAGGGCAAAAGGAGTAAGGCAATAATGAAGGGTCAAACTCTTTCATACTGAGAAACCCCTTTGACCACTAGAGAAGGGGTACTCATTGTGATACCAGTAACCAACTAAGAGATCCATCTGACATAGGTAGACTATAATCTACCATTTGCAAAGTCCTGAGTGTGTTGATGTGCACCAAATACTTTGGGGTTATGAGGCAGTAAGGTAGTATAGGTTGCCATCAAAACTGGGTGAGATTTGTTTTAGGGTTCTCTAGGCCTACCCTATTTTGACACGTCTCCTTTCCAGGCTCCCACCCCTCACACTCAGCCAAGATCCAGTGCCCTCATATTTCTCCTTGATACTTTGGGATCCCCCAGTAGTCCACCAATGGAGGTTTCAACTCAATATAAAGGACTTTTTAATAATTAGAGAGAATGGAATGAACCACATGTTGTTGGGTAACAAGCTTCCAGTCACTGGAAGTATTCCAGCAAAAGCTGAACAGCCCTTTGTCTGAGATTAGAATGTAAGCTCCTAGGGGGCAAGAATGGTTTCAGTTCCTTCTTTATATCCCCAGAGACTACTGCAGTGTCTGGCACATAATAAGACCTAATAAGTGTTTATTTATTGATTGGTTGACCTTTACCAGCTTGTGTGACCTTAGGCAAGGCATTAAACCTCTTCTGGCCTCAGTTTCCTCATCTGTAAAATATGGATAATAAGCTGTTGTGAGGGTCAAAGAAGCCACACACATTTGTATGTATAGCATTTGCAAATCTGGAGACTCTCTACAAAAGTAGGCTATCATTAGTTATCATTAAAGAGGATTCATGAATCGGTCTAGAGGTTACACAAGATAGCTTCTGAGGTCTCTTCTAACACTAAGATTCTATAGCTTACCAGATGGATAATTTCCTTTACAAAAGCTGCCCACTCCATGTCCCTTAGCTTTGCTGATAAACTAAGTTGTGCTAAAGACTCTAATTAATTTGCTTCCCTCCTAGGGAATATGATTGTGGCAAAGTAGCAATATCTAGAGTGAAAGGAGTGATGAGCTTGGGAACAGAAGACATGGTTCAAATCTTAGTTCTGATACTTATAGCTGTGTGCCCTTGGGCATAAGTAACCTTCCTGAGCCTTAGTTTCTTTGTCTGTAAAATGAAGATATTACACTACCTACCTATAAGGCTGTCGTGAGGAATGTGCTTTGTGAACATTAAAGTGCCAGCGAAATGTTATTATCATTAGCATTCCTCCACTTAAGTACACTCTAATATCTCATCACAGCAGGGAGGTGACCCTAAGCTGTCTCTCATGTATGTCTCTCATCAGGGAAGCAACCCAGCTAAGTCCTGAGAAGCTCGTCAGCACGTTGGCTGCAGAGTGAGAGAACTCTCCCTCATGTCCTCCACCCACCCCCATCCCCAATTGCTTGTCTTACAGTCTTCCTCTCTACCCTCTCTGCTACCAAGCACGGGCAGGAACATAGATGACAATAAATGCACTGAACCTAAAATTTTAGCTATTCGTGAAAACCATGAACCAAGGGTTAAAAAGGTCACAATCTTCAATCCATGACAGTGGTCCCCACAACAATAAATCATGACCTACTTAAAATCTGTGAAGTATCTCTGCAATCATTCTGCTTCTGTGCTAGGTCCAGCCTGCATTTGTGCTATCTGGAACTTGCTAAGAATCAAAGAAGTATGATTATCCGGGATGTATGTCATTCATTCAAATCATTCATTCATCTCTTCCTTTCTTGTGTATCTATCATGCATATTGAGTGTACCACTGCACAAGGCAATTTGGGAGATTAGATACAAAGACAAATAAATGGGACACGTTTCCTGCACCCATGCAGCTTACAATCTCATATGGCAGGAAATGCTGCCCAGGTTAATGTAGCAGAAAAGAAACAGCTAGAAATGGAAGGTGTCACTTTGGAAGACGGAATGTATACTTCCTGATCAAAAGAGCATCTAACTCTCCCATGCATGGGACCTATGGACGAAATGAGTGACAGCTGCACTTCTTGCCCAATGTAGATCAGAGAACAAAGAAAACCAACAACCAACCTCAAAGCAGAAAGTACTGGTGTACTAGGCTTCTCTGGAACTGATAGAGTGAATAGGGAGAAGGAAGGGGGCTGGCTATCCTGGAATTGAAAGGACTGACATGACAATTTTTTCCATAAGAGTAGAATGATCCACCTGCATGGGCAATAGCATGTACACATAACAGGAGAGGTCTGAATCCATATAACCTCAGAGTCAGGCCCCCAGCCAGGGCATGAATATTCAGTAAGATGGGCTCGCTGAGTCAGGCTTCCTGAGGACGGATGGTATAGCTTGTGGGCCAGTGCCTGGAACAGGGACCATTACATCCCTTTTCATCATAAGCCCACTTGACTGCTATGTTGGTGTGTTGCCGCAACATATGCATGGAAATGGCAAGTGTCGTAATTCACCCAGATGGCAGAGAGATGCAGAGTTGTTCCTCCTAGAGAGACAGATGTTTCACCACTGGACCATATGGCTTCCTCCTCCCTGTCTTCTCTCTCCACCAGCCCCCACCCCAACGGTGTCAGAAATAAACCACTGTTTGCAGGCAACCTCAAAGTGCTTAAAGCTTGTCTCTTTTCCTTAGCAAGTAATTAAGAACTGTGGCTGAGATGTCTCTGTTTCACAGCCCATAGGTTTGTACACATGTCAGGAGTACACATATTAAAGCTCTATTGTGTCAAACATGGAGAACTCAGAGCAGTTTTGCATTCTACCTAAATATATTCTTTTTTGGAACCTGGCCACTCTCTAGAATTATGCCTGTGCAAGACCTTACAAAGGTGGTCTTGCTCATCCTGCCACTGTCAGGCAGGACTGCCCCATCACGCTGCTCAGGCCAACTCTAAAATTCTAGGCTTAGAAGCAATCTTGAGAGAGACTACATATTCTATTGCCTGCCTTTTGCCTTTTAAAACTGACTTTATTCCTCCCCATACAAATCAGGGTCTGCTATTGGCTTCATTCCCTTTTATTCGTGATATATTAGGAATTACTCAATTCCAATTCCCTCCTGAAATTATAGCCTTCCTCTTCTGTCCTCCATAGATGAGAGTTGCTCTTTATAGCTCACCCACAACCCCTTTGCAGACCTAAAGACTGACTTTGTCCTTAATTATTATTACTGCCTTCTCTCTTATTACACAAACATATGCAAATGGGATGGTGATCAGAGAGCCTGGTTTTGCTAACAGAAGATGCCAATCCCTGAGATTAATAGGGCCACCATTCTCAAAACCTAGGTTCAAAAGCTGTGTGCCTTGGTCTCTGTTTATTTCTTCCTTTCTTTCATTTGCCTCCAACTTCCAATAAACTAGTGATTCCCATCGCTTTTTGCTTCTCTTATTTCCATTCCTACAGTTAGCATCTGAGTCCAAGGCCAAATTATCCCTTGCCCAGACTGTTGTAATGTCCTCATAGTCATTAGCCCTACCCCCAGTATTTACTCCCTCTAATCTATCCCAAATACCAGTCAGATTACTTTTCCTAATGCATACACCAACCACATCAACCTACAACCTACAATGGCTCCCCATTACTTGCCAAAGAAAGTCCAAACTCCTTAGCCTAGAATTCAAGACTCTCCAACTTCAACCAACCTCTCTAGCCTTCACTCACATTACCACCTTTCACTATTAATCCCTTATCAATCACAAAAAGTCTATTCTCTCTCTCTTTTGAACTCTCATGTTTTGTAAAATCCTATCTTAAAATATTTTTTAAAAATAAAAAAACCTCCCTTGTGTATTTATCAAATTCTACTTTATATTATGAATGTTCACCAATAGTTTTAGGAATAGTAATCAAATTAATATTACCATTACCAAAAATGTACTGTGAAATGTACTGTATGAGCTTATATTATAGTGGAGAAACAGTACATATAAAGGAGTATTGATAAGAGAGAAATGTCTTGGTCCAGAAAGCCTCAAGAATGGTGAGTGGAATCATAGGGTAATTGATTCACACTCTCTTTTTGGTAATGGTAATATTAGAGGACAGGAACTGTTTTGTTTTTGAGGTTTTTTGTGAGGCAATTGGGATTAAGTGACTTGCCCAGGGTCACACAGCTAGTAAGTGTTAAGTGTCTGAGGTCAGATTTGAACTCAGGTCCTCCTGAATCCAGGGCTGGTGCTCTATCCACTGTGCCACCTAGCTGCCCCGGACAGGAACTGTTTTAATTTTTGTCTTTGTATCCCCAACAGTTAGCACAGTGCCCAGTACGCAGTAAGCACTTAATGTATGCTTATTTATTCAGCCATTCATGTACATGCTATCATCCCAGCTAGACTACAAGCTCCTTGACAGCAAACACTATGTCTTATTCCTCTTTGTATCCTCTATCAGAGTCTAGCACAGGGCTCTGAATATAGTAGGTGCTCAAACATTATTTGTTTGATTGAACTAAAAATCTAAAAGTAAAACGGGCTGCTTTGGGAAGGTAGTAGGTTCCTTCTCACTGAAGCAAAGACTTGATGATAACAGGTATGTATTGTAGTAAGGACTCTTTTTTGGATATGGAATCTGACTAGAGGCTGATGAGATGCCTTTCAGTTCTGTAATTCTATGATCCAAGGCTCCTCCAAGCCCACATCCCAAGACTATCCAGTTCTCAATGTCTCAGAGCCATAACTTAAGCCCTAATGATTGATGCTAAGTAGCAGAATATGCCTACAGAAAGGGTCAGATTTTATAGAGATCCCCAAACAAAAAATTATGAGTATTTCCACTTAGCACCGTGCTTGGCACATAGTAGTCCCTTAATAAATGCTTGTTGACTGGTTGTTGTTGCCTTCCAGAATACCAAGTCCTATCCAAGAGGACTTTCCTATCAGTCACTAACTGATACTTAACAGAATCTAATGACCTGGGCTATACTGATACCACAAAATTGTATGGACTGTAAGGCCTGCTCTGGAATTTGGCCTATGCAGAGAGGCAGCTAAAAAAACAAAGATAGGGGTGGCTAGGTGGCGCAGTGGATAAAGCATCGGCCCTGGATTCAGAATGACCTGAGTTCAAATCTGGCCTCAGACACTTAACACTTACTAGCTGTGTGACCCTGGGCAAGTCACTTAACCCCAAATGCCTCACTAAAAAAAAAACAAAAAACAAAGATGACTGGCAAAGGAGGGGATAACCATCAACTGGGGAATGGCTGAATATGTTATGGTATATGAATAGAATAGAATACTGTTGTGCTATAAGAAATGAGCAGATCAATTTCAGAAAAACCTGGAAAGACTGACATGAACTGATGCTGAGTAAAATAAGCAGAATCAGAACATTGTACATAGTAACAGAAACGTTGTGCAATGATCAACTCTGATAGACTTAGCTCTTCTCAGCAATACAATGATCCAAGACAATTGCAAAAGACTCATGATGGAAAATGCTTTCCACATCCAGAAAAAGAACTATAGAGTCTGAATGCAGATTGAAGCATATTAGTTTCACGTTTTTGTTGGGGTTTTTTGTTTCTTCTTTCTCATGGTTTTTCCCTTTTATTCTGATTCTTTCTTCACAACATGACTAATATGGAAATATGTCTAACATGATTGTACTATATGACCTATATCAGATTGCTTCCTGTCTTGGGGAGGAGGGAGGGAAAGGAGGAAGGGAGAAAAATTTGGAACTCAAAATCTTACAAAAATGAATGTTGAAAACTATCTTTACATGTAAATTGGAAAAAATAAAATAGTATTAAGAAAAAAACAAAGATGATATTGTTGGTGGGAACAAAAATGAGGATTAAACTGCTAAGCCTAAGAACAAAGCTCACAATCTTCTTGGCGCCATATCGCAGAATTAAAGAAAATGAACAATGAAGGAGAGAAGGGAAGATAGGAAGATAGGGAAGAAGAAGGAAAAGGAGGAAGAAGAAGGAATAGGAAGAAGAAAAAGGAAAAGGGGGAGGAATAAAAGGAAGAATCAAGACTCTCCACCCCACTGTGTGCTTAGTCCCCAGGGGGGCTCAACTGGCTCCATGCTTCCTACTTGGAACCAACTCCTCATGCAATGCTTTATGTGATTCTATTGTGCAAAAACAAGATTAAAAGGGACAGATGGAACAAAGAATCAGTCTCCCTAACAAAGGTTCCTCCACTTAGTAAATTAGAGGCTCTTTCCCCCTGACACACTTTTAAAGGGAAATCTTCAATTACCATGTGCTTGCTGGACAGAACAACAAAAGAGCTGTCCAGGGACTTTATTTTAAAAGCAGCTAGGAGGCATTGAAATGGCTTCATGTAAAGAAGATACCAATCTAGTCCACATAATTTTGAGAATCCTTTATAGAGGAGTGAAGGACGTTTGAACCCTGGGGCTGTTTGAAAGGGGTATTTTTTTCCCCGTAGCCTGTGCATTTAACTTTGCCAAAAAGCTTAGCTGGGCAAACATACTGTCCTGTAAATCACACTGGAGCTGATTTACTCTCTGGCCTCCTCAGTTTATTTTCAGGGATCGTCCCTGAGAGGGAGCTGTCCCTGCTAGAAAGATTGGGGCTACCAGGCTCAGCTGCCCAGAGTAGGTGAAGTTTATAGGCTCTGGTCAGGCTGACCTCAGGTTCCAGGAGTTTTCCAGAACCCCAATGGTTGCATCTGAGCTTCCAAACAAGGATCAGTGGCTTCCCCACAGTCTACCCTATCCCCACTCTGCCCAGGAAAGAAAGAGAAGTATATCTGATGGTTTTGGCTCTTGAGGTGACATATGGTCCTGTTTGGGACCCTCCTGGAAAAGAGGTCAATGGTCTCATTCTGTCCCTGCAAAAATATGGATGATGGTGGTGGTGGTTACAATGACAACAACATTTATAAAGGCTTTAACGTTTGCAAAGCATTTTCCACATATTCTCTGCTTTGAGCCTCACAGCACCCTTCCAAGACAGGTACTATCATAGTCTCCCAATTTTACAGGTGAGGAAATGGAAAAGTTAAATGGCTTGCCCACAGTCACAGAACTAGTAAGTGTTAGAACTAGGGTCTGAACTTGGGATTTCCTGACTCCAAGACAAGCACTCTCTCCACCACACCATGCTGCAGAACCAAAATTTGACTTGGTGACAACTTGGCATTATCAGCTAATTGAAGAAATGGAGAAGTAAATTAAATCAAAGAAATGAAAACAAAAAGAGAGAACGAAGGAAGGCAACCTTTCAGAGAACACTATTGGGTAAGACATATGCATAAACATGTCCCCACACATAGACTCCTGCAGAGGGGCTTGGAATTCTCTGTCTTCTGCCTCTTCATTTAAAAACCTCAAGTGAGTAACTCCTGAGCTCATAGAAATAACTCAGTCTGCTTCTCAGATGGGGGTTATAAGAAGGGTGAGATGTTTCTCCAAGTGGCAATGGAGCATGGTCTCAGGAATTAAACTTTCTGGGCCTCAGCTTCCTTACCTATAAAATAAAGGGTTGGACTAAATGACCTCTCCCAGCCCTCTTACCTTGAAATTCAATGGTACCTATTGTAAAATAAAATCATGATTTCACATACAGTCCTCTTCTGGTCTTCTACGTATACAGAAATGTTCTTGTTTGTTCATGATTTCCTAGTTTGTGAATTTTTTTAAAAAAAGAAAATCATTTATTAAGCATTTCATCTGTGCTAAGCACAAGAAATACAAATAAATAATACCTTGTGAAGTTAAAAAAAAAAGAAATTCTATGGTCCCATGAATAACCTTGAAAGAAATAGGTATTTGGGCAAAGGATATGAACAGGTCTCAAAAGGAAGAATTGTAAAAGACTGGCAATATGAAAGAATGCTCCAAATCACTAATAATAAGAGAACTGCAAATCAAAACACCTGCAAGGCTTGACTTTACATCCAGCAAATTAGCAAAGATGACAAAAGATAGGAATAATCAATATTACAGAGATTGTGGAAAGACAGGCATTGTTGGTGGAGCCAACCATTCTGGAAATCAATATGGAATTTTACAAATAAAGTGGCTAAAATGGCTAGACCTTTTGACCCAGAGATTCACTGCCAGGCATATATCCCAGGAAAGTCACTGACAAAAAGAAAGGCTTCATAATACACTAGAATATTTATTTTGTATGGCAGCAAAGGTTTAGAAACAAAGTAGATCCCCACTGATACCAAGTAAACTGTAGCACATGAATGTAATAGAGTATTGCTGTGTTGTAATAAATTATTAGCATGCTGAATATGGAGAATCATGGAAAGACAAACTGATGCAAAATAAGATAAGCAGAGCAAAAAAAATATATGCAATGACTATAACTATGTAAATGGTAAAAAGTACCACCACAAAACATGCAAAACTGAAATGATAAAAGATAAGCCTGGCCCAAAGGAAGAGAGGTATGTGAAGATATCACCTCTATTTCCACAGACCCAACCCCTACACCTTTGCAAAGTTGGTGAGCCCAAAGGTGTGGAACACTGCATGTAACATCAAGAATGTTCAATGTGTCATTCACTTTTATTGAACTTTTCCTCCCTCTTCCACCTCTTTTTCTTAAAAAAAAAAATCCTTGTTGTCAAGGGATAGGTCTCATGGAAGAGGGCGAGGGGATAGCAGAGGGGAGGAATACAGAGGGAAATTCAGGCAATGTAAAAACAAAGGAGACAATAAAATACATTCAAAACTCTAATTTGAAAATGTTTGTACAAATTTTTAAAAAGAAAAATGTGAAAAAATATATAACCTGGAAGAACTTGACATGTCGGTTCCTTCCAAGGGAAGAAGGAAACATCAGAGACTGAGCTCCTGGATACTTTGATCTGCCCATCAGAGACTCCTGGGAATGTGTTTAGCCGCCTCTGGGAAAGGTTCCCAGCACTCAATGCAGCCTTAGGACTGGCCCATTACTTGGGAGCCAAGCAGATCACGTGGGATAGCAAGAGGACCTGGCCTGGAATGAGAACTACACTGGAATGTGGCTCCTGAAAGGACCAGAATGACAACAAGGCCACCACCTTGTACACACGTGATGCTTTAGTTTTCTAAGTATCTTCGCATAGACAGTATCAAAACCACCCTGTAAAACATGCAGGGCAGTTGCTATTGTCCTTATTAGAAAAGTAGCATCCAGAGAGATGTACATGATATGCCTAAGATTACTGTTAATAGAATCAGAGAATCAGAAGCATTTGAACTGGGAGATAACAATGGGGACCAAGAGATCTAATGAGGGCATCTGCTTCTCTCTGCTCCCCCCAACTTCATTTGTAAGTGGGATATCTAATTGAACAACTATTTATTAATCACCTACTATGCAAAGCAGCTAGATGGTACAGTAGATAGAGCTCTGGGCCTAGGGTCAAGAAGACTTGAGCTCAGATCCTGCTTAAGATACTTCCTGGTTGCATGACCCTGGTCGAGTCACTTAACCTCTGTCTCAGTTTACTCAATTGTAAAATGTGGACATAATGAGATAATTTTCTATAAAACACTTAGCACAGTGTCTGGTACAAAGTAGGCATTTAATAAATGCTTATTCCACCCCTCCTCTCTTTCTCCCATGTACAGGGTCAAGAATACCTTCAATAACTTTCTTCAGCATCCCTAACAAACTGTCATGTAACCTTCAGTGAAGAGACTCTAGTAAGACCCCACTGTGGCAGAGCAATGTGAATTCCAGGAGTCTTATTACCCATGACAATTTCCCAATGAGTATGTCCCTGGGACATGTGTACTATGCACCAGGATATTCTCTAAACTGCCTACAATCTTAATCACACAAAAGGACTATATCAGAACAATTTTGTTGCAAAGTCAAGGTCAAAGACACTGTGGTCCTTGACAATGCCTTCTGATCCCTTTCCTGTTCCTAGTCCCCCTAGTGTTAATGTCACAGGAAGACCTTGCCACACTGATTAACCAAGCACAAGCATATTGTGCCCTGTACCTTGCTAGTTGGTAGAAAAACAAATACAAAAGTGCCACAATCCCTACCCTCCCAGTCCTGGATCTGTCACTTACTAGCTATGTGGCCTTCAACAGATCATCTGATCTCTCCGGGCTCATCTTCTTCACCTCTAAAGTAGGGAGCTGACATTATCCCCCTTGCTGGCAGAGTTCAAGACTGGACCTCGGGTCTCCTTATTCCTAGACCAAGGTTTTCTCTACCATAAAACACTGAGAGACCTTTGAAAACAATCAAATGCTCCGATAAGGGAGCAAACATGTGGGGAGGGAAGAGAGAGAACCTGAACAGTTATTTTGTGGGTGAAAATCACTGTTTAATCAAAGAAAGAGCCATTAGGGAAGACTTCAGCTAAGAGCTGCCCAACCTACAGCGATGCTCATTAATTGCAGGGCTTCTGAATGTCGACAAAGGTCAGGAGGAAGGAATAAAGCATCAAGCAGTGGCTTGCACAGAAACCTTTCATCCACGTGTTTTTGATCCTAAACTTCCTTTTCATTATCTTCCTGACTATGGCTTATTCTGCCTTGGGAAAAAAATAAACTGCTCCTGCCTGAATGGAGTCTCCTCCTAAGATCTCCGTTCAAGGGAGGTGGAATGGCTCCCTCTTCCCCTCTCTCTTCACATAGGGGGACACAAGCAAGCTCATTCAGAAGCTCCAAGCAAGGAATGGCCTGCTGGTGCATTAAGGGCAGGTGCATTGTCTCCAGAAGGCCACTGTATGGAAAAGCTCTCTATATCATCTAGTTAAGCAAGCCTCTCATCCCATCCCCTAGCAGATCGACATGCATTGATTTACTGTTACCTCTCAGGGTCATGATAGGGTTAAAAAGTAAGGCCAGAAGTTCAACAAGGTGAGGAAGATGGCAAAATGGACCATAGGAATCTAAAGACTGAGAGGTGGAAATGGGGTAGAGATAATCGAGGCCAAGTTCTTCATTTTGCAAATGAAGACTTCATTTTAAAATGGTGAAGAGACTTGCCCAAGAGTTCAGAGGCACTAAGAGGCAGAGCTAAGATTTTCTGGCTCCAAATACAGGACTTGACCTATTCTACAGCATGGCAAGAAGCCCTGGGTAGAAGTTAGGGATTGGCATAAGGGCACAGGTCAGGCTTTCAATGCTGCAGCATCTGAACTCTGTCACTGTGATGATGCCTGGGGGTGGGAGAGTGAAGAGGTGAAGGTGAGCATCAAGAGGGGTTTCAGGAGCAGGAGCAGGATGTTCAGTCAACTAGTCTTTATTGTGCACCTACTGCATGCCCACTCTTGTATTAGGCACCAAAGACATGAGGCAGTACAAAAGAGAAGAAACGATCAGTCAATACGCATTTTATTAAGCATTTACGGTGTGTCACACAGAAAATGGATCTGTCACATCAGTGTGTTGTTGTTGTTGTTGTTGTTGTTCAGTCTTTCCTGATTCACTGTAACCCCATTTGGGGTTTTCCTGGCAAAGATACCAGAGGGGTTTGCCATTTCCTTCTCCAGCTCATTTTACAGATGAGGAAACTGAAGTCAACAGGGTGAAGTGACTTGCTCAGGGTCACACAGCTAGTAAGTGTCTCTGGCCAGATTTGAACTCAAGAAGATGAGACTTCCTGACTTTAGACACAGCACTCTATCCACAGAGTTCCTTAGCTGCCCCACTACTAGCTATGTGACCTTCAGCAAATCATTTAACCTCTCTGGGCTCATTTTTTCATCATTAAAATAGAGGTAATAATACCTGCACTGCCTATATAACAAGGTAAGTATAAAGGTCAAACGCAATAGCAAATATAAAGTTTTTTGAAAACTAAAGTTAACCACAAATAGTAGTAGTAATAGACAGGGCAGCTGGATAGAACACTGGGCCTGGAGACCTGAGTTCAAATTTGGCCTCAGTCACTTACTAACCGTGCTAGACACCTGGACAAGTCCCATAAACCTGTTTGCTTCAGTTTCCTCATCTATAAAATGAGCTGGAGAAGGAAAGGGCAAATCACTCCAGTGGTTCTTTGCCAAAAAAAACCCAAAAAGGGATCCCAACGGGTCAAATATGATTGAAATAACAACGACGATGACAAAAAAGTAGTCACAAAAGTACAAACATAAAAAATGATCCTCCCCTCAAGGAGTTAATATTTCATCTGGAAAGATGAGATTAAAAATATGATAAAGGGTAGTATATGATCAGTGCCCAATAAGGGGTAGAAACAATAAGTTCCATTTTAGCTGGGAGAATGAGGGAATGTAAGCTCCTTGAGGGCAGGACTGCTTCACTTTTAGTTTTCAATTTTAGGTTCCTAGTGTCTGTTACATACTAAGTGCTTGACAAAAAAAAAAAAAAAACACCTTGTTGATCGATTTCTTGATTGATTGAGGGCTAAGGTGATCAGAGGCGGCAACACATGAGTTGGCTTTGAAAGATGGTCAGGATTCAAGTAAACAAAGAGCAGGGAAAGCCAAAGTCAGTCTCCTCCCATGGCATGCCCTGACCAGGGAGCACCTGGGAGCTGGACATTACATAACTACTCAATTGCTTTTGACAACAGCAACGACTTTCACTCACAGGCTCTGGCAGCCTTCTGGAGCTGGGTAGGAGAGATTTAATTACGGAGTACAGCTTGCAATTTAAAAATTGCCACCTTTTTCCTTCCATGGCAGAGTCAGCTCATAGATGTGTTCTGATACTCAAGGTAAGGGTGAGCAGGAGAGCAAAAAGCTCAGTTAGCAAAACCCACCCAAAGCTACTCCCATTTTCTCCTGCCCCTTTGTAACTGACTTTGGCCTTTTTGTGTGTTATCCCAAAGACAGAGGCCAAATTTATTTCTGTTTATTTTGGGTCTGGACCAGTCATTCCATCAATGTGGAAAATCCTAGTGTGAGAACTCCCTTCACAAGATGAGCCAGCACAGTAAGGTGAAAAGAGTATTAGCCCTAGAGTCAAAGGACCTTCGTTCATATCCCACTGGAAGTGATTAATCTGCCCAAGGATGACCTTGGGCAAGCTAAGGCTTCCTTGGGTCTTAGTTTCCTCATCTGTAAAATGAGAGGGTTGAACTACATCATCTCTGGGGTTCCATCTAGCTCTTGACTTGACTTGTTTGTTGGCTTGACTTTCCAAATGGGTTCATGTGCAAAATCTAAAAGAAAACCCAAAAATCACTTCCTTCTCCCAAACACAATGCTCTACTTCTGTACAGTTATGCAGCTTTACTGTATTTTAGTCTTTAAAAAGTGTCTGGGAGGCAGCTAGGTGGTGCAGTGGATAAAGCACCAGCCCTGGATTCAGGAGTACCTGAGTTCAAATCCAGCCTCAGACACTTGATACTTAGTAGCTGTGTGACCCTGGGCAAGGCACTTAACCCTCATTGCCCCACAAAAGGAGGAGGAGGAGGAGGCACTGAGCCAAGCCCTAGGATGGAATTGGTCCTCAGAAAAATTCTGCATCAGCAGAGTTTGTCTTTGTCACCTTCTCTTTACCCATTTTCAAAGCTTCTCATCTCCTTGCCAGAATCAGAAGACGTGAGTTTGAATCCTAGCTCTGCCACTGACTACCTATCTATATGACCCAAACAAGACATTGAATGTCTCTGGACCTCAGTATACCCAGATGTAAAATGAGAGGATTGGACTTCATTATCTCTAAAATCCTTTCTGGCTCTAAAGTAGATGAAATCTACAACTATGGGGTTAACTCTCCCATGGTATTTCTGTTCTAAAGAAGACAGAAAACTCCTTAAAGACAGGGAATATTTCTTTTCTTCCTTTGGGCCCCTAGTACCTACCAGTGCCTTCCACATTAGAGACAACTGAGAAATGTTTGCTGTGTTTGCTACATTACATACAAGTGTGCATTTGTCATCAAATTGTTCTATATTTATCTGCTTGTCTTCTCTGATGAGGTAGGAAGCACCTTGGGGGTGAGCACCAAGTCTCATTCATCTCTAGTTTTCCCTGTGGTAACTAACACGGAGCTGAGTTCACAGAAGAAGTTCAAGAAATACTCGTTGACTTGACTCATTTCTACCCCAAACTCCTATCACCCTCGACTTCTACTTGCCTTGACATTAGCACCTTTTAAATAGATACAACCATGTATCTTATGATGCCCCCTACTCCCAATCCTTTGCTTCTAACTTTCCCTTCACTCCCCACCAGGGCCAGCCCGCCATCCATTATGGCACACTGCCTGAGTTAGGCAGAGAACATGCCTGGCACCTTCATCTCTTCCCTTCCCACCCCCGCCACCTTTTCAGCTCCTTTCTATGTGTTGTCTTCCCCCACAAAAACTTAAGCTCCCTGAGGGCAGGGTCTGTCTGTCTGTCTGTTTTTATTTGTATTCTCAGAGCTTAGCATAGAGCTTGGCACACAGGGAGCACTTAATAAAAATGATTCGCTTGTTGGCCTGACTTTCAAAATAGGTTCATGTGTTCAATCTCCTAAACCAACCAAACAAACAAAAAACAAGAAGCCCTCCTTCTCCCAAAAACAGTCTTGTAGCTGGCTTTCCTCAGCTAAGCAGCTTGGGTCAGCCAGTTCTGCACACAGTAGCAACACCAGACACTATAAATGTTGTACATTGAGAGGTCTGAACTGGCCTCCCCAATACGCAAGCCTGATATTATGAGGCAGGGATACTTAGCACATCTGCAGAGTTGTCTGGCTTTAAAGGGTTTAATCAACATTACCTAAGGAAAATGATCAGAGGTGTTTGGCATTCCTTTCTTAAGTCCCCCTTGCTGACATCTGAGTTACCTCTTATAATTTTCCAAGGGCCATAACTCTGCACTCTTGTGGGGGAAAGTATTCCCATCCATCTTGCCTCTGGCTCTATGAATCTAATATAATACATCCAACCTGAATCACTATATGCCTGAGGGGGGAAAGGAAAAGGGAAAAAGCAAAGTGGGGAGGGGGGCCCTACCAGAACCTGAGCTGCCTGGGCCCCATTCCCCACCCAACCCACATCTAGTAGAGCCAGGAATGTCTGCTCTTGCCTCCATTACGCACAGAAATAGGAGACACATCCTCTCTGCTGGCTCAGCTCTCCACTGCTCTGTAATTTTTTGCATTTTTTTTTTTTGCTGCAAAACTAACCCTATCCAACCCATTTGTTCTAGTGGTTTTTTTCATTCATCCCCATAATGCAATTAGGATTGAGTTTCTCCAGCATTAGGGGAGATTTAACAACAGTGGGGAAAATTGTCATTTTGTTCCCAAACATCAACACGCCTACACTCACCCAATCTGGAGTCTCTCTGGTGTCTGCTCCACCTATTTGAATGGCAGTGAGAATGTTAACAGGCAAAGTCTTGCTCCAGATTAAGAGGCAGGAGGAGCTTTGGTGGGGAGAAGGGGGGACTTCTTTCATTCATGAGCCTGGTTGTTCTAACCCCAATACTGAGAAGACTGTGACATTAAACTGCATCTCAAGGCCAGGATCTCTTCGAAAATAGGGACTTTCCAGGAGCAAGCTGGGGGTGGGGAGGAAAGACTAGGACTTTCTTGAATAACGAAATGGTAAAACAGGCAGGGACACCTTGGAAATCATCTTTCCCAAACCCCCTCGTTTTGGTCCCAAGATCTTTTTGGAAATGGACCTGAGGCTCTCCTCTGGGTTTCTTGCCTATTTGTCCAGTGCTATCTTCACCACTCAAGGCTATTCTCAGGAAAGAGACATACATGTACTAGAAAACCAGACTCCAGAATAGGATGTGAAAAACTGTGGCCTAGCAGAAAGAATAGAATCAGGAAATAGGTTCAAATCACAGTGCCACCATTTCCTGGGGGAACCTGGGGCAAATCACGTAACTTCTCTGAGTGTCACCAGACTGGGTGACTTCTCTGGTCCTGTTTGGCTATGAATCATGTGACCCTAGAGCTAACCCAAAGGGAAATGGTGACGTCAACAATGTTTGTCTGTGGCACGTGACCCCTTTTGCCATGAACCCAGCATTGGAGACCTGCAGCTCCCCACACTCCACACCTGCACATTTTCCATCTATTCACTTGCCCCCTCCCCCTGCCATCAAAGCTTAACTGTTGTTGGTTTTTTCCCCCAATCTGTCCTGTAGTTATGTTCTTTACTGTGTTCACAGCAGATATTGGGTTATTAATCTGATAAACTAAGCCATATTAATGTGTTCCCTACATATCACATCCTCCCAGATAATACAATGCCTTAGTCCATGTAAAATTAATTTGTCTCCAATAGATCCCTAAGAAATGACTCCAAAGGGGAAAATCTCAGGTTCAGTAACAGACAGAATCTACTCTCGCTCATGGGCAGATGCATTACACATAGGTACATGATATTATGTAGGTGGCTGCTGACTTCAATCATGGATAAGCCCTGCAATTCATCCAATTACCCTGGGTCTTCTTGCATGACAGATCGACTCCTCCCCCACCCCTCTAATCAGGCAAAGAGCAATCTTCCCCTACGTACGGATGCAGACGTCTCCACTCTCGTAGTATCCTGGGCAGCACTGGGATCTCCGTCGGTACATGGTCCTGAGGCCTCTTCGATACGCAGTCTTATAACTTATTCTAAATCACAAGATAGAAAGCCACTTGAAAATATTGAAAATCAATCACTCCTGTTAGAATTATATTTGTGTTAAGCTATAGCGAGGATGCCATTCAATAATTACTTTAAAATGCATGGAGGCTTCTGATGTGAAGGAACACAATAAAACAAAATCAATAGGGAAATCTTGACACTAGCAATATTGAGTGTATTAGAGACGCAGCATCAGCTAATGCCTGCCAACTTTCCCTCACAGACCAGAGTGATTCTTAAGCATGTTCTTGCAGTCCTGGAGAAGAGATCTTGGGTAATTTGGAGGCTATCTCTAGCCTTGAGGTAACAAGGCTGAGCAGGGAACCAGAGCATAGAGCTGGAAGGGGCCTTAGAAAGGTGAGATAATAGGATTTAGTGCTGGAAAGGCTCTTAGAGATCATCTAGGCCAACCCCATCACTTGACAAAAGACAAAACTGAAGCCCAGACAAGTGAAGTGAATTGCCCCAGGGACCAGAGATAGTAAGTGGCCTAGCTGAAACTTAAAAGCAGGTCTTCCAATTCCAAGTCTAGCATTCCTTCCACTCCCTATCTGGTCATTGTCTCCTCAGTGCCCCTTGTCAATGGCAAGCCTGGGATGGACAGATGATTAGATTAACTCATTTCATCATTCCTATTGTCCTGTTGTCCCTCTGGTGTTTCTACCCTGAGGGAAGGGAGGAAAAGCATCCAAAGAAACATGTTCTCTCCCATAAGAGCCACTCAGAATTGATACATTTTTTTTTTTCTGCCAAGAAAAGCTAAGGGCTATAGTCTCTCTCTTTGATTAACACTGTCCCTGCCTTTCAGAACCAGAAGGGACCTAGAGATCCCTTTGTCCAACTCTTTCACTTCACAGCAGATACCAAGGTGGGGGTGTGGGAATAGGAAGGTTGGGGAAAAACTTGTCTGAGATCACATAGTAAGCAAGTTAGTGTTTTCATCAATCCTTGATTATCCACTCTCACCAAGGGGAGCAGTAACATGCATAATACACAACAGCAGACAATCCCAAAGTCATTCCCATTGGGTCTTGGCAGGAAGACAGAAACAAAGAGGACATGATGCTACATATTAACTTACTTAACTTACTTTCCCAAAGATCACAGTTTCTGACTACTATAGTTCAGAAATGTGCAACAGGAAGTCAACCTAGGATTAAATATTTGCCACCAAAGATACATATGAAATAATCCATACAGGGGTTGATAGGTTGGATACAAAGAGTGTTGAGTCTACACATGAGTATGCAGTGAGGTCCTATGCAACCCTGGGTCCCAGATATAGAGACTATGCAACAAGGGACCTATACAATGATGATGGGTTCGAGGGCCTAAAACCTGGCACTTTACAAATAACCTCAACTTCATGTTGCTCAGAAGAGGTGACCAGTGATGGACATCCCAACATAACAGTAACATCTCCATTGGAGTTCAAGTTCACCAAAAGCCTCCATTTCTGGCACAGTTCTGGTCAATGTTTTTATTAGTGAATTTTATTCATTCATCCTGACAAGATTTGCTTGTTGAATGAATGTGATCACTGATTTTTAGAAAATTTTATACTGAATGATAGAAGCAAAATCCAAAATGATTTGGGTAGATCATACCAGTGAACAATCAAGATAAATGCAAAGACTTAGAACAAAAACAAAATCTACTGCATGAGTGTGGATGTGAGAGATGTGGCTCAAAAGTAGCCATGAAAAAGACCTAAGGACTTGAATGGATTGCAGGTTTAATATGAGTCACTAGTATAATACAGCAGCCAAAAAAGCTAATAGCATCTTAGACTGCAGTAAATTAGTTACCTGTAATGTTTATGGTGACCAAAGTGATAGTTCTGCTGTATGTAGGAGGCAACTTGGAGTAACAATAAAGAATATACTAGATTTGAAGTCAAGAAAGACTTGGGTTCAGGGGCAGCTAGGTGGCACAGTGGATAGAGGACCAGCCCTGGAGTCAGGAGTACCTGAGTTCAAATCCGGCCTCCGACACTTAACACTTACTAGCTGTGTGACCCTGGGCAAGTCACTTAACCCCAATTGCCTCACTAAAAAAAAAGAAAGAAAGAAAGAAAGACAGACTTGGGTTCAAATCCCACCGACATTTATGAGTTATATGACCATGGACAATACACTTAAATGCTCTGAACCTCAGTTTCCTTATCTATAAGATGGGGATAACTACCTCACAGGGTTGTTGTAAGGGTCAAATGAAAAAACATGTAAAGCACACCCTCAGCTTTGCAAAATTTCGGGTTCTACAAAAATGTTAGCTAGTTATTGTTATCCCTACTGCAACTGCTACTGTTACTCTGACTCTTCCCTCATCAGACCACATCTAGAATGTTATGTCCAGTTCTAGGAACCACATTTTCGAAGGGACATTGACAAACTGGAACAAGCACAGAGGTTGACAAGGTTGGTAGAAGAACCCAAAATCATGCCTTAAGGGATCAGTGGAAGGAACTAGAGATGCTTAATGTAGAGAAGAGATCACTGGACAGAGAGAAAAGGGGTAGAGATGAGAGGAGGCTTCAAGTACTTAAAAGGATATCACAACAGAAGGTAAATTTACTTGTCCTATTTGGCCCTGGGTGGCAGAACTAGAATCAATGGGTGGAAGTTACAGGGAGGGCAGATTTCAACTTAAAAAATCTCATAATTAGCCCCAAACGGAATGGACCATTTTGCTGGTGGTTAACAAGTTCTCTCAAGCTGGAGAAGTATTCAAGTAAAGGCTGGAAGACACCTTGCCAGGGATAGTGGGATCCATGATCTGGTAGGAGTTCAAGGAGGTAACTTCTGATTCTCTGCACCTTCTTCTTCCCAGGGGTCTGTTCTCTTGGTAAGATTATCCTGCCGAGCTCACAGTCTGTCCATGAAATTATCAGCTCAGCAAACCCCACTTGACCATGCCCATGGGTCAGGAGATGATAATATTACCAATTTAGCTGAGGAGGCTAGACACCATTATTGGCCAGTGGCCATACTTGGCTAAACAGTCATAGCTGAGGTCCTCACTCCTTGGCCCTCCCCATAAAAGCTGAATCATCTCCCCTCCATTTAAAAACTTTTCCCTTTATGACAAATGACAGCATTTGTGTCCCCTAGGAAATCTGTGATATTTGGGGATGTCATAAGATAAGGTCATTCTACTTTATCAAAAACCCATAAGAGGAGGTGCCCTGGTTTGAAAGCCAAGTCTGGCTTCCTAGTACAGGCGGAGAGTTCCCAGGGGTCTTTGGGGAAGCTACATAAGCACCTGACTGGCAGGGGGAGTCTTATAATTGAAAGCATACTCTAGAGGTCATCTGGTCTATTCCCTTGCCTCCAAACAAGTTATGTCTCAGCCACCTTCACAGGAAGATTCCAGGCTCTGACTAAAAGGCCTTTACTCAGCTTGTGGCAGAACGGAGAGTGATGCACTTGGAATCAGGAAAACTTTAGTCTGAATCCTGTCTCAGACACCAGATGTGTGACCCTGGGAAAGTCCCTGAAGCTCTCTGCCTCAGCTTCATCATGGGGATGATGACAATAGCATCTATTTCACAAGGTTGCTATTATGAGGACTTCTCCTGAAGGAGAGTCCAAGGCCTCAGGAGAGCTTTCCCTTTTCCTTTAGGAGGTAGACTGGGGGGCGAGGGGCAGCTAGGTGGTGCAGTTGATACAGCAATGGCCTTGGATTCAGGAGGACCTGAGTTCAAATCCAGCCTCAGACACTTGACAATTACTAGCTGTGTGACCCTAGGCAAGTCACTTAACCCTCACTGCCCTGCAAAAAAAAAAAAAATAACAACAAAAAAAAAGAAGGTAGACTGGGAGTTTCCTTTGCCTCCCAACTCGAAGTGGAGGGGGCTGCAAGTTTGGTTCTCTGCCGACTCTTGGGTGAAGGATGCCATATTAAAACACGACCGTCTGCATTTAAGCAAATTGATGACATCGCTGTCAGTGTGCATGCTCTGGGTCATCAGGAAAGCTGCAAGGCAACTCAATAATCCTGCAAAATAATTCATTTTCCAGGAACATAGCCTATTTTAATAAGCAGCCGCTCCCTTGCTGGGTGCCAGAGGTGATGAATGGGTAGCCCTGGTATCAGAGCAATGGATAGAGCAGTGCCACACATTCCTTGTCGCAGAGACGAGGCAGTGAGATCTCTGCCAGCTTCAGCTCTAGGACCAGGACCTGATTATTTCTGAAATAAAGAGCAGGCCAGCCACTCTATCCATGTTTGCAGCTGGCAAAGAACACACAACCATAGCCCATCAGAGATTGGAAGGGAATTCAGAGGTCATCTCCTCTAGCCCTCTCATTTCACAAATGTGGAGGCTGACGCCCAAAGAGAAGTGACTTGTCCAGGGTCACGCAAGTTAGCACAAGGGTTGGGACTAGAAACCCAAGTATCATGTTTTCAGTCTGGGCTTGTTGTCTTTTCCCCACCATATCATGCTATTTACTATATTAGGGAAAGGGTACAACTTCCTCTCCCCAATGAAATTCAGTATCTTCTCTGCAATGTTTAGTCTGAGCTTTGCCTAGAGCAAAGGGGGCAGACTCACTAGAGGCAGGCAGCAAGGACCCATAAGCCTCCACGGTGTGGCCTCAACCAAATTAAAATATAATTGATGCACAAGTATAATCTATATCTGATTGCTTAATTCCTCAGGGAGGTGGGAGGGGAGGGAGTGAAGGAGGGATAGAATTTAGAACCCAAAATGTTTACTGTTATTTAAAAAATAAATGTAACTGAGAAACATTTAACAAAATAAATAAAAATACAGTGCAACATAGATAATTTTAGTTTGTAATTTTCTAAGCCAATATGTGGCCAGTAGGGATCTGTTTCTATTTGAGTTTGACAGCACTGGCCTAGAACACTGAAATTTTAAATGACTTGTCCAGGGTCACACAGCCAGTAGGCATCAGGAACCCAAGTCTTTCTGACTATGAAGTGATCTCTACCATTGGCCCTCTTTCCGTGAAACATTCCTTTCTCCTCATGCCAGAGTCTCCCATTAAACTGTGAGGTCATGATTTTCCTTGTAAACTCAATATATAATTTCCTGGTCACCAGGTAGATCTCTAGTCCTGCAACTGTCTGAGGATTCACTCTCCCTGTTCCCTGTGGTGGTTCAGAATGTCCAAGAGAGTCCAGTAGATTGCCCTGAAATACCATCAGATTCTCTGTGGGCAATTTCATCTTCAGGTGTGGGATTGTTAAAATCTGCCATCCTTCTTACTACTGAGGTTAAGGGAAGGTCCCCGCCATCCATTCCTCAATATCCTTTGTCAAGTGAGGCCGTGGAAGGCATTTCATTATTGCCTCTCTGAGAGAACAAGGTATTATTGTTCCATGTATTAATTACCCACCACAGAAGTCAGATCTCTAATGACTTAACCACAATGCCTTTCACTTCCTATGTTCCCAGTATTGCCTTCGTTCATCCTGGAAAGAGACTCAGGAAGGGGTTGTAGTTTGATGCAGTTGCCTAAATCTCTGGGAAACTAATTCCCAACTTGACTTCCCCTGGCTAGGGATTTCAAGCCTCATGCTTGTCCCCATAGAGAATACCACTAATTGATAACTGCAAAATCCTTTTAGAGTTTTCAGAGTGCTTCTACATCTTTGTTTTTTATCTCATATGAAATTTAGCACAGCTTTTGTAAGACAGGAGGAAAGGAAATGATTATTGTTCCTCATTTTACAGGGGAAGAAAGCCCAGAGGTGAAGGACCTGCCCAAAGTCCCATAACAAGGTCACAGCCTGCCCTCATTATCTCACCCCTGCCCAAGGCCTGAATTCTTCCCTGACACTATGCTCTCCACCTACGGGTCCTGATTTCCCTCCCTCCCCCTCTCTCCTCCCCACCCCTTTTTCTGTGATGTGACATGTTAAAGGTCAAGGTCAGGTCCAAGGTCCAGATGCTTATGAAGGCCCAGTAGTTTATGAAGAATTCTTCATCTGAGGATGGTACTCACCGATGCCTCGTACACTTAAACCAGTTGAGAATGTCTGTACATCTTGTATAGTAGATCTGGTCGAAAGGGTGGGCATAGGATTCCTGAACTGTCACAGCATAGCTAAGGGACAGAAGAGAGAAAGAGAGAGAGATGGAGATGCATTATCACCCGGGGGCTTTGGTAGTTTTTAGTACTGGCAAACCCTCCTCGAGCTAACCAGGTGCATAACTGAGAGGCCTCACCAACATCACAGAATGGGCCAAGGCCAAGACTACCATCCTTCCTTGCTCATACAAACATGTATTCCCCAGACTCAGGGAAAGGGGAGCCCTAAAACCAGATATTCCCCGTCCAGATTACTCCAAGAACATATGCTCCATCTCCCTCTCAGAGATACTGACCTGGCTCATTTCCTGAAATAACAAATTAGTTCACTGATTCATTCATTTATTAATTAATTTTCAATTACTTCAGTTTAAAAAATTATTAAGCACCTACTATGTGCAAATACTATATGCAAATTTTAGATGAGCTTCTGCTCCTGAATGAGTCACAGAAGTCATACATTAGGGCTTTTTATTTGCAAGTATATATACTTTGTGTGAGGAAGGCCTTGTGCTAGGTCCTGTGGGAGATACAAAACATTACACATATAGTGCTGCCCTCCAGGAGTTTGCATTCTAAAAGGAGAGAGAAGGCTCATGAATTAATTCCAACTCTCTACAAACAGCTGCCTAGGGGGCTCTTCCCCTAACCTCACAACTTCATGCCCCTTGAGCCCCAAAAGCCGAGGGAAGCATGACTGTCTCAAGAGGGATGAGGAGGAGGAGAGACGGTTCAGGAAGGAGAATCATCCTAAGGTTGTGGGTATGGACTCCATCTCAACTCTGTGGCTGGGTAGCTAATGTTGCTTGTATATCAAAATGCTAATGAGGGTCCAGATTAATTTAACAGAGCCAGGCTTTACCAGCCCAGGGAGGTCTTTACACTGTGTTTTATGATGGAGGGGCATAATTACCGAGGCTCCCGTCTGGAACACTAATCCAACTGGGGAATTCTTCCTAAGGGGTCTCTAGGGGCTAGGGTGTGTATTTTTTAAATTACACAGATTTAATCTTCACGTAATGGCAATGGAGCTGAGCCAAGAACAGACTGCAACTGGAAACATTAGGAACTCGAGTGGGGTCCCAGGACCGATAGTGTTAGGCTCTTCACACAGTTCATAGGATCAAATTTTGAGCTGGAAGGAACTGCAGAGATTTTCTCATCCAACTCCTTCATTTTACAGATCAGTAAACTGAGCCTTGTTGGGGGGAGAAACATCTTGTCCAAGGTCACCAAAGTATTAGAAAGAAAAGTCAAGATAAGCACCCAGAATTCTTTTTTTTGGGGGGGGGGCAATGTGACTTGTGCAGGGTCACACAGCTAGTAAGTGTCAAGTGTCTGAGGTCAGATTTGAACTCAGGTCCTCCTGAATCCAGGGCAGGTGCTTTATCCACTGCACCACCTAGCTGCCCCAACACCCAGAACTCTTAAATCCAAAACCCAGACCTCCTTCTACTTTGTGTATAGTGGGAGTGGAATGGGGGTGTACACATAAAAACTTGGGTTACCTCTCTATCAGTCACAGAGGCAGAGGCAGAGCCAAGATGGGGGAGCCTGGATAACCAAGTCCAACAGAGAAACCTCAAACCTGATTTGTACCAAGAGGTTCAGCCTTCTCTTCCCTGAACCAAAGTCCTCCCCTAGACTGATGACCAATTTAGGCTTGAAATAACATTGCACTCGAGACCTAGTCTGGGCTGTGCTGCCATCCTGGTTTTCTATGACATAAAGCTAAAGGGAATTTAGAGACCGTCTAATCCATTTCCCTCATTTTAGAGTCAGTCAACAAACGCTTTTAAGCACATCCCATGTCACTATGCTAAGAACTGGGATTTTTAAAAAGGCAAAAACTAGTCTCTGCTCTCAAAAAGCTCACAGTGAAAAAAACTGCAGGTAGAGAACTAAAGACTCTTGTGCATGGTCAAATCACACAATTAGCGGGCCAGGATTTGAACCCAGGTCTTCTGATACCCAATTTGGTGTTCTTTCCCCCAACCCATGCCATGCTGCCTTTGTTCTGCATCAAAGATTTGGTAACTACAAAGGCTTGGTTCAAGTATCTACTGCAGTGGAAGGTGTTCTCTGTCTCAGAGGGAAAAGAGCACTTATTCCCTTCATGATTCAACAACAGCGATGAGATACATATTTGAGTTTACTTTGGAAGAAGGGCAGGGGGCAAAAGAGAAAAGAAAGAAGACCTGAATGAGTCCATAAAGTAGATGATCAGCCTCTGTCTAAGCAAGTGCAGGCTGGTGAGGATGGGAGCCAAGGCAGCACTAGCTCTTACTCCTCCCCCAACATTCCTCGGGGCCTGAGGGCCATCACACTACTAAGGCCAGAGGACCTGAAGGGACAGGCCAGGCATTGTCCCTCTTGAGCAACGGCTTCTTTGCCAAGTCTCAAGAGTTCAGGAGGTCCCCCGGATAGCTCAGCCTGCCTGCCCTCCCTCTCCCCAATGGGCTGGGGGCTTCCTGGGGGCTGCATTCTTCCTGAGGCTCACTGTGCCAGTGAGACGGTGACAGCAACAAAACTCTGCTCCCCTTGTATAGCACGATTCCTCCACCAGGGCCCTCATTTTCACTTTATTTATTTGCCTTACCAACATCCATTGTCCTAGTCAGCACAGCTCATCAATTTGGAGATTTAATTTGGGTTTCTCCTTGATTTATTACTATTACTAATAATAGCAGCCCACATGTCTATAGCACATTACAGTTTATAATGTAATTTCCCCTAAATATCCTTAGGATATAAGCAACATTTTTGTCAAGGGGTGAGACAGAGAGGGGGAGGAGGGAAGAGGAGAGATCTGCAGTGAAGAGAACTCCTGGTTTAGAAAATCCCTTCACTGATACAAATCAGCCATTCCCTGTATCTTATAATTTAGGAAGTTTTGGGGGGTGCTGATAAGATAAGTGACTCATACTTTGGGCATATAGATCTACTTTATGTCAGAAATGTAGGTTTTGGGGCAGCTAGGTGGCACAGTGGATAGAGCACCGGCCCTGGAGTCAGGAAGACCTGAGTTCAAATCCAGCCTCAGACACTTAACACTTACTAGCGGTGTGACCCTGGGCAAGTCACTTAACCCCGATTGCCTCACCAAAAATACAAAAACAACAGAAATGTAGGTCTTCCTGACTCCAAGGCTTGACACTATCCACTATTACCTTCTGCCTAATTTCAATATACAAGGAAGTCTCTTCAGTCAGTGAATAAACATTTATTAAGTGCCTAGGTGGCACAGTGGATAGAGTGCCAGCCCTGGAGTTAGGAAGACTCCTCTTCCTGAGATTAAATCTTGCCTCAGGCACTTGCTATCTGTATGACCCTGGGCAAGTCACTTAACCCTCTTTGCTTCAGTTTCCTCATGTGTAAAATGAGCTGGAGAAGGAAATGGCAAACTGCTCCAGTATCTTTGCCAAGAAAGCCCCAATGAAGAGTTGGACATGACTGAAATAAATGAACAATAATATGTCAGGCACAGTGATAGGTGTTTGCTTCCGGGCATCTTCTCATCAGAATCATGAAGTCTCCAGGTCAACTGGCCACAGCCACATTCTACATGCAACCAAAGTGGAGCTGACTGCTCAATACCAAGTGTCTAGGAGCAGAGCTTCTGTCATTTGGGGCAAGTGGGAAAGTCATCATCAGATGTTGGAACTGGAAGGAACTTTTTTTTTTTTAAGTGAGGCAGTTGGGGTTAAGTGACTTGCCCAAGGTCACACAGCTAGTAAGTGTTAAGTGTCTGAGGCTGGATTTGAATTCAGCTACTCCTGACTCCAGGGCCAGTGCTCTATCCACTGCACCACCTAGCTGCCCCCCTGGAAGGAACTTTTGAGATAATTGAGTCTGAACTACTCATTTTATGGATAAGGAAAGGGAGGCTTGCCATAGTTCATATTGTTTGGAAGAGGCAGAATGAGGTCTCTTGATTCCCTGACCTTTGGAAAGAGACCTCATTTTATACCCAGATGACCTCAGAAAAGGGGTTCTGTGGCTCAAGGTCCCTTATAATAAGCCCCATCTCCCAAAGAAGAAAAAAAATACCAGTTTATATTTTCATGTGGTTTAATAGAAGTTCACTCAAGTGTTAATAAGTCCTCTGAGGATAGGAAATTTGCCTTCCCTAGAATTTGGACAGTACTCTACAGAGAGAAGTGAATATTCAGTTATCTGGTATCAAGGGCCCCCAAGTCTGTCTTTGTCTTTCTGACCCTCTGTTTGTTTCTCTGTCTCTCTGTCCATGTCTCTGTCTGTCTCTAGGTTTCTGTGTCTCTGTCTATCTTTCTTTTCTATTTCACCATCAACTACCTATAAAGGTGCTGCCTAGAACAGGCAAAAACCTTTATAGATTCTTGCTGTGACAAATATTCAGGTCTATTAGCACATAAGAAATGTTTGACAAATCATGACAATCATCCCAAGCAATAAAACAGTTACAGAAATCCCATCTGTTCTCTTTTTTTGGTGCAGCATGGTATGGTGCATAGAGGTCTGGACTTGGGAGTCAGGAAAACTTGGGTTCAAATGCTATCTCTAACATTTACCAGCTGTATGGCCACTGACAAATCACACAATTGAGCCTCAGTATCCTTATTCATAAGAGAAACATAATAATGCTTGCCCTGCCTGACATGGTTGTAGGTAGGTGGTGCAGTGGAGAGAGCACTGACCCTTGAGTGAAGAGGATCTGAGTTCAAATCTAGCCTCAGACACTTACTTAGCTGTGTGACCCTGGGCAAGTCACTTAATCCTGTTGGCCTCTCCAAAAACATCTAAGGTGTATCTGGCACACAGTAGGTGCTTAATAAATGCTTGTGGGGGACAGCTAGGTAGCGCAGTGGATAAAGCACCGGCCCTGGATTCGGGAAGACCTGAGTTCAAATCCGGCCTCAGACACTTAACACTTAATAGCTGTGTGACCCTGGGCAAGTCACTTAACCCCCATTGCCTCTAAAATGAATAAATAAATAAATAAAATGCTTGTGGCTGGATTGGTTGAAATGAGATTAAAGTGCTTTGCAAACTCTAAAGCACTATATAAATATTTGTTGTCATTACCTGCCACCACCACCCCCAATGAAGACCAACAACACCTCATACTTATTGGTTCCATTAATAAAACCATGATTTGGGGGACAAAAGTCAGTTCTGTCAAAATCTAAAGACTAAAGTCACAGCAGTGTATGGAGTAACAATTGCACAGATGTCACCAGGCACCCATGTGTATATCTCAGCATGGTGTATTGGAAGGAGCATTGACCTTGGCCCAGAAAACCTGGGGTCAAGTCTGAACTTATTTACCAACCATGAACAGGTTTTTTAGCTTCTCAATTCCTCATCTATAAAATGGGGCTAATAATTCTTGTGCTACTTCCTTCACAGAAAAGCACTTTGTAAACCTTAAAGGAACATGATAAAGTGTTATTATTAGTAATAATGAGGAGAGTAAGAAAATAATAACAATCAACTTCAGAGGGCCATATGTTTGGACTATTAGTATAACCTTTCTTGGAACAAGCCTCCATCTTCCACTCAGGCAGGTATGCTCTTTGTTCTTCCCATAAGCCACTTTTCTCTGCCCTTCCCAAGCCTATCTGTTCTTCAAAAGCTTTACAAATATTATTTCATTTGAGTCCCACAATAACCCTGGGAGGTAGGTACTATTATTATCCCCACTTTACAATTCAGGAAACTGAGGCAGACAGAGGCTAAGTGATTTGCCCCAGGGTCACACAGTAATTATGGAAATCCAGATTTGAACTCAGGGTTCTGGACTCTGGGACCAGTGCTCTATCCACTATGCCACCTTGCTGCCTAGCTGGGTATACATTCCCTGGGAAGGAAAAATACTAGCAATTAGGAAAGCAAGGAGAAGCCTACTGCAGAAGGGGGGTAGTGAGAGTTAAATCTTCAAAAGCCAGTTCAAGTCTCACTTCTTCCACGAATCCTTCCTTAATAATCCCCAACTCTTATTCTCTACCCTGATCTTATTCTACTCCCCATGCCTATCATGTGAATTGCACTGTTAAAGATTTCATTTTAATCTGACTTGTACCCTTTTCTAACAGATATTCCTTGATTCCCTAACTTAACTGTAAGTTTTTCAAGAGCAGGAGCCAACCCTTATACTTCTCTTGTATTCCCCCCCACAGCTTTCCCACAAAAATGATTATTCAATAGACATGTGTGGATTCTTGATTCACCCCAAAAGGGGAGCAGGGCACCCTCAGAAGCCAAACAACATGTCTGGGGAGCTTGGCCATTACCTCTCCCAGTGACTGCAAACGTTGGGATCATCAGGGTTCAGCGAGAGTGCGGTTTGCAGAAGGAAGGAGAGAAAGAACATTTTCACCATCGACTCTGCTAGGAGGGAGAGTAGCATCTTGGGTCCTATGAAGGGGAACAAAAGAAGAGGGGTTATTCATCAAACTGCTTCCCAGAACATCTGCTTAGCACTTCATATTCCCAACATCAAACAGTAAACAGATTTGCTAAGCAGATTAAGTTTCCTATCATCATGGAGTAATGAACATTCAATATTTTACACTTGATCTACAAATTTTTCCAACAGCCGCAGACATTTTGTCTATCATAGTAACAATTTGCTAACTCAGAGTCACTCATTCATTTACTCATTCCACAAACATTTACCAAACACCTATTAATCAATTCTATTGGAAAAGCATCTTCTAAGGGCCAACTACAAGCCAGATACTGGGGGAGACAAAGACCAAAATGACACAGTCCCTGAGAGCTTCCATTCTAGACCACTATGTGAAACCTACGCTCTAGGCTCCTGAACTCTGCTTGTCTGCACACCTGTTATACTTCTCCTAGTAGTCGTCTTTGAGTTTCTGTTTTGGTTTGGTTTGGGGTTTTGTGGGGTTTTGTGGGGCAATGAGGGTTAAGTGACTTGCCCAGGTTCACACAGCTAGTAAATGTCAAGTGTCTTGAGGTTGGATTTGAACTCAGGTCTTCCTGAATCCAGGACCAGCTTCCCAGGCTTTAGAATCACAGGTGGAACTAGACAAACCCACAAACATCCCAAACCACTTCATTTTGTAGGTTCATAGGCCAACATATTTGAAGAAACACCTCCTACACCACCCTTAATGATTAGACAGCAATAGCTAGAGGAAGCCAGACATTCACCAGCTGTATACAAATAAGAGCTAATTTAAAAGTTTGGTCCCTTATTCCCTTAGCAAGTACTTTCATCACAGATAAATACAAAGGAAAACCATCACAGATCCTCTCTGGGTTATCACAGATTATAAGTTAGACCAGTTTCCAAATTCATACGGTTCTCCCTATATGCCTAGAATTGAGACATCATTTGGCAGAAATGAACCTAACCAGACAAAAAGAAAAAAAAGAAGAGGGAGTTTCTAGTGTTTCTGCAAAGCAATAAAGCCAATGAAAGAGCAAACCAAAGGTTCCCTCCACCTATAAATCAAGCCCAGGGAAGGCTGGTCGGTATCAACAGGGTGGGCCCAGAGGCTGCCATGAAAAAGGAAATCAAGGCACCCTCAGAACAGGCTCAGGAGGAAGGTCAGACTCTGCTGGGACAGAGACACTCACCTTGTCGAAAGGCACACAGTAAAGGACAGCTAAAGGACAGGAAAAGGACTCAAGGCTTTTGTCAGCTGAAGTTACATGGAGATCAAGACTGAGAGCCAAGGCACTGATTCTAAATTCTCCCCATCCCCTGTGCTTATGGAGAGGTGAGAAGGCATACTTACAGAGCAAACTGTAGAGGATTTTACATATAAACAGGCTGAAACTCAACCTAATCGACCAATCAATAAATGTATAAGTTCTTACCCTAGCTGGGGTTACAAAGAAAAAGGAAGGGAAAAAGTCTTTACCCTCAAGGAGTTTATATTCTAATGGGAGAGACAAAATACAATCAGGACACAAGAGACATAGAGGGAAGAGAATAAACATTTATTAAGCACATTTATTGTGTGTCAGACACTATGCTGAGAGATTTACAAATATTTTCTCATTTGAGCCTCACAATAACCCTGAGATGCAGGTTTTATTATTATCCCCACTTTACAGTTCAGGAAACTGAGGCAGACAGAAGTTAAATGATTTGCCCCAGGATCACACAGTAAGCATGGAAGGCCAGATTTGAACTCAGGGTCCTGGACTCTAGGACCAGAGCTCTATCCACTATGCCGCCTAGCTGCCTAGCTGGGTATACAGAGCAGATACAAGGCAGCCTTGGAAGGGAAGACACAAACAATTAGGAAAACAAGGAGAAGCCTACTGCAGAAGGGGGATGGGGGTGTGACTTAAGTCTTCAAGAAAGCCAGAGATTCTAAGAGGCAGAGTCAAGGAGGAAGAGCATTTCAGGCATGTGGAACAGTCACTGGAAAGACATAGAGGCCAGAGATCAATCCAGCAAGTGATTTTTCTCAATGTCACATGGGCAGATTTAGAAAATCTGCTCTGATAGAGCAGGAAGCATCTGTTCACAGGACCCCTGTCCAGGAATGGGGAACAAAGATGCACTTTCAATAATTCATTTAAAAAATAGTATTTCTGCCTTAGAGACTTCATCAAGACCTGGTCAACTGCTTGACTCCGAGTAAATAATAGCAAGAGCCAGAGCTGCCCCTTCTCTATGACCATTCAGGGGCAACTCGTGCCCATTAACTTTAATGGGGCTTACACAGGACCATCTAGGGGAGAAGAGATCCTGGAGACATATGCTTGTTAGATGACCGAGGGAAAATCAATCCCCTCCACAGTGGTTATTAGGCCAACTCCATTTGGAGTGACAGAGGTTAACGTTTTCAGTGCCATTTGATTTAGAACATTAATAATTAAATAAGAAAATGTCCCTACGTTCAGAGGTAAGGGGTAGGGTGGGGGGGAGGTGGAGTGTAAATAACACCAGATCCTTTTATTTCCTAGGCTAGCTGTTTAGTGGTTAGAAGCTGGAAGGCAGAACAGGATGTTTGTGGGGAAAAGATTACTCTTGATAAGTTAGGGTTATTAGTTAGATCTGCCTGATTTATAGCTAGGTGGCACAGTGGATATAGTGCAGGGTCTGGAGCTAGGAAGACTCATCTTCCTGAATTCAAATCTAGCTTCAAACACTTACGAGCTGTGTGACCCTGGGCAAGTCACTTAACCCTGTTGGCCTCAGTTTCCTCATCTGTAAAATGAGCTGAAGAAGGAAAAAGGCAAACCCCCTCCATTATCTTTTCCAAGAAAATCCCAAGTGGGGTCACAAAGAGTCAGACAGGACTAAAAAACTACTGAAGAACAACAGACCTCCACTTCATAGAATCACTCTCTTCCTTTAAGACAGAGAAAAGGGAGTCACTAAGTTGTAATAAAAATCTCTGCTGGTCTATGTTTACGTAGAAAACCACAGATTAGCATTATCTATGTTTTATTGTATTTTTTGTGGCAATGAGGCTTAAGTGACTTGCCCAGGGTCACACAGCTAGGGTCAAGTGTCTGAGGCCGGATTTGAACTCAGGTCCTCCTGAATCCAGGGCCTGTGCCACCTTAGCTGCCCCTGTTTTATTGTCGTTTTATTTAATTTTGTTAAATATCTCCTGATTACATTTTAATCAGGTTCAGGCTGCACTCAAAAGTGTTGTAGACCACTTGCAGCCTGCTGGCTGTTTGACATCTCTGCTTTAGCTCAAGTCTCTCCCTCTACCTGAAACCTTTCTGGATTACCCTCTAGCTGCTAGGGCCTTCCCTCCCCAAACTACCTTGTATTTAACGACTTTGTGTTTGTTCTCTTTTTATTTCTTCTGTATACACAGCTGTGCTCAGCTGAATCAATATGATGTCCTCACTGAATAGCCTTTCTCTGCTATGGCTCAGTAAACCTCCTTTTGTTCACTGCTGAATGACCTACAAATGTTTCATTTCATTCTATTATCAGATTTAAACTACCCTGGGATCAACTTAAGTCTTGCCCAGCCCATAACAAAGTGAAATTCTCGTCCATGTTGTTTCATGGATATCTTAAAGGGTCTACCTAATGTGCTGTAGGTCTTCTGTTTAAAAGTTTTTAATAATGTATTTCTTTTTATTCCAAACTAAACAAACACTAAATAAAATCAGCATTACCATATACATAGAATGGGGTCAGGGAAGAGGATTGTATATGAAACTGCAGAACTCTAGTATGTACAATTTGATTTTCTTTTTAAATATATAAATAGCTTAACCTGTAGTTTTCAAAATTGTCCTGATTGTCTGTGCTTCTTTCTAGACTTCCTTCTGTTCTCTTTTGTGATTATTTTTCCCCTAGTCCTGTTCACTTTGATCCATCATCATGCAAGGATTTTCAGGTTTCTATGAAACTGTCTTCTTCATAATTTCTTTTTAAATCTCACAATAGTGTTTCATCAGGGGTGACTAGGTGGAGCAGTGGTTAGAGTGATGGGCCTTGAATCAGGAAGACTCATCTTCCTGAAAGCAAATCTGGTCTCTGACACCTCCTAGCTGTGTGACCCTGGGCAAGTCACTTAACAACCGTCAGTTCCTCATCTGTAAAATGAGCTGGAGAAGGAAATGGCAAACCACTCCAATATCTTTGCCAAAAACAAAAACAAACCCAAAAGGGGTTCTGAAGAGTCAGATTATGACTGAAACGATTCAAAAACAACAAAAGCAGTGTTACATCAAATTCTCATACCACAGTTTGTTCTTCCATTCCCCAATTTATGATCACCCTCCTAGTTTTCTGTTCTGTACTATACTATAAACATACCATCCTATATATCATCCCATAAATGTAAGTATACCATACTATAATTATTGTTTTCCATATAGGTCTTTTCTTCTTTCTTTGATCTCTTGGGGAGAGAGGTTCTATAGACCTGCCTTGGTCAGCAGACCACTCAAGCTGCCCACCAACATATATTTATTTAGCTTTAGTGTCTTCAGTCCAGAGCTGTTAGAAGTGTAAGAGACAATCCTTACCCTCAAGGAGTTTATAACCAAGTTGGAAAGGCATCAAACTAATTAGGGCACAGCAATCGAAGGTAAAGAGCACAGGTTTTAGAGTGGGAAGGGCTTCCAGAAATCACGTAATCCAACTTCTTCATTTAATACATAAACAAAGCTCAAGGTGACTTGCCCAAGGTCACAAAGGAAGTTAAGTATCAGAGCCAGGATCAGAACCCAGACACTCTGAAGACAAGTCTCTGTCCTAGAATCAGTGATCAAGGCCAAAGTGTGCCGCTTGGGTAAACATACCCATCTGTCCACCTAGTTACTCCGTGCTGAAACCTTGCCCATCTACTGGGAACCCATTTGTTGCCTGGCCCTGCCTGCAGACCTCTTAGAAGCTGAACCTGGTCCAGCTCCTTAGTAACCATTCCCCAACCACATGGCTGTTTAGGCTGAGATGAAGCCCTATGTTCAGTATGTATCCAGGTGAGAACCCATCCACTGGCCTGATTCACGCTTGAATATCTGTCCTCATTTCTATCTGGACTCCTAGTCCTGGCCTCTTGTGGCCTGTCCAACAGCCTCCAGGGGATATCATGCATCCTGACTAACCCTGAATAACAGCAATGCCAACTTATTGATGTAAAATGCTTTGAATACCCACAACATCCTGTATCCACAGATCAGTGTAGCCTCACTCAGATTTGGGGGCATTTTCACTCCAGAGTTCCCCAGCCCTCACCCTTAAATAGTGTATCATTAAGCCACAATCAATAGATAGTTCAGGATACAACTGAGGATGGTATGGGGTGGGAAGAGGAAGGGGAGCAGGACTGATACCCTTAGCAAGTTTTCCATGAAAAAAGTGTTTTTAGTCTCACAGAATAGTAGAAGAAAGCTCTGATCAAGGGCTGATAAAGCAAACGCCTAACATTTCTAGTGGCATCAGGGAGGGATATGGGGGCAGTAGATAGATAGATAGATAGATAGATAGATAGATAGATAGATAGATTAGATAGATAGATAGATAGATAGATAGATAGATAGATAGATAGATATCTTCTATATAGAGAAGATATACATTCAGTCCTAACAGTATTTTTTTCTGAATCAAAAATAGATAGTACCTACTTGGGCAAGTTCCAGACTTATCCTTAATTCAAGCAGAAAGAAAGAAAAGTATGTGGTTTTTTTTTCCCTTATCCATCCATGACATACTTCCCTTCCCCATCCCAAAGCTGCCACTGTCTGGTGACCAGAAAGCCAGTACTCTTGTTACTGATTAGCTGGAAGGAAAAGGAAGAACCACTGCCCACTTTTTGGCTTACTCTGGCCATGCCTGATGCCTGGGATTAAAGGTATTTTTGCCTTCATGGATCCCAATGCATTATCATGATCCCAATTGGGTCTGAATTTGTAGTAAACATTTTTCTTTTTTTTTTTTCCTTTTTTTGGTGAGGCAATGGGGGTTAAATGACTTGCCCAGGGTCACACAGCTAGTAAGTGTCAAGTGTCTGAGGCTGGCTTTGAACTCAGGTCCTCCTGAATCCAGGGCTGGTACTTTATCCACTGTGCCACCTAGCTGCCCCGTAAACATTTTTCTAATCTCAAACTTTAATTTAAAAACAAAACAAACCAAGGGTCTCTTAATCTTCCAAAGGCATAACTACCTCTGTGTGTGTGTATGTGTTTGTGAATGTAAGGGTGAGTATATTTGTGCAGTCGAAATTCCCATAGTCAGCAGTGATTCCCCCTTGCCAGGTTGGTGCCTCACTGGATAAATCAGATTGAACTGGAATCATGCCCTTGTCCTGGTCTGGACTAAAGCAGCCCGATACATTCTGCTCTCTGTTTCCTCAGGATGCCACGGCTTAGGAGAGTTAATATAATGCAGTAGAAACCTGGGAGCCCCATTAAATAGAGTTAAATAGGTACTCCACTGCCACGGCTAAGAAACCTGATAGACACCTAGAAAAAGTAGTTAGTAAGAGAACAGGCACTAGAGTGAGTGAGAGAGAGAGTATGTCACAAGTTTACACCTCCTAAGGGCACAGCAAGACTTAACCAGCACTCAGAAGCAGTGTGGTATACAGGAACAGCAGTTCACATATCACCTTTGATGCTTGCTAGCTGTGTGACCATAAGCAATTCACTGAACCTTTCCAAAACTCGGTATCTATAAAATGGTGATAATGATACTTTGTAGTGCATACTTCCCAAGGCCGTTGTGGAAACGTGGATGAAATAATATAAATAAAACTGTCTGAAAACTTTAAGGATCCCTCCCCCACCTTGATGTAGGATTATGACAATGTGGAGAATTCCCAGTATGTAAATTCTCCACTTAGGGCAGCCAGATGGCACATTGGATACAGTGGTGAGCCTAGAGTCAGGAAGACTCAGCTTCCTGAGTTCAAATCTGGCCTCGGACACTTGCTGGCTGGGTGACCCTGGGCAAGTCACTCAACCTTGTTTGCCTCGGTTTCCTCATCTGTAAAATGAGCTGGAGAAGGAAACAGCAAACCACTCCAGTATCTCTGCCAAGAAAACCCCAAATGGGGTCACAAAGAGTCAGGCATGACTGAGCAACAAATTCCCTGCACCAAAGCAGATCTAGAAATCATCTGTAATTGATAATCTTCTGCAACTCAAAGTCTTGGAGAGTCACCTTGGGCACAAGGAGTTTCAGTATCTTGTCCAGAGTCACATAGTCAGTGTATGTCAGAGCTGGGACTTGAAAACAAGTCTTCTTGACTCTAAGGCTGACCCTCTATCCTACCAGGCTGCCTTTCCTACAAACCCCGAAGGACTGTGGTGATGGGCCCTTCTGGTGGAAGCTCTGGAACTCTGTGATTTGGTTCTCCCTGTCTCCTCCTACTCTGGAACAACTGTCACTCCATAGCCCTCTCCCACAGGCACCTGGACAAAACTTATCTCTGTCCTCAGGCTGTTCTGTTCCACAGACTTCCATTATCTCTTTCTATTTCTTTGCAAATCAGGGCACTCTGCTGACTTGGCCAACTCCACAACTCAGTCGGTCTCCAGTTGTGAGTTGGAAATTAGCATATACTGCCTCTTTATATAGGGACAGGAGGGAGAAAACAGGCAAACTCCTATTTGCCATTCTATTACATAACCCACTTTAAAATGAAGTTGTGATCAACTACAAAGGGCTGATGGGAAGATGCTTGGCACCTCCAGAGAGACAGTTGATCAACAGACACATGCACAGTATATATATATATATACTGTATATATATATATATACAGTATATATATATATACACACATACACAGTATATATATATATACACACATACATATATATACATGTATACATATACATATATATACACATATACATATATACATATATATACACACATACACATATGCATGTATATATACATACATACATATTCACATATAAATATGTGTGTGTGTGTGTGTGTGTGTGTGTGTGTGTGTCTTCAGTGAGTGGTGGGGAGGGAGGGAGACAGGTTGGAACTTAAAACGTAACCCAAAAAAAAATCAATTACACTTTTAAAAAATGAAGTTGTACAGCCTGCTGTCACTTTCCAATTATTCATTCCACACTTTGAAACACTCCTGGTCATTCTTCATGATGGAGAGCTGATGCTATTTAAATAAAGAGATTAAGAGGAATGGCCATTTTTTTTAAAGGATTTTATGGAAACCAAACATTTTTCAATAAAAATATAGGCCACCAAAAAAAAAAAAATAGGCCACCAGTCCCCCTTCTGTGCTGCTTCCTCCTGTGTGTTATGTGAGGACATGGGCTGCCTCATTTTTGTATTTCCATGCCCAGGACTAGCACAGTGCCTAGAACAGAGTGGGCACTTAAAAGTTTTTCCCATTCATTCATTCATTCATTCATTCATTCATTCATTCATCTGGGTGCTTCTCATCATTTCACTAGGGAGTAGGGGAAAAGGACAAGATCCCAAATAGTCCACTGTGGTGCTAAAGGGATCCGAGGTTTCGGGTTTCAAAGGGGGAACCCAAGTTAAATTTGGCCTCCTGCCTGAAAGGATGTTCCTTCAGAGATCAGTGCAAACCCATAAGCTGCAGTTAACTGCTCCACAACAACTGGGAAGGTGGCTCAGGCCCAACCCATACCCACATGAGGCTTTATGATGTAGCCTAAAAGCAAGAGTTGAGAGGCCTAGGAGGCCAAGAATGGGTCTGTAGGGCACCATAAAGGGTCACGTGAAGAAATGTCTGTCCCCTCTAGGCCTCTGAGAGAGAGCTTCCAAACATGTGGATTTATTTATGACCTGTTATAACCTGTCACATCTTTACAGTCACCATCATCCTAACAACTGGCATTTGGATGGGACTTTATAGCTTGCCTATATGCATCACCTCATTTAAGTCTAACACCAGGCCCGGGAGGCATGTGCTCCAGGTAATTATTACATTCATTCGACAAAGGAGAAAACTGAGGTTCAGGGAAGTGCAGAGACTTTCCAGGGTCACCTATTATTGAGCCATCAGGGCCAGGATCTGAACCTAGGTCTTACTGCCTCCAAGTCCAGCAGAACTTACTAGCCTGGGCTTCCAGGGTATAAAGGGGCCTGTGTTTGTGATTATTGTTTGTTGATTTTTCAAAAATGCTTGATAGAGCAAAACACAACCTAAAAAAGCTCTCCTCCCACAAGGAATCTCTCAGGCGTTCATTAAGATGACACAAAATTCCTTGATAAATGCTACTGCAGAGATAATTCTGTTAATGGCCCTCTGGTTATCATCATCAAACAAGGTATAAAACATTGTTCACTACTGCCATGAAGGATGGCCTGAGCAAGGTTTAAATGGGAAGTCAAGTCAACAAGCATTAATTAAGCACCTATTATGCATCAGGCACAGTTGTAAGAGAAGGAGACAGAAAAGCAAAAACAATCATTCAATTGGTCAATAAATATTTACTAAACATCTACTACGTGCCAGGCACTGTGTTAAACACTGGGAATACAAAAAGAGACAAGAGACAATTCCTACCCTCAAGAAGCTTACAATCTAATGGGAGAAACAGCTTGAAAACAACTGTATACAAATAAGATATATACCAGAAAAACTAGACATGATGTCAGGGGCAGACATTAGCTTTAAGGGGGACTGGGGAAGACTTCTTGTACAAGATGGGACTTTAAAGAGGCCAGGGAAACCAGGGGACAGAGAAAAGGAGGGATAGGTTCCAGGCATGGAGGACAAGCCGTGAAAATGCCCAGAGTCAGGAGATAGAATCTTGTGCAAGGAAAACAATGTCAGTGTCCCTGGACTGTGGAGTACATGGATGAGAGGAACTTGTAAAAAGATTAGAAAAGCAGGAAGGGCCAGTTTATGAAGGGCTTTAAAAGACAAAAAGAAGATTTGATATTTGAACCTGGAGATAATAGGGAACCACTGAAGTTTACTGGGGGTGGGAGATGATGTGGTCAGAAAGATCACTTTACAGCTGAATGAATGATGAACTGAAGTGAGGAGACACTTGGGATAGGAAGAACAATCATAAGGCTATTGTGACAGTCCAAATGTGAGGTGTTGAGGGCCTACAGCAGGATGTCAGAGGAGAAAAAAAAATTATGAAAAATGTCGAGAAGGGAGAAATAGAATGATTCAACAACAGATTAGATATGAGGATGGGAGAAAAATAAAGGATAGAGTGCTGGGCATAGAGTCAGGAAGACTCATCTTCCCAAGTTCAAATCTGGCTTCAAATGCTTATGAGCTGTGTGACCCTGGGCAAGTCACTTAACCCTTTAGTTTCCTCATCTGTAAAATGAGATGGAGAAGGAAATGACAAACCACTCCAGTGTCCTTGCCAAGAAAACCCCAAATGGGGTCACAAAGAGTTGGACAGGACTGAAGTGAACGAACAATAAAAGTGGGAGGGGAGAGAGAGAGTGAGAAGTTGTAGATGACATCCAAGTTGTGAGCTTGGATACCTGAGAGGATGGTGGTACCCCTGACAATAGTAGGAAATTTAAGGAGAGGGAAGGATTTGGGGGGAAAGAGAATAAGAGATTTCCTATAGATGATCTTTGGAGGCTCATGTTTGTGGATTTGTTTGTCCTTTTTTTTTTTTTTTTTTGGCAGGGCAATGAGGGTTAAGTGACTTGCCCAGGGTCACACAGCTAGTAAGTGTCAAGTGTTTGAGGCCAGATTTGAACTCAGGTCCTCCTGAATACAGGGTCGGTGCTTTATCCACTGCGCCACCTAGCTGCCCCCATCATGTTTGTGGATTATGTGGTACTGATTGTATTGAACCCCAGAACATTCACCAGTCAGTCAGTGAATGGACACTTATTAAGTACCCACTGTGTGCCACGCACTGTGCTAAATTCTGGAAATACAAAGAAAGGCAAAAATCAGTCCATCCCCTCAAGGATCTTATAATCTAATAGGGGAATACAATACATAAAAGGAAGCTAAAAGGCAGGGGCTCAGAGTGGATGGAGGATCTAGGAAGAGATCTATACCTCCACATTCTCTCATCAGAGATGGGAGCAGGGCAACTGGGATAGGGGATACTGAAGCTATCTAAGTTTCAGAGCTGATGTGATCTTAAAGGATCATGATATTCTGGAAGTCATAGTGAAGATCCAGGAAAAAAACACTTTCTCATGGAATATATGATTTTTTTTTGGTTGTTTTTGGTTTTTGGTTTTGTTTTTTTTAGTAAGGCAATTGGGGTTAAGTGACTTGCCCAGGGTCACACAGCTAGTAAGTGTTAAGTGTCTGAGGCCGGATTTGAACTCAGGTACTCCTGATTCCAGGGCCGGTGCTCTATCCACTGTGCCATCTAGCTGCCCCGAATATATGATTATTTAAAAGATATGATTCAAATAATCCAATATGAAAAACTAAATGGATGACAAATATTCACTATCCAGACTGTGACCAGGTCAGATCATTGAGTTAGCGAATCGGTACATATATTTTGAACAGACATTGGTCAATAAGTTGGGTCCAGAATGAGTCTGTAAATTGGATTGTGTTTCGAAATTATGTTGTACTTTCTGCATAGTTGGGATAATGTGATGTCCAAAGAATCAAGTTGACAATAGACCAAAGGTTAAAGGAGAGATGTAGAACAAGTATAGATAGGCTGCAGCAGATTTTCCTGCATGATGGGCTATGTATGAGAAAGTGGCCAAAAAGATATCAAGTAAAAATATGAAGAGAAAAGAAGTGGGCCCATCACATGATATAGAGAATGAGAAAGAATATATGGATACCTCAGATCCTGCACTGGTACCCATGAAACACAGAAAAGCATCCAATATGAACGTATTTGTTGTGGAGGATCTATGGGGATCTAGACACTAAACGCACAAGAAAGGAAAGCAAGGATGGCTTGCAACCTGCACTAATGAAGATAAACCTCATATTGATGAGATCAGAGCCCCACAGAAGTATTTATGATTCTATTCAGAAAGCCCATCTTCCAGGACCTCTTCTGAGCAGAGTATATATTCAGTCCAGGATTCTTATATATCTTTGACAACTACACATCCAATCCTGGACAATGAGAACTAATCAACCGATCAACATACATTTTTAAAGTGTCTACCATGTGCTAGGCACTAGGAACCCAAGTACAGAAATGAGATAGTTCCTGTCTTAAAAAAGAGTTTCCTTTCTAGTAGTGTTCAGAATGATAACCCTGAGGGCTGGCAAGACTCCCAGGAATCTCAGAAAGATGCCAACATATTCACTATACTGTACTTACTAAGGCAGGAAAGTTGAATAACGAATCTTAAGAAGATTCTCAAGAAGAGAGGTGTAAGTATACAAAAGCTTGATGTTCATCCTTCATTTAAACAAAAATTGCATTTACTCGGAACTATTGAATTCTTCAGGGGAGAAAAACACAGGTCCTGTCTTCCAGTTTCTTACTCCAGCTCGCTCTCTGTTGCCCCTTCACTTTCTCTATTTTAGTCATAGCCACATAGGAAAAATATTAATGCTTAACAACAGACAATAATTAATAGTGATAGCTAAAATTTATGTGCCAAGTACTGTAGTAAGCGCCTTGCAATTATGATCTCATATGATCCTCACAACCACCGGAGGAGGTAGGTGGTATTATCATGCCCATTTTTTAGATAAGGAAACTGAGGCAAATAGAGGTTAAGTGATTAAGTGATTGCCCTAGAGTCACAGAGCTAGTGTCTGAGGTCAGTTCTGAACTTCAGTCTTGCTGACTCCAGACCCAACTCTCTATCCACTGTGCCACCTAGCTGCCTATTCTAAACACTCTGGCTACAGAGACTGTGCCTTAGTGATGTTTATATATTCCCCCAGTGGCTGGCACAGTTCTCTGAACAGAAGAGATGCTTAATAAACATCGGCTGAACTGAACTAAACAATCTGAGTAACTCATCTCTGGCAATAGGAAATTCTCGCCAAGTTGAAACTAGCACTTTCCAACCTGCATGATTACATGGCAAGCCTACAATCTTTTTTTAAAATGCAGTGGCAAATTCAGGCTTTGGGGGAATTGAAAGGCTGATGGAGAGAGGAAGGAGAGTAGCCAGGCGGGGTGGAGAATAGGAAGCATGAGCCTTGACAGTCAGTTCAGGTATGGGTTCCTGGAAAGAAAACGCTTGAAAAATGTCCTCATTTGTAAAATGGAGGTTTTAACTAAATGAGGTCGAAGGGCTTTTTCAACTCTAACATTCTATTGATTCTCCAACTATAGCGAGGGATAGGGGAAATCAGAGAAGGAAGCTGAGGAGCCCTAAATCCAGCAGCCATTTGTGTAAAACAGGAGCAACAGAGTCACCTGGCTCACAGCAATATATCAGTGATTTCCAGTGGGCAAAGAGAAGCAGCCTCCCATTTTGAGCCTCTCTCCCTGGAAAGTGAGGTATGCCTAAATGCTGGCTATCCTCTCTGTCGGGTCTTCTGTGAGATCGGCTGAATGAGGTCAGCACGTGCCAAGAGCTCACCCTGCTTTCTGCCCACATAAAAATTAAATTTGCCCAAGAAGCAACCAGCCAAATGCTTAGCCCTGAGATGCAGAAGGAAATCTGTCGATGTTTTCAATTTATAGAAATATTTGGAGGAGTCTTTTGGTGTCAACAGATCACCAAAGGGGTCCGTGACACAAAAAAGTAGGAGAACCCCAGATACAGAGGTTAGGACATTTGCCTTGAAGTGCAAGGACCTTTGCTTAGAAAACCCCAGATAAGATCATGAAGAGTCGGACATGACTGAAATGATTGCAACAACAACAACAAGCTGGAACAGAAGAAATCCTTTATAAGTACTTATTTCCTTTCTGCCTTACAGATGAGAAAATTGAGACCCAAAGAAGGTGACTTGTCAGGGTCACACAGTTAGTAAGTGCCAGAGATGGAATTCAAACTCAGGTGCAAAACATATAAATAGAAATACTTATATTTCTAAAATATTTATAAAATATAACATTTGTTTAAAATACTTATAAAAAGGGGGCAGCTAGGTGGCGCAGTGGATAAAGCACCAGCCCAGGATTCAGAAGGTCCTGAGTTCAAATCCGACCTAAGACACTTGACACTTACTAGCTGTGTGGCCCTGGGCAAGTCACTTAACCCTCTTTGCCCCGAAAAAAAAAATACTTATAAAAAATAAAAATAAAATACATGGATTATAAAGGAAACCAATTATAATGTAATAAATGGATCAAAGTTTTTCTTAAAACCCCTTCACAGACCCCTTTGCCATGCTTCCTCACTCAGGTAAGTATTCCTTTCCTCCTTCATCATTTTACAAGCCCCTGTTGGAAGCCAGTGACCTTTCCCATTGAAAATACTGTTCTTGGGAACAGCTAGGTAGAGCAGTGGATAAAGCACCAGCCCTGGATTCAGGAGGACCTGAGTTCAAATACGACCTTAAAAGAGAAAGGGAGAAAGGGAGAGGGGGGGGAAGGAAGGAAGGAAGGAAGGAAGGAAGGAAGGAAGGAAGGAAGGAAGGAAGGAAGGAAGGAAGGAAGGAAGGAAGGAAGGAAGGAAGGAAGGAAGGAAGGAAGGAAGGAAGGAAGGAAGGAAGGAAGGAAGGAAGGAAGGAAGGAAAATATTATTCCCAGCTCAAGGGACTCCCTGGTTAGGGCCTTAAAACCAGGTTCCAAAATCTTCCCTTCTCATCTGCACCCCCCAAATCAGCATTCTGTAAGGGTTTGAGTTTCTATGCTCAACAGGGGTGAGGTACCATTAATGAAAAGAAAATAAGAGTCCAAAAGTAGTCAGTAGAATGGAGGGTGAGAAGGAAGTAGCCTAGAAAAAAAATCTATATATTGAAATAATTGATTCCTAGTTAGGCATGTATGTATACATGGATGAGTGTATCCAAGCGCATCTATACATATACTTGTACATATGTATATCAAATTACTTCCTCACTCAAATAGCACTTTCATTTTGTACATTTTTTTGTTTTTAGAATAGTTTTCTTTTTTCTCAATTACACATAAAAACATTTTTAACATTCATTTTTTTTTTTTTTGGTGAGGCAATTGGGGTCAAGTGATTTGCCCAGGGTCACACAGCTAGTAAGTGTCAAGTGTCTGAGGTCAGATTTGAATTCAGGTCCTCCTGATTCCAGGGCCGGTGCTCTATCCACTATATCACCTAGCCGCCCCTTAACATTCATTTTTTATAATTTTTGAGTTCTAAATTCTCTCCCTCTCTTCCCCTTTCCCCTCCTTGAGGAAGTGAACCCTTTGATAGAGATTATACATGTGCAGTCATGCAAAATATATATCCCTAATTAGCCTCAAATAGGACTTTTATTAAACAGTCACCAACTACGAACTAGCCAATCCACAGCCAGAGGTATTGGAGACCCCTAAATCTCACCTCTATTTAAGTAAATGTGTTCAGTGACAGGAGGTCAGGAGCCATTTGGAAACATGCTTATTTCTCATCTCTTTTTCAGCTTGAGAGAAGTGAGTGCAACCTGGGAAAAGGTTTACTGCAAAGCTGAGAAATCTTTTCCCCTGGGCTCCAGGGTGCCTCAGGCAACCTGGTGAGCACAGCTTGGCCCCAAGCAGCAGAGCAGGACATCAGAGACCTCTTTAGGCACTGATATGTAGAATCCCCTCCTCCCCTGCCAAACCCTGGTCCCCACACTGGGCCAACCTGGAAGCTTCCTTCTCAGTTAGCTTGCTTTCCTTTCAGAGCTGGCTGTCCTTTCAGTTGGCTCCGCTTCCTGAGCTCTAAAGCTATATAGGGCTTTCTTCTTCCTTCTCCTTCCTCCCTAGGACACTGAAGCATTCCCCCGTGTTCCTTCTGTCTGTTGTCATTGAGTAATTTCAGTCATGTCCCACTCTTTGCAACCCCATTTGTGGTTTTCTTGGCAAAGATACTGGAATGGTTTGTCATTTCCTTCTGCAGTTCATTTTACAGATGAGGAAATCAAGGCAAACAGGGTTAAGTGACTTGTCCAGGGACACATAGCTAGTAAGTGTCTGAGGCCATATTTGAACTCAGGTCTTCCTGACTCCTGGCCCTACTCTATCCACTGCACCCTAGCTGCCCTTCTGTCTACTACCTTGGCTTTGCAGCTTCTTCAAGGAGGCTGAATGGCCATGGGTGACTACTTCCCTCAGTCTCTTTCCCTCTCCTACTCTTGCCCTCCTTATACTTCTTTTAGGCTACATACAAGTTGTATGACCTTGAACAAGTAGCTTAAGGTTTTGTATTGAGGTTTTCTTTAAATCTATAAAATGATTACACTGGATATATTCCTAGGTTTCTTCTGTCAATCAACAAACATTTAGAGGCTTTATTCTATATCAGGCACTGTGCAAAGTTCTGAGTATACAAAAAAATACAAAAGCAGTCTCTGTGCTCGGGGAATGCACATTCTAATGGGGAAGATGACACTGAAATAACTAGGTACCTACAAGATACATACAGATTAGCTGGAAGGTGATCTGAGAGGGAAAAGCACTGTTATCTTTCCCTTCCTCAACCTCTTCTTTCCCCCTCTTGTCCCCTTTTACCTTTTCCTTTCAGCCCCACTCCCTGAATACCTTCTTACCCTCTCTTCCTTTCCCTATTACCTCCCCCTCACTCCTCCTGATGAAATTCTCTGGGCATTTCTTTGAATGTTTCTTCATAGGCTGGATTGTTTTGTTTTAGGTTAGCATCACAGTATCCTTTGTGTCTTAAACCACCAACCCCAGTCATTTTGGGGAGAACCTAGACTCTTTGTCTAAGTGGCAAGGACTTGAGCCCCTCAGCCAGAGATGGCCCGCCTAGCACCACATGCTGATTCTCAGAACTTCGCGTGTTAACCTTCAAGAAAACACGAAGAAAAATTGCCATTATAAATCGTATTGATACTTTAATTAAAGATATTATGTCACCTGAAAGACAATGATGTATAACATATATACACAGACAGGGAATGAAACATTTGTCAGTTCTACATAATATAAAAAAATGAATTAAGTACTGTGAAATAAAACGACTAAAGCTCTTTTCTAATGATATATTCTGTCTTCTATCCTCGGTGGGGTTTGCCCAAGATACACTACCCTGGCCTCCCAGATGTGTCTTTCTTCTTTGACAGAGGTTGTTCCAAATTCTGTTATCTCCACCCCTCCCCATCCTCAGAGAGACCTGCAGGAAGATCATGTGAAATCAGTGTTGGATATTATTTCTCTTATATGACCCTTGACTTGACCAGTGTGGGTAGGAACTTGAATAACATGCTCTGTGGGGACAAAGAGGAAAACTGACATCTTTGTCCCCATCTGCCCTCTGTTCGTGGTAATTTATGATAATTAATGATATTTCCATCCTTCAAAAGGTGGAAGAAGTGACAGGGGAAGTTACTTGCTATGCTGGACCTGCTTCTTGACCAATAAGGACGCTGTTGAGGAAGGGATCATACTAACTCAATTTGTGACAGAGAACAAAAAAGGAAAGCAAGGCATTCTGACATGCTCCCTAGATTTGGGAGGTAAGGGGAAAGTCCTACAGCCTAAAATTTGCAGAAGTAAGCTCAAGAACCTCTAACAAATGGCTGGACAGAAACTTTTCCAACAAGAAAGGAAAGGGGGAGATTTTAAAAACATAAGTAGAGAAGATGAAAGCCAGGGTAGATAATAAATACGAAAGCATAGCTCAGGTCTGTAAAAATAGCCTTTTGATCACTGAAGCCCAGAATGAGTGGAGGCTAATGATAAATCCTAATGACAACAAAAGCTATTATTACCTATGTTGGGGGAAAGAGAAAGATAAAAAGAGGAAGAGGACTATGGACTGGCATGATGATAAGGGATGCTAGTAAGAGGGCAAAACTACTCAACTCTCATTCTGCTTCTATCTTCTCTGCCAAGAATATCTGAACTGGAAAGATCAGGCAAAATGGTTGGTAGAGACAAAAGATATGACAACAGTAAGAGAAGACATATAGCAATGCTGGGTTTGTTTTGTTTGACTAGATTTGTTACAAGAAAGGATTTTATTTGGAGGGGACCAGTTTGAGTGATCTTTGAAAGACTAGGAAGATGAGAAGACTGAAGAAACGTAAATGCCCTTCCTGTTGTCAGAAAAAGAAGAAAGTGGCATCTGCAAGCCATAGGCCAGTGACCTTGACTGATCCCTGAGAAAAATTTGAAAGTCTATGACTTATGAACCTCTGGAGAGAAAAGCCATGATGTAAAAGAGGAGGCACCTCTTTTTCAAGAATACTTTATGGAGAAATAATAAACTCTGTGTGCACAATGAAATATTTTTCCACTTTATTTTCCTTGTGCTGTTGTGGGTTTTTTTTTTGCAACATGACTAATATGGAAATGTTTTGCATGACTGCTTTTCTTTTCAATGGGTGGGAAAAGTGCTAGAGAGAGGGAGAGAATTAAGAACTCAAAATTTTTTTAATTAATGTACAAATAAATAAATAGGTGCTTATCTACAAAAAAAATCATGACATACTAACTTCCTTTCCTTGTTTGACAAGGTACCAGAATGGTAAACTGAGGAATTGCCGTAAGGAGAGTTTGTCTCTAAATTTTGACTAAGGCTTTTTACAAAAGCTCCTCAGGTTAGCGTTATTGACTAGATGGAGAGATACAAGCTAGATGATAGTAGTAAGGTAGAGTCAGAGCTGGCTGAATGAGTAGACCCCAAGAGTAGCCATTAAGGGCTTAATGGTATCTTAAAAAAAAAAAAAAACAGTCTCTCAATAGAATGCTTGAGGGATTTACACTTGGCTCTATGATTATCAACATTTTTATAAGTGCCTTAGATGAAGGAAGGCATGGATCATACTTATTAAGTGTGCACAGAATATAAAGTGACCAATCTATGGGATAAGAGTTATGACCTAAAAAGATCTCATTAACCTGGAACAATGGGTCAAAACTGAGCACTGTTAAATTTACTTAGGAAAAAAGGTCATATCATACCACTGATTTAAAAAAAAAAAAAAAACTTTGTAAGATGGAGTTGGACAACAGTCAGCCTGAGAAAGATCTGGGGTTTTAGTAGGATTCAAGATGAAGATGAAACAAGAGTACAACAAAGCAGCCCCAAAAATAGCTAATGCCATCTCTGGCCACGAAAAAAGAGGCAAAATGGCTACAAGTCTAGGAGTACTGGTCCCACTGTTCTCTTATCTGATCATACTATTCATTTCTGAATACAATATTTTAGGAAGAATATTGACAAATCGAGGTAAGGATGCAGTGTATTCATTATCTGTTCCTGTCTTATTCCAGAAGTGCCCAAACTAGTGTAGTACCTCCTTTGGGTTCTTAATTAATATTAAACATAGGTAGAGCATATCTAAGAGTAACCTTCTAAGAACCTACCTAGAAGGTCAGCTTTCCAGGGAAGGAAGAATACACAGCTTAGGATCATATTGTTGCTGTCATTCAGCCATTTCAATCATGTATGACACTTTGTGTCCCCATTTGGGGTTTTCTTGGTAAAGATACGATAGTAGTTTGCCATTTCATTCTCCAGCTCATTTTTACATACACGGAAACTGAGGCAAACAGGGTTAAGTGACTTGCCCAGGATCACACAGCTAGTCAGTGTCTGAGTCTGAATTTGAACTCATGTCTTCCTGACTCCAGGTCCAGTGTTCTATCCATTGTACCACCTAGCTTCCCAAGTGGTTTCTAGCTTCCTACTTTTCCTGGATGCCAGAGCCTCACAGAATCTAAACCCATGCCTCTAGAGTCAGTTTGTACATTAACTCTGGATGTACAAGTAGTCTACAGTGTGACCCCTAGAATGCAATATAGTCTTATGGTTAAGTAACATAAAGAGTTTCTGGAGGTGGTTCAGATACACAGAGATGAATATGCTCACACAACTGCCTCAATCCCCACCCTTCAAATTAAAACAGCTCTGAGGCATCACTTCACATCCTACAGATCATTAAAATAACAGAAAGGGAAAAAGACAAAAGCTGCAGGGGAATGTGGGAAAATTGGGACATTGATGCTTTGTTGGTGGATTTGTGAACTGCCATTCTGTAGTGCAATGCGAACCATTCTGGAGAATAATTTGGAATTACTCTCAAAGGGCTATAAACCTGTGCATAACCTTTGACCCAGCAATACCGCTACTAGGACTAAATCCCAAAAAGACTGAAGGGAAAAGGATTTACTTATACAAAAATATTTATAGCAGCTCTTTTCATGGTGACAAAGAACTGGCAATCAAAGGGATGCTCATCAATTGGGGAATGGCTGAACAAGTTGTGGTATATAATTGTTATGGTATATTATTGTACTATAAGAAATAATGAACAGGAGATTTTCAGAAAAACCTGGAAAGACTTACATGAACTGATGCAAAGTGAAGTGAGCAGAATAAGGAGAACAATGTGCACAGTAAGAGCTATATTGTAAGGTTGATCAACAGTGACTATCTTAACTATTCTCAGCCATACTATGTTCCAAGACAATTAGGATCTTAAGATCCTAGATCCAGAGCTGACTGGATCCATCTAGTCTAGCCCTCCAATTCTACAGATGAGAAAATTGAGGCCTAAGGAAGTTAAGTGACTTGCCCAAAGTCACCGGAGTAGTTATTATCAGAAGTGAGATTTGAACCAAGGTCCTCTGACCTCAAAGTCAGTGTTTTTTCTACCATATCACATGGGTTGAGATTTGAGCTGAGAATGAATGAGGGTTGGGGTGAAAAAAAAATTTTCACTCTTATTCATTTTTAGGGTTAAGCTTTGCCTTTCACATCAAAAATATTCTGGAGGGACACCACTGGGTATCTGGGGCAAAGGGAAGGCTAGTGGCCCAAAGAGGAGGTGAAAGAAGATAGAAAAAAAAGGTGTCCTTCTAGGACACCTCTGCCTCCCTGGAGTTAGATTAAGGAAAGAGCCTGAAGCCAAATGCCAGTTTGCCTCAGTTCCTGAGTAAGGCTGTTCCCAGAAACTTTCCCTGGAGTTGGGATCGAGTTTGTAGTAGGACGGATTTCTAGGAGGAGGGAAATATGCCATTTCTAGAGTTCTTATCTGCCCCCCACTGCAAAGAAAGGCTTCTTTGAAAAGGCAGCCACAAAGGGGAGGGAATAAACACCTGGCCCTGACCTCGCTGGGGCTAAATCTGCCAAACCCAATGCAACTCCCAGATCCGTTGTGCTTCTGACCCGATTTAATCATTGTTTATTTCAGTATTTTCCAGGAAATTGTTCATTAAGGATAAAAGCACCTGGCTTACAGTAAGAGAACATTACACAAAGACTCTGTCATTGAGTCCTGGGAAGAAAATTAATTAATAAAGCCAAACTGAACAAACATGCTATAAATTAGAGGTCTAAAAAAGAAATGTCTGGCATTTAGTAGATTAGGCTAGGAGATTGAAATAAAACATCATATTTTTAGATTAGGATGGGAAAGAAAAAAATGTCGAGCGGTGGGCTCAGAGAAGGTGGCAGAGGTAACAGTCTATTTCAAGAGAAATCAAAGCCTTTGCTTCCATTAAGAGAATTATAAATCAATTCTGTTTTGTCTGGGGGCACATCTGAGCAGCGCGCGCTAAATTAAAAAGCTTAACGTGTTAGAGCAGCTTTTCCTGAGGCCTCGACGGAACAATGCTAGCTCAGGCATTTGGAGACCTCTGGATCCTTAGCAGGTCTTAGAGGGAAACACGGGGATGTTCAAGATGCACCCTTAGTCTATGTCAATTGGCCTAATGAGAAGAGAGTACGTTCTAGGTTGGGAGGAGGGACAAGAGACCAATTGTCTGGGAAGACCAAGCCAGCCAGTTTGATTAGTGTGAAAGGGACTAATATGAAATAAGGCTGAAAAGGTAAGTAGGAGACATAGATTTATGTGGTCTAGTGGGCAGATAGAGCACCCATTCTGGATCAGAAAGACCTGAATTCAAATCCATCCTCAGATACTTACAAGCTATGTGACCCCAGGAAAGTCACTTAGCCACTGTTTGCCTAGATTTCCTTATCTGTAAAATAGGGATCACAATAGCATCTACCTCCCCGGTTGTTATGAGGGTCAAATGAGATCACTGTAAAGTGCTTAGCTCAGTGCCTGGCACAGAGTAAGTGCTATATAATTTATTGTTATTGTTGTTGCACGAGTGTTATATATAAATGCAATATCTGATGAAGACTTTGAGAAACACTCAGTAAATATCTGGGGTTGAATCAGCCCCTGAGACTAACTCAAACAATATGATTTCCATGGTGTCTCCCCTGGGACCTCTTCAGCCTTTGGGCATTGGGTGTGTTTGGGAGCTGGGGGGGGGTGCGAGGGGCAGGGGGAGGGCTTCCTTCACAAGGGAGGCACCTGCTTCACTCAGGAGGCTGTCAGCGGGACTGGGATGATGAAACCCTCTAGGTCTTGGGGGAAGGGCTAGTGGCCTCTACATCTTGCCCCCACATTGCCAGAAGGGCTATCAGCACCCACCTGCTCTATCAGGGCAGCATCCTTGCCTGTAAAAAAATCTCTATACTAGCACACTTAAGCTGCCCTCTGGATCACTCTACAAAGCTGAGGGAAGGATAAGATCTCGGGGAGGAGGGGAGAGGTTGTTTGGACATTTATTTCAAACCAATTTCACCCATCGTAGAGCAATCTCTAAAGCCAAACAACTGGATCCAGTGTGTAGGAATGTGTCAGAGTGCTTTACATTTAGAAGAGAAGTAATGAGCGGCACCCAGCCTGAATGGGGAGCCAAGCAGACTCTGTGAGCCAAGGGGGGAGGGAGGGGGGTAGAGGGAGGGAGGGGGGGGGGGAGAGAGAGAGAGAGAGAGAGAGAGAGAGAGAGAGAGAGAGAGAGAGAGAGAGAGAGAGAAGGAAAGCGACTTGCTGAGCTCACAAAAAACTCCTGCTGGTTCCCTTCTGAGGGCGACAGCAATGTTGATTTTACAAATAGAGGCAGGATTATAGAGTGGTAAAAGAACAGAGTCAGAGGCAGGAGACCTGAGTCCTGATCCCAGCTCAGGCTGTGTGACTTCAGATGAGTCACTTCCCCTCTCTGGGCTTCACCTTCTTCATTAAGAGAAATGGGGGGGGGGAAGAGAAATGGGGGAAATATAAAGTATTAAATATAAGACATCATTATGGAATGGTATTCCTCACAAATACTCTCCTCTGGGTTTTCATGATATTGCTCTCTTGGTTCTTCTCCTATATGTCTGACTGCTCCTTCTCAGTCTCCTTTACTGGTGCTTCATCTAGGTCATTGCCTGCTAACCAGTGGATATCCCCCTAAAGTCCTGAACTGGACTCTCTCCTCTTTTGTTCTCTATTCTCCCCTGATGATTTTATCTGCTCCCATGGAGAGGGAGGAGGAGGAGGGAGGAGAAAAAGAAGGGAGGACAAGAAAAAGAAGGGAGATGAGGAGAGGGGAGAAGAGAAGAGAAGAAAGGAGGGGGGGCAGCTAGGTGGCACAGTAGATAGAGCACCAGCCCTGGAGTCAGGAGGACCTGAGTTCAAATCTGACCTCAGACACTTAACACTCACTAGCTGTGTGACCCTACGCAAGTCACTTAACCCCCATTGCCTCACTAAAAAAAAAAAGAAAAGAGGGGAGGGGAGGGAGAGAATGAATCTGCAATCCCTACTCCTCTCCTGAGCTACAGTTCCTCAGCACCAACTGCCTTTTAAGCATCTCAGATTGGATGTCCTCTAGGCTTCTCACACTCAACATGAACAAGAACTAATTATCTTTCCTTTCCCTTTTCCACACTTCCCTATTACTGTAGAGGACACCACCATGCACTCAGACCTTCAACCTTTGTGTCATCATCCACTCATTTGACCTTACCACACACATGGAATCTATTGCCCAATCCTGTCATTTCTTTCTTCACACTATCTCTCCTCTACATCTTCTTCTGTTCACTCAAGATGCCACCATGGTTCAGGCCTTGATATTTCAATAGCCTTCCAATTAGTCTCTCTGCCTCAAATCCCTCCCTAAACCAAACTATCCTCTGCTCAGCTGCCAAAGAGATACTCCTAAAACAAAACTCCAACCATGTTACCACCACCCCACAACAAACTCCAGTGAATCCCTATTACTTAAAAGACCAAATATCAAATCCTTTGTTTGGTATTTAATCCAGCCCTTTCCTACCTTTCTAGTCTTCTTATATTTTACTTTCCTTCACACACTCTTTTTTGTTTGTTGGTTTGGGTTTTGGTTTTTTGGTGAGGCAATTGGGATTAAGTGACTTGCCCTGGGTCACACAGCTAGTAAGTGTCAAGTGTCTGAGGCTGGATTTGAACTCAGGTCCTCCTGACTCCAGGGCCAGTGCTCTATCCATTATGCCACCTAGCTGCCCTGATATGTTGGGAATTATTGTTCATTCTTTCTTTCTTTCTTTTTTTCTTTCTTTGCAGGGCAATGATAGTTAAGTGACTTGCCCAGGGTCACAGAGCTAGTATGTGTCAAGTGTCTGAGGCCAGATTTGAACTCAGGCTCTCCTGAATCCAGGGCTAGTGCTTTATCCACTGCACCACCTAGCTGCCCCCTTCACACACTCTAGGAACGAGTTACACTGGCCTACTGATACCTCATCTCCTCCTGTCTTCCTGGCTTTGTGCTAGATGTCTCCATGCCTGGGATATTCTCCCTCTTCACCTCCAAATCCTAGTTTTCTGTTTTCCTTTAAGACCTGGCTCATATTCTACCTTCTGCAGATCTTTCCTGGTCCCTGTAGCTGCTAGTGCCTTCCCTCTGAAGTTACCTTCCACCTATACAGCCCATAGGGAAGCTGGAGCACAGTGGATAGATTGGGGCCTAGAGTTAGGAAGACCTGAGCTCAAATCTGGCCTCAGACACTTATAAATTGTGTGACCCTGGGCAAGTCACTTAACCCTGTTTGCCTCAGTTTCCTCATCTGTCAAACAAGCTGGAGAAGGAAATGGTAAACCACTCCAGTATCTTTGCCAAGAAAACCCTAAATGGGGTGACAAAGAGTCAGACATGACTGAAATTACTGAACAACAACAAGAAGGATCCAACACTGCCTTCTGGTTCATAATCTCTTTCATGTGCATTTGCTAATTTCCTTCCATCTCTGGCGTAGTGTGTGAGGTTGAAGTTGGGCTCATTGTCCTTCCTCCCCATTCTTGAGAGATTATTCTTCTCAGCCAAATGATCCAGAAGGGGAAAAGACATGCTACAGTGGTTGGCAATGGATCACAACAAAAATCAATATCTTTAGATGCCTCTGCCTGAGAGGTGTTGGACCTCCACTAAGCTCACCCAAGCCTTGGTGACCCCTCTCTTTAGCACTCTCTCTAAAACTTGGGGACTGTTCTTCCTCTCCCGTCTTCTAAAAAATAAGGTCCTAAGAATAATCATGTCTCAAGCCCAATTCTGATACATGCCCATTCTGGTTACTGAGTGTGTACCAAGTTCTCATGGGAACCAGAAGGGTAAATAATTCTCATGTTCATCCAAAGATTTACACTAGCAACTTTTATTCCTGTCACTGGGCTATAAGAAAGATCAGGGCTGAGGAAATGGTTGGGGAAAATGCCTAGAAAACAGGTTATTACTAGATCTCACTCCTATGGTACCTAAGAATTTTGGAACCTAACTTCCACTGTCACCTTCTCTCCCTTCCCCCACCTCCAGGACTCTTTGTGATGGAAATGACTAACCTCTTTTGGTAGTTCACTTCCTCCCCTATTAAACTTTAGATGAAATGTCTTTATTCTTTGTCCCCTTAGCACTTAAATCAATTCATACTATGTTCTCCATATTATATAGGATTACATACTCATATACATGATCCTCTGTGAATGAATGAATAAGCATTTATTAAGTACTTATTATATAGCAAGAACTGTGCAAAGTACTAGAGATATAAATACAAAAGACAATCCCTGCCCTCCAAGAGCTAGCTTATTGCTCTCCAAAGTTAACAGCATTCTCTTTACTGGGAGATTTAATGATATCATTTTCTCAGGCCTCATCCTTCTTGGCCAGTCTGCTAAATGTGACATGATTGGCTGCCACCTTCTCCTAGCAGCTCTCTTTTCTCTGGGTTTTCACAACACTAAAAAAATCCCTTCCACATCATGGGGGTTAAGGGCATGGTGCCCCACCCCCACCCCCATCTGGAAAATCCACATAAAATTGTTTGGCCTTTCCTTTGTACCAGAGAAGTCTGGGTTTTTTTCTTTTTCTTTTATGGGGTGTTTAAAGTATTAAAAGATAAAATATGTTGATATCTTATAATACTATACATATATTTTATGCATTTCTGAGTTTCTAAAATTTTTCTGTGTCATCTATGGCTTCCACAAAACTCCAAAAAAAATTCCTATTTAATTCTTATGCTGACCCGAGATATATCTAAACCTCTGTGATGGGGAAAGTCACAATATGGAAGGGATAATTATATTCCCTTCTACTTCTCCTACTCGTCTGATTGGTCTTATGAATACATCTATCAATAAACACTCATTATGTGTCTTAAATGTGCCAGGCATTGTGCTAAGTTCTGGGGTTACAAAAAGAGACTAAAGACAGTCCCTGACCTCAAGAACGTATAGTCTAATGGGGAAGCCAACATGCAAACAAATATATACGAAGTTCATACCCTGTCTCTTTTGTTGGTTTATCAAGCCCCCTAACTGGGGGTGTTTCCCAAGTCTCTGTCCCGGACTTTGTCTTTTCTATGTTCTCCTCTCATGGACCTCATCAACTCCCATAGGTTTAATTATCTCTATGCAGATGATTTCCAGATCTATATATACAACCCCAATGTCTTCCCTGAGCTTTAGTCCTGAATCACCACTCTCTCCTAGACGATGTAAATTGGGTATCCTAGAGACATTTGGGGGGGATGAGACAAGGGCATTTATTTGGGGAGAAAGGGAAAAACAGATGGAAGAATCACAGATTTTTCAACCACTGAGGATCCTGAGGGTGACTGGGGATGTCAGGCATGTTGCCATCATCTTGAACAGGAACAGGGTAGTTGTAAGGTGTAGCTTGATTGATCATGCCTGTGTACTTGGTATAGGGAGTTAAGAGCAGAGCCATGATGCTAATGGCAAAGGACACTGTCAGCACTGGCTCCTTGGCCCAAGCCTCCTTCAGGAACCAGCCTAGTCTGCCCGCCATGTTGGCTGCTTTCCCTATCACCACAGGGACAACTGGGATTTTCCCTAGAGACATTTCAAATTAAACATGCCCAAAAGATAACCCATCATCTTCTCCTCAAAACTCTCCCCTCTTCCAAACTTCCCTATTTCTGTTGAAAACACCACCACTTGTTCTTCTAATCTCCTTGGTTTGTAACTTCAGCATAATGCTCACCTCCTCACTCTCTCACCCCACAGTGCAAATCAATTGGTCAATGTTGCCGTGTCAACCTCTGCAACCTCTCTCCCGTATATACTCATTACCTCTCATCTAAACTATGACAATAGCCTCTATTATAATTGATCTCCTTGCCTTGAAGGTCTCCCCATGCCAGACTCTTCCACAGAGCTGCTGGAGTGATTTTTGTTAAAAACAAGTCCGACCATGTGACTCCTTTCCTCTATAAACTCCAGTGCCTCCCTGTAAAGTCCTCTTTGGAGCTTTTAAAACTCTTCATAACCTGGTCCCAGTCTATCTCTCCAACCTCATTATGTATGACTCCCTTTCTCACACTCTCAGGCCCAATCAAACCAGCCTCTCCCTTCCTCACACACAGGCTCATTTTTTTTTTCCAGTTTCTAAGAAGCCAGGCAAAGCCATAACTGAAAAATGAAGCCATCAGGATTATCTTCTACACAACCTCAGGGAGAAGAAAACAATTCAAAACCCTCTAATAAACAGAAATGTTATCAACTGAACTGCCACAAACCACTCGGGCATTAATCAGCTGTGTGACCTTAAGCATGTAACTCTATCTCCCTGGGCCTCGGTCTTCTGATCTGTAAAATGACTACCTCACCACAAAGGTCCCTTCCAGCTCTAAGATTTTATGATCCTCTCATTCTCTGTTAAATCCAAAGCTGTGTTATGGGCTGATTTGGTCAGTAGTTTTAGCAAAGTATCTGAGACAGCTCGACACTTGCTAACCCTTCCCCTGCCACCATGTAATGATGCTCCTGGTGGTAATATTCTAAGCTGCATCCACCGTGAATGGGACAAGACATCTATGAAGAGTGTTGTTTCATTGCGAGAGGAATTAAATGAAAGAAAGAGAGACAGAGAGAGAGAGGAAGGAAGGAAGGAAGGAAGGAAGAAATCCTAGGGGCTTCCACCACTTAGATGGGTAAACTGATGCCATAACACACACTATCTCAGAGAAATTTCATGCCCAGAACAAATCCAGGGCCTAAGACCTGAGAATTCACTTCCAGATGTGTCGTCACCTCCTTATCCCCCCTTCCTCCACCCAATCCTCACCCCCTCAATCACCCAGCATAATGAAAACTCTCTAACAGCTGCAATGAAAACCACTTTAATAAGCTAAGCGCTCCATAGCTCATTAGAATTATGCTAATATGAGAGGGGGCTGATGTCATATGCCCTGAAACCCTGAAGTAAAAAGGAGAAGAAAAAAAATTCAATATTGAGTTTTGTCTCATTTCAAAGCCACTTTCACAAGTGGCCATAAATCTTCCGGGTGACGTGACATAATAAGGGTCTGGGAACAGCTTTGGCATTAATAATTAGCCATGGCAAGGCTCAAAATTGAATCCTTTTGACACTTGAGCTCTTCCAATGAGAGGGAGGGAATAAAAGGACTGTTGGAGAAGGGCTAAGTTTGTCAGGGTGAGGCTACCCTGTCCCTCCCCCCACAGCTTCCCAGTGACAGGTTTGTATAGTAGTCTTGTCTGTATGCCCCATGTCCCCTCTGGAGTCCTACTGACTGCTGAGGCCAGAGAAGAGTCAATAAGCACCCTAAGAACCATAAGTTCTTTTCTGTCTTTTCCTTCCCACCGCTGCCCCCAACAATTTTAACCCCGGTAGCAGCCAAAATCCCCCAAATTGCTGTCCATGGAACAATATGATAGAAAAAAGCACTAGACGCTGAAATGCTATGTCCTGATCCTGTCCGTGCTGATGTATTTCCTCTTGTTCTACCCTCAGTCGAGATGGAGAAAACCTTGGAAATATAAGATCAGACTGAGAGTGAGAAGGAATCATAGGATCATAGATTATGAGATGGAAGGGACTTTCATGGTCATCTGGCCCAAACCCTTTATTTTAGAGACTCACAGAATCTCTAAAGTGATTTGCCTAAGGTCCCACAGGCTGAAAGCACCAAGCCAAGATCTGGTTCCATCTCTGACACCATTTCCACTCATTGGATCTAGTTCCTGCCTTCTTCTCCATGGGAGCCCATCAGAGGCAAGAGTAGATAATATGCTGGACAAGTCAAGAGACTATAGTTCTCATCTTGTACTGTTAATTACCTCTGCATGTTCATACTAGCATGGACCAGACTCTAAGCCTCCTTCAGGGCAGGTCTTCTACCTCCTGCATAGTAGTACCTAGTATTTGGCCTTGAACATCATAGATTTTTTCAATAACTCATTGTTGACTGACTGATTCTAACTCCAATCTTGCCGAAAACTAAGCATGTGGCCTACAGCAAATCTCTTTCCCTTTTTAGGATGGATCATTAGTTTCTTCATCTGTAAAATGGGAATGATAATGCCTGGGCCAGTTCTTCCTAACTCATAGGACTGTTATGAGCATCAAATGAGAATCTAGGTTTGCCATTACTTTATAAACAGCACTTCAAGTATTTATATAAGGGTAAGTAAAATATTACTTCAAGGGCAATTAGGAGGCACAGTAGATAAAGCTCTGAGCCTGGAGTCAGAAAGACTCATCTTCATGAGTTCAAATCCAGCCTCAGACACTTCCTAGTTGTGTGACCCTGAGCAAGTCATTTAACCCTATTTGCCTCAGTTTCCTCATCCATAAAATGAGCTGAGGAAAGAAATGACAAACCGCTCCAGAATTTTTGCCAAGAAAACCCCAAATGGGGTCACAAAGAGTTGGACACAACTGAAACAAATGAACAAGAAGTCACTTATCTTCAGGCATAACTTCAGCCTCCTTCCTTCTCCTCCAGCTTCCTTCTAACCTCTTAGAACTGATAAAACAAGTGCAGACTGAAGCATATTTTTTTCAGTTTCTTTTTCTTCCTTTTTTGGCAACATAGCTAATATGGAAGTACATTTTGCATGACTTCACATGTATAATGGGTATCAAAGGCTGGAGGTGGGGAGAGAATTTGGAACCTGAAATTTTAAAAATTGAATGTTAAAATCATTAGTTACTTAAAGAGGGAGAACAATCTCTTCTCTTGGGCCAGCCTTTCCTTCAGCTCCATATCTTTTTCTCTAGTCCTCTCCACCCACATCGACTGAAGGAATGACCCCAAGCTTCATGAAGTGAGAAAAGCACCAGACTCCAGTCAGAAGATCCTGTTTCTAGTCCTGGTTCTGTGACTACCTAAGTCACTTTGGACGATTCATTTGACCTCTGTGGATCTCAGTTTCCTCCTCTATAAAATAAAGGGGTTAGACCAGATTGCTGATGACACTTACAAATCGCTCAGATTCTGTGATTACCCTGATTCTTATTCCCAGGCTGATTCGAAGCTTCAGAGCGGGGATGATTTTGTCTGCAGCCATTTGAAAGGTCTCAATAGACAGGAAAATTCTCAGCCACAAGCGTGTCCTTGGCCAAAGGTCTCTTCCTCTTGCCCTCACCCAAAGAACCCCACTGTATTTCCCAGTAGGGAAGGCTGAATAACCAGGCCCCTGATTTGCACTAGGCAATCCAGTGCCACCCCATGTTGGGACTACAGATTGAATATAAAACACTCTTGTCATGCAATTACAAAGGTTAATTGCAAGATTCAGCAACAGCAAAAAGAAGGCAGCTTTCTCTGCTCATAAATACAGCCAATTAAGAGACAAGTATCATTTTGCAATTATATCACTGATATAAATACCATTTCACTTGGCAGTTTTCAAGAGCCTCACTGGACACCCAGCGATTGGCTGGCAAGCCTGCTGGGGGTTTTGCCTGCTCCTGCAGACCCTCATCAGGACGGCACAAGGTGATAAGTGCTTCGGAAGCAGCAAGTGGCCCCAACCCTGGGACAAGCCGGGTACCCGATGGTCCTCGAGAAAAAATTCAGCCAGAGCCCCTAAGAAGTCAATTATCAGAATCTGACTAATTAATGCAAAATGTTACATCTCCTTCGCCCAGTTCTAGGCATATTGCTTCTAGAGTTGTGGTCTCTTCAGGAGAAGAATATCACCAAGGCCCCAAACCTCTCCTTGCTTTCATGTGGTTCCAAGGGGAGCCAGCCTTCCCTCAAACACCTTTGAAAACCAACACCCTGCCAAATCCCACAGGGTCAGAATTAAGGGATGCCTGGAGAATCCGGGCCAACACAAAAAGTTCAAAGCCAGCCCTGAGGGGACAGAAAGGTCCAGTTGATATCAGGAATAATTAGGACAAGCCAGACCAGAAGGATCAATAACATAATGAATGAATGATGTGCTATTCCTCTGAATCCTACTACAAATTCTGCAGTCTTTGATCATGCAAAGTTATCTGACTGTTAATGACATGTAATGTTAATTATGGAAAGGAGCGAGGGAAGGAGGGAAAGAAAATGCCCAGGATAAAGATATCTTCCGGGAATAATTAATATTCTTCCAGGAGCCAGAATGTCTGCAATTCAGGGCTCTTGTTCAGTGACAAGGATTTAGCAGCCATCGGGGAAGGTACAGGAGCATCACTTGTCCACCAGGTGAGGTCCATGGAGGGAAGACCAAGAAGGTGTGGGCCCTGAGCCCATGACAGACTTACAAGCATCTAATGTTAGAAGGAAAGGTAGTTCTTTGGCCTGCATAGTGTCCAGCAATGGTTGCTGGCTTCTGCCTCTTCCACAGACATCTGCTCATTCCCTTCCATCTCTGACCCAGTGTGTGAGGTTGGAAAGTTAGGCTGACTGGCCTTTCCCCCCACATACACCACCATCCTTGGGAGATTATTCTTCTCAGTCAAATGACCCAGAAGAGAAAAGGACATACCACAGTGGTAGGAGATGGGTCACTGCCTGGGAGGTGTTGGGCCTCTCCACTTATCCTAAGCTCACCAAGGCCTTGCTCTCACCCCTCTCTGCAGCACTCTCTCCAGCCCTTGAGGGCTGTTCTTACTCACCTACCCTCTAACAAGTGAGATCTCACAATAACCAACAGCTCATGTCCCAAGGAAAATTCCGTTACATTCTCATTACTGAGTGTCCTTCCTGTCGTCCCTCTGGAAAGGACCCCTGAAGTCACCCAGGCCAACCTTTTCTTTGAACATATGAGGAAAGAGGAGTCCAAAGAAGCTAGCTATGTTGCCCAGGGTCATTCAGCTAGTTAAAAGACAGAGCTGAGATTTGAACGCAGGCCTCCAGACTTCTAGGACAGTGATCTTTCTACTTTGGGAAAAGAAAAGGAAGAACGCAAAGGAAGAAGACTGGGGGTGAGGGGCGGGGGGGCAGTGTAGGGGGGGATTTCCTTCCAGACTCAAAAACATACTGGAAATGCTTCCAAATAGTATTGATGCTTTTGTTGCCCAGTTTGAAAATCCAAAAGGATGAGCTGTGTGTGGAGGGCAGGACAAAGAAATGCCTGAATCAGCAGGAAACATCCCTCAGAATGCAGTGCTCACTGCAAGGGAATGATGCAGTGCTAAGACACACACTCCTGATCAGGGTCATGACAAGGGATGTGTCTTTCCCCTGCTCTAGAAAGACAGTGTCATTGTAAAAGCCTCAGACTCTAAGAACCTTGGAAGGAACCTGGCTTTCCTCAAGATTCATGCCACCTTCTGCAAGAAGCCTTCCCCTGCCTCTCCACTACTTCTGCCTTCCCCTCTCAGATTACCCTTCCATCTACTCAGGATATATTTTGAATGTACCTAGTCATTCTCCTCTGTGTCTCCCTCATTAGACTGTAAGCACTCTGTGGGCAGGGACCATGTTCTTGCCATTTTTTTATACCCAGCACTCAGCACAGTGTCTGGAGTATAGCAAGCATTCAACAAATGCCTTTAGATTGACTGAAAACAATCCCCCTGCAGTGGGGAAACTACACAAGATAATCCCTGAAAGAGGAAAAGAGAAGAAATAGTCTTCTCCCAAAATCAGCAACTCCTCCTTGCTGCTACTGTTTTGTGAGATGGCTCCCTTCATGTAACAGGGCCTCATTCCTACCAGACCCTTCAGGGGTACTGCTATCATTAGTTCAGGGCATGACTCAAGAGTGAAGCAGCAGAAACAGCAGCTGCCTAGTCCCTGAGCAGCCCCAGAAGCCATCATTTTCTCAGTTCTTCTTTGCTCCCTTAGTTCTTGGGCAGCTAAGTAGCACAGTGGGGAAAGTGCTGGGACTGGAGTTGGGAAGATCTGAGTTCAAATTTGGCTTCAAACACTGACTAGTTGTGTGATCCCGTGCAAGTTACTTAACCCTGTTTGCCTCAGCTCCCTCATCTGTCCAAAGAGCCAGGGAAGAAAATAGCAAACCCCTCCAGCATCTTTGCCAAGAAATCCCCAAATGGAGTCATGAAGAAAAACACAAACAACCCTCAGTTCTTCTTTACACGACCAGTTATAGAGATATGGTGTCCTAAGACACCCGATTCTTCCCTCCCAGGCAACTCCACAGACTCCTGAGCCAGAAGAGAGAATATAGCTCCAACAGAACTTTGATAGCCCATGGGCAGCGTGTACAATGGGGCACTCCATGAGACCCACCCCTACTTTCCCTTTCCTGACACTGGGACCAGGAGGTAAACTAACTCGAATTCTCAGCCCTCATTGCAGGTGGCCCAGGGAAGGTTCCGGAGAAGAAGGAAGTCGAGAGCCAGATGCCAGCTCTCAGCACTACCTTCATTTCTGCCCAGATGCAAGCAGCCAAGCTCCTCATCAATGCAGGTGATTGGCATCTAGCCCACCGGTAATCACCCGCATTGAAGAGCTCAATTGCCCAGTGGAGAGAAGGGCACAGGAAGTTCTTAGCAAACACTCTAGTGTGACACCACCCCCCACCCCGCTCCACACCCTTTCCAGCAGCCCCTTGGTCCTGAGAACCAGCTGCCTTGAGGATTTCTCCACAAAGGGTTGGTGCATTTCACCCTTCTGCTCTTAGATCCCTCTCCATCAGCAATGCTGCTTGGGAACCAAGCAACTCCCTCTCTAGTCTTTGTCTGATTGGCAGAGAAGGGAACATGGTAATAGTGAAACAAGTTCTGACCTCATTTTCTCATTGGCAAAATGATGATCAATAATTCTGGATTAAAGTAGTACCTTTTCCTCCAATGACCCCAGTAACTGTATAGGCTAATGCAAGAAGGTCCAATAGCCTTGAAGTCAAAGGAACTAGATTCAAATCCTAGTTCTGCTACTTTTATCTGTATGACCTTGGGCAAGGGTCACTTAGTGTCTTTGGTCCTCAGTTTAACAGTAAAAGGAGAAATTTGGACTAGGTGGCTGCTAGGGTGCATTGTGGCTCTAAAATTATGATTCTAGGACCCCAGTTAGTCTCCCCTTTTAGCTATGGGAAATCCAAGGCACAGAGGGTGAAGTAATTTGTCCAAAGGCTGCACAGCAAATCAGGGCTGGAAATGAGACTAGAACCCAGAATTCCCGACTCTCTGAGCCCCCTACACAGAACCTCACTCTACCTCCAAGGTTCTTTCCATCATAATAAAGATCCTCTCACTCTCCAGAGCCTTGTGAAAATTAATGCATGCTCCAGGGCCCAAGTGCTTAGGGATCTTTGCCCTAGTAAGAAGCGTCTTCATCACACCTGCCCAATCCTGGATTCTCTTTCAAGCCAGTAGCCTTCCTCACCAATGGGGAAATTATAATAGGTCTCAGTGAGTTTGCATTTCCTGTGTTTTAAGTCTATATTTAGAGAACCACCAGTTTCCATAAATCCTATCTTTCCAGGCAGCGAGGATGCCAGGCAGATATGAATGGCCCGTCATTATCATATTACTCTATTGTCCTCCCATCACTGCCTCATTTTTGCACAATGCAACTTTGGCAGACGATGCTTCGAAAATGTGTCATCAAATGATTCTGCACTGTGGGGTCCGGGCTACTGCTACTGTCATCCTGAGCTACCTGTCAATGATGCCAGACTGAAATAAGAGATGGGCTCTCCTCCTCAATTGGTGGAACTACCTATTGGAACAAACACTCAGAGAAAAGGACAAGACAGAAGGCCCTGTCTTGGCTAGTCAGGACCATCCCAAGGCACAAAGTCCCAAGAGTTTGGGCCACTGCTATTCTCGCCCACTTAACCATCCATTCTACTCCTTTTCAGTCCCCTGCTGTACTACCAACATTCTCATCTCCATTCTCACCTCTGTGCCTTTGCTAAGATCATCTTCCTTACCCAATTGTATCAGCTTAACTAAACCCTATGAATCCTTTATCCATGGGCAGCTAGGTGGCATAGTGGATACAGCACTAAGACTGGATTCAGGAAAACCTGAGTTCAAATTTGGTCTCAGATACTTACCAGCTGTGTGACCCTGGGCAAGTCACTTAACCTCTGTCCGCCTCAGTTTTCTCAACTGCAAAATGGGGTTAATAATAGCATCTACCTCCCAGGGTTGTTGTGAGGTTCAAATAAGGGAATATTTGTAAAAAGCACTGGGCACAGTGCCTGGCACTTAATAAATGTTTATTCCTTTCCCTTCAAGGTCCAGTTTCTATCCCATCTCCTCCCTGGCTCCCCTCTAGTTTTTACTCACCTCCCATTTGTGAATTTCCAGAGCACTCACACTCCACATGGGTGCTCACACTAGGCATTCTACTAGTGCTACCCTCAGACCACACATCTGGGCACTCAGAACCCAGTCCCTTCCATGATCCCCTCTTCTTTCATCCATGATGCAACATTCTAGCTCTCATCTCCATACTTTTGCACTTTTTTGTCCCTCATGCCTAGGATTCACTGCCACCACCACACCTGTGCCTCTTGGAAGGAAGTTCCTGCTTCCTTTCAAAGTTCTCCTGATGGGGGCAGGTGGCTCAATGGGGGCAGCTAGGTGGTACAATGGATAAAGCACCAGCCCTGGAATCAGGAGGACCTGAGTTCAAATCTGACCTCAGACACTTGACACTTACTAGCTGTGTGACCCTGGGTAAGTCATTTAAACTTCATTGCCCCACACACACACACACACACACACACACACACACACACACACAAGCTCTCCTGATGCAACAGTCCTTACACAAAGACTTTCCTCATCCCTCCAACTGTTAGTGCCCTCCCACCAAAAAAAACAAATCAGGGCGGGGCGGCTAGGTGGTACAGTGGATAAAAGCACCGACCCTGGATTCAGGAGTACCTGAGTTCAAATCCAGCCTCAAACACTTGACACTTACTAGCTGTGTGACCCTGGGCAAGTCACTTACCCCCACTGCCCTGCAAAAAAAAAAAATCAAATCAAACTTAGCAGGTATTTATGTTGTGCCTGCTTATTTATGTATATGTTGTCTTCCTCAACAGAAGGAAGGGAACAAGATTTTATTAAGTAACTACTATATGATGGACATATAATCATTTTGCAAATATTCTCTCATTTGATCCTCACAAAAGCCCTGGAAGGTAGGTGCTATTATTACCCCCATTTTACAGCTGAGGAAAGTCAAGTAGACAGAGATTAAGTGACTTGCCCAGGGTCACACGGATTATAAATTTCTGAGGCTAGATTTGAATTCAGGCAGATATTCCTGACCCAGGGGCCAGTGCTCTACCCACTGTACCACCAATTTGCCAACAGAATATAAAGTCTTTGAGGACAGGTTCTGTTTCTTTTTTGTCTTTGTACCCCCAGTGGCTAGTATCATACTTGGAACTAAGCAGGTGACCAATAAATGTTTGCTAACTGATTTGTTTTCCCAGCCCAACTAGATGTGAATGAAGCTCTTTTGAGGACAGGAACCATGCCCAAGAGTGTTGTGTTATGGTGATTTGTGTGCATATCACCTCCCCTACTAGACTGTCAAGTCCTGTTTTATTTTGTTTCTGTATATAAAACTCCTCACACAGTCCCCTGCACATAAGAGAAACTTAATAAATTTTTTGTCAAATTAGCCCTCAGAACAGGATTCACAGTTCACATTTCTGTAGTGCTTTAAGGTTCTAGTGTTCATAGAATGAGCCTGGTAAATATTTGTTGGCTAATGGATCAATTAACTAATTGAAAGTGCTCCTGGTGATATATAAACCCCATTACCTTATGAAGGAATCCATCTGCAATTAACTGGGTGATATAGGAAAATGTCAGCACAACCTCAGGCCAAGTGCTCTGAACCATCTCCTGAGCAGAGGGGCCTCTGCCTTCTCTTGCCATCAATGCTACTACAAGCCCTGCACAGGACCCCCAGATGGAGAAGTTTAGATAGCATGGCCCAGCTGCCATGTGTTATAATACGGATGTATGAGATATCATATCATAACAGTGACACAGCTTCCTAAACCCTGAAGCTCAGTGGAGCTCAAGGAGGTGGGCTAGACATGAAGCTAAGCCCGTGACTCCAGCTGGCTCTCTCTACAGCCCTGACTTCAGGAACAGTTCAAGAGATTACCGCCTCCCCAACTTCCCTGCTAGGGAAGGTAGCAGCCTGCAAGTGGTTTTTCCGAGGCAGGCATTGAGAGTTTGCAGGCGTGGTCTAGAGTAAATGATAGTGTAACCCTCACTGCAAGAAACAACATCATAACTGTCAGAGCAATTTTCCACATCAGCAGGTTAACACCTGAACTGTTGCTGCTCTGCTTTCCCACTCCTCCCCCTCCCCCTCCCCCTCCTCCTTTCTGTCTTGCTCTGCAATGGAAGCCTGGCTGTTGTTCTAAGTCATCTCTTCCAAAATCAGTCACTAACAGACTCTGCCCCCAAAGAGCCAAGGGGCAGAGAAGTTAATCAGCAAACAGTGGTTCTTTGGAAGGGGAAGGAGGGAAGAAAAGAAAAAGGGTCAAACAGGCTCAAAATTCCCACTGAAGCTGCTGTCAACAGCTGTGCCATAAATAATCCAGGGACTTCATAGGAATCTCAGACGTTAAGCTGCCTCTGACTCCAGGTCGTAAAGATGCAGTTATTAATTTTAATTTACTGTTATCCTATTTCTCTTTCTTGGGCAAGAAGTAAGTCAATGGAGGTGTCTTGTTTCTGGAAGCAGCTACAAGGTTGAGACAGGGGCATCTTTGAAAGTCTGTGCTACTATCAGGAGTGCTTCCTCCATTCTATGGATCCCCCCTCCCAACACTCCCCCAGACAACTCCCCTTGATGACAGCAGACACTTGTCCTCACAACCTGTGATACAAGGTACCATCAGCTTCCTTAAAAGTCCATAAGATCCCCTCTGGAGAAAACCAAAGGAAAAACAGGACCTTTTTTCAGTCCGAGACACAGTCAGGTTTCTTATGGTCCTAGGGATTTACCATACTGGATTCACAAAACATGTTTCAGGAATTAAACATCAGGGAGGACCAGACCTAGGGTATAGTATGGACCTCTCTATTTCTCTTTATTGATTTCCTGATTACCATAGCAGGGGTAAATGCCCATAGACGGTTCAGAGGCAAGAACCTAGGTCTAGAACCAAGATGACTTCAGAATAACAACACACCATAAAGATAGTGAGAGATTTCCTCATCTGGTTTGTTGTTTTTATAGAGGGAGATTGAAGAATAAGGGAAGTAATGGGGAAAGTATCCCAATATGGCATTTGCTCCCAGTTTGCATTCAGACAATAAGCAACTGGGACAATGGATGAAGAGTTCCCAAATAACAGCACAGGTCAAAGCGCATTATAACATAATTGAAGGGGCTTTTCCTTCCTTGCAAATTCATTGTTGTAATGGAATTTTATGGTTTCAAATATTGCTTGAAATAAATGGGCCATTGGCTGGGGCTTGGCAATCTATTCATTACACAGTGATTTTCACTCTTATAGGAGGGCAATGAATCTGAAAGAGGAATTGATCTGCGATGATAACATGTCGCCCCTTATATATATAAAGATGATGTGCCTGACCCGCCATCAGTAAGGGAGATACTTTAAGTTGGTGAGGGTTTTTTTTTTTCATTAGTAGGGATAAACTGAATTGATTCATTCACACTCCTAGGCATCCCCCACCTCCTCCCTCATCTTATGACCCATAGTATGCATCTGTCAGGTTCAGCTCTAAATCTTATGAAATTTATATATGCTCAAGTGGCTAGCAGAGCTAAGTGGAGGCTGGTTGGCTGTGTCCTAGAACACAACAAAACCCAGGAATCAAAACTGCTGCCTTTGTTTCATTGTCCTCCAAACAATCACAGATGGATCTAGAGAACTTATTTATAATACCCACAAACACAGAGATAGGCCCCTGAAATGCTATTGAATAAGTCGCCCAAAACAGGCAACTTTCAACCGTGGTGCTGTCCTCTCTGGTTGAGAATGAACATAACACTGTCCAGTACTTATGACCAACAGAATATTTCCCACCCACCCCCCACAGCCCATCCCTCAAGAATGAATCTTACCTAACAAGAGCTTACTAAGATTACAAAATACATTGACTTATTTGATCCTTACAACAACCCTGTGGGATAGGTATTGCAGAAATTACCTACATTTCACCAATGAGAAAACCAGAGTTTGGAGATCAAATAATTGATCCAAAGCCACTCAACTAGAAAGTGGCAGAGCTTGGTGATCTGGAGATATGATTTGTGACTCAGACCAGATACTATTGTATCACACCTCCTCTCAGAAAACAGAATCCTACTTGCATCTTGCAATGCACTCTGTGTCACTCCTCCATTGCCAAAGACCTCCAAAGATCACAGTCCATTTCTCAGATTGGAAAGAAGACTGTACCTTATTCAGCTCAGACAGTATGGGGTGGGAATGGAGGAGTGGTGGTTCTCCAAATTTCTCTAAATTCCTGCAAGTGATGTCACCAGTCAGAGACTATTACCTGCTATCAGTGATATGCTGGTAAATATTTAACAGCCAGATCTCTGGGTGGGAAATGTATGCACAAAATACCTCTTTTCTTTCTTTCTTTCTTTCTTTTTTTTTTTTTTGGTGAGGCAATTAGGATTAAGTGACTTGCCCAGGGTCACACAGCTAGTAAGTGTTATGTGTCTGAGGCTGGATTTGAACTCAGGTCTTCCTGACTCCAGGGCTGGTGCTCTATCCATTGCACCGCCTAGCTGCCCCCACAATATACTTTTATACTTAATCTGCATTAACATTTTCTCCATCACTTTCTTAAGACTAGAAAATCAACAAAACAATTAATCAAGATCTGATTTGTAGAATTTGCTGATTTCTGAGGTGTAAATGCTCATTCTGAAATTGTAACAGTTGTAACAGTGTGAGAGCTGTCTGAGCTAGCTCCAACACAGCCCTACTTGCTACTCAGTAGCATCCATGATCCTTAAAAAGGTTCTACTTGTAATCCCTAAGACTGATACCACCATTTCTGTCATCAGAGGAACAGGATGGATGATCCTACCCCACTCTCATCTGCATGTATGGGAAAATATTAGCATAATTCTTGTCCTATATGCAAGCAAAGCGAGCGAGATCCCAAACGCTCACATATACTCTTTATTCCCTCATCTTAACCAGCCCCTTAGCTGTGTCAATGAACAGAGACTGGTGAGTGAAGAGACTGTCAGTCAATGACTGGCTATCAGTAAAATGTACTGCCTTATTCCCGGAAAGGAAAAAAAAGAAAGAAAGAAATATGGAGACAATAGCACAGGGTTCCACTGGCTATGACTTTCTTCATCAAAGCCATGTCCTGTTCCAAGCCATCCTCACAGAATTAATTCAGGCAGGGCAGGGGGGCAGCACTGTGTTTTGCTGTCTACTACCGATATTAAGCCAAAGTGATCAGGCAATGAGCCAGCGTGGAGATGGGGAAACAGGAATGAGTGAGAGGGAAGAGAATTGAATTCCTATTTTATAGAGAATGAAGACTGCCACTCAACTGCCCCTGCCAGTTATTTTTCCTTGGGGAAATATAGCCTTCCTGGTTGATTTTTTTCCTCTTCTGATTAAATTAATACTTGCTATTGATTATAACTGGAAACTCAAGCCTTCTCTGGGCTGTTAAGATTCAACTACTTCATTCAAGCTAGAGCCCAGGTGACAACCCTGTGAGCACCAGACCCCAGGCCTTGCCTGGAACTAAGGCACCTCCTCATAGAGATGGGGAGCCAAGCTAGAGACAGTTTCCAAAAGCAAGGGGAACATGAAGTTGTTACAGCACAGGGCAATACTGTAAGTATTACCCTCTGTCCATAAGGATATTAAAGATGGCAGGGCAACACAGCTATGGTTTTTAAATATTTCCATCCAAAGTAGCTATATTTTCTAAAACCTTTTATAATTAAACAGAAAGCACTGTTGCCACATATGCATTTTATCTGGAAATTTTGTTTACAATGCAGCATTTCATTTCCTGTGTTCTGGAGGTAGCAGGACAAGGCATATGGGGAAAAGTGGAGACCCCAAGTCCAGACAGACCTATAATGTTGGGCAAGGACTATAAGCTGGTTATTGAATAAATGGAAGTACAGGGATAGACATCAGAGACAAGATGAAAAATCAGTCTAAGGGGAAAAGGACATAAATATCCCTAACTAAAAGCCTAAAATGAATCAAAAACCCATAGTTTCTATCCAACTGGTTATAGAAATGACATTCAGTGCTGCACTAAGAATTTGGTGTGAGAGAGACCTAACAGTAACATCAGTGAGATACAGTAAGACACTGGCAGGAAGTCTGAGAGGCTGAGTGGGACATCTCACAAGAGAACAAAGCAAGAACCTAGTTAAGAACAGCAATACTAAGGTCAACATCAAGACTAACTGGATTGTGTGCTGGTAAGCCATTTCAATGGGGCAGCTAGATGGCTCAGTAGACACTTAATAGTTGTGTGACCCTGGGCAAGTCACTTTGCCCTGTTTGCCTCAGTTTCATCATCTGTGAAATGAGCTGGGGAAGGAAATGGCAAACCACTCTAGTATCTTTGCCAAGAAAACCCCAAATGGGTTCATGAAAAGTCAGACATGACTGACAAACAACTAAAGTGAACAAAGCCATTTCTACAGGGTTCCTTCTAGTGGCCCTACCTGATAAACAAAGGGGGTAGGGAAGAGGAACAGGAGGAAGAGGAGGAAGAATAGAAGAAGGAGGGAAAGAGAATTGGTCTTTAAGGTCTGCAAAGTATTTATATAGATTACTTCATTTGGTCTTCACAACAACCCTCTAGGATAGATATTAAAGATGTTATTATCTATTTTAAAGATGTTAAAACTGAGGCTTAGAGTGGTTATGGGACTTGCTAATAAGTATGGGAGGCATACTTACTGAACCCAGGCCTAACTCCAAGTCCTTTTTCCACTACACCATTTTATCCCTGTCCAGGGAAAAGACAGGGCCACAGTCTGGAACAAAGTAGAACCTAGAGAAGAGGATTAACCTGCTGCAAAGGTTAAAGGGAAACAGGGAAAAGAAGCTTAATAAGTTATTATGTCCCCCGCCCAAGATTCTAAAAAAGCTGAAGTAGCACTATATGTGTGCACAAGATAGAGATCCACAGAAAATGTTTGTGTATCAACATACAGTTGAATAACATATGATAACATGTTTATTTATTTTATGGTTTTGTATGTAGTACCTCCCAGGGGCTACCCTACTAATTCAGCACTTACAGGTTGCATGTTGGGTCCCTAGTAGGCAACTATCCTTGGGTTCACAATATTCAGAGTCTGTAAAAACTATAATTTCCAAGCCTCCACTAGTGTGTTTATCTTTTATAGTCAACTTGAAGTCATAATGAGCTTTAAAGCAAGGGTATTTATAGAGATGGTATAGTAAGAATAGTAACTTCAAAACATCCCCCTCATAAACCTGAAGCATATACTTCCACAAATACACACAGAGTCAGTGACAAGAATGGGCACATCAAGTACACTAGTAATAAGGGACACAGGTAGGGAACACACTTGGCCAATTCATCTCACAGCCCTGGCTCTGCAGAGTGGTCCTTATATCCTTTCTCTTCTTATGGTGTCCTCATACTGCACCCCACTGGAAATGGAATCTCTGGTGAGCAGGTCACTCATCTGGCAGCTTCCTGGGCCTGTTTCTCTCCACAGCTCAACTCCTGATTTCAAGGACTAATTATCTTTCCAATCTATAGCTGACTCTCTTCTCTGCTGCCAGGGGTGACTCTCTTCAGAGCTATCTACAATAACTGGCTCCTTGATTCATTGGGCCTGCTCCCTGCTGAGTATCTCTGAGGCAAAATGCTCTTTCAAGAGCTGCATTCTTCCTCCACAGCAGGAACTCCTCTGGAGGGCCATGGGTCATATTCCTTGAAATGGCTTCCTGCTTCAATTCACTTGTCTAGAGTTGGCAAGCTAGCTTTTTAAAGGTCACCAGAGGTATGGCCTATCTTGTGCCAGCTAACAGCTAGCTGCTCTTCTAATTCTATCAAGGAAGACTGCAAACCTCATAAAGAGGTGACAAAGTATATCTATGTTGTGTCTTTACTTTAACCCATTAATATTTCATTGTCTTTGTCATGTGATTTCATCAACTGGGCTGGTGCAGAGGGAAATCTATTGATCAGGTGTGTCCTGACCAATTCATCTTCTTGCACATTTTTTCTGTAAAGTATTCATCCTGATAGTGAGCTCTTCAAGCCACTGCATTTCACACCCCCTCCACCTTTCTCTTTCTTGGCCAAAAACTGACAAAGGAAAACCAAGAGCTTCAAAGCATCACATCTGTCTCATGGTGTCCCTAACTTCTCTTCCAGGAAAGCAGATACCACTTCTTATAGGAGCCCTTTCCTAATCTTCCCCCCACCTACCCCAGCTGATATAGCATGCTCTCTTCATATTATAATAATTTTGCATTGTTTGACGTAGATTTTGCCTTTCCTCAGCTGCATATATCTTACATCCCTTCCTCAAGTTCCTTGAAAGCAGACTGGTCTTGTTTTTGTCTGTATCCCTAGGACCTAGGACAGTGCCCGGCACATGGAAGATGCTTAATAAAGGTTTGTTCAATTGAACTGAATTAGTAGTTGGGCAGTGACATACATTTATATGGTGGGATGGTGGCAGGGAGCGGAGTGCTAATTACAACAGTCCCTGCCAACTACACACTGACCTCTGGGGAAAATTTCCTGCCTCTCATTCGGAGATCTTCCAGCCCACAGTGAATAAGTAAGGCCATTGTTATAGTGCTTAATGCTGGGGTTTCTCTGCTCCTCTAGCACCTGTCCTGTCGATGCCTGAGAGAGGAAGATAAATATATTTATAATATACAGCAAAGTGAATAACAAAGAGTTTATATAGTTGTCTCTGACAACACTGACAAGCTGGGCCTGGAGGCTTTAATCAGTTCCCAGCTGAGCCTGGGAAATCTGCAGGAGCACAGCTCTGACCTTTCGGATGGATTTCTAAAGGGAAGGTTAAAGTTTTGTTGCCTTTTTTTTTTTTTTTTTGCTTTAAATGGAAGGGGGTGTAAAGTTGTATGTATATACCAGGCTCCAAGGTGGTAATGGGAACTCAGGAATAGAATTTTATTTTAAATTAATCCGCTGATGTGACTCCCGCTGTTGTCCCTGAGAGATGTTTTGTTCTCTGGTCGAGACAGAGCATTTCCCATTTTGTCTGATGAAATACTCGCTTGCATGAACTACTTGCAAATGGACTGAAAATGCACGCTGTTGCAGATTCCAGAGATTCATTTTTGATAAATATATGGTCAGGGAAAAAAGACTAAATATTTAAAACGTCACTTTTTAAAGACTGCCTCGTTTTCATTCATAAGTAGGATGGTTTGATACAGATGCAACTAAGTCCAAGTCATACACAAACATTTCTCTTCTCATTTTTTTCAGATACCTTGGATAGAGAGCTGTGGCAATTTAGCTCAAAATGCAGACAACCATTCAAACCATTTAAATAAACTGCTTAAAACAACATACTTCACCCAAATAATAATCACCACTCACATTTACATAGCACTCTGAAAACCCTGAAGTGCTTTTCTCATCATAGCCCTGTGACATTGGCCATATAGACCTTAGAATTCCCATTTTACGGAGTGAGAAGTTGAGGCTCATGTTGACCAGATCACCACTCACCCTACTCAAAATTCTTGAATGATGCTCTATTGTCATGAGGATAAAATACAAAATTCTCAGTCTGTCATTGACAGCTCTCCCTCAATAATCTGATTCACCTTATATCTATTTTGTAGATCAATAAATACACACACAGAGCACCCAAAGAATGAGCAATACATGCAAACTGGTAAAGTTCTATGAAGTATTACTAAGTGGAAAAAGAACTAAGAATAAGATTGTATTCCTGATTGTAACTATGTAAAAATATGCTTGTATAATCACAATATCAGAAAAGTTTAGATACTTGGTCATTTACTATTATGAATTACTGTTATAATTTAGAAATAATCTTATATTTCCTGATATTGTTGTATTACATGTGTACATGTGTATGCGTATATGTTGTATTGTATATACATATATCTATGGATATGTTAAATATCTATATGTATCCATGATTTCCTATTATAATTTAGACACATTCATATTTACTGATATGTTGTGTTACATGTTGTGTGTGTGTTCATGTATGTGTGCTGTATATATGCATATCTATGGATATATGTTATATATCTATATTTATACATGATTTCCTGTTACAATTTATTATGACAATTTATAAATACTTTTATATTTACTAGTCTATGTTGTGTTGCACATGGACTTGGACTTAGCAGTTGCATCTGTCTCAAACCATCCTACTTAGGAATGAAAATGAGGCAGGCTTTAAAAAGTGATGTTTTAAATATTTTGTCTTTTTTTCTGGCCATGTATTTATCAAAAATGAATCTCTGGGGGCAGCTAGGTGGTGCAGTGGATAAAGCACCGGCCATGGAGTCAGGAGTACCTGAGTTCAAATCCGGCCTCAGACACTTAACACTTACTAGCTGTGTGACCCTGGGCAAGTCACAACCCCAACTGCCTCACTAAAAAAAAAAAATTAGAAAAAAAAATGAATCTCTGGAATCTGCAATGTATGTATGTAATGTATGTGTGTGTTACATTACATAAACACATCTACAGGTATATATGTGCATATACATGATTTCCTATTATAATTTTTAATACTCTTATTATTGATGTGTGGTGTATTACATGTGTATGTCATGTGTGTACATTGTTTATGTACTATGTACCCATTTGTATATTATTCCCTGCTGTATATTGCCATTATAATTTATAAACACTCATATTTACTCTATATGTTATCACACGTGTAATACCTATGCATGCATACTCATGCTTGTTGTGTTACATATACATATATAGCTATAGGTGTGATTATATAATCTATGTGTGCATATAATCTATGTGTATATATGACTGCCTATTATAAATTACTATTATAATTTATACTCTCATGTGGACTGATATCTGTTGTTATATACAACCACATGCATGTTATATGTGTAAGTATCTGAGGCCAAATTTGAACTCGGGTTTTCCTGACTCCAAGCCCAGTTCTCTATCTGCTGCATCGCACATAGAGGACACCCCATAAATGTTTACTGATCGATTGCAATCTACTTTCTGGTCTTATTTCCTATGGCTCCCCTCCCCAACCTCCTCGATCTCATCTCTTGGCCAGCTGGCCACTCCTGGTACTCGATATCCTCTCACTCACATTGTTACCACTGCCCCCATCTTTGCTGGACATGTCCTCCTCCTCTTGGAATCCCCAGCTTCTTTCAAATCACAAGTCAGGCATCACTTCCTACAGAAGACCTTTCTCCATTCCCCCTTTCCCTTTTCAAGTTACTTTGTATTATTTTGCATACACTTTGTATTTATTTATCTATACATATGTTGCATCCCCTTCCAGGGAAGTGTAAGCTCCTTGAGGGCAGAAACTGGTTCATTTGTATCCCTTTGTCTAGCATAGTAGCTGGCACATAACAGGAGGATAATAAATGCTTGTTGGACTGAATAGAAAAGTGGGGTGACTTGTCCAGGGTAGCACAGCTATTGAAGACCATACCTATAAACTTTCCCAAAATAGGACCCCCCCCCCCTTCTCCTGCTACATCAGATGGGATGTAGGAGTCCAGTGCTGTTCTCTTTCCCAGCAGTTTGGCTCTCAGGCAGTGGTGGTGCCAAATGAGGCAGTTATTGATCATCAGGCACCAACAGCCTTAAATGTTGGCAGAGTAAGTGAATGACTACCTACAAAGTACAACCTTAGGTGGAGAGATGACTTCTCCTTTAAACAGTCTGATCATACAGTCATGGGATCAGACAGGTTTAGAGACCCAGTTGACTTACTGTTACTGATGACTCAGCCTAAGTTTCTTTAGGCTGACCCTGGGATGAGGTCACACATGGGGCTGTTGCATTTATTAGATTACAAGACCTAGAAGGGCAGGGTGAATATTGTTGTTTTTTATCTTATATACATGATGGGGGCTTAATCAATTACTTATAAATTCGGACCTTAACATGACATTCAGAGTCCATTCTAAGAACAGATTCTGCCTCCCCACACAACTCTTCTTTCCCTCCCTTGCTTTTCTGTTTTGTTTTGTGTTGTCTTCCCCAGTTGGAATGTAAGCTCCTTGAAGGCAAGGACTGTCTTTCTTTTTATTTGCATTGGTATCTCCAGGGCTTAGTATAGTACCTGGTACTTGGTAAGTGCTTAATAACTGCTTGTTGACTTGACTTCTGGCTGTGGCAGAGAGGGTTCTCATAAGTTCACAACCTTCCTCAGCCACTCTCATTCAACTCAAGATAAGCTGCTAAAGAGTTGGCCATCTGTGGAGTAACAAGCACTTTAAAGGGGAAAGCCACCGGTCATTTTATGAGACCTGGACGAGAGTCCCACAGGATAGGAGAGCATGCGTGGTTGGTACCTGTATGCTGAAGGAAATATTCAAATTGATGACAATCACAGACTTGTTTGAGAACTTGAACAAAGGATGAAAAGAGATTTATATATTATTACTTTTTTTTCAGTGCGCATCTACATTTAGTCTCTTATTTTATCCACCCAATGTTCTTGTCAGGTAACATATCACAGCAAATATCATCCCACTGTAGAGATGAGACAACTGAGGCCCATGGGGATAGGATAATTACCCAACATAACCCATCAAGTCAGGGGCAAAATCAGGCCTGGAACCCAGATCTTTTGACTCTGTCCAGTGAAATTTCCACTTAGATCACAGATCTTCCAAAGATGGAGATATCTGAGAGGGGTTATGCCAGGAAAACCAGGTGTCTGCAGACTATTAGCGGATGGTTCTGCTGGCTCCCTAGATTTATAACTATCCTCTTGAGTTATGAGCAGTGGGTGGAGCCTAGAGAAAGGAGCTGGTGCCTGGCTGCGTGTCATGGGGGACATCAATCAGTGGCAGCCTGGCTAGTGGAACAGGGAGAAGATCAACACACTGATTTCTTCCTAATAAATCCTCCTTCCTTCATGCAGGAAAAGCATATGTGTCATATTTAGGAAGAGCTCAGCCAGTTTTAATTCTAAGAATTTAAACATTTGGGGGAGAAGTATGTGTTGGGGGAGGGGGACAAGCAGTCCTACATTTTCCTTTCAGTTGCCCCCTCCAGGCCCAAATACTCTTCTTTACCACCCACTGCCTTGTTTCCAGGAAAACTGGAGAACACAGTCAAGAATATGAAATAACAACCAAGAAGGAGGCAGCTTGGATGTGATCATCCTCCCACTTAGCTATTTCCCTCTCCCTATCACCCCTAGGGTTCTGTGCAAAGAGTCAATAGCTTCTTGAGACCTCTAGTTCTGATGCTACAGAGGAACTAGGGAGGGAAGGGGGAGCTTGCTAGTCTTCAGTCCAAGGGCAGCATGTACTTCCTTTCTTTTTCAGCAAGGGATAAGAGCAGGACCACTGGCATCTTTGAAGTCACTAGATCCTGGTTCTAGCTTGACCTCTGCCAGCTTGAATGAGTTACTTAATTTCTTCTTCCGTAAAATGGGAATAGAACCTGCCCCATCATCCCAGTTATCTTGAAGATCAAGTAAGATAAGGTGCTTCCTGAAATCTCCTTGTAATTGCTAAGGCTATGATGCAAATGTAAAGTGAAATTAAAGCTGAGATAGAGGATTAACTGAAAATTACAAAACAACTAAAATTTAGTGCAGAGATATTATGAGGACTAAGATTGGCCTCCCCTCAGAAAAGAAAAATATGAGAATGCACCTCTCTCTCTTCTTTGCAGAGGTGGGAGACTATGAGCGTGGAATACGATATACAATACAGACTTGGTTGGTGTGTTTATTTTCCTGAACACTTTCTCTTCTCTTTTTTCATTTTATGTTATAAATGATGACTCTCTAGGAGGTGAAAGAATACATTAGGAAATGTAGGCAATTGAAAAAAATGAAAGATATCAATAAAAATGTCTTTTTTAATTATTACTTAGATGAGGTATACTGTTCTTCAAAAAGAAATGAAGGAACTTTGAAAGACTTTAGAACTGTGGTTAAAGCAATAATAAACCATGAGTCCAGAGGATCTGAGATGAATCACAACACCCACCTCCTGCCTGAGAGGTGATGGACTTAAAATCCAGAATGAGACATGCATTTGGGGTCAGTATGGGAACTGGCTTTGCTATACTTGCATATTTATTTTTGTTCAGATGGGGGAGGCAAATAAAAATTTCAAGAGAAAAAAAGAGGGAAGAGATTAGAAGCAGGGGGACCAATTAAGAGGCTACTGCAATAGTTCAAATGATGTTCTTCTCCCTGAACTAAGCTTTTAGCTAAGTGAGGGAAGAGAATGGGGTGTTATAAAGGCATAATCTTAATTATTCTTAGCCTTTCTGGATAAAGTTAATATGGTGAGCTTCTTTTTTTAAAGGGGCTAGAAGCGGATAACCTCTACTAATACCTTGGTGGCCAGACCTGATACTTCTCTGGGTGAAACTCCATGGCATGGCCAGAAGGCTGACTTCCTCTGGATATGGTCACCCTTAAGTACTACTCTGATCTAGGTTAAATGAAGGTATAACTCCACCAGTAAGAAACACCTTAGAGGAAACAATGTTAATTCCATAGGAACAACACTAGACCTGGGCCATCTGGAGTTTCCAGACTTTACAGTAGAGGATGGTTATAATATGGCAACTTGGTGGTGCCATAGTGCCTAGAGCGCCAGGCCTGGAGTTGGGAATGCTCATCTTCCTGGCCTCAGATACTTACTGAGTGACCCTGGGCAAGTCACTTCACCCTGTTTGCCTCAGTTTCCTCATCTGTCAAGTGAGCTGGAAAATGAAACGGCAAACCACTCCTATATCTTTGCCAAGAAAACCCCAAATGGGGTCATGAAGAGTCAGACACAACTGAAAAAATGACTGATGACAATGATGACAACATGATTATAATGCCTTACCCTTTACAGTGTTAGGCCTGTACAAAGCTGATCTTTAAAGCTGACCTCCTTATGAGTGATTAAATTGACTTGAATGTGGTGCTAGATTCTTGCCCTCCATCATAGGCTGAAGTGCCCTTTGAACTCACACACTACTTTGGAAGTGAAAATGAGAACACTAAAAAATTGTTTTACCTTCCTAGTCTCTCAACAGAGAATCTCCTCACATTTTGTTGAGGGAAAAAAAGTGGTCATTTTTGTGACCTTCTATACATCTTATAGCCTGATGAAATCATCATCCATTCTATCTACTTTGCTAGATCATTCATGTCATATTTCGCAACCAGGCTCAGTCCTGCAACTCAGTCCTTCACTTCTGGGTCTGTTTAGTGACCTCATTGGTTCCCAAGGTTTCAATTAGGATATCTACACAAAAGGACTCCCAGATCCATAAACAGCAAAAACTCTGAAATCCTAGGGACCACGTGTTCTCCCTCATCTTCACCTTGGTCATTTTCTACCCCATTACCACACGCTCTCCCCTTGCCACTTCTTACTGAAAACTGTAATCAAATCAACACGAGATCAACTAGATCTAGTTCCTCTAGGTCAACTGACTTGTCTACTATTCCACTCACCATACCTAAGATTTTCCAGACCAAAATACCCTTCCCTGGCCACCTGGCTCTCTACTTGTGTTGTTTTCCCCTTATGGGAATGTAAATTTCTTGAGGACATGTTCTGTTCCTTTTTTATTCATATAGCCAGTACTTGGTATAATGCTTGGTACAAAGTAAGTGCTTAATTAATGCTTTTTTTCATTCACTCATTCATACATCCAACCCTAGTCTTTCTACTAAGCTCACAGAACTCACTATCAACTGTCCCACCCCCAAACCTACTCTTCTTGCAAACTTTCCTATTTCTGTTGAGGAAACCACCATCTTTTTGGTTACCCAGACTGAAAATCTTGATATCATCCTTCACTCTCATTCATTCCACATTTCCCACCAGGTGCCCAGTCTTGCTGTTTTGAGCCTCCACAACATCTCTTACACCCATCCCCTTCTCTATTCCCACTGCCACCCTAGTTCAGGCATTCATTACTTCTCTAACTACTGCAAACAGCCTTTTAGTTGGTCTCCTACCTTCAATCTCTCCCCAGTCCAACCCACCCTCCACACAGTTTCCAAAGTCATCTTGTTAAAGCATAGATCTGGCCATGCCACTCCACTACTCAATAAACTCCACTAGCTCCCTATTATATCTAGGATCAATTATAGAGTCCTCTATTTGGCATTCAAAACTCTTCACAACCTGGCTCCAACCTGTCTTTCGAAGCTTAGTCTAAATTACTTCCATTTATATACTCCATGATCCAGTTAAACTGGTCTTCTTGCTGCTCCTCATAGCTGATACTTCATCACCCATCTCTCTTTGTGCTGGCTGACCCCCCAGACCTGGAATGCATGCCTTCCACTCCACCTCTTGAAATCCTTTGTTTCTTTCAAAGCTCAGCTCACACATCACCCCTTACATGACCTGCCCCTTTCTCCCAGCTGCTAGTGCCTCCTGCCAAAAATGACCTTGTATTTATTTTGTGGATGTTTTCTATACACTCATATACATGTTGTATCCCTAGATAGAATGCCAACTCCTTGTGAATAGGGATGGTTTCACTTTTTTCTTTGTATCCTGAGCATCTAAGCACAGTGCCTGGCTTATCCTTAGCACTCAAGAAATGATTGTTGACTGTTCACTCACTGAGTGACTTAGATACAAATTAAGAGTTGCAATGGACCTTAGATACTATCCAGTCCAAGCCCTTTATTTTTTTTTCTTTGGGTGAGGCAATTGGGGTTAAGCGACTTGCCTAGGGTCACACAGCTAGTAAGTGTTAAGTGTCTGAGGCCGGATTTGAACTCAGGTACTCCTGAATCCAGGGCCAGTGCTCTATCCACTGCACCATCTAGCTGCCCCACCAAGCCCTTTATTTTATAAATGTGGTAAATGGGGCAAAGAAGTGGTTCAGTGGATAGAGTTCTGAGTCTGGAGTCAGGAAGACTACATTTCCTGAGTTCAAGTTTGTCCTCAGATACTTACTGGCTGTGTGACCCTGGGCAAGTCACTTAAACCCTGTTTGTCTCAGTTTCCTCATCTGTAAAACAAGCTGGAGAAGGAAGTGGCAAAATACTTCAGAATCTTTACCAAGAAAACCCCAAATGGGGTCACAAAGAATCTGAAACAATTGAACAACAATAGACCTGACTACATATAGTCACACAGAGACCCAATTTATACCAAGTTTCCCTTACTCCAAATCCCAAACTATTCACAGCCAATCTGCTGGCCAGAGTGGCCCACAAGTAGCTCTGAAACTGGCCTTGAATAAAGCAAAATAGGAAAGGCAAAAATAACATTTCTGAAATGGTATAGGGCTAACCCTGTACAACTTAACCATATGCCTTTGTGTCTACCATATCCCTACATAACCTTGTTTTCTTTTTTACTTCTGCCTTATATCATTTCTTGTAAAATATGGTCTACCCTAGCTTTTCTCCAGTGATTACAGTGGTTGCATCTGCATAAGGAGAAGGGATTCTCAGAGTGAACCAAAAAGTGGGGAAGAATTCCAGAAACCCTACAAGGGTCAACACTGAGAGGTGGCAGCACTTGGGTTATGACCTTAGGACCATGGATTACTCCCAGATTGGAGAATTTAGATGTTGATGCTGATGCCTTTGAAACACTGGGAACTAAATTCTTTACAGATGCCTACATGACCTTATGCAGAAGCTATATAATTAGCCAGACTTGGCAGAGCCTGGAAGGCAAAAAGCAGCCAATAACTGTTGTGTCCATGCAGGTGTATGCCACTAACAACAGAGGGATAGAAGACAGAGAGGAGCGTAGGCTCAACAGAATAAGCCCAGCATTTCCAGTCTTCATGGAAGGCCTATCCTCTTGCCTCAGACTCACTGTATAATCAGGTGAGTCTATACACTGGTCCAGCTTCACAAACTGGGATAGTCCATCTGACCTCTCAATGCTACTTTGATCCACAAATGCATGCATGCACACAGAGATGATTTTCAAACACTTGGACAGGATAAGACAGGATATTCACATTCACACAGACCATGGATTCCAATCAGTCAACAGGCATTTATTAAAGCATCTGTTATGTTCCAGGCACCTGGGGATACAAAGAAAGGCAAAACCATGGTCTTATTCTCAAGGAATGGGAGTTAATTTAATTTAGATTCACGCACACACAAAAAAAACCTGCATCTTTTCTAAAATCATGAAAATTTTTACTTTCTATGTCTTTGAAAAAGGCACTAGATTTGGAGGTCAGCAGATCTGGGTCCCAAATCCTTAGCTCCACAACTTGCTAATGTGTGACCTTGGAACAAATCGATTCACCTTGATGGAGCTCAATATAGGTCAGCAAAAAGAATGGGTGGGAAAGGACTCTAAAATCTCATCTAGCTCCAATACACATGTATCAGACTTAGAATGTATAAAGGATATCATAAGTCTTGACTTCTTGATGGGTGGATGGGAGGGGGAGAATTCAGAACTAAAGAGAACAAAATTAAATAAAATGATAGCAAAATTACAATAAATACATGGCCATTTATAATTCTTTAGAAAGGAAGTGGCACTCATCAAATTATATGGAGAAGGATAATGAATTGAAAAGGCATCAGGATTGCTATTTCTCTCTCTTCTGTTTTCCTGTCTTCTTCCATCTCTTTCTTAAAGTCCCTAATCTCTGCCTGAATCGCCCTTTTGTTCCCTAATCCTTTCCCTCATCTTTGGCTCAAAGCTCCTGAAGGAAGGAGGACAGAACTACTCCCTCTACAGCCACATTAAAGTTCAAACAAAAGTTAGAACCAGACAGTTCTGACTCTCTCCATTACACCACACTGCCTCTTATTCATAGCAGCTCACATTTCTTGAGGGCTTTACCCTTTACAAAATGTTTTTAATAGGATTTGAACCTGGAAGGGACCTGAGATATCATCTATTCCAATTTCCTTATTTTATACATGTTGAAATTGAGGCCAAGTAACTTGCTCAAGGCTACATAGATAGTAAGTAGCAAAGGTATGATTCAAACTTAAGCTACAGGAACACAGATTTAGAGCTGAAAAGGACTTTGTTAGATTAAGTCCAACTCCTTTCTTGTACAGATAAGGAAGCTGGAGTCCAAAAAATTGAAGTGACTTGTCTTTAGTTATCAGGCAGTGAGTGGTAGAATCAGAATTCGAACACAGATCCTTCTGGTTTCCAATATTCTTTCTCTTATATAATAGGCTTTATCATTCCAAGTCCAATACTCATTTTTTCTATGCCATGCTGCTTCTGCAAGCTCTCATTCCATTGTTGGACAGCTCTAATTGTCAGGAAGTTCTTCCTCATGTTGTGCCCAAAATCTGTCCTCTTTTTGCTTCCAGACATTAGTCCTAGATTTGCCATCTGGAATTTAGCTACTCTTCCAGATGATTGTCTATTTTATCCATAGCTCTTCAAACATTTGAAATCATTTATTATTCTTTCCTTAGTTTTCTAGTTTGTATAAAAAAAATTAGTCATATCATGTAATGCCAGACCTCAGCAAAATACTCAACATATTCTCAGACCAACATCCAGTGCAATGGGACTGCTACTTCCTGTGATCTAGACACTAGATTTCTTTTTTTTTTTTTTAAGTGAGGCAATTGGGGTTAAGTGACTTTCCCAGGGTCACACAGCTAGTAAGTTTTAAGTGTCTGAGGCTGGATTTGAACTCAGGTACTCCTGACTCCAGGGCCGGTGCTCTATCCACTGTGCCACCTAGCTGCCCCTAGACACTAGATTTCAATTAATGTATCCTCCCTTCTTCATATCCCCAGGCTGAATAGAGTTTCTGTCCGAATAGACATCCTACTGTACCACTATGATCTTGTCATTCTCATCCTTTCTGCTCAAAAAAATTCAGTGTCTCTCTACTACCTAAAGTATAAATTCCTGGGGCACAGTGGATAAAGCACTGGCCCTGGATTCAGGAGGACCTGAGTTCAAATCTGGCCTCAGACACTTGACACTTACTAGCTGTGTGACCCTTGGCAAGTCATTTAACCCTCATTGCCCTGCAAAAAATAACAACAACAGCGACAACAAAGTATATATAATAAATTCAACATGTCATAAGGGGGCAGCTAGGTGGCACAGCGGACAAAGCACTGGCCCTGGATTCAGAAGGACCTGAGTTCAAATGTGACCTCAGACACTTGACACTAGCTGTGTGACCCTGGGCAAGTCACTTAACCTTCATTGCCCTGCAAAAAAAAATTTTTTTAATTTTTTTAAAGTATAAGTTCCCAATCCTGGCATTCAAAGCCCCATAAAATCTAGAGCACTGGATTTGGAACAATCAATGCACTGTGCTACTAACCACCTGTGCACCTCAGGGAAGTCTTTTAGACTCCTGCTCATTTGCAAAAGGAAGAGATTGAACCAGATGACCTCCAAGGTGTTTTCCAGTTCTTAATCTAAGATCCTGTGATTATTCCAGCCTTCTCATATCACTCTCCTACACATACTCTATGCCTTGGACAAAATGAGCTACTGTCTCCCATTCCCATTCTGCCTTTTCTTGTCTTCTTGTCTTTACTCACATCACACCTTAAGCCTGGCTTGACCAGCCCTTCCTCTGCCTCCATCTACCTAAGTTCATTCCTTGGGGGCCCAAATAAGGGGTCCGCTCCTTCATGACCCTCATTCCCCCATATGAAATATTACTTCCATCTCTCATAGCCTTTCTCTTGGACCTCCCCTTTGTGCTTATCTCACTCTTGCTTGCAGCTCTCGTCATTATTTCTGGATTTGTCCTTCCCTATTATTAGACTGCAAGTTTTTTCTGGAGCAGGGTTTATGGCATTAGTGATCTTTCCCACCCCCAAAAAACAAACACACACAATGGAGTGCTTTGCACATAGGAGGCATTCATTAATGTGTGATGAATAGATGAACAGATCCCATCTCAGCTGGAATGCTCGATTTGGAATCAGAAGACCTAGTTTCAAAATCTAGTTTTGCCCTATGAAGTTACCTAACTTCTCTGGACTTTCGGTTTCCTCATTGGTCAATAAGGGGGTTGTACTAGGGGGACTTTTAGGTCCCTTCCCCAAATCCATGATCTTGGTCAATCTCTTCCTGTAAAGCCACACTCAATACCTCTGCAAACCAGCAGGGCACCAACCAACACAAGAGAATAACTACTCACTTATGCTTGTTTGTGTCTCTAAGGAAGAAAACAGTGAGGCATATGTGAAAGTTACCCTGGCAATAGATCCGCCCTAGATGGCTCTTTCCCTAGGGAGAACTAGTAGCAAGTAGCCTTCCCCTCTAAACTCTCTGACTAGAGACTGAGAAGAGTGAAGGTCCTCAGCCAGTTCAGATGGTCAGAAAAATGGCCACCAACCTTCTTGCCTTCCTCAGCAGCAGATGGGTCAATGTCCATCACCACAGCCTGATGGCAGAAAGGTGTGGGGAAAAGTGAAAATGATTCCCAAGATCTCCGGTGCCTCAGGAGCCCCCCCCCCATGCTCTCTGGAAGAGGGGGAACAAATACTATGTCCAGACCTGGAGTCCTGCTTCATAGTAGAGCACAGCAGGCACTGGGTATGCAAAGCAAGGACACCCTTCCTACTCATTCAGCATAGGACTGCCTTTTTTTTTTTTTTTTTTTGAAATATCATTCCTCACTGTTTGGAATGAAACCCATTATTCCCAATTAACCTGCCGTGAACTCACAGCACTGGCTGAATTGCACATAATTATTCATCCATAGTAATAGCTAAAGTAAATTCTGGCAATCTCAGCTAACATTGACATCTCCTTTGGGAAAACTTTCAAAGATGCCATGTCCTTGGTTCTTTATCTAAAGCTGCCCCTCTCCCCCTCCTTTTTCTGGTTAAGTCATGAGAAGAAAGGAGCCTCGAGGAGTGGAGCGCCACTCCAACCTCGTTTGGGGCCAAGGGGCACAGCTTTGCTAATAATGCTCGGTGTCATCATACCCACTAGATAAACAGGCTTGTCTCAGAACAGAGCACAGCAAGGAGTGTTAGAGAGAATGGGACCATGGGGGCAAAAGGCACAAAAGTTGTTTTTTTTTTTTCCAAATTAGTGGGTCCCTTTCGAAGCTCTCTTTGCCTTTATCATCTGGTGAGCAGCCTTCTATGTGTCCCCACAAAGCATAAATCTGGGCAAGAGTTTATTTCTGGATGTCAGATGTAATTTACTAAGAGATGGTTGGCCAGAAAAAACCCAGAAGGAAACCTAAGTTGTCATCTTAATTTAAGTGCAGATCTTTTTTGTCCCTCTTTCTACATTAAAGATGGAACAGTCCCCACACCCAGCAACAACAGTAATTTGGGTAATAATAAGGTGGCCACAATGGAGGGAAGGGAGGAGGGATAAAAGGAAGGGATTGAATGATGGAAATATGGAAAGGGGGCCAGTCCTGGAGAAAAAAAAAAAAGGCACCTGAGACAATTAACTCTTGTATATTCTCCAGAGTCCCTCTGCCTTTGGGGATAAGTTGTGTCTTTAAAAGCTCCAGCATCTCTGAATCTTGCAAAAGTGTTTGCCTGGCAAATGGCAACGATTAGATGACAGAGAAGATGTGCTAAGAACATCCCATCTCCAGTGCTTAGCACAGCGCCTTGCACAGAATAAGCAGTTCATTCATTCATTCATTCATTCATAATGGATCGGCCATTAGCATGCTGAATGAAGATGAGCAAATCACTTGATCTCTGTGGGCCTTAATTTCTTTAACATTCAGATAAAGGAAGAGGAGGCATGGACTGGATAACTTTTCACTTCCCTTCCATTGCTAACATTCCATGTTTCTAGAGAATACCTGGGGTTTGCAGTATAGTCATAGGGCAGAGAGCAAAGGGAGTAGAGGCTGAGCCTGTCTAGAGCACAGAGCAAGCCTGGCTTATGACCTTGGAGAGCTTACTCTGCAAACCTTCCCCTGCTCCAGACAGCGTACAAGTGCTTACATATCTATCCCCTAGCAGCTCCCTCCCCTGTCTCATGCTCCCCCCCGCCCAATCCTACCTAGATCCTACATAAGATAGATCATTATTAAGAGGTCTCAGTGCTCTGGGCACAAGGCAGATGGTTGTCAGGAGAGCCAAAAGGAACTTAGAAGGAGTATCTCCCACCTTACAGGATGACAGGCTCTGCAGCTTTGTCCACTTCCCCTGATAAAGAGTTCAGTTTGAATGATGCTCTCTACCTCTCAAAGGGTACAAAGCTCTAGGGTAAAAAGAATGACTGCCCAAATCCCCTCCTGCTTGCTGAAGCTTCTTTCAAGCTGTCCCCCAAGAAGGTAAGTCTGAAGCAAGGCAAGAACTAAGATATTTTTCACCTGGAGTAAAAATATTTGGGAGGGACAGGCACAGACAGAGTACAGGGGACAGTCCAACCAAAGGCATAGTTATGGCAAGAGGGGAGACCACCAGGCCATCAGTTAGAGGTTGGGGGCTGGCAAATCTTAGGAGAAAAGACATCATGGCAACATGACACTGAACATGGCAGCTGGGGAGTAAGCTGGCCACCAGCACCAGGTAAAGCATGGGGACAATGGTGGCCACAGACAAATTTACTCCTCCCTATCCCAAGAAGAAGCTCAGCCCTCCCCCTCCATGACAGCATCCTGGGACAAAGCCTCGGTTGCCTCATTCTAGTTATATCTCTAGTCTCGGAAATCAAACACACCATCAACTCAAGAGCACCCCTACCACTACACCATGGCCATCTATCACTATAAGTGGGTCAACAATTTTGTCAGCCAGTCTTTTCCAGCCCCAGGAAACACATCATCTGGGCCCACTGATTTATGCTCCTTTAAATTTTCCACTGATTTCCCCTTCACCCACCCTGTCCCTCACCACCTGCCCTTCATCAATAGCTATTTTTGTAAGGTTGTCATTACTAGCTAATTGTCCAAAAAAAATTTCCCTCATTCTTCTTGGTTAAAGATTGATTTAAGGAATGAATTCAATATCCCCACCATCTCAAAGTGTGTATTAATTCCTGGTGCCTCCAGCACCAAGAGCAAAGCCCCATTCTTGTCTTTACACTCCTACCCTTGTTCATTTGTAAAAACTCTAGCTTTTAAGGCCTGCAGGATGGAAAACCTAATGTGCCTTAATATATCATTACTTTCCATGGCTGGCAAAGTGAAAGATGAAGAGGCAAAAGTAACATGGGCCTTTTGCCTTCCTGCAGAACCAAGGGCTGGAGTCAGGGTGGGAAAAGAAACTATTTGAGCTTTGATTTTCACACTCATAAAAGGGGGAGGGGAGAGGCAGCTTTTATAACAGTAAAGAATCAAAGAGTGAGAAGGAACCAATAAATCCCAGTGTGTCCCCATTCCCTCTCCAGCTCTCCTTGCCCCCTTTCCTACTAAGTCGGTAAGGATTAGAGGGAACTCACCCCATGTAAAATTCCATGCTAATAGCATATATAAGGTATGGAGTCATCAGCAACCCTGTAAAAATGTACAATCTATTGGAAGAAACAAGATACATCCCTTTCAAAAGCTGCGTTCTCATTTTCAAAGGTGGGCAGCCACAGCTAACTATTATCTATCTCTACCTTCTGCCTATCCAGACCTGTATGAAACCCCCTCCAAAGCCACCCTCCAGCTTCACCAGTGGATAAAGCAGCACCCTGGGCATTATTGCCTAATCATGTGCTATCACTGATATACGAGGGACACAGAATCACATGTATGTGTGCGCCCCTTGTTGCACATTCATGGACACACAAAACAGCAGCAGCATCGCAATGCACACACCATTTCCATCACATCAATCCTCTGCTAAGGACCTCTCTTTTTCCTAGTAATTCAGGGGTTCTCCTTATTCAATGCCCACCTCAGCCCCCACCCCTTTTCTAGGTCTCAATTCCATAAAAACTGATCAATAAAGGCAGCCAGATGGCTCAATAGATAAAGCACCTGCCCTGGACTCAGGACAACCTGAGTTCAAATCTGGTATCAGACACTTGACACTTACTAGCTGTGTGACCCTGGGCAAGTCACCTAACCCTCATTGCCCTGAAAAAAAAATTGACCAATAAAATACTCCCCGAGTCTTCACTGCCATACCAGTCAAGGGTGAGGTCAGTCAGGTAGGAGATCTAGATCCCCAAAGCACCCAAAGTGCTCATCCAATTAGGCTTTCCCATAGCAGCAACTCTAGGGGGTTCAGAAAAATGATCCCTGTGTCACCACCATTTAAAAAAAAATACAAAGCACACATACAAGCAAAAAATAAATTTTTAATAAGGAGAGGTAGAGGAAGAAAAGTGAAAACAAAAATGACTACTCATTCATTGAGGAACTGAACAAACTGTGACATATGAATACAATGGAATATTGTGCCATAAGAAAGAATGAGGAAATCAGAAACATAGAGAAAGCTATGTATGAAATGATGCAGAATAACGAAAGCAAAATTGAGAGAATAACATCCCAAAGACCTACAACGTCAATGAATAGACTACCAAAAAGAAAGCCAAACTGGGGATTTCTAATGACCAATCTTGGGTAATTAAATAGCGCTGACTCTGAAATCCGAAGATGTGGGTTCAAATCCTGCCTATGATGCCCTGCACACACAGGGAGTGTGAGCATAGGCAAGTGACAACTTATTCTCCCTTAGCCTCAGTTTCCTCATCTGGAAAATAAGGGAGCTGTACTAAGCAGCCTCCAAGATCCCTTCTCGCTCTGGATCTATGAGCCTATGTAATATACTTCCTTCCTCTCAGTCATGGGGGAGGAGGTTCTTGATGGGTGTGCAATATTGCTTAGGCTATAAAATTGCATCATTGTATCACGTGGTTTTTCTTAACTGCTTTTCTTTGTAATAAGGCAGAACCTATTGTGTATGGTATGAGGAAGGGGAGGGAACTAGTATATCTAGTATGGGTGATATAAAAAAAAAAAAAAACAAAGAGCATTCAATAGAAATTAAAAGCAAGGGGGCAGCTAGGTGGTGCAGTGGATAGAGTACTGGCCCTGGATTCAGGAGGACCTGAGTTCAAATCTGGCCTCAGACCCTTTATATTTACTAGCTGTGTGACCCTGGGCAAGTCACTTAACCCCAATTGACTCACCAAAAAAAAAAAAGAAAGAAAGAAATTAAAAGCAAGGAAAGGGCTCCAACTTGATTTGTTCTCCAGCCTCATGTAACAGGGAAGAAGTCCTCATGCTTGCCTTAATGTTCTTGCTTCCCAAAGAGAGAACCTTAAGTCAATTTGCTGTCAAAACCTGCGATGTGGCCCAGTCAGGATGAGTAGTCTTCAATCTTCCTTTCAATCATCAGCCAACGCTTCCTTCCTCCCTCCTCTCGGTGAAGCCTGCTACCCCTCCTCCAAGGTTATTCATTAAAATACAAAAATCAACACCCCGGACTTGGACTTCCTCAAAGGCCTTCAGGACATGTTCCCTCTCCCTGACACCAAGCTACCAGAGACACAGAATCATCAGCAACTCTCCTCATGTCACTTAGTGACAAGCCAACCGGCCAGAGCTCTGTTGTCTATTCTGGGTACCTCATTCTGGTTTGGTCTAAATTATACAGTAATAACCGGGAAATCAAGGACAAGAACCTGTCTGGCCCTAAAGGAGAAAATCATCATCAAATCCCATTTAATTTGTTGCCGTAAGAGAGGGAATGGGCATTCTTGATTTACAAGATTCTCAGTGAGCAAGAAAAGCCCAAAGAGATGGGACTGGAGATAGAAGGGGGCAGTTGGTAGGATGTTCCCCAGAGAGGTAGATGGAGCATGTAAGCAGAGAATAAACCAGGAGAGGAACCCATAATGGAGAGGCAGAAAAGCAACAGTGAGCAAAGCTCAGAGACCGATATTCTAATCTTGACTCTACCATTGACCAGCTGTCTGACCCTGGACAAGTATCTTTCTCTCTGGGCCTCGGTGGAAGTGAAAGATGGGGAAAGGGTTAGAGTTACAACCTAGATCTAGGGAGTTCTATAAGTAGAGGCTGGGAGAAAGAAACAGAATATCTGGGGTCTCTTCTGCCCCATGGATAGAGCCTCAGGATTCTGCTGCCCCTAAAGGGAAAAAAGACATCCTGCAACCCCACTTATAAGCAATTCTTTGGCTCAGGAAAGAAGTCAGCCAGGGAGATCTCTTAGACAAATCGGGCTGATGATGAAAGATTCAAAAATAATCCACCACCTTCTAGTCCCTTCTCTTCCTCTCTGCATGGATGCTGCCTTACTCTAGTTTACATTGCTCAGGCTCATTAGACCCTGGAATGCAGGACAGAGTGGGAAGCAAACTGGCTATAGAGTCAGAAGACCTGTGTTCAAATCCCGCTTCTGACACTTAATAGTTTGATAGCCTTGGATAAGTCACAACCTGAAGGGGGGACGGGGTAGTCCTGGTTTTGTAATCTGTAAAATGAAGGGGTTGAACTAGATAGATTGCTGCTGAGGTCCATTCCAGATCTTTATCTCAGATCCTTTCCTATGTGTAATTTAAGATTCTAAATGTGGATTCTAATCTGTTCCCCCAGTTTGGGGGGAAACTGACTAAAATCACTGATAAAACGAGTTTAGGTTTTTAAGGGTTTATTGGAAAATAGAAAGAAAAAGATTGAGAACAGAATTCCAACAGCCTGGCATTCATATCTTTCCTCAAATTTCCTGTGAAGTCTTCTGCCGCCACCACCACCAAGTCAGGAACCCAAAAACGCAAGAGCTCTCCATGCAGGCTCCCTCTCCTCCTTCCTGTCTCCTCCCAGAAAAATAGGAGGCTCCTCAAGTTGATTGGCTGGTAGCCTTGATAGACAGCACCCATGAGCAAACGCGTCATTTCCTGACGCCAAGGAAAAGCCACAATGCCTCTGAGGCATTTTCCTCATGGTGGAGCTTTCCCACAGCAAGTCTCCAGTAGGTGGCATCATTCCAATCATTACACCTATGAACTTTAGAAGACAGTAGAATTTGAGAGAGAAAACATGAGTCCTAAAGCTTGGGATGGATTTTTTGTTTGTTTGTTTGCCACTATTAAAAGCACAGAAATCTCAAAATAGCCCAGGGATTCATCTAGGGACCTTGCCTTTCCAGAAAGGATTTGCATGGATGTTTCTGAACAGTTCCTACAAAGGGTTAAAAGCTAAGAGAAAAATTTAAGCATCTCTAACAATGTAGAAGAGTCAGTGTTCAGTGGGGTAGGAGAAACCGACAGCTAAATGGGTCGTTCAGAAATTACACAAAGCTTTTAGAAGTAGAAAACTTACCATATGTCAAGCCTATAATGTATGGACAATAATTATTTTCCACTGAATTTTTGTATTTAATTTTGTGTTCACTATCTCCTTTTACATCATGTATTCAGCAATCACTCTTTCCCCTACTTAATATGCACAGTAATCTTTCTTCTCCTGTGTCACATATTCAATAACTCCTCTCCTCCAGTTTGGGGGGATGCTACATTTTAAATTAGCAACAGCTGTGTTTTTGTTTTTCAATTCACCTCCACGAGGCATTGTAAATAACACAAGAACCCAAACTCAACACATATACCTTTCCTGCCTATTGGTGCCCCAGATTCAGAAAACACCTTTTCTTTCTGCATCTATCCAGGTATGGGGTTCTCTCAGTTGGGTAAATGTGGGACTCTGCAGTATACATGAGCAACAAAAAGAGAAAGAGCAATTATCTGGTTAAATCAGGTCTTTAAAAAAATTTTTTGATTGGGGTGCACAATCAAAAAAGACTAGAGACCAGTGATTTAGACAAATGCTTCTTTCCATTGTATAGAACATCTTTTCTTTCCCTAACTTCACAAACTTGACCCCTTGGGGGCATTTAGTCTGAATTAAATGGAAAACTAGCCTCCTAGCCTACAAGATCTCTATAGCAAATCAGCAAAGCAATATCTTCAATATACTTATCTCTAGAATTTTCCAAGTCTTTCTCCAATGATGAGCTCTGCTCATCATTACCTTCCCCTAACACCCCTATGGTGAACTAGGGCTTTCTCAACCATTACCCCCCAAACTTTCTTCTCTTCTGCCCATATGCCTTTAAATGGGTCTTTGTTCTGGGCCTGTCTGACAAAAGGGTAAATGCAATATTATGTGAGGACCAGGAGAAAGTGACCCAAAGATAAGTAGGGTTTGTGGTTCAGTGATAAAACACCAGAGGTCTGAAAACCAGGACAGAGAGATTCAAGAAAAATCATCTGGAGCCAAGAAGAACAAATGACTAAGGACTGGAATTCATTAGGATGCATCAAGAGATTCCAAACACTCAAATTTTAAAAGAAAGGAATTTAGAAGGAAAAATCAATCAACAGACAAGCAGATACTCTTTTCTATTAAAAAAAGAAAACTTCAGTTCCTGCAGCCTTGGGGTAGCCAATGTCCCTGGCCACTAATTAATTTCCAGGAACTTTTTCTCCCTGGAAGTCTCCAAACATGGTCAGTCTGTCAATACCATGAAGCATCCTTAGTTCCATCTGTCAGGATTTGGGAGACAATGACATCTGTCCTCATGGATTCTGTTTTCAAGGGGCTAGTTCACATACATAAATAGAATATGAAATAATACATTTCTCTCACAAGCTCCATTTCTCTTGTCCATGAAAGTGGTGTGTGATGTCTAGGTAGGTAGTTGGGGTAGGCTCGAAGGAGAAAGGAGCATATAAATTGGGATTTCAATGATGGGTAAAGGGGCCTCTCTGAGAGAAGATCATCGCAGAACAAGTCCACAGAAGCTTCAGCTCCAGGCTTCCATCTCCCCTGGACTCCAACTGCAGGTGGTTGCCAAGCCTATCCCAACCCTCAAAACCCCATCTATGATTGCTCGGGCTAGGAAAGAGCCTCCATTCTTTTTTATTCTTTTTTTTTTCAATTATCAGTTTCTGTCTTTGGTCCTAACCTCTTTCTAGAGGTCGCCACTGAACTTCTACGACTCTGAAATAAAGAGTGAAGGTGAGGACTTTTATGCAAGTCGGCTTCACTTAAATGCAATTCACACAATTCAAGACATCACCCCATGATGTCACTGGTCCTCTTTGAAAATAAAGGACAGTGGGTATGAGAGTATAAGTGCCTACTATGTTCCAGGCACTGTGCTGAGCACTTTACAAATATTATTTCATCTGATCCACCCAATAAACCTGTGATGTAGGTGTTATTTGTATCATTCTACAGTTGAGGAAACTGAAGCAAAGAAAAGTTAGGTAACTTGCTCAGGGCTGGATTTAAATTCAAATCTTACTGACTGTAGACCCAGTGCTCTATCCAGTATGCCACCAAGCTGCCTATACTCTAGCTTGTTCTAGCCAACCAATCAAGTATATTCATCATTTCCATTACTTGCCCCTTGCTTTCTTACCTCCATGCTTCGGCTCACTCTGCTCCCTAGGACTGGGATGTCTCCTCCATCCCTTGATCTATTGAAATCCATCATTTAAATTTCTTTTCTTTTCTTCTTCTTTTTTTTTTTTTTTTTGGTGAGGCAATTGGGGTTAAGTGACTTGCCCAGGGTCACACAGTTAGTAAGTATTAAGTGTCTGAGGCCAGATTTGAACTCAGGCCCTCCTGAATCGAGGGCCAGTGCTCTATCTACTGAGCCACCTAGCTGCCCCCATCATTTAAATTTCAAATCATATTTTGCCTCTTCCATGAAATCTCTGATTTTCCCAGGACCTCACTCACCACTTTGCTTATATTTCTCTTCTGAATTTGTGTTTTATTTTTATTTTTTTACATCACTTGTATTTCCAAATATAGCCTTCCCCTGTCTCCCTTAATCAGGGATTCATTCCATGTAATAAAAAAATTTTAAAAGAGAAGAAAAAAAGCAGTTCAGCAAAACTAACCAACACTCAGCCAGGTTCCTTTTACTGCAAATAATTAATTCACCCGAAGTGGTCCCATGTATATTAATTCATACTATTTGAAGTTATAATTATATGAAATACGGTGACTGGTTCCAGCCCAATGGAAATATGCAGTGCAAATTTGAATAACGCAACCATCTCCATGAATTCATTGTTCACAATAATCAGGATGGACCAAAGATAGCTGTATGCTATGCTCCCCCATTTCCACACTCCTCCACCTAACTGTATTGTTTTGTATTTTACATGTGGCATATGTCCCTGATAGACTATAAGCTTTGAAAGGACAGGGAACATGTTTTATCTAAAGTCTCTATCTTATCTAGCACAGTTTTCCACACAAGTAGAAGTAAAAATTTGTTGAACTGAATTTGTAACAGTCAAAACTACTAGAAGGGGCAGCTAGATAGTGCAGTGGGGAGTCAAAAGAACTTGAATTTCAGACACTTACTAGTTGTGTGACCCTGGGCAAGTGACTTCATCCTGATTGTCTGTCTGTCTCTGTCTCTGTTTCTGTCTCTCTCTCTCTCTCTCTCTCTCTCTCTCTCACACACACACACACACACACACACACAATGAGGTTAAGGAATTATTGTGCAACAACATTACTCTCTATCCCTATGGCCATGCGTTTTCAAGAGTTATCTGTGACCACAGTACCCCTTCAGCACCTATAGCTCCCAAAGGTATTAAAGGAACACAAGAGAACTAGAAGGTTACTTGAGGATTACAGATTAGAGATATCAACAAGAGGCTCCTCCCTGGCAAAGCAGGAACCAAGGACTGGACTCTTCCATTTGAATTTCAAGGTTTAACTTCAACTTCCCCAATCTTGTTAGAATGGGTCTAACCCTTTCTCAAAACCTTTGAATCTCCAAACTTCCTCCACAATCCCCACCCTAGCAAGGCCTAGGTGATATGTTTCTTCACCGTAACCACTTTCCCCACAATGACTTATGATCTAGAAATCCTCTGAAAGCTTACACATCACAGGCAAGAGTATACTCGGGAGCACAGTTTGTAGTTTCCATTTTTTTCCCCCATTTCCTTAAATCGTATGTGCCTAGAATGAATGCCGGGCCCACTCTGGCAGAAAAAGGACTGCGGAGGGGAAATGTGAGAGCAGTAATCCATTGCAACACTTTAGGGGAAACTGCAAGCAATTTCCATTCTATTGATCCTCCCTGGGCATCAATGCCACACTGAGTTTATTTGGAAAATTAAATTCGGGAGCATGTAGCATGAGGGGGCTCTAGTTAAGTTGCCTGGCACTATGTCCACAATTTAATTACGATCTCACTCCGACACATTTTCTGACTCTCCATTTAAATACACAAGAGAGATAGAGACAGCCTGATGTGGCTTACCCCTCCTCCCTGTCCTCTGTCTCAAGCTGCCACCAACATGTACACTGGGTCTACTAGGAAATACAAGTGACTCAATTATCCACAAGTGTATTATCCAGGGTGCCTACCTCCATTAGAATCATAGATTTAGAGCTAGAATCTTAGAGATCATCTGGTGTAGCCCCTTAATTTTATAGTTTAGAAAACTGGTCAAGGAGGTAAAATGATTTACCCTGGTACATGTCAGGTGTTTAGCCAGTAATCAAGACAGAATTTGAACCCAGGATCTCTGATTCCAAATACCATCTTCTTTCCACTACCTCACACTGTTCCTGATCTGCTCTTCGGCTAATAACAGAAGGAATAATTGAAGAAGGGAATAGTCGGCAATGCCTGAAAATGATATTACTCCAAAGCCTCAAATTGGTTTCTTGATTATTCATGCTTCTCTTTCCTCTCATTAACACCAGTAACTGAAAGCCCAGAGCTCTTGACCCATTACTATTCTCCATAGTCTTTTGCTGCCTCTGCTCTGGCTTTATTTTCCTCCTTTCCCAACCTTGATCCTGGAGTTAAGCAATTCAGCATTACAGTCTTCAATTCTCTAATCCCCTGCCCCCTTACTTGGCCCACACCCTACCAAAGTCTAACTAGAGTAGTACCATAATCTGCCTCCTCTACTACCCACATGCTACTGAACCAACCTGGAGGAAGTCATGCAGCCAAGAGGACTGGGCCCACTGCAAACTCATGTTCTAATCTCAGTTGGACCCACAATGCAAAAAAGAAATCCCTTGGGGCAGCTACGTGGCACCGGGGATAGAGCACTGGCCCTGAAGTCAGGAGGACCTGAGTTCAGATCTGGCCTCAGACACTTAACACTTACTAGCTGTGTGACCCTAGGCAAGTCACTTAACCCCAATTGCCTCACCAAAAAAAAATCCTTTTTTTCCTCCCTGACTGATTCTTTATCACACTCCCCACAGCAGCTGTTCCAAATCTTAAACCTCCCATAACACCTCTTCCCTTTGCATTCTTGGGCAGACGGCCTCTATTCATAATTTACTGAGAAAAGAGACCATTTGCTCTCCTCCCCTTTTCTACATCTCCAAGTCTTCCAGGACATTATCTTCCATTATTCCAGTCTCTAAAGAAGAGGTGGCACTTCTCCTTGCCCAATCCAAAAATCTCAATCCCATCTTCTCCTGTCTCCTCCAGCAGTTTATCCCAAGCCTACCCCTCAAAAATCATACCTTTTCTATAATCTTCAATTTCTCCTTTGATTTTGGTTCCTTCTCTGCTGCCTATAAATGTATTCAAGAATCCCTCATCTTTAAGAATAAATAAATAGCCTTCACTTGATTCGTCCCCTTAAGCTTTTATCCTATATTTCTCTTCCATCTCATACCCAAACTCTGTGAAAGAACTGTCTGCCTTCTATACCTCCAATTCTTTTCCTCTTGTTCACTTTTCAACCCCTTGAAATCTGGGTTTTGACCTCATCTCTCAAACTTCCCTCTCCAAAGCCAACAATAATGTGTTGACACATCAGATGGCCTTCTCCCAATCTTCATTCCATCTTCTGCATTTGATACTGTTGACCATTTTCTTCTCCTGGATAATCCTCCTCTCTGAGGTTCTTTTTTGACACTGCTCTCTTGGTTCTCCTTCTATCTGTCTGATCAATTCTCAGTCATCTTTGCTGGGTCCCCATCCATATCATGGCCTCTAACTTCAAATGTCTCCCATGGCTCTCCCTTGGACCTTCTTCTCTTGTCTACTTACTTTCTCTCTCCCTCTCTCCCTCCCTCTCCCCACCCCCCCAGTGACCTCATCAGCTCCCATTAATTAAATTTTCATTTCTATCTAGATGACTCCCAGATTCATATCTCTAGCTCTCAACTCTTTCTTTATCTCTGGTACCAAATACCCAACTGCCTACTGGGCATATCAAACTGATTATCTATAGGCATCTCACATTCAACATGTCCAAAATAAAGCTCATCATCTTCTAAAACAAAACAAAAAAAACCCACATCCTTCAACTGAATTTCCCTATTTCCAACAAGGGTTCCACTAACCTTCAAGTCATGAAGTTTTGAACCCTCCATGTTATCCTCAGGGATTCATTCTCATTCATCCCATAAATCCAATCAGTTATCAAGACTTATTGATTCTAATTTAACTAAATCTTTCATACCTTTATCCTCTCTACTTACATGCCCACTACCCATTCACCCACAGGCCCTCATCACCTCTCACCTGGACTACTGCAAAGGCTTCCTAACTGTGTGCAGCCTCTGATCTCTCCCCCATCCAATTCCTCCTCCATGTAACTGCCAAATTGATTTTTCTAAAGCACAGGTCTAACCGTATCATTCCCTTGGTTAATAAACTCCATTGGTTCCCTATTACCTTAAGAATTAAATACAAACTACTCTATGTGACATCTAAAATCCTCTACAACCTGGCTCTAACCTACCATTCTGGGCTATTATACACTGCTCCACTTTATGTACAGTAAGGCAAACCTCAATTGGATTCCTTGTTTTTTCCTCACATTTCAGATTCCATCTCCACGTTTTTGCACAAATTGTCTTGCTTACCTGGAATGCACCACCACCTCTTGGAATGCCCAAGTTCTTTCAAAGTTCAGGACAAAAGCCACCTCTGAGGCCTCTTGATTCCCCTCTCTCATCTGCTCTTGCCTCTCCCCACACCAATATAACAAGAGATATTTATATGTGTAAATGTTGCCTTCCCAAACAAAATGTAAGCTCCCTGAAGACAGGATTGCCTCATTTTTGTCTCTGTATTCTCAGCACCTACCCCAGCATCTGACATATAAAAAGGTGTTCAAGAAGTTCAAAGAATTGCTTGAGGATTAATAATACTGACCAGCTTTCTTAAAACTCAGAATTCCCTCCAAAAAATTCTCCTTTTGAGAACCTGTCCAGACTCCTTTGCCTAAACTCCAAAAAGAAACTGTGTTATCCATAGCAAGATGAGTCAAAGGAACTGTGAATGTTCATCCTAAGGAAGGAAAGATTGGGAGTGGAAATGGGAGGAATATGAAAACTCTCAAAGTAGCCAAAGGCCTTCATGTAGCAGAGGGATTAGAAGAGGTAGGTTTAAGCTCCAGCTCTGACACTTCCTATTTGTGTGACCTTGGACAAGTCACTTAACCTCTCTAAGCCTCAATATCCTATAAAATTAAGGGAGCTGGTTTGATGACCTTCCTAGTTCTAAATCAATAAACATGAAGCTGTTCTGTTTGGCCACAGAACAAAACAGCCAGAAGCAAAAGTTTGAAAGAGAGGCAGATTTAGAAATAACATAATGAAGTGGGGAGCGGGGCAGGAATCTCTAAAAATTAAGAATCATCCAAAAGCTGAGGTTTCCATTGTTGGAAGTTTTTTTGACTTAGACTAATCAGAGATGTTATAGCAAGAATTATTGTTCAAATAGGGGTTTGACAAGCTGTGGTATATGGTTGTAATGGAATATTATTGTGCTATAAGAAATGACAAGCAGGATGATTTCAGAAAAACCTGGAAAGACTTACATGAACTGATGCATAGTGAAATGAACAAAACATTGTATACAGTAACAGCAGTATTGTTCAATGAAGAACTGTGAATGATATAGCTATTCTCAGCAATACAATGATCCAAGACAATCCCAAAGGACTAATGATGAAGCATATTATCTGCCTCCAGAGAAAGAACTGATATTGATTGAATACAGACGGCAGCATGCTATTTCTTTCATTTTTTTTCTTTTATTTGAGTACTCTTGTACAATATGACTAATAAGGAAATGTTTTGCATAACTGTACATGTATAACCTATATCTGATAGCTTACCATCTTGGGGCGGGATGGGGGGAGCAGAAGGAGGGAAAGACAGAATTTGGAGCTCAGAACTTTAAGTAAAAATTTAAAAATTAAAAAAAGAAAAACAAATAGGGGTTTCACTAGAAGATGGTAGAGTCCCTCCCATCTGAGATTTCTTTGCAAAAAGCTCTATGCTCCCAATGCCAGAGAACCCAACAAAAGCCAACAAAACATTGCCCTGCTTTCATGTAACATCTCCCTCCAATCTCTCCTTTGTAAAGTAGTCCTTTGAAGATACCCAGTGGGAAGATTGAGAGATTAGAGGAAATACATCTTTTAACGACACAAGAATAAGAAATTACTTTGGAAGTACCTTGGACCTCAAGAGGCCTGTTCCCCATAAAGACTCCTAAAATTTCATGGTCCCTAGAGCCAGAAATGTTTCTGAGGAAGGAACTTTTTGAGTCTAACTCCAGTGTGGGCACCAAAGGTGAGAGAGAATGCAAATGAAAAGGCTGAATTTGATTGACCAGGGCAGGCAGGCTCAGAGAGGGAGCATCAGCAGTATCTGACAAGGCTGGCCAGGCTCCTGTTTGATCCCGGAGACACACACACACATAAGAGGGTGCATCAGCAGTATCTGACAAGGCTGGCTGGGCTCTCCTGAGAATACAAGTGTCATTAAGACACAGAAGGAAATCATCACCTGATCTATAAATGATTATCCTGGAGTAAGACCTGTCATTCCTTTCAAAGAGGTTTATAGAACTGGGATTTTTTAAACAGGCTTGCAAACTGGTGCAAGAGTCAGCTCCCCTGGGCAGCTAGTGTATTATTCACAGAGAAGGGAGGGGGGGGGAGGGAGTCCCAAAGTTAAAGTGTTCCATGAGCTGAAATGGAGAATGAGTGGAAAAGATGGTGGGGTGGGGGGATAGGGGGCTCTGAATATCAATGAATGTCAGGTGAGCAACATTGTCAGTCTGAAACTCTACTCAAAGAGAAACAGGGTGGTTCAAACCTCCCGACTGACAATCTGCTGTCAAATCTGCAAGTTACTCAGTGACTTTCCACATGTAGAATGTGCAACCTAATGCTACCTGGCTATTTTTCCCCCCAGTCAACCTCTTGGAAAAATTCTCAGCTTTTCAAGGTGAATCTTACTCATCTCAACAGCAAACATTTATAGAACTTGAAGGCTTATAAGGGATTGTGGAGGTCAACTCCAAAGGGAGTTAAGGGAAATGATATTTTATCTAAACTTTTTAATCTCCCTGCCCACCCCCAACCTGAACACAGAGTTGTTTAATGAATAAATGAATCTCAACCACCTTCCTTCCTCCCAGCAGGGACACTCCTGTAGGACACCAAGATCCTAGTCTGGTTCTCCATGACGGTAGTCAGATGCTTTTGTTGAACTGGATGGAAAGAGTCCTACGGGGCAAGTCACTTCACATTCCTGCACTGGAATCTATTCCAGGAAATGAGGCATACAGTAAGAGGTGCTGAACAGCTGCCAAAGTGACTTTCCTTATGCACAGGTCTGACCGTGTCACTCCTCTACTCAATAAACTTTAATGCCTCCCTATTGCCTGTGGGATAAAATAAAAACTCCTCTATTTGTCTTTTAAAATCCTTCTCAACTTGGCCATAACCTACCTATCCAGTCTGATTATATACTATTCTCCTTGCCATACTTTATGGTCCAGTTAAAGTGGCCTTCTTACTGCTCCTCCCACAGGGCACTCCATTTCCCCTCTAAGTGTCTTTTCATTGCAATCTCCCATGCCTAGAACACACTCCCTCCTCAGCTCTGCTTCATCAAACCCCTTATTTCCTTCAGGATTCCTCTCAAGCACCATCTTCTACATGAAACCTTTCCTCAACCCCTTCACCCCCAGATGCAGGTGCCCTCCCTCCTCAAACTACCTCATATTCATTCTGTTATTCATTCCATCTATACTTTTACAGGTACCTACTGTCTCCACCAACAGCTCTTTGAGAGCAAAGATTATTACATTTTTGTCTGTGTGTCCCTATCATCTAGCACAGAACAGGTGTTTAATAAATACTTATTGATAGCTTGATTGATTCATTTGGAATCAGGAGACATGCATTCAAATCCCACCTCTGATAATGATTAGTTGGACTTTATACATTCATGTGTAACTATACATATTCACCTCACCTTTCTAACATCTCAGTTTTCTCATCTGTAAGATGGATGGAATGCTATTTCCCATTCCCTGTCTCACAGGGCTGTTGTGGGGAAGGTGCTTTGTAAATATTAATGTATATTAGCATTCTTAGCAATTTTTCATATCTAGCCCAAGTCCTTAGAAGTCTTTCTTTTAAAGCAAGCTTTACATAGCTATAAATAAGCAACACATTTGCTTCCATGATTTTTTTTCCTCTTGCAATTTCAACAGTTTTGTTTAGATTCAATCATTTCCTCCCTGGGCTTGTACCTGAAATACTGGTAGTGCCACAAGAGTGGGAAGAAGCCTGGAGAAGGAGGATCTGGCTTTACACCAAAGTGACAACCAGGGCAGATACACTTGTCCATGCTGAGGACATGAAAGAGCAGACAATCAGCAGTGAAAACAAGCTGCATCTCCTGGTTAGCTTAAATCTTATCCATTATGACAAACCTGCCCATTGAGTCAGAGTTAAAGAAACAGAAGAGCAAGGGGGCGGAGGGGGGGGGGGGTCCTAGCCAGGAATGCACACAGGATCCTGACAAGCTACTGCCTATCCAGATTGTATGAGGCAAGGATCATTTAAATGAAATGGGAATGTTCAGTCTGGAGAAGACAAGAGGAAAACTGACTTCCAATATCTGAAGGGCTCTCGTGTGGAAGAAGGATAAGGCTTATTCTGTTTGGATTCAGAAAGCAGAGTTAGGAACAATAAGCAGAAGCTGGAGAGGAGGGAGATTTCAGTTCTCTGTAAAGAAAAATTCCCTCCACAATGAGAACTCTCCAAAACTGCAATGAATAGACAACCTCAGGAAGAGTGGCTCTCCTCATGCTGGAGGCCTTAAAAAGCTGGATGATCACTCCTCAGGGAGGATGTAGAAGGTGATCCCAAGCAGAAACAGAACAGGACAACTTCTACAAGGTATTCCACCTCTGTAATTCTGTGGGACCAGAAAAAGAGCCAAGAGGAGGACACACATGAAGAATGATGATTGAGGCAGCCATGAATCAGAGGTACCAAAGAGCAGAGCATGCAGGAGATTCAAGATGAGCAGCCAAGAATTGGGAGGTGCCCAGGAGGTGAAGGGAAAGAGCAAGGTGGGTGGTCAAAAGAACATTGAAATAGTAGGAAATCTTCAGAAACTAGGGGAACAGGACATTAGAGGCAGGAGGAAAAGGTACAAGTCAGCAATAACAAGGAAAAAAACCGTGAACACTGAGCAAATTTGCGGGACAAGGTATAGTCAGAAGACCTGCATTAGAGTCGCACTAACCAATCATGGGACTACAGGAAAGTCCCATGACCTCTCAGCCATAAAATAAGTGGGTTAGACTGCATGAACTCTGAGGTCTCTTCCAGATCTGAATATACAATTCTATTCTGGCTCACATCTAGATGCCTTTATTTCCCTCTTACCCTAAGAAGGGCTTCCTGGAGTGGAATACTTTGAGCTACATTTAATGTTCTTTGCATTTACTTGTGTAGACATTGTATTCTCTCAACCAGGCAGAGACTCAGTCTATTTTTTTTCTTTCTATCCCAAGCACCTCTCATAGTGACCTATATATAATGGGCATCTAATAAATATTTATTGAATCGAGTGGGCCTTAACTGGTTGCTTAAGTTGAATAGTAAAAATAGTTAACTGAGTATGAGTGTCAGAGCAGGGAATAAACAGTTCCCAGTCAAGGCAATACACTGACAACAGGGTCAAGCCACATAACTCTGGCCTTGACCCTAGACCTCACTCTCAAGGTACACTTGACTGGACCTTGACCATACTCAGGTAAATGTTTATTTAAGCCTGCCATGCTGATATTATTCATACTTCAAACAAAGACATTGAATGAGAGCAGGTAAAGGACTAAAACAGGGGTTGAAAGGAACTCTCCAGCCTGAAGGGGGAACAGAGAGAGATAAAGAGCTCATTTTTCACCTCTAGAAACATCCCTGATCTAATGGCAAGCCTGAATACCCTCATCAGCTGCTCGATCTGTCTGTCCCTCTCACCCAAAGGCAGTGTACTGAAAAGAGCAAAGGAGTTAAAAGAACTCTCCCCTTCAACTCCTGGGCATCTCCTGGGCTCAAGTCCAAGCTTTGCCACTTACTAAGCTTCATGACATTGGTCCAGTCACTTCCTCTGTTTTGACCCTCAATTTCCTATTAAAAAATGCGGGGGCAAAAATATTGATAGCATCATTTTTTTTGTTGTTGTCGTAGCAATGAATTGGAAACAAAATAGATGCTCATCAATTAGGGGATGTATAAACAAGATATGGTATATAAATGTACTGGAATATTACTATGCTGTAAGAAATTATGAGTATAACAATAAAAGCTAGCACTTATAAGCACATTAAGATTTGCAAAGCATTTTATTCAAATTATCTTATTTGATCCTTACAACAACCCTAGAAAGTAAGTGCTATTATTATCCCATTTTAACAGATGAGAAAACAAAGCCTGAGAAAAGCTAAAGAGTCAAATGTTAAGTGTCCGAGTCAGGATTTGAATTCAGGTCTTTACTCTACATTCAGTAAATTATTCATTGTGTCAATTACCTGCCCCTGTCTCTCTATTCCTCTGATTCTCAGTATCAGGAATACATAGAAACATGGGAAGACTTAAATGAACTGATGCAAAGTGAAGTATGAAGAACCAAGAAACAATATATACACTATGACAACACATCATGACAATGATATAAATGGAAAGAACAATAATAAGGAAACATAAAATTACAATAATCAAGTTTGACCCCAAAGAAGAGAGGTAAGAAAGCAACTGCTCTTCTTGTAGAGATGGGGGCCTATGGGTGTGAAACTCTGCATGTAACATCAAGCTTTTTAAAAAATGTTGGCTAGTTTTTCTGACCTGTTGCTTTTACTTTTTTATTCTTTATTATAAGGAATAGCTCCCTAGAAGAGGAAGGGAAAGGGATATATTGGGAAATTTAGGTAACGTTTTTTGTTATTGTTGATGATGATAAAGAGCAATAATTTTTAAATGGGGGGGAGGGGAGGGTGGATCACTCAACTTCTAAATTCCCTTCCAGCTCAGTATTCTATTCTAATTCTTCCTCCTCTACCTACAAAAGTATAAGGTTTATTTCACTCCCTTATTTCACTGCTTATTTCACTCCTGTTTTCCCTTTAGAAAAGATCTGAGTCCAGACTCTGTCTTCTGAGAGTAAGAAATTCTGATTAACAGATAATCAAATCTGAAATGTCATAGCCAAGGATAAAGGGGGTTTACCCACTTGCTGACTGTGAGTAAAGGAACCCTACCCTCACCCTAAATCTCTGAGCCTGTCCTTTAGGCAACTACACACCCCCTTCTCTTTTTCCCAGAAGGAATCAAGATATCTTGTTTCACCAAGCCAGCATCAAAATCTCACCTAAATGACAAGTTTCCTGATCTTCCTCTTCACCAAAAGGCCTGGAATCCTTTTTTTCCCCATACAAGGCAACCTGTTCTCTTCCTTCTACTGGGAGCCAGCCTCACAGTCGGTTTTAAATAGTCACAGATAACCCACAGCATGGATAATCCGCATTTAGACAATCTGGGGTTGGCCGTATATATGATTTTGTTTTTTTGTCCTTTCCCAAGGGGGCTGAGGAGCCATGGAGAGCTGCCTTTTAGATGGTTCCAAGTCAGCTGACTTTGCCTCCTGCCTCTGCTTTACAATCTCTGATTATTCTGAGCCAGGCTGGCCCACTGCCATTTGGAGTAAATTGGTTATCAAAAAAAGGGGGTAGGGGTGGGGGTGGGGAAGGAGTAAAAAGGAAGAAAATAAAAGAGGGAAGCTAAATTGCACAAATGCAAGTTAGAATTATTTGAAAAGCGGACACTTTAAAAAAAAATTGCTTCATTGTGGAGGGGATAAAGCTTAAATCCAGGGGCAAAGCAGTAAGAATCAAGGAGATGGTCAAGATTATCAAAGGTTGGAAACAGAAGAGTCCATCGGAGGCCCTGGAAAAGAAAGCAAAGGACCCAGAGAAATGAAAAGGACAAAGGGGCTGGAAGAAAGGCCAATTAGTTAACAAGTACTTAAGTGCCTACTGGGCTGGGCCCTGTCCTGGGTGCTGGGGGTACAAAGACAAAATGAAACTATCTCTGCTTTCTAGGAGCTTATATTCTAACTAAGTTGAAAGAAACCAGGAGCTGGGCATAGTGGCACAGACCTGCTGTCCCTGCTTCTGGGGTGACTGAGGCTGATTAATCCCTTTAGTTCTGGAGTTATAAGCTAGCTGAAGGAGGGATGGAGTGGGGACGGAGTGGGGATGGAGGAGGGAGGGAGAGAAAGATGGAGAGGGGAAGGGAAGGAGGGAAGGAAGAATCAAATGCCTACTATGTGACAGACACTGTGTTAAGAGCTTTACAAGTATTATGTAAGGATGTCAGGAGTGCTAAAAGTCAGAAATAGCTGACAGGTGAAGAATGCTAAGGACAGCAAAAAGAGTCTGTGGTGTTTTCTAACTGTATTGGAGAAAGAGAAGATCAAAGAAAAGATAGGACAACTGCTGGGCGTGGGATGATAACTGATGACTATGGAGGGAAGATAGAACTGCTCAAATCTCATTTTCTTCTGCTTTCTCTGCTACAGAAAATGATCTTTGGACTGAAAAAAACAACAAAAAATTGCTAATAGGGAGGTGATAACCAAGATAAGTAGGGAAGGGTAGCAAAAGAGCACTTAGCTGCCCTTGGTGAGTTCATGTCACTGAACCTAAATGAACTATAGATCAAGGTACTGGAAGCATTGAGAGATGTGTTTGCTAAGAAACAGTCTATGAGCTTTGAAAGGTCTTGGAGAAAATTAGAAAAGGGGGTGGGGAAAGGAGGGAAAGCCTCAGGATTGGAAAAAAGTAAATGCTTGACCTGGTTTAAAACAAAAAGTTAAGAGAATAGAATATACAAGCTGATTAGTGAATTTGAATTTGACTTCTAGAAAAACTCTAGAGTATGTATGAAAGGAAACATTAGTGAATATCTAGAAGCAGCAGTAATCACAAAGGACCTGAATGGATTCATGGAAAAACAGTTATATCCAACTACATTTGTTTTTATAACTGACTGATAGGTTGGGGAAATACCATAAATATGGTTTTCCTAGATTTTGGAAGTTTTCTTGATAACTTTTTTTTTAGTTCATTCAATTCCAGACATAACCCACTCCTCCAAGTCCTCCCTTCAAAGAAAGAAAAACAGTTAAACCAAACAGACCCAAAGAAGGCATCTAGCAGCTAAGGAAGTAGTCCATACAAATCAACACTCCCTCCCAAAACACCTGTCTACCAAAAGGAAAGTGTTTCCTCATTCTTTCTTTAGGGACAAAATGTCATTACAATTACTCTTTTCTTGCAGGGCAATGAGGGTTAAGTGACTTGCCCAGGGTCACACAGCTAGTAAGTGTCAAGTGTCTAAGGCCAAATTTGAACTTGGGTCCTCCTGAATCCAGGGCCAGTGCCTTATCCACTGTGCTGCCTAGCTGCCCCAATTACTCTTTTTTTTGTTTTGGTTTGTTTTGGTTTTGTTGTTGTTGTTGTTGTTTTGCGGGGCAATGGGGCTTAAGTGATTTGCCCAGGGTCACACAGCTAGTAAGTGTCAAGTGTCTGAGGCCGGATTTGAACTCAGGTACTCCTGAATCCAGGGCCGGTGCTTTATCCACTGCGCCACCTAGCTGCCCCGCCCCAATTACTCCTAATTCAACTTCATTTTACTAGGTTTGTGTGGGTTTTTTTATTTGCATTATTATATTGTAACAAGGTTACAAGGTTTTTGTACTATTCTGGGGGTTGGAGGGGGGGGGTAAGATGGGGGCAATAAGATGCAGGCAGTAGGACTGGTGAATTTAATGTCAATTTGGAAGGAAGTTTCCAAAATAGTGTCCTGGAGATCTTTACTTAGCCCTATACTGTTTAACATTATCAATGATGCCTTAGATGGAAGTGAGTCTGCCCATTTCCTAGATCTGCAGATGACAAAGTTGGCAGAGATAGGTAACATACTTGGTCAGGTATGGGTTGGACTAAATGATCTCAGAGATCCCTTCTAATTCTTAAATTTTATGAATCTCCTCACTCAAGACTTTTTTTTTTTTTGCCCTGAGATCTTTAAGAATAAGTGTGACCTTGGGGGCAGCTAGGTGACGCAGTAGATAAAGCACCGGCCCTGGATTCAGGAGTACCTGAGTTCAAATCCGGCCTCAGACACTTGACACTTACTAGCTGTGTGACCCTGGGCAAGTCACTTAACCCCCACTGCCCCACAAAGAAAAGAAAAAAAAGAATAAGTGTGACCTTAATCATCTTTCATTAGGCAGGATTCATCCCTTCTTGAAGTCAAGGGAATATGTGAGGTGGCCTTTCCCAGGAAAAAGTCATAGATTTAGAGATGGAAGGAACCTCAAAAATCAGTTTACAAATGAAGGAACTGAGGTTCAGAGTGTTCATGTGATTTGCTCAGGGTCACACAGCTGGCAAGTGTCTGTGGCAGTATTTGAACCCAGGTCTTTCTAACCTTAATTCCCTGGATCTATCCACAATGCTGCTCTGTAGACCAACGAGAGGAGATGGAAAGAACACTGAACTAGAAATCAGATGACCTGGCTTCTGGTCTCATCTCTTCCACTTTTTTGTTGTTTGGGCCTAAGGCAAGCAACACAAACTATGCCCAGAGTAACTGGCACAAAAGATTCCCTCTTTGTATGGTGGTGAGTTGGGGATGGGAAGGGAAAAGCCACTGTCCCCTAAAGGGAGCTAGAGACCCTCATAAAAAGAGGGAGAAAGGGGAAAAGACAGCAGGGGCAGAGGCATGATAAAGAGTCCCACAGCCCCTTAAGAGATGAAGAGGTGGCTGACCTGCACACCTTCCTTGAATGGAGGTTCTGGGAAGAGCCATCCAATCAGAGGGAGTGGCTCCAGGGGCCTTCCTTAATGTAAATTCTGGGGCTGAAGTGAACTTCCAGGATGAAGGTTTCTGAGTCATGGCAGGAAAAACTTGACGAATACAGCCTGGTGAGTGCAGCTGTATTTTGCCTTTCGTACATACTTAGCACAGCACCTGGCACATAGTAGGCACTTAATACTTATCAACTGACTGGCATTTGATCCTCACAGCAACCTTGTAAGATAGGCTAACTCTTGTTATCTGCATTTTGTAGATGAGGAAATTGAGACCAAGACAGGTTAAGTGACTTGCCCAGGGTCACATAGCTAGTAAATTTCTGAGGCATGATTTGAACTCAAGTTTTCTCAATGCCTAGTCCAATATTGTATTCCCTACAGCATTTCAATTCAGTAAGCTTTTATGAAGTGCTTACTGTATTTCAAAGCACTGTGGTAAGATACAAAGACAAGAATGCAGTAGTTCTTGACCTGGAAGAGCTTCCACTCTACCAGGGGGATACAACAGTATACACTTAAGTAAATACAAAGAATACAGAAACTAATTTTTAAAAGGAAAGAATGGGAGCACAGAAAAGACCTCTCCTAGGAGCTGGCCCCCCAAGATGGACTTTGAAGGAAGCTAAAGGTAGAGAGGGAAGGCATTCTGGACACGGAGGACTATTTGGGCAAAGGCACAGCAGTGGAGAAACAGTGTCACATTTGGAGAATAGCTGGCAGGCCAAACTGATGAGGCTGAGGAGAGGGCATGAAGGGGACTAATGGGAAATAATACTGGAAAGAATTCCCAGCTGATGAAGGGTGCAGGATTTTGTCTTTTATCCCACAGGCAATAAGAAACCTCTGGTGCTTTTTTTGAGTAGGGAAGTGAAATGGTCAAATATAATGGCTTATCAACTTGACACCTATGTAGAAGATAAACTAGAAAGAAGAGAGCCCACAGACAAGGGGACCAAGGAGGAGGTGATTGGAATAGTGCAAGTGAGAGGTGATGAGACTCTGGAGGAGAGGAGAGGAGAGGCTACCTGAATAGGGAAAAGGGTGGGAGGCATGTTATGGAAGGAAGCACAACAAGATTTGGCAACTGATTGGATGTAGAGGCTGAGTGGAGGAGTCCAGTCAAGATGATTCCAAGGTTACACACCTGGATCATCAACCAAAATGGGAAAGGTTAGAGGAAGGATGGGTTGATGGGAAGTATGAGTTCTATTTCAGACATTTTGAGTTTGCAATAAATAGAGAATATGCAGCAGGCGATATGTGTGATGATACGAGATTTCAGGAGAAAGATTAAATCTGCACCGACAGGAGGAGTCATCTGCTGAAAAACGATCATTTAGTCTTAGGATCATTTAGCATCAGGGAGCTGAGGATATCACCTAGGGAATCATGTGGAGAAGGAAGAGAAGAGGGTTCTTCCAATATCAGGGACAACTTTCTGTGATTCTGTTTCCCTGTATCTATTTATAATATGAGTAAGGTATGTTCTACCCCACTCTCCAGCCACAAGGATGGAGGTAAGGAAAACAGCTAGAACAAGTCTTCTTCCTCACAGGAGACCTGAAGGGATGCCAGAAAGCCCACCTGATCATAAATGCCCCTGCCACAGTGCCTACAATCCCCACCAGAACCATGCCCAAAGACCTTCTAGAAACATGGACATTTTTACCCAATGCAATGTTGGGGAAAGGGAGCCATAACATATTACCTAGTTAACACTTATGTATACGTTAATTTATCTGTGCAACCCATTTCAGCAATACCTAGTGGGCAAGGAACTGGGCTGGGAGTTAAGAAACCAGCTTTCTAGTGCTGGTTCTCTTAAAAAGTCTTTTTTTCCCTCTCTGATCCACAATCATCTCATCTACAAAATGGAAATAATGCCTGCTTTACTTACCTCAAAGGGATACCTTGAGCCTCAAGTGAAATAAAGGATGGGACCATATTTTTTAAAGTATGAAATATTATTTTTAGTATGAAATATTATATATCTGGCCTAATATTGAAAGGCGTGGTATAGAGGATCGAGAACTAAACCTAGTAAACACAGAGTCCTGGGCTCAAATTCTCTCTAATATTTATTGGCTAGGTGACCCTGGGTCAGTCACTTAACTAGAAAGTGCTTCAGGCAACTTTTAAATTGATAAATCTGCATGTAAAGTATGTGCTGATCTGTACTGCACAAAGAACACTCCTAAGAATTCCCTACACCAATAAATTCACAGGTCTATGCATAAAAGAAAAAAAATACATACACACACACACATATACAGACTATCATTGAGCAGAGCATAAAGCCAGGGACTTGAGCAAACAGGGCATCAGTCAACAAGCATTTATTACTATATATATTTACTATAATTACAGCACACACTTACTATATATATCAGGCACTGCACTAAAGCACCGGGGATACAAAAGTCTTTATCCTTAAAAAGCTCACATTCAAATGGAGGAAAAAACATTCAAATAACTAGGTACATATAAGATATATAGATAGAGATATATAGATATACCCATATATACAGTATAAATGAAAGATAATTTCAAAGAAAGGGACACACAAGTTTTGATGGGGAATTAGAGGGAAGGAAAATTTGTCAGCAGGATCCCAGATGCCTTGGGAACCCTGGGGCTTCCCTCTTGGCCCACCTAGGTGCACAAGACTCTGAACAGCCTCCCTCAGGGAGGGAGCCTACCCCCCTCCCCCCAGAAGGGCAAGAGGCTCCCTTTTAAGAAACCAATTTTCCATTTCGCTGAGTAAGCACAATTCTGACTTCTTTCCTTGTGCAGGAGCAGGAGAGCATGTCACTACAAAGAGCCGAGAGCCCCTCTGCTGGTGCATTTAAAAAAAAAAAAAGAACAAACTCGTCCATGATGCTATTCTATTCAGTCAAAGCATGACCCGAGCCAGGGCCCATTAATAATTATCTGTCCTAAAAAGACATCCGTACATTTGTTTGTTTTTTGTTCTCTGCTTCCTGATCCACTGAAAGACCCAAAAGCTAGATAGTGTTGCTTGTGGAAGAGATTAAATGACACACATAACTTGCTTCACCCCCACAAGGGCTGGCTTTGAAAATGTACCTCTTTCTTCTTTCATGCTGTGATGAAAGGACACAGGGAGAGTCAGTCAGTCAACATCGCTAATTGAGTGCTCACAAACTCCCCAGGGAGAACCCTGTCCGAGTGGTAGTAATGCAGTCTCTTCCCTTGGGCTGCATCTAATGTGATGGGAGAGGCACAGCCTTGGGAGGTCTAGTTCTGATGAGAAGCTGAGACCCACAAACTTAAGGAAGACATCAAGAATGCCACGTTGACAAAAAGCCAAACGCATAAATTATCAGTGAGCAAAGTGAGTCGTGGATCAGTGAGGGCATCTCAGTGAACTGAAGTTACTTTTGTACTGAAGGGAAGTCTTGAGACAGGTTTGGAAAGATAGGATGGGCATTTTCTTTCCTTTTCTTTTTAAATTTTTAGTGAGGGGGCAGCTAGGTGGTACAGTGGTTAGAGCACCGGCCCTGGATTCAGGAGGACCTGAGTTCAAATTCGGCCTCAGACACTTAACACTTACTAGCTGTGTAACCCTGGGCAAGTCACTTAACCCCAATTGCCTCACCAAAAAAAAAAAATTTTAGTGAGGAAAGGCGGCTTGGAGAAGTAGACTGAGAGCCTTCCCACATCTAGCAGCTAAGAAGAAAGCATATCCAGGCCCTGTGGCTGATAAGGGAACCAAAGGATTGTTAATGGGAAAATATAGTTCCCTCCCCACCCCAAATCCATTGTCAGCATCAACCTCAAAGTATCAAAGACATTCCCAGGCATCCCAGATATTTCTTAAACCCAAATATTTTCTAACTGCCATGTTGTGGATTTAATATCTGTGAATAGATCTAAAGCCTCCTTGAGGCTCTTTTTTAGCCTATGCCATTCCCTCGAGTTAACACATTCCATCAATTTACTATCTCCTTTAAAAAAATAAAGGATTTCTTTCTATTTGTCCTAAATTTATCTCAGAAGCTTCAAGGGAGCCCCTGTAGTTCTAGTACTTTCAGATATGGTGAACAACCCTATTCAGCCAATTCACACCATTTATCATTTCAGAGACTTTGATCACACCCTCTCTTAGACTTCATTTTTCCAAACTGAAGAGGCCTCATTTTTAAAGTCTTTCATGGGGCAGCCCCTCAGTCATTTCAACTGCCCTGCTACGGCCCCCTCTACTGTTCCCCTTATGTTGTTATTAGAATGTTCCAAGTACAAACACACCAAGCCTGGCTCTAACAAGGGCAGAATGGCATTCTCTGCTCTCTTTCCATTCCCTTCCCTGATGATGTCTCATGAGCATTTTGTCCATCTTTCTGCTTCCCTGGCAATATATGAGGCCATGATCTGAGGCTATAATGAGCCTTTGTTCCCTTTCTAGGATCATAAGGAATAATTCAATGTCTTCCTTCCCATAGACATAGTTTAGATTACTTTTCCCTGAATGCTTTACATTTTCCTGGATCAAAGATGCTCTCCTACTTTTCTGCCCACTCACAACCTCATGAGCTCTCTTATTGCAGTTTATTCCTCTTGGTTTTGTTTTCCAATATTCTTGATGCTATCTGCAAACCTAGATATCTTACTACTCTCTCTTTCAGATCACTTAAAAAATAGTAAGCCTGGTCCAAGCAATAATCTCTGGTAGTAACCCCTTGTTTACAGTATTTCATATCCAAAAGTGCTCATTTATCCCTAATCTTTTTTTCTCACACTTAAAAATACTGCCCAATCACATGAAATCTCAATTTTTTAAAAAAACCAACCTTCAAGATATAGCCTTCTTCATTCATTTACTCAGCAAACATCAGTTGTCTACTATGTGCCAAACACACTAACACTCTTTATCAAACATGTTTTTAAAGTCTGAATTATATACATTGGTTATAACATGCCTATGTGTTTTAACAGATCAGGCACAATTTCCCTTTATTAAAATGGTATTGTCATTTCCCAGTATGCTCAATTTGCTTAATCTTAAGTGATCTTACCTTTTGATTACAGATTCTGAACACTTTTTTTAGTCTGTTGTTCTCAAGGCCCCCAGTGGAATGCTGGTGAAGAGTCAGGATTCGAATTCAGAGTTCTGCACAGCTGTATTCTTCAAAAGTGTGAAGGACTCTCATGTGGCAGACCATTCTTCTTCACCACCAAAAAAGCCTAAACAAGAAGTAATGAGCTGAAAGTGTAGCATGAGGGAGTGAGGGTGGATAAAAAGTCCCTTCCAGATCTAAAATTCTATAAGGTCCCATATATCAATGACTATGTGTCATGTCTTAGAAGGAAGTTATAAGATTTGAAGTGGGTGATTTAGATTGAAAGTAAATCAAACCTTTATTTAAGGTCTTTAAAAAGCTATAGACTTAGGGCAGCTAGGTGGCGCAGTAGATAAAGCACCGGCCCTGGATTCAGGGATACCTGAGTTCAAATCTGACTTCAGACACTTAATACTTACTAGCTGCTTGACCCTGGGCAAGTCACTTAACCCCAATTGCCTCACCAAAAAAATAAAAATAAAAAAATTAATTAAAAAAAAAAAAGCTATAGACTTGGGAGAACAGTCTCCTCAGAGCTCTCCCCCAAATCCCTTCAAATAATGCCACAAGTCAATTCCTCCTGGAGCAGCAGAACCCACAAAAGGACAGAGTGAAATAATTTTCCAGCCAAAGATGGCTCGGAAGTTTGGCAGGAAAGGTCTGTAGTACTGGGGTGAGAGTGGAGTACAGATCTGGGCCACACCACACAGACCCAGACACAGCCCCGGAGAATCAGGCCTCCAGAACCTTGGAATCAACCGAGGCAGTGGTTACTTCTGGAACTCAGCTCACAGACTGGTGATGGAGTGGAGTGGTTGGTCAGGGGGAGATTGAGGTAGAACTCTGTTGTGTTGCCTAGTTTAAAGAGCAAGCAGGCCTGTGGCTACTTACAGACCAGAGCAAAGGCCAGGGGAGTGTAGAACATGCCTCTCCTTAAATTGAACCATCTGGGACTCCCTGAAGCTTGGAACAGTGTGCCCTGGAAGCAGTTCCTCATTTTAAGGAGTTAAAAGTCAAGAAATAGGCTAGAAAAATGAACAGACAGAAAAAAAATGCAGACACTAGAAAGTTTCTTTGGTGACAGGGAAGATAAAAATCAGCCCTCAGAAGAAAATAACAAAGTCAAAGCTCCTACATCCAAAGCTTCCAAGAAAAATATGAATTGGTTTCAGGCCATGGAAGCACTCAAAAAGAACTTTGAAGATAAGGTAAGAGAGGAAGAAGAAAAAAATGTAAAGAAAAATGAGAGTGATGAAGGGGGGTCATGAAAAAAAGTCAACAATTTGAAAAGCCAAATGGAAAAGGAAATAAAGAACTCCCTGAAAAAAAAATAATTTCTTTAGAATTAGAATTGAGCAAATGGAAGCTAAATGACTTTATGAGAAATCAGGACACAATAAAGCAAAACCAAAAGAATGAAAAATAGAGGGCAATGTGAAATATCTCCTTGGAAAAACAGCTGAGCTGGAAAATAGATCCAGGAGAGATCATTTGAAAATTATTGGACTACCTGAAAGTCATGATCAAAAAAAGAGCTCAGACATCATCTTTCAAGAAACTGTCAGGGAAAATTGCCCTGATATTCTAGAAGCAGAAGGTAAAATAGAAATTGAAAGAATCCACCAATCACCTCCTGAAAGAGATCCCAGAATGAAAACCTCCAGCAATATTATAGCCAAATTCCAGAACTGCCAGATCAAGGAAAAAATATTGCAAGCAGCCAGAAAGAAACAATTCAAGTATAGCAGGGCCACAGTTAGAATAACACAAGATCTAGCAGCTTCTACATTAAAGGATTGGAAGGCATGGAATATGATATTCTGGAGGGCAAAAGAATTACCTACCCAGCAAAACTGAGTATAATCCTCCAGGGGGGGGGGGAATGGGAATTCAATGAAAGAGAGGGCTTTCAGACATTCATGATGAAAAGACCTGAATTGAATAGAAAATTTGAATTTCAAATACAAGACCCTAGAGAAGTATAAAAAGGTAAATAGGAAAAAGAAATCAAAAGAGATATTAAAAGGTTAAACTGTTTACATTCCTACATGAGAAGATGATACTTGTAACTCATAAGAACTTTCTCATTCTTAGGGCAGGTGGATGGAGTATATTTAGACAGAGGGCACAGGTGTGAGTTGAATATGAAGCAATGATATCTTTAAAAAATTAAAATTAAGAGGTGAGAGAGGAATGCACTGGAAGAAAGAGAAACGGAGAGGTTGCATGGGGTAAAGTATCTCACATAAAAGAAACAAGAAAAATCTTATGGAGTGGAGGAGAAGATGGGGGAGGTGCAAGGGAATGAGTGAGCCTTACTCTCATCAGAATTGGCTCAAATTCTGATATATACACTCAATTGGGTAGAGTAATCTATATAACCTTGCAGGAAAGTAGAAGGGGGAGGGGTGAAAGAAGGTAGGACAGATTGGGGGAGGGGGAAGTCAGAAGCAAAACACTTTTGAGGAGGGATAGGGTGAAAGAAGATAGAAAATAGAGTAAATATCATGGGGAGAGAATAGCAAAAATAACTGTGAAAAAATTTTGAAGCAGAGGCAAGAACAATGTAAGATGATGATGACGATGGTGAAGATGATGACTGATTGATGGATTGATGACAAATGGTTAAAGAATAGGTTTGATTGATGATGATGATGATGATGATGATGATGATAAAGCATATAGTACTTACTTCGCTGGGCTATTGTGAAGAAAATTCTTTGTCTGGTATAAGGTACTATATAAATTTTATATATTACTGTTGTTGCAATAATGAACCTAATGGGTTTATTGTAAGTAAAACTCTCTTTAAAGTACTATATAAGTGTTGTTTACTATTTTAAAATGATGGGGGCAACTAGGTGGCACAGTGGATAAAAAAAAAAAAGATGAGCAGGATGCTATCAGAAAAACCTATATGAGCTAATACAAAGTGAAATGTACTGTATACAAAATAATAGTATTATCATAAGATGATCTGCTCTGAAGGACTTGGTTATTTTCAGCAATGCTATGATCCAAGACAATTCTGAAGAACTTATGAAAAATGTGATCCATCTACAGAGAAAGAACTGATGGTATCTGAATACGGATTGAAGCATAATTTTTTGTTAGTTCCTTTATCTGAAGTTTTGTTTTTGTCTGTTTTCCTTTACAACCTGGCTAACGTGGAAATGTTTTGCATGACTACTCATGTATAGCTTATATTGAATTGCTCAAGTTCTTGGAGTGGGGGGGAGGGAGGAAGAGAATTTGGAACTCAAAGTTCTTAAAAATTGATGTCAAAATTTGTTTTTATATGTAATTTGAGTAAATAAAATTCTAAATCATCTTAAAAGATATAGACTCTCATCTTGGGACTGAGTTAGATATCCTCTAGTGTTTCCTAGCTGTAGGCAATGGGATGGATGGGATGGTTTTCAATGTTTCTTCAAGCCTTAAGATTCCAACCTGGGGGGCAGCTAGGTGGCACAGTGGATAGAGCACTGGCCCTGGAGTCAGGAGGACCTGAGTTCAAATCCGGCCTCAGACACTTAACACTTACTAGCTGTGTGACCCTGGGCAAGTCACTTAACCCGATTGCCTCACTAAAAAAAAAAAAAAAAAAAGATTCCAACCTGGGCTCAGTCCTCACTGCAATCATACTACCTCCTCAGTACCAAATTTAAGTTTTGGCAGACAGACCCCAAGAGCTAATGGAGCCAAGTAGGGAAGGTGCTGACCCCAACAGCTGGTATTTAATCAATACCCAATGAGTTCCATAGGAAGAAACAAATGGCACACAAGTGGTAGACATGAGATATATATCTGCCTGTGCTTGAGGGGAACCTGACCCTAGTGTCCAAGAACAAAGGGTCACTTAATGCAGAATCTTTCATAATTATTACTAGTTAAACCCATCAGTCTTGAAGAGGGAGAAGAAGAGAAGACAAAAGGCATGGGAGGGAGGAGGGAATAGGTCCAGAAAATGGACTAAGGAAGATGACTAGAAAATGCTGCAAAAGGGACAAAGGCACCCAACACTGCCCAAAGGAACCAAACTTCTCCCAACCCAATTGCTATCCTAAGAACCTTCTCTTTAGCTCTTAGAGCCTACTTTCAGCTTCTCCATCAGCCCCCAAGCCTCTTGCCAACCTTCTCAGCCCCCCAATACTCAAACATCTTCAGAGGCCCAAGACTCTGCCATGCATTTGCCTTCCAGATGGTCCCCATCTCTCTCCAGCCTGGTTTCTCAGAGAGAAGGAAAGACCAAAAGAATGCCCTGTACTTCAATAATTATCAAGCTATAAGGTTCAGGTTAAAGTAAAGGCAAATGAGGTCAAAAGAATAAGCAAAAGTGAAGACCATTGATACACACAAGGATTCTGGAGCAGGGAAGAGTTGTGTGCTGTGTTTTGTCTAACAAGAGGGTTGATTGATATAACTATGAAAATTGGGGTTTGAAGGAGAAGCAAAAGAAGGAGAGGATTAAGCAATGAAGAGTTTCAAAGAAAATGACAAAGGAAAAAATGTGAATTTGTTTTCCTTACCTCACAAAGGTTATAGGAAATAAATGGTGCACTATTTATTACAAAGCTTTCTTCTAAGCTCATTGAATTCAAAACAACAACAATAACATTTTGGCTTCAGCATCTCAAGAGTCTGACTTTACCACAGAAAGAACACTAGCATTGGACCCAGATGATCAGTATTTGAATCCCAACTCTGCCATTTACTATCTCTCTGAGACTTAAGAGAAGCCACTTTTAACCTCAGTTTCCTCATCTGTAAAATGAGTGGGTTGGATTAAGGTTCCTTTCAACTCTCAATCCATGATCCTTATGAGAAATAGAACCATAGGAGGTGGGGAGAGAGAGAAATTGTTTCAAATAATGAATTTTACAGGTCTTATCTCTGCATTTCCCAGGGTGCCAAGTATTCTTTTCTGATTAATGGACTTATTTGATGTCCTGGAAAATTTATGCAGTTAAAAATGTATTTCCAGGTGTGTTTGTTTATTTGTTTTTCCTGTTAACTGAGGCAGACTTGGGACTTTTCTTTCCATCGATTTCAGTTCAACCAAAATTTTAAAGAGCCTACTATGTACGAGAGACCTCGCTAGTTCCCTGTAGGGATGTGGACATCTCCTGCCACCACTACCATAGCCCCTGAAGCCCTTCAACCTCTCTTCCTTCATCAACTCCCACAAGCACTTGGAAAGAGATTTGTAATCAGAAACCAGCTTCCGAGTTGCTATTCATCAGGACCCTTGTGTCTTTACAATGAAGCATTTAATAGCAACAAAGAACCATCATCCCTGCCTATCTTAAGTGGACATGATAACTTTTCCAAGTTGGGGCAAAGTTCTATTCAGCTACAGAGAAGATTAGGAGCAAATCCTGGCTTCCCAAGAAATCAGCTGAAGCTAACACCTCAGAAAGATTCTGGGACCCAGGGTCCTGAGTAGATTCCCAGAATATCCCCGTGGCCTAAAAAGAACACATTTACAAAGTATTTTAAGATTTATAAAGCCCTTTGTTCACAACAACCCTTTAGTGGATGAACAGCATGTTACAAAAGAACCGAGGGTTATTAAAGGATGATAGGATCATCATAAATTTATGCTGAAAGAGACCTCAGAGGTTATCTTGTCACAAAACCCTAAGTCTAGAGCTTGAAGAGATTTCAGAAGCCACCTAATGTTAGCCCTTCATTAACAGATGAGGAAACTAAGACTCAAGGAGGCTGAGTGATTTGTCCAAGGTCACATAGGGAATGAACATCAGAGGTGGGATATGAACCCAGGCCCTCAGACTCCAGAGGCAATAAATATCCTTTCCACTCTCCCATGATGCTGTCTTCAGAGGCCATCTATTTCAAACCCCTCCATCATTTTACAGAGGAAGAAACAGGGCCAATGAAGTTAAATGACTTACCCAAGATCACACAGGGAGAAGCATCAGACCACTTCTGACCATGCTCTTAAGTATATGTTCATAGCAAATTGAGTGAATATTGTGAGGAAGGGGTGCTCCTAGAAAGATTGTAGTCACTACTAAGAAATAAAACACTGAAACTGCTTGGAGAGAAGAAGTTAGACTGAGACTCCTAGTCCCTCCAATTCAAGGGACTCCTAGTCTCAAGGCATAGTGATGTAGTAAAACCAGAGAGAAACCTCAGTTTCCTTATCTGTAAAATGAGTGGGTTGGACTAAGGTTCCTTTCAACTCTCAATCCATGATCCTTATGGGAAAAAAAGAGAACTGTGGGAGATGGAGAGAAAGAGAGAGATCGTTTCAAATAATAAATTTTACAGATGTAGTAAAAGTCAGGATTACATGGATTGAGATCCAGGCTCAGCCACTTAGTAGCTCTGTGACTCTGGGCAATGTGCTTAACCTCTCTGGGCCTCAATAGCTTCATCTGCAAGAAGAGGGGGTTGGGGGGAATAAAAGAAGAGGGGGTTGGACTGGACCCCATGGTCTCTACCAGCTCTAAAACTATGATGCTATGGTCTAGTTCATCACCGAGACCCTGTCTTAGGGCATTAAGTGGCTTTCCCACTAGGGTCGTGGTGTTAGAACTGGGGCTGGAAACCCTACTCAGCTCAAGGCGGTGTTGTGTGAGGGTCAAGGGAAATGATGTCTTGGAGATATTCTGCAAACTAAAGCCAGATCCCAACGTGAGGTAGCATCGTATACGGTGTCTTCTTCCAGGCTGGCTCTCTGGTTTCTTTCAGGGTGGGCTGTCTTGCTGGGCTATGTTGTCATTTTCCAATAGGCTGCACTCTTCTAGAGCTCTCCAACATATCCCAGAAACTCCTCTTCCTGGAAGATCCTTTCAGCTCCAGAACTCCCACCTCAAAGGTGCCCCTGGGGCCCCTCCCTCTGACTGGAGAGTGGGTAACTCTTCCCAGACCCTCCATTTAAGGAGGATCCCCAGGCCACTCCTCAGACCCCTGTGGTATTTTCTTCTCTTTGCAATCCCCTTTGCTTTTCAGCTTCCTTTTGTGTTGTCTAGCCCTTTAGAAAGCAAGTTCCCTGAAGGCAGGGAGTGTGTGTCTTTTTGCTAGCTTATTCCCAGAACTTATTCTGCACTGTGCCTGGTACCCTGTAAGTGCTTGTTAAGCTTGTTGACTGCTTTTTTGTGCTTACGGTGTGCTTCTCCTAGGGAGGACAAATCCTGCCTGGCTCAGATGTGAGCACATGCACACCACATGTGGAAACGCTGGAGGCAGCAGGAAGCAAAAAAAGAGAAAACAAAGGCAGGTTGGTGACAAGCACTGCTGAGCAGGGTGCCACCTGGCAGTCCAGGATTCAGATTCCTCCCCGAAGCTGACAAAGAATGGGGGGAGGGAGAGGTTGTTAGGGTCAAAACGGGGCATGAGAGACTCACAAATACCACCACTATTGTTCTCCTGAGCAGCTGCCACCCCCCACCCCCAGCAGACTCTAATTCACTCTCTCTCTACCTACTTGCTCTTCTTCACTTTCCCTTCTAACTCTGCCCTCCACCCCAACCACCACCAATACCAGGCTGGCAGTGAGACCTTTCTGGAGATCCAAAAGCACCTATCTCCAGTCCATTGATTCAGCCACCCTGCCTCGGACACAGGATGTTGTATAATATTTATGGAGCACAATAAATTCTGCATGGCTGGCAGGAAGCACAGGAAGTCACTTTGAATCTCACCTTCACCATCACTCTGGTTTCTCATGAATGAGTGGGAGTCAAGTTTTGTTCTCTCATTTGGTGCCTGGGGCTAGAAAGGGAGTGAGGGCAGAGTTTGGGAACAAGAAGGAAATTACTCCCAGTTGGGGATCTGCATCCTTAAAAGCAAAAGTCACTTAACCTTTCTGCCACTCCATCACCTCCTCTGTAAAATGAAGGGGGTGGTGCGGATGATCTAAGGTCTCCTTCACCTCTTCCTCTGTCCTGTGATACGATGGCCTAAGTACAAATCAATGGCAGCTCTGCCTCTCTGACTCAAGGGCCAACTTCTTTCTCTCTGCAGGTCCATTGGTGCATGGAGACCTCAGACTAAATCAGATAACACAAGTACACTATATGAAAGTTAGGAAGACTGGATATCTGAGAATCTGTCATGAAACAAGAAGGTCTGGCTATCTGAGGGTCTGTCATGTGGCAAAGAAATTAAAGATATCCTGTCTGGCCCCAAAGGAAAGAGCTATGAGCAATGTGTGAGATCTGCAGGGAGGTGGATTTAGGCTCCATGGAAAGAAAAACTTCTCAACAGCTAGAGCTATGACTCTGGGTTCAGATCCTAGCTGCCCCGCTAACTAGCTGAGTGACCTTGGGCAAGTCATTTAACTTCCCTTGGACTCAGGGTGTTTGTTTTTTCATTTGTTAAATAAAGTCACTGGTTCACGTGACTCAAAAAGTCTGCTTCTGTGAGCAAAATGGAAAAATCCAGGATCCAGATCTATCCTAGTGTACCAAATCATGCTCTTCTTCCCCATCCCCAAACCAAAACAGAAGGCTTATGATGTTCTATGTCTAGGTTCTTGATAGCACAGTCTCACATCCTAAGCAATTCACAAGTAATTAGAGGGGAAGAATTCAGACCAATGTCTCAATATAATGAAATACCTTCCTAACAATTAAAGCTGTCCAAAAGTAAAATAGGCTACCTCTAGGGGGGTAGTGAGTTCCCTGTCACTCGAAGTGTCCAAAGGGAGATGTGAAGACAATTTGTTAGGGGAGTTGTAGCTGCAGTCAAGGTTCAAGTCAAGGTTCAACTGGATGTCATCAGCAACTGTGATTTGGAGCTGGAAGAAAACGTAGAAACCACAGCCCTCTCCAATCCATTCTCCAATTAGCTACCAACCCTCTTTCTCCCTCCCTTCCTCCTTCCCTCTCTCACCCCTTCCCTAACCTTCTCTCTCTGTCTCTGTCTCTGTCTGTCTCTCTATCTCTCTCTCTGTCTCTGTCACTCACACTCACACTCACACTCACCCCACCACCACCACGGGTTCCTATTAACTCTAGGATCAAATATCAAGTCCTCTGGCCCTGAAAGCTCCCCATAATACGGTCTCCTTCCAGTCTCCTCACACTTTATTGTCCTTCCATACACTCTACAATGCAGCCACACCGGCAAACTCACTGCTCCTCAGACATAACCCTCCATTTCCCATCTCCATACCTGTGAGGAGGCTCTCCTCCATGCCTGGAATACTCTCCCTCCTCCCCACCACCTCTTAGTCTTCCTGGCTTCCTTCAAGACTCAGTCCAGGGGGCTGCTAGGTGGCACAGTGGATAAAGCCTAGATTCAGGGGGACCTGAGTTCAAATCCAGCCTCAGACACTTGACACTTACTAGCTGTGTGACCCTGGCCAAGTCACTTAACCCTCATTGCCCCGCAAAAAAATAAAGACAGTCCAAATCCCACCTTCTGCCAGAAGCTTCTCTTCCTCTGCTTCCACCCCACTCCAGCTCATCCTCTCTCAGATTATTTTCCATGTACTCTGTATATATGTCGTATGTGCCCAGTTATTCTCATGTTTGTCTCCCCTTAATAATGTGAGCTCCATGAAGGCAAGGACTGTCTTTGCCTCGTATCCCCAGCACTTCGCAGTGCTGGACACAGAGTAGGCATTTAATGCTTATTGACTGACTGACTGACTGACTGACTTGATAGCTAAAGAAGGGATGGCAACTTGTTCGAGGTTGTTCAAAGTAACCATACAGGTTACATATAGTAGGGCCAAGAACTAGTCCAAGTCTTCTGACTCTAAATTTAGTGCTTTAATACATTTTATTACCTCCTACAATATGGATGCCCTTAAATCCCTTCCCATGCAACAATTATAAGATTTTCTTTATGGCTCAGTTGGTTCCAGTTGTGTACTGACACTATATTTCAGGAAACTGCCATACTTGCTATTCCCCATACGTGACATTACATTTCCTATTGCTGTGCCTTTGCATAAGCTGTCCCCCATGACTGGAATCTTTCCTCATCTCTTTCTCTAGGAATCTGTAGTTCTATTCAAGGGTTAGTTTGTATTCTTCTTACAAGAGCCTTTTCTCCATCCCCATCACCACCCAAATGGTAGCTTTTACCCCCATTCCTGCTAAAATTACTTTGTATTTACTTTGCTTATATTTCTTATGTATTTCTCAGTGCAACGTTGTTTCAGTAAACTGTAAGCTTCTTGAGGTCAAGAACTACTTTTTTGTTGTTGTTTTTAATTTTTTTTTGCAGGGTAATGGGGGTTAAGTGACTTTCCCAGGGTCACACAGCTAGTAAGTGTGAAATGTCTGAGGCCGGATTTGAACTCAGGTCCTCCTGACTCCAGGGCCAGTGCTCTATCCACTGCGCCACCTAGCTGCCCTTCCATCCTTTCTAATGAAGAAACAACTTAAAGTTAAGTGTCAAAAGCATCCTCTTCATCTATAAAAGCCAGAACACCTCAGGAGGTTACAGGGGAGAAATGATACCATCTTTTCCTTCCACTTAATTCCCATTAAAAGAATATTTCTCACCGGTTCCTCAAAACACAGTTAGGCCTCTTTTAGGGCTCTGAGAAGAGCTCACAGATTACAAGGTGACAGGTAAGGAATAAGCAGAGTCAAGGACACTTTTGTGCATAATGAGAGTTGTGTCATCCCCCTTTCAGCCCCCCTGCAACAACGGTGAACTGACCCTGATTTCCTGGATATGTCCCCACATCTGATTCTGCCCTTCACTCAGTTCCAGGCTCCACAGCATCCTTCCTAATGAATTAGTCACCCAGCCCCTTGGACAGAAGGAAAAATAGCCTATGGACTCACCCAAACGCTGGTACACCTTATCCTTCCTCTCGAATCCTCCTCCTAATCCACTGGAGATGCTTCACATATATGATATCATTCAGTTCTCATTTTTCTCCAGGACGACCTCTCTCCAACAAGTAATCAGGGAAGAGCAATTGGTCCTTTCTCCCATTCTGTCAAGCAGGGTTTCCCTAAGTGAACTCAAGAAAGTTTCCCATCTGCCTTTTGTGACCCGGAGTCTAATGCCACCATAATAGAACGGTAATATGGCACATCAGTCATCACAAAATTCAACCAAGAATTCCAGACTTTATATCTAACCTAACAGCTGATTCCTTCACAAATTTCAGGTTTTCATGTGTCAGGTTATGCTGCTTAATCCAATGGTGAATTAAAAAAAAAATCTCAAGTCCAAATATTTATTTGGTTTTTATTCTGAACAAAGGTCCTGTGCTGACCACTCATGGGGATAAAGATAAATAAGAAACAGTCCCTGCCCTCAGCGAGCTTGCAATATCGCAAAGGAATGAAACAAAAATAGGCAGATTTTCATAAGTAAGAGATGGACAGAGGCAGCTAGGTGTCGCAGTGGATAAAGCACCAGCCCTGGATGCAGGAGGACATGAGTTCAAATACGGCCTCATACACTTGACACCTACTAGCTGTGTGACCCTGGGCAAGTCACTTAAGCCTCATTGCCCCACCAAAAAAAAATAAAATAAAATAAGAGATGGACAAAGTGCTTTTGAAGGGAGGGTTCAGGGAAGAAGGAAGCACATTTGGTATTAGTGGTAGTGATGGAAGAGGGTGCTTAAAGAAATATTCCTTGGTGGGGGGAGGCATTTAAGATCACTGGCAACATGAACTATGACTAGAATTTCAACAAGCAGAGATGGGAGCAGGCAGAGTATTTGAGACAGAGAGAATAGCATGAGCAGGGCTAAAAAACCATAAGCAGAAGAAAAAAACCAAGTCATCTAGTTTGGCTGGAGCATAAGGTATGTGAATCAATCAACTGATCAATAAGCATTTACTAAGTGCTTACTATATGCCAGGCACTGTACTAAGCATGATGGGAAATGGTGAGAAATAAGTCTGGAAGAGAAGGCAACAGCTGAATCATGGGGTGCAGTGGAAAGAATGCTGGATTTCCAATTGGAGGACCTAGGTTTGAATCCCAGCTCTGCCACTGATTCCTTGTGTTACCTTGGGATAGTCACTGAACTTCAGTTTTCTCAGCTCTAAAGTTGAGAGTTAAAGATGGATTATAATAATTCAAAGGTGTTTTCAACTCTAAATCTACGATCTTATAATTATGAGAATGCCATAGAATGGCTTAGAATGTCAATCTAAGGCGTTCAGTAAGCATTGAACCCTTCTAAGTAAGCCAGTGACATTATCAGAAAAATGCTTTAAAAGAATCAATCAGCAATCCTTTAAAGATACTGTGCTTTTTATATTTACTGTCTGGTATTAGCATTTTTAAAAGACAAGAAAAATAAGCTTGAACACAGAATTTGAAGCAGGTCCTCTGATTCCAAATATAGTATTCTTTCCGCATAATGTAACTACAGCTTTTATTAAATTATTAAGCACCTACTATGTGCCAGGCACATGCTAGCTGCTGGGGATAGAATTACAAGAATGAAGCAATGCCTCTACTTGCAGTGAGCTTACATTCTAATGGAGGGGACAAGTACATATAGATAGATGCACGTATATGCACATACACACATACATATATGCATGTATGTATAGAGCATATATATATATGTGCATGTATGTATAGAGCATATATATATATATATATAAATAAAACGCTAGTAAATACAACATAGTTAAATACAAGGCAATTTAGAAAGTCCTAGCAATTATAATAATTAGGAAGGTGAATATGGTGGCAGTATGTAAGAGGGATTGGAGTAGGAGAGAGACTAGAAGTAGAGAGGCCAGTTAGGAAGCTCTTATAGTGGTTCAGGTGAGAGGGGATGAGAGCCTGTAAATACTTCCTATTGGCTGGCAGCACTTACCAAGTCAGGGAAGGGAGTAGAGCTAGATAAACTCCTATGGTGGTTTTTTTTTGGGGGGGGGGGCAGGCAGCTTGTTTGTTTTTGGTGAGGCAATGAGGATTAAGTAACTTGCCCAAGGTCACACAGCTCGTGTCAAGTGTCTGAAGCTGAATTTGAACTCGGGTCCTCCTGAATCCAGGGCCAGGGCTCTATCCACTGTGCCACCTAGCTGCCCCTGGACTCCTGTTTTTACTTCCTTTTGCATATAATCCTGCAAGGGGGCACTCAGACAGATAGGCACCTGCATAATCACAGATGCAGTCAAAGGCACACAAGTACAGTCATAAGAACAGGTGATGGTCACCCAGCCATGAATACAAACAGGCACACAGTCCTCCATGGAGACAGACACAATCCTACATCTATCAAGCTACAGAAAGCACACACAATCAGGCATGTATTCATTAATTCATTCAGAAACATGAAGACAGTATACACAAATACTATCAGACCAATAATTACAAAGGTATGTATACACACACACACACACACACACACACACACACACACACCCCTCCCCTCTTCCCTCCTCAGCTCAGTAAGAGCACAGAGTCCTATGTAACAGAATCTAGCTAAGCTAGAAAGAGATAACCTAGTTCCCTATCCCTCACTGTGCCCTCAGGATAGCCCAATTCTCACCAAGGTTGGACAGGACCACAGAAAAGAAGAGAAAGGAAACTTCTCCCCTATGATGTCCCTCCACTCTGAAACTGCAGATGACCAAATTGCTAGGCTTGGGTCAGCCCCAATCTCTGCCAGGAACAGAGCTCCTCAAGGAATTAAATTGGCTGTTTCCCTCCCTTTCTCTATTTCTTCCTTTCCCTTTTCACCTCTTGCTTAACTTAAGGTCCTCAGACTACACAAGGATGTATTTCCCACATCTTTTACCTCCCCAATACACACACACACACACACACACACACACACACACACACACACACACACACACACACAGCTAGACAAAGAAGATAACATCATCATAAGCCAGATCTGGCATTCCCTCCTCCTCAAACTCTAAACCTCTCTGTTCCTCTTTCCCCACAATCATACCAGCCCTGAGAACTTTTCTGGCAGAGGCACTGGGGCAGCAGCCAACTCAAAAGTACTCTCACTTCTAATCTCCCTGCCAGGGACTCCCCTCAGCCCACACTGGGAACTCCGAGCTGGCTCTCCCCACTCAGCCTCTGCAAGCTCATTGAGGGGTAGGGCATAAGGCTAGGGTTTCCCAAGCTGGAAGGATTACAGATGATTGCAAAGAGGCCCACAAAGAGCAGAGCCATGAAACTACAACTAGCTATTTGGTAACAAGGGAGAACTGTGGGCTCTGTGAATGGGATATACCAAACTCTTCCACCCCCTAGGCTCTCCCTTTACCTCTTCCAACTTAGATCTACTACAAGGCCAAAAGGGAAACCAGCACAATGGCATTCCAAACAGCTGTCTAATGGGAGCAGTAAAGGGAGAAGCAGGGGAGTACAAAATGAAAAACATAAAGAAACCCTAGATTCAACAAGTGAGGCAGAAGCGTGCCTACCACAGACTTCAATTAAGAATCAAATTTACCACCTAGTCTTTCTTCCTTCCCTGTTCCCTCCTCCCTCATTCTAGAAATAAACAAAACAAGTAATGAGCTACCTCTGTCGATTAGAATCATAGAATTTTCTTTGTGGAACTGAGGTGAATGGGAGAGGTACTATGGGACTGGAGATGAGCAAATAAGCTGATTTTCAATAACTAAGAAAAAAGTAATTACTTCAAGCTATAGTCTGCCATGCCTGACATTGATTATAGGTAAAATTCTAGGACAGGATTATTAAAGGCATATTTTGTAAGACTCCAGTCATTCACTCACTCATTCTTTCATACAACATTCTGCTACGTCTAAGGCTCTACAACACCCTTCCCCCTGCAAGACTGATGGGACAGAGTGACATACAAGTGCTGTATCTGAAGTATCACTTAGGCTATCTCAAGAAGGCTCTATCACAAACCCAAATGGAATAGAATTCTGTTGGCTACTGTGAAGTAGAAAACATAGACACATAACATATGCAGCCCAGGGGAGAAGAAACATAAACAAAATACACAGGTCCCCAGACCATTTTACCAAGGATTGGTGAACTAGGAGACAAACACCCATGTCAGAGACTCCACAGCATAGCTATGCCATTCCCAAACTCTTTAAGCCTAGACAGATCTGTGTCACTGTCTCTATACAACTGAATCTTCCACAGAGCTTCCCAAGAATAACCAGTCTATTAACTAACTGGGAACTACTCTTCATTATCTTTAAATCTCCTCATTACAAGATACCCCTGGGTGATTGTAAAGAGTACAATATAATTCAGCTGTGAATTGGTATGGGTCTTTCCCTTTCCAAAGTGCTGGCCCAACTTGCTACTCTGAGCTAATTCTACAGTGAGTGTTGTGAGTACTCTGGCCATGGTGCTGACTCTTTTGTGTACCGAGCACTATGCCATAGTTGCTGCTTTCATAATATTTACCATCTAGAAAGGGAAGTAGTGATTCCTACATCAGCACTGACTCATTAAGAATAAGTCATTCCATACTAATCCTCATTTCCATTTTGTCAGAGATCCTAAGCAGGAAGATGAAGAGATTCACCTGGAACGTATATCTGGTTTCCATCGTAACATTTGATAACATCCCTCACGATATCCTTCTAAGGAAAATGGAAAACTGCAGACCAAATGAGAAGAGTTAAATCGATTTGAAACTGGTTGATGAGCTGAACTCAAAGAGAGATCTTGTCTCTAGAGCTGGAAGTGACTTTAGAGGCCAATCCCTTTGTTTTACAGATGAAGAAACAGAGACCCAGAGAAATCAGATGACTTGCCCAAGGTCATACAGGTAGCAGGGACAGTGCCAAGAATTGAATCCAGGTCTTCTGATTTATAAGCCAGCATGCTTTTTGCTGTTTTATGCTGCCTCTCCATAATTAATGACTCAATGTCAACCTGGAGGGAAGTCTCTAGTGAAACATCACAGCATTTGGTCCTTGGCCCAGTTTTGTCCAACATTTTCATCAATGACATGGATGAAGGTATAAAAGGGCATAGCTCATCCAATTTCTGAATATAGAAAGCTGGGAGTAAGAGCTAATAAATGGAATAATAGTATCAGGATCCAAAAAAAAACTTTTAAAAATGAGAGAACAAAAAATTAAAACAGAAGCAAACAAGATAAAACTATAGGGATAAATGTAAAGCCCTAAATTTGGTTTTTAAAAAATCAAATGTATAAGTACAAGATTGGGGAGAGGGAATTGACTGGAAAATAGCTCATGTGAAAATTCTAGGTATTCCAGGGTACTTAAGCTCAGTAAGTCAGCAGCCTGAGATGGCAGCCAAAAAAAAAAAAAAAAAACAACTAATGTGATCTTATGCTGCATTAATGTAAGTATAGCATTCAGAATTAAAGAGGTGATAACCCTGCTGAACTCTGCCCTACGCATACTACATCTAGATAAAGGTGGCCACACTGTGTGACCCTGGGCAAGTCACTTAACCCCCCAAAAAAAATCGAAACAAAACAAAACAAAGAGTAACGAGACCTGTTCTGCTTGACCTTGTAAAGCAGTATAGAACCATTAGAAAAAGATTCCTAACACTTAAATCTATTCAAATCTAGAACAGACTGTCTTTAAGGATAGTGAGTTTCATGTCATTGGAAGACTTCAAGAAGAGGTTAGATGATCACTTCTCAAGTATATTGTACACGAAGGATTGTCATTCATTCTCTCTCTCTGTCTCTCCCTCTCTCCTCTCTCCATTTATATGTACGAATACACATACACATATTTCTATGTGTATATACTTATGTATATTTCATACTGTATCAATATCTTAAAATCTCACAGAAAAGTAAAAGAAATGTAGTGTTTCAAATAATTATGAACATGTTGTACATCATTTCTCCTTTCTAGAGCTATTGACTTTTTCCAGTGATCCATGAATACCTGCAGGTTAACATCATCTGTTAATATGGGAGTTCCAGATTCCAGTTCGCAAGAATAAAAATCATAGTGTATCTGGGATGAGTTCCCTTTGAACAAAAGGAACTAAGTCTAATTACTCTCAAGTTCAGTGTAATATGACATGGAATTGGACATCATCCAATGGGACTTCTAGAAGATTCTTGAAATTTTCATATTCAGGAATATCTCCAAATCCAGCCTTAAAAGAGACCTGTGGATATCCTGTCTAATTTGGACATTCTATAATTCTAGAGTTAAAAGGAACATTAAAAATCATCCCAAGGGGCAGCTAGGTAGCACAGTGGATAAAGCACTGGCCCTGGATTCAGGAGGACCTGAGTTCAAATCCAGCCTCAGACACTTGACACTTACTAGCTGTGTGACCCTGGGCAAGTCACTTAGCCCTCATTTCCCCGCAAAAAAAAAAAATCATCCCATCCAGGAGTTAACTTGGGCTCCACAGACACTCAAGGGGTTCATGGATAGACTAAAAAGGTTCTATTAATTTGGGGGGATTCCAACTTAGTCTGAGGAGGAGTCTATAGGTTTTGCCAAGGGACAGTCCAATCCTCACATTTTACAGATGAGGAAATAGAGATGCAGAGGGAAGAAGTCACACAACAAGCTAATAGAAAAGGGTGAGATGATGCCCTGGGTCTCCTGACTTCCAGTTAAAATTCTTTGTGCTATAATAACAGGCCTGTGGGGAGTCAGATCCTACTGGACCCCACAGAAGGAACAAGCAAGCACTAAAGAGTCTCATGAGAGATCTCACCAATCCCAGGAAGTCACAATCACAAGAATTCAAATCTCTCTCCTGTTCTCTCCCTAACATTCCAAGAAGTTCTGCTACAAGTAGGATGTTCTGTCTTCCCAACCAATCTTTAAAGGAAGCTCAGTTTCTATCTAGATGGTCACAGAAAGAAATTCTGTGTACAGAGTACACAGGGGAAGTTTTATTATTGTTTTATATTGAATATATAATTATAACAAAGAAAACAACACTACAAAACAGAAGTTCACAGTTTCAGAGACAATCATTGTATTGTATATTGAAATGTTTATTTTTGTTGATATTTGTTAGGATTATAATAAAAAAAGAAAATTTAATTTAAAAAAAGAATGCACCTCTCTCCCACAGTGGGTTGCCTAAATCTGTCACATAAAAGCAAAGCAAAGCAGTTGTCAGTGTTTGAGACTAATCTTATAATACTGTTTATATGGAGCCTATGCGTATTGGATAACGAGGGAGAAGAGACAGATAAGACCTTGTCACAGCAGTTTAGATATGGGGTCAAAGAGTTCCATGGTATCTTTCCCCTTAAGCCTGTGGAGGTGTTCTCCACATTATGTATATTCTCTAGAAAAGCTTCATATACAGACCATGCTGCCAAGCTGCAGGTAGAGGGAATTCCAAAGGGATTGGCAGGGATGCATCTGTCACACAATCACAAAACGGATAGGAACCTGAGAGGTCATCTACCCATCCAAGCCCATCCATAACCAATAATCCACTCTATGACATCCACAACCTGAAGGTCTTCAGGGAGGGGAAACCCAGTATCTGGTGAAGCAGTCCATTCCACTTATAGGCTTCTCTAATTGTAAGGACATTTTGTCTATTATTGTCTCCAGATTAGGAAACTGAGGCAGCCCATATTAAGTGACTTGCTCAAGGTCACATAGCTAGGAAGCATCTAAGGCAGGGTATGAATGCAGGTCTTCCTGACTCCAACAGAATGTCTCCTCTACCTCCTAGCTAACCCTTTGTGCCAAGCAGAACAAATCTAAAATTTCTGCCACATGCCAGGCTTTCAGATAATTACTTTGAAACAGTTCTCTCTCCCCTCTAAGTTTTCCTTCTCTGGGCTGGATATTTCCAGTTCTTGCAACATATCTGGCATGGTCGCCATTCTCCTCATGATCCTGGCCACTGTCCTATGAATGCTCTCCAACTTATCAATGTCATTCCTAAAATGGTAAAAATGGTCCTGAGCACAATATTCTCAATGTGACCTGCTTAGAGCAAAGTTCAGCAGAACTCTCATTTTCCTCCTTCTAGAGCCTCTTCACTCTGCCTAGACTACCATTAGTTTGGGGGGGCTTCCATCTCATCCTACTAATATTGAATCTAAATACACTAAAATGCCCACATCCTTTCCATGAGGGTTGTTTTCTAGTCACTCCTTTGCTAACCTGACCTTGGGCAGTTGATTTTTTAAACCCAAGAGTAGGACTTTGCATTTAACTCCTATTCAACATCATTCTTCTAGATTTTTTCCCCACTGTTCTAGTCAGTTGATATGTTTTTTGGATCATGGCACTGTCAACCTATTGTCTAAACTAGCCTTCCCAGCTTCATGTCCTCTGAAAATCTGACAAGCATACCATCTACATCTACATACAATCCTTATAGACTCTACCCTTCTTTTTTTTAAATTGATACATTTGTCTTTTTGCAATCCTGAGACATCTATCCATTCACTACCATTTCCCAAGACTCTCAGAAGGTTAATGGCAGCTCCATATTGACAACATCTTGGTTTTTTTTCCTCTTTCCTAGAGGATATCAGAATGTGAGGTCCAAGAGAATGTCCTGACAATAGCAAGAAATATAGGACTGGGTAAGGATTCAGATGGTTCTGTCCTAAATTCCTTCATCTTTCAGGAAGTCTTCTTTCTCCTTTCCCACAGTCTGGGGGTCCTCCTGATCTCGACGATGGAAAGAATTACTCCAGAAAGAATTCAAAGACAAAAGCATCACCCAGCCCTCCTGCTAGCTAATGGAGACCTGATCACAATCATCATCTCTCAATGCATTCAAGGTAGCAATGATAGGGCCAAAGCTCTAGTTTTCTTGGGAAGAGAGAGACCATGCAGGAATTAAAGGGCAACAGGGAGGAAGGAACAAAAGGTGGGGTGCAAGGTTATCATGTTAACTTTTTTGGCCATACTGAGTTCATTTGTATAGGGAATTTCCAATAAGGATACCCCTACCAAGGCAGAGCGGCAACCACCCTGCAACCTTTAGTCTTAAAGGGCACTGAGAAATTAAGTGCCTTGCTCAGGAGCACAAAGCCAATTTGTCTCAGAGACCACAAATGAACTCAGGTCTTTCAGCTCTCTACCCACTACACCATGTTGCTTCTCAATTTTAAAATTAGTTAAATGAAAACATGCAGATCTAAATCCACATAAGGATTGTTACACTGAGTCAGCTCCATAGTCCCTTCAGCTGAGAAATGTCTCCTACAGACGCACCAAGAGATGGGGCATCATTGTAGATAGGACAAAAATTCTCCCTTCCAAGGTTTAAAGATATACCCAACTAACTCTTCCTTCTTTCCTGCTATCCTTCCTTCCTTCCTCCCTTCCTTTCATTTTTTTCTTTCATACTTTTTTGATTAGACCTATAACATAGGTCCTGTACTGTCTTGTTGCATTCTGATTTTTCCTCTGATTTTGTCACCTTCAGCTCATTTCTGGTTTGTTGCTTCCTGCTTTAGCCCCTGGCATCTAACTGCATTTCTCCTCATTCTTTTGTGTATTTAGCTTAGCTTTCTTCCTGTGTTTTTGCAAAACACGGAGGGTTGGGGGAGTAGGACTGTATAGAAGTTGTATGAGGAAGGCAGGTGAGAGAATAGGAAAGCTGAGGGAAATTAAGGAGAGACTGGATGCTGGAGTTTAGAAGCTCCTATATGCCTGTCCACTTAAAGCACTTTCACTTTAATTTACACATTTTCTTTTTTTTTTCCAGCAAATAGACTGTCACAATAATACAGGCATTAATTTATTTCTGTGAGAGCGGCACAGATCACATCAGAAAATGACTGATTGTCCTGATGGGAAAATTACATTTACCACGGAGGCAAATAAAGTGTGAAGATATACACTCATAATGAAGGCTTTTGTCAGCGATGGAGTGAGTGCACAATTGGCCTCCGCTTCCTGTACAAGTAAGAAATAACTGCGAGTTCAACAGCAAAATTAAAATGGAAACAGAAAGGCCTGGGGAAATGCATAGTAGCAAAGGTCAGCGGCTGGCGGGGCTGGCGCTGGCAGAGGGACTGGCTTGGCAGATAGCCTCTCAGAAGTGGGAAGGGGGTCTGGCAGCACACAAAAACCCAGCTCTGCACATCTGTAGGGGCTGCAAAGTGAAGCAGGAAACTTGTTCCACATTGGAAATTCATGGCAAATTCCTCCTCTAATTTACTGGCCAGGCTTGGAGAGATGTGTCTTTGAACTCCAAGAGAGACTTTGAAAATCACTCCCAGTCATGGCTCTTCAACCTCTGCCTATCGTGAATTAAAGGGAATTATGCACATAAACCCCCACAGATCAAGGGGAGACCCAGCTCTCCACTTCAACCATCTGAGATTTGATTATGCATGTATAGTTCAGAGTAAAAGAGGAGCCCAGGCAAGGGAAAAAATACATACACCTGAAATGCAGAAACCTAGAAGCTTGCTAGTATGCAGATTTCCAAATCTGAGAACCAAGAGTTTCAGTTGATACAGAAATTAAAGGCAGGAAGTTAATATACACCCCCAGCCCTCTTCTATCCACCTAGTATTTGCAAAGGTTCCATCCCCATCCATGAAGCTCCCATGTGCATCAGCACCCTAGTATCATGCAGTTACAGCACAAGAAAGGTCCACAGGATCCCAGATCTAGAACTGAAAGGGACCCTAACCATCATCCAGTCCAACCCCCTCATTTTGCAGATGCAGAAACTGAGGCTCAGAAAGGTTAAGTTATTTGCCCAAGGTCACATAGATATTAAATGACAGAGTTGGGATTCCAACTTGGATCCTACACCTTTAACTTCCATGCTCTTTCCACTATACTTCCCTGTCTTCCATACTTTAGAGGACCCTCTAGTCCAGTCCTCTCATTTTACACATGAGCAATCAAAGGCTATGAGACACTTCCTTTGTTTAAGGGAATTCTTTCTCTCCTTAACCCTAGATTTCTTCATTTCATAGATAAATGACTTGCCTCATATGAGTGGATCAGATCTTCTTGCAGTGTTCTCCTTATAAGATCACCCTTATCTACCTTCTCAACTTCCTGGCTATCAATGGATTTGAGGTCCTTGGTGCCACTACTAAGTTAAGAAATCTCGACTTTGTCCCCAAGGACACAGAATATCTACCCTGAAGAGACATTGCTGGCCATCTCATCCTGTTGTTGTTGCTCACTTATTTCAGTCACACCCAACTCTATGTGACCCCATTTGGGGTTTTCTTGGCAAAGATATCAGAGTTTTTTGCCATTTCTTTCTCCAGCTCATTTTACAAATGAGGAAACTAAGGCAGACAAGGTTAAATGCCTTGCCCAGGGCCACGCAACTAGGAAGTATCTGAGGTTAGATTTGAACTCAGGAAGATGAGTCTTCCTGACTCCAGACCCAGCACTCTGTCCACTGGGCCACCTAGCTGCCCCCATCTCAGCCTAGGCAATTTAATAGGGGTCCAAGGGTAGTTTGGTAAGTATACATGGCATAGCAGAAGAAACACTGGATTTAGAGTCCAAATACTGAGGTTCAAATACCAATTTGATGTGCCCATGGGCAAATCATTTCCTTCTCTGTTTCCACTTCATCTGCAAAATGACTGGGGTTGAACTAGTTCCTTAAGCTCTATATTCCATGAGCCTAGAAAATGAATCTTCATATCAAGATGTCCTTAAGAAAAGGAAAGAGTCCAACAGCCAATATCTGTGTTCCTAGTTCCATTGAGAACCCAGCACAGACCAAGACTCCTGATCAGACAAGTGGCTCTAATATAGGTTTGATAGATCACTCTAGCAGGGTCTGGCTCAGGAGGGATAAATGATGAGAGAAAGAAGATGCTCAATGGGGATCAGGTGGGGCTTTGCTAGAGACAGTTTAGAGCCTCCATGACCCACCTTCCCCAAGCCTGTAGCATGAGCAGTTCCCTACCTCACCAGTTAGAAATATAAAACTGGGAATGTTCCTGACCTCCTTTTCCATTTTCATAGCACCAAGATAGTTTCCCTTTCAGCTTAAACAAGAAATTATCATAATTTATGGAAATAAAGGCCTTCTATACAGTCTTCCCCTCCCTCACCTCTAAATTCTAGACAATCGGGGGCAGCTAGATAGTACAGTGGATAAAGCATCAGCCCTGGATTCAGGATGACCTGAGTTCAAATCTTGCCTCAGACACGATACTTACTGTGTGACCCTGGGCAAGTCACTTAACCCCCACTGACCTTCAAAATAATAATAATAATTAATTAATTAATGGATTCTAGTCAATCAAACCAGAGAGGGACAATTCAATTAGTCTCTCTACTACATTTCTACTCCTTTGGGTTAGTTGTTGATCTATGTTAGCTGGAGATCTATGAAATAGGGAGAAAAAAATCATTGGAACTGGCACAGAGCCCCCAAACTTCATCCATGAGAGAGAAGTCCAGAGGTACCCCTAACTAGCTTCATGATCATAGGCAAGTCACTAAACTTCCAGGGAGAGGGATTTTCCTTTGTTATAAAATGAGAGGCTGACCAGCAAGGTCCCTTCCAGGTCTAACAGTTCAAAATTCTTTTGATTTAATGGGGAAGTTTAAAGCAATAGCTCTGTCTCTTGATAGACATGGATACCTGAATGTGAACACAACCCCCAAATGGATCACTGACCATGGGCTGGTCTTTCAGTCTGCTCATGAGAAGAAAATGAGGTACCTTGAAGTCAGACACTTGATCAGCACCCTCTTATCATCACTTAGTGTGTATTGCTGGTATTATCCTCAGAACCTGGATGGCACAATGCTATTTACACCCTTTACAGGGGCAAGGGGATTTTTACATCTGAAGAGGGAGACGCTTATTGTTCACAGCTGATATGTTACAACTGGCAGTTGTCTATCTGTGATTCCCTAAAATAAAAAGGTGAGAAGTGGGGAGAGGTATGAGAGAAAGACCATTATTTACATTGATTCACCTAATCCCTGAAGGAAAATATAATTAGCCACAAATGAAAGGAATGAAATGAAAGTTGACTGATTAGTTGCCATTTGAGGACACGTGGTTCAATTAAGCTAAAAGCCTCTTTTCAGTGCTACAATGAATCCAGCCAGGCATCGATGTGAAATGTGACCATTGCAACCTAAAAGCATTCCAACAATGAGGCTCCTGCTAAGTCCTAGGAAGACAGCAGCTTCGGGTCAGATCTATGAGAGGGTGGCTTCTTTCAAACAATAAGAACCTCTCTGAGCCTCAGGGACTAGAGTGTTACAGATTATGGGTCGGGAAGGGAAACTTCCAAGGAGTAGATATGGGGCACAGTGGGAAAAGTCCTGAACTGGGAGTCCAGGAGGCTTGGGATGGAGAGCCAGCTCATCTAGCACTAAGTAACTGTGAGACCTGTAGCCAATTGCTTATTCTCTCTGGGGCTCTGTTTCCAAATTGGTCAGAATGAGGTTATATGATGCCACCTGCCCTAACTCACTGGGTTACCATGCAAGCTGACAAAGTAAAAAAAGCAAGGTGTCTGTTCAGAAAACCTGAACTCCAACCCTGGCTCCATTGTGTGTCACCTGTGTGACCCCAGAAGTCACTTATCCACCCTGGACTTCAGTTTCCTCTTCAGAAAAAAAGAGGGAGTTGGACTAAAGGATTTCTAAGGTCCCTTCCAGCCCAAAACCTATGATCCATCCTTTTCTCCCCCCACCCCCGCCCTGGGCGATGTCTCAGCAAAACAGTAATGCTGTTTTGGGGGGTTTTTGTTGGGTTTTTTTTTTTTTGGTGAGGCAATTGGGATTAAGTGACTTGCCTGGGGTCACATAGCTAGTAAGTATAAAGTATCTGAGGCCAGATTTGAACTCAGGTCCTCCTGAATCCAGGGCTGGTGCTCTATCCACTGCACCACCTAGCTGCCCCAATCCAATGCTATTTTACAAATCACCATAGGTTTATAAATTTAGAGAGATCATCTATACAAATGAGTAAATTGAGGCCCAGGGAGATTAAATAGGAAGTATTAAGTACCTACTATGTGCCAGGCAAATATTGCCTCATTTGAGCCTCACAATAACCATGGGAGGTAGGTGCTATTATTATCTCCATTTTACAGTTGAGGAAACTGAGGCAAAGAAAAGTTAAGTGACTTGCCCACAGTCACACAGCTAAGAAGTGTCTGAATCTGAATTTGAACTCAGGTCTTACTGACTCCAGACTCAGCTCTCCATCCATTGCATCCCCTAGCTTTCAGTCTCTAAGTTAAGTGTCTTGAGCAAGGTCACTTAGGTAATAAGTGGCAGGGACAGAATCCTAACTCAGGTACTTTGACTCCAAAATCCAGCTTTCTTTCCACTGTCTCATCAGTGGCAGAGACAACTTGCTTAGAGAGCACCCATTGCTATCATTCCTACTCCTCCTCTCTGCAATGCAGCTTTGAAAAGATCCTAGGACCACAGATTGAAAGTTGTCACAACCAAAGTGCAACACCTCTATTTTACACAGGAGGAAACTAAGGCTAACTTGTTTGCCTAAGATCACACAGATAGAAAGTAACAGAGCTAAAACTGAACCTAGCTGAGATACTATTGGGGTCCTGATGCCTTTGTAACGATTGGAATGATGCCACCTGCTGGATAGTGACTGTAGGAAAGCTCTGCCATGAGGAGAAGGTGTCTGAGGGCAAGTCATGCAGTCAGGTCCTTGGCATCAGGAAGTGATGTTTGCTCTTGAGGTGGGTGCTGTCTATCAAAGCTCCCAGACAATTAGCTTGGAGCTGTTGGGGGGGGGGAGGGGGAGATGTTCCCAACTTCACAGGAGGCGGTGGGTCCTTTTGGTTCCTGACCTCGCAGGTCGGATGATGGGGTCTCTTAAAAATAGTTAGATTTTTACCTTTCTGATCATTAGATCCTAATGCTCTTTAATAAATACTTAAATACTCTTGCTAAAGCTTCTAATTGATTGGCGACCACTCATTAGATATTTTAGACTGTATAGCTAGAATTTTACCCCCTTAGACCTTGTTAGAGAAAAACTTTCACCAACGAAAACCACAAAAACAAAAAACAGACACTAGGCAATAATCAAAAGATGCCACTATGGCCTTGGAGACTGTGAGCAGCTATTTCCAAATTGTGATTTTAAGCCAGGCAAGAAGAAAGAGTTCTCCCCTCTGCCCACCTCCAGTTCTGAAAGCCCAACCAGCTTCTGTCATTCTAACACCTCATGTTTTGGAAGTGCTTTGATATCTATAAAGCCTTTGCTTCACCACAACCCTGTGAATTCAAGTATTGTTTTCCCTGTTTTACATATGAGGAAACTGAGGCTCAGAGTCAAACAGTTAATAAGCATATGAGCCTGAATATGGACCCAGATGTCCTAACTCCAAGACCATTTCCTTCTGCCATACAGCAAAGCCACCATAAGTTTAATACATCAATATCGTCCTTCAAAATAACTATGATTGCTTCAGAATAGATAAGTCGGGGCAGCTAGATGGTGCAGTGGTTTAAGCACCAACCCTGGATTCAGGAGAACCTGAGTTCAAATCCGGCCTCAGAAACTTGACACTTGCTATCGGTGTGACCGTGGGCAAGTCACTTAACCCCCATTGCCTAAAAAAAAAAAACAACCAAAAAAAACAAAACAGAATAGATAAGTCCTCCACCTATACAGATACCAACTCCTGCTCTAGGACATGGTCTTCATAAGCTGCTTTATTCATGGAAGCAGCTCAAAAAAACAACCACCCCAAAACCTTCCATGAAGACTTCCTAGATTTGAAAAAGTAACTTCTATTGGTTCTGGTCAAGCAAAGAATTTCCCAGGCTCTCCATTCTCAAAATACACTAGTTCATGTGTCCTGCACAGCATAAACAATCTTACCCATTTCTATATTTTTTTCAAACTTTGTTGTTCATTTATCCATATCCTCAACACATGGCTAATGCATTCATTTGTTTTGCATCTCTGTATATATTTGTAATTAATTTTTCTTGCCTTCTTAGTGGGTGGGGGAGGGGAAGGAGAGAATTTGGAACAGAAAATAAAATTCAATGCAAAAAAAATTTTTTAATATATCCTCAACACATCTCTCCTGTCGTAGACATTAAATGCCCCGAGTTCAGAGCCTTTGTCCATGGAACTTGTCTTATAGACTACTCCAGATCAGCATGATAATAGTTAATGAGCACTTTTTGCTATGAAGATATTGTCCTTTCCCCTTATGCTATTTTCCTTTATCTCTTCTCCCTTACACAAACACAGAAAAAAATTCTGACTACATGTGTTGCCTCCACTTTCTCATCTCCCAGGCACCACTCCATATGGCTCCATATGCAATATGGCTTCTATTCTCATGACTCTTGAAACTGCTCACTTCAAGGTCACAGTGACCTCTTTTTTGCTTAAAAAACCAGACTTTTCTCAGACTTTATTCTTTTTGACCCCTCAGCAACTTTGCTAACTTCTTTTCTCTACCAGCCTTACACACCTATCCCTCATGCAGCCTCCTCCTTCTCAGCTAAGGAACTTGCTTCTTCCTATACTAAGGACAATTGAGGCCATTACATGAGCTGCTCCCTCTTCTCCCCTTCTTTTCATCTCAAAACCCTTTGACATGATTCCTCACTGTTTTTTCCTTTCCCCCAGTCTCTGACAATGAGGTGGCCTTTTTCCTTGGCAAGACCAACCTGTCAACATAGGACCTTGACTACCCTCTGATTTCTTTAACAGATCACAATCTCTTCCCCCTCCTTCCTCCCCTGTCTTCAAACATGCCCAAGTTTCCCCAGCCTTGAAAAACCTTTACTTGACCCTATCAATCACTAAAAGTCTCAATCCTATAACTCTTTTCCCTTTCTCAAACTACAAGAAAAAAGTTACTTACACTTAATTCCTCGACTTCCTCTCCTCTCATCTCACTCTTTCCTTAACCAACCCTTAGCAATCTGGCTTCTAAAACTGAACTCATCACTTCCCCAGAATTCTTCTGTTTCTGCCCAAGGTACTATCATTCTTTTAGTATTACAAGCTTATTGGTAACTTTGATGTTATTACTGACTCCTTATTCTTCCTTACCTCACATATCAAATCAACTTGAAAATTCTGCCATTTCTATCTCCACAATATCTCTCAAAGCTGACCCCTTCTCTTCACTAGTCACAAGGTTGCCATTTTAGTTCAGGTCCTAATCACCTCTTACTTAGATTATTGCAACAGTCCCCTAAATGGTCTCCAACACAGGACCCTCCATCTCCAGTCTCTGACTTTGAATTGGCCATCCCACATGCCACTTCCTCCTCACCTTTGCATCAGAGTCCCTCTCTTCTTTCAAGTACCAGCTCAAGCACCAGCTTCTAACAGAAACCTTTCCTGATCCTCACCCTCCAACTGATAGTACCCTTCATCTCCAACCACTTTGTATTTATATTTATTTATTTTTATTCTCTTTACATTTACTCGGTGTGTATTTATAGAATATATACAAGGACATCTTTGTTGTCTCGCCTGTTAGAATGAGAGTTGCTTCCAAGCAGTGATTGTTTCATTTATTGTATTTGTCTCCCCAGTGCCTGACAGAATGCTTGGCACATAGTAGGTACTTAGTAAATTCTTATTGATTATTGATTGATCAACTGACCTCTACTTCTTCCTTTTGGATACTTTTTCCTCCCTGGATTTTTATGACCCTGCTCTGTTAGTCTCTTCTTACAGATCTTTTTTTTTTTTTGTCCTTCACAGGATAAATATCCATTTCCTACTCCCTTTCATAGGTAATACCCCAGGGTTCTGTCCTGGGCTCATTCTTCTTCACTTTCTACACCCTCTTGGTGATCTCATCAGCTCCCATTGATTTAACTACCATCTCTATGCTTATGATTCTCAAATCGATACATCCACCCTCCCTTCTTTCTCCTGGACTCCAGTTCTCCATCAATAATTTACTGTCTAGGGGCAGTTAGGTGGCATAGTGGATAGAGCACCGGCCCTGGAGTCAGGAGGACCTGAGTTCAAATCTGACCTCAGACACTTAACACTTATTAGCTGTGTGACCCTGGACAAGTCACTTAACCCCAATTGCCTCACTAAACGCGCGTGCACACACACACACACACACACACCACCCTCTACCCTTTGCCTGGAATACCCTCCATCCTCACCTCTGCCCTCTTGTAAACCCTACTTCCCTTTAAGGTTCAATTCAGTTGCAACCTCCTTCAAAAAGCCTTTCCTGTTTCTACCCCCACCCCCCAATTTAACCCTGCCCAGAACCACTTGGTAGTTATCCTGTCTGTGTCCTGCATTTGCTTATCTGTAAACATGATGTATTTCTCCAGTAGAAACAGGGACTATCCCACTCTGCCATTCGTCCCCCTCCCCCCCCCCCCGCCCCAGTACTTAGTGCAGTGCCTGTCACATAGTAGGCAATTAACAAACAGCTCACTCATTGGGTGATTATCTTCCTCAGGCCATTTTCTTGAGGGAGAGGTGGCATATTTTCTATGTTCAACATCAATATCTCATCTGTAAAATGGAAGTTGATAATAATAGCCCCCCACCTCCTAGGTGAGGGTGTAAGGATCAGATGAGATAGTTATATATAAGTGCTTTGGAACCTTAAAGCGCCATATGAATGCCAGCTGTGGTGGTGGCTGCAAAGAGCTATGGTGACATGTTCTCCCTCTTATGTAATCCAACTCATCCTGGGAGAACTGGCTACTACATTCTATCTATTCATGAAGCCTTCTCTGACTACTCTAGTTCAAGCTTATCTTTCCCGTCTCTGAATTTCTTTTTTTTTTCCCCCTGAAGAGCAATGAGGGTTAAGTGACTTGCCCAGGGTTACACAGCTAGTAAGTGTCAAGTGTCTGAGGATGAATCTGAACTCAGGTCCTCCTGAATCCAGGGCCAGTGCTTTAGCCATTGCACCACCTAGCTGCTCCCAACTCTGAATTTCTTTAACACTCAGAGTTAATAGTCCATAGTTTATGTAGAATTCCATGTCTCTGTTTCCCATTCATTAGTTTTCTCCTACCTACTAGCACATAGAGATCCCTTGAGGCCAGCACCCTGTCACATATATGGTCTTGGGCAGCAACCTGGACACCGGCCCAGGGTGGTTCTTGGCAGACCTGAGCTTGCCCTCATCATTTAATTAACAGACTTGTGACTGGGGACAAATCACCTCCCTTCTCAATCACAGTTTCCCTTATCTATAAGAACCTGACCCACTATCTTATCTTGAGAAATGATTTGTATAAAGCATTGCTTTGTATATGATAGGCAATTAATCAATGTTTCCTGAATTGAATTAAAAGATATGCAAGTATGTTATTATTTTTATTAGTACAGCTGTGCCCTCCACATAGCCACCAGCATATAGTAAGCATTCAAGCACTTGATGGATTGATGTTCCTTCCCTGTGAGCCACCCACACCCATATGTTCTGTATGTTCTCTGGGAATCATCCATTACAGATGAGGTAACTGAGCCTAAAGGACTTGCCTCAGGGTCACACAGCTAGTCAGAGTCTGAGAAAGGGTTTATGCTCAGGTTTTCCTGACTCCAGGTCCAACACTAGAGTCACAATGCCACTTCTAATTTGTTATTAGAGACAGCTGCTTCTAAATTCATAAACATTTGAAGTGAACATCCCTCCAGGAGATCAGGCTATTTAATAGTATTACCCAAGACCTACATGCAGTTATCCCTTCCACATCACGACTTTTCCCATCATGAATTTTAACATATCGTGGGTGAGCCTAAAAAATGAAATGGGAATTTTGAGGGAGTTTTAAGGAAGCCACAGACAACATGTGAAGGCCAGCGAATGACACAAAGCCTATGGCCAGACACTTAGCCCAAATTTTACAATAAGGTACTGTAAACACCCCATAAGGGGCAGCTAGGTGGCTCAGTAGATAGAGCACAGGCCCTGGAGTCAGGAGTACCTGAGTTCAAAATCCGGCCTCAAACACTTAACACTTACTAGCTGTGTGACCCTGGGCAAGTCACTTAACCCCAATTGTCTCACTAAAAAAACAAAACAAAACAAAACAAAACATAAAAGAAAAAGAATAAAAAATCAGACTTCTTCTTTGGGCCAAAAAATTTTATGTGGATTTTCCAGATTTCAGAGAAGGGGGATGTCACACCTCTATCCCTTCAATGTGGAAGGAATGACTGTATTTACTTACTTTCAATAAAAAATCTCGTAAGAATACTACACTTGGAGTTAAGACATGGGTTTGAATGAGGGTTTTGATACTTATGTGATCTTTTTTAATTTCTCTGAGTCTCATTTTACTCATCCATAAATTCACAATAAAATACTTGAGCTACCTACCTCTGAGGGTAGTCGTGGGGAAAGCATTTTGTAAACCTTAAAGTGCTGTAAGTGTGAGTTAATATTAAAATGAAATTATATCAACAGGAACACCAAGAACTGACCACTCGGGTAAAATTTAGCTTTTAAACAGGAGACTTACTCCTTATGGCCTAATTTGGATTCAAGCATCACACTGTCTCCAACCCTATGAAATAAAGCCATATAAAAGCTGCCCATGCTAAATGCGCCTTCCTGGTGTCTTCAAGCTGGTCTATAATAAGTATTCCTAATTGTACTTGTTAAAAAGTGGATTTATGAATCCCAATTAAAGCTGCTTTCACTTACTCCACAGCCGTTTTCAATACCAACAAAACTTCAAGATGAAATTATTTTAGGTGGGTGACAGAATAATTACTAAAACATAAAAGGATCTACCAGTTACCTCAGTTTCTGCTTCAGTATTTCTGTTAGGGAGCTTTTAGGACAAGCAGAACTTCCTTCCCTCTCCACCCTGCCCTCCCCTCTCCCTACCCCCCAAAAAGAAGCTACATGCCCAAGCCTCTTCCTTGGAGCTCAGATCCAGATGCCATATTCCCCCCAGCTCCCCACTGCAACTTGCTGGCCTCCCCTCCCAGCCCACCCACCTCCATCTACCACCCACTGCCAATCTCAAACTTTAAGGAGTCATTCATCTCTGGCCTTGTAGAACAGCCAAAAAGATGTATAGTCTATATAAGGTAGTATGTGGAGGTCAGAACCCAAGACAGCTGCTGTTCTGTTTACTGGACAATAGCGCTGGAAGAGAGGAGGCAGATGACCACTCTGATAATTCTCTCTCCTCTGGCAGCTTTTCACTGTCTCAGTGGGGAAAGACTGTGTGACCTTGAACAAATCACTTGACCTCTTAGCTCTCAGTTCTCTCATCTGTAGAATGAGAAGGATTGAATTCATCCTCTATCATCCTTAAGCTAAAAGTCTATGATCCTACAATTCTCTCTGAAGGTAAAAAGAGTGAGTAGCCAGGAAAAAAAATCTGGAAGAAAACCTGTGCTGTTGTCTATTTGTAGGAAAGGAATGAGCAAAGTTGGAGTGAAGATCCCAAATATTACCCAATAGCCAGAGATGTTCACTTCTTCATTCAAATGTGTGTGAATTTAGAAGCAGCTGTCTCTAATAACAAATTAGAAGTGGCATTGTGACTCTAGTGTTGGACCTGGAGTCAGGAAGACCTGAGTACAAACCCTTTCTCAGACTCTGACTAGTTGTGTGACCCTGGGCCAAGACCTTTAGGCTCAGTTAACTTATCTGTAATAGTATAATAATAATAGTATCTAATTCACAGGATGAGGATTGAATGAGAATGAGGATCAATCTCTCTATATATATATATGTGTGTGTGTGTGTGTGTGTATACACACATACATGTATATATAATATTCATACATATATTCCTGTATTATATTTTGTTATATATAATTACATATATTATACATATAATTAATAAAACTTTTTATTAATATATACATCTATTTTGTATATACATATATAAGACATTTTGCCAACTTTAAGTCACACTGTTAGCCAATTTTATTATTAAAGAGTTCTGTGTTAGATGCACCATCCCTCTATACCAAAAATAGGGATGGGGATTAAGCTTGTGATTTCATTGTTCTAAGGACCTCCTGGATGAGAAAACTCTATCAAGGCAGGTTGACAACTTCTCTGCAGCTCACAGGGAGGTAAAGTGTTTTTCGTAGAATGACCCAGGCAGTTGTGTCAGAGACAGGACCTGAACGTACATCTTCCTGGCTCCAAGCTTTTGAGCCACCATAGGAGACACTAGCACATAGTGAGGATACAGAGACAAACACTTAATTGTCCTTCCCCTCAAAGTATTTCATAATATATTATATGGACATATGTTAATTCTACAATCCTCAGTCTTTCAAAGTCCCAGAAATCTCAATAATGAGCCAAGTCAGTGCCTGTATAGTGCCCCTTCCCAAATGCCCAGGACCAAGACAAGAACCTTCCCGGAGACATATCACTGCTCTTTACCAAGCTGGACTCAACAATAACATCATTAATAGGTCCCAGGGTCAGTGATTTAGAGCTGGGAAGGACTAGAAGAAAGTCATTTAACCCAATCCCTTCATTTTGCAGAAGTGGAAACTGAGGTCCCAAGAAGAAAAGATAGTAAGCAGTGAGAGCTGAGATTTTTAACCCTAGTCCTCTGACTCCAAATTCCTTGTTCTTTCTACTTAACCATGATTCCTCACTTCCACTATCCTGATGCCTTGTTGAATTTCAATCAAGTCATAGGATTATAGATAAGGCCAGAAGGGCACTAAGGGTCATCTAATGCAACTATCTCATTTTGCACATGGGGAAACTGAGGCCCAGAGTGGTCAAGTGACTTGTCCAAGGTAACAAGTAGCAAATCCAGGATTTGAACCTCCTAACTCCAAGTCCAGGGTTTTTCCCACTGCACCACACTACCTCCTATAGTGTACCACAATATGTCCTATTCACCAAAAGAAAGAGGTTTACCACTTATACTCAGGTGGTACAAGTGCTGGATAGAAGTAAGAGAAATGTTGGGAGAACATGGCTGGAAATGCCTAGTAAAAGCCTTGTCTGGCACCTCTGTAGGTCTTTTGGACTAGGAGAAAGGGAGGGGGACAGGATTAGCAAAGAGTCAAGGGGCAGAGGTAGGGGAGGCCGACCAGGGGATTCCTACCCCACCATCTATCTGCCTGTAGGTGCTGAGGTAAGCGGCCCGGCCGGGCACACTCTTGTGTGAGAAACTACTGCACAGTGTTCATTAGAAGTCAATGTCCAGAAGCAATTTCCCGTCATGGCAGGTAAGTAAAGAACCAGTCTTGCCCAGTGGAGAGGAGCCCGCATGGTGCTGTTGCCCACTGTCCACACATCACTTTACTTAAGAGCTGCAATAAAAAGCAAATCTCTCCCCAGAAGCGGGATGATTGACAGAGGCTGCTTGGTAGCAACAGTGCTTTTATGGGTTTCTGGGAGGAGGCCAGTCCTGTGCTCACTGTGGTGCGTCCACCCTTCTCCCAAACACAGGTTCTATTCCTCAGTTTAGATAATTAAAATGTTCTTTAAATTACCATCCTTCAGCAGGGGGGACCTGGCAAATCTGGATGATTCTCATATTCTCATATTCTCTCTCTTTCTCTCTCTCTCTCTCTCTCTCTCTCTCTCCCTCTTCCCCCCCCTCCCTCTCTCCCTCCCTCTCTCCCCTCTCTCCCCTTTAGCTCTATCTCTCCTCCCACCTTCTCTCCCCACCTCCTTTCTCTCCCCCCTCTCCCCCTCCACTCTTTCTCTTTCTGTCTCCTCTCTCGTCTTTTCTCATCACACACCCCTAGCTTCTCCAGCTTCATTTGGCTGGCTGACTTCCTTACTCCAGCCAAGGAGAGCTGCAGGCTATGCTAAGAAGACAGGTGGCAAGGGGCAGCCAGTTAAGTCAAAAGACTGTTTTCCCATTTGCCAAGCCTCCTTTTCCTCCCTTTGGAAAATTATTATCTGGGTAGGTTTCCTGGGGGCATACTGTACAATGAATGGCAAAACACACACATGGGCCCATGGTAACCTTTGCGAGAACTCCTACTGGAGAAAGACTCTTAGAAAGTAGTCTCATCCTGTGCAAAGGTTGGGAATCCAGAGGGCCAATTATCCAGGCCCCTGATTCTCTCCACCCCTCACCTTCTGCTCCTCCACACTGCCCCAAGAAGGCTGGCATTAACCAGATGGTCTCTGCAAGCCTTTCTGAGCCGGCCCAGCCCCTCAGGAAAATGGGGAAGTAGAGAAGGCCTATCTTGAGCACTCCTCCCCTCTGTCTCTCTCCCTCCCATCAAACTCACCTGAGGAAGCTGAAAAGTTCAGTGGATATAGAGTGCTGGATCTGGAGTCAGAAAGACCTGAATTCAAATCCTGGCTCAGATACTTCTTAGTTGTATTACCCTGAGCAAGACACAATCTCAGACTCACCTTCCTCATCTCTAAAATGGGGGGTGGGGGGGGACAATAGTACCTACTTTCCAGAGTTGCTGTGAGGATCAAATGAGATAGCACAGGTAAGGTACTCTGCAAACCTTAATGAGCTAGACAGTGTGTCCCAAATACCTTAGTGAAGCTTTAGGCTTTGATAGCTAAAACTGTATTAAGACTTATTTACTCTGAGATATTAGTGATTCCATTCATGGAGTCCTCCCCCAAGCACTAGATGGATTTGGAGAGGCCATGGGGCTAGGGTAATGGGTTTTGGGGGGTTTTGGGGGGGGGTTTTTTGCGGGGCAATGGGGGTTAAGTGACTTGCCCAGGGTCACACAGCTAGTAAGTGTCAAGTGTCTGAGGCCGGATTTAAACTCAGGTACTCCTGAATCCAGGGCCGGTGCTTTATCCACTGCGCCACCTAGCCGCCTCCTAGGGTAATGTTTAACTCAAAGGAAGGAATTGCTATCACACAGCAGAGAAGATATTCGGGGGCTGAGAAAACTCAAATCACTCAGTTAGGGGGAGTTATCTTAAGATTGGTCTTTTCCCTGAGGGGAAAAAACTTTATCTTCTCTTTAAAAATCCCAGGATTTTAGAGGGCAGCTAGTTGCCGCTGTGGATAAAGCACCAACACTGGATTCAGGAGGACCTAAATTCAAATCCGACCTCAGACACTTGACACTTACTAGCTGAGTGACCTTGGGCAAGTCACTTAACCCTCATTGCCCCACCCCAAAATACAAACAAACAAACAAACCAGGATTTAGAAGCTAAATGTCATCTAATCTCACTTTACAGAGGAGGAAATTGGGGACCAGAGAATGACCTGTCAGTGATGACACAGGTAGTAAGGGGCAAAGTAGAGGATTCAAAACTAGGCCCCAATCTCCAGCTATGGCTACTACACAAAGCATCTCTTGACTGTGTCTCCCCCTCTCTCCTCATAAGTCTGCTCATAGTAGGTGCTCAGTGAACAGTTTCTAGACTATCTTAGAAATTTGGGGAAAAGGAGGAAGTAAACTGCATCTCAAGAAAAACTCCACGGCCCACTTGGGTAATCAGGCCCAGACTTTCTGATTCCCCAATACAGCTCACAGGCACTTGCAAGGGATCCATGACACTTGGATTAAAGGAGAGATTGTCCTTCTTTGTTTTCACTCATAGATCCCAAATGAGGAACACCGTAAGGAAAGCCCAGGTCAGGGAAGCTGAATGAGAACAGAGATCGCTGTTGCCCACCACTAATGGGTCCCTTGGCTCCTGTGCTGAGGGCCCTTCAATACTGCCAAGAGTCCACTCTCAATCACACATCCACAGCAGGCACTTTCCTCTGGGCCAGTTTCCCTTCCCCATCCCCCAACCCGCCCAAGCCCCCACAGCCTAGCTGGAGTGTGTTCAGGGAGCATCAACTATTTAAAACACTGCCCCTTCCCCTCCAAATCATCACCAGGCACATCCCAAAGCCAAGAAGAAATGAGTGTTCGATTAGCTTCTGTTGTGAAGCATTCATACCACTGTTTCCTGGCACATAGTAGGTGCTTTATAAATGCTAGTTGATTAAATAGGAGAGTTGGCAGTGCTCAGTCACAAGCAGAACAGGACAAAAACGGGCTTTTCCCAGAAGCTAAAGTGAAGAAGGGGCATCCTGGAGGGACTCTGCTCTTCCCCTCAGTGATAGTGACTGTGATGCCTGAGTCTTACATCCCATGGTCTTCCACCAACTGTGACATCTCAGGACAGGTGGGAAAGATGGGCCAACAGAAGACAGCAAAGCAATCAGGTAACAAGCTGATGGAAGAGGTGGACTGAGAGGGTGGGGCAGGCTGGGTGGCCATCCTTCCCTAGGGGATGAGCAGCAGACAGTCCCCTGGAGACTATGGCCTCTCTGAGCAGAACTTGGGGAGCTGCAGGGCCCCATTCTTCCCCAGACCAGTAAGTGCTTCATCCTCAGAGTGGAATTCCCAGGGCCTGACTTCCCTGTCTCCTGAGGCAAAAACAGTGATTAAAAAAAAAAAAGAAGCAGCAATTGCTTCTTTCTGAAGAAGCCCCTGTCACTCCCCTGGGGATCTTTTAGGGTACACCCTCCCCAACAGAGCAGCCCTGCCTCTGTTTTCAGAGCACCCAGATCTCTAAGCATCCTGTCTCTATGGGTAGCACCTGGTTTATAGAAGCATTTCTCCCTCCCCAGAACAGACTGACCCCTATCCATTGAAGATCTGGGACCCTGGAGTCCTACTCCCACCTCATCCTCTTCCACTGCATTGCCCAGGCCAAGACTTCTGTTTTGGGGTGGAATTCTCCCTCTGCAACTTCCTATAGGGAAAGGGGAGACACCTCCTTCTCTGCCAACCCCAGAATCCATGGCCACTGCTTGGACACAGCAATGGGCACATATGCTGCCTGGGAAATCCTAAATCCAAGTCTTGAGGTGCTCGCTCCCTCTTCTGCTTTGTGCACAGGTAACCAAATGATGACCATGAAAGACAGACATCGGGGAAAGTGGCTATCTCAGGAATTCCAAGGTCCCTCAGTCAGGGCAGGCAGCAATTTGGGAGGAGGTCTGTTTGTACCTCCATGAATGCCCTAGGAGACGCCACTTGACCCATTTCCCTCTATCATCTCAATCTCTTCTCCACTTATACACCCACCAGCCTTGCTGAGGGTAGACTACTTCAGTAGCCTCCTAATTGGTCTCCCTGCCTCTTGGGCAGGAGCCCTTAACATTTTTGTTTCATGGAACCCTTTGGCAGTCTGGTGAGACCTTCTCAGAATAATGTTATCAAATGCAAAAAATAAAATAGAAGATTACAAAGTAAACCAATCCAATTAAAACACACTCAAAAAATAAATTTGCAAAGTTCATGGTCCCCAGGTTAAAAATCCCCACTCTAGCATCTCCTTTTCCAATTCATCCTTCACAAAAGCTGCTTAACCAATATCACCTCTCTATTCAAAACTCTTCAACAGCTCTCTATTGCTTCCCATAGCTCTCTGTCCAATCGAATTTCACAATAGTCCCCTTTAGGCACTGGTAAAGCCAGACTGGCCTCCATGACATTCCAGCTCCTGCATTTGGTCTTTCCACCATACCGGGAATGCTTTCCCTCTGCATTTCTGTCCCTTGGACTCCCATGGCTCCCTTCACAGCTCAGGGGCTCAAGTCCACTTCCTGCAGGAAGCCATTCCTGTTCCCTAAGGTTATCAGTACCCAACTCTCCATCTCTCACCAAAATTACTTTGTACCTTTGTACTGTAGATGTATGTTTTTCCCCCAGTAGGATAGACCTCTACCTCCCTCCCTCCCTCTCCCTCCCTCTCTCTCTCTCTCTCTCTCTCTCTCTCTCTCTCTCTTTCTCTCTTTTGCAGGGCAATGAGAGTTAAGTGACTTGCCCAGGGTCACACAGCTAGTAAGTGTCAAGTGTCTGAGGCTGGATTTGAACTCAGGTCCTCCTGAATCCAAGGCCAGTGCTTTATCCACTGTGCCACCTAGCTGTCCCCAAAACAGACTTCTCAAAGGCAGGCAAATGCTTTTTGTTTCTGTCTTTATTTCCCCAGTGATCAGCACAGTACCAGGCACACAGTCTGCCCTTAATAAATGCTAGTTGCAATGAATTATTTATAGAATAAATGGTACCGCCCAGTTTGTTGTGGAGTCTGAGTTGGAGAGGCAGGCAACGTATGACTGACTTCAACTTCTCTTGACACTGGAGTCAAGACATCAGATTCTGGGACAAACAATCATAATTTTCTGCAAAGCATCTGGTGAACAGACCAATTGAGGATATATATGGAGGGGAGGGCAAGAGGGGGCAGGATAAGAACACAATTTTGCCCCCTTCTTTGACTTCAAATTCAAACTCAGACTCCAGTTCTTCCCCCCTAAAAGAGACCATAAAATAGCTTCAAAACAGAATAGGACTGATGGCCTGTAAGAGGAATACAGGAGGAGTGGGGTTGCCTTTCCTGAACCCACTTTTCTGGGTCTAGCTACCCCTAGTACCCAAAGGAGAAGATGCTCCAACAGTTTCCTGTGCCATGAACTTCAATGGTGAGTTGAACTCAGTTCCCCCTCCTTCACACCTCCTTCTACTACTCCTCCATGTAGCATTTTTCCTGCTCATGATATCATCTGTGACTATTTCATGGGGCCTTTGGGAAGCAATATTATAGCCTAATTATTAATAATTCTCTCTGCCTATCTCCCCCTCTGTTTCCTGTCCTTTTCTGCTTTATTCAGTAGATAAAGTCTTAGATGACAGGAGAAAAAAAATTCACAATTTGCATACTTTGTTTTATGTAAGGTGGAGACAAATCTGTTTTTATCAGCATGCATCCTGGACCACCTGGTCAGAGCCAGATGGATGCTGTTTGTAGGATGAAGATTCTTCAGGCGGTGAGTCAGACCACTAAAAACTGTGATATCAGAGAAGAGACCCCAACCCCAGCTAAGACTAAAAGTATCTCCTCTCTGCAAGAGAGATCTACTCCCTGCCCCAGCAATCTCAGCAAGGTGGGTGGGAGAGCCATTGCTGCAATAACTCAACTTCCATTCTCATTTCTACAATCCATATTCTAAAGGTCTGGTTTATCAGGAATTGGGGGGAACATCAGAGTAACTTGCTTGGCTCGGCTTGGCTAACTCCAGCCTGGGTTCTGGGGAAGACATGGGGTAGAATTGCCTTCCAAATAACTAAAATTCCCATGAGAGTCTATGACCCCAGCAGGCTCCACAAGCCAAAATTCATTCGGAAAACCAATGATCTCCCCTCATGCCCTCATAGAAAGTCCCTCAAATTATTCTCCTTTTCCATTTTCTTCGTCAGCTACTTCCCTCATAAATCCCCAGTTTATTAATCCTTTACATGAAGCAGTAGGCTAAGGACCCTGATTTACTCCCTGTCCATAAAAAACTTAGAAATTAAAGATGGAAATTACTAAAAAGGGCACAGAGTCCCCATCCAGGGAGCCCGTCAAGCATACTGGCACTGGGCCAAGCATATGCCCATCATCTCAAACCCTCTGGTAACAACTGGACAGCCCTTTAACACTCATTGCCCATACCTGCCCCATGCTCCCCTCACCTTGGGACTCTGAAAGTTTGGGCACCTTACAAGGAATGTAAAATCAGAAAGTAACTAAATCAAAATAATACCAATAACAGGGAAAGAAAGCACTATGAGAACAAAGTTGTGAGAAGGGTACACAATGATTTCATGTCTATAGGGAGACATAATTACTGATGGCCATTTAAAGACCAGATTTGACAACAGTAAGATTACTGGTGTTCTCTAGATTAGTTACCATTATTCTACAATGGCATGGGTAAAGTGCCTAGCGATAGCAAGAATGACTTGGAAGTAAAGCAGTTCAGTCATGGAGTCACTTGAGTTCCTGGGTTCCTTTTTTCCTACAGAACTTCGTATTCAAATTAACTAAACTGCCCAAGTATTTCATCATCAGGTTTCTCCCCATAATTTCTCAGCTCTCTATAGTCTTTTTTTAAATTTAATCTTATTTTTTCAAATAATAAGCATGTCTTTTATCTCCCTCTCCCTATTATCTTCCCTTTCATCCAAACCCTTCCCACACTGAAACAAAACAAAAGACCTGTAACAAACATGCATCGTCGATCAAAACAAGTTCCCCAATTGTCTATGTTGAAAAATGTATGTAGAATTTTGTATCTTGACTTTGTTACCTGTCAGGTGGTAGGCACCAGGGGGGAGGAATGAGGAAGGGAAGATGTATTCATTAAGCACTTACTATGTGCCAGGCATTATGTTAAGTGCTTTAGAAATGTTATCTCATCAGATCCTCACAAAAACCCTTTGAGGTAAGTGGTGTTATTATTCCTGTTTTACAGTTGAGGAAACTGAGGGAGACAGAAGTGAAGAGACTTGTTGAGGGTCGCACAACTGGTAAGTCTTTAAGATGAGATTTAAACTCAGGTCTTCCTGCCTTCAGTTCCAGCACTCTATCCATTGAGTCACTTAGCTGAATTAAAAAGTGTCCATCAAATGAGAAATAAATGAAGAAATTATGGTGTCTGAATGTTTCAGAATATTATCATGCCTTTCCAACTCTTTCTAACCCCTCCTTTCTACCTCTCCAAAGGCTCTCTTCTCTAACTCCCAGTTCCTCCCTACTCCCAAATGTATCTTAAACCTCTTCAGACTCTTCTAGTCCATCACAAAAACCAGAGCTCAAAACTCCTGGATCAAAGTCATAGACCTTTGCAAAAGTTCACAGGCGGGGGCAGCTAGGTGGCACAGTGGATAGAGCACTGGCCGTGGATTCAGGAGGACCTGAGTTCAAATCCGGCCTCAGACACTTAAAACTTACTAGCTGTGTGACCCTGGGCAAGTCACTTAACCCCAACTGCCTCACCCAAAAAAAAAAAAAAGTTCAGAGGCAGGATATCAGAGTCATAGAATGAGGTCAAGGGACCATGAGGTCCAATGAGTTTGAAACAAATGATCAGTTGAGAGTACTAGAAGCTAAGAGTAAACAGATACCTGCCAGGCACAAGAAACCAAAAAAAGCTGTTCCAGGGCCAATATTCCAGAAGACTGCTGTTCAACCCAACATATTATTCCCTATGTCCTTCTAAGGATAGCACCAACTGTGGGCACACTGGGTGGAGTTGGGCTAGAAATGGACCCATTCAAAGTTTACACCTGCCTTTTGAGGTCAAGAAGCAGAGAAACAGCCTGATGGAAAGGAGTCTGAGGGCCTGGGAATACCCATTTCATCTTCGGCTAGACTCATGGGAGTAGAGAGAGATGATTGTGATGGTTGCCCCAGAAATGCACATTGATCCCTGCTCTTTTTTCTGAAAGTGTCCTTGACCTCTACTTCCTCCTGCTTGGGGCAGGTGGTCCTGGTCATGGCTGGATCCCTCAACTCCATGTGGCTGCATCCTTCTAGCTTGAATCTCCATCTCCACAGAACCAACTTACTCTCCAACCCCACCCCACTCCCACCTCCACACTTAACTGCACTTGCCATCTGCTCCTCCATTCATCCCTGGGGTCAGCACAGATCCCCGATTGCTCGTGTCTCTGCTCAGCCTCAAGGACTACCTTGTTTCACAGACCAGGGATGCTCTCAGAGTCTCCATCTATCTCCAATCCATTTGCTCCATATGAAAATGAATAGCTGGAGATGCTGGAGAGCCCATCAGGATGGCCAACCTGCAAAACTTCTACATGGTGTCAGCGGCCATGAAGGCAGAGGAGGATAGTTACAACTCCAAGATCAGGGTTGTTGCAAGGGGTGCACCAATTTGGGCTCTGAGCCTCCAGTCGACAAATCATCAATTCACTTTAACAAAGGTTTATCATGTATCACTATGTGCTTAGCTCTGTCATATTTCTTCCCTTCCTTTCCTCTTAGACTACTTTTGCCCCCTTCAGATGTATAATCAACAATTTATATTTATTAAACACCTACTAAACATAAAGCATTGGGCAGGTAGGTGGTGCAATGGATAGACAGGTCAGGCCTGGATCAGTAGGACCTGAATTCAAATCCAACCTCAGGCACTTACCAGCTGTGGGACCTTGGGAAATTCACCTAACTCTTTTTGCCTCACTTTCCTCATCTGCAAAATGAGCTGGAGAAGGAAATGGGAAACCACTCAAATATCTTTGCCAAGAAAACCCCAAATGTGGTTGGGGGTTACAAAGAGTCGGACATTAATCAACTAAACAAAAAGCCCTAGACTAATAACTAAGGGAGATAGGAGGTCCAGATAAAGCTCAGTTCCTGACCTCCTGGGACTTAGAAATCTAGAATCTGGAATTCTTTTGCACATTTTTACACATTTGCCCATTTTGCACGTGCTTTTGCAGACCTGTATTGTAGGTATGCATTGGTCCATTTCACATAGAATCCTGTATCTTCCATAAGATATGGGGCTCCCCAAAAATAGAGACCACATCATCCCAATCAGACTAGGGACAAAGATTGTATCTTCTTCCTTTAAAGCATTCCATAGAACCCAGTACAGGCCTCTGAAGAGAGGGGACTCAGACAATGTTTGTTGAGTAAATTGGAAGTCTAATCCATTTTGGCTCCTTTTAAGCAGATTTAATCAAAGGGCTGCAACAGCTACTATGAGGTTTGGGAGCTGTCTGGATTTCCATGGGCTTTAGCATCCCCATCAGCTCATCAGCATGGATAATTAAAGGTTGCCAAATGAGTGAACACCCTGAAAAGCTTGAGGAAAGTCAGCTTTGTCTGGTCAAGTGTAGTGTCCTGAATGTCTTCTGTGACCTGATGGATGTCCCACTGCCTAGCATGAAATAAAACATTCCAAATCTGCCTGAAATACTTATCACTCACATGCCTTCTACCCTTCTTCCAGGCAGCTCCAACCACACCCCTCCCATGGTGCTCCATCTCCCTGTTGACCAGTCTGAAAGGACTCAAGGCAGGTATATAATCTACACTGCTTAAAGTTAAGGGAGAGTAAGAACTCTGGCCCATGCAAAGACCAATCATGACTCAAGAAAACCAATAGGAAAGTTCCATTTCCTGACAGAAAGGTGATGGACTCATGGAACAGATTGAGAGTGGAAATATATTTTGTTTGACTAAGTATATCTGTCTCAGAGGTAGTTTTTTTTTTTCTTTTCAACTTCAGAAAGAGGGACAAAAGGGTTAGGATTGCCAAAGAATGAAGGAAAAGAGAGTCACTGAAGCATTTTTAATGTCAGTCAATAAACATTTATTAAGTACCTACTATGTACCAGGTACTATACTAAGTGCTGGGGATACAATACAAAACAGTAAAATAAGAAGCTTACAATCTAAAGGAGGAAGACAATACACAAAAAGAAGCTGAAATGGGGAGGGAGAAAGGTACCCTTCATGGGGGTGTTATGGAGAAGTCCAAAGGAGTGTAGCCAGTGGAATATGAAGAGATGGTTGGCCTGGGAACCCTCCCTAAATGGAAGTTTTGGGAGGAGCTCTCCATTGACTGGGGTGAAGGGAAGAATGGGCAGAGGATACTGAGGAGGTATGAATTCCAGGGCTGATGTGATTTTGCAGGATGAAGGGGTTCTTGGGGCATGATGGAAAAGTCCAAAGGAGTGCAGGCAGGTAGGAACCAAAGAGATGAGATAATATTTGTAAAGAATTCCATGACCTGGCATACAATAGGGTCTTAATGTACAAGAAGGAATAGAGGGAAGGCCAGAAGAAATCAGACAAGCATGACAGCTTGGAAAGTTAATCCATATTTATTATATACTTAACAAAAAGAAAAGCAAGCTGTACATAGTAGAGATTTGCAAAGTAATATACAATCATCTTTTTCTGTTCTACTGTATGGTGGTGTTCTACTGAATAGTGATACATTTTATCTGAAAAGATTGGAATTGTAAAAACAATTAAAACAAATATTCTGCAAAATACTAGAGTTAACTTAAGGGAGACACATAAACGTGCCTGAATACATCTGGACGGCTCTCTCTTTCTCCATTCACACCCAGAACTCATATCTCCATGATTGCCCAAGCTGTCCCCCATGTCTGAAATGGAGTTTCTCTTAGCATTCCATGTCTGTGAACACTTCAGTAAGCAACAATAATCAAATCAACACTACCATTTCTGGATAGGATGAGTCAATCAATTTACCTCTGGCTCCATTGACCATCCCTCCAATTTCCCAGACCAAAATACCCTTCCTAGGCTACCCCCACCCCTTTATATTTGGTCGTCTTCTTTGAGAATGTAAGTTCCCTGATGATAAAAAATGTCTTATTTCTGTGTGTGTTTGTATGATGCAGAACTTGGCAGTGCCTAACACAGAGAAATCCCTTAATAATGCTTTTTCATTCATTCATTCATTTATTCATTCATTCGTTCATTTGTTCCCTTTTTTACAAGTACCAACTCAGGTTCCCCTTCTCCAGGAAACTTTACTCTCCCCCCACCACCCCGAAAATGATTTCTCCCTTCTCAAAGTCCTCATCACATTTTGCCTTAAGACCTTTCCTTTGGGAACAAATGAGGTAAACTAATTAAAAAACTTTGAGAACTTGAAAGCACTAAATAACTGTAAGTTGTTGTTGCTGCTGCTGCTGCTATAATACTTATCCTATTTTCCCTTGGATCAGTTATTTGTATCAACTTTCCCATTATATTTTCAGCTCTTTGAGAACAGGTCCGGGGTCATATCTTTGTCTCCCCAGTGTTCAGCAAAGTGTCTTGCACATAGTAATTGCTCAATAAAAACAAAGTTTGAGGATATTGAGGCTTCAAAAGCATCAGTCAGGAGAATAAAGTGACTTAGAGATGTACTTTCGGATTAGGCCACAAAACCAGACACTACTTAAGTCAAAAAATACTTGAGCCCCTTTAGAATAAGAGAGAGGATCTCAAAATGTGTCTTGAGGAAATGACCATAGGTCTAGAGTGGGAAGTCTACCCCCATCCTGTTTTACAGATAAGGAAACAAGCCCAGAGAAGTAAGATGACTGAGCCAAGGTCACACATGCATTTTGAGGGGCATCAGGATTTGAACCCAGATCCTTTGACTCTAAATGCTGTGTTCTTTCCTCTTCTGCACACTACCTCTCGACACACCATGCCCAACTCAACCTCCATAAATTCCCTCACAAATTCAGGGAAGTCAGGCCTCTCTTTGACAGCATCAGGCTGCCAAACAGCCTTGTTGGTTTGATTCCTGTTTCTCTGCTTGTTTGTTTTCTTAATTGCGGTCCTGTTCCTACCTGCTTTGTACACAAAATAAGATAAGGAGAGAAAACAGGATGCACTTCACTGCCTTACTTTTCATCTGCCCCTGTCTCTTCTGTAAAAATACCATTGCTATGGACTTCTAGGGCTTTCAAGTGAAAAAATAATCTTAACGACGATGATAAGTAGAGGTAACAGTCCACATATATATTGTGCTAATTTGAGATCTGCAAAGAGAAAGCCAGCTCTCTTCGTTGCCTCCCATCCTCCTCATTATTTGGCGGACACACAGTTTGCGATTTGAGAAGTAACTTGTATTTGCTTTTTGTTTGAGCTGCTATCTCCCTAGAGGGAGCTACAGAAAAGCCTTTTAGCAAAATTCACATTTTGGAAGTAGCTTCAAACCCTCCTCTGGAGCATATTAAAACAGAGGCAGCCCCACACTTCCATCCTAATCCAGTAACTGGGCTCAAGGGCTGGTGTCCTTGAACAAACACTTCCAGACCAAGACACCTCTTGGAGAAATGATCAACCCCCTGTCCCCCTCCTTTTTCCCCTCCCCTACCCCGCCCAGAGTGATGGCTCTTCCCTCCTTCCCCCAGCTGCGATGGCAGCAGGGTGACACCATAACTCATCCCCAGGCAGGGAGAACTCCTTCAGCAATTCGGACTGCCATTATTTACTATCCAGCAAGATTTTGTGGATGTAATTTACCACCGCTGTAAAGCCCTGGGAACTTATTCCCAGTAGCCCTCACTATAGATACTGCATCTAATCAATCCTCTATTACTATGCAAATACATCCTATAGGCTACTGATGTCTTTCCTTTCAAACACTTAATACATAATTAATGATTCTTCTAATGGTCCAGAAGACACCGACCCAAAAAGCTTCCTGCTGTAATTTATATCCACCTAGCTTTAAAAAAAATTTTTTTTTTTGGTTTATTGGACTATTTATTATTCAGGACTTCCCCCCCATAGGCAGACACATACGGTCTCCCCGGAAAAGGAGGTAGGGTTTTCTCAGTTGGAAAGTGCTGATCAGGAAAGATCAGCAGATCATACATTTTAGGCTAGAAGAGGCCTCAGAGGGGATCTAGTCCAATTCCATTTCTGTAACTTTCCTGCATGACCAGGGATGAGTCATTTGACCTCCCTACAACTCAGTTCCCATATATATATATATTTTATATATATATATTTTTATATATTTATATATTTATATATATATAATGGGGGAGTTGAACTAGATCGCCTTTGAGGTCCATTCCAACTCTAGATCTATGACTCTGTGAGCATTTTTCAGGAAGAACAAAGCCCGAAGACAAAGCTGTTTCTGACTCCAAGTCTAGGGTTTGTTTCACTGCACCATGCTGTGTCCTCCCCTTCCAACTCTATTTAGCATGGCAGAAGGTTCTCGGCACCATCAACATCTTCTCTAAACTCAGGCATCCAACCCCTTATTCCTAAGGGAACACTGATAGGGAAACATCACCCAGATGATCTACAGTGTAAAAAAAAAAAGTATAAGACCCCTACTTTCAGAAGATACTACTTGACCAGCTAAGGGGTGTAGGTTGGTTCCTCCTCACTCCACCACCCCCCCACTCCTGTCCTCCCCAATTAACAAAGAAGCCAAGTCAAGACTACCCATGGGATGAAGTTGTTGTTGAGTCATTTGTTGTTGACTCCATTTGGGGCAAAGACACTAGAGGGGTTTACCATTTCCTTCTCCAGCTTACCTTACAGATCAGGAAATTGAGGCAAATAGGGTGAAATGACTTGCTGAGATTCCCACAGATAGTAAGTATCCAAGGCTGGCTTTGAACTTGGGCTTTCCCTACTCCAAGCCTCTGCACCACCTGGCCACCCACCTGTAGGATGACACCCTGTGGCAATCTAAGCACCCTCTGCACTGCCCTTCCAGCCACCAGGTCACAGTGCTGCATGTTAAGGAAACAATATAGTATAGGAGAAAGCCTTCCTGAATCAGGAATTAGAAAACCTGGGTTCAAATCCCAGTTCCCAGGGGCAGCTAGGTGGCGCAGTGGATAGAGCACCGGCCCTGGAGTCAGAAGGACCTGAGTTCAAATGTGGCCTCAGACACTAAACACTTACTAGCTGTGCGACCCTAGGCAAGTCACTTAACCCCAGTTGCCTCACCAAAAAAAAAAAAAAATCTGATCTCGAATCCCAGTTCCATTCCTTGCTGCCTTGTGACCTTGAACAAATCATTTCATCTTTCTTGACCCCAATTTCCTCATCTGGAAAATGAGGGGGGTTGGATGAGATGGCTTCTATGGTCCTTTCTGGCTCTGACACTATGATCTTGTGGCACTGGGCTTCCCTCATACAGAATCCCAGAGTCAGAAGACACATTCAAGAGCATCTCATGCAAGCCCCCACCCAATGCTTGACTCCCTCTGACAACAACATCCCTGACAGGGAGTCAGCTGACCTCTAGTAACACAGAGCTCTACCTTACAGGGCAGCTCCTCACAGACAGACAAGTCAGGAAGCTTACCTAAGCCTGGGAAAGCCTGGGCATCACACATTCACATACTTCTTCTCCCTCCTTCACTCTTGTCAAGACTCAGCTCAAGAGGCTTTTCCTGATCTCCCCAAGCCTGTCCCCCCAAACTACTTTGCATTCACTCTGTACAGACTCTGCACTACCTTCCATGTGTGCATGTTATTGACTCCCCAGCAGAACACAAGCTCCCTGAAGGCAGGCACTGTCTTCTCGCAGAATGCCTGGCTTATAGAGGCTTAATAAATGCTTATTCAATTGAACAGAACACAGGGCACCTCCTCTTATTTTCTGGCCCATCTGTGGCCATTGTTATCCTAGACATTCCTATCCTTACTACACATGGGAAGGTGTGATACCAAAGTCTGGGAAAGTCTTGACTGACATCTGTGGTTTTGCTTTGGGACTTTTAAGTTGGTACCTCATTGGAGCCTGGGTCCAGTTTGGAAGGTCATGACCCTCTCAGTCCTCCACTGGGCAACGACATTAACTAGTCCTGAGTGACTGGTCACTTCTCTGATCACTGTTTCCACAACTCCAGTTGAGAAGGTACTTTTCCTCTAACCAGAACATACATTTCCTGGCCCTGCCCCACTTTCCACTCAAAGGAAATTATTGTTCCTATTCCACCAGGGTACAGGGTTGGTTGAAAGAATTCTTTAATCAGTTTGATGAGCCTGCATGGGATAGTGTCCCATGTTAGAGATTAGTCTGATTGTATCTTCCTTGGTAGGATACAGACATGTCGCCACTGATGACTTCTGGGAAGAGGATTAGGGAATCCCTCCTTCAGCGTGGTATAGCCAATAATCTCTCATTGAGGAGGAGGCCCTAGACTAGGGCTGTACTTGGGCTATATTCCCAGAGAAAATGCTGAGTTCCAGCATACTAGGCCAAAGAGATAACAATTTTGGGAGGGTTGCCCTCCGTATGAAACCTGGTCCATTTAGGTCCTGAATTTGGGGTGCTGGGCTACAGTCTCATCCTGGATCGTTTGATCATATGGATGGTCTCATTCTAGATTGTTTCATTATTTCTACTTGTAAAGCAGAAGTCAAAAGCATCCCCTCAAAATGATACCATTAAAGCTACTGGCCAACACTCAATTTCCTAATTTTAAGCTAGGTTCAACACCATTTCTCTCAGCCCCTGCCATGACATCTACAGAATTTAATCATGACATAGGGGGGAAAAAGTCATTATATGGAACCTGTAAGCAAGACTCATGAAGGTGTCTACTTTTCCCCTCTCCATTCCATGATCCATACCAAGAGAGGGAGACTCTTTTGTAATCCCAGTCCCAGTGCACTATTGGGAAGCAATATAACTGACTCAATCACAATGAAGATGATTACAGTCAGTAATCATAATTTTCATCGCTCTACCCTCCACGACAAAATTTTATTTCTTACAGGAATGAAGTTTTATAGGAATAAAGTAACCCAAAATCATCTACAGGTTTAGTCACTCTAAAACCTGGGCCTCTTTTGAGAGGTGATCTAATGCACAATTTACTCTCAAGGTGGTAGAAATAGCATTACTCTTCCTGGAATAATTGTGTGTGGGGTTTTTTTTGTTTTGTTTTGCTTTGTGTTTTTTTTTGGGGGGGGGCAATAAGGGTTAAGTGACTTGCCCAGGGTCACACAACTAGTAAGTGTCAAGTGTCTGAGGCCAAATTTGAACTCAGGCCTTCCGGAATTCAGGGCCGGTGCTTTATCCACTGCACCACCTAGCTACCCCATAATTGTGTTTTTAAAAGGACAAGTGTAGAGTGTAGGATTTAACCAAAGGAAGCTATGGCAGCTACTTGGTGCACTGCACAAAATGCTGTACCTGAGTTCAAATCTGGCTTCAGATACTTAATAGCTGTGTGATCCCGTGTGACTTTAGTCTGCCTGGGTTTTGTTGTGTCATTTCAGTCATACTCGACTCATCATGACTCCATTTTGGTTTTGTGTGTGTGTGTGTGTGTGTGTGTGTGTTGTTGCGGTTTGTTGTGTTTTGTTTTTTTATGGCAAAGATACTGGAGTGGTTTGCTATTTCCTTCTCCAGCTCATTTTACAGACAGGGAAACTGGGTTAAACAGGGTTCAGTGACTTGCCCAGTGACTCCAGCCTGGTGCTTCACTTTGCCACCTAGCTGCCCCTGCCTCAGTTTACTCATATGTAAAACAGGGCTAATAACATCGCCTACTTCAAGGGGTTATTGTGAGGATAAAGTTAGATACTTCTAACTAACTCTACAGAACTTAAAATGCTATATAACTGCAGGCTATTTTTATGAAAGAAATGTCTCCAATGATAGAATTTACATGAGTGGGCAAGAACTTTTAGCATAATTTCCCTGTGCTCCCTCAGATCACACCACACAGAAAGCTATTTCTCCCAGAGGCTGCAATACTCCACAGGGCAGCTCAGGAGTCGAGAAAGTTGTCTTTCTCAGGGTTCCTGGAGATGCCTCCAGAGGGGAAGCAGGAGACTGAGTTGGATGGTCCCAAAAGAGCAGAGGGCAAGATCGGGACAGAATCTCTGGCCAAGCCATCCAAAGATGAAGAAGTCACCACAGCAGGAATCATGATGAGGGATCTGTCTGCCAGCAACTACATTTGCATGCCCAGGGTCCTGCTGTTTTTATGGGCAAGTGCTGTCTACCTCCCACTAGTACCTCCAAAGAGTCTCCTCATATAGGTCATCCCTTTCCTCATCCTCCATCCTACTCCACTCCCTACTCCCCAACATTGGAGGGATACATATGTTGACAAGTTTTGTTGTTGGGTTTTTTTTTTGGGGGGGGGTTTGTTTTGCTTTTTTCAGGGCAATGAGGGTTAAGTGACTTGCCCAGGGTCACACTGCTAGTAAGTGTCAAGTGTCTGAGGCTGGATTTGAACTCAGGTCCTCCTGAATCCAGGGCTGGTGCTTTATCCACTGCACCACCTAGCTGCCCCCAACATGTTAACAGGTTTAATTAATTTACTCCTAGTTCTAATTTTTTACCTTAGATCCTAGGCAGAAGCAAACACCCCTAGAAGCAGGTAAAACTTTTCTAACACAAAGATTGTCCAGAATCAGAAATACCATATGGCTCATGACTTCTCCTACCTGCCAGGTAGAGAGATGTCAAAGTCTCACTGTCCCCAGGTTTCCTTTGTCTGGCTGGTGGGAGGAGACTTCTCTAAGTCATAACCTACAAGGACAAAAGGAGCAAAGCTTTCTGGAGGCTTCACCATCCCCTCTTTATTTTGAGTGTCTCCCCATAACATCTGGGTTTAAGTGGTCTGAGTCAGAAAGTACAGGGAAAACAGTAGGAAAAGGAAGAGAGAAAAAATAGAAAATCGGGTACCACGACCTAGAGGCAAGCAACCACATTTTACCTTGAAAATTTCTGAAGAATAGAAAAAAACCACAATCCATATAGACAATGCAAATGATATGCATGTGATATGCAAACTCATATGCAAATGTGACAATGGCCCGGTGAACTCTTTCATATGCTTGAGTGTGCCCCTGGAGAAAAAGGGGAAAGAGATGTAAAAGGGGCAATTAAGAAAAGGTCTGGGTTGTAGGGGTCATAGCTTTATGAAATTTTAGAGCTAGCAGGAACCTTAGAGATTAATCCAGGTCTCCTAATCCACTGCTCTTTTTTTTTCTTTTTAAATGTTTTATTGATCTGCTTTTCTTTTTCTTATCATTATCATTTCCCACTGTCCCCTTTACCCTCAATAAGGCCCTCCTCTGTAATTAAGTATCATGAAGAGAAATAAATCAACATATCAGTCACATATGACGAACTACATTTCATTCTATATCTATAGTACACCACTAGGGGCGGCCAGGTGGCGCAGTGGATAGAGCACCGGCCCTGGATTCAGGAGGACCTGAGTTCAAATTCGACCTCAGACACTTAACAAGTACCAGCTGTGTGATCCTGGGCAAGTCACTTAACCCCAATTGCCTCACCAAAAAAAATAGTATTAAAAAAAAAAGACGAAGAAATGTGAACTATAGTACACCACTTATTTCTCTGCCAAGAGATGGAAGTATGCTTCACCAACAGTCCTTTGAAGTCAGTGTTGAGGGTGCAGAGCACCCCAGAAGTTCTCTGGGACACACCAAGGAATCTTCTCCTTGAGAAACTAAACCAGAGGACAGATACGCCTAGAGAGATAAGCAGAACCAGGTCAGACTGAGCTAACTTCAGGATCTCCACCCTTCATTCTGATTTCCCTTACCCCTGGGGAGATAAATTTGGGTGTGGCTGTGGCCTTTGTGTCCTGAAGAGAGATCCATAGCCACCCCTCACCCAATTCCACATCACCACCAGTAGGGGATGGTCCTCCCTCACTAAAGGAACTTTCCACAGGCACCCCCATCAGTCCCCTATAAAAGTACCTTCGGGTCTCCTGATCAAGGAGATTGGTACCTCAGAGCCACGTGCTTTGTTCCATATCTATTTCCCCATGAGAAGTCCAAGGATTTCTTTCATGGTTTCCCTTCCCCCCCCCCTTCCCTTGCCCCTAAATAAACTACCATCTTATTGTAACTGCTTTTGTGTGCAAGAGGGTGTAATTCTTTAAAGAGGAATTCCTAAGAACCCCTACCCCAGCCCCAAACCCTGTACCCCATTTCCCCCATAACATCAGCGGGTCCCTACATTGATCAGAGTTCTGAAGTCTTTCAAGGTCATTTTCCTTTAAATTGTTGTGATGATTGTGTTAAATTGTTCTTCTGGTTCCAATGACTTCATTCTGCATCAATTCATATAAGTCTTAAGTTTCTCTGAATTCTTCATATTTGTCATTTCATAGAGTTCAAAATTTACAGTGGGAAAATTCCATTTTATCCATATACTACAATTTTTCCAGTCATTTCCCAATTAATGGATACCTTACTTTCCTTCCAATTTTTAGCTACTACAAAAAAAAATGCTGCTGTAAATATTTTTATTTATATAGGACCTTTCCTTCTAACTTTGACCTCCTCGAGGGGTATATATCTAGTACTTAAGTCACTGGGTCAAAAAGTATGCACAGTTTTGTGTCTTTTAAGATAAAATTCCAAATTGCTTTCTAGAACAAATGCAGACTTTCAAAATATTAACCTTCACAACCATTTTCCAGTTATTACATCACCTTGCAGAAGCTTCCCAACATTAATGGTCCCTGATCCTGTACAGTGTCACCCCGGACATACATGTATATCAAAACCACCAATGAAGATCTTCAAATAAGAGGCAATGTGGTATGGTAAGGGGGACATCCCACTAGATTTAGTATATCCAAATCTCAATTCTGCTCTTTACTAAACCTATATTATTTTGGGCAAGCCAAGTCTGGGCCTCAGTTAGTCTTCTCCTCTATAAAATGAGGTAAGAGAAGACTCAGGTTAAAACAAACATTTTCTAAATGCCTGTTATGTAAAGACTACAATTTTAGACTTTGAGGATATAAAGATTAAAAAAAAGAGAGCCCCTGCCCTCAAGGGCTTACATTCTCCTGGGAAGGATACAACTGGCACACCAAGATACACAAAGTAATTAAAAGAGTAGATGTCTTGGGACTCTTGCAGTCCTAAATCTCTGATCCGGATCATAGCAGTCGATAGGAACACTCAGTTTCGAGACAAACCATTTCAACCTCTCTGGCCAGGGCATCGCAAATGTGATTAGACCCATGTGAGAAGGGAAAGATCATGGGAAAGGACAGAATTCTGTGGATTCCTGTTGATTCGCTTTCTTGGATATCCATAGGAAATTTTTTGGTTTTGGTTTTTTTTTTGTTTTGTTTTGTTTTGTTTTGTTTTGTTTTTTTGGTGGGGCAATGGGGGTTAAGTGACTTGCCCAGGGTCACACAGCTAGTAAGTGTCAAGTGTCTGAGGCTGGATTTGAACTCAGGTCCTCCTGAATCCAGGGCCAGCGCTTTAACCACTGCGCCATCTAGCTGCCCCCTCATAGGAAATTTTTAATCCAAGACTTGCTTCCCCCAACCACCAGCATCATTTGGTGTACCCTCAAGGAATGTGGAATTATATTGATATTAGTCCGTGTGAAATATAATTAGAAAATCAGATGAAGAGGGGGAAAAAAAATCACACATCTCATTACAAGCCAAATGCAAATAATTTCTGGATTTTCTGTGTCATCCTGTTGATTGGGGAAACTGAGAGTGGACTATTTGCAATGCCTAGATTAGATTTAGAGCTAGAAGGGACTTCAAGCATCATCTAGTCCAACCCCCTCATTTTACAGATCTGAGTTCTGAGGCCCAGAGAGGTTATGTGATGTACAGGTAATAAGTAGCAAAGGTAGAATTTGAACCCAGGTTCTCTGACTCCAATTCCAGCAGTCTTTCTGGATGAGTATCTTGCCACTGAAACTAGGTGACTCTGGAGGAGAGAGTGAGGCTAGTGACCTTCCACAGCCCTCCCTCACTTAAATCTGCAAGTTATGACAACACCTCCCAATGTCACACTTCTCTTTTAGAATGAAGAACAAACAACAACTACCTCCCATCAACCTTTTTAACCCACTCCCTTCCCCTGCAAGATGCAAAAATAAGATTTAAAAAAAAAACAGAATAATATAGATTTAGAACTAAGGGAGGGCATTGCCAGCATCTGGTCCAACACCTGCATTTTATAGAGGAGGAAAAAGCAGCCTAATAAGGTTAAAAATGAGCTGCCCAAAATCACACAGGTAATAAAACCAGAGAGAGAATTTGAACCCAGGTCTTCTGATTCCAGATGCTCTTTCTACCATATCACACCACCTCTCAAAATTTTCTTCCTGAATTAATATTGGAAACATTTTCTTTCCTTTCCAGAAAGATCAAAAGGCCCTAGGAAACAGTCAAACATGTTTTAGTCTCCAAGGCTATGTTCACCTGGTATTATTACTGCTGGGATCAGAACTGAGCTGAGGGTAAAGGAGGGAAGGACAGCTAGATAGTACAGTGGATAGAGCACTGAACCTGGAATGATGAAGAACCATCTTCATGAATTAAAATCTGGCCTCAGATACTGACTAGCTGTGTGATCCTGGGCAAGTCACTTAACCCTGTTTGCCTCAGTTTCTTCATCTGTAAAATGAGCTGGGGAAGGAAATGACAAACCACTCCAATATCTTTGCCAAGAAAAACCCAAATGGGGCTGTAAAGAGTCAGACATGACTGAACAACAACAAAAGAGGGAAACATAATGTTGGTTGAGTTCCACCTTCCCTTCCCCCCAAATATCAAGATTAGAGTTAAAATAGCTTTGGGGTGGGGAGGTAGAGGGCAGAGATAGCAAATGACAAGGGAAAGGGGGTGCCCTAGCAGGCACTTATTTATATACCTGGTAACTTTGGGAGGTTCAAATGAAAGGCACTCTGGGTTCTTGACACTAGCTGTGTGATCCTGGGCAAGTCACTTAAAACCAATTGCCTCACCAAAAAAAAAAAAAGGCATTCTGGGAAGACTTGAACCTTAAACTGTAATAACAGGCATGATTAACTGAAGGGGCTATAGGAATGACAAAATGCCAGATTGTTGGTTGGGAATATATTTTAGGACCTCAGACTCCCTTTCCTTATTAATTTTTTTTTTTTGCAGGGCAATGGGGGTTAAATGACTTGCCCAGGGTCACACAGCTAGTAAGTGTCAAGTGTCTGAGGCTGGATTTGAACTCAGGTACTCCTGAATTCAGGGCCATTGCTTTATCCACTGTACCACCTAGCCACCCCTCCTTATTAATATTCATAGGCTCTGTCTTGACTTTATTTTCATATGTAGATTGTTGTCTCCTCCTATGCAAGATAAAAAGTTTAGTTGATTTGGAGTTGAGAATGTTTGTGTTTGCCTATGGTGTTTTTTGTTTTTTTAACCTGGACTAGGAAAACCAATCAGACATAGGAAAGGCATTAGAAGAAGAAGCCAGGGGGCAGCTAGGTGGCGCAGTGGAGAGCACCAGCCCTGGAGTCAGGAGGACCTGAGTTCAAATCCGACCTCAGACACTTAATACTTATTAGCTGTATGACCCTGGGCAAGTCACTTAACCCCAGTTGCCTTGCCCAAAAAAAAAAAAAGAAGAGGCCAGGGGAGTATTTTTTTTCCCAAGATTGTTTTTCCCTCTGATGAAAGTAGGTGCCACTATAATTATCAAGAACTCCTAGAGATAGGTCTTCCCACCCTGTATCTTGGAATCAGTTTTAGAATCAGAAGTTTCCCTAAAAAGAGTTTTCCCTAACGTTCAAATCAAGGCTCAAGCACTCATTGCCTGGAATGACTTAGCTCAAGTCACTTAGCCTCTATAAATCCCTGTTCACTCATATGTAAAACAGAAGGGGCATTGGAGGGTCTGGACTGGGAGACCTCAGAAGTCCCTTCTAGTTGTAAATCTATGATTCTATAACCTATGAAACTTGCAGTCATCCCATCATTACTCTAGAACTTGTCGTAACCAGCATGAGTCCAGTTGAATTCAACAATCATTTAGTAAGTACTTAGGAGGTTCAAGGCACTAGGCACATAAAGATGAAGTATGCCAAGTCCCTAACTTTTAAAGAGCTTACAACCTCATGTTGGGGATGAGGCATTTACCCAAATAGCTGTAAAAACAAGAGGATGTCAAGAGACACAGGTTTGCATTCCTCATTCTCTCCCTTTGTTTTTATCATACCTGAAGCAAAAAGGATCAGACCTATTATGTTCTCAGGCTTCTGTAGACTGTAAGCAGAATACAAAAGAATATTTAGTATCTGCCCTGTAAGAGCTTATAATTCCACTAGGATAAGATGAATGTGTATGAAATCAAAGAAAACAGTGGAAGATAATTTATCACTATACCATTATAATGATATATTACATATGTTATATATCATTAATAATGATAGTATGTCAGTATAAATGCTGTAATACAGCCAGAGCCATAGGTTCAGAAGAGAAAAAACTGAAGGGTAGTAGAGTCTGAGAAAGCTTCGTGGAATGAGCGAGGTTTAAGATGGACCCTGAACAATGGGAAGTTTTGGAAAGATGAGAGAGAGAAGAGAAGGGGTCATCAGGTGAAAGAAGTTTATTTGTGGCAGGGTGGAAGGAAGAAAAATGGAATAGTTATGATCCAATAAGGAGAATGGGCAGGGTGGTGTAGTGGTTAAAGGATTGGTATCTAAGCCAAGAACACAAATTCAAGTACTGAATCAGACATATACTTGAAAGGCAGTCATGGGCAAATCACTTTAACTTCTTAATGCCCCAGTACTACAAGTTGGAAAACTTAGACTAGATGCCAGTCTGCATTGGTAGAGAGAAAAGAGGATTAGAAGAGGGTGAGGAGAAGGAGAGAGAAAAAAGGAGAGGGGAGGGGAAGGGGGGCATGGAGATACCTATCTAATTAGCACTTCTACTAAACTGTAAGATCTGTGAGAGCAAAACAGTTTTATTTATCTCTGTATTCCACTCCAGTGTTTAACTCAGTTCATTGGACACAGTAGATAATGATGGCCTGTTGAATTACTTTTATAGAATAGGCTATGGCCTAGTAGGTGACAGAGTTGAATAAGTAGAAGAAGGATCAAATCACAGACATCCTTGAAAACAAGAATGGGAGTTTAGAAAATTTTATCCAGGCAGTTTTCAAAGGAAATCTAATGCGTAAATCCCTAAAAATTAGAGAAATACATATTAAAGCAATTCTCAAGGAACACCTTATGCCCATCAGATTGGCAAAATTAACCAAAAAAAAAAAAAGGAAAAGGCAAATGCTGGAGAGGTTATGGGAACATAGGTACCTTAATGTACTCTTGGTGAAGCTGTGAACTGGTCCAGACATTCTGGAAAGCAATTTAGAACTATGCGTCCCACCCAAAGTTATTGATATCACTGCTAGATTTATAGCTCCAAAGAAATTAAAAAAAAAAACATTGATAGAAGCTCCTTTATAATGTTTAAGAACTAGAAACTAAGGTATTACCCATCAACTGGGAAATGGCTGAACAAAGTATGGTATGTGAATGCAATAGAACGCTATTGTACTGCAAAAACAGTTTCAGATGATCCTGGGAAGACTTACATGAGTGAACCGAGAAGAGCCAGAAGAACAATTTCTAGGCTAACAACAATGATGTAAAGACAAAGAACTCAAACACTTGATCAACAGTAACCATAATTCCAATCATGACTCATGATTGAAAATGCTATCCACCAGGGGCAGCCAGGTGGCGCAGTGGATAGAGCACCAACCCTGGATTCAGAAGGACCTGAGTTCAAATCTGACCTCAGACCCTTGACACTTACTAGCTGTGTGACCCTGGGCAAGTCATTTAACCTCAATTGCCCCACCAAAAAAATGCTACCCACCTCCTGATGATCTTTGCTGTCAGGAAGCAGATTGAGACAAGCACAATGGAGGAATTTGCCCTGTTTGACTATGTATATTTGTTACAGGGATTTTGTTTCTCTTTCTTTTTAGGGTAGAGTCAGTGGAAGGGAGAGAAAATAGATTTTTGTACATTGAAAAAATTTTTAATTTAATTTTTAAAAACATTCTGGCCAAGCCACAGCTTTATTCCAACTCAAGTGAAAGTTATTCTCTTTAAAACAATATCTCCAGAGGGCAGCTAGGTGGCACAGTGGGTAGGTAAAGCACCGGCCCTGGATTCAGAAGGACCTGAGTTCAAATTCAACCTCAGACACTTGACACTTTCTAGCTGTGTGACCCTGGGAAAGTCACTTAACCCTCATTGCCCCACAAAAACAAAACAAAAAAACCCAATAGTTCCACAAATAACAAAATTAATTGGGAAATTACTAAACGAAGTATGGTATATGAATGATGGAATGGACATTTCCAGAGAAACCTGGGAAGACTTACATGAACTGATGCAGAATGAACAGATCCAGAAGAGAGGACCAATAATTTAGAATGCTATCTTTCTCCTATCAGAGATTATGGACTAAATATGCAGAATGAGACATATATTTTTGGACATGGACAGTGTAGATATTTGTTTTACTTGACTTTTATTTGTTAGGAGGATTTTCCCCCTTTTTTCCCAGTGGGGTAGAGAGGGAAAATAAATGCTTGTTAGTTGGAAAAATAATAATTTTTTAAAGGATAGTCATGGTCCAGGATTGAGGGTAGATTTTTAAAAGTTTTAGGAACAGGAACAGAGAATCTTTATAAACATATTAGTATTACCAGAGTAGGGGGTGCCCTGGGGAGAGGATGAGGTGTAAAATGCTATAGTAGAATTCTGTGTTCAAAAGTAGTGGGGGCAGCTAGGTGGCACAGTGGATAAAGCACCAGCCCTGGAGTCAGGAGTACCCGAGTTCAAATCTGGCCTCAGATACTTAACACTTATTAGCTGTGTGACCCTGGGCAAGTCACTTAACCCCAATTGCCTCACTTAAAAAAAAAAAAGTAGTGAGAAATTGAGTGAGAAAGGCAGGTTAGGCCCAGATTACAGGTTTCTGAATGTTAAGCTATGTAGTTTGAACCCTGTCCTGTAAATAACATGGAGCTGGAGACAATGATGTAGTGTAAGCCAGCAAGAGACATAAAATCAGTGTTTTACACAGATTAATCTGGTAACGTTCTGAGGCTTGTTGCAATTAGTACAATGTCATCTGCAAAAAAGGAGCATTTGGAGAATCTCACCATCAACAGGAAACCCTTCCACCAGCAGGAGCCCCAGGACACAAAAAAGTATTCTCAGGGAAATTTACAATAATGTATAGGAAAGTGGTCTAACAAAAAACTGGGAAACCACAGTGGATGAAAAATGCATACTAGCCAAACTATGACATAGTAATCCATCAAATTATATAGCTAATGAATCAGACCCAAAATTTAGCAGAAGAATCAGACAGGGTTGGAATTGGGAAACCTCATAGCACTTTCAGTGATCTCAAATTTTCCACTACTGTTGCATCACTATCATCTTGGTGAAAAAAAAAAAAGAAAAAATCATCCTAGGTATGTAATATAGCTTCAGCTCATAGAATACAATGACCTGACAAGACAAACATTGATAAACTATGATATGTAAATTAATATAATTATTGCCACACCATAATAAATGACAAATGAAGGATTCAGAGAAATTTGGGAAGACTTGTATTAATTGATGCAGAGTAAAGTAAGCAGAGGCAGGAGAACAATTTACACAATGACTACAATAATTTAAAGGAAAACAGCACTGAAAGAGAATTCTAATCAATGCAGTGACTAATCATGGCTGAAGAGGACTGATAGTGAAGCACATTTTCCTCTCAGCAGGGAGGCAATAGACTACAGGAACAAAATGAGGTATACATTGCCAGGCATAGCCAATGTCTGTTTTAACTGACTTTTTTGGGTGGGAGGGGGTGGGAAGAAATCATCAGGAAGTAACAATGATGTTAAAAGAAAAAAGGACCTCAGAAGAATATCAATTTTATTTTTAGAATTTTTAGATTATTAGATTATTTTTAGAATTTTTGGAATATATTTTTGATGGTTTTTGCTTTTACTTTACAATCATTTCTGTGTGTGTGCTACACACACACCACAGTAATTGAACTCCCCCTTGTAATAAAGAGTTCAGCAAAAACAAATGTACATAACAACGAATTCAATGTCCTGCTCTTATAGTCACTGCTTCTCTGTAAAGAAAAAAAGAGGTATGTTTCATTATCTGTAGAACATTGATTTAGGAGAGAAAAAAATAATTAAACATCCCAAACAACCCACGTTGAATGGTAAGACATAGTGGCATTAAATAGGATGTCTATAGTGTGTTACCAATGATAAGTTTTGCACAAGAAGTCATGTAAAAGCTACCATTAAGACTGTATGATTAGGGGCGGCTAGGTGGCGCAGTGGATAAAGCACCGGCCCTGGATTCAGGAGTTCCTGAGTTCAAATCCGGCCTCAGACACTTGACACTTACTGGCTACTGGCTGTGTGACCCTGGGCAAGTCACTTAACCCCATTGCCCCATAAAAAAAAAAAAAAGACTGTATGATTAGAAGAGGTAAGCCAGTCATGAGATGAAAGTGAGTGATCATTTCAGCAAGGCACTGACACCTCTAAGACACATAAGAAGGACTTCCATCCCCTTAGGCAAATCTTCTTTGGAGGATTTAGTAAGAAATCTGGACAAGCACTGTACTGGATAAATCACAGATATTTGAAAATATCAATACTATCCAGTAGCAATGTGCAGGATAAATGGGAGGGGGAGAGAATGGAGACAAGGAAACTAATTCAAAAGCAATTGCAATGCTTCAGCTATGAGGCACTGGAGTCAAAACTAGGATGGTGGCAATGGAAATAGAAAGAGCAGCATGCTAAAGGCATTATGAAAGAAAGACCAATAGAACTTAGTGAATAATTAGATTGCGGGGGAAGGAGGAATAAGGAGAAAAGAGGAAGAGAGTTTGAGCACAACTGACTAGAAGACAGATAATGCCATCTTCTCCAGTTCATTTCACAGATGAGGAAACTGAGGCAAACAGGATTAAGTGACATAAATGTGAAAGGAAAAGAGATAATTAATTTGGGGTGGTTGCTAGTTATCCAAATAGAAATGGTGACTGGGCAGTCTGAGATATGGAACTGAGGTTTGAGAGAAAGAGATCTGAATGAAAATAGAAAGTTAAGAATCATGAGCATACCTAAATTGATTGAAACCAATGAACCTGACCCTTTCTTTCTAGGGAGTTTGGGATGGGAGAAACAGCTGTTCTAAACTTTTCCCAGAAACTTACTCCCTGGTACTTGTACCTATATTCACAATCATTAGGTAATTTTGACTGAAATCAATCAACATAATAATGTACATAAACAAAGCAGTAAAGATGATCCAATCCATACCTAATAATCCCATTTTACAAATGAGCAAATTAAATTAAGGAAAAGGATGGTCTCCAGTAGATAAAGTACTGAACTTCGGGGGCAGCTAGGTGGTGCAGTGGATAAAACACCAGCCCTGGATTCAGGAGGACCTGAGTTCAAATTTGACCTCAGACCCTAGACACTTACTAGCTGTGTGACCCTGGGTAAGTCATTTAATCCTCATTGTCCCACAAAAACAAAAACAATGAAGTACTGAACTTAAAGTCAGAAAGACCTGGGTTCAAATCTGACCTTAGACATTTACTAGCTGTGTGACTCTGGGAAGGTCACTTAACCCTGTTTTCCTTAGTTTCTTCATCTGTAAAAATGAGCTGGAGAAGGAAATGGCAAACCACTCCTGTATCTCTGCCAAGAAAACCCCAAATGGGGTCACAAAGAGTCAAACATGACTGAACAACAACAAAGTGAATTGCCTAGAATCGTGCCGTAGCAAATCAAAACTTGAATGCCAAAGCCGTAGAATAACAGATCTAAACTTAGAAGGGCCCTTAGAGATCATACATACTCTGCATCAGTTCATAACAACCCTCTCACTCTATAAATGAGGATACTGAGGCCCAGAGAAGTTAAATGACTTGACCAATGTCACACAGGTAGTGAATGCCATAAGCAGGATTTGAACCCAGGTCATGTAACTCCAAAGTCAGGGCTCTTTCCACATTACCACACTGAGTCTCAGTTCTTTTCATTGATCATGACCAAGAGAAATCACAAATATCAAAGATTAAGTTCCTGTCTTCCAGGGCCCTGCAATCTTTCTCCCCCAGCAAGCCACACTGTGATCATAGGCTCTAGACCTATAACATGTTAGAGATCACACAGTCTAATCTCTTCATTTTACACATGAAGAAACTGAGACCCAGAGAAATAAAGTGACTCACCTCAGGTCACACAATAGTAAATAAGCTTCAAATTCAGGTCCTTTGACTTCAAATCCAAGTTATTTTTCCAATATACCCTCTTGGCTTCCTTATGGCACTAGGTTCATGGTAAGAAGTCAAATATTTGTTGATTGATCCTTTACTTGGCTTTGTCAGTTCTGACATCTTTGTTGGTATAGAGTATAAGTTCCTTGAGGGTATGGACTATTTCATTTTTGGTTTTGTATCCCATTGGCTAGCACAATGCATCTAGTAGTCACTTAATGCTTATTGAGTGATTATCACCTATCTTCTCTAGAACTCAAGCTAATTACAAGCTGAAGGTCTTATCTTCCTGAAGTCACTTGATTGTGTTTCTTTCAAATATTTTAGGGTCAGATTGAAATTCAACTTTCTTCTCAGGAACAGATCTATGTTGAATGTGCATAATTACTGCAGCAGGCTTTATTTGCTATAAAAACATGGATTTTTTTTTTTGCTTCTTCTCAACTGTAAAATAATCAATAAATAGAATCCAAATGAAAAATGCCAACATTTAGAAGAACAACTCTTTTATGGTTTTCTTCCTTTGGGGTCTAATTAACACTTCAGGGATAAACTGTGTTGTTACATTTTACTAAACTAAGTTGAGATACAAACTCTAGTTTCTCCTCCTATTGAGAAATCACTTTCATCAGACAAACAGGTGAGATGGCATTTCATAACATGTTTAAATCCTTAAAAGCCCCCAAATTGAAATCGTTAACAAGACAACCTTTAAATGAATAGCATGGACTTGATCCAACTACAATGCATTCATTTCTGTATAATTTTTCCTTGCTTCTCTAAGGAGAGCTGTCACATAGTAACTATCAAATAAAGCATAGACTACCCCATGAGCAGAAGCAGCTATCTCTCTGGCTATGTTTCTTCCTCTAATGAAAAAGACATGCCTTTTGGACAATGACCACCCAGCCTATGAAAGTTTCATGAATCACTTTCACAGTAGATGACACCTTTTCAATTATAATATTCCTATAATAAACCCCCACTGAGCCACAGGGCATGAAATCTACATCCAACAAATGGCACCTATTTATTCCCTAATTATGTTGCAATGTATTCTCTTCCTCTATTGATGAAGATAAAATATTCCTTTAATTCTATGACCTCCTGGGGAGAGGGGGGCCGAGAGACTCATCTCTAAATTATAATTGTAGTTCTGGAGTTCTGGACTCTGCTAATGAAGAGCTGAGGGCTCTCAAGAAAGAAAGTTACCTTCTCTGTGCCTTCAAGCCTTTCATCTATCAGATAGGAAAGAGAAAGGGTTGGATTAATTTGAATCAGAACCAGGAGACCCCCATAAGTGCCTACCTTTGCTTGCTATTCAATTTTTGGAGTTGTGTAATCTATTTTGAATTCAGTTTACCCACCTGTAAAATCTCATGAGCAACAGTTTGGGTATTGGTTGGTGGGGGGGGGGGGTGGACTAGAAGTCAGAAAGACTTGGTTTCAAGCCTTAGTCTAACACAACCTGGCTGGGTGACCCCAGACAATTCATTTAACTAATCGTAAGACACAGAGGAGGTGAGGATCTACCTTGAAGGGTGTTTTGTCATTGGAAGTTCCTTACACCAAAGAAATCTCACTTCTGGTCTAAAAAATAATGAAGCTATGGACTTCCAAAATGCAGCTGTGAGAGCCGGGTACTACACAGCACCTTTCTTTAAGCGTATAATATCAAACCATTATTACTGTTACCACAGCTCCTTTTCTACTCTGCCAGAGGTACTGTTTGCCAAACAATTTGAGAGTCCCTGGTGGAAGGTCATAAATACAACTTTCTCTTCCTTATCCATAGCAACAAGAAGACTGGATCATTTAAACCTACAGATATTCCCCAAACTTCATCTCAGCCAACAGCTTTTACCATCAAGCTTTTAATCAAAGCTAGGCATAAAGAGGTTGGAATTACCAGTGGCATCTTTGTGTAGGGGTAAAAGCATTGGATTCTGATTGAAAACCTTCCTCTCACGATGACTAGCTTTGTGACTGTGGGCAAATTACTTAACCTCTCTGAGCCCCTATTTCTTCTTCTCTAAAATGGAGATAATAATACCAGGAGCACCCATCTCAGAGAGTTGCTGTGAGGATCAAGTGAGATGATATGGTATATAAAGTACTTTGCAAGACTTAAAAAGCTATAGAAATGTCAGCAATAATTATACCCAAGAGGGGCAGTTTAGGACTATGGAAAGAGCACCATGACTGTGGAGTCAAGTGACCTGGCTCCAACTCCTACCCTCGATTCTTACTACATGTGTGACCTTGAGCAAGTGCCTTAAACATCCTTGACCTTAAATGTCATCATCTGTAACATGCCAAAATTGAACCAGGTATGGGGGCAGCTAGGTGGCGCAGTGAATAGAGCACCGGCCCTGGATTCAGGAGTACCTGAGTTCAAATCTGGCCTCAGACACTTAACACTTACTAGCTGTGTGACCCTGGGCAAGTCACTTAACCCCAATTGCCTCACTAAAAAAAAAAAAATTGAACCAGGTAGCCTCTGTGATTGATTCCAGCCCTAGATCTATGATCCAGGTCACTGTGTGTGTGTGTGTGTGTGTGTGTGTGTGTGTGTGTGTGTGTGTGTGTGTGTGTGAGAGAGAGAGAGAGAGAGAGAGAGAGAGAGAGGACCCTTCACACAGTAGGTACTCCATAAATGTTTTGCTGTTAAGGAATAACAAGGAAGTAGTCAAAATGTTGCAAAGCAAAAAGTAGTCCTCGCTGAATCAATGGCACCTAATCAATAAAATCCAATATGCATACTATCTGACCACCCTACTTCAGAATCTAACCAAGGGCTGTCTGATTGTAAGATCAAGCCCTATATTAAAGTGGTCCTAGTTTCTACCCAAGTGCCTTGCTCTCTCCTTACAATTCCAAATTATGATCTACTCCTTGTCCCTTAAGATAAACATCTACAGCTTTCCTACCACTGGATCTTAGGTCAAGTAATTCATACTACCTGGAATGGTCTCACATTTCTGCACATTGAACTCCCCTTTCTCCTTCAAAGCTTAGCTCAGGTCCCATCTCTTCTAGCAAGCCTTCACTGCCTTCCCAATCCAAAGAACATTTCTCCCTCCTCTTAAGTCCTATATCACTTAAGGGTGGCACTTAACTACAACATAAAGTAGTCCTTACCCTCTCTTCTAATTCATAAGATTTAGAGCTAAAAACTCCTAAAAGGCAAGGGCTAGATGATAGGAATCCCTATTATGCTAGCCTATCCCTGGTATTTCAAAAAAGCTAAATTAGTATTTGTTTTGGTCAAGAATGATTCTTGAATCACCAAAATAGTTAACACTTCTATGTACTTTAGAGGTCACAAATCCCCTCACCAGGGACAAGCCAGTGAGGGCAGTATCACCTTATGATTCCCATTTGTTGTTGTTCAGTCTTTTCAGTCGTGTCCCCATTTGGGGGGGGGGGGGGGTTCTTGGCAAAGATGCTGGAATGGTTTGCCATTTCCTTCTTTAGCTCTTTTTACAGATGAGGAAATTGAGGCAACAGGATTAAGTGACTTGCTCAGAGTCACATAGCTAGTGTCTGAGGCCATATTTGAACTCGGAAAGATGAGTCTTCCTGACTCCAGTTCCAGCATGCTATCCATCGTGCCACCTAGCTGCCCTGCAATTCCCATTACAGATTAAGTAAAAGGAGGATTAAAGAGGTTCTGACTTGGCTAAGGCCACACAGATAGTAAGTGGCAGAACTAGGATTCAAAGCTAAGGCCTTTCATTTCAAGTCTATCTGCCAATCTCTGGATTCCCAATGCAGCATTTGCCAAAGAAATAGTACTGCTTGAGACCCCTAAGCCTCCTTCATGCAATCAAGTGCAGTTCTAGCAATCACACAGCCCAGCCTTCCAAAGGCCCCCATTGGAGTCGCAAGTTAACTAACATGTCTCCATTTCCATTTAAATTTTTAAATTTATATTAACTTAAGAGACACTATTTGTTAGTTTTATCCATAATGTTGAATATATCCAGACTGCATTTCCCCAAATACTTGTTGGCTGACATATATGACAAGGTCCAGTCCCTAGGATCCAATCCTAGGTTCTAAGGGGGTATAGCTGAATGACCTCTCCACAAAGCTCTCAGGTGTTACCCTCATTAACCTGAATTTGATTAGACTGGGAAGACCTGAATGGAAACCCACCTGCCTCCTATTCAGGGAGACCTCCTCCAGGACAAAGAAAGCTGGAGTTGAAACTCTTCTATAGTGAAGTCAGAAGTGAGCTCCCAAGACCTGGGCTTTCAGCCCCTTTCCCTCCCCAGGATTTATTCATTCCTCGAAGGAAACAGTTTTGTGCCTTTTCCCCAAACCAATCCCACCCAACCTGCAAGCAGACTCCCAGCCCACCTTTTTGCCCACCCAACCTCCTCCAGTAACCTCTCTTCTCCTTCCCAGAGGTCACAGATTCCCTGTCGGAGAGAATGGCCTCCGAGTCTCGGTCACTGCCTTTCTAGTCTCGGGTGTCCCCAAAAGAATCACCAAGATTCAAAACAAACCCAGCTCACCCAACCCGAGAGACTACTATTCCCTCTTCTCACCCCTGGGGCGATGCCAACGCTTAACCACTTAGCGACACTAGTCTTTTGAAAAGGAAACGTGAAGGGGATGGCGGGGGGAGGCATTTGGGCCTCAGGAGAGGTTTGCAGAGGGTTACCGTGAATGGCTTCGGACACAGCCACGGAGCTGAGATGCTCCGTTAAGGGGAAGCAGCCAGGGCAGCCAAGGGCTACGGAAGAGCCCACAGTCCTGCTTGCCAGCTCTTTGCTATCAAACACACACAGATGCCTGAATCTCAAACAGAGACCCGCGTTTGTCCCATTAGAAATATTCTGGGTTCAAAATTATTATTACTTCAATACTTCAACTCTCCGCGGTCTCATGGGTATGGGGAGCTAGTTTCCGCCAACCAAAGATCGCACCCTCTCTGTGCCTTAGTAGGCGGTCTTTACGAGTTGCTGTGATCAAAAAATAATAATAATAAATAAATAAATGTATTTTAATCACCCAGTGACTCACCTTCTGGGTTATGATCGCAAAATCAATAAACAAACTACATTTGGAAAACCGACTTTGTTTTGGAACACTTAGAGAGGTCATTGCCCTTTTACCCTCTCCTCGAAGTAACACCCCACTACAAAGGGGAAAAGTTAGGAACTCGGGATCCACTCTCCGGGTACAGACAGAGTCGATTCTCAACCCAGCCACGGAAAGCCATTTTCGTTAGGGATAGATGAAGTTAACGCCTCAGTTCCGCGCCCAAGCTTCGCCCCGAGCTAACCCGTTCACTCTGGGTGCCCACTCTGAAAGGGTTTAGGAATCGGGGTGTGGGTCATGGCAGGAGAGAAGGAAAGCCGGCAGTAAGGAGACGGGGTGGGACGGGAGGGGGAGCATTTTTCCTCTTCCCGCCTGCAGAAATGAAGCCACGGGAAAGACCCACGGGAGCAGAAATGGGTACGGTGCCGTGTTCCAGGCACCCCAGGCGAGGTGGCTCCCGACACCGCCTGCGGACCCGAGTCAGCCGCGCGCCCAGCCTCCGGAGACACCCCAGCAGCCGTGCCGCCCACGAGGGACCACGGGGCCGCGGTGCTGCCAGGGTTCTCTCCCTCTGCTCCTTTCCCCCACGTGGAGGGAAGCCGCACGCGGCTGCAGGGACGCCCCGAGTCCGGGGGGGTTCTCTAGCCGGCTTCCCCACAGCCATGCGCCCAGCCTTGTGGGCTCACCTCGGCGCCCCCGGACTCCTGCCGGACCACCCAGGTTCTGGTCACAATCCCCAACCCTCCCCGCAAAACTCGAGTGCCGCATCTTGGATCGAGGCTGAACCCGAGAGAGGCGGCAAGGGCATGAGTAAGGGGAAGGGGTGCGGGGCAAAGTTAGTGTGGGACCCGGCCCCGGGGACCCTTTATTCCCGATCCGCCTCTTCCCGCTCCCCATCACTTACCTACCCTGGCGGCTCCGAGATGACCGGGTCTCCTCGGGAGTCAAAGCGCAGCGGCCGCGAGATGAGGGGAGCTCCGAAGCCTGGTTATCGGGAGCGGAGACTCCGCAACCGGCCCTGCGAGCCGGAGGCTGGAGGAGCGGCGGCGGCTGCAGCTGTTGCCGCGGCTGCCGAACAAGCCCCCACCACTCCCCTCGTCCCTCTGTCTCTCCCTGCTGCCCCTCCTCCCTCTCCCCCTCTCCTTTCCTCTCTTTTTCTTCCTTTCTTCCTCCTTTGATGTCCCTTCTCGATTCCCTCTGACCTACCTTCTCTATTCTATCTCCCAGTCTCTCATTTCTGCTCCTCTCCCTCGGTCTCTCCCTTTTTCTCCATCTCTCTTCCTTCCTCCCTCCCACTCTCTCTCCGCCTCTACGGGTTTGGAGTTGCGGGTGTCCAAGCGGCGTCTACTCAACGTTGCTGGCTAGTCCGGCCGAGGGGCGGGGCGGGCCGCACGTGGGAAAGGGAGGGAGGGAGGGAGGGAGGCAGGCAGGGAGAACCTAAGTGAGCCCCGCGTAAGACCCGCACCTGAGCCGCAGCAAGCTGAAGAGTACACAAGGGACTTTAATCTAGATCGGGAGCAGAGGAAGAGAAAGAAGGACCAGAAAACAAAAGAGAAAACGGCAGGACATCATTAACACGCTAGGAAGACTGGTGTCCAGGCTAGAAGGTCCAAGAATGGGACAGGGGACAGAGAAGCCTTGTTTTTCCTCATCTATAACTCTCTTTTTCTCTGTTATTTCCTTCCCCTCCCCCCACCCCAGGCTTCAACTTAAGCCTTCTTTCTTTTGCCTCTGCACCAACGTTGTCACTGTCTCTCTGCCTCCTCCCTCCTCCCCATTCCCTATTTAAAAAATAAAAATAAAGATTTGAAAGGGCCTTGGGGATCATCTTCAATCCCCTAATTTCAATGTCTGTCCTAGAAGCAAAGAATCTAGCCTGGTCTTCCCACTAGAGCTTAACTAGAATTGGGCAGACTTCTCAATTCCCTATCTCCTACCAGAGAACTGAAATGACAAGGAAAGAAGGGATAGTACTGAACAGCTGCATGATGCAGTCTTCTTGGTTCGATTTCCCTTTTTCCTTGGACTAAAACAAACAAACAAGTAAAAATAAAATACCTGAAGCACCAAAGTAGAAATAATAAGGCTTTCCACACTAGCATCCAGAATTATTTGCAAATAAAACCTCCACTTCATTCTGAGGCTTTTGGAAACAAGCTTCTGTGCCTAAACATTAAGCCCTCTGAAGTCCACCAAGAATCCACATAAAATCTCTCTCTGGGTAGTGTTTGAGAAGGGCTCCCTTACAACCCTTCCACCCCCAAAGCAGTGTCCATAAATGTATAGGCAAGGGAAATATAGGGAAAGAAAAAGTCATGCATTATAATCCTCACTGTCCTTTAAGAGTTTGTGAAACCCAGGGTTGCCATCTGTCCCATACTACTAAGCCCTTCATCTTTCCAAGTTGGAAACAGAGCCCCAGATGGTACACATAGAGTGGGCGAAAGTGGGCTTCTTTCACCTCAAAGGTAAGCCCTCATCCTCTCGGACAGTGGTGTCAAATTCAAATAGAAACTAATCCCTATGGACTGCATATTGACTCAGAAAACCATAAGTTAACATTATCTATAATGTATTATATTTTTATTTATTCTGTTAAACATTTCCCAGTTTTATTTTAATCTGATTCTGGCCACACTAAGGAATTTGGGGCTGCTTACAGCCCAAAGTTGGACGCCTCTCCTCTTGGGACAATCTAGAATTCTAAACAGGACTAGTTCCTTCCAATAAGACTGTTTAATTGTGGGGCAGCTAGATGGTGCAGTGGATAGAGCATCGGCCCTGGAGTCAGGACTACCTGAGTTCAAATCTGGCCTCAGACACTTAACACTTACTAGCTGTGTGACCCTGGGCAAGTCACTTAACCCCAATTGCCTCACTAAAAAAAAAAAGACTGTTTAATTGTGAAAATTCCAAAATGATAAAACAATATCCTGTTCCATCTCATAGATAATTCAGTCAAATAAATGAATCAGTACCCTGGGCTCTTTCCATCCTGCAAACTCCTCTCATCCCAGTAAGACCAGGAAATGTGTCCGGCCTTGAATTCTGAATTATTTTCCATATCATGATGATGATATTGTAGAAAGAATACTAGACTAGAAATTCAAAGACCAGGCTGGTAGAATAGACAGAGCACTGTATTTAAAGTCCAAAGCCCCAGCTTTGAAAAGGAAAGAGGAGGAAGAAAGCTATGCCTATTTACCAAAACAGTTACTATAGAAAATAATTACAGCATAAGAAGAACAAATAGCAGTAGCAACACAAAACCCAAGAAAGGAGTCAAATGTCTACCCACAAAAGCATAAAGTATGAATAACAAACAAATCAAAATAGACATCTTCATACAAGGAAGCAAATTTGACCTCATTAGTATCGCTGAGATTCGGTAGCATGGGACCCATAGCTTATTCAAACGGAACAGAAGAGGCAAAGGAGACTAACATTTATAAAAAGAAGATGATCTCATGTATTTATAAAGCATTTAGCAGAATCCCTGGCATATAATAGAAGCTATATATATGTTAGCTATTATTGTTATTATTCATGTGAAGAAATCCTGGTACCAGAGGGGTAGAAATACGGTAGAGAACATTTAAGAGGAAATCAATGAAATAAGTAACAGAAGCAATCGTGACATTGGAGTAGGCCATAGACCACCTGCACAGAAAAAGGAAATAGATGATGAGTTTTGGAAAGTAGATCAGAAACTGACAGGGTGGTGTGTGACATAGTAATGATGAGGGATTTCATTTATGTGGAGATGTAGGGCTCTTTATGACAAAGGCAGAGCAGCTACTAGTTTCCTCATTTTTCTTAATGACAATTTCATCCCTTAAAAGGTTGTTGTTGTTTGTCCTTCATTCTCAGAGAGGACCATAACAACAGGAAGATGTGATGACTTGCACTGAATTGGATTTAAGTGAGGGAGAGCTGTGCAAAGTCAAACATCAGGACAGCTGGAGCAATTGGGGGTTAAGTGACTTGCCCAAGGTCACAGAGCTAGTAAGTGTTTGAGGTGAGATTTGAACTCAGGTCCTCTTAACTCCAGGGCCAGCACTCTATCCACTGTATCACCTAGCTGCCCCCCTTAAAAGGTAGAGGAAATAAAGAGGGAAACTTCAGTTCAGGACCTTAATCATCAATAAGAAGGAATTAGTGGCTGAAGTAGAAATAATGGGAACCTGGGGGAAGTGATGGAAAAAGTAACTTCTTCAATCATGAAATTTGTAATAATTAGATGAAAACTGGGCATAGTCTATTATGCCCCCTAGATTTTATGGGAATATATTAAAGGGTTTAGAGAAAGAACAGATTGGACTTTAGGTTGGAATCCCGTTCTACAGGAGAAGAAAGCTTAGGAACTAATAAGCTAGTATTTATTAAATGCCTACTATGTGCCAGCCACTGAACTAAGTACTGGGGATACAAAGACAGGCAAAAACAAAATAGTTCCTGCTCTCAAGGAATTCACAATCTAACAGGGAGGCAATTTTCAAACAACTATGTACAAACAAGATATATACAAGATAAAGTGTCAATAAGCCAAGGGAAAGGCATGAAAATCAAAGGGGATTGGGAAAAGCTTCTTGCTGAAGATGGGACTTGAGCTAAGACTTCAGAAACCAGTAAAAGTAGGAGCCAGAAATAAGGAGTGAGAAAGTTCCAGGCATGGAGGACAGCCAGGGAAAATGCTCGGTCAAGAGATGGAGTGTTTTGTTCAAGGAAGCAAGGAGGCCAGTATCACTGGATGGCAGGGTAGGTGATGGGGAGAGTAAGACATAAGAACACTGGAAAGGTAAGAAGTGGCCAACTTCTAAAGGTCTTTAGAAGCCAAAGAGCAGGTTTTCATTTGATCCTAGAGGTAATAGGGAGCCATTAGTAAGGATGGTAAGCTCTCAAAAATGAAATTTTGAAGGCACAAAGAGAATTCCAATGAGGAGGAAAAGGAGACATCTAAAGAGACCCAAGTAGATGAACCAGAAACCCATAAACTTGCATTTTTAAAAAGACATGTAAAGAAGAAGGGAAATAAGAGCAGGTCACAGAGGATGTATACAGAAGCATAGCACAGCCCTATAAAAATAGTGCCAGGATTGCTAAAACTCAGAATGAGCTAAAACTGATGAAAAAAATTCTAAAGAAAAGAAAATAGGAGAAAGGAGAGGTTAAAATTATATTGGAGAAAAGAGAAAGATCAAAGAGGGGATAGAGCCAGTTTGAGTGGGCAGAAATAATGTTCATGGAAGACTGAAGGAAGGGGAAAATAATTAATTCTTATTCTCTTGCTTTTTCTTCCATGGAGAATAATTTATCTGTTGGAAAAGACAGACCAAAAATGACTAATAGGGAAATTCAAATAAATGGGGAGATTGTAAGCAAAGATCTAAACTGCCCTTGATGAGTTCAAGTCACTAGGCCCAGATGAATTGCAACCCAGGGTACTGAAAGAAATGTCTGATATGATTCCTGAAGCATCATTAGTGCTCTGTTTTTACTAACTTGTTTATATATTGTATCCCCCAGAGAACAGTGATTGGGTTTCTTTGTTTTTAGCTTTGTATCCCTATCACCTAACAAGACCATAAGCATAGTAGGTGTTTAATAAATGTGGGTTTGTTTTAATTGAATTAAATTGGCTGGTGAGCTTGCTGTATTCCGGGCAAAATAACAGAATGTATTATTAAAGTGATGGCTAGTGATGGTCTAGAGAAGTAAGTGGGGTTTGCAAAAAGCCATCTTGGCTTATCAAGAACAGGCCATGCCAGACTATCCTCATTTACATTTTGGACAAATTTACTAAACTGGTTAAGGAAATAGGGATAGGGAGGACCGGACCTGTGATTTCATGGGAATTGGGAACTTCCAAGTAATGAAAATCTCTTTACCAATTCAAGTTGACACTGTCTCTGAAACTCATGGACTTAGCGAGTTGTCTAGAACATTAACATGTTAAGCTGTTTACCCAGCCACATGTGGCCAGTATGTGTCAAAGGCAAAACTTGAACTCAAGTCTTCCTGGCTTCAGGTCCAGGTCTGTGGTTAAAGTTAACCTAGACTTAAGAGAAGCATTTTCAGAGTTTCTTATGCTATTGTTGTGGACAAGAAAAGAGGCATATGAACTAGAAAATGATAGTATTCTGAGGTGGATTTGGAACTGGTTGAATGACTGGATCCAAAGAGACCCAATGTTTCTATGGAAGGTAAAGTCTAGGGGAATGCCTATGAAATCTGTGCTTGGCTTTATGCTATTTAACCTCCTTATCAGTGATTTGGGTAAAAGAGTAGAGAACAAAAAGAGATTCTAGCCCCCACCCTTCAAATTACCTTGCATTTAATTTATGTACATTTTATGTTTATTTATATGTGTAGGTATTATTTCCCTCAATAGAATATAAGCTCCTACAGTTCTGAGACTATCTTTATTCTGAGAACACAGTTCCTGGCACATGGTAGGTGCTTGTTAAATGCTGTTCAATTAATTGCACAGTTTAGCAAATTTGACCACATATGACACAAAGCTAGGGAGCTAACACATTGATTGAGAGACTCATAATCCAAAAACATTTCAATCATATTTCATTAGCTATACAAATATAAGAGGGGTAAGATACAGTATTTTAGCAGTTTATGTGAAAAAGATGTGGGTGGTCCGCAGCAAGTCACTTGACATGTTAGCACTTAGCACAGTGCCTGGCACATAGTAGGTACCCAATAAATAAATAGCTGTCCAACTGATCTTCTGGGGCTCAGTTTCCTCCCTTGCAAAGTAGGGGAAATACCTGGTCTTCCTAACTCACAGGGCTGTGGTATGGAAAGCATTTAGTAAATTAGGAGGTTAAGTGACTTGTCCATGGTCACAACGCTAGTAAGTGTCAGAGGTGAGATTTGATCATGTGTCTTTCTGACTCCAAGTCCAGCACTTAAATCTAGCCCTACACCACAAGCTCTACACATGTTCAAAAACAGGGAGAAAGAAGAAAACTACCAGAACAAAACCCACATCAAATGATTTTGACAGGCTCCTTATGAACCTGCTATCACCAATCAAAGTCTTGATTAATTTGGCTGTATTTATTAAATGGTGTTCAATATTTAATAACATTGAATATGTATTGAATATTTAATGAGACTGGTTGAATGTTGTTTGTGTAAGAACCTGAGAAATGCTGATTGCTTTGGATCAAGAACTGAGTTTGAGTCATTCTCAGAAACTGATGCTGTAAATCTCTTTTCCGTATTTCCACAGGTTTGTCCCAATTATAGGCCAATATCATGATTTTTCATCATCATTATTTATTTATTTATATTTGCTATAAAAATTAATACAGATCTTCTAGGAAATTATTGGTTACTTTAAAAGGCACCAAGCTTCCCTGTATCCACCTAAACTAAAAGGTGAGTTTCTTGGCTTCTTTTTTCTGCTTTCAAATGAAACAGGGACTGATTCAGATCTTATGAGATGCACCACCCGTTTTAAGCCCTTAGTATTCTCAGCGGGAACAATGAGATCTGGAAGCAATTCATGGAGCATAATTTGCCCCAGACCCTGGAGAAAAGAAACGGTAGCACTATACCTCCTGTATTCCATAACTACTGGTGAGCTGTCCAGGCACAATACATGAGTTTGTACATCTCTTTCTCCAAAATAAAAAGAATCAGACACAAAATCCACCTTTCAGGAGTATCATGTGCATTTATGAGGTTCCTTGGAGAATTTAAGAATTGGAAATCAATGAATGAACGAAACATATCCATATGAGTATGTTTTTACATAGGTTACAGATATACTATTGATATCTTACAGCTAATAAGCAATCAGAATGCAATTTGACAATCGGCCAAAGTTAAATCATTGGAAATATTCCTCATGCCACAGTGGGATGCAACCCAGCAGGATGTAAACTGCTTACTCACGGAAGAGAGCAATGCATTCACCATCAAATAAACTCATCTTGCCGATGCACCTTGGCCAGATTCTGATTTCTTGCGATTTGGGGACCAAACCAGATGCAAATTAATGCTGCAAAAAATAAATAAATAAGGCATTAGGTAGAGGAGAAGCACTTTCTTGCTGAAATCAATAGGGCCTTGCTCCTTATTATATGCTGCTTGTGTTAGCTGCAACATACACTCATTGTCTCTGCCTCCTCAACACCCACTCACTCCCTAGCCCTTTGCATTTTGGCTTATGACCTATCCAGTCTATGGAAGCTGCTCTCTCCAAGGTCACCAACGATGTCTTATTTGGTAAATACAGTGACTTTTTCTCAATACTCATCCTCTCTTGTCTTTCTGCAACATTTGACACCCCTGACCAGCCCCCTTCTTCTTAAATACTTTCTTGGTGTTTGTTTGTTTTTTTAATTTCTCTAACATTTTTCTCTGGTTCTCTTATCTGTCTAAGTTCTCTATCTTGATCTCCTTTCCTAGTTTATTCTCCATTTCCTACCTACTAAGTGTGGGTGTACCCCCAAGGTTCTGTTCTTGTCCTTCAGCTCATCTAACTCTAAAATTCTATCACTTGGTCATCTCATCCACTCCCAAGGCTTCCATTGTTGCCTCCATGCTGATGACTCCCAAATCTATATAACTCCCCTGAGCTCTGGTCCCACCACATCTCTAACTACCTGGGGGACATCTCCTTCAGCATGCCTTGAAAATACCCCAGATACAATATGGTCAAAATTGAATACATAGTCTTCTCCCCAAGTCTATGCAATTCTGTTTCTGTTGATGACACTGCCATCTTAAAACTTGCAAAGGCTCCAAACCTCAGTCATATTTGACTTCAGTAAAATGTCAGCTCCTTCAGACACCTCCCCTCATTGAATCATTTACTACGTCTTTTGAATTTTACCTCCACAATTTCTTACACAAATGGTCCTTTACCACCACTGTCATTCAGGTCTTCATGGCATCTCACCCAGACTATTGTAAATTTCCTAAATGGTCTCCCTGATTCTAGTCTCTCCCCTCACCAAACTATTCTTCATATAACAGCCAAAATAATTCTTTCTAATTCTCGGGCATGCCCACATCATCCCTTGTTAATACGGAGTCCTAATGGCTCCCTACTGTATGAATTAGTAAATGAATGAAAAAGCATTTAGTAAGCACTTACTATGGGCCAAGTGCACTGTGTTAAGTGCTGGGGATACAATCACAAAAGCAAAGACATCCCTTCTCTCAAGAGTTCTAAATGTTAGTAGAGAAGACAACACATATAGGTGAATGATGATTGGGGAGAAGCACTTTGTTCCTGAAAGTTATAAAGTTGGTGAATAGGGCTAGGGATGGGAAAGATGATCATCAGTGAATGGAGATTTTCTTCTATTGATTCTAGAATAAAAAAAAAAAAAAACTAACTCCTTAGCTGCATATTTAAGATCCTTCACAATCTTGTTCTATCTGACCTACCTTTTCATATTTATTTCACTCTATTAACCTTACTGTGTTATGTTTTAGTCAAACTAGACTAATATACTAAACAATCTTTAATATGATCCTGTGCTCTCCTAGCTGCATTTTCTTCTTTACATTTGCCTATTATAGTTCTCATCTTCCTTAGAGGTCCAGTTTAGGTGCCACTTCCTCCACGAAGCATTCCTTGATTTCCTGATTCCAAATTTTTACTTTTCCCACAACATCTAGGTGCAGATCAACTACCCTCTCTTCAAGACTCATGGGAATTCTCTGAAAGAAAGGGCTCTTAAACAGTTCATAGGCCAGCCTAGCTGAGCAAGGGAGTGATTTATCCATTGACAACATCATACTCACTGTGAACTTGGTGGGGATTCCTAGAAGGCAGAAAAAGACTACCAGGACTAAATTTTGTAGCAACCACCCTAAATTTGAGTTCACTCTCCACAGGGATACAACGGTATATAGTGAAGTGAGGACATACTAGATTTGGGGAGATATTGTTAAACTTCAGTCCTTGCTATATCTTCTCAGAATGTTAATTATTTCCTTTTGTTGTTGTTGAATCATTTCATGAGTGTCTGACAGATACTAGAGTGGTTTGACATTTCCTTCTCCAGCTCTTTTTTTTTTTTTTCCGTGAGGCAATTGGGGTTAAGTGACTTGCCCAGGGTCACACAGCTAGTAAGTGTTAAGTGTCTGAGGCCGGATTTGAACTCAGGTACTCCTGACTCCAGGGCCGGTGCTCTATCCACTCTCCAGCTCTTTTTACAGATGAAGAACTGAGGCAAACAGGGTTAAGTTGACTCACCCATGGTTACATAGTCAGTAAGTGTCTGAGGCCATATTTGAACTCAAGAAGATGAGTTTTCCTTGGGGGCAACTAGGTGGCGAAGTGGATAAAGCACTAGCCCTGGATTCAGCAGTACCTGAGTTCAAATCCAGCCTCAGACACTTGACATCTACTAGCTGTGTAACCCTGGGCAAGTCACTTAACCCCCATTGCCCCGTAAAAAAAAGAAAAAAGAAAATGAGTCTTCCTGACTCCAGGCCCAGGGCTCTATCCACTGCCACATGGCTAACCTGATTATTTCCTATTTATCCTTTATATAAGCAGAGCCATGATGGCAGAGGAAAGGCAGTAAACATTGGGAACTCCTGACACAGTCACTCCATAAAACTCCAAATAATAATATCCTTTACATAGCTTGCTTTTTTGTACTTGTTTGCATTTTGTCCCTCATTAGATTATAAACTCCCTGAGGGCAGGCCTTTTAAAAAAATATATTGGGGGAGGGGCAGCCAGGTGGTACAGTGGATAGAGCACCGGCCCTGGAGTCAGGAGTACCTGTGTTCAAGTCTGGCCTCAGACACTTAACACTTACTAGCTATGTGACCCTGGGCAAATCACTTAACCCCAATTGCCTCACTAAAAATAAATAAATAAATAATTTTTAAAAAATATATATATATATTGGGGGGCAGCTAGGTGGTACAGTGGATAAAGCGCTGGCCCTGGATTCAGGAGAACCTGAGTTCAAATCTGACCTCAGACACTTGACACTTACTAGCTGTGTGACCCTGGGCAAGGCACTTCACCCTCATTGTCCCACAAAAAAATATAAAAAATAAATATATATATATATATATATATATACATATATATACATATATATATCTTCATCACTTTACATAGTGCCTAGCACAGAGTAGGTGTTTAATAAATGTTTATCGATTGATTGTAAACACTAAAAACTAATTGACGTTACTTGACTAACTGATAATGAGAATATATCAGCTGGTTAAGTTGTTGTTGTTTGTCTTTTGTTCTCAGAGGACTGTGATATCTTGGAGGTGATGTCATGACTTACAATGAATTGGATTTAAGTGAGGAGGGGATGTACAGAGTTATATATTGGGGAACACACCAAATAGGGGCTCATGAGTGATTGTATTAGAAGCTACAACCACTCGGGGTTACCTTTACTACACTAAGGGGAAACATAGTAGCTGCTTTTGGGGGACTCAACATGTGAGCACAAGTTCAAGTTAGGAGAATGAGGCCATCATTAAACTTTGCAGAGGTCAAAGGGAGGTCCTGAAGACAAGTATTTCAGGGAGGGTTACATGCCTGGGACTTAGCAAATTATCTGAAAGAGAAAGCTTCAACATAATACAAAAGAACCTTTGAACAAAATCTATCTCAACTTTTTTGCACAGAGGGATCTAAGATTCTTTCTTAGAGAATTCCATTGTACAACTATACTGACAATCTGCTGAATGCCCTACAGATCCTCTGCTTCACAGTAAAGCCACCAGATTTTCACTTACTGAATGGAGCTGCCCATCTGGTAACTGTGAACTGTCTACAGTTGTATGAACAAATAAATGAATGATTGTGTCTCTGTGTGGGGAGGAGGGGGTATGCATGCTTCTATGCTGGAATTGCTAAAAAGTTAAAGTCCAGCTCTGTGCCCAAGTTTAGGCAGGAAGTTGGATGTCCTGATACACTAGGGATTCACTCTTTTGTCCTTTGAGGACTTCAGTTTTCCTATCTGCATTGCGGAAATAATGCAACGATCTCCCTCTAATTTTAGATATACACATAGGGTCTTTGAGAGGTCCTAGTACACTTTTTTTTTTTTGCAGGGCAATGAGGGTTAAGTGACTTGTCCAAGGTCATACAGCTAGTAAATGTCAAGTGTCTGAGATAAAATTTGAACTCAGGACCTCCTGAATCCAGGGCCGGTGTTCTATACACTGCACCATCTAGCTACTCCTATAAATTTTGTGAATTCATTTTTTTTGTTTTGGTTTGGTTTTTGGTGAGGCAATTGGGGTTAAGTGACTTGCCCAAGGTCACACAGCTAGTAAGTGTCAAGTATCTGCGGCTGGATTTGAACTCAGGTCCTCCTGACTCCAGGGCCGGTGTTCTATTCACTGCACCACCTAACTGCACCCCTAGTACACTTTTAACTTTGTTAACTGGTTTCCAAGTATGGTTTAAAATATCCATACATGGGCAGCTAGGTGGTGCAGTGGATAGAGCACTGGCCCAGGATTCAGGAGGACCTGAGTTCAAATCTGACGTCAAACACTTGATACTAGCTCTGTGACCCTGGGTAAGTCACTTAACCCTCATTGCCCCACCCAAAAAGAAAAAAATCGACAATAATAAAATATCCATATATGACATTTAAAAACACCTTTTTTTTTTAAGGTTTAGGGCAACTATATTACATAGTTACATACAATGTGTTCATTTTTTTTAAGCTTCTATTACAAATGAAAGTTTCTTTATGGTAGGCAGAAGGGTAAACTGTGTCCTAGAGCAAACAGAACTGAAGACCATATCAGCTGTGCAAAGATAATTCAATATGTTTTTATATTTACTAGTTAGATTTTTTCAATCATACCTATACCCTATGTTATTAAAGATTAAATGTGTGAAGTTTTTAAACCATACAAGGTTTCTATGAAGAGCTTTAGATACATACATATTTATGTACATGCATACTACATACATATATGCATGTATAGGTAGCACAATGGATAGAACACTAGGCCTGGAGACATGAAGGCCTGAGTTCAAATGTGACCTCAGATACTTACTAGCTGTGTGACTTTGGACAAGTCACTTGAAACAGCTCTTTACTTCTGTTTTCTTATCTATAAAACGGGAAAAATAATAGTACCCACCTCCCAGGATTGTTGTGAAAATCAGGAGATAATAATTGTAAAGAACTTAGCACAGGGGGTAACTAACTAGGTGGTGCAGTGGATAAAGCACTGGCCCTGGATTCAGAAGGACCTGAGTTCAAATTCGGCCTCAGACACTTGACACTAGCTATGTGACCCTGGGCAAATCACATAACCTTCATTGCCCTGTAAAAAAGAAAAAGAACTTAGCAGTGTCTGGCACTATATGAATGTTAGTTTTCATCATTATGCATAGATAGGTAGACATAACTATTCTGGCTCTATGATTTCATCAGGGGAGGGAACTCTTAGGGTTCAAAATCCCTCCATCCATGCAGATATGAAACTTGCCTGTAATTTTTACAGTTCAAAAGCTGCCCAGATCAGTGAGATATTAAGTGATTTACCCATGGCCATGAAGCTAGTATGATTTAAATCTCAGTCTTCTTGACATTAAAGCAAACAAGCTATCTGTTAGGCTGCCATCCTTCTATGATATACCTACCACATAACATATAGGTTAACAATGTCTAAAGACTGAGCACAGACTCATATATCTATAATGCAGAAGAACAATTAGCAAATTAATGAATCAAAGTTCTGCCTATAATCATTTTTAGCTCAAGATTCTACGCTTTAATTATAGAATGAGTAGGTAAAAGAAAAACTAAGCCTGGGACTCTGTCGTGAAAGGTAAGAGAGTGGGATTTAAATATACTTCTAAAACATTGAAACAAATTTTCCCTTATTTCTGGGTGCTCCTATATTTTTAACATTTTTTAATTTTAAATTTAATTTAAAAAAAAATTTTTTCCAATTACACATAAAGATAATTTTTGAGTTCCAAATTTTTCTCTCACCCTCCCCTCCCAAAGCCAACAAGCAATCTGATAAAGGTTATACATTACAGCCATGTTAAACATATTTCGATATTAGTTATGTTGTAAGAGAAGAATCCGAACAAAAGGGAAAAAAAGAATGAATAAACAACAACAACAACAAAGCAAGAAAATAGAATGCTTCAATCTGCATTCAGACTCCATTGCTCTTTTTCTGAATGTAGAGAGCATTTTCCACCATGAGTCTTTTGGCATTATCTTGGATCATTGTATTGCTGAGAAGAACTAAGTCTATCACAGTTGCTCATCACACAATGTTGTTGATACTGTATATAATATTATCTTGGTTCTGCTCATTTCACTCAGCATCAATTCATGTAAGCCTTTCCAGGTTTTTCTGAAACCCATCAGTTTATCATTTCTTACAGCATAATAGTATTCCATTACATTCATATACCACAACTTGTTTAGTCATTCCCCAATTGATGGGCATCCCTGGGCACTCATATCTATGACAACAGAACATCTCATGAATATCATCTCATAGTTTGCTTTGAAACCAAAAGTATAAATGCTATATGTAATATGACATATATTTGCATATTATTTATTAGACATGTATATGTCATAAAATATATAATAGAAACAATATAATAAATAAATGAGGGTTTGATTAGTAATGTTTGGTCTTGAGTTTGAAATATCATCACTGCATCTCAAAACAATCTACAGAAAAAGCAAACTGGAGCCTTTGAGGCCCAGCCTGTATACCTAATCTAGCTGTCTGCATGGCCACATTTCATAGGAAATGGTACTTTAGTTAATAATGCAATTTGGACTAATTTAAAAGGCTTTTTGGAGAAGTTTTTGAATCAGTTGAGCTCATCACACATGGGTTTAATATATAATAATTTGTTCCCAAATGCTAAGATTATTGTTGGCAATAGTGATAGGAAGTGGAAATAAGTTTTCTATATGTAAAGCAGATTTATTCCTTGCTTCATATGGAATTGTTCCGGGTCTCAGCTTATGAATCACTCTGTGCTCCCCGCAATAGGGTGCTGTCCATGCAGTCAGTAATGATAAATGGTTCGTAATTGTGAATCTGATATTGGTTTTCAATATTGAATTTATCATTCTGTCTCTTAACAGATATTAAATACTTTTAAGAATTTGTACATTTGCCTGATCTATCTGTGATTTTTCAATGTGTAAAATTTATTAGTTTTCTAGTTTTTGAGATTTTCAATGGCCGACAACATCATTAATAATGCTGAGTAATGGATCTGACCTCTTTTAAACCTCGTTCCTTTCCACTAATCCACGATGTCTAAATTAAATCAAAATATATTAGACGTAGGGACCTGAAAAGCCAATGACTGTTGTGAAGTACCTGGCTAAGGCGTGTTTGAATGCAGCTCCCACAGGCCTGAAATTGACATCATATATGTTTCTTCCATCAATACCCACCATCCCCTCCCCCCACATACATACACATACACCCAAGAAGGAGGGCATTGATTCAAAGGCAGTACCTGGCTTGATGCCTGTTCTATCTGAGAGAGCTTAAGCAGCCTTCCCTTCCTCCCTCCATTGCCTCAGTTTCTTCATTGTTAGGTGATTGATGATAATAATAATGCTCCCTGTCTGGCTCCCTCTGAGAGCTAGGGATGTGAATTAATGAGGGAATTCTGGCTAAACACTTAGGGATTTCCAGCCTCCAGAAAGGTTCTTTGTAAACACAAAGTATCATTACTTTCATTTACCTTTTCTCTGAGTAAGAGATCCATTCCTTCCTTCCTTTCACTTACCTTTGTTCTGAATGATTGGCTCAATACCAGAACAGGAAGGTTAAAAATCCTAGACACTCCTTTAAGTCAGCTTTACAAATTAACCTGAAAGAACTTAGGCTGGACACAGGAGAAATAAGGCTTTGCAGAAATAAGGAATTAGAAGTTAAATGGAGAGAGGTGGGGATGAGGAATGATGTTGTATCCCTGCAGTTCTGAGAGTCAGAGAGCAAGCCTAAGGATTTTGTGGCTGAAAGATTTCTTTTGATCTTCCTTACAAGTTTTGGTATCCTATGACCCAGATGAGTTAAGTAGCTACTTCGAGTAGAAAGGGCCTGCAGAAGTGGGTTTGCAAGGTCTGGGAATGGATCTGCGGTCAGCCACGGTAGATCTCTACAAATGGCATGCATTTACCTCAGCCCTGGAAAGGGATTGATCTCCTTGTCTCTGTGCATATACAGAGGGTGTGCCCACCTGGGAAAGAAGCAATGGAAATAATGAGAGGCCAGCAGGAGTGGGCAAGGAGAGGGTCATGAAAGAGAATCAAGGGGGGAAGTAGGACCAATTAGAGAAAGATAACCTCCAAATAGGCACAAAACCAACCTTATCTCTATGTGAAATTGGCAGCCATGCGTGTGGTACAGGCTGAGAAGAACCTCCTGACCCCACACGCCTCCTGAATGTGTGCTGATGCCAGTAATCTATCTAACAATGGACTAATCACTTTATTTCATCAGAGAAAAAACTTCAATCAATCAAGTATTTATTAAATGCTTGGTACATTCCGGATACTGTGCCAGGCATGAACATGCGAATACAATGGATGAAACAATTCCTACTCACAAGGGTCTTGCATTCTAATGAAGAAGAAAATAAGTGCATGTATAAGTATATATAAAATAAATTAAAAGAGAATAAATTCAAACAAATACAAAGTGTAAATAGCTCTGGTAGAATCAAGTAACTGTGACTTACAGATTTGACCAGGTATAAATGGCTAATATTATTAACTCTTTTCAAAGAGCTGTAACTACTACAGCTTAAAAAAAAAAAGAAAGAAAGAAAGAAGGAAAAGAAAGAACCTGAGACATCATTCACTCCTCACTTTACACATGGGGAAACTGAGGGCAAAACTAGCTTTCAAGTGGAGGAAAAGAAAGAGAACTAGAGGTATGGAGAGAGACACTCTGGTGATAATAGAAGGAACACTAGACCAGGGAACAGGAGTACTGGATTCTAATCCTAGCTTTGACATCAACTCTCTGTGACCTTTACCAAATCATTTCAACACTCTGAACCTTGGTTTTTCACTTCTGTGGCCTAAGGACAAGGTACTGGACCTGTGATTTAATTAGTAGAGACAGGGAACTCCCAGGTATTCCTTCTACCACTGTGGTGGACATTTTCTCTGTCTTTATAGTCTTACAAAGCCTAAAGCATGAACAGCTAATTTACCCAGGGCCACACAGCCAGTAGGTGTCAGGGGTGGGACTTGAACCAGGGTCTTCTTGGCTTCAAGGTTGGCTCTCATCCACTGGACCACATGCCTTCTTGTCTGTAAAATGAGGGAACTGGACCACATGATTTTTGTGGTCTTTTCCACCTCCAATGTTCTGTGGTCCTTTGAGTCCCTGAAGTTGTACAAACCATGAAGAGAAGGAAATCATAAAGATTGGGAATACTGAGATATCAAGAACAAAACTCACCAATGGAACTATTTGTTCACCCTGGGAGGGTTGCCTCTTCTGCTATAAGGAAGAATGTGTAGAGACCCAGGAAAGCAAATTGGGATTGTTAGGAAGAAGACCTGTCCCACCTCAACTCTCCCCTTACCTCTCTTCTCTCCAGGAGGCAAGGGGTCACAGTCATAGAAAAAGAACTCAGCTTCTTACAGGGCTTTAAGATTTGCAAAGCACTTTATAAGAAGAACAGAAGGTAGTTCAGAAAGAATCACAAACAAACGGAACAGCTTTGAGTTACATTTTGAATTCATTATACAGGATGTCCCAAAAGTCTTGATGCAGTTTAAAACTATTAAGGCCTGGGGGCAGCTAGATGGCACAGTGGATAAAGCACAGGCCCTGGATTCAGGAGAACCCGATTTCAAATCCGACCTCAGACATTTGACATTTACTAGCTGTGTGACCCTGGGCAAGTCAATTAACCCTTGTTTCCCCACCTCTCAACAGTTCTGTGAGATAGGTATTTCAGATATTATTATCCCCATTTTAGAAAGGCTCAGAAATAAAGGGAATGAGTCCATAGTCACACAGCTGGTAAGCAGTAGAGGCAGATTCTAAGCCCAAATTTCTAAGTTAAGGTGTCCCTACCAATTAGGGAATGGCTGAAAAAATGATGGTACATGAATGTAACAGAAAACTAGCTTAGCACAGTTCCTGACACATGCTACATCCTAAATAAATGCTTATTTCCATCCTTCCTTCCTACTATTGTTGTGTAAGAAAATGATGAAAGGAAGGATTTCAGAGAAACCTGGATAGACTTGTATGAACTGATACAAAATGCAGTGAGCAGAACCAAAAGAACAAATTATACAAGAATGACCGTATTATAAAAACAAACAACTTTGAAGAACTTAATAACTCTGATCAACTCAATAACCATGATTTGAGTAAGAGAACTGGTGATGAAGCAGGCTACCCACCTGCAGACAGAGGGGTGATGGATTTGGGGTGCAGAATGAGACATATTTTGGACAAGGTTAATAAGGGAATTTGTTTGGCTTGACTATGGACATTTGCTACAAGGATATTGTTTTTCTTTTTTCTTTCAATGAGATGGAAGAGAAGGAGGTAGAAAAGAGATAATGAATTTTATTCATTGGAAAAAAAAATCGGATTAAAAAAAATCGACAGGTTTTCTCCTGACTCCAATGTCAGCTCTCTTCCCACTACACCAAGATGCCTCTGGGTGATGTTTAAATCTGACCAACAATTCACCTTTCCTCTGGCACTTTAGGGTTTACAAAGCACTTTCCTCACAACCCAGTGACACAACAGTGTAGGGAGGCAACTGTTAACCCCACTTAACAGGGTGACATGAAGCTAAAAGACTTGGATTTGAACCACATTAGGAAGACCCCCAAATCCGGGCTTCTTCTGACCTATTTCTTTGACTGAGTCAAATGAAAACTAAGCCAGTTGGCACCCTGTAGGTACTTAATCAATGTTTAATTGAGTCAAAGTTTGATTTGCCCATTTTATAGATTATCAGTGTTAATTGTTTAAATCTAGCATCCTTCTGGCTCCCTTGCCCCATTGTCATTGTCACAGAATCTTAGAGTTGGAAGGTAACATGTCTTGATCTGGACAAATCTCCTTTGAGATGAGAGTTAGGTGGGGAGAGGAAAGGAATGTCTCAATATAATCAGGCAGCTGCAGGCTGATTCTAGAACACAGCTTCATTATCACTTAATTGCCTCAATTTTGACATATGATATGTCTGTTCTCTGGAGCAGTACCAGCCACAACTCCAGACCCAGACTGATGTGAACATCCCACACTCAGTACAATGAAGACAAAAAGAGAATAAATTCCAGTTGTCCCGACACCAGCAGCAGGTATTACTTCTGAACTGCTCTCCCCAGATTTACAATGACAGAACTTTAGAGTGGGAGGAAAACTCAGCAGCCATCTATCCCAAACCAAGATTGCGAAAAAATTTCCCACTATAGAGGAAAAGAGCCCTGAGTTCATGTCTTGGCTCTGACACTTACTGTGTGATATCTTGTATCATCATTACAAGAGACTCTAACCTCCTTGAGGGCAGGAACCATTTACATTTTTGTCTTCAGTCTCAGACCACTCTGTCATCAGTTTAGGTGATTAAGAGTTGACTCTTCACCTCTCAGAGTCTTATTTCATATTCCTGAGCCAGGCAGATTTCCCATTGACTTTCAATCCAATACAAATCAATTACTTTGGGCACTTTGTACATGTAAGGATTATGGACCAAAAGCCAACATGTCAAAAGAAATAGATATCTATCAATAGGATCATTGAAAGGCCAAAAAAAAAAAAAGCTTAAAAATAAAACTTGCATTAGGAGGGAACTTGCTGATTCATGAAATGTCAGAAAGGTAGTGATATCTGGCAGAAAAAGCCCTGGACTCAGGGGCAGCTGGATGGTGCCTTGAATAAAGAACTGGCCCTGGAGGGGCAGCTAAATGGCACAGTGGATAGAGCACTGGCCCTGGATTCAGGAATACCTGAGTTCGAATCCGGCCTCAGACATTTAACACTAGCTGTGTGACCCTGGGCAAGTCACTTAACCCCAATTGCCTCACCAAAAAAAAAAAAAAAAAAAAAAAAGAACTGGCCCTGGATTCAGGAGGACCTGAGTTTAAGTCTGGCCTCAGACACTTGACACTTACTAGCTGTGTGACCCTGGGCAAGTCACTTAACCCCCATTGCCCTGCAAAATAAAAATAAAGAGCCCTGGACTAACATAAAATGATACAGGGGTTCTAGACTTGAAATACCTTGCATAAGAGAAGCAGCATAGCACAATAGAAAGGTGAAGGGGGGGCTAAACTGGAAGTCTAGACACCTGGGTTGTAAGCCCAAATAGAGATATGACTTGGTCAAGTCATTTCACTTCTCTTGACCTCAGTTTTCTCATCTGTAAAATGGGAGAGATAAAACTAGGTGATTTTTAAGATACTTTTAAAGTAGCTATGGGATAGACTGCCAGGCCTGAAGTCAGGAACACTTACTTTCCTAAGTTCAAATTCAGCCTCAGACACTTAACTCTCTGTGTGACTCTGGGCAAATTACTTAACCCTGTTTGCCTCTGTTTCCTCATCTGTAAAATGAGCTGGAGAAGGAAATGGCAAACCACTCCAGTTATCTTTGCCAAGAAAACCCCAAATCAGGTCACAAAGAATGGGACATGATTGAAACAACTGAATAGTCTAATAGTCTATGATTTTAGGTTATTTAGCCACTCTGCGATTCATTTTCCCAACATGTAAAGGGAGGATGGTGTTACCTTACTTACACTTATAGTATAGAATTAGAAAATGGATTTTTAAGTGTTTTGAAAGTGAAAGTGTTACACAAATGTAAGATATTCATTCACTCAATATCTATTGACCATCCATGAGCTTAGCCCAGTGACAGGCACTATGGGAGTACAAAGAAATATAAAACATGGTCCCTGCCTCAAAGAATATTAGTAGTAATAAATACCGATGCTAATCAATAAGGCATTTCTTAAATGCCTACTGCATACTTAATTACCATGCTGTCTACTATGGGAGAATATAAAAGAATAATACATAGTCCCTCCCTGGGAAATTTACAGTCTAATTAGGAAGATGACTTAAAAGAAAGAGCAAGATTATAAGACAGTTTATAATAGACTGCTGAATTGTGTGGTACAGACAGCAAATGCAAAATGAGTTCAGAGAACGGACAGATCAATGTATGATGCTATGACTATTATCTGGAATTGTCTGAAAAGTCTGCAAGAAGGAAGTAGAACTGAAAACTGGGCCTAGAAGAATAGCTAGGATTTAGATAGATATAAAGTGGAAAGGTCATTCTAAGCAAGGGAAATATGTATCCCTGACACCTAGCACATAGTCTTGCATACAGTAGGTGCTTAATAATGTTTATCAAATAAGCAGAAGCCTTATAAATATTCCAATGATTTATGGTTACCTTTCTAGCTACCCACTCTTTCATTTTGAAAGGTGGAAACAAAATTTGGTACTGTCAGGATAGGAGCGAGAAGGAAGTGGATAGTGGAGATAGTGGATCCCATTCATTCATCTTCTCTTTCCCTTTAGACATGCACAGTTGGGGTAAAAGTAAGTTGGATACCTGAAGCGCAAGAAGGAGATTTGATTAATGTGCCTCTCAGAGAACGACTACTATTATTAAGTGAGTTACCGAACAGAGATAGTAACAGCAATAATAAAGATCACAATAATATCTTACGTTTTTATAGCACTTTATCATTCAGGAAGTCTTTTCACATTGACCCTGGGAGACATCAAGGGCAGATAAGGCTTAGACCTTGGATAAGTCACTTTGCCTAGTAACTCAGAGGCAGGATTAAAACCTAAATTTTCTGACTCCTAGCCCAGTGTTCTTCCACCCACCTTCAGGGACCCCCACAGTTGCCCACTTCCTAATCAATCAACAAACACTTATGAAGTACTTTTTATGTGCCTGACACTGTAGGCACTAGGATACAAAGAATGAAACAATCCTTCCTCTCAAGGAGTTTGCATCCTATATGGGACACTATAGGTATACATATAATTGTGGGTTGTTGAGAGCATTCTCAGAGCTTCCCCTCCTGATTCTGGCTGACCAAGCTCAGTGCTTGGGCACTTTGAAGACAGCCAAGCATCCCCTAATTGGCCACAGCAAGAAGAGCCTGTGAGGGGCAGCTAGGTGGCACAGTGGATATAGCACCGGCCTTGGAGTCAGGAGTACCTGAGTTCAAATCCGGCCTCAGACACTTAACACTTACTAGCTGTGTGACCCTGGGCAAGTCACTTAACCCCAATTGCCTCACTTTAAAAAAAAGAAGAAGAAGAGCCTGTGAATGACCCAGTGAATCTTAAAAAGGACATGACTTACCTCTTGCTCTTCTATTTTACTGAGCAAGTGAGTACCCTTCAAACCTCTCAATGGATATGTCAGGGCAAGGGCTGGCTGGACTTTCCACTCACCCCCTCACCCATCTATATGACAGCTCCCTCTATGTGGCAGCTATGGCAAGGGGTCTCAAGTAGGTGAGCATGAGTTGGGTTGAGCTTCTGGTGACCTCTTCTTGTTTTGTGTTTCTTTTCTAGTATAAGGTAAAGAATAAAGACTTTAAGATGGAGGTGTACAAGCTTGGAGGTCCCCTTGTAAGTTTGAGAGTTCTGGAAACCCGGTATCCATTAAGTAGAGCGGAACTGGAAGCACAGGAAATTTCTTCATTGAAGAAGACAACCATGGACCAAAAGAGGAACCCAAATGCCCATCAGTCGGGGAATGGCTGAACAATGTAATAGAATACTATTGTGCTATAAGTAATGATGAACAGGCAGATTTCAGAAAAACGTAGAAAGACTTAAGTGGACTGATGTTGAGTGAAGTGAGCAGAACCAGGAGAATATTGTCCACAGTAACAGCAACATTGTGTGATGATCAGCTGTGATAGACCTAGCTCTTCTCAGCAATACAATGATCCAAGACAATTCCAAAGGACTCATGATGGAAAATGCTCTCCACATCCCGAAAAAGACCTGTGGGATCTGAATGCAGATTGAACCATACTATCTTTAATCTTTTTTGTTTTTTTTTCTTTTTTGAGGTTTTTCCCTTTTGTTCCAATTCTTTTTTTTTCACAACATGACTAATGTGTAAATATGTTTAATGTGTTGTACATCTATAAACTCTATCAGATTGCTGTCTTGGGGAGGGAGGAGAGAAGGGAAGGAGAAAAATTTGGAACTCAAAATCTTATAAAAATATATGTTGAGAACTATCTTCACATGTAACTAAAAAAAATACTATTAAGATTTTTTTAAAAAGAGGAGCCCTGGCTGGCTGGTAGATATGGACTTTGAAGGGGCAATAGAGATCCAAGGTGAAATGTAACAATGCCTATTCAGCAATCCCACAAATTACTTTATGTTCTAATGTGGTTTTACATCTCAACTTACCAGGAGAGTTCTAAGTTAAGCTCCTAAATCCCGTTTGAAGCCATTCTGTCAATATATACTTGTGGTGTTTGTGTTCAGCATTTTCTTTTGCATCTTTTACCTGATTCATATTGTACATTGAGCTCTTTTGCAATTCCCCCTTTAAAGAGATCCTAGACATGAGGGGTGGGAGTATAAGAAGCCAAAGAAAAAGGAACCCAGCATCTTTCACTATAGGTCAGATTCCCCTAGGACTGAGCTGTCTGACTATATGAAAAGGTCCAGAGCAGATGGGTCCTTTAAGAGAGAAAGAGGGGGGCAGCTAAGTGGCACAGTGGATAAAGCACCAGCCCTGGATTCAGGAGGACCTGAGTTCAAATCCAGCCTCAGACACTTGACTAGCTGTGTGACCCTGGGCAAGTCACTTAACCCTTATTGCCCTGCAGAGAGAGAGAGAGAGAGAGAGAGAGAGAGGGCACACCATACCCCAACCACTTAGGCCCAGTAACAGTTCTTATGGTTAGACATATATAAGTACATACAGAATAAAGGCAAAATAAATGCAAGGTAATTAAATACAAAGTATTTAGGGAGTAGAGCGCTAGCAAGTGTTTCAAGAATAACTGCAAATAGAAGGTGATGCTTGAACTGCATCTTGAAGGAAATGAAGGATTTTATAAGGCAGAGGTGAAACGGAAATGCTTTCTTTCCAGGTATAGGGAGTGAAAAGTAATGGAAATATGAAATAAAAGTGCTGTGTGTGAGGAATAGAGAGAAGACCAGTTTTGCTGGATCAGAGGGTTCAGCAAAGGTAGTAATATGCAATGAAACTGAAAAGATAGCTTGGGCCAGGTTGTAAATGGGCTTTAAATGATACCATGAGGAGTTTACATTTTATCCTAAAAGACAATAGGGAGCCATTGGAGTTTATTGAGGAAAAGAGTGATACTTAATATATTCCTTGGTGACATCATGAGATATTGCTAATTCATGAGGAAGAACTTCAAGCACTGATCCCCATGACAAAATTCTACATTCTATTTTTTCACAACTAACCTCTGAGGGATCATGCATAACCACAGTTATTTCATCCCTTATCTAGGGTGGGACATTGCTAGTTCTAGACAAGGACTATTTCTGAACTCTGTCATCTTTCAAAAGGTAAGAACAACAAACTAAAGCATCAAGTTATATGGTGTAATTAGTAGGAAAGTTAAAACTCAAAAATGAATAGCTTCATAGCAATTAAATCTGTCTTGTTTTAAGCCAAGACCACTATACCTAAAAATAAGGGGGAATAAGACCAAAGGATATCCCCCACTGTCCTTAATTATAGGAAAGATGAAAAGGAAGCAGCTTTGGTACAACTTACTCAAAACACAACACTGAAAGGACATTAAATCAAGATAACATTATTGTCTCTTTAAAGAAACTTGGTAGACAAAATGACCTGATTGGCAGAAACACTCATGAAATTCTGTTTTTAATGTTCCGTCAGAAATATGTAGTTCAAAGATGAACATGCAGGAAGACCTGCATCCATCTCCTCAGCTCTGTGATTCCATTTTCATGTTCCTTTGCTCTGAGGGAAAATGCAGTGGAGTCAAAGTCAGCCTCAGTGCAAGTTCTAGCTCAGGATACTTAATTGTCACATTTCTTCACTTGTCCTCAATCACATGAAATGGTTAAATTTCTCTAGCCCACTTGGCATGACCAAACTATAATTACTACATCACCATGGTTATTAGTATCATTATTGCTGCTGTTTTTAAACATGTATCTAATATCATCAGTGTGCACAGCACTGGCACAAAATATAAAGGAAGATACATCTCCTGCTTTGAAAGTAAATATCTACCCTTTTAGCAATATATTTCTATAACAGCAGGAGATCAGTGTCCTGTGACATGGTATTCTTTTCCACTGGTGCTGTCTCAATTCTCTTCCGCACTTTCTGGCCTCCTGAAAGTCTCTTGGCACATTAAATCTGCTCCTTGTTTTCAGTCACCACCTGTGCCACCCATCTCTAAATTGATCTTTGCAGCCAAAGGTCATTAGCACAGAGGAGTTACAGAATGCAGAAGACATGGGTGATGAGTCAGAGAACCTCAGAGCCCAATGGAATCACCAGAATCATCTAGTCCATTGACCTTCTGCTTAAATAGCCCTGACAGTAGTCATTGGTGTGCCAGATGGTCTCCACTGATGGGGAACTCACTACCTCCTAGAGTGGCCAGAGGTAGCAATGGTGTAATCAAATGGTTGAGATGGAAAAAATAGGATATTTTTCCAAAGCACATGGGCAACTCAGTTTCTTTAACTTCAAGGATATTGTCAATGTGGAAACTCTCTCCGCTGACATAAACCGCCCCACTCCCCCCCCCCCCTCTCTCTCTCTCTCTCTCTCTCTCTATATATATATATATATATATATATATATATATACTCACATGTATGTTTCTCTCACACATCTACACATTCGCAGAAACTTAGACAGTCTTTAATCATTACCCTACAGCCAACCTCTTGGTGAGCCTCATGTGACAGACATAGCATCTCATCAGATTCATTCCCAAAGCCTTTCCAGCTTGATAAGACCTCTCATGACTTCTGCTTTACTGCATAACTATTAAAAACCTGGGGCTACATCCACATGATGATGAACTCAGATCAGAGCCTGGTTGGATAGAAGTGACTCACATATCATCTTATTCTGAGTTGTACTGTCTCACCTATAGCATCATTTTGAAATTTCACACTTTACAAGCCATAAACTTTTCTTAAAGTCAAAACTAGAACCATCATAATTTTTATTTGTTTGTACAGTTCCTTAGAACCCAAAACAAGGCTCCTACAAAGTGTTCATGGCTATATATGAGTATTATCAGTACATGTGGATTTGTCAAGCAAAGTCCTACTTCCTGCTGTCATATCACATTTTACAGCTGCTAGGTGATATAAATGGAAGAATATATTTTACTACCTTGAGCTACTTTTTTAGAGTAAGGGGGAAAAACAAACCAACCACCACATACTTTGATGGCATTTTAACCAACAGAATTTCTGAATGCCAATGAATTAGTCACTTTTATGATTACTGCCTGGCCGACTTCCCTTGTCACAAACTGAGAGCCTGAGTAGCATACATGACTTGTATCCTCATGAGTCCAGGAGAAGATAAATGACTGACATTGCTACCAGTGAATGATGAGATTTGTCTTTATCGGTGAAAATCAGGTCATAACTAAGCTCAGCTGTTGCCTATTATATGTACATTATAGCTATGTTTCTGTTTATAATGTAATGTGAGACAGTATAACATGTTGAGCATGAGTCTTCCAGTGCATAAATTGTCCATTTTTAAAAGCTGCATTAAGTCTTTAAGGCCAACTAGGGTAACATTTAATATGCTGATGCCACTCATCAATAAGCTCCTTTACTTCTGATCTGTTTTTCTGATAGTAGTCTGGGGGAAAGATGCTTTGGAGAGTCCTCTGGTTATTTTAAACAAGAGCTTTTTTAATGGTATAATAAACTTTTGGGGGGGCTGAGGACACAGCCTCATGCATGCATCTGCACAGGAAATTCATCTGCAACTTAGATTTTTACAGACTGGCCTGGGGCATGAGAAGATAAGGGGTCTGCCTGTGATCACACAGTTTGTATGTGTTAGAAGCAGGACTTGAATTCCTGGTCTTGTTGATCCCAGGGTCAGCCTACTATACCATACTGCCTCTCCTATTCAGCCACAGCTGGATTTTCTTAGAATTTAAAGCTTGCCATCTCGTTTCAGTGGATTCTCTTTAGTTTTGGGGAATATGAAGGATGATGTCCAACTTCACTCTCCATTCTCTCCTGCAATGTTGAATGAACAGGCTGTATATGGTTCACACCTGGGAAAATCAGGGATATTTTATAAAACACAGGATACATAGACACAAAATTCTGGGAAGAGTGATACTTTTGGTACCCTGGGTTTTCAAGAATCACCTCCAAAAGCTGTGAACAGAGTTCTTTTTTTATGCCCCTCCTTGGTCTGGAGTTTTTAAAATGACTTATGTTGTAGCAGCATAATAAGTACACCCACCCTTAGCTGCTTCTGCAAAAACAAGTACTTGCAGGTGTTTGCACAACTCAATAAAGTAAAACACTAACATCATAATCCAAGTGGATTGGCAGACTTTTTAGGTACAGCATAATACAAAAGAAAAAAAAAGTAGAAAGCAATGAATGGGGGGGAGGGGTGAAAGAAAGCTACAAAAGAACATAAATGTACAGAGCTGGGAGGAAGGTTTGTTGTTGTTGTTGTTGTCATTGTCATCGTCGTTGTTGTTGAGTTATGTCTGACTTTTTGTGACCCCATTTGGGATTTTCTTGGCAATGACACTGGTGTGGTTTGCCATTTCTTTCTCTAGCTCATTTTACAGATGAGGAACTGAGGCAAAAGGTGACTTGCCCAGGCTCACACAAATTAGTAAGTGTCTGAGGCCAGATTTGAATTTGTGAAGATGAGTCTTCCCCAAATCAAGTCCAGTGCTCTAGTGACTAGGCTACTGCCTCAGGAGAAAGATAGGTAACCAATTTGTTGTTTGTTCTTGAAAAGGACCATGACATTGGAGTGATATCTGACTTGCATATGAATTGATTTAAGTGAGGGAGGGCCACACAGAGTTACTACCCTCACTCTCTCCTCCAGAGCCATCTGAGTCCAGAGGCAAGATATATATAGATATAGATATAGATATAGATATATAGATATATAGATATATATCAGGATGACTGGAGATGGCCCCAGATGTTTAAGGCAATTTGAATTAGGTAACTTGCCCAGGGTTACACAGCTAGTAAGGATCTGAGGTGAGATTTGAACTCAGGTCCTCCCAACTTCAGTGCCAGTGTTCTATCCACTGGGCCACCTAGAAACCAATTATTCATTGGTGACACATCCATCTGGCTTACCACGTGCCCATACTTAGCATTACCATGCAGAAGCAGTAAAGAGAGTTAGATTGAAGACCTAGATTCTGGTCTCAACTTTGTGACATATTTGCTGTATGGCGCAGAGTAGGTGAGTTAAGCTCTCAGTTTCTGGCCAAGATTTTAGAGTAGAAAAGCATTCAACTGAGCTCTCCCAACAACCTCAAAATAGTGCCTCAAATCAAGTTCTTGAGTGTCAGAGCCAACAAAAGTTCAGAGTGACACATTTTTTCAGTCTAAGACAACACAGGAATAGGAAAGTGTAATGATTGGAATGATGCCACCTACTGGAGGCTTACTATAGGAAAGCTCCACCATGAGGAAAATGCCTCAGAGGGCAAGGCCATGTGGCTTTTCCTTGGCATCAGGAAGTGATGTTTGCTCATGGGTGCTGTCTATCAAGGCTACCAGCCAATCAACTTGAGGAGCCTCCTATTTTCTGGAAGGGGACAGGAAGGAGGAAAGAGGGCCTGCATGGAGAGCTCGGTCTCTTTTTGGGTTCCTGACTTGATGGTGGTGGTGGCGGCAGAGGACTTCACAGGAAATTTGAGGAAAGATAGGAATGCCAGGCTGTTGGAATTCTGTTCTCAATCTTTCTCTTTCTATTTTTCAATAAACACTTAAAAACCTAAACTCGTTTTATCAGTGATTTTAGTCAGTTTCCCCCAAAACTGGGGGAACAGATTAGAATCTACATTTAGAATCTTAAATTACACAAAAGAGAGATCTTTGGCACAGGGATGGAGGCTGACTCTGCCCACATGGACAAAATGCCAGCAGTGGGACCAGGTGTTGGCACCAGAAACAGCAGCCAGAGATGGGAAGGGGACCCCTTGCTAGCATTGGACGGAGGACCAGATGCTGTTTGGCAACCCAATTGCCTATTCTCACTTCTGGGTCATAACTTAAGAGCAGAAAGGTAAGGACCAGAGCACAGACCAAGAGATCAGTGACCACACCCCTCCCCAGATCAAACAACCTTGGAAGCACTGAAAACTTCAAAAACCCCAGATCTAGCTCTGAAAACAGCAGTGTAGAAAAACCTAAAGTTTGAGATAAGCCCTCTTTTCATACAAATAAAGACAGATCTAAACAACTGAAGAAATATGAATTGATCATTGGTAGGCCCAGCCAATAGAATAAAAACAACAATTCTATCTAAGTTAATTTACTTATTCAGTGCCATACCAATCAAACTACCAAATAATTCTTTTATAAAGTGGAAAAAGAGTAACAAAATTCATCTGGAAGAACAAAAGGGCAAAAATATCAAGGGAATCAATTTTTTAAATGTTAAGGAAGGCAGTCCAGCTGTACCAGATTTCAAACTATATTACAAAATGGTAATCATCAAAACAATCTGGTACTGGCTAAAAAATAAAGTAGTGAATCAGTGGGATAGATTAGGCATATAATACACAGTAGTAAAGGACCATAGTAACCTAGTGTTTGACAAACCCAAAGATCCAAGATTTTAGGGTAAGAACTCAACACTGAAAAAAATTGCTAGGAAAAATGGAAAGGAATTTGGCAGAAATTAGGCATAGACTAACATCTCACAGCATACACCAAGAAAAGGTCAAAAAGTATAAATTATTTAGATATAAAGAGTGATATCATAAATAAATCAGGGAAATATGGAAAAATGTACCTGTCAGATCTCTAGATAAGGAAAGAGTTTATGAACAAATTGGAGATAGAGAAGATTATGGGAAGTAAAAGAGATAACTTTGATTAGATGGAATTAAAAAGCTTTTGCACAAACAAAAGCAATACAGCCAAAATTAGAAGGAAAACAGGAAACTAGGAAAACATTTTTACAGCAAGCTTCTCTAATAAAGACTTCATTTCTCAAATATATAGGAAACAAAGCCAATTTTGTAAAAATAAGAACCATTCCCCAGTTGGTAAATGGTCAAAGGATAAAAAGTTTTTAGAAGAAGAAATCAAAATTACCAATAATCATATGAAAAAGTTCTCTAGGGCAACTAGGTACCACAGTGGATAAAGCACCAACCTTGGATTCAGGAGCACCTGAGTTCAAATCCAGCCTCAGACACTTGACACTTACTAGCTGTGTGACCCTGGGAAAGTCATTTAACCTTCATTGCCCAGTCCCCCCCCCAAAAAAAAAAATCTCCAGGAGAACATTGTACAGAGTATCAACAACATTGTGTGTTGATCATCTGTGATAGACTTGATTCTTCTCAGCAATACAATGGTCCAAGATAGTTTCAAAGGACTCATGATGAAAAATGATCTCCAAATCCAGAAAAGAAAAAAAAAAGAATTGTGGAATCTAGATACAGATTGAACCATACTATTTCTATTGTTTTTGTTGTTGTTTTTCTTTTTTGAAGTTTTTCCTTTTTGCTCTGATTCTTCTTTCACAGAATGACTATTTTTTTTCCTTTTCAGGGCAATGAGGGTTAAGTGACTTGCCCAGGGTCAAACAGCTACCAAGTGTTGTGTCTGAAGCCGCATTTGAACTCAGGTCCTCCTGAATCCACTGCGCCACCTAGCTGCCCCTCACAGAATGACTATTGCAGAAATATGTTTAATGTGATTGTACATATATAACCTACATCAGATTACTTGCTATCTTGGGGAGGGGGGAGAGAAGGGAAGGAGAAAAATTTGGAACTAGAAATCTTATAAAAACAAATGTTGAAAACTCTCTACATGTAACTGTAAAATAATAAAATATTTTTATGGGAAAAAAGTTCTCTAAATCACTATTAATTAGAAAAATGAAAATTAACACAATTCTGAGATATCAGCTCACAACTATCAGATTGGTTAACATGACATAAAAGGAAAATGACAACTGCTGGAGGGGATGTGGAAAAATAAGAACACTAATGTACTATCGATGGAGTTGTGAATTGATCCAACCATTCTGGAGAGCAATTTGGAACCATGCCCAGCAATACCACTACTAGGTCTGTATCTCAAAGAGATCAAAGAAAAGGGGAAAGGACTTATTTATATAAAAAAATTTATAGCAGCTCTTTTTGTGGTGACAAAGAATTGGAAATTGAAGGGATGCCCATTAATTGAGGAATGGATGAACAGGTTGTAGTTTATAATCATGATGTACTACTATTGTGCTATAAAAAATAACAAGCAGGATGGTTTCAGAAAAACTTGGGAAGATTTACATGAAGTCATACAAAGTGAAGTGAGCAGAACCAGAAGAACACTGTACACAGTAACAGCAATTTTATCAGGATGATCAACTGTGAAAGACTTAGCTACTCTGATCATAACAATGATCCAAGACAATTCCAAAGGAACCAGGATGAAAAATGCTACTCACCTACAGAGAGACAAATGATGAGCCCTGAACACAGACTGAAGCATACTTTAAAAAAATTTTTCTTTATTTTTATTGTTTTCTTTTGCAACATGGCTAATATGGAAATACATTTTGTATGACTTCACATGAAAAATCGATATAAAATTGCTAGATTTCTCAAGGAGTAGGGTGGGGCAGAAGGGAGATAGAGAATTTGGAACTAAAAATGTTTTAATGATTGTTAAACATTTTTACATATAATTGGGACATATTTAATGAAATAAATAAAAATAATTTTTTAGAAATAACCTTTCAGCTTTCCTTCTTTAGCCAGAAAATAATCATAGCACTAATGCCTTAAGGGGAAGGGCTGTTAGTGTTTTTTCTTTGTATCCTTATTTCCTAGCCCAGTGCCTGGCACAGAGTAGGTGCTTAATAAACGCTTGTTGATTGATTGATAAAGTTTATATAGTGCTTTAGAATTTATGAAGTGCTTTTCTTATAACAGTCCTTGTGAAGTAGCTATAATACCTACCCAACCTATCTTGCAGAGGTATTGTGGAGATCAACTGAGATAATATATATGGAAAGTACTTTGGAACACTATAAAATGCTATACAAATATAAGGTTTTATGATGATGATTATTATTATCCAACTAATTATGGCTCCACAAAGTAGATCTTACCAAAAACCCAAGGTCAGCTCTTTAAGAAATCTGTTCTCTCCCACGTGATGTAGTGATTCCCTGTTTTGCTTAAGGGAACAATCATGGAGAATGCCATTGATATCCACTGTGAAGCTCAAGCCTCTAATTGCAATAAAAATCACATATATAGAGCACACGAATTGGTGAGTTATTTATAATAATGGAATGCAGATAACAAGTTTTTGTTTGTAGATTTTTTGACTCACTGGAAAAAAAAACGTGCTTTGTTGCTTGATTTTTAATGTACTGGAAATCTAGGGGTAAAAGCAGTGGGTCACATTATTGAAGCAAAGAAACAGCAGGAGCTGAGGGGGTAGGGAAAGAAAGGAAGGTCCAAATAAATGTCTCTTTTAGGGGGTTGAGTAACTGACATCTGGGGTTAGGCCACATTCCAGAAATCCAGACCAAGGACAGAGGGAAAAGAACCACAGCATCTCAAATGTCCACAGAGAGCCTTTGGTTTTAAGTCTCATCTGAAAGACACCCACACACTAAACTGCCTGGTATTAAATTTTTTCTCTGCAGAAGAATAAAGGACTGAGTCAATGCTGCAAGGATGTGAACTTAGACTTCCAGGGAGAGGGAAGCTGCTGGTTTAACTACTAAACCATCCCCTTCAGGCAGGGAAAGACAGACATTAAAGTACATGGAAGGCAGTCATATCCTTTATAAAAAGAATGTTTCTGTTTTCATTATCATTTAGGACTGAAGTCAGTGTTGAACAATAATAAGAATCTTGCTTGAAAAAAATCCACCAAAATCACAGGCACACACAATAAAAACTCTATTATGGGCTTTTGTGCATATAAATAGTTTTAAAAATGAGGCTGCTAAGGCTGGCATCTCAGAGGCAACTAGAGAAAAAGTCATGTTTATATATTCCAACAGTTGTACCAGTCACAGATCTCAGCTTTCTCTATCAAAATGAGTTGGGTAAATTTTTTTTCAGAATGTGTATCAGCAAAAGCATGTTGGGGGGAGAAGAGAGATACAAATAGGAGGGAAAGGAGCACAAAGGATAAAGACAAAAGACCAGATGTTCTAGGAGAGAAATTGGAGAGAACCAAAAAAAAAAGCAACAAGATGGAATTAGAGCTGGTTTACTACCATTCTTTTATATAATTTGATTGTACATAAACTCAGGCTTCCTTCTGTGATTTTGCCTTTAAATAATAACAATTCATTGTGGTTTGGATGCCATTTTCATTGTTTTCCCCTCTATTCTAATTCAAGGCAAGCAGCAATTAGTGTTCAGCTGTAACCTAAGGATGTCAATGCTATTACTGTCTCTATTGGGACAATCCCATGTATACAAACACGATCTGGAAATTTTCATAAGGAATCCCAATAATTTTTAAAATGAGATAGGATGAGTATTGCACCCATTACATCCGATTTAAGGTTCACTATGAGGAATTTAAGACAGGCAGAAGGAAGAACTTCCTCATGTTGGTCAGTAGACACAAAAATGAATGAGGGAAAAAGTGAAATCTTCTCTACAATTATTTAATAGTATGGTTGCATCCATCTGATGATCCTACCCAAAGATAGGAGAAATGATTGAGTGACCTGTTCAAGGTCCCTTCCAAACCATCAGCTCCCTAACACATGCATGATGAGACTAGGACACAGAGCCACCAGTGGGCTAAAAAACATGAATTAAGAAAGGAACATTTTGTTTCTTGTAAAGTTTGAGCTGAAGGACTCACTTTGGTTTCCATTATGGCATCCTAACTCATGGTAGGTCTGGGGTTTTTCCTCTGCTTGTTTTTTTAATAGAATTTTATTTTCCAAAATATATGTAAAAACAAATTAACATCCATTTTTTAAAACTTTGTGTTCCAACTTCTCTTCCTCCTCCATTCCCACCCCCCACCCACTAGAATTCAAGCATTTCAAATTAAGTAATACATGAGGAGTCATGGAAAACATTCCCACATTAGCTAGGTTGTGAGAGAAAACAGTCAAAAAACCCCAAAACTTCAGATTGAGGAATTGTCAAAGAGGAGAAAAAAAATGTGTTTCCATCTGTTTTCAGATACTATCAGTTCTTTCTCTGTAGATGGGTTGCCATTTTCATAAGTCCTTCAGAGTTATATTGGATCATTGCCTTGCTGAAAATAACCACATGCTTCCCAACAGATCATCTTACACTATTGCTGTTATTTTGTATACAGTACACTTCACTCTGCTTCAGTTCATGTAGGTCTTTCCAGGTTTTTCTGATAGCATCCTGTTCATCATAACCTGTATATAGTACCTTAAACTTGACAGAGAATTTTCTTCATAATAGCCCAGCAAGGTAGGTACCATACGTTTTGCCATTATAATCAATCATCATAACTATTTCCCTCCATCCTATTCCCTTCCCATGATATTTACTCTATTTTCTATCTTCTTTTAACCTATTCCTCCTCAAAAGTGTTTTACATCTAACTGCCCCTCCCCCACTCTCACTCCCTTTTTTTCACCCTTCCTTCCTTATCCTCTTCCCCTCCTACTTTCTTGTAGGGTTAAATAGATTACTCCTCCCAACTGGGTGTGAATGTTATTCCCTCCATGAGCCCACTCTGATGAGATTAAGGTTTTTGAGCTAATTCTGTGTTCTAAATGTTCTTCCTCCCTCCCTCCTCAACCCTCCCTATGAAATCAAGTAATTCATTATGTCATACTTGTACAGTAATGCAGAACATCTTCACCTGCCTCGAAAGTGTTTTGCTTTTTACTGCTCTCTCCCCCAATCTGCCCTTCCCTCTTTCCCCTCCCCCCCTTATCTCCCTCCCCTCCCTCAGGGCAAAAATATATTACTATACCTACTTGAGTATGTATGTTAGTCCTTCTTTGAGCCAATTCTGATGATATTAAGGTTCACTCGCTCCCCAATTCCTTCCCCCTCTTCTCCTCCCTTCCATAAGCTTTTTTCTTGTTTCCTTCATGTGAACTACCTCTCCCCAGACCATCTCTCCTTTTCTCCCTCCCCCAGTCTATTCTTCCTACACCTCAACCCTATTTTAAAGATGTCATCATGGGTTAGTTAGGTGGCACAGTGGACAATGCACCAGCCCTGGACCCAGGAGGCCCAAGCCCAAATCTGGCCCCAGACATAAGACACCCCACCCTGTCTGCCCCACAAAGAACAAAACATAAATGCTTTACAGATATCTGCTTGTTTCTTTATCCATATCTTTTTCTCCTTTTATCCTCCAAGAGGTCACTTACCAAGATTCCTTACCTAGTAAATCTACCAGACAGTTACCATCACTCTCCATGATCCCCGCCCCCTACCCCTAGGTAAGTGATTTTCAGGGATTCCCTGGGGACAGAGAGAGGACTGTGTCACTATGTCACTGACAGTAGCATATCCTTGGGTGTGGTACTCAGGAACTTCATTATCAGCCCTCCTCACCCTCCCCTTCTCTTGGGCCCCTTTCTCCCAGTAATTTCAAAGATTTAGTGAAATGAAAAGTACCTCTCCCACATTGCACACAGAAACAGCACTGTTGTATGATGATCAGCTGTGATAGACTTAGTTCTTCTCAGCAATACAATGATCCAAGACAATTCCAAAGGATTCATGATGGAAAAAGCTCTCCACATCCAGAAAAAGAACTGTGGAATCTGAATGCAGATTGACCATACTATTTTCACTTTTTAAAATCTTTTTCTTTCTTGAGGTTTTTTCCTTTTGTTCTGATTCTTCTTTCTCAACATGACTAATGTGGAAATATGTTTAATGTAATTATACATATATAACATCAGACTGCTTGCTGTCTTGGGGAGAAGGAGGGAAGGGAGGAAGGGAGAAAAACTCAAAATCTTATAAAAACAAATGTTGAAAACTATTTTTACACATAACTGGAAAAAAAATACTATTGATATGGGGCAGAAACCAATAGGAGAAAGCATGTGGGTCCTTAGGATTCCTCTGTAAAGAGTTACACTCTCGTACAAGACCTAATTAGGAATAAAAGAACAGGTTTATTGGGGTACAAGAGAAACCGGCCAAGAGGAAGGTTTTGCCTGAACAAAACGCTTTCCTCCCTCACTAGCTCGAGGAGCGCCATTTTATAGGGTTTAGATGGGGTGGCTAAGAGTCTCTTATTGGGTGAGGGGCTGGTAGGAGGAATCCCTCATGAGTGATCTGGTGGTGGGTGTCAACTTTGTCCGGATGGGTTTAAGCAGTCTGCTGATGGGCGGTTCCAGGTGGTCTTCTCCTGGTGCTTAGGTGCTCCTTCATCCAGGTGCTTAGGAGGACTGGAATGTAGGGTGGTGGTCCTGGAGCATGCTCAGTTTGATCTGTGCCGCTTATCTCCATTGGTTGTATGTGTGTGTTCTTGATTGAGTTCAAGGAGAGGCCTACTTGATTTCAAAGGAAAACCCCTGAGGTTTCAAGGAAAAAGTTCCTTGAACCCCCCAGAGAACTGTTGGGGTAACTGGGGCTCATAATCCTCCCATGACACTATTAAGAAAAAAAAAAGAAAGAAAAGTACCTCTCCCTAATAAAAATCACGAGCATCCCTACCTGCTCTGCAAAATGTCACTTTCACAATCATAGGATTTGAAAAGTGGATGGGATCCCGGCCATACAGTCTAACCCATACATTAATGAAATACATTCTCCAACACATATCACAAGAGGTCTTCCCATTTCTGCTTGATAAAACCCTCGGGGCAGGGAGGGGGGGAGTCCTGTCACCATTCTGGTTGCCCTCCAGCTTATCAATGATTTCCTTAAACCATGGTACCCAGAAGAGAACACAATACTCCAAATAATATCTGGCCAAGGACCCTGCCACTTAGATAGGATTAGCTTGCCCTAAGCCCCTACCCTGTGCAGGATTGGGGAAGGAAAAGGGATAAGTATTTTTATAGTGCCTACTCTTTCCCAGGCACTGTGCTAAGTGCTTTAAAAATATTATCTAGGGGGCAGCTAGGTGGCGTAGTGGATAAAGCATTGGCCCTGGATTCAGGAGGACCTGAGTTCAAATTCAGCCTCAGATACTTGACACTTACTAGCTGTGTGACCCTGGGCAAGTCACTTAACCCCAATTGCCTCACCCCCCAAAAAAATTATCTGATCTGAGCCTTACAACAACCCTTTGAGGTGGATGATGTTATTAACCCTATTTTACAATTAAGGAAAATTAGGCAAACAGAAGTTAAGTGACTTGCCCAGAGTCAAACAGCTAGTAAGTGTCTGAGGTCAAATTGGAACTTAGGTCTTCCTGACTCTGGGCTCTGTTGTGCCTCCTAGCTACCTCTGACTAGGCTAGGCTAGTTTTTCCTTAAAAGGCATCAAAAACTGTATTAATTGGCTTAATGAACTAAGGTTCCAACCACTCATACAGCTTCCTACAAAAAAAGGCCACAGGCATGAAGAACTTGAGTTGCTCCCTCAGGCAGACAGACCCTTATTATCAACTCAGAGGCAGGGAAATGGAAATGGTGTTGACCTGAATGAATGAAGAAGCTACTCTTCCTGAGTATCCTTTCCATTTTATGCCTAAGTAACAATCTCCTTTTGCTAACTGTTAAATGTTCCACATGTGCTTCATTTTATTCCAATCTTGAGTCTAAAGTACCAGCCTGGCCTCATCCAGACCTGGCTTACTATAACAGAGTTGCTCAGTCATTTTCAAGTCCTGTCTGATTCTTCATGACTCCTTTTAGGGTTTTCTTGGCAAAGATACTGGAGGGGTTTGCTATTTCCTTCTCATTTTCCAGATGGTGAAACTGAGGTAAACAGAGTGAAGTGACTTGCTCAGGGTCACACAGCTAATAAGTGTCTGGAGTCAGATTTGAACTCAGGAAGATGAGTCTTGCTGACTCCAGACCCAGCCCTCTCTTTACTGCACCATCTATCTGCCCCTACTGTACTATAGCACAATATAATGGGATTATCACCTCCCCATTCCAGGAAGGTATACCTCTCTTAATTCATCCTTATATTGAGTCAGGCTTTTTGACTTATATGAAGTTTGTAGTTCACTAAAATCCACAGACCTTTTTCAGAACAACTGTTCCCTAACAATGCCAATGTTCTCAAAACTCTTTTGGATATTCATTCTGTCATCTGTTGTGTTGGCTATCCCTCCCAGCTTTGTGTCACCTGAAATTTTTGATGATCATGCCACCTATGACTTTATCCCAGTCACTGATAATGTTAAGCAGTAAAGGGCCAAGCACAGATCCCTGGGATACTATGATAGAGATCTCCAGCATGCCGACAAGGTGCCATTAACAATTACTCCTTCAGTCCAGCCATTTGACCAATTCTGAACCCATCTAGTTGCATTATCATCTAATCAATATCTTTCCATGTCTGCAAGGATAGTAAAAGATCCTTCATCAAAAGCTTTGCTAGAATCTAGGTAAACTATAGCCACAGGATACCTCTCATCTCCTTGTTTGGTAACTCTAGCAAAAAAAAAAAAAGAAAGGAACAAAGAAATGAGGTTAGTCCAGCCTTGTCTGTTATTGAGGAAGTCACAAGACTCTTTCAAATCACGACTTTTTCTATCTAGATGCTCACCAGCCAACTCTTTAACAATCCATACTAGAATTTTCACTGGGGTTTTGACCTATGATCAAGCTCATTGGCCTATAGTTTACAGACTGTTCTCTTCTGCTTTGTGAAAACCAGAATGACATTTGCCCTTCTCCAATTTTATGGTACCTCTCCTGTTCTTCCTATTTTTCAACTATCATTGAGATTAAATCAGTAGTCACATCTGCCAATTTGCACAGCACCCAAGGATGTCACTCATCTGGGCCAGGTGACTTAACTTCATCAATGACCAACAGGTGCTTTCTTACTGTCACCTTGCTTTAGCTTTAGGAAATCTCCTTACTTCCTGTAGGTCATTTTTTGTTCTATCATTTCTCATACAAAGGTCATTCTCCTCTACAGATAAAACATATAAGAATTGAGTAGCTATGTCTCTTCTCTGTTGTCATTTATCATCATCCCATTCACCTCAAGCAAAGGTCCTATCCTTTTTTTTTTTTTTATCCTCCTTTTTTTCCAATAGAGTTGAAAAAGAAAACTCATTTTTGTTAGCTTTGGCTTTCCCTGATAGCCTCGGCTCATTAGGCCCCCAGTACCTAATGCTTACAGGATCATGCAATGTTCTTAAATCCACCAATTGTTACCTGGCCTTGCTTCCATCTTCTTTAGATATGTCTTTTAGTCTATGTTGGTGATTTCCTAAAACAATGGCAATGTGAAAAGTCTTAGAGGAGTCCAGCTCTCCCCCAACCCCAGGAAAAATCTGAAAAATCATCCCAGCTAGAGAAATGATAAATAAAACTGAAGGGAAACAGAAATAAGCTCCTTCATCCAAGCCAGAACTACACAAAAGAGTTGCCAGAAGCTGGCAGAGGTGTGGAAACCCAGCATGAGCTCTGGGAAACAGGTCTGAAGTCTACAGGCTCTGGGAGACAGCTCATGGAAGGTAAGCCAGTACAAGCTGGACCAGAAACCTGCAAATGCAGGGAGAGAGGCTACACCAGGGAGGCCAATGCAAGCTCCAGTAATGGAGCCTAAAGGCAGATATCAACCCTGGTCTGTCAGAACCCCTATCTATCTTTCAAAACCCAATTCAGATGCCATCTTCTCCCATAAGCAGCCAGGTAGCATAGTGGAGAGTGTGCTGGACTTGAAGGAAGACCTGAGCTTGAAGCCTGTCTTAGTGTGACCCTGGACAAATCATTTAGCCTCTTAGCCTCAGTTTCCTCATATGTCAAATGGGTTTTTATAATCCTAGTACCTACCTCAAAGTACTGAGGATCTTATGAGATAATGGATGAAAGCACCTTGTGAACCTTAAAGAAGACTATAAACACCAACTATTATTATTATTATTATTATTATTATTATTATTATTATTATTATTATTATTAAGCTTCCCATGATTCTCTACTCCAACTGAATGATGACTTTTCTCCCTCTCAGATGTCAGATGTCTCAGATGTTTGTGCCTCTTTTTTTTTTTTTTTTAGTGAGGCAATTGGGGTTAAGTGACTTGCCCAGGGTCACACAGCTAGTAAGTGTTAAGTGTCTGAGGCTGGATTTGAACTCAGGTACTCCTGACTCCAGGGCCAGTGCTCTATCCACTGCGCCATCTAGCTGCCCCGACACTTTGTGCCTCTTTTAAGCCATCATTTATTATCTTATATGATTTTTATTTTTATATATCACACCTTCCTATTAGACTATATATGAGTTCCACATAGGCAAGAACTGGGTCTTACCTATACTTTAAAGCTCCCCTGGGTTTAGTATGCAGTAGGCACTCAATATAATGCTGCTAAATTGAATCATGTTTCTAGTCCCACCAATTCTTCCTTTGAAATATAGCTCCCATCCATCTCTTCCTTTTCATTTCTACTGGTTTTAATGGCATGATAAGACTTCCTTCTCATCATCTTATTATCTAACTCAAAAACCTTCACTGGCCAATAAGATGAAGTCCAAAGGACTTCAAAGGACTGGTGTTCCAGGCTCCATGATCATCTGATCCCAATTTACCTTCCCAGCTTTATCACCTACTGCTCCCCTATACCGAGCCAAATCAGTTTACTTTACTGGACTCAGAACTCACCTGAAGCTTTCCTTCATCAACACTTGTGCCTTTCCTCATCTTCTCAGCTTATATAAATCTTTACCTCCCTTTAAGAACTAGCTCACATCCCAACTGCTCAGTAAAATCTTCCTGGAAAATCTCAGTCTAAAGTGATCTCTCCCTTCTCTGAAGGTATAAGACATTTATCATCTGCATCATTTGGTCATTTCTCATCTACCACCTTGTGACATTTCTCCCACTGTTGTCTTATGTTGCTATTTAAATATCATATCATTTAACTTTTCTTTTGATATATGGATAAGCCTAAACTAGGGGGGTGGAGATCATGCCGTAGAGGGGTAGGGATCATGTCACAGGATTTAGAGCTCAAAGCATCTATATCATATTTCTTTGTACCCCCACAGCATCTAGCACAGTATCTGTACATAGCAGATGCTCAATAAATATTTGTTGATTTAAGAGTGGGAAAACAACAACATTCTTTTCAGCTTGTCTCTTTATGTTTGGCAATCTCCTCTGTGGAGTGCAGGAAAAGGCTCTCTATCAGGTTCTGGGACTTAGCCACCATCCCTAAATCCCAAGGAAAGCCCCTCAACCTCTTTTTTTTTGGCCTCCTTGAAAATTCAAATTAGAAGTTCAAGAGCCTCACCAAAACCAAGGAATTCTAAAGAAGTTCTTTCTTGTTCAGTCATGTCTGACTCTTTGTGACCCGATTTGGGGATTTCCTTAGCCAAGATATTAGAGTGATTTGCCATTTCCTTCTCCAGATCATTTTACAGATGAGGAAACCAAGGCAAACAGGGTTAAGTGACTTGCCAAGGGTCACACAGCTAGTAAGTGTCCGAGGCCACATTTAAACTCATGAAGATAAGTCTTCCTGACTCCAAGCCCAGTGCTCTATCCACTGTACTACCTAGCTGCCCTTAAAAAAGTCCTAAATTCAAAACAAAAGATTATGAGGCTAATTTTAACTGACGACGTTTATCCTCAAAACTAGCATGAGGAAAACACAATCAAAGTTTTTCATTATCTAGCACTTATAAAGTACATACCTGTAGGCACACACAGACACAGACTAACCCATCTGAAATAGCATAAACTTTATTGGGCAAAATTCTGAACTTTATCCACACAGTCTTTGGAAGGAGCTGAATGGAGATGAATATATAAACCCTAAGTCCTTTTACTTGCTTGGACAGAGTATAAGACTTTATCATTTAACTTTTCATCTATTAGATTGTAAGACCCTTGAGGGCAGGGCTCATGTCGTGTGATATAGAATTATCAAGTTATGGAACAGTTGTGTTCCATGAATTCATTTTCATATGATCATCTAGAACTACATATTTCCATAGGAATAATACTATGATTTTATGGTCAAGCTCTAATGAACTGTAATAACTCATCTCAGTCACAGACTGATGAAACCTGTCTCCTTCTTCTTGTTAGAGAAGCAGAAGAATATGGAAGCAAAGTGCTGCATATATTGACTGTCATTTGATTTTACTTAATTGTTTTTCTCTGTTAGAAGGGAGAGTTTATAAATGAGGGGTGGAGATCATGGGATATCAGGAAATAATTAGATGGTAAAAACAAAAGGTATCAAAACTTATTTTAAAAAAAAGAAATAATACTATGAATTTTAGGTTCCCAGTCCAGCTCACAAAAGCCTTTGTAACCCATCATGTACCTGAATAGAGTAATAAAGTTATTTCAACTATACCCAATTGCCCTTTATAACACTGTTTCTATGCAGCTTATCTCCCCTCCCTGTTGGCATTAGGGGAGGGAAGTGCTATAGATACTCCTAGGCACTAATATCTTACTAAAGCTCCTCATCTACATCAGAGAAAACATCCGTGAAGTAACGAGGCTTCACTAAAAGTTCTGAATTTGGTGGGGGGGGAGGAGGCAATTATCCCTCAGAGGATATGATTCTCTGACTCAGCCATCTTTCTAGTGGATGGCCTGTAAAGGCAGCTGTTCCTAAATCAGGGACTACTTAGCTATACACTAGAAGATGTACAGTTCAGTGATGAATGCTGAACTTGAATTTTAGAAAGATCTGAGTTTGAATCCTACCTCTGGCACTTGGTAACTTTGTGACAATGGGCAAGTCACTACATTTCTTTGAGATTCGGTTTTCCCATCTGTAAAATGAAAATAATACCAGAATTGTTTTGTGTGCCAAACAAGAGAATGTTTGAAATGTAATTCATAAACCTTAAAGGGATTTCAATCTGTGATTTCATTGACATAGAGAATTTATGGGTAAGGAAATGCCCTTTAGCAGTACAGGTTGGCACCTTTCCAGTAACTTACAGTGTTAGCCTGAGAGGTCAAAAGACTTTCCCTAAGGGCACAGAGCCCATATATCTCAGAAGCAAAATTTGAACCCAAATAAGGTTGGCTTCAAATCCAGCACTCTGTCCTCTGTCATGCTGCTACTAACAAACTGTAAAGCACTGTAGACATTTAATCATTATTTGTCATTGGTTTAAACCTATATTACTGAATATAATAATATTCTTATCATCATAAGTTTGTAATCTGCAGTTGAAATGGAAAGAACAAAACAAAATAAAAAAAGAGGAAAGAACAAAAAGAAACTGAAAGCAATGTAATTATAATGCACAAACTTGTTTTCACTTGAAACTGAATGTTGTAGTCCATATTTAGTCCTGTAACATTAAGTGCCTGACAGACAGTACTGGCTCTTTCGTCAGATACTCCATTAAAGGGGCTCCTTTGGAGTTGGACACTGCTTTGTTGGGGTGAGGGGGAAGAAAGGTAGGGAATCTGGTTTTTACTTTTTTAATGTAAGTCTTAGTCTTTGTAATGATTGAACTGTGAGAACATTTTTAAACAATTTATTTGTCAATAAAGCAGAAGAGGGAGGTTTTAAAGTTTAAAAAATTATAATGCACAAGCTCAGTGCTGAAGAAAGAATAAGAAAAAGTACTTTCCTCTCTTCTTTGCACAGGTAGGGGACTATGGATATGGAACATTGCATATGCTGTAAGGTTCTGGTGACACATTGATTTGTTTTGCTGAATTGGCTTTTTTACCTTTTCTATTTTATTTTTAATCACTTTAATCTTAATTACAAGCAGTGTCTCACTGTCAGTGGAGAGGATGATATAAAAACAAAAGATATCAGTAATTTTTTTTCATTTTAGTAGTCCTTTTTTAGCTGAAACTATTTTTATTTATTAATCTAATCTTTTAAAATGTATACTATGGGGGGCAGCTAGGTGGCGCAGTGGATAGAGCAGGAGTACCTGAGTTCAAATCTGGCCTCAGACATTTAACACTTACTAGCTGTGTGACCCTGGGCAAGTCACTTAACCCCAACTGCCTCACTAAAAAAAAGTATACTATGGGTAGCTTCCAAAACTGTGGGAAAATTTTTTAAATTTATCCTGAAAGGGACAAGATATGCTTTAATATGGCTTATTGAATATTTAATTATATTTAGAAAATGGATATCTACCTTCTACTTAATAACTTTTCTTACCTTTTACGTAATCTATTAAATGATAAGTATTTGTTAAATGCCTTCTTTGTTCCAGACACTATGTTAGATGCTGGGAAATAGTCCCTACCTTCAAAGAGTTTAAGGGGGCAAATTCACAGTAGCAAACAGCAGCTCAGCAGAGACATAAATACATGGGGATGCCTTGAAAAGACCAGAAGAAAATATCAACAGTGGGGAAAGAACCTGTAACCAGATGGTATCACTAGACAAGTAGATGACATCAGTGGGACTGTGGGTAAAGAATCGGTAGCACTAGAGGCAGAGAGATGTTACATCAAGCATGTTGCCCTAGAAGCACAAGTCACCCTGGTTATACATGTTCTTTGGCTTTATGTTCCCTATGAATGAGTTATTTTTTGAGAGTATATATCTCCCTGTATGTGTATGGGAGTTTCCTTTGTCATTTACTTTTTTGTGTTGATTAATTAAATGCCTTTTGCTTTGAAGTAGTATATTCTCAAGAACATCAGCAGAAGATTATATGCTGTGACTTTGACTGTGTTCTAACCCAAAGCACGCTTTGAACTTGGGTTTGCTTTCAGGGAATCCCAGACTACATACATGACCATAAATAGTAAATATGGCGATTCAAGATAACCAGAATAAAGGGCTAAAGTAATGACTACCAAAGCCAATTCCAGTTCTAGGTATAGGATTCCACTAAAATACTGTGGGGGGTATTTAAAGCTTTTACCAAAAGATATTTGCTTCAAAAACATAACAAGAACAAACACGCAAACATTTTCCCCCAACACCTCGTTGGAACATTCTCCCCTATCTCATCCCAGTCTCTGAAGAAAGCAGGATGAGACCTAGATAAGTTCCTACATAGCACAGGTGCCACCAAGTTCATCAAACTTGAAATCAATGCTGAAAGGATCCTACTCTCAGCTACTTGTGGGAACAGGCCAAGGACATATACTACTGGAATCCTAAACCCCAGTTGGTTCCTAGGTTTCCAGAAGCTTACTCTCCAGACTTTTTGGCCCTTGCAAAGTTGGAGCCTCCACATTAGTTTCCTTCCCCTAAAATGAAAACACAAAAGGCGCATTTTCACAGGGCTACATGTTAATCTTAGAGGGGGAGAAGACCCAAGGCTTCTTCTCTTACAGAATTTTCTCTCACCAAATGTTTTCATCGTAGCTGTCAAAGAAAGAGAGGAAATACATGGAAAAATCAACCAAAACAAGGGCTGAGGATCTTGTTAGCTAGTGCCCCCAGTTCTGGCTACATACCCAAATGAAAAAATTTCTCCCAGCCTCATAGTTACTGTACCACAACCGGGTGGAGAAGGTCTAAACATACTCCAAAGTCTTCCAAGGCAATACCATTCCACATCATCACAAGGCTCTCAGAGGCAGGCTATTTACATTCTCTCAAGTGGGAAGACATCAAGGGTGCTCTGTATACTTGCCAGTACCTATCCACTCTCCCCTGTTTAAAAGACTTGTGGTTCTCAGCAAATCACTAGGGAGGGTGAAAATTGCCAGTGTCCACAAATACAAAGTTATGCAGATTCAATACTTTGCAAAATTTACCAAAGATTACTGATTGCATAGTACCCAATATGGGCCTCCTACCTTGGTGCTTGAAATGCTTTCCCCAACCCAAAGGCAATAAAGCAGATAACCGTCAAAGAAAATCACCTTCCTGTCTCAGAAGGAAACCTAGTCTTTAAGAAGCTTCCCAGGCTACTTACACAGAATATCCCTGAAAAAAATTAGGAGCTGGCATCACCTGGAAGTCAGCCCTTTACTTTTTTTTTTTTTTTGGTGAGGCAATTGGGGTTAAGTGACTTGCCCAAAGTCACACAGCTAGTGAGTGTTAAGTGTCCAAGGCTGGATTTGAACTCAGGTCCACCTGACTCCAAGGCCAGTGCTCTATCCACTGCACCACCTAGCTGCCCCAGCCCTTTACCTTTATTTATTTATTTATTTATTTATTTTTAGTGAGGCAATTGGGGTTAAGTGACTTGCCCAGGGTCACACAGCTAGTAAGTGTTAAGTGTCTGAGGCCGGATTTGAACTCAGGTACTCCTGACTCCAGGGCCGGTGCTCTATCCACTGCGCCACCTAGCCGCCCCGGCCCTTTACTTTTGAGGGAGAAACTAAATGTCCTCAAACCTCTTCCATGATTTCCTCAATGGAAAAGGTCATCCAACTTGGGACAAAAATTTCTAAGTGCCCCTTTCTACACAGGAAACCCTATGTAGAAATTTCTTCAGGGGTCCCTGTATCATAGGTGATCCCCTTAGAGGTCCAGGGAAATTTCCTATGGGTCCCTATTTCAAAGAATACTTAAAATTTTCTCCAATGTATCTCTTTCAAGGTGAGGACAATTCTACTAGAGTTTGAAATTCACCCCAAAACAGGACAACTTAGCTCAGAGGAAATAATACACAAGGTCAAATGAGCAACATAGGTAAAGTTTTGAGAAAAGAGATTAAACAAAAAATGTTGATCAACTGAGGTTTCTAGGCTTGTTGGCAAACCTTGCCCTAAAGACTTGCAAAGGCATAAGGATCTCACAATAAAGAAAGAAATCTAATCTGTTTAAATGCAAAAAGGAAAATATGAACATTTCTCAACTAAGCACCAGCATTTTAGTAATGCAAAATTCATACTTCCCTAGTTCTATTAGTCTCAATATCAATACGTGTACAGAATTCAGTAAAACAGGAGATATCACTATTTAAACATTGAACAAATCAACAAATTTCAGTTTGCAAATGATATCTCAAATGGTACTGACTTGTGAGGGAAACACACACTGAAAAAATAACTGTATATACACAAAGAGAAATTATCTTTTTTGGCCAATTTCTCTAGGATTCTTCACATTGGGGTATTCAAAAATGAAAGTCTAGAGTGGAGAATCTGCCTAAAGGTTCCTGCAAATGTAAAGGACCTGGGGCAGCTATATGGCACAGTGGACCGGCCCTGGATTCAGGAGTACCTGAGTTCAAATCCAGCCTCAGACACAATACTTACTAGCTGTGTGACTCTGGGCAAGTCACTTAACCCCAATTGCTTCACAAAAAAAAAATGTAAAGGACCTAATTTTATCCCAGATAAGGCCTCAGGTACAATAGGTACGTTCTGTTCTTATTATCCCAGAGCCAAGCTAGCTATATCTCCTCAGGGTTCTAGAAGTACCCCCAAGAGGTTAGGAGCATCTTTTATCCATTGCCATTGACTCAAGCCCTTCACTGTTTGTATTCCACTAGTGTTTGCCAACAGTGACTAATACCACAGTTCTATTTAGTGACTGAATATCTATTAGCTTTTAGAAAGGGATATTTACTTCAAAAATATAGCAAGAATAAAAGTATAAATATTTTTCTCCCTAAGCCTCTGGGGAGAATTGGCTCAGATTTGCTCGGTTCCTAAATAGCATTGTTCCCACCAAGTGTGGCTCCAAATGTAGCGTTGCTGAGTTCTTGTTGGGTGAGATTCCAAAGATGACTTCTAAAGGTCACTCCATGCTCTTAGGGGCCTCCGAACTAGCACGATTTTGTTACAAAACCTGGCATGGACCCAGACTCCTGGGATGCTGAACCCTAGGCTGCCCCTAGAGCTCCAGAAGCTCACTCTCCTAACCTTTCAAACCTCTCAAGGTTGTGGTTGCTGATCCCTTCATCTAAAAGAGAAAAGAAATGCAGAAGCAAAGGATCAACTGTAGCCCATTTTCACTGGGCCACGTGTCAGCCTCAGAGGGGAAAGAAGATGATGGCCCCCTTCTTTAAAGCATTGTCTCTCACGAGACACCATCAGGGAAGGAGTCAAACCAAGAGCAAAAATCCACAAAGAGAGAGCAGCCAAAAAAGAATGCTAATCTACTGTGTTCAGTCTGGTAAAAGTCAGCAAATTTTGCATCCATTAAGCCATGGGTTTTAGGATATTTCCAATATTTGCACATAGATTTGAAATGATAACAATCTTCAGTGGACAATATAAATTGTGGGCTCAAAAAAGTAGCTTCCTTCTTACCCCCTAGACAAGGGATTTTGAAAGGAGAAAGTTATTTGCTTCTCCCAACAGGGATCTCTCAAGCTGATTAAGGAGCATAATTTAAAATTTTGAAAAGGAATCAAAATGCTTTCAGTTCTCCAGGTCTGGAGAGAAGGGACCTCGAAGGCTAAAAAAGTAAATAGAATAAAACCTTATGGTTCAATAAAAAGTATGCAAGCCCCGAGCTCTTTTACATTCTAGAAAGGATATTTATTAATGGCATCTCTTAAAATGTCAGATTTAATAGAAAATACAGAAAGAAAAGTCTTTTTAAAATGTTACAAAGAGTTTCTTAATCATGCCTTTGACCCTGTTTCAATTCTTCACCGAAAATTGGTGGTTTATGCTAACATTCTCCCAGGTTTGATCACAGCAGCCCGCCTCTCACAATGAGATAGGTCTATAATGATGATATTTTAAAATTAAAATTCAAATCTCATAAGAAATGTCAGGGACTCCTATCATCTGACACTGGGCTGCAGAAGGTTTCTATCTCTGAATGAGACAGTTATCACTCATTCTTGGTGGGAGCAGAACAGTGAAACAAAATGTGGGAATCCCACAAGGCTTCTTTTCTGTATATATTGCTTTTACTACAAAGAACAGGGGGCTTGAGTCTTTCCAATGTCCTCCTGACTATGTTCTGGGTACAAAATAAATCAATTCTGCTTAAAATGAACATAATGTGGGTTGGTGTAGGTAAGGTTTTGTTTTAAATTTTCTATCAGCTTGGACTAACCAAGCTAATTTGGCCTACATGGACATCATTACCTCCAACTTTACACTTGTATGGTCTCCTGATGAATGGATTGGCACTCTGATTTCTTCTTTAAGGACATTATTTCTGTTGCTCTACATTTCAAATATTCCAACAAATGTGATTGTCTTAAACATATTTTATGAAGTTCAAAATGTTTATTTTAGATCAAATAAAGAATTGTACAGGCTGTTTCCTTTGCCATGAAGCTATTGTGGTAGAATCTCACATATGTATCAGAGTCTTAACTTTCAATATTTGCTCCTTCTCTCCTTATATACAGAGATACAGAAATATAAATGAATGACGTTATTTGATGATTAAAATTGAACTAATTTGTGAAAATACCCCTCCTGTTTCTATGGGTCTTAACCCTCCACCATTTCCAGGAAGCCTTCCCTTCTTTCCATTATAGCATGCATTTCTTTGTAAGTCACAAATACATGAATGTAGGGACTAAAACGTAATATTCATCTTTTCCATTTCTAATCTCTCCATTATCTTTCTATTACAAGGTTTTAAATGCATTAGCTGTCGTTATAAGATACGAAATGGAATGCAGGTTTTCAGACAGCTATATTCGGTAACAAAAAACTAAAATGAGTTGAGAAATTCTTTGCAGTGTAGTCATCAAATTAAATTTAACTATGCATGGTGACCATGTCATAAGAATGACAAATGAAAACTTAATTCCAAATAACACCAGTTCAGAAAATATAAATGAAAATAATTTTCAATGGCTAATCACACAACTGCATTTTCCCTGCACAGTAACATGTTTCAAGAGCTTGAGACTCCGCCCCTCTCACCATTGCCCGTCAATTCAATGAATGAAGTTTAGTTCTAATTAATTTTGAAGCAGTCACACTTCTGAGCTCCTTTTCAAAAGGCATTGTTAAAATATGGAAGGTTTCTATAAAAAACAACTGGAAGCATTTTGATAGGAATAACCTGCAATCCTGAATACCTTCTCCACATGAGGCAGGAAGGGAAGTTAGCAACATGACCTCAAAATCAATGAAATAGCATCCCTTAGTGGTGTAGAAAGAAATTACATTATGGAGAAAAAAAAAGGTTAACGGCACAATAAAAAACCCTGCTGAGATACACAATTTGCATGCAGAATATGATTCTTTTTTTACCCCCCCCCCAAAAAAACCTCTTAAGTAGAACATTTTACAGTAATCACTGCAAAGTGGATTATCGGGATTCATAGTGCTTTCAGAACGCCAAAAGGGAATTATTATTTCTGTGACAAAAAGTGAAAATCAAGGATTAACGGCCTTTAATGTATATTAAATTAAATTACCCATAATACAATAGAGTCGTCTTAGCAACTTTTTCTCTTTAAATGAATTTTCTACTGAGCTGGTACAAAAAAATGAAAATAACTTTATTTTTGGAAGAATATGGTTATTTTAGCTATCTACATGGCACTTAATCCCTGATTAGTTGCTTGTAACACCCATTAAATTCTGAAACACTAGATAGAGTCACTGAGGCCCAGCTAGCTATATAGAATGTGTTTGAGAATGGGTACTTGAATTCTGTAGTTCCTAATTTCCAGCCCAGTACTAAGTTCCCTAAGCCCAGCTGCTGGACTTCTTACAAAAATATTGTTTTCATGCTTCCTTTCTTCTGTTTACTATCTGCCACTACACATTTGGCAGTGTTCAAAATATCTTTGGCTTGGGTATACAATCATCTTTGGAAAGTTTTGGGGAAAATTCTATGAGCTTTTTCAATAATTCATTCAAACACTTAAGTTTCACCATCAGGCATTTTTTCTTCATATTCAACATTCATTGGCATTACCTGAGTAAAGTGCTTTCCCAAATGTGGATCAGTGATATTTGGCCCAACAGGTTCCCAAACAGGGGTTCTTAACATAGGATCTGTGAATTAGAAAAGAAAAAAATGGTAACTATTTCAATATAGTTTCCTTTCTAGTTCTCTGTATTTTATTTCAGGAATTTAAAACCATTATTCTGGGAAGGGGTCCATAGATCTCATTAGACTACCAATGGGGTCCATGACACAAAAAAATGTTAAGAATCTCCATCCTAGAAGAAGCTGCCATACTTGGATGCCTAACTCTTTCCCTCCTACAGATTCTTTTCTTAGAATCAGTGTAGAATAGTGGAATTGCCAAAGGCTGAGCTAAATGAGGATACTAAGAGATCCAGTAAGAATGGTTCTGTGGGGGCAGATAGGTGTTGTAGTAGATAAAGCACCGGCCCTGGATTCAGGAGGACCTGAGTTCAAATCCTGCCCCAGACACTTGACACTTACTAGCTGTGTGACCCTGGGCAAGTCACTTAACCCTCATTACCCCGCTTTAAAAAAAAAAAAGAAAGAAAGAAAAAAGAATGGTTCTGTGATCTTCAGCTATTTGGGGAGGGGGAGCAGGGCAATGAGGGCTAAGTGACTTGCCCAGGGTCACACAGCTAGCAAGTGTCAAGTGTCTGAGGCTGGATTTGAACTCAGGTGCTCCTGAATAAAAGTGGATAAAGCTGATGCTTTATCCACTGTGCCACCTAGCTTCCCCTTGTGATCTTCAGCTATGCAAAGGATTACTGAGTGAGGGCTAGAAGGCTCTACCATCTGGTATTGATTAAAAAAATATACATGGAATTGTGAGTTAAAGATTGTCAATTCTGGTGTTTGGTTTAGAAGTAGGTTCTCATCCTATCCCATGAAGATGATAAATTGGATGGAAATAAATCTAAGGCACTCAGAAACCAACAAATTCTTTGCCTACCCTTTGTAAAAATGCACATCTGGTCACCACTCACAGTATCACCCTTCATCAGTAGTAATTCAGAAGTTGTTTGCTGATGACTGCACTCTTGAAACACATATGCAAGTAAGCATGCAAACGATTAACAATTCCTTTGCAGAATAAGCACACTGATGCTAAGCTTGAAGAAGAATGAAGTCATGCACCAGGAGAACCTATTCCTAGTCAACTATTTTCATCAGCAATATGGAATGGAAAGCTGTCACTGAATTTTGCTATCCTGGCATCATGCTGTCCAACGATACTCTCCCAGTGAAGTAAAAAACTGAAAACTAAATCAAGATGGCCAGTATGTCTTTTGTGGAGGTAAACTGATCATGATCATGTACTGATATGGCGCCATGCTACAGACCAAACTAAAAATGTGTAGAGTGGCAATCATGCCCAATTCTCTATAGGACTACAACACTTAGACCGATCATAGAATCCAAAATTGGTTTCTTGAGTAGATTCATAATCTGCAAACTATATTTAATATACAGCAAGACTGGAAGTAGGTGCTAAAATGCTGTTTGAGAGCGAACTGAAAAGAAGGTAACTATAAGCAAGGACAATAAAAGACACTGTGGATCAGCTTTGACCAGTTATATGGGCATGAAATGTTGACTATACAAACGGACCAGTCTGAAACAGAGGGAGCAGAGACAACAAGATAGTTTAAGAAAAGCATCATAAAAAAAGAAAAGAAAAAAAAGCATCATGCAGTCTTTGAGGAGGAAAAAAGAGATGTGGTTTTTTACATTTTAGATTGCAAATTCTTAGGAAGTAGGGATGGTTTTTCTTCAACATAACTTCGCATTGTGCCTATTGGTGCAATGAATGTACAGATGCTTAGTAAGTATTTAACAAAATCAATGAAGGAATTTCCCTTTACCAGAAATCACTAACAAAACACTTTGTACTAATATGTGTACTTTTATGTTCTATCACCAAAAAAGGATGATGAAACATAATGAAGCATAAAACTATACGTAATATTACAAATTGTTTTGTTAGGTTTGTTTTTTTTTAAATTTTGCCTTTCTTTGTATCCTCAGCTTAATAAAATGCTTGTTGACTTAATTTAGTGATTTCAGATACAAAGAAACTCCACTGATTTAGTTAATCGAGCAACAAGAAATTGTCATCTACCTACTGTGTACCATGTACTGTACTAGGTGCTGCAGATACAAAGACAAATAAATAAATAATCCCTGTTTATGTCTATTGGGGTAAACAAAATGTGTGTATAGCTATGTGTCTGCCTTTTTATCTACAGATTTAAATATTAACAGAATTCAGAATAAATATAAAGTTGCAGTTACTTTGGCAGGAGCTAGAAATTAGAGGGACAATAATAACAAGAGCTAACATTCCTATAGTGCTTTAAAGTTTGCTATGTAGCACGTTATCTCACTTGATCTTCACACCCACCCAAAGACTGGCTTATTTAAAATTTCTATCAACTCCATGCCCTGAAAGATTCTGCATATATTAGAAATTTAATAAATGTTTGTTGAATAAATAAATGAATGAAATCTACCGATGATGAAATACTACCAAGTACATCATCTAAGTTCCAAACTGTTCTGGATAACTAGAAACCTTTAAGGTCCTTTTTTAATTAAAGGAAAACTCTCACCTATGTAATAGAGTATCTGGGTATGGCCTAGCAGCTTCCAAATCTTAAGTAGTAACACCCCCATGAGACCCTTAACAACATCTTGCTCTAGAACAAAGTACACAATTCAACAGGAGCACAGGCACACCTACTACTGTACTATCCACACTCTTTCACAATCAGGGCAATATTGAGAAGCCCATTGAGAAGTCATCCAAACACGATTATTTAATAGTCAACTTGTTCAGGAAGGGTCTTTCCCAGTTGCCTAGTGACAAAACTCGGTTTAGATTTCTGGTGATGGGAGGTGTCAGGTAAGGTGTTCCCTTAGTGTCCTAAGGTTATCCTAATCATATTAGTTGCAAATTATAGCTACAAAAAACTAGACACAAGAAACTCCATCTCCCCACTCGGAGCATTTTCACAAGCTGTCTCTCAAGCTTTAACTCCCACCCACCCCTGGCTGCTTTCCAAGTCTTAGCTAAAATACCACCTTCTGCAAGAAGCCTTTCATAATCTCCCTCATTATCTCCATATATTTGTTTGTATAGAGAGAGATATATAGATATATGTGTATAGATATATATGTGAGATATACACACATACATACAAATGTGCGTGTATATATAGGTATATATGTGTATATATGGAGGACAGGATACACACACACACATATCTTTATCTATGGCTCCTGCTTGTACATAGCTTTTATGTTGTCTCCCCTATTAGAATGTGAGCTCCCTTCGGGAAGGGATTGTTTTTGTCTTTGCATGCCCAGGGCTTGGCACAGTGTCTGGTACATAATTGTTGCCTAATACATGTTTGTTGACTGGCTACGAGTGGAAAGTAAAAAGCTATTGTAATTAACACACATAGTAACGTGGTTTCCAAGGGACCGGAAGCCTTTCACGTGTTTTCTCCTCCCCTCCTTTGTCTCTATAATCTCTTCTTAGGGATGGGTAGATTCTTCTCTTCCTGCCCTCCCTTGGAGGGGGGGTAAACTGAGGCACGGGGGAGTCTTCGGGGTCGGCCGGTGACCGAGCTCCACCTAGGAGCCCGCTCTGCCGGCCCAGCAGGAAGGGGGTTTCAGGCCCCTCCCACGCCCCTCTCGGTGGCCCAGAGATCGAGGCGGGGGCGGCCGTTGGCCCCGCGAAAAGCGGCGGGGCGGCCTCAGCGGCGGCTTCTGCATGAGCTGCAGCTCCGGCCCCAGGCCCCCGGGAGGCGCCCTGTGGCACTCAGGGCCCGGCCTCCCGAGGACGGAAGGGGGCGGGCCCCAAGCCGCGGCCTCGCCTCTTCCCGCTGCCCGGCCTCGTCTCCGCCATGCTACAGAAGCGGGAGAAGGTGCTGCACCTGAGGACTTTCCAGGGCCGCACAGTGCGCATCGTGAGGGAGCACTACCTGCGGCCCACTGTGCCCTGCAACAGCCCGCTGTGCCCGCAGCCCGCCCGCTGTCGTAACGGTCAGAGCCGGGGAGGGAGCTGGCCGGGGGAGGAGGAGGGGGAGGGGGTTTAAACCTTGGCAGTGCTCCCGGCCTGCCCGCAGCTGTAGCGCCCCCTGCAGGGAGGGCGGAGGCGAGGCGAGAAGCCAACGGCAGCGTAAATACGGTGTCTGCGCTTCCTTGTAGCAGCGGGGAAGCGGGATGGCACTGGGGCGGAAGACTGGCCAGGGCTAGGTTGTAAACACTGTGCTTGCGCTCCCCGCCTCCTCCTAACTGGGGCCACTAGATGCCGGGCGGACCCGGGCTTGAGCGGGAGATGTAAACAGCCCCCTCCCCCCTCTCAGGAGGGGAATATAAACACTGCGGCCTCTGGAGGCGGGGAGAGAAGGCAGCGGGACGTCTCTGCTTGCTACTCTGGTGCCCCCTGTAGCGGGGAAGGTGGGGTGGCTGCCGGTGATCTCAGTCTGAGCCCGGGTCCTTCCCCTCCACAAGCCTCCCCTGTATTTCATCGTAAATGGGTTTCTTTGGGGGTTTGGGGTGATTTTGTGCATTTAGAAATATCAGTCTGAGACACTAAAAGATCCAGGACCTCTGCTCTTGGGGTTACTTCCCATCTTCCTTCTCTCTCCTTGTGTCTGTCGGTTTCTCTCTTTGGGTACACGTTGTCTTCTTCATTAGAATGTCATCTCCTTGAGAGCAGACACTGCTCTTCCCGGTCCCGGTTGATCCCAGCGCCTGTCCCCCTGCTTGTGGATTGGTTGGTTGATCTCAAGTCACTTCCTCCAAATGGGTTACAGATGCCTTATCTTAAAAAGATGAATGAACCCATAAAGATGAATGGGTTTGACCAGATATATTTTAGATTCTTGCTTTAAATCCTAGGACTCTGTGATACTATCAAAGGCAGTGGCCCTATTGTTAGCCTCCTTAGGAGCCATCTGTATCGAGTGCATTTACTTATATGCAGTTTTGATGGCTGATCGTAATTCTGCAGGGTTTGAAACCATAGAAGAAAGTCCCTTGTTTTTTTAAAGACTAAACCATCATTTCTGATTGCGGCAGGTTTTCCCAGGTCAGCGAGAAGAGTTGATTCTAATTGAAAAGTCAATTGCAGCGCTAGAGATGGCCCCTTCGATGCTCATCCGTTCCCACTTACCATAAAGTCATGTTCCCAGATGGCCAGTTGACGGCCCACTTCCTCGTGCTGTTTATGTATACATACCATTATAGTGGCAAGAGACTCACAGAAGACTTGGTTTTTCCTAAAATACTTGGGTCTTTAGTGTACTCTGCAGTGTCTTCTCTGGTTGACTTTTAAGACTACTCTTAAAGTTCATAATAATGAACTTAATTATAGGTTTTAGAGTTGAAAGAACCTTAGATGTCATCTAGTCTGACCTCCTTATATCTAAACTGGGGCCCAGAGATGTCAAGTTCGTGGCCCGTGGTCATGCAAATTGTGATAGACCCCACATACATAATTCCTCTAATGGAAGGTGTGGTTGGTGAAGTTAATGAGCCACTTAATGCTGTTTGGAATCCTCAATTTAAGGGCTCAGTGGAACATTAACCGGCAAAGTTCAGTAAACAAACCCGTGGGGTGGACAGAAATTGTATCATTCATTGCCCATTACTTTTATTGAATAGTTTATTCAATTAACACCATCATTATAGATCAGCCAACATTAGCTCTGAAACATAAGGTAGAATTCCTGGCTTGAAATTAAATAGTTTTAAAAAAATTTTTTAGGGGCAGCTAGGTGGCACAGTGGATAGAGCACTGGCCCTGGAGTACCTGAGTTCAAATCCGGTCTCAGACACTTAACACTTACTAGCTGTGTGACCCTGAGCAAGTCACTTAACCCCAATTGCCTCACTAAAAAAATAATTTTAATAATAGCATTTTATGATTCTCTGGAAATTGTCTTTTTTCATTCAATCTTCAGATGTGGGTTACTAGGCAGTGATGGGTTAACCCAGAAAATCTAAGTAATTCTAAAAGTTTGTTTATTTTCCAGAAAATCCATCAACTTCCCCCAATGCAACTCTGGCACCATAATAAACCATGTTATGTTTTTATTTATCCCACCTTTAGAAAAATGAAGCTGCTAAGTTTACCTGGTCTTTGGCCCTCTACCAAAGTAGATTTGTCTTGTCTTTTAAAAACCATGCAGGGTAGTTAAGGTTGTAAGTTATTTTGTACACTGGGACTCTGCGACATGGCAGTGGTAATAAAGCAGCCTTGGAAGTGTTGTCTCATCTCTTAAATTTTGAATTATGTTCCAGATGGGAAACTTTTGTCCGGTGATGTGACTCATTATGTTATCCCTGACTGGAAAGTTGTTCAAGATTACCTTGAGATTCTTGAGTTTCCGGAGCTGAAAGGTATTATTTTCATGCAGACAGCCTGTCAAGCTGTACAGCATCAAAGAGGACGAAGGTATATCTGTTTTGCATAATTATTTACTTTTAATCTGAACTTATTAAATATGAAAGGTCCTGGAAGGGGTAGAGGGAGAAATCTCTTCTTTAAAAGTAATTTTGTAGGGGCAGCTAGGTGATGCAGTGGATAGAGCACCGGCCCTGGAGTCAGGAGTACCTGAGTTCAAATCCGGCCTCAGACATTTAACACTTACTAGCTGTGTGACCCTGGGCAAGTCACTTAACCCCAATTGCCTCACTAAAAAAAAAAAAAGTAATTTTGTTGTGTTCCAACTTCTCTTCCCCCTAAAAACTAAAACAAAAAAATGAATAATAATTTTTTTAAAGTAATTTTGGAACTCATTTGTTATTTACTTATCTAATAAGGAATTATGAAAGCCATTTTTACAGTAGCTTTATTTCATGGTTTTTGTTTTAGCATGTGACTGAAGCACAATCCCTTGACTCTATAGCTCATGTCCCAGTAGGTTGGTGTTTTAAGATTACAAGCAGTGAGTACTTCATGTTATCTGGTCTGCATTCTTGCAGCAGGAAGCTGATTGGTGATTTCTTTTTGTTGTCCTTAGCACTTTAATCCAAATATGTATGTACATGTATATATATACAGAACTCTGCCTATGTCTGTGTATATACATATATATGTACATATATCTGTGTTCTTTCAGAAATTTGCAACAATTTGTTGAACGAAAAACAGTTCAGTATTAAAATCTGTGCTTCTCTATTGCAAGTGCCCACAGATCATATGATCGAATAATTTATTGAAGGAAGCCTAAAATAAATTCCTCTTTTGTTCGGAGTCTTACTGTAGCTACCATCCACAATAATTGTATTTACTAAACAAAGGCCTTCTGACAGAAGACAGTCTGAAAACTCTTCCCTAATAAAAATGTCTAAATAAAAAAACAATTGACAGACTTTTAAAACAAATGCTTTAACAATATTTTTTACTTCATTTGATGTTTTAAGAGGATTCTGTGTTTGAACTTAAGAGACCATCCTTTGTTGAGAGATAACATATTAGAGTTATATATCCAACCTAATACCTAAAATCATTTAAATATAGGAGTTATTTATTCTTATTAAACATTGAAGTTTCTTCATTACTTGACGGTGAAGAGTGTAAACTGTTTTTATTTGTATATTAAAATGATAAATTGCCGTTATTACGTGTCCTATTCATAAAAATGTGCGTTAAATAGATTGTGTGCAGGTTTTTCAGATAGAATATTATTAAATGAGTTTGAAGATGATTTTGTTCTGACTCTAAGATAGAAATGTTTATACATTTCCAAGTTTAAATGCAGCTCCAGGTGTCATATTTCAATTTCTCCTACTAAAATCAATTTGTTGTTATCATTTGGATTGCTGACACAGTGCAGAGCTTGATAATCTTTTGTTTTTAAAAAATATTTTCATTTTAAAGGATTTTCAAAGCAATACCCAAACCCTCCAAATGGAAAGAGATGGGTTTTAAATATAGTTTTCTCCAAAATGTTTCTAAACAGATCAGACTGTTGAAAAGCTATTTTGGTTTTCCAATGCTTGACACTGTTGTGAATTCTCTAATAATTAGGATTTATGCAGTAGTCCTATAGATACACCATGATCACATTGTAGTTATTTAGTAGTCCATATTGAGCACCTCATGTTTGTACCTTCTTTGAGTGAGTGTTTGGGGAAATTACAGAAGAAGGGAGGCATAGACCTTGCCTTTACGTGACCTTAAAATTCTAGTTGGGAAAACAGTGGCTGACAAACTCTTAGCTCTTCTTCTCTGTGACTTGGTTACTGACTTCTCCATCAGCTAAGTCCAGTGGCTGTCTACTGCCTCCAGGATAAAATATGCACTCCTCTGTTTAGCTTTTAAAGCTCTATACAGGGGCAGCTGGGTGGTGCAGTGGATAAAGCACCGGCCCTGGATTCAGGAGTACCTGAGTTCAAATCCAGCCTCAGACACTTGATACTTACTAGCTGTGTGACCCTGGGCAAGTCACTTGACCCCCATTGCCCCGCAAAAAAAAAAAAAAAAAAAGCTCTATACAACCTCATCCTCCTGTTTCCCAGCCTGATTAGACATCACTCACTTCCTACATGTTGTGATCCAACCAACCTAGTTTTCTCTCTTGTTCCTCCCTCACTACATTCCCTCTTTTTGCCTCTGCAGTACCTGGCTGCTCCCCACCTGAAGTATATTCAGGCCCTCTTCATCCATAGCCTTATGACATCCTTTTCTTCCTTTAAGACTTAGATCAAGCACTAAAACCTTTCTCATTCCCTGTCCCCTTCCCCCCCCACCTGTAGTGCCCTTCCTCAAAGTTGCCTTATATTAACTACTGTGTGTGTGTGTGTGTGTGTGTGTGTGTGTTTATTAACATAGTAGAAGCTCATTGGCCATGGGAATTGTCTCATTCTTTGTGCTTGTCCTCCCCAGCAGCTAGCACTGTGCTGGATTGTATTGTTGAGTTAATTCCTTTCTTTCCTCCTAATCCACAATTTCTCATTTTCATCCACCTAGGCTCTACCCCTTCAGAGTTTCTATACTGACCGCCCATTCCTTGTCATTGTGTTTCCTTGAACCTCTGTTCTATCTTTAACAAAATTCCCTTCATTTGAGACTCTTCCTTTCCCATGTTTTCCATCTTCTTGCACTTATGGAAACCTGGCTCCCCCCTCAACGACACTGTATCCCTGACCACCCTCTTCAGTATGATGATACTCTTTCTTTTTTTTCACCACCAGCCCTTTCCATCCAGCCTTGGCAATTCTACCTCCACAATATCTATTACATCTGTTCCCTGCTGTCCATTTCAATTCAATAAGTATTTATTAAGCACCAGCTATGGCGGGCTAGGTGACACAGTGAATAGAGTACTGGTCTTGGAGCCAGGAAGATAAGTCTTTCCCTGAATTCACATCTAACCTCAGACACTTACTAGCTGTGTGACCCTGGGCAAGTCACTTCATCCTGTTTGCCTCAGTTCGTCATCTGTAAAATGAGCTGGAGAAGAAAATGGCAAACCACTCCAGCATCTTTGCTAAGAATACCCCAAATGGGGTCACAGAGATGCAGACATGACTGAAAAATGACTAACCAGGCTTGGCACTGTGCTAAGTGCTGGGCATACAAATAAGAAAAAGGATAGTCCCTCCACACGAAGGTGTTACAGTCTAATGGGGAAAGCCGACATACTAGAAGAAGGGGGGAGGGGAAGGACGGGACCCCAGGGCTACCCTCAGGCAGGAGCAGGACAGGGTCTTGAAACCAGTCACAATTCCTGCTACTAGAGTGGGGGATTTGGCTGGAAGACCTCCTGTCAGACAGAAGAGGAGGCTAAGGGAGGTGCTATCCCAGGCCTGAGTCAGCTTCTGGGGTGAGTTGGGAAGTGATTAATTTAGGCTGGGAAAGGGCGTGCTGGAGTGGCCACCTACACAGCCACCACCCTAGTTTTTATCACCTTGCGTGAGTTACTGCAACAGACTCCTAATTTGTCTCTCCTTGAAGCCTGTCCCCTCTCCACCCCTCCTCTGTACCGATTCAGAAATGATCTTAAAGTGCAGCTCTGACAAAGTCCCTACCCTGCTCAGAAATCTTCAGTAACTCCTCAGTACCTTGAGGGTAAAATGCCAGCCCCTCAGCCCAGCTTTTGAGGACTTTGACCATCTGCCTCTAGCCAGTCTTTCCTCACCGATTCTGACATGTGTAGACATAGTATAGTCTACATTCCTGCCAAGTCACTTGCAAGTTGTTTCCTATACTGAGCATTCTCTCTCTTGCTTCCCATCAGCAATGCCTTCCCCCTCACCTTTGCTTCTTAGCATCCTCAGCTTTCCTCTAGGCATGACAGAGGAACCACCTCCCACTGCAGCTTCTTCTGGTTTCTTTAGTTGTTGAGTGTTCTCTTCTTCCCCAGCTTATCTTTCACTGGTGTCTCTCTCCATGTAGAATATAAGCTACTTGAGGACAGGGACTAGTTTTAGTTTTAATCTTTGTGTCCCCAGCACCTTGCACATAGTAAGCATTTAATAAATGTTTGTGGAATTGAGTTGGATTAAAGGACTATTACACAGCAATTTAGGAACAAATACAAACCAATACAACAGCCTCCAGGTGCTGTAGGGATACAGAGGCAAAGAATGATCAGGGTGGGCTTCTTGGAGAAGGCGAAGTTTGAGCCAGATCTTTTTTATTTAACTCTATTGAGGTAATAGATATGGATTAATGGAGGGCAGGGAAGAGTGAACCTTAGGAGAAATAGTACAAGTTCAGGCCAAGAGACTGGAATCTATAAAGTCTCGTGCTTCAAGGGCTCTTTGGCTTATTAAACAAACTTTAGCTTTTTCATTTACTCATTGTAAACCATATGGTTGATATTATTATTCAGAATACTTTGCTTAAGTATCAGAAAGATTAGCATATTGAATATGAAAAGATGATGGGTCATATATATAATATATATATATATTAGTCTTTTTTTTATGTGGGGCAATTGGGGTTAAGTGACTTGCCCAGGGTCACACAGCTAGTAAGTATCAAGTGTCTGAGGCCAGATTTGAACTCAGGTCCTCCTGAATCAAAGGGTGGTGCTTTATCCACTGCGCCACCTGGCTACCCCCTATAATATATATTATACTTATATATATTTGTACACACAAATCAGTTTACTTAAGATACACTGAATGGGAAGATGGGCTTTAAAAATTTTAACTTTTATGATTCCAACTATAAGTTAACTTTTCATATTTCTTCAAATTTGGAACAGCTAAGACTATCAGTATGTATTTTTTATTCTTAATGGGTGGGCAGCTAGGTGGCGCAGTGGATAAAGCACTGGCCCTGGATTCAGAAGTACCTGAGTTCAAATTCGGCCTCAGACACTTGACACTTACTAGCTGTGTGACCCTGGGCAAGTCACTTAACCCCAACTGCCTCACCAAAAAAAAAAAAAAGCCTATTCTTAATGGGTGACTCTTGTGAAGCTTGTAAAAAATGCATGTCATTTGACCTACTTTGGGGGAAACTTTTAATTCAGGGCAAACAAAGTTCTATCAATTAGACACAGTCTGTATGAAGCACACTTAACCAGAAGTCAGGAACCCTAAATTCTACTTTTGACTTCTTGACTGACTGTCCCCTTAGCATGTCTCTGCTTACACTGCCCCATTCATTTCTTGGGGTCAAGAAGAAGAGTTTAGAGAAGACATGGGTCCATCCCTCCAAAAGGATGGCACCTAAATATCAATAACAGGTGGTAAGTGCATAAGAGAACTATAAGCAAAGTATACTGAGTAAAGTCCAAGGTAAAAAAGGGAAAGCAGGGAAAACTTCCCTTTTTTGTTTTGCCTTTTTTAATTTAAGTTTTTTCTCAATTACACATAAACAAAAATTTATAATATTCATTTTTTTTTTAAATTTCAAGTTCTGGGGGACAGCTAGGTGGTGCAGTGGATAAAGCACAGGCCCTGGATTCAGGAGGACCTGAGTTTAAGTTGGGCCTCAGACACTTGACACTTACTAGCCGTGTGACCCTGAGCAAGTCACTTAACCCTCATTGCCCCATGGGGGGAAGAATTTTTTTTCAAGTTCCAAATTTTCTCCCTATATCCCCTCCCCTCTCCTTGAGAAGGGAAGGGATTTTATATAGATAATACATGTGTAGTCATGCAAAACATTAGGGAAAACTTCTTTGGAGGCTTCTGAATTGGGCATTCAGCAACAGGTAGTAATCCACAGAGAAGACATGGGGAACAGTGTCAGCAGAGCCCAGAGGCAATCGTTGAACTCATTTTTCTGACTGAGAATCCAGTGTTCTTTCCACCATAACACTGATTGACTGTAGTAGGAAGCCACAGAAAAGGGGATAGTATGGTGATGTGGAAATAGCACTTGTCTTGGAAGTCAGAAGGCCTAGGTTTTCATTCCCTAGTCTCCTACTTACTAACTGGGTGATGGTGATGACTTGGAGCCTGTAAACAGGCACTCACATCATGAGACTTATGTGAAAACCAGGTTTATTACAAGAGAAATGAACATGCATGGGAATGCAGTGGGTTCAGAGTTTTTACAGAAGTTTATACTTTTATGATAACAGGACAAAGGGAGGAGGGGAGACCAGAAAGGGGAGTGACATGGGAGGGGAAACAGCACAGCAAAGGTGGGGAAAAGGCAAGATCACACCCTCTGAGGAGGAGCAAGGTGATGGCAAGAGCCTCATTCTTTTCCCTTGGGAACTGCTAGACTATGAAGATAGGAGGGCCCCCTTATCTGAAAAGATCCCAGCTGCACAAACATCATCCCATGTTGGCACAGACAGTCGGTGCCTGTCTTGTCTCCCAAGGACACACAGGGGAGTCTGGCTTGGGGTACAACAACAAATGATGTCAGCTCACGGGGAGCTTCATCCTTGACACATTCAGTGCCTTGGCATGCTCTGAGTCCAGTATTTCTGGAAAATGCGGCAGTTCAAAAAGACAAGGTCGGGGGCCCTGTAAGAGTCCTTACAAAGTAAGTCAGTCAAGCTCCCTGAAACTCCCGTTTCCAAATATGTAAAAGGGCGTATGATCATACCGGGTTGTTATGAGGAAAGCTCATTCTCCTCTATCACATGGAAGGTTCCTTTTGTTGTTGTTACTGTTCCTTTGTAGTACAGACCTCAAATATCCTCTGGATCCATCATCCCGTTGCTGTGGGTGCCCATGCCACGGTCCAGATCATAGCTCCTTGCTAAGTAGGTGGCATCACTGGGCCTGTCCTCGGAGCTTTGCCAGGTTTGTGAGAACTTGGCCACACTGCCGTGGCCTTTAAAAACCCTGACATAGGATACCAGTATAGGTTTAAGGCACTAAAAGGTTTAAAAGACCCAGGCAAACAGTGTGAAGCCATGTGGCAAACATAGGACTTCCTTGATTTGTCACTGAAAGCCCTTTGCAGACCAGCTCCTACCTCTGTTTCTAGGGTGCTTAAACATTATTTCCCTTCACATATTCTGCATTCTATCCAAAGCATCTTATTTGCCTCTGCTCATACAAAATGTCTCATCTCCCCTCTCCATGCCTTTGCAAAGGTTGGCATTTCCTCTTTATCTCTGCCCCCTCCAAATCTCTTGTTTCCTTCAAAACCCAGTTTAAGTTCTACCTCCTGGGTGTAGTCTTAACCAATCCTTCTGACCTGCTAATGTTTCCCCCACCCCTGAATTTGCCATATGTGTATATGTATTTATAACATATTTCATAATATATGTGACCATACAATATACACAGTAATATAAAAATCCTAATATATATAACATGTATGTTACATATACACACACTTATGTGTGCACATGTTTTTTCCTCCCGCAGAATGTCAGTTTCTTGCGGGCAGAGGCTTTCATTTTTGTCTTGGTATACCCCGCGCCTCGCCTCAGGGTGCTATGCTTCGTGCCTAGCTTGGCATATAGTAAAAGCTTAAACAATGCATTTTGACTGAGTAGATTGTTTTCTGATGATGCTTGGTCAGCATTTGTCTGAAAGAGAGATGCCAAAGTGCTTCATCTTTGCTTTCAGAAAAAGCTTTTTGTCTTCCCCATTGTGGGGCAGTTGAACGGGTGTGTGACCCAAGCGTTTTTCATACTGAACCAGGAGTAAATGCTAATGGCCTACCTCGTGTAATTTAGATGTTAATTTAACATCTGCCTTACTATGAACAATACTTACCTTTTTTCAGAGAAATAATAAGTTTTGTTTAGACAGCTATAAATGTCCCCATTCTTCTGTATCGCCTGCCTCCTGAAATGCACCTTCTCTCTTACGAACTTAACTCATCCATCCACGGCTACAGACTTGACTTTCAAGTTTGATTGGCATGGTCCCCCTCCTTGGGGAAGAAAATCTCATGACCTTGTGGCAGCGTTCCGGAAAACGTAATTAACTGCCTGTTGTCTGGGCTCTGGAGAAAAAGCTCACCCTAGGGCCAGGGATCCATAGGTGGGATCAAGGGGAGACGGCTGTGTGACCCGGAGCAATTTATTTAACCCTTTAGTACCTCAGGCACTAAGACTTATACCCTTAGTCTCTAAGACTAAGTTGCAGACCAGTTACCAGTCGGCATTGGTTTAAAAAAATAAAAAGCTGCTCCCTGAAAAATGAAATGAACAGATCCAAGAGCAAAAGGATGGGCCTGGTGACAGAGTGTGTGACTGTCAGAGGCCCACTATGGCAGGTGAAAGATGAAATGACGGAGGGAACAATGGTTTGATCTTCCAGGCATGTTGATTTATTAAGCAGTGCATGTCAATTGCCTAATGAACCAGAACCAGATCTCTTTGGCTTAGGGATGGACCCCAAATACAGGAGGAGACAGACATGAAAAACAATCATATTAGGCCAGTTAATTTAAAGGAAACAATACATTAAGTAATCTGATTTCCAATCGGATAAAAGATTAGGGACTTTCCAAGTTGGGAGGGGCAGAGCAAACCGGCCCAATTCCCTGAATTCAGAAGAAGTATCCTAATCCCAAGTATCTATAAACAATCAAGGAAACATGAAAACAATAACTCATTCATCAGTATGGGGCCAGTTTTCAGATAAGACATATGGCTTGCTTGGGATGTACAATCGTAAGAAAACCCCTTGCATCAATCTTTGGACCTGACTGGGTCAGCATAAGCTAGCTCCTTTTACTTAAGGGTCTTTCAGCAGCAGGTGGGGGTGTTCCAGTTTCCCAGCCACAGGACTAGGTTCAAAGAAAACAAAAAACTAGATTCAAGCTAAAGGTTTTCTTCCAGTTCCCACAATTGAATAAACCTTTCTCACAACTCAGAATTTGGACAAGACCCATCATTTAGTAGAAATGAAATGGCTAGCTCCAGAACTGAGTCACAACATGGAGTATGTGTTTCACTCACTTCCCACAATTAACCACTTGCTAATCCCCACAATTTCCTCACAGGCTAACTATCACCCTATTGGCTACAGGGCGATGAATTCTTCAGCCACAGCAATTCAGAAGACCTGCTAAGTAAAAGTAGCACCTGTCTATATGGAGCAACGTAATTTACAGATGACCTATAGACCAAAAAAGTCTCAGAAGCTAGAAAAGAGAAAAACTATTGGGGATAAAAGGGCAAATATCACCGCAAAACAATAGCCACACTCATACTACTAAAAATGCCAATCTAAGTCAATATTTGTTTATTTAAAAATAATTAGTCAGGGGGTAGTTAGGTGGCACAGTGGATGATAGAGCACTGGCCTTGGAGTCAGGAGGACCTGAGTTCAAATACGGCCTCAGACACTTGACACTTACTAGCTGTGTGACCTTGGGCAAGTCACTTAACCCTTATTGCCCCACAAAAATTTTTTTAGTTAAAATTAAATAATTGATCATTTTCTTTTAAGTGCCTTTTTCTAATTTCATTTTCAGCAAATGTAAATGACACTAGGAAAGCACCTGCTTCATTAGATTTTGTCTCCTTTATGTCATAGACAGTACAACAAACTTCGAAATCTCCTAAAGGATGCCCGCCATGATTGTATTCTCTTTGCTAACGAGTTCCAGCAATACTCCTATCTTCCAAGAGAAAGAGGAGAGTCTATGGAAAAATGGCAGACCAGGTATGGTACTGAATCTGTATGAATGATCGGTTTTTGGTGTGATTATTATTTGTAGCCTTACAACCATTTAACGTTAGGATTCTACCAGAAAATATGACAGAATGAACCAGCAGTTATTCTGTAGCTGAAATTTGTACTGAAATGCCTGAAACCTAAATAAATGAAGATTTTTTAAATACTATTTCAACGGTCTATTTCAACCAACATTAACCATTTGTGTACAAGTGAGGTCAGAACTAACTAGGGTAACAGATTGGGAAAACATGGAAGAAGAGGAATGAAAATTGTCATTAGGACAAACAAGTTTAGAAGGAGTGAGGTTGTGGGAGAGGTAGAATGATAGAAAACTATTATCGAAGGGATGAATTTTTCAGTTCAAGTTCATGAAGATTCAACCAGTTAGGGTTCACCAAAATTTGGTGCCCCATCATGGGGTGTAAGGTATGAACTTATGATCTGGCTTCTGATTTTTTTTTTAACTGGACCTATGATTTCATTGAAGACACTCTCTCTACCAATGCATATCAGCACCTGCTCTGCAACTTAAAATTGTAGAGAATTTACAAAAGCCCTGAGAGATTAAGTGATTTACCCAGGGTCACACAGCCAGTCCATATCAGAGCTAGCACTTGAACCCAGGTTTTCCTGGCTCTAAGACTAGGCTTCTGATTTAGAGCTGAATAAAGAATTGAATGTTTTCATAATCCGAAAGAGTTTGTCACCATCTCTGGGTGGTAGAGCAAGAACGAAGGTGAAGGTCATAAGAATTGAGGTTTATATATTGGAGGCCAGAAAATTCTGATGCACATCTTCAGAATTTCCATTATACCAGGTAGCATGGAAGGGAAGACTAACATTTCTTCTGATCTTATCAACATGTGAGCAAATTACATCATCACAATTAATGTGAAAATATGGTGATTATTTATACTGCTATAAATCAGAAGTCAGATCTCTCCCTCGGTTTGGCACAAGTTTAGTGACTGAAGCTGAATTGGGTTTCTTCATATCATCAGCTTCATATACGAATTTAGCTTGGCCTACTGGTCCTTAGAGGGTGGGTTGGGTACTCACCACATGCTTAGCCCTCTACCCAGAAAACAAGATTATAAAATATATTGAAGAGCAGTCACATTGAGAGAGAAAAAAGGTTCCATTGGATGGAGTAGGAAAGGGAGTTTGGCTCATAGTCCTTTTTTAGGGAAAGGAAATGAAAAATAACCAAGCATCATAATAATAGCTGACATTTCTATAAAATCTTAAGGTTTATAATTACATGATCTCTCCAGTTCCTCATAACATCTCTGTTGGGTGGTATATTGGCTGGAGACACTCAATTGTTGGTGATACTCAATGCTTACTATATACAGGCTCTTGCTGCTATACTTGTAACATTCAGATAATCAATTTAGATAATGGAGGAAACCCACCTAGTCTTTGCCCTCCCCTTGCTTGTTTGGCTAGGGCTTATCACTAGGATTCCACTCACTCAGATAATTGATTGGTACTGCCCTAATGGGCATATTCCACAAGCATGGTGTGAACAAATGGGTAGAGTATAGCATTTGAAAGGATCTCTCAGGTATTACCATAGTCTCCAAGTGTACCATAGGAATTTAGTTCCACAGTAGCTCAGTGAAGCTGTCCGACACATCGTCATGCCTGACCTTGAACCTCCACCAATCCAAAGCTGATTCTGTCTCCAGAACCAAGAAGAATAGAGTCCAGGGGTGACTGCACAGGCATCTCAACAGAGGACCATCTGAGGGGCTGCTGGCATGGGCACAAGAGCATTTACTTTATAACCGTACATGAACTATATCCTCTGAATGCCATATGAGCTCCTCAGTGCATTGTGAAAACCATATGCCTTTCAAATCATGTGGATAGTTCTCTGTTATATTTTCACATCCCATCCTTGTGTTTTCCAGTGTTGAGTAGTATCAGTGTGTATATACATACATATGCATGTGTGTATATATGTATATATTGTATGTGTGTGTGTGTGTGTATTGCAGAAGATTTTTTTAAAACCCTAATAAGTACTTTTGGAATTTGAATTTGAATCAGATTTGGAGTTGGAAGGAAGCTCAGAGGCCATCTAAGGTCCCTCCTTTTACAAATGAAGAAACTGAGGCCCCAGGGGTCATAAGAATTTCCCGTGGTCATATATGAGTCTGCTTATGACTTTTTGGAAACCTAAATAAGAGTTAACAAACCAAAAATAAGGTGATTACAAGTGATTTGCCTGTAGACACGGGGCTCATTAGCTTCAGAGGCAAGAGTGGAATCCTGGACTCTTATCTGCAAATCAATCAGTTTTCTTGCTACATGGTGCTATGTGGTGTTATTGCCTCTGAACCTAACAATTCAGAACAAAATAGGACATTCTAAGCAACAATCCATGTTTCCTAACATGTGTGTGCTGGGGGTGGGGGTGGCACACATGGTTTGTTTTTCTAGGAGCATTTATAATGCAGCTGTATGGTACTATCACCACTGCCAAGATAAGATGCCCGTTGTTATGGTGACAGAAGATGAAGAGGCAATTCAGCAGTATGGAAGTGAAACTGAAGGTGTATTTGTGATTTCATTCAAGGTATTTCAAGTTGTTATTTCATGGGTGTGCACATGTGTGTGTATGAGTGTGTGCATGTGTGTGTGTGTGTGTGTGTGTGTGTGTGTGTGTGTGTGTGTGTACATGGGTGCACAGAGTATCCTCCTTAAGCAGTACCCACAAGGCTCTAGGCATCTTTGGCCAATGAGTGACAGGGCAGGAAAGAAGGGTTTTGTATCACCCTCAGCCTAGTTCAATATGACTCTGATGCGGGGCAGCTAGGTGGCGCAGTGGATAGAGCACCGGCCCTGGAGTCAGGAGGACCTGAGTTCAAATCCGGCTCAGACACTTAACACTTAGTAGCTGTGTGACCCTGGGCAAGTCACTTAACCCCAATTGCCTCACTAAAAAAAAAAAAAATGACACTGATGTTCTGAGCAAGGTTCCCTGGACCACACAGCTCCCAGAATCTTCCCCAGCTTGAGAGCCCAGCCCAGGCCAACCTCACTCTGTCACTGTCCATGCCCTACATGAGCACCACCCAGGAGAACCCAGAGATTTGGCTGAACAAGTCGCCAGTGTTGAAGGCTAGCCTTGTTTGGTGTCTTTTTCAGCTGCTTTTCACTCTTCATTACACTCGGATGAGAGGAGAGATTAGTGGGAGTAAATAATAGGATTGAAGCTGTGGCAGCATTTGTTTGAGTCCTTCATATGGAGCTGTGATAGACATTGTCATTGACCATCCGCCTGGGCTGCCCTTACACCATGCTGCTATCTCACCTTTGGAGGTTATAAAAAACAATCTATTCATTAATGAATTATTGATCTTTTTTTCTTGTCAAGATCTTCAACCAAATGACATTTGGTTGCTGTCATTTTTGATGCAGAATCTTGAACAAGACCACCCATTTCTCCTTGTCAATTCTAAGAGATTCTTATTGAACCTTTAATTGTAGATTTTATAGGGCTCCTACTTGTCTTATGTTTCTGTTGCTAAAATTTGCCAATTGAATTTCCTTGCCCTCCAAAAAACAATGTTCTTGGATGGCAAAGAATTCCAGGGGCTCTAGATATTAATGGCGATGTCACCTCTTTTTTCTTCTGCAATGCATCATGTCTTGTTCTGCGGAGGACAGTTGACTAAAATTACGTTTTTCTCCTCGCTGTGAAAATCACTTCTCTTTGTAGTCAAGTGTTACAATGCAGTTTAATTTTGTACAGCTACACAAACCATGTGACCAAGGGCTTCACAAAGTTGAATGATAGTGGAATAAAAAAGTAATATGGGGTCAAGGTAAGGTGGCTCATAAGTTCTTTCAGGGGGGATTTGGACTTAGAAAAGAATGAAGAAAAAAACTTCAGAAGAGGTTGGGTGCTAATGACAGAAGTTGGAAGAAGGTTTGAGAAGTGAACATGTTTAATGCACCTGAGAATCAAGGACTAAGAACAGAGAAAAGTCATGACTTCTGGGAGGGTCTGGGGGAAAAGAAAGCAATCTGAATCAGACTCCCAAATAGCTAGAAGAGATGTTGGCATAAATAAAAAAGGATAATATGGTTTGACTTCCTCATGAACTTGAATAGAGAGACCATATCGGGAGTCCAAAGACCTAGGACTGAAAATTGAGACAAAATCACAGATTAATTTGATAGAGACAAAAATGTACATAGATTCTTTGAAGGCATTGTAAAAAATCATACTGGGGCAGCTAGGTGGTGCAGTGGATAAAGCACCAGTTCTGGATTCAGGAGGACCTGAGTTCAAAATCCAGCCTCAGACACTTGACACTTACTAGCTGTGTGACCCTGGGCAAGTCACTTAACCCTCACTGCCCCTCCAAAAAAAAGAAAGAAAGAAAAATATACTGGTGGGTCAGTCTATGAGTCAAGTAACTATTCATTAAGACCTCACTATCTGCCAAATACCGTGCTATGCTCTAGAGATAGAGAGAATAGCAAAGCCACTGTCCCAGCCCTTGAAGAATTCTTATTCCAGACAGGCACTTATCATGAAAACAACTACGTATATTCAAGATATATAGAGTAAATTGAAGGCAATTTAAGGAAGTCAGGAACTGGAAAGGATTTCTGCAGAAGGTAGCATTTGAGCCAAGTCTCGGGAGAAGCTAAGAGCTGTAGGTGAGAAGGGAGAGCATTCCAGTAATGAGGGACAGCTAATGAAAAGGCATGGAGTCTGGCCACGGGGCAGGGGAGCAGGATCCTACTGTGGAAGGATGGGAGTCAATGTACGAACACTGGAGAGGTCGGAAGGGGCCAAACAGGATTTTATATTTGATCCTGAAGATAACCAGAAGCCACTGGAGTTGACTGAGTACATGTAGGATGGGAGGTAGGTGGGGAGTTATGTGGTCAGACCTGTATTTATGCAACATCACTTTGGCATTTGCGTGGAGATGGATTGGAGTGGGGAGAGCCCTGAGGAAGGGAGGACAACCAGAAAGCAATTGTAATAGTCAAAGTATGAGGTCATGAGGGCCTATATCAAGGTGGCAGCCGTGGGAACAGAGAGAAGGGGACATACGTGAGAGATGTTGTGAAAGTACAAAGAGTAAGACAAAAGATTGAATATGTAGAGTGAGTGTGAGTGAGGAATCAAGATAATGAGGTTTTGAGCCTGAGTGACTGGGAGGATGCTGATGCCCCTGACAATAATGGGAAATATAGAAGGTTCTAGGAGAAAAATAATGAGTTTGTGTTGGACATAGTGAATTGGAAATGCTATTGGAACATCCATCTTGAAATATCCAAAAGGCAGTTGGAAATCCCAGACTACAGCTTACGAGTGAAATTAGGACCAGGTCATCTGCATAGAGGTTCATTGAGCAAACCCACGGAAGCTAATGAGATTCCCCAGTTGAGATGGTATAGAGAAGAATGCTTAGAACAGAGACTTGAGAAGAGTGGTTAGTCATAGTTAGTAGGAGGGACCTGGGGGAAGATCCAGCAAAGGAGATTGAGGAGTGGTCATACAGGGAGGAGAACCGTGGGAGAATAATGTCATGAAAACCTAGAGAGGAGAAAAGGGCAGCCTTCAGTGTCAAAGACTGTGGAGAGGTGAAAAAAGGCTGAGGATTGAGAAATGACCGCTAGATTCACCAATTAAGAGATCATTGTTAACTTTGATAGTGTCAGTTGAATGGTGCAAGGCAGATTACAGAGAATTTAGCAGTGAGCAAATGGAGAGGAAGTAGAGGCACTTAGGGTAGACAGCTTTCTCAAAGAGTTTAGCCAGGAAGGAGAGGAGATATATAGCCAAATAGCTATTGAGAACAGAGATCAGTAACCTGTGACATTCACGCCAAGAATGGTGCAAAAAAGCCATAGAGGAAGCATGAAACTCTGAGGGTTGGAGTGAAGGTGTATACGCTGATAACCTCAAACTCAGCATCATCACCTTCACTAGCCTTCCTTGGATGCTTCCACTTGTCTTTTGGAGAAATAGTTATAGTGAGTACATCAGCAGTGCTCAGGACCTCTCTGAAGATTCAGAGATAAGTGATGCTAATATTCATCAGTAGCCTCTTAGGGGTTACTGGTTCCCTGCCCACTTCTTTTTTTTTTTTCTTTTTTCTTTCAGAGCAGTGAGGGTTAAGTGACTTGCCCAGGGTCACACAGCTAGTAAGTGTCAAGTGTCTGAGGCTGGATTTTGAACTCAGGTCCTCCTGAATCCAGGACTGGTGCTTTATCCACTACGCTACCTAGCTGCCCCAGGCCACTTACTTCTAAAAATAGTTTGAAATTAGATTGGGTTAACAGTATTAATTGACTTCTCTGTATGCAGAGTACTAACTGAGGGAAGAGAATTCCCCAAGGAGCTTATGCCCTACTCAGATATGTGTAAACCCAAGTGACAGAGACAGAAGTCAGTCTCCCACTTTTCATGTCATCTCATGCTGGCTACTAAAGATCAATATGGCTCTCCCTGCCTCTTTTAATGGCTCAGTCAAACATTTTCCACTGACCCTAAACATGGCCAAATAGATAAAGGCACCTGGGCCTGCACAGCCAGACTCGAGCTATGTGATGATCGTTTTTAAGACCATCTCCAGGAACAGGGTGCTTTGTCTCCTACTGTCTGCCTTTACACTACTAGCTTTGGAGACTGTATGCACATATATAAACACGTATGAAAATGCAGAGTAATCAAGAATGCAAATATAAAATGCGATGGAGCCTCACCAGTTCATCTAAAAAGGCTTTGTGGAAGCCGCTGACCTGCATGACCTTGAGCAGGTCTTTCACTTCTCTTAAACCTCAATTTCCTTATCAGTAAAGTGAGGGGTTGTACTTGAGGACTATGGAAGTCCTTAGATTTCAAAATATGTGATCCTCTATTTCCTCTGCTTAGAATCACCTCCTCACTAACTCTACAAAGCCTTTCTAGACTAACTAGGAAATTCATTTGTCCATTGAATAAACATTCATTAAATACTTATTATGTGTAAGATCTTCTTTTAGGTTCTGGGGGTGCAAAGACACAAAACTAATATTGGCTAATATTTCCTCGATGCTGTGTTGCGGCCGCTGTTGTTCAAGAAAATGAGTTTTTTAAATGGAACTGAAATGGAGATTTTTATTAATAATTTCTCTGTCGTTTTTAAACTTTTATTACACAGAATTATCTGGACAACTTTTGGCCCGACTTAAAGGCTGCCCATGAGCTGTGTGATTCTATACTTCAGGCTCGTCGTGAGAGAGAACTTGAAAGCCAGGAGAACAATGGGAAAGAATACCCAGAGCATCTTCCTCTGGAAGTATTAGAAGCTGGAATTAAGTCTGGAAGATATATCCAGGTGAGGAAAATGACAAAAAGACATTGTCAGGAATAAGCTACTATGTCCCTTCTCTGAATGGGGGAGTGGTGATGGTGGTTAGAACTCTCAATTGTTTTCTTCTTTACTTGCTTATGAGACCTTTGAAAGAGCAGGATAAATAGGCAGTCAGCCTAACCAATGAACAGCTGTCACTATTGAGTAGTTTGTTGGTGCTGTGTGGGCTCAGACATCATTCTACTTATAGAATCTAATCATCTAAAGCCACAGTATTAGTGATGCTTTTTAATTGCCAGGTTACAGTTGAAGAGGAGGTTGGAAATGGCCTTGCAAATGTCTTCTATCCCTGGGGACGAAATAAAAATTCCTAATCTAGTTTAGGAGTCTGGGCCAGTTCTAAGCAGAGTTTGTCTTGTATATCCTGGCCTCGGCTCCTTCTTTTTTCAACCCTCTCAATGACAGGTACACAAGAAGCTGTTGCTACCAGGGTTTCTTCTATCAGAAAGGGATATGATAAATTCCATCTCACTGATAGATTAAGAAATTACTATGTTACACCTCCCAGGGATATCTACATTTTTTGCATAATCTAAAGGAACGTTTCACAAATGGTAGCGTTTTATATACATTCACATGGGATATATTTGGGGTCAGGCGCCTTGCAAGGCTCTTTATGCTACATAGGGAAGGCCAGCTGAGTCAGGAAGAATGCCACTATGAGGAACAGCTCCACTGTGTCCTTTCCTCTCAAAGAGAAAAAAAAAAAATCCTCATTGTTGGAAATTGTGATCCCACACCTTATAAAAATGTAATATAAGGGCTATTGTTGCATCATTTTCAACATCGTAAAGCTAAGCTGAATTTTCTTCCACCCCTCTCCAGGCCATCTCACTGACTGTTCATTTTGATTTTAGGGAATTCTCAATGTCAATAAACACAGAGCACAAATAGAAGCTTTTGTCCGACTCCAGGGAGCCAGCAGTAAAGACTCAGGTTCAGTATATTCAGTTCCTTTCAGGAACATTTTTACCCTTCTTTACTAAGGTCTTCCGCAGTGATGAAAGTAGGATTGTTATTCTTTTATATTACACTTTTTATTTGTCATCTCAGTCATGGGCTGCATAAAATAGAAATTGTGACAGGTCCACTTTCTCATGGACCAGGCTATCGAGGTTAAGAGATGATCAGGGTTTTTTGTTTGTTTTTTTTTGGGGGGGGTGGGTAAGGCAATTGGGGTTAAGTGACTTGCCCAGGATCACACAGCTAGTAAGTGTCAAGTGTCTGAGGCCGGATTTGAACTCAGGTACTCCTGATCCAGGACTAGTGCTTTATCCACTGCGCCACCTAGCTGCCCCTAATAATGTATTATCTTGAAGGGATATGTTATTACCTATTACTATTGTTATTGTTATCATCATTATTATTATTACAATGAGATAATAGTTCTAAAATTATTTGATGCTTTATCAAATAGTGCTAAACAAATATTAGTTGATAGTTAATAATCTCCAGAACAACTCAGAGTTGTCTTCATTTTTAGAAGTAGGAAGCTACTGAGTGCAGGACTATTTCACTTGAAATGTCTTACTGATATTGAAGAGCTCTGTGTATCTTTGCCTCCTTAAAAACAGATTTGATTAGTGACATACTTGTTCATGGCACAAAAGCTCGAAACCGCTCAATTCATGGCGATGTGGTAGTAGTGGAACTGCTCCCCAAAAATGAATGGAAAGGAAGGACTGCTGCTTTATGTGAGAATGAAAACGATGACAAAACACCAGGGGAGTCTCCCAGCGAGCCCATGCCCACAGGTAAATGAAAGAAGGAAGGACAGACGGTGAGCCTCTGGAGGGTTTCTGTTTTCAAATGCATGAGATAAAATAACTTTTCTAATAGTAATTCGTCCTTTGCCTAAATTTCACATAGATTTATTATCTTCCCCCACTTACTTATTAATTCTTAAATTGGTAAATAAGGGGACGAAAGAGAAGGGAGAAGGCCATAGAGTTGTATGCCAAGTACACATCAGATGTGGCAAAAGAAGGACAAAAAGAATGAGATACAGGGATCTCCATTTTCTAAATCGAATGATAGGAAAGCATCTTTGAGCATCTTTGCACTTCTTTAGATGTACTTGATGATCTCATGTGATAATTGTCAGGATGCTAAGATAAAGGAGATTCTGTCTTCGATTGTAACAACTTAAAGGTAGTGGAATGCTGAGCTAGCCCCTTGTTTCCTTCTATGTCACTTTACAAGTAATTTTAGCATTAATTTAATCGGCATTTGTTCATATGGTACATAGTTATCTCTTAGCCCCTCGGTATACCTCTCTCATAACTCAATATTGTTTCTTTTTCAAAGGCAGAGTGGTAGGAATCCTTCAGAAGAACTGGCGGGATTATGTGGTGACTTTTCCATCTAAAGAAGAGGTTCAATCCCAGGGCAAAAATGCCCAGAAAATCCTAGTTACACCTTGGGATTACAGAATTCCCAAAATCAGAATCAGTACTCAGCAAGCAGAAGCTCTACAGGTAACTAGTAGAAATTTATTTTATCTGAATTTGGCTGTGTTTGCTCAGCAGCAGTAGATACAGGTATTTCTTTTAGCAAAGGATGAAATAAATTATGGATGGCCCCAAACCATATATCTGGTGCTGTGAAATGCTGTTTTTAAGAAGTTCTAAATATAGAAGAATAAGCTATTGAGTAGTCTTCAGTTAATAAATGAAGGGCAGAAAGAAACTGTCCTAGAAAGAACTCTGTAGGACAGCCAGAGAAAACATATATTATCCAACTGTCGAACTCCAAAACTAAGTCTGTATGTTTAATGTATGTGTACCCATACACACATAAAAATCTTTAGTGTTGTTGGCAAAGTTATGTGTGTATACATATTTATATACATAGGTGTATATGTATGTATGTACACTTTGCCAACAACACCAACAAGCTTCCTTTCAGCAAATGATAGAGAAATAATTTTCATGCCCTGTAATGATGATCTGATATAATGTTACTTCACAGAATCAATTACCTGGAGAAGAATGTAGCAATGGAAAAAAGACACCAATAGAGAGTTAGAAATTATCCCTCGGGGCAGCTAGGTGACGCAGTGGATAGAGCACCAGCCCTGGAGTCAGGAGTACCTGGGTTCAAATTCGGCCTCAGACACTTAACACTTACTAGCTGTGTGACCCTGGGCAAGTCACTTAACCCCAATTGCCTCACTTAAAAAAAGAAAAAAAGAAAAAAAAGAAATTATCCCTCACTTGACTCATAGACTTCAAGCCTTGCCTACCTTAGCTCATATAATATTTGCTAGCTGTTAAAATCTATGAAACAAAACTTCAAAATGGCTCCTTCCTTCTCTGTAACCATTGTTACATAATGAGACTCTGGAGAGGGGAGCATCTTGGTGGCACAGTGGATAAAGCACCAGCCCTGGATTCAGGAGAACCTGAGTTCAAATCCAGCCTCCGACACTTGACACTTTCTAACTGTGTGACCCTGGACAAGTCATTTAGCCCTCATTGCCCTGCAAAAAAAAAGAGAGAGAGGGGGAGAGAGACTCTGGAGGAGAGAGAGAATGAGGCTGATGACTTTGCACAGCTCTGCCTCATTTAAATCCAATTCACCTGCAAGTCAAGACATCGCCCTCCTGATGTCTAAATGAAGGATGAACAACAATATGTTACATAATAGCGGGAAGGGAGATAGATGTTACTAAGAATAAGTTTTTAGACCCTTTATAAAAATTAATTCATCTTTTAAAAATTTAATTTATTGGTATTCTAAATGTGAAACCCTTTTCTAATGATTAACAACCTGACATTCTATTAAAGAGAAACAGAACCATATCAAAATTGACATTCTCAATAAAAATGAAATTGAAAGACATAAGAAAGTTGAAGCTAAGTGGTAGACTTAGAGTGTTAACCCTGGAGAAACAAATGATGGTTTTGGCAGGGGGGTCTTATTGATCACCTAAAGGCAACAAGAACAATTGTACTCAGGATTAACAGTTACAGTCATGACCACATAAAAAACCTGTTAAGATAGTTACACCAGAATCTGTTGCTGAGCACAAAATCTCATACACCAAAATCTATTACAGAAAACAAAGAAATAGAGAAATTCTATGGAGACCTTTATAAGGCCCTCCGATCTAAATCAGCATTGTGTGACTTCATTTCAGAAGCAGACATGAGGATGATTTTAGAAAATATAGCTCAGGGGGCAGCTAGGTGGCACAGTGGATAAAGCACCAGCTTTAGATTTAGGAAGACCTGGGTTCAAATCCAGTCTCAGACACTTGACACTTTACTAGCTGTGTGATGTGACCCTGGGCAAGTCATTTAACCCTCATTCTCCTGAAAAAAAAAAAAAAAGAAAATATAGCTCAGGATTAAAAAGTAAAAGAAGGGGCAGCTAGATAGTGCAGTGGATGGAGCACTGGCCCTGGAGTCAGGAGTACCTGAGTTCAAATCCGGCCTCGGACACTTAACATTTACTAGCTGTGTGACCCTGGGAAAGTCACTTAACCCCAATTGCCTCACTAAAAATAAAAAGAAGAAGAAGTAGTAAAAGAAACCAAAAGGTAGTAGGCTACTTAGAGCCTCCTACCCATATATCATAAGTAATTTCTTCAAAAAAGAGTTAAAAGGTGCTGGATAGGGTGAGCACCCAACCACACCAAAAAAATTAAATTGATTTTATATTAATAGATAGAACATGGCAGATTATTGATTTGGAAGTCAGTTCTGAATCAACTGGATTTTGTTCAGTTGATGAATTAATTAGAGTAAAGGTTAAAACCAGTACCAAACTAGAAGAAGATATAAAAATTAGAAAATGACACTGTAGATTACAGTAGTTCCAATCTGACACATCCATATGAGCTATTGACTCTGAAAAATGGGAAATGGATAAAAGAAAGGACATAAATTCCAATTATCAACTTTCTGAATTTTTCAAAGAAATTTAACCAATGCAAAACAGTGTTCTCAGTTATAAGGCCAAAAGAGAATTGAGCATTCGGTAAGCACCTGTTATGTGTAAGGCCCTGTTGCTGCATTCTGGAGACACAAAAACAAAACCCAAAAAATTTCTGCTTCCAGAAATATCAGCCAGCAGATTTTTATTTTGCTAAGAAAGACATAACAAGCAAGGATGTTAAGACAAGCATTAATTTAGAATATAAATACATTTGAAAAATATTATAGTAGTAGAATAGAGGAAGGTATGAGCTATAGCACCTTGTAAAACAGGTAAGAATGGTGGAAGGGAAAATGAGTTTGCAACAAGCTCAGCATGAGACCTAACTAAGCCTCATCTTCTCAAAAACACTTACTTATTGAACTAGCAGAACAACAAAGAGAAGGAAAAAAAGAGAGAATAAATGTGCCAGTGTTTCCTTCAGCAGTTTATTTTCATCGTTGACAGTAGAATCATCATATCTGGACTCTTAAATAACTCATTCTCTTGTGTATTTTATGAGAAAATGGAAATGGTACATTAGAAAAGCAGCTGAAAAAAATTTTTTTTGTTTGTTTTTGGTTTTTGTGAGGCAATGAGGGTTAAGTGACTTGCCCAAGGTCACACAGCTAGTAAGTGTCAAGTGTCTGAGGTTGGATTTGAACTCAGGTTCTCCTGAATCCGGGGTCAGTGCTTTATCCACTGCACCACCTAGCTGCCCCTGAAAAAAATTTTTAAAAAGAAAAGAAAAGCAGCTGTACCAGACCAAATACACACACAGTAAATATATGCTGGAAGAAATATGATTCTGAAAACATTAAGAGATTGATTTTCAAGATCTTCTGAAAGACAAGATAGCAAATGATTTTTAAAAATAATGGATACCATCATTACCAAGGAGCAGCTCGATGGCACAGTGGATAGTATGAGGCCTGAAGTTAGATAGACTTCTCTTCCTGAGTTTAAATCTGGCCTCAGACACTTGACACACTAGCTGTGTGACCCTGGGCAAGTCACTTACTCCTGTTTGCCTCAGTTTCCTCATCTATAAAAATGAGCTGGAAAAGGAAATGGCAAACCACTCCTCTGCCAGGAAAACCCCAAATGGGGCCATGAAGAGTCAGGCAGGACTGAAACCACCGAACAGCAAATCATTACCAAAAAAACTTTGAGAATTATACACACACACACTGAGGAAAGTATGAGAAGCCAGCAATTTGGGGGACATCATAGTCACACAATAGAAAGTTACAGAGAGCACAAGATCCTTCTGAGCATTAAAAAAGAAAAAGGACAGTCAAGATGAACATAATGTTAAAGGCTTAGCACAGTGCCTGGCACATAGTGTTATAAAAATTATTAGTGATGGTGATATTGTCTAACACGAATAGGCTGAAATCACGTGAGTTTCTTTGATAAATGCAACTACAAAGATAACTTGGTTAAGTGATCCTTTGTCAAGCAAGGCATAAAACACAGAGGTGTATTCTTTCAAAATCAATTTGCCATTGGCATGAGGGTGTCCTTTGTCCTTTAGAAGAGGTGGTGGTTGTTGTTGTCGTTGTGTTCGTCCTTTGTTCTGGAAGGGGACCATGAAATTGGGATGATGTCATGACTTGCAGTGAATTGAATTTAAGTGGAGGTCTGAGAAGAGTACAAATGGAGAACGAATCCCTATAGAAAGTAAATTTCTCTGGATTCTCAGTTTATTGATGACATGCACCAATCATATTTGAGTCCCCTAATATACAGGGCATCCTTGATGCAATCCATGACCATTCAAAAAAAAATCAGCCAGACTGTTTGTCCAGGAAAACCAAATGAATGAAAAATGCCTGTTGTCCTTAAGATGACTTAAGATCATAGCATTTAGAGCCAGAAAGGACTTTAAAACCATCTAATTCAACCCTATGCAGTGAGGTAGATAAGCCATTGAATTAGCCCTCTGTATATATCTTATATATCCACTGTTTGTGGACAGTGAGCTAGGTTCAGAATTGAATAGATGGAAGAGAAAGCAGGCTAGATTGCATTTGGGAAATTATACCACTTTCTTAATGATCCCAAGCTGTTCACTGATGCAAAAACACCGGTACCCTTCCAATGAATCATGGGACACCATAATCTTTGAAGAATCAAAATTGTGGGTGACCCAAAAGGCAAGAGAGAGGTGAGTGGTAGATATAAGTAGGCTAACAGCATATTGCCAATAATAAATTGGGTTCAGGAGAGGATGTAAAAGATAATTGTCCTGGAAAGGGGTGATTTTTTCAAAAGAATGTCGGCAAGTCATGGTAAAAATGAGAAATAACAAGCAGATAACATGAGTGCTACATTAACAGATTGGTAAAAATCCTTGCAGAAGATCTCCAACTTGTTGTGTGACTCCTCTGTGGAGAAATGTTTGGGAGGACATGGGCAGGAATTGCACAGAATGAGAAGGTTGTAGATAGGTTATGCTCTTTCAGTTAGAGAGAATATCTACATCAAGAAATAAATCCTTGAGCTCAGGCATTGAAATATAGAAATGAAATCCCCAAAGTCTTCAGTCAGTAGGTCAGCATCTACTTGTGCCCTTACCTGGTGCATCTCTAAGTCCTCTTGCTCCCACCACACCCCTCCCCTGCTTCTTTCTGGGAAAGAAGGAAATGTGTGGTGAACAATGGCAGCCCTTTCCCAATTAAGTGACTACACTAAAATAACATTCTTGGATCTTGAAAGAAATAAAAAGCACTTCATCCTCACAAAGTTTAGAATCCCTGTTCCAGAATTTTATTGGACCACTTCAAAATGTTTTTCAGCATATAACTAGAAGAGTATTATCTGTGGCATATTATAAGTGGTATGATTTTTTGGCAGCCTATTTGCAACAGGTTGTTATGCCTCACCTCTTAAGATTTGGGATAATGGGCTCATCCCCACCTGGCATTTCAGAAATCATCAAGAAACAGTGTTGGGAGGGGTAGCTAGGTGTCGCAGTGGATAGAGCACCGGCCCTGGAGTCAGGAGGACCTGAGTTCAAATGCGGCCTCACACACTTGACTCTTACTGTCACCCTGGGCAAGTCACTTACCCTCATTGCCCCACCAAAAAAAAAAAACTAACAGCAAAACAAAAAGAGAATACCTTAAAGGAACAAGTTGTGTTAGTTGGTGCAGTGCATTTGTTTGTGTTTGTGGGTTTTTTTAATCATTAAGGCAAAGAAAACAGAGAACAGATGAACATTTTTATTTCAAAGTAAAATTATAATAAAATGTTCTTATCAGTTGACACACCTGTTCCTTCAAGTGCTAGCATACCCTGTAGTAGAAAAAACTCTGGACTTGGAGTCAAGAAAGACCTGGGTTTGAATCCTATTTCTGACACTAGCTGTGTGACAAATAGACTAGTCACTTAACCTTGCAAAGCTTCAGTTTCATCATCTGTAAAGTGAAGGTACTAATACCTACCGTATATACTTAGCTGGGTTGTTTTGAGAATCATATGATGATACAATGTATGTGAAGCAATTTGCTAACCTCCAAGTACCATTTAAATGTCAGCTGTGATTACTTTTTACATTTATTTAAGTTGGAATGTCTCTGATTGACTGATTTAACCTCTAATCCCAGAATGTCTATACTTTTTCCTGTAACTTAAGGACTTCAGGGTGGTTGTGCGTATTGATTCTTGGGAGTCAACATCTGTATATCCAAATGGACATTTTGTACGAGTTTTAGGAAGAATCGGAGACCTTGAAGGGGAAATTGCAACGATCCTGGTAGAGAACAGTATTTCTGTTGCTCCTTTTTCAGAAGCCCAGGTTAGTTCCTCCTGTAATTCTGTGTTCTCTAATAGCTTCTGGTGTTTTCTTTTTAATTTTTTTTATTTTGCCATGAAAACAAAACTCTGCAAACAAAACCTCTTGGATCCATGAAAGGAGAAAACCCACACTTCCCCTTGTTTAATGTTTGAAATAGTTTCATTGTGCTTCCAGTACAGAGTTCTTATTCAATAGTCTGTGTCCCTGATAGTGATCAGTTTTGAAATTTTTCCATGTAGCTAAAAAATGGCTCCCTTGTAGGGCTGGTGGTAGGAGTGTAATGTCTGGTTGAATTTCTGACTGAGCCACACCCTCTATACAACCTTATAAGTGTATGAATCAAGCCCTTCCAAAAGCCAAAAATAGGAGGAGATTCTTCTGCTTATTATCTCAAATCTCTTGTCTCCTAGTCAGACAAAGAAAGGATAACAAAATCAGACTTAAAGAAACAAAACAGTTTGCTTTAATATTATAGTATTTCAGAATACTTTACATTATGAAATCAGTGTTAATATAACTGTAGATCTTAACTTGAATGCAATGAGCCCTGCTTGACAAGACTAGAATGTTTTTCATCTCTTGGCAGAATTAGCTGGGATTTGACAGTCCAAATAGATGATAGCAGAGAGAAAATAGTGTACTAGTCTTGGGCTAAATGACATTGTTTTACGTGGCTTTTAAAGAATATTAGCCCATCATCATGGAGGCATGTTAATTTTTTTACTACTTGGATTTGGTCTAAAATTGGGAAAAAATTGGAAAAAAAATAGCAGCTTTGGAGAACAGTAAAGAGGGGAGGAGAACACCCGTTAGCCATCTGTACATTCACATTCTAACTTCTGTGTCGAAAGGATCAGTTGGAAGGGAGGAGATGGCTGTAGGAGGTAACCTTAGAGGTATAGAACTGGAGTGATGTGTTAAGGGAGAGTTGGAGTGATGTGTAATGTGGTAAAGAGCAGATAGATGATGCTTGAAGCCTGAAGCCCATCAGTTGCTGACTTAGTTGTCCTCATACAGATGTGTGAAATGCCAGTCAACACACCAGAGAGTCCCTGGAAAGTGAATCCTGAGGAGGAACGAGAACGCATTGACTTGAGGAGAACCCATCTTGTGTTCAGCATTGACCCTAAAGGCTGTGAGGATGTGGATGATGCTCTGTCAGTCAGAACCTTAATTAATGGCAACTTGGAACTTGGGGTTCATATTGCAGATGTAACTCACTTTGTGACAGCAAATTCTTATACTGATATAGAAGCTAGAACCAGGTAATACTGTTAGGTGTGGCTCAGGAAATTAAATCACATGTTAAGTAAGCATTATTGTTGAATGTAGGTGGTTGTACTTTAATCTTTAGGCCCTGGTAACTATGAAAGTTGGATCTTTACAAATAAAGAATATGCAAGAGGGAAAGAGTATTGGATTCCCCAGCCCAGAAAAATCCTTGGAGGAAGAAGTTGGAAGTCTACTTCCCTTTTTTCCCTCAGGAAAATAGGATCCTTGATAACCTACCTCTTATTATATAGGGTTAACCTCTTCATGCCTTCTTTTGTACTAAATCAAAATTAGCTTAATATTCCCTGAATTAATATGGAATTGCTTTACATAAATATCAGATTGTTACATTATAACTTTTCCTGATATTCAGAATTAGTATAAGATTCAGGTCGGCAAAGAAAGCTATTTTCTCATTTCTTTATGCAAAGTGAAAGATACAGATTCTAAAAGCACTCACCCACAAGATGGTACGCTTTGGTATAACAGATGAGCTCACTTAAAGGGTGTGCCACCTTGTGTAAAAAGCTGCCAGGCTTTGATGAATTGTAAATTGTATTTTGGTCCTTTGGCCCACTATAGACCAGACTACTTCCTAAAGCAATAAATAATTTTGTATTCCTGTACTATGTTATGCATATATATGTTATTTACAGGGCAACTACTTACTATCTAGCGGATCGTCGCTATGACATGCTTCCCTCCATCCTGAGTGCTGATTTGTGTTCCCTACTTGGAGGAGTTGATCGGTGAGGTTTCTTCAGACTACGAAGACTCCCCTTTTTCTTCTCTTCAACTTTCCACTGCTCTGTTTTTCATTTGCACCCTATGCCCTATCTTCCCCTCCACTAGTCCTTGGTCCAGTTCACTTTTCTTTTCCATTCTTTTCTTCCACTTATATCCACTTATCTCTACCTCTAGTACACAATTGCTTTTAACTCTGACTTGTTTGTTTTCCAGTTAAGTCCAAGAATATATATATATCCAAGGATATCTGTGTGCATACACATTTCTTTGGAGGACTCGATGAATGTCTTTTTTCTTTTTTTTGTATAACAACCATGAACCTGTATCTTTTTTGAAGGGGCGGGGCAGAGCAATGAGGGTTAAGTGACTTGCCCAGAGTCACACAGCTAGTAAATATCAAGTATCTGAGGCAGGATTTGAACTCAGGTCCTCCTGAATCCAGAGCTGATGCTTTATCCACTAGACCACATAACTACCCAAACCTGTATCTTTTAAAAATGCACTGCTACTATTGTTTTTTTGGCCTTCTCTGTGTTTCTAATTATCATTCCCTTAAAACTACTGGGCCATCACAAATGCTGTGGGCTAGGATGATTCTATCTACTTAGTTCTGTTTTCCTTTACAATGGATGAAGTCAATGAAAACAGGTTGATCTCAGTCGGAAGCTATTCTAATCAAGACGGAAAACTGTAAGCTGGAATTTGTAATCACTTACAGCTGTACCTCCAGGTTAAATATGAGATAATCAATGGTTATTACAAATTTCAAATATGTTAGAGCCACATTGGAACCAAGTTTGATATTGTTTCATTCATTTAAAAATTGCTTTGTTTTGGGGGCAGCTAGGTGGCGCAATGGATAAAGCACTGGCCCTGGATCCAGGAAGACCTGAGTTCAAATCCAGCCTCAGACATTTGACACTTACTAGCTGTGTGACTCTGGGCAAATCATTTAGCCCTCATTGCCCCGAAAACAAACAAACAAAAAAACACTTTGTTTTAGTAGTACAGTTGCACTAACATCCATCCTACTCAGTGTCTCAGATGGAACCCTGAATTCTTGAAGGCTATACCTATAGGCCACAAGCTCCAGCAGGTCTTACCAAGTTAGAACAGAGGAGAGGATAGATGATAGCACAGAGAAAATAGTGTACATGCCTTGGTCTAGGTGACCTTGTTTAAGTTGTTTTTAAGGAATTCACCTAAATACAGTGATCTAAGACAATCTGAAAGGACTCATGATGGAAAATGCTATCTGTATGTAGAGAAAGAACCAGTGGAGTCTGAATGCATACCAAAGCATACAATTTTTCAATTTCTTTTTTTTTTTTTTGTGGAGTTTGTTTTCAGTTGGTCTATTTCTTCTTTCACAACATGACTAATATAAAAATGTGGCCCTGACATAAATGTTGTGGGCTAGGATAATTCTATCTGCTTACTAATGCTTTCCATTACAATGGATGAAGTCAATGCAAACAGGTTGATCTCAGTTGGAAGCTATTCTAATCAAAATGGAAATTGCTTGCTGTTTTAGGGAAGGAAAAAATTTGGAACTCAAAATTTTAAAAAAGCAAATATTAAAAACTGCCTTTACATGTAATTGGGAAAAAAATAAAATACTATTTAAAAAAAAAAAAAAAGATTTAGGGGGCAGCTAGGTGGTGCAGTGGATAAAGCACCGGCCCAGGATTCAAGAGGACCTGAGTTCAAATCTGACCTCAGACACTTGACACTTACTAGCTGTGTGACCCTGGGCAAGTCACTTAACCCCCATTGCCCTGCAAAAAAAAAAAAAAAGAAGAAGAAGCTGTGTGATTTGGGGCAGCTAGGTGTCGCAGAGGATAGAGCACCGGCCCTGGAGTCAGGAGTACCTGGGTTCAAATCCAGCCTCAGACACTTGACACTTACTAGCTGTGTGACCCTGGGCAAGTCACTTAACCCCAATTGCCTCACTAAAAAAAATTTTTTTTAATTAAAAATTAAAAAAAGATTTAGCCTATCATAATGGAGGCATGTTGATTTTTTTTTTCACTACTTGCACTTGATCTAATACTCTACAAAATTTCCAAAAAATAGAGCAATCTTTAGGAGTAGGGAGAGGAGAATGCTCATTAATCATCTAAACATTCACATTCTAGCTTCTGTGTTGAAAGTAGCAAGTTGGAGGGGCAGCTAGGTGGCGCAGTGGATAGAGCACTGGCCCTGGATTCAGGAGTACCTGAGTTCAAATCCAGCCTCAGACACTTAACACTTACTAGCTGTGTGACCCTGGGCAAGTCACTTAACCCCAATTGCCTCACTAAAAAAAAAAAAAAAAGAAAGTAGCAAGTTGGAATAAAAACCTAGTAGTGATGGAATATATGCTATTAAAGTATAGAGATCATGGCATGAGAAACTAGACCAGAATCTATAGAAATGATATCTGTTCTAAATTTTGAAAAGCAGAACTTGTAATTCAAGGTAAGATGATGCTCTGAAAAACTGTGATATTTTTTTTCAGGTATGCTGTAAGTGTCATGTGGGAATTGGACAAAAATTCCTTCGAAATAAAAAAAGTATGGTATGGTAGAACCATCATTCAATCAGCATATAAACTGTTTTATGAAGCCGCACAAGACCTGCTAGATGGAAACTTGAGTGCTATAGATGATATTCCAGAATTCAGAGAAATGGATGAGAAAAGCAGACAAGCCAAACAGAATGAATTGGTGTGGGCAATTGGAAAGCTGACTGCTATTGCCCGACATGTACGGGCTAAACGAGACAGCTGGGGGGCCCTAGAACTGGAAGGAGTAGAGGTCCGAATACAGCTGGATGATAAAAAGAACATTCGCGATCTCATCCCCAAGCAGCCCCTGGAAGTCCACGAGACTGTTGCTGAATGTATGATCCTGGCCAATCACTGGGTAGCCAAAAAGATCTGGGAGAACTTCCCTCATCAGGCTTTGTTGCGACAGCACCCACCTCCGCATCAGGAGTTTTTTTCTGAGCTCCGGGAATGTGCTAAAGCTAAAGGCTTTTCCATGGATACACGGTATTCCTCTCTCTCTCTCTCTCCCTCTCTCTCTCTCTTTTTTTTTTTTTTGGGGGGGGGGGGCGGTATTTTACTCCTTAGGAGTTTTGTGCCCATCTTGTGGGATTGTAATAGAGCTTTGGGCAAAGTTGGAAAACCTACTTTGTTGTGGTTCAGTCGTTTCAGTTGTGTCCAACCCTTTGTGACCCATTTTCTTGGCAAAGATACTGAAATGGTTTGCCATTTCTTTCTCCAAGGAAAACTTACTGGCTCTCTTCAATTCATGGCAAAGTGAAATATTTTATGGGTGGTGACTTAAAATAAAAACTCATTTCCTAATTCTAATATTCACCCATTTCATTCTGTAAGATGGGCATGAGAGGTGTCTAGCCATTGGCTTAATTTCATCCATTCTATAGTGCAAGTACTAAGACGTGATCCTACTTCTGCCCAAACTTGCAAAACCTAATATCATAAAATGGTACAGATGCCAAAGATACTTAATTTCCCTGTAAAGTAAGATGTTACATTTTTTGCTTTAAAAATAAAAAAGTCTTTTTCTTTTAAAATGAACTTAGGGGCAGCTAGATGGCGCAGTGGATAGAGCACCAGCCCTGGATTCAGGAGTACCTGAGTTCAAATCCGACCTCAGACAATTAACACTTACTAGCTGTGTGACCCTGGGCAAGTCACTTAACCCCAATTGCCTCACCCCAAAAATAAATAAATAAAAATAAAATAAAATGAACTTAAAGAAGACTTTAAGAATACTTCTGGGGGCAGCTAGGTGGCGCAGTGGATAGAGCACTGGCCCTGGAGTCAGGAGTACTTGGGTTCAAATCCAGCCTCAGACACTTAACACTTACTGGCTGTGTGACCCTGGGCAAGTCACTTAACCCCAATTGCCTCACTAAAAACAAAAAACAAAACAAAAAGAATACTTCTGTCTGGTAGCAATTGAAACATGCTTTATAATATTCCCATGATGTTTACACATTTAAAAACAAATTTAGAGGGTTGTATTTTAAAATTAGTAACTTAAAAACCTAAACCCCCTCAGCCAATAATAAATCATTCTCAGTAAATGAGTTAGGTATTTTACCTTTCTCCTCAATAATATTAATTTCTCTAGTCCCTCTTCTGTTTATTTGTGGGGTTTTTGTCTGTCCATTTTTCCTTTACTCTGGGGTCTCTTTCTTTTCTCTGTTTCTCTTTATCTATATGTAATCACCTCTTAATTATCTTAATTATTAATAAATAATTATCTTAAGAATTGTAATATTCGTGTCAGTAAGTATTTATTGAATGCTAAGCAAAGAATTGAGAGCTTGAAAAGGGCTTTACTGATCATCCAGGCCAACCTCTAATTATACAGATGAGAAAAAAAAAGATCCAGATGTTTCTAATGACATACCCTTAATAACACCCCTAATTAATGAGTGGACTGTATCCAGAACACAGGTGTCCTGATTTCTGGTTGAGTATTCCTTTTTTTTTTTTTTTTGGCAGGGCAATGAGGGTTAAGTGACTTGCCCAGGATCACACAGCTAGTAAGTGTCAAGTGTCTGAGGCCAAATTTGAACTCAGGTCCTCCTGAATCCAGGGCCGGTGCTTTACCACTGTGCCATCTAGCTGCCCCCTTGAGTATTCCTTTTGCTTGATGTGCCATGCTAACTTCTATGCGTAGAGTTCTGGGTTAGTTATAAGAAAGAGAATTGAACTATTTAATTTTAGATTGTTCTTTGGGGGATCATTATTTTGAAAAATTTAGTTCCAGAAAGTATACATGTAATTCTTTGTTAAATTAAAAATTAGCTTTAGCACTCTATCAACACATGACTCCTTCCCAGATGGCATATTTGGAATCTGGTCCAGTTTCTCTATTTTAACCATAAAGAAAAATTAGATTTTTTGAATTGTTTTTAAACATTGTCCCCCCCAAAATGGTGATCAGATCAAAGCCATCAGAAAGACAAGTAAAGTCTTCATCTCAAAGCTTTGATTTGCAGACCAGTATTTGGTCCCTAATACATTTTCTTTTTTTTGCTTGGTAGATCTAATAAAACTCTAGCTGATTCCCTTGATCACGCCAATGACCCAAGAGATCCACTGGTAAACAGAATACTGCGTTCAATGGCTACCCAGGCCATGTCCAATGCGTTGTACTTCTCAACTGGTTCTTATGCAGAGGATGAGTTCCACCATTACGGTAGGATACTGACATCCCCCCACACTTACAGGGTATGTTTGTAAAACTATTTGTTTAATGTTCTTTTCTCATCATTTGAATCTCCTTTTTTTTTTTTATCTTAAGGGCTTGCTTTAGATAAATATACCCATTTCACGTCTCCAATCAGAAGATATTCAGATATTGTTGTGCACCGACTGTTGATGGCAGCAATTTCAAAAGATAATAAAACAGAAATTAAGGAAAATTTGTTCAGCAGCAAAGACCTGGAGGAATTATGCCGACATATCAACAATAGGAACAGAGTAAGAATGTATTTTAAATGCCCTGTCCATTGTACTACTTTCATTAGCAGTAATAATGATTATGTTCATCACAATTACATTAATGATAACAAAAACGGCATAGTGCTTTGAGGTTTGCAGAGTTTTCCTATGTTGTCTCATTTGATCATCATGACACCTCTGTGATAATTGGAGCTATTATTACCTCCATTTGACAGAAGAGAAAATTGAGGCTCAGAAAAGTTTAGTGACTTGTCCATAGTCACACAGCTAGTGTCAGAGGTAAGATTTGAACCCAAGTCTAGCTCTTTCACTGCCCCATGCTTCCTCTTCAGCTTTACTATACAGTAGAATTAACAAGTATTTGAGCTTTTATTTAACAACATTACACTTTAGCAAATTAAAACTAAAATGTTAATAACAATGAATTCATATTTTTAAAATGTTTCTAAGTTCTTTGAAATAATTTAATAGATACACAAATGTTCCCTAGTGGGTATATTCAATAGCCTATGGAGACTTGGAAAGATTTTACTTTGGGACACTGTTTACAGTAGAGATAAGACCAAGGATTTCCCTTATATCTGCTTCCTTGGTTTGATGAACCGCAAACAGTACTGACTTAAAAGAAATCATGATACAACCTGTAAGCCAGTTTAGAACTCGGAATATATTTTCTCATGGCAACAGTGTTAATAATGGTTAGTTAAATGTTACCCTTCTTCAGACAGAAGGGATGGACACCAGATGGAAAAAGGAGCATTTTTAGATATGGCCATAGTATGGATTAATTTTGATAGTTATAACTTTCCACCCTGTCCACCCCCATTTGTGTTTTTAATTTGGGAGGAAGAAAGGAAAGTTAATGGGAGGTGTAGTTAGTAATAATGTAATAGTAATGTCTTAAGGGGTCATTGTAAAATTTCAGATTCACTCAAGGGAAGATCAAATAGCATGATAAGCAGAACTTTTAAAATGAAAGTATAGAATTATATACTTAGAGCAAATGGTATGAGATAGAATTCATAATTTCATGTACAGTTCTATTTTTTTGTATGTTTTGATTTATGTATGGAAATTCTCTATGGTTTTTAAATGCAGCATTAAATTAAAAAAACCCAAACAAGTTATAATTTAGCTTTTTTGGAAGACCTTTAGTAATTGGGAACTTACTGCCTTCCAAAGCATCCCATTTTTGTCATGTTACTATAATGTATGTTATTTTGTTTACAACAACTGATCCATTCTTCAAAATTTAGACCCATTGCTGCTAGTTCTACACTGCTTCTTCCCACCTAATTCTTTTTTTTTTTTACTTTATTTGGGGGGGAAGGGGGCAATGGGGGTTAAGTGACTTGCCCAGGGGTCACACAGCGAGCAAGTGTCTGAGGCCAGATTTGAACTCAGGTCCTCCTGAATCCAGGGCCGGTGCCTTATCCACTGTGCCACCTAGCTGCCCCCCCCTTTTTTTTACTTTAAATAAAAATGTTTATTAAATTTTTTTTTAAATAATGGTTAGTCAAGTCCTCTAGTTGCCCACAAAAGTCTGTCTAGTCCAAAAGTAGCCTAGGAATTGTATTGATATTATTATGTGTGCATATGTGAATATGTAAAGTATACACATGCATAATATATTATCAGTATAAGTATAATGTGAATGTTTTCTGTGTGCACATATATAAAAGTACATATACTAAGGGTAAAATATATATATGCTATTGCTGAATATTATTGCAGCTAAGCTGTTTGATATGTTCATGTGTGTATGTATAAAACTGTACTAAGATTTTTCAGACACCCTATATATGTGTATACATGTACATAAATGTGTATGTGTGTTTATAAATCAGTTGTATTATGGATTAAATTAGGCAAGGCAACTAAGTGGGGTAATGGAGTGACTGCTAGGCTTGAAGTTAGGAAGGCCTGAGCTCATATGCAGCCGCAGATCTAGATGTGTGACCCTCAGCAAGTCACTTAACCTCTGTCTGTCTGGATTTCCTCAGTTGTAAAGTGGAAATGATAATAATACCTACCTCCCAGAGTTGTGAGAATAATGAGATGCTACCTGTAAAACACTTGGTATTAATAACTGAAGAAGTAGAAATGCTACAAACTTACCAGAAAGCACATTTGAAAAGTTAGTTCTCATAATTTAAAAAATGTTTTTATTTATTAAAATTCAGCATAGTCACCATCATACTTGTATATTGCTCTGAACATTACTGCTCAGTGCCTGAAAAGATTACATTTATAATCCTAGTTATAAGATCATCCAAAGGAACAACATTTTGATGCATAACAGACAGTTTTGATGTGACCTCACAAAAAAAAAGCCTAATTGAGGTGGTTGATGAGGTGTCCTGGGGTAGCCAAGCAAAAGGACTTCCTCTACCGATCCAGCTGAAAAAATGTCATCCAAAAATGGTTGCAATATACCACGTGTAGTGATAGGATGCTGCAGCTTGTTAAAATTAAAATTAAACATTTGTTATTCAAAATTCACAAAACTAGGGGGCAGCTAGGTCACACAGTGGATAAGGCACCAGTCCTGGATTCAAGAAGACCTGAATTCAAATCTGACTAAAGACACTTAACACTTAATAGCTGTGTGACCCTGGGCAAGTCACTTAACCCTCATTGCCCCACCCCACTCCCAAAAATTCACAAAACTAAGTATGTAAGAAATTCAGATTTATCCAACTTTCAATTCATGGTTTTCATAAATTTGTAACTTTCATACTTCTGAAGTTATTAAAGCTTAAAACTGAACTAGGACTTTTGGGGCACCCAGGATTGGTTTTCTAATGGCCATACTGCAATAAATCAATTAAGTTTGGTCCAGTGGAAAGATCACTGGCTTTGGAGTCAAAGGACCTGAGTTCAACTACCACCTCTCACATTTATTGCTTTTGTGACCTTAGTCAAGTCATTTAACCACTCTAGGCCTTAATTTCCTCATCTGTAAAAAGAAGGAGTTAGACTAGATGACTTTTTCTTAAAGTGAAAATTTTTTTATTTTTTTCCAATTACATCTAATAACAAGTTTTAATATCCTTTTTTAAAAAAATGAATTCCAAATTCTCACCCCTCCTTGATAAGGCAAGCAATTTGATTAAAATTATATGTGTGCTGGGGCGGCTAGGTGTCGCAGTGGATAGAGCACCGGCCCTGGAGTCAGGAGTACCTGAGTTCAAATCTGGCCTCAGACACTTAACACTTACTAGCTGTGTGACCCTGGGCAAGTCACTTAACCCTAATTGCCTCACTAAAAAAAAAAAATTCAAAAAAAATTATATGTGTGCATTCATGCAAGACATATTTCCATATTAGCCATGTTTTAAAAGATAACAGACCCAAAAAAAAGGGCAAGAAAAAGAAAGTTTAAAAAAGAGTATGAGTGCAGATTGAAGCAGACTTTTAAAAATTTTATTAGATGACTTCTAAAGTTCCATCCAGCCCCCTCACTTGGATTGGTACTGGAGAATCTTGACTACTATAAACACAATATTATATCCCACTTAGTGGGCTTCCTCTTTTAATTCCCTGGACAAGAACTGGCTCCTTCGATCGTATGGGTGGAATATGCTTCCAATTCCAAGGCAGCATTATTATAAATGAAGGGACTCTTTCTTGGTTAACTAAGACAGGACTATAAAAGTTTGTAGAGATAGACTGGGAGGCTAAGTTAGATCTACCAACTGCTCTGACACACAAGATCATCCTGGGGATCCCTAAGGTTTGGGGCAGCAGAATGAAAAAGAGGGGTGGTTGTGGAGGAGGCACCCGTCTAAGGACAAGAGTTCAGTAAAATCCAGTAACAACTTGGTAAAGGAAGACGAAAAACAGTAAACTGTTTCCTTCCCAGAAATCCCCTAACGTCTAGCATAAAATCTATCTAGAAATGACAACTTTCATCTAAGTTTGGACATTGTTTCTGGGAGAGAATAATGCATTGTGGAAAGGAAAGAGTAATTACAGCTGGAACCTAGTAGTTCAGGTGCCAAACTCCCCTAACCCCCTTCCTCAGAAGTCTTAAGGAATAACAACTTGCAGAAGTAGACTGGAAGTTTTAAAACTTCTGCGTTTGTTTTTTTCTTGTTTTTATTCCCGCCACCCCCCATTATGTTCCAGAAGCAGCTAAGCTAAATGGAAGAATTCATTTGATGTTAGTTTTGTGATTGTGGCTCTTTATATAAAGTAAGATGGGAACATTCACTTAGCATATTTAACAAACCAAGTGAAGAATAAAGATTCAATCTGAGTACCAGGGCTAGCCTGTAGAGATTTGTTGAAAGATAGTATTAACCTCAAGTTTAGGTTGGAATTTGGTACACAAGACATCGATTGAACCTCCTTTTTAAGTAATATGCCTGCCTACTGTAGAATTCAGGTAAAGAACTTTATGGATTTGAATGGTTAAATGATACTGAATTCTGTCAGTGTATGGCAGGTATTTGTAAGGATCATATAAACTTTATAACCATATTAAACTATACACTTGTCAGCTATTTACTCTACTTGTTAAAGTGATCCATCTTAGAAAACAATTTTTTTTCTCCTTAGACTAACTTGCATTATCATGATAACTGAATTAGTTTAATTAGGCACTATTTACTAATATTTAGTGTATTTTCTAGGTGTTCAGTACTAATACTAATGTGGATTAATTAGAGAAACATCTTTTCATTGTTTAGTGTTTCTGATTCATGTCTTTGGGGGGGGCAACTGGGGCCAAGTGACTTGCCCAGGGTCACACAGACAGCAAGTGTCAAATGTCTGAGGCTGGATTTGAACTCAGGTCCTCCTGAATCCAGGGCCAGTGTTCTATCCACTGAGCCACCTAGCTGCCCCTCTGATTCGTTTTTTTTTTTTTTTCCTGATTCGTTTTTAAAAGCTTGCTTTGGGGATTGTCCTTATTTTCACAGGCAGCCCAGCATGCCCAAAAACAGTCTACAGAACTTTTCCAGTGTATGTATTTCAAAGACAAAGACCCCGAAATTGAGGAGCGCTGTATAGCAGATGGTGTCATTTATTCAATTAGAACAAATGGTGTGCTCGTATTTATACCAAGGTAAGTTATAGTCACCAAAATATTAATACAGAATTTTATTTAAAATAAAGTCTAGAGGATCAGTATTCAGTACTCCTAAATTTATTTCAGGCTGACATTGTGATTTGCCCAAAGTCCGGGGGTGTGCTGGAATTAGCTCTTACCAGAGCTGATAAAATTTTCAGTATGAGCATTTACACCTCAGAAATTGGCAAACACTACAAATCAGGGTTTGATTTATTGTTTTGTAATTATCTAGGCCTAAGCAAAGTGGGGGTGAATGGGTGGAGGGAGAAAATGTTAATAATGCAAATTAAGCTAAAAAATGTAGTGTATTTACACGCCCCCCCCCCAGTTAAATATTTACCTTCACACCTACCAAGGTCATACGGGAAGTGGTAAAAACTATTCCATGTGTATTCCATGCACAAAAGGTACTCTTTTAAAACAAAGGATTTTAGGGGCAGCTAGGTGGCGCAGTGGATAGAGCACCGGCCCTGGAGTCAGGAGTACCTGAGTTCAAATCTGACCTCAGACACTTAACATTTACTAGCTGTGTGACCTTGGGTAAGTCACTTAACCCCAACTGCCTCACCAAAAAAAAAGAAAGAAAGGATTTTAGATCAGACACATCCAGTGAAGCCCATGGACTGCATGTGGCTCCCAAGTGTGACCTGAACCAGATTAAAATGAAATTAGTATTGAATGTTAAGATTCAATATTAATATTAAAATACAACAGAATATAAATAATATTGATGTATGATTTTCTAAGTCATTATGCAGCTCAGTGGGATCCTTCTATATGGCTTAGTGGCCTCCATTTCAATTTGAGTTTAATAGCATTCGGATAAGCTCCTTGATCTGAAGCCTTGCCTACTTACAATATGGCACCTCCGAATTTGTATTCTCCATCTCTAATCCAGGTTTGGGATTAAAGGTGCTGCCTACCTGAAGAATAAAGATGGCTTAGTGATCTCATGCTATCAGGATGGATGTTCTGAATGGAAACCTGGATCACTTCAACGATTTCAAAACAAAATCACTTCTACCACAGCAGGAGGAGAATCAGTTACATTTAGCTTATTTGATCATGTAACAGTAAGTTCAGTTCCATTTCAGGTGGTGTTTAATGAAAAGAGCAGAGAAGGCAATAATATAACATGGCCTTTTCTTCTTTTTTGATAGGTAAGGATATCTGTGCAGGCATCTCGTTGTCATGCTGACACAATCAGGCTTGAAATCATCAGCAACAAACCATACAAAATATCAGAGACGGAACTTTCTCAACAGAATTCCCTTTTAATGAAAAATGAGCTAGTGAAAGAAGTAACCAGGTCTGTTGAAGAAGCTCAGCTTGCCCAAGAAGAAGCCAAAGTCAAAATCATTCAGGAAGAATATCAGGAATATTGCCAAACAAAAGGGACTAGCCTGTACACACTTCTAGAGGAAATAAGGGACTTAGCTCTTCTGGACTTGTCATCTAATTATGGAATGTAAAATACACTTTGTTATTCCATCTAAGGAGTTTTGCCTCACAAATTTTTTTATGCTTTTCTTGGAATATATAATTATTTTACACAGATGGCATTATTGATTATTCTAGTTAGGATTAGGTAAATATTGTAGTTTAGGTGTTCTATTATTTATAGAGTAGTCTGAGAAACAAAGTTTAAATTAGGATTTCTTAACCTTTTTTGTCATAGACCACGTGTGGCATTCTGGTAAAGTCCATAAATTCCTTCTCAGAAAAAGGCTTTTAAGTAAAAATACATAGGGGAGGGAACAACTAGGTGGCACAGTAAATAAAGCACCGGCCCTAGATTCAGGAGGACCTGAGTTCAAGTCCAGTCTCTAACACTTGACACTTGACACTTACTAGCTGTGTGACCCTGGGCAAGTAAGTCTCTGTTAAGGGCTAAAATTCTAGCTAAACTGTCTAAAATATCTAATGAGTGGTTGCCAATAAATTATAAGCTTTAGCAAGAGTTAGACTTTTAAGCATTTATTAAGGGGAATAAGAATTTGGTAAAGAGAGAGAAAGGCCTAGATTCCTATCTATTAAAGGGAGAGCACATTTCTAGCTCCGCTCTCCACCAGAGTCCAAAGGACAGAGCGTGAGACCGAGCGCCAGTCTCTTCCTTCCTCCTCCCACTAGCTCGCGTCACTTCCTGACGCCAAAGAAAAGACTCCTGGTCTTGCCCTCAAAGACCTTCGCTTCATGGGTGGAACTCTTCTACAGTAAGTCTCCAGCAGGTGGCGTCATTCCAATCGTTACATCACTTAACCCTCACTGCCCTGCTCCCCCCAAAAAAAACCCATAGGGGATTACAAAGGAAATAAATTATATTGAAATAATTATCTACCCATCCACCTAGGTCTATATCTATTTATATTGTTTAAACAAGTTCATGGACCCTAGGTAAAGAACCCTCCAGTCAGTATGAGTCTGAATCAGAACAGAAATTTAGGTCTTCCTGACTCAGAGGCTAACTTTTTCCCACTATACCACCAGCTACCTCTCAAATACTCTTTGCATATACAAATTAGTTATTTTTATTAGTCACCTGAATTTGCACTGAGTAGAAATGGATGAAAAATAATGAACACATAGAAAATGATAGCTCTAAAGGCCAAATTATTCACCAAGTTTTTAGAACCTATCAGTATCAATTTCCTTTGTCCTGACTCACTACCCATCTCTTTCATTATTTTTATAATTCTTCCAAAAATATCTTCTTAGAGCAGAAAGAATAAAATCTTATCTTTTGTACAAGAATGGTTAGTTCTTAATATTTTAGCCAAATTGGGGTCAGAATCTATGAACAGGGAGGCAGCTAGGTGGCACATTGGATAAAGCACAGTCACTGGATTCAGAAGGACCTGAGTTCAAATGCAGCCTCAGACACTTGACAATAGCTGTGTGACCCTAGGCAAGTCACTTAACCCTCATTGCCCTGCCTCCCCCCCCCACCCCCCAAAAAAGCAGAATCTGTGAATGGAATAACACACGGGGGCTCATAAGTATTATTTAAGTATCAAGTATTACATGTGAGCTGGTTGCTGCCACATTTGTTCTTCCAGCAGATACTAAGTTGAAGACACTATAGAGGACACAGAAAAACATTAAATGCAATCAGTCAAGAGTTTATGGAAGAATATTCACAAATAACTAATCTATAACTTGACTCACAGACTAATCAGTGTGGGGGATATTTTAGAATTTAAATGTGTCTTAATTGGACCAAACCCCCATATAGGAATCATTTGAACTCAGTTTATACCTTAACCAGATAAAATATTTAATCAGAATTTAAAAGTTAGCAAATTCACAAAATTAAGTACTTCAATTTCCTAGAAGGGATTTTTATGAGGGTGGACACAGTGGATAGAGCACCAGGCCTGATATCAGGAAGACTTGAGTTCAAAACTAACTTTGGGGGTAGCTAGATGGTACAGTGGATAGAGCACTGGCCCTGGATTCAAGAGGACCTGAGTTCAAATGTGGCCTCAGACACTTGACACTAGCTGTGTGACCCTGCACAAGTCACTTAACCCCAATTGCCTCACCAAAAAAAAAAAGTTTGGGGCAGCTAGGTGGCGCAGTGGATAAAGCACCAGCCCTGGATTCAAGACTCCCTGAGTTCAAATCCAGCCTCAGACACTTGACACAAACTAGCTGTGTGACCCTGGGCAAGTCACTTAACCCTTATTGCCCTGCAAAAAAAAAAAAACAAACTTTGGACACTTACTAGCTATGTGACCCTGAACGAGTCACTTAACCCTGTTTGCCTCAGTTTCCTTATCTGTAAAATTATCTGAGAAGGAAATGATAAACCATTCCAGTATCTTTGCCAAGAAAACCCTAAATGGGCTCACAAAGATTTGGACGTGACTGAAAAACAAACAGGACCCTCATTTTATCAATGAAGAACTAAGATTCAGAGGTTTTTCACTTAGCCCAGATCAAGTAGGTAATGGATGATAGAACTAGAATTCATCCTCAGCCAGGTCTGGTTTCCAAATCCAGCACTCTAAAGACACAACACAGATATTCCAGGGTTTAGTTTCACTCCAAGTGCCCTCCAAGAGAAAGGAGGGAAAACCTAGGGAATGATACTGAGACTTGAAATATCTTTCAAAAGAACCAGTTTTGCATATGTACCCAATACCTGACAACTAGTTGGTAATGTGGAGAAAGATAGTGAATCTGGAAGAACTGGGTTCAAGTCTTAAATGTAAAAACTCTTGACTAGGTCACCCTGAGCAAGTCACTTTTCAGCCTCAAGCAACTTTAAAGACTATGAACTATAGAACTGATGGGGGAGCTTTCTAGAACGATGAAAATCACAGGCTCTAATTTGGGGACAGCCAGGTAAAAACTAGGAATGACTAGAGGTGTCACAGGAAGGAGATTGATTCCTAAGGTGTTATTTCTACTACTCACTTATGCTCAGCAATAGGCCGTTTTGTGCTATCCTTTTTCCTATATTAGAATGCATATTGAGATGGAATGACCTGGGACCTCAAGGGAGAAATTGTCAGATGAACATACTCCATTATATCAATATGTGAAAATGAAATGGTTATTCCCCTCATGAATTAGAAATTACCAAGAATGGTTTGTTTCTTGGCTAAGAAATGCTGAGGAAGCAGAATTTACCCAGAATCAGAGGTTAACAAAATGGCTACTACAGAAGGCCTAGGGGCTGAGATGTTAACAAAAAGACTGAAATGGCTAATGAAGAAGGGATCAGGTGCTTAGGGAAATAAATGAAGACCACAACAGTGTTTTAAAAATTAGTGATCTAATTAATAAGACTGTAGCTGGAGTACAATTTGAGAATTATAAATTATGGAGATACATGTTTCAGCTGAAAATGTGGTAGTGCTTATGAGTGACTGAAGCAAGAATAGAAATGAAGGTCACTGTAGGTCAAAGAATTTTAAGTACAAATTATCAGATAAACCATTGAGATTAATTCACTGAAGACAAATCTGAAGTTTGGATGCCAAGCAGTGTTGTCTCATGTATTTGTGTGGCATACATATAAATGCCAACATAACATTTCTATGTGGCCATTTGAATGTTAAGAGTCCCATTAATTATCCCCCCCAAAAAAAAATCACCCATATATGCAAACTAATGTAAAGAATTATTTTTATATTCACTAAAATGTTGCTCTCTTCTGTAAAAGAACTTTTATTGTTTTACCCCCCAAAAAATAGACATTAGTGTACAATCATTTTTATATTTTAAAATATTAAGCACTTTTTATTAAAACATAGGACCCTTAAATTGTATACTAGCAGCAGAAGTTACCTAATTGTCAAAAGATCTGTTTGTATAAAAAGATAAGTGGAAGCAACTATGGCAGCTATGACAATTTAGGCTAATAGAAATAAATAAATGGGACAAATATAAACAAGTGGGGCAGATCTTTTCAAAAGCTTCTAATAAGGTTAACAACTTAAATGTTTTCAGCCACTGTGGAAAAAAATGCAACAAATCTCCACTTGTTAAATTGGAGGAAAAGCATCTATTTAAGACTATTTTTTAGTCTTAACTGAGGCTAATCCATATTTCTGAATGAGGCAACCCACAGTTGGCACTTAAGTGCTCTTAAACACAAAGATGTGTTGTCTAGTCATTGTTGCATATTTTAAATGGCTTCATCTACTCCTGAGTTTTGTAAGTCATCATCTCTATTTGAAGTACTGGCAGCACTGTCTGAGATTTCTAGATTTTCTTCATTTAATTCATGTAAGTTCTCTTCTTGAGCTTCATTTGTACTATCCTTTTCAGATGCCTGTGTCCTGGGCACGATGACTGAAAAATCTGGAAAAAAGCATCATCATCCACTGTTATTTTAACCTGATTGTCTCATTTTATAAACACATACAAGATCTAACAATTATCACTAAGAACAAAATATTTTATTAATGTAAACATAGTTCCATCAAAACAGTCCAAAAGGATCTTTGGATTTTTCAATCTTTCTTTAAGGACTGAGGGTAGAAGAAACCCTAACCTCAAAACTCTTGGATTTGTCCAAAAGTGGAAAGAAGTAGCAAGTTTCTATTCAATGGAAGTCTTGAAGAGGAGATTAAAGCTGTAAGGGGTGTTGAATTGAATGAACTCTAAGATTCCTTTCAGATGCAACATTCAAGGGGCAGCTAGGTGGTGCAGTGGATAGAGCACCAGCCCTGGATTCAGGAGGACCTGAGTTCAAATCCGGCCTCAGACACTTGACACTTACTAGCTGTGTGACCCTGGGCAAGTCACTTAACTCCAATTGCCTCACCAAAATAAACAAACAAAACAGAAGCAATATTCAAAATCAGAATAAAGGAATTCATTTTGAATCACTAGACAATTATAGCACTGAATGTTACATGTATTTGATTATAAGTTAAAAGGTAGTTATATGTAGAACAAAGTCTTTTCTGTTAGAAATATTTTAAGGTATGTGTGCATGCACACTCACTCATGTGCTCAACTATTTGCCAAGCTATAATAATTATCTCCCATCACTTTGCTGTTTTGGAATAGATCAAGGCTAGGAGAGTAAGGCAGATGGAAACAGAAGCCACCACACATTGGCTCTATTCTATATAGTTCCTCTCCCTAAAAATTGCTTTCAATATATTCAACCAGTGTAAACAAATATTTTAATGATATGTAACTTGATCATTAATTGAAAAAGCCTGGAGTAACTTCATGATTCTATCAAATGAAAAGTCATGTTCTGTTCAAGTGTCCGAGGGAAAACCTCTATTTCTCATACTGCCATAACATTGGTATTTTCACTGCTTACATTAACCATGGAACCACAGAAAGAGCTCTGAATTTAAAGTCAGAAGACCTGGGATTGAATCTCAGCTCTGCAACTTTACTACACATATGACTTCAGATAAATGTATTTATCTGAGCCTGGGTATCATTCTGGATCCCTGTACAGCCTCTTCCAACTCTAGATCTATCATCCAAATCATACTTTTTCACTTAGAAGGGGGAAAAAAAAAGAGACAAGAAGCCAAAAAGGGCATCTAAGTAGTCAAAAAAGATTTTCAAAGTATTAAATTTATACTAAAGAGTGAGAATTTCATAGGCTTTTCGTTCATAGTCAATTTATACAAAATTCTAACACACTTATTGAGTCAGAGAAAAGGAAAGCTGGAAAACAGTTATGGATATGCATGTTGACAGCTGACAACATTAAGGGCAAAAAAGTGCCAACAAAGGCAAAAAAACCCAATAAACTTAAAATCAGAATCCAGAGTTTAAAAAAAGCACAGGAGTCTGGGACCCTAAAGGAAAGGCAAAGAGCTCTCCAGCCCTTCACTAGGTCTGAAGGCATCACTGCAGTATTCAGTACAATAACTCTCATTCATGGGCTGGCCCTGAGTCACCAAGAAAAAGCTAAATTGGTTTTTTAATTTTTTTATTTTTTAGTGAGGCAATTGGAGTTAAGTGACTTGCCCAGGGTCACACAGCCAGTAAGTGTTAAGTGTCTGAGGCCGGATTTGAACTCAGGTCCTCCTGACTCCAGGGCTGGTGCTCTATCCACTGCACCATCTAGCTGCCCTGAAAAAGCTAAATTGTTATGAGGGGCAGCTAGATGGTGCAGTGGATAGAGCACCAGCCCTGGAGTCAGGAGGACCTGAGTTCAAATCCGGCCTCAGACACTTAACACTTACTGGCTGTGTGACCCTGGGCAAGTCACTTAACTCCAATTGCCTCACTAAATAAAAAAAAATAAAAATAAAAATTGTTATGAGAACAATATCTTATCTTTCAGGCTGTTTCATTTTTATCTTTGGATCCTCAGTATCTAGTATACCTCTTAGTTCATAAGTGCTTGATAAGTGCTTGTTGAATGAACAAAATTTTTCAAAGATTTCCATCCAAAATGGCCAAAATTTTAAACAGCTTTTGTGTATAAATGGCATAAATCCATTCTCTCCAGCACTAAAATTGTGAGGCTTCCAAGCAGTCCAACTAAGTCAAAGTTTTACTGTCTTTTAAAACTGAACCAGGGGCAGCTAGGTGGTGCAAGTGGATAGAGCACCGGCCCTGGAGTCAGGAGTACCTGAGTCCAAATCCGGCCTCAGACACTTAACACTTACTAGCTGTGTGACCCTGGGCAAGTCACTTAACCCCAATTGCCTCACTTTAAAAAAAAAAAAGAAAAAACTGAACCTTTATCACCTTTTCTTAGATTTATTATTTTGGGGGCACAGAAAGAACTTAGGTTAAGCATTTCTAACGTGTCCTTGGTATGTTAGTGGCAACACATATAACAATTTATAATTTACCATTTTCTTGGGACTGACTGCTATTTAACAGTTTTGCCTGTCTCCTTTCCAAAGCTAGTTGTTTGTTCTTCTCAATTCTTTGCTGTTGTTCCTCTGTTAAACTTATGTTTGACTGAGAAGAAAATATTTCTTTATCAACTGGATTCGCAAACAAGGAATCGAAGTCTGTGGTACTTGCATCTAGTCCGTTACCTTCTGCCTTATCACCTAAATTAAAAACAAAAATAAATCAATACAAGTATCCTAATTGTATTAATGACTTATTTAAGAACAAAACGAGTCCCTGAATGAAAGCTAGCTTAAAAGTTGACTAAAAACAGTAATTCTCCTGTTCAGGATAGAATGCATTCCCAACAAGTTTCAGGTTGCTGATTATATATAGACTTGAAGGTTCTGTAATTTCATTGGCATAGCTACTCTCTCCATTTACTCAGATTAAAATCTCTCTATGACGTTGGGCTATTGTAGCCAAAAAATTCATTTACCATGAGACGATACTTATTAAGTTAAGTGAGTTCTCAGAACAGTCATAAAGACATACAGTTGATCACTAGACCATCACTCAAAGTCTTTGAAACTCCAAGTGGCCTGCCAGAGATTTCAGCCCTCTTTTCCTCTCCTAAGCCAAATTGTCAGCTTTCAAGAACACAAAATCAGGTCAAGAATCTCAAGGGTGGTAATAAAAACAATAAGTACCAAATCTCAAACTGCAATACAAAGTAGTAATCATTAAAATGTTTCATTACTGATCTAAAAAGAAAATGTCAGTAAGTATAACAGCTTAGGGATACAACATATGGAAGAAAATAAACACAACAGCATAGTGTTTGATAAACCAGACAATCAGTTTACTGGGAAGACTCACTATATAACAAAAATTTCTGGGAAAACTGGACAGCAATAGGCCAGAAATTAGGTTTAGACCAACATTTCACATCACACACCAAAATAAGCTGTAAACAAGTGACAGAGAAGAACACACAAGATAAAATGGTCAATTTTAAGTATATAAAATTTTAAAGGTTTTGCAGAAACAAATCTAATGCAGTAAAAATTAGAAGGGAGGGCAGCTAGGTGGCGCAGTGGATAGAGCACCGGCCCTGGAGTCAGGAATACCTGAGTTCAAATCCGGCCTCAGACACTTAACACACACTTACTAGCTGTGTGACCCTGGTCAAGTCACTTAACCCCAATTGCCTCACTAAAAAAAAAAAAAAATAGAAGGGAAACTGCGAAATAACTTTTGCAGCAAGTTTCTCTGATAAAGGTCTAATATCCAAGATATATATGGAACTGATTCAAACTTAAGAGCCATTCATTCTCCAACAGATAAATGGTCTAAGGATATAAACAAGCAATATTTTCCAAAGGAAAAACAAAATCTAAGTTATTAACAAGCATATGAAAAAATGCTCTAAATAACTGAATGAGAGAAATACAAATTCAAGAAACTGAGGGTTTCCCACTTCCCACTTTTCAGACTGGAAAAGAAAAAAAAGAGAAGAAAATGAAAAATGTTGGAGAAGTGACAGGAAAATGGGTAATATTTTGCTAGAGCTAGGAATTAGTCCAGCCATTATGGAAAGAAAATTAGAACTATGCCAAGAAATTTACCAACCTGTATGTACTCTCTTTTTTTTTGTTTTGTTTTGTTTTTTTGGGTTTTTTTAGAGAGGCAATTGGGGTTAAGTGACTTGTCCAGGGTCACACAGCTAGTAAGTGTTGAGTGTCTGAGGCCAGATTTGAATTCAGGTCCTCCTGACTCCAGGGCCGGTGCTCTATCCACTGCGCCACCTAGCCGCCCCTGTATGTACTCTTTTAACAGTACTCCATTAGTAGGACTATATATACTTCAAAGAGGAAAAGGATACATATTAACGAATGTTTGGAGTAGCTCTTTTCAGAATAACAAAAAACTGGAATCTAAAGGAGTATCCTCTTATTAACGGTTAGACAAATTGGGGTACGTATATAAATGTAAGGGTATATTTCTGTCTCATAAGAATGATGAGGAGGGCAGCTAGGTGGCACAGAGGATAAAGCACCAGCCCTGGATTCAGGAGGACCCAAGTTCAAACCCAGCCTGAGACACTTGACACTTACTAGCTGTGTGACCCTGGGCAAGTCACTTAACCCTCACTGACCCACAAAAAAACAAATAACAACAACAACAAAAAAAACCCCAAGAATGATGAGGCACAGGTTTCAGAAGAAACAAACAAGCTGAGTGAAATAAGCAGAACTAGGGGAATCATTTTTATAATAACATTATAGAGAAAAACAAACGTGAAATTTAGAATTTGAATCATTGCTATGATAAACCATGAATCCAAAAGCAGATGAAACACAACACCTCTTGACACAGAGGTTATAAACTTAAAATGCAGATACAACTTTTAAGATATGACTAATGTGATAATTTGTTTTGCTAGTCTATGCTGCTATGTTTTAGGAGCTTTTGAGTTTGCTCAAAGAGGAGGAAGTAATAGGTGGGACAGATGAATTTTTTAAAGCGTAATTTAAAAATGAAAATAATTTAAAAAAAAGACACAAGGTATGGGGCAGCTAGGTGGTGCAGTGGATAAAGCACTGGCCCTGGATTCAGGAGGACCTGAGTTCAAATATGGCCTCAGACACTTGACACTTACTAGCTGTGTGACCCTGGGCAAATCACTTAACCCCAATTGCCTTACCAAAAAAAACAAAAACAAAAACAAAAAAACCAAAAAAAACCCCACAAGGTTATCTTCACAGTAAAATGAGGCATCAAAGGCCTTTTCTTTAAGGGAAGAATGCTAATTGAGATTATTTGCCAACCAAAAAAGCATTTTTAAAAGACTTTAAAGTCAAATAGCTACACTGACTAAAAAGGTTAAGGTAAAGACTAAAAATGAGCAAAAATCCTTAAATTCCAGAGTCCTGATTCTCTTTATTAAGCGTTCCTTTTAGGAATTCACTAACTATTCCATCCCTTACACAAATGAAGTTCCACTGTATGCCACATATCTTGGTAAGAAATTCAGTTCTGGTATTGTGTTTAATTATTCTGACACTTAAAATCAACTTACAAATGACCTTGGGGAATTCGTGTTTTTCCACCTTGTTTCTTAGAAGCAATACAAATATGTTGAAAAGAGAGAGATGTGTGGAACCATCGCACAGGAAATCTGATAACTAGACAGACCCTGTCGGCAGGAACCACGTGTTGATATATGTGACTGACTATGTGGTTACACTGAGTGACTAACAAATGTAACCAATACCAAGTACAGTCACTTTGATCTTGTTGCGGTTCTGCCACCAGAATAACCATGGGGAAGTCATTTAGCCTTCCTGGGCTTCAATTTCTTCTCCTTTAAAATAAGGGGATGGGGCAGCTAGATGGCACAGTGGATAGAGCATCAGCCCTGGAGTCAGCAGTACCTGAGTTCAAATCCAGCCTCAGATACTTGACACTTACTAGCTGTGTGATCCTGGGCAAGTCACTTAACCCCAATTGCCTCAAAAAATATATAAATAAATAAAATAAGGGGCTGAATTAGATGTCCTCAAGTCCCGTCATGATCTTATGCTTGGCTCTAAACTGCGTAAAAGGCAAACTATTTCATCATCAGCTCTTTCTACTCGATCTTCCCAGAAGTACCTTTTTAAGATTCAGTCACTAGGATATGGACATCAATACTTCTTATCCTGACATCCTTTTACTCACTTGTTAAACTTGACTAAATCATGAGTTAACTTACAGTGTGTACATCAACTAAAGTCTCTAAAGATCTTTTAATATCTTCTGCAAAATGGCACTCCAACCAACTCCTCAAGGAAGGACACAACAGATTTTCCATAAGCACCTTATTGAGCTAGTTCACCACATTCTGAAATTAACAGCAATTTTAATTTACTAGGATATTTTAACTTGACTCCTTACTTGTTAAATTGTCATTTTTTGCTTTAAAGACGAATATCCATTATTTGCTCAAAAAATAAAAACCCTCAATCCTATAGAACATGTTCTAAAAATAAAATGAGTGTATAAAAATTTATCTCTGAACTGTAACTATCATCATTACTTACCATCATTACTAATAAAATCCTCATGTATAATAGGAAGATCAAGTCGAATTCGTTTTAAACAGGTCTGAAATTAAGAAGGCAGTACATTTTTACACTATCACCGAAAATTTAAGTGTAGTGGAAAAAACAGTAACTCCTTAAAGTTGAACACAGTTCATTTTCTTCTAAGTTTCAGAGGGTAACATTTTATTTCTTCTATTATTCTATATTAACATTATGGATTATTTTCTTCTCTACTAGGCTTAGCCAATTCAAAATACAGAATAAAAATAGTAGGTCTGCTGTGCTTAAAAAAAAGAGTTTCAAAACAATGTTTCTATAGTCTTCCACTAAAGTACTATGATAGTTCATATTTGTATGAAGATTATACTGGAATTCTTGAAGGTTATATCAGTAGAGTGCAAGCTCTGGACCCAGGAAGAGTATGTAGAAAGTCTATTATATGAGGGTTGCCCTAATTAATTTTGGAAAGGTTTCTCAGAGCACTAAATATCAGTTAGGTGAAGTTTTGAGCACAAAAAATTCATTAAAGGCAAAGAAGGGATTACAATTTGTTTTTGTGGAAGAATCCTTGAAGTTCCTAAAATAGTTCTTAAGTGTTCACAAGTACAGTAATTACAGATACCTTCTTAAATCACTTCGTTTAATTTTAAAAGGCACTCATAAAATATCATTTCTTCCCTCCATTAAGTCTATGCTTCTACTATATGGAATTGAGAAGGATACCTATATCATAGTTAATACTCACCTGAACTTCTTTCTTATTTCCCAAATGTTCTACTCTACCAATAAAATCCTCAAATTGCAGTTTAGGAAATAACCTGTGTGCCCAATGCTCCATGTGTCTGATTAATGTCTTCAAATCTTCAGGCTAGAATATGAAAATAAAAATGCTAAATAGAAGTTTCTTCCAAACATTTGACTATATCAGCAGATTTCAGAATAAGGAGTGTTGCCAAAGACACTGGTGTCATTTAGTATTTTTCATAATGGAGACGCTTTTAAAACTAGTCAGTAAGGAGTTACTAAATCTAAAAGAACACAGACTATCAATTCACGTAAGGAAAAAATAATTATTTCAGATAGATATTCTAATAGGCATTTTCAAAAAAAAACTTTGAATTTATTAGCTTAAAAAATATTTTGGATATAGTTTTATATAGGCCAGGGAAAATCCACAAATAAAATTTATTCTGCTACAGCAGTTACACGTGGATATAAAAACCATATAGGTATGTATAATTATATAAATGTTTATGGCAATGAAACCCTTGGCAATAACTACATATGGTCAGAATAATCAGAAAGCATTCAAGACACAAGATTTTGAGGGTTAAAAAAAGGCATATTCAAAATTCTTAAGAGGAAAAGTCAAGAAACCGTGGCAAGACTGTATCTACTGCAAAGACTCTGAGAAGGGCTTTAGCTACAGTTTAATCAAGGGACTCCTAACTTGGGGGGGAAGGGGGGTCGGATCCATGAACTTTAAAAAATGTTTAAAATAGTATGCCAATGTATTTGACTTCCTCTGTAATTTAATTTTATACATTTAAAAATTATATTGGGGGCAGTTAGGTGGCGCAATGGATAGAGCACCGGCGAGTCAGGAGTACCTGAGTTCAAATCCGGCCTCAGACACATAACACTTACTAGCTGTGTGACCCTGGGCAAGTGACTTAACCCCAATTGCCTCACTAAAAAACAAAAACAAAAAATGATATTGATATTAATAGGCTTCACCAACATGCCAAAAAGATCCATGATACAAAGGCTTAATTCATCTTCCTAGGCCCTTTAAATATCCGTATTCTGTGTTTTCGCTAAGGGATTAGGACTTCTTCCTACTCAAACCTTACTAGTTTCTTCATGCTTGAATATGAATTGGCATAAAGGACTTGCTGAACAAAACTAACACCATCATGTTAGCTTATTAACAATGAATAACAGTGGGGCAGCTAGGTGGCGCAGTGGATAGAGCACTGGCCCTGGAGTCAGCAGGACCTAAGTTCGCGGTCTGGCCTCAGACACTTAACACTTACTAGCTGTGTGACCCTGGGCAAGTCACTTAACCCCAATTGCCTCACTAAAAAAAAACAAAAAAACAAAACAATGAATAACAGTTATAATTAATTTGCAGACTTCATTGTAAAGTATTTCGTTTTCCATTTAATATTTTATAACAAGGACTAACCTTAAAGCAAAAAGTCAAGAAATAAAGTTCTAGCAATGGCTCACCATATAATCTTGAGTAATTTAACCTGTCTCTCAATCTATAAAATAAAGATTATAATAACCTTCCTAACTGAATCAAAGTGGCATAGAAAGTCTGTAAAGTACTCTGGGCTTCTCAGGAAAATAACTGGTATGCTATGGTCCATGGGGTCATGAAGAGTTGGACAAAACTGAATAGGAAAATAATGCTATTTGGATTCAAGATGTTAACAATAATAAAAATATAATAAAGGCAAGTATATCAAAATTGCTGTTTCTTACCTCATGGCCTTTACCTTTGAATTTTACTTTATCAAACACATGTCTTAATGCTGGAAGTCCTCTTTCTGAAATTAATCTGTGAAATTATAATTATGTGCTGTGAATATCACTAAGGTAAAAAGTATTTGCGTGGTAAACACGGAAAATTATTTAATGAATCGAAAATTTCTCTTTCAGACCAAGCAAGTTAAAATTTGATCAGTAAAATGAAACAATGTATCCAAAATCACTCTAATAAACACAAAGTGTAAAATAATCAAAGAAAGTAGGAAATACCTCTGAGCATCTAATTTTGGCAAATTCCTTTTTACAGTTTTCTTTGTAACCACAGGCAAATCTCCCATCTGATCCTTCCTTGTATCTGAATGAAGATAAGGCCATTTAAAATTATTTCTGTCATTAAAAGATAATGTAGAATGCAGTATTTAACAGAAGTTAATATCTTAAAATAAGAACTTATATGTTGATAGTTTCACTCATATCCACTGTACTTATCTGTTGAAGTTGGGTATACGTTCCCTAAAAATGAGAACATCCACTTTATCCCACTGAAGTGTTCTCTAGCTTTGTTGGGAGTCCAATTGTACTTTGGTTTTGAGAGGATGTCACCAAATAGCTTATTCTCAAATAAGCATTGTTGATAGTGATATAACAGCATTATTTACATGATTACTTAGGCATTTTTTGGAACCACTCCTTTCTAACCTGTGATGGGCTCATTTTCTCCAACATCATCCCTTTCTGGAGAGGATGGAGGTGGAAAAGGTTGAAAAGCTTCATCTTCTACCGCCTCATAATCAGGAAGGTCCAAGAAATTGTTCTCCTCTGGTTCCATCATTCCTGCTAGGAAATGGGGATGAGAGAAGTAAAGGTAATTTAAAATATCAAAACTCTTCCTCCTAAATAGCCATTTTTCATCTGGTACATATCTTCTCCCTAATCCTTATCAGGATAACCATGTTTTATGATTCAAATGTAGAAGTGGCATAAAATGCTAGACTTGTTATGTCAGAAGACCTGGGATCAAATTCAGCTTCTGACACTTATTTGCCAGGTATCCCTGAGTTAGTCACATTGCTATTTTTTTCTTTTGGACATGACAAATTAACAACTGTGATTATACATGTTTGTAATAAGGGTTTTGCTTTTCTTTTTCTGCAGGGGAGAAGGGATGAGAAAAGAAGAGGGGGCTGTTTATTGAAAAAATTAAATTTAAAAAAATGTTTCAACAAAGACAATTTACTACATGGTGCCAGTGCTTGCCTTGGACTACCTTATAAACAAGGGAATACATGGTGCCAGTGCTTGCCTTGGACTACCTTATAAACAAGGGAAGCATGCATTTACAAGATGACAATAAGAGGGATGAGACCTGTGATTTCATTAGTTATTGGTAGCTTAACTCCCTGGATTATGGCAGGTGGTGACTTTGAAGTTATGTGACTTGTCCAGGGTCACAGAGTCAGGAATATCTTGACTTCCAGTTCTATAACCACTCACTCTATAGTGCCTTTCAGAAAAATTACACAAAATAAAGATTGTCCCTTTCTGAAGCACTTTAAAGTTTACAATGGTAGAAGTAGATAAATTAAAACGGAGAAGGGCAGGTGGTCTGGCCCTAGTTTTGTGAGAAAGGTTTGAAGTCACTTCATCGTGCTTCCTATGGGTCCCGTTACTTTCCCTCCTTAGGCCTTCCTAGTATATCCCCCGAGAAAAGAGACATCCACGGGGGTTATCGGTCTAAGAATTGCATGGTAGGGTCTTTATTTCAGAAAGACTAAAAGCTCGCGGTGGTCCCTCCCAGATTCTGGGTGGAGGATGGGCATATCCATTGACAACCCACTCCTCCATAGACGCCGGACTGCGAGGGAAACCGAGGAAAGGAGAATGAGTCACCCCGCACGCCGCCAGAGGAAGGGGGAAGCCAGCTCCTTGTTTCCCACCTCCGACCCTGCCTCCGCGCCGGGCCCAGCCCCGGCGGAACCACAAGCAGGTGCTCAGCCGCGACCCTCGCCGCCCCCAACTCCTTCGGGGGCGCCCGCTGCATGGTCCTCACCCCAGGGGGCCCCTTCGTTCCCTGCAGCTCCGTCGCCTCGGCTCCGGGAGCCCTCACCATCGCCTGCCCGCTCAGCCCTCACCGAGGATCAGCGAGACCGCCACCAGATACAGAAAGCCGACTACCGCGCGTCCCGCGCCTGACTTCCTCTCGCGAGAGCTTGCCGCGCACAGGCGCGGAGAAGCAGGGATTCCCACTTCGGCCCCGCCCCTAGCTTTGCCATTTGGCGCCATTTGGCCATTGGGCGGAGCCTCGCCCAGGTCCTCCCGGAAGAGCCCCCTCCTTTCAATGACTTCACTTCCGCTGGCCCTGAGACTAGGAAAAGTGAAAGATGGGTTTAGGACTACTTATATCTGCAAAAGCCTTTAGCGAATATCTAGGATGTGAGGCCAATCCCTTAATTTTGCAGATAGGAAAACTGAGGCCCACAGAGGGGAAAGGAGGGTGGTCGATGTCACACAATTGGTGAGGGATCTAGCAGGAAGTGGAAGCCAGGCCTTGGATTGCAAAGTTGAGAAAAGAACTTTAGGATTGGGGTCCCCCGTAATTCAGTCCTTCAGTAAATCATTGCGTTTTCCTTTTGTAACAGGCTGCAGATTGGCTACTTCTGGGAAGTCACAGGCATAAAAGTTGTCTGGGGCATTGAGCGGGCACTTAGGGACAGACCGCTAATTTGTGTCAGAGGCAAAGCCCACCTCCTGCGGGCCCATCTCAGCTCACTACCCTCCCCAACCCCCAGTACCTCCCCTCCTTAGGGAAGATATGTGCCAATTTATTTAAATACCTTCATTTGCTCCTGGTCTTCTTGAGGGCAGGGAAGTCAATTGGACCAGAGCTAGGACACAGAAATAACCCTAAAGGTCAGGACCACCATTTCAAAAAAATGCCCTGGGGCAGCTAGGTGGCGCAGTGGATAGAGTACTGGCCCTGGATTCAGGAGGACCTGAGTACGAATCCGTCCTCAGACACTTAACACTAGCTGTGTGACCCTGGGCAAGTCACTTAACCCCAATTGCCTCACTAAAAAAAAAAAATGCCCTTACTCTCAGGAATATGACAAGCATCCAAGCTTTCCCCACCCCACCCCAAAAGGGAACTTACCAGTTTGCAAGTGGACACCCCATCCATGCTCTATAAAAGCTTGCCTCTGGGGGCAGCTAGGTGGAGAAGTGGATAAAGCACGGTCCCTGGATTCAGGTGGACCTGAATTCAAAAATGGCCTCAGACACTAGATGTGTGACCCTGGGCAAGTCACTTAACTCTCATTGTCCCACCCCACCCCCCCAAAAAAGTGCTACTAAAAGCTTGCCTCTGTTCTAGGAGGAGGAGAATGTTTCTAAGCCCTCTTCCCTGAGAGGTGAAAGTCTTTGACCTCCCACTTGGTCACTTTCCTAGGATCAAATAAAAAACCACTTTTATTCTAATGGACTGTGTGCAAGAGTGTAACTCTTTATTGAGGAAGACCTAAAGACCACCACCTCTCCTCTGTGACACTTATTATTCAGTTGTGTCTAACTTCAAGATCCTGGAGACCATATAGTCCATGGGATTTTCTTGGCAAAGATACTGGAGTGGTTTGTCTTTTTTTTTCTGCAGTGACTTGTCCAGGGTCACACAGCTATTAATGTCTGAAGTCTCCTTTGAACTCAGTTCTTCCTGACTCCAGGCCCAGCTCTCTATACACCAAGCCACAAATACATAATAAATGTAAGCTGATTTACTGACAACCCAGACCTTATCACCTTGATAAGAAGCTTGTGATAAGAAACAGCTGGAGGCTGATTTTCTGACCATGGACATAAAGCATTCACAAACCCAATGTCCTCCTTACTTATAATAAGCCCATACTTAGGAGGACCTTATTGATTAAAAGAAGATCAATATATGTATTCACAAAGTTCACCAGGAGTTTAAGTTCTGTTGTAGAGAGAAGACAACATTTAAAATTATAAATATACAAATGAATACAAGGTAATTTCAATGGGAAGGTGCTAACAATTGGGGCATGGTCAGAAAAGTTTATAGGAGGTGATGTTTACACCAAGCTTTGAAAGTAACTAGGAATTCTGAAAGGCAAAGTGGAATTGAGAGTGCATTCTAGACACTGGGAACAGAATATCTTTGGTATAGAACAGCAAGAAATACAGTTTGGTCAGAATATATTGTATGAAAGGGGAAAAATGTATAATCATCATGGAAAGGCTAGAGTAATTTGCATTTATCCTAGAGATAAATGCTGATGTTTTTTGGTCAAGGAAGTAACAGACAAGCTTTAGGAGCTTGGAAGGAAAGAAGAGGAGAGACTTTCAGGGGCGAAAGTCTTTGACTTCCCATTTGGTCACTTTCTCTAGGGCCAGAGTGTAATTCTTTATTGAGGAATACCTAAGAATCACCACAACACCCCTCATCCTCCCACCCCCTACAGTGGTATTATTGGAGAGCTGACAAAAGTATTGAGGTAAAATGTAAGAGACTTGGTAATTAATTGGTTATGTGGGGTGAGGGAGACAGAGCAATTGAAAATGACCCTGAGGGGCAGCTAGGTGGCAGTGGATAAAAAGCACTGGCCCTGGATTCAGGAGGACCTGAATTCAAATCCAGCCTCAAACACTTGACACTTACTAGCTGTGTGACCCTGGGCAAGTCACTTAACCCTCATTACTCTGTGGAAAGAAAGAAAGAAAGAAAGAAAGAAAGAAAGAAAGAAAGAAAGAAAGAAAGAAAGAAAGAAAGAAAGAAAGAAAGAAAGAAAGAAAGAAAGAAGGAAGGAAGGAAGGAAGGAAGGAAGGAAGGAAGGAAGGAAGGAAGGAAGGAAGGAAGGAAGGAAGGAAGGAAGGAAGGAAGGAAGGAAGGAAGGAAAGAAAATGACCCTGAGTTTGTGAACATGGGCATCTGGAAGGATGGTGGTCCCTTGACAGATATAGAGAAGTTAGGAAGAGGAGTTGCTTTTTTTAGGTGAGTTCTATTTTGAACATTTTTAGTTTGAGGTGGCTATAGGACATCTGGTTGGAAATGTCCAATAGGCATTTGGTGACATAAGACTGGAAATACAGGTGTATGTATACATAATAATAATAATAATAATAGCTAAGGTTTTGTAGCACTTTAAGGTTTACAAAGTGCTATATATATAATATATATGTATACACCTCAGATATATATATATATATTATATACCTCAGATATAAAATTATCTCTTTTGATATGAGAAAAACTGTGACTTTACAGACAAGGAAACAGGCTTGAATGAGTTTTAGTTTTATTTGAGGGATGAGGTTAGAAGAGAGACTGAAAGTAAATGGGAGGTGAAAAAAATGGTGGCAATGAATATGGATAGCTTTTTCTAGGAGTTTGGCTGTGAAAGGGAAGAAAAATACAGGAAGAAAGCTTCAGGAGATAGGAGGCTCAAGTGAAGGGACCCCCTAACCAAACAATCACTCCACCTCACTTTGAGATTTCAGAATGTAAATGTAATGGTGGGAAATGGGGTACGGGTTGGGTAGGGGTTGGGGTTCTTAGGAATTCCTCTTTAAAGAATTACACCCTCTTGCACACAAAACGTAGTTAGAATAAGGTGGTAGTTTATTTAGGAGCAAGGGAAGGGAAGGGGGGGGGAGGGAAACTGTGAGAAATGGGTAATTGTCTCCTCTCAATGTGGATATAACAGTCAGTCATACTTCCCTGACCTGTTTGTAGGACAAAGGTCTCAGATCCCCTCCTCCCCCTCAGGTTAGCAAGGTCACATGGTTCAAGGAGCCCTGGTCTCAATTAGGTCCTCTCCAGAGTTCTGTCCATATAAGGAAGAGGGGTGGGAATACTGCGTTCTGATTAACTAGTTTTTGCGCATAGATTGTAACCCCGACCAGTGATGAAAAAGGGGAAGGTCCATTCGAGTTAGGGACTAGGGTATAAAACAGGGCCTGCGATTCCCCCTTTCTGGGCACCCAGTAGCTGCACACTAGGGTGCCTCCTTCTCATGAGAAGAAAATAGAGCCTTTGTCACCTCGCTGCTGAGTTCCTGAGAATTGTTGAGAAGAGGATAGATTTTTCCCTCACAGAAACCATGAAAGAAATCCTTAGACTTTCATGGGGAGATTGGCATGAAGCACATGGCTCAGAGGTACCAAATCTCCTTGAACAGGAGACTGGAAGGTACTTTAATTATAGAGGACTGATAGGGGTGGACCATCTGCCCATGAAAAGTTCCTTTAGTGAGGAGTGGAGGACCATCCCCCACTGGTGGTAGCTGGGGGAATTGGGTGAGGAGTGGCTATGGATCCCTCTTCAGAACACAAAGGCCGCAGCCACACCCAAACTTATCTCCCCTGGGTAAGGGAGACCAGAATGAAGGGTAGCTAGCTCAGTCCGATTTGGTTCAGTTTATCTCTCTAAGCGTTATCTGTCCTCTGGTTTAGTTTCTCAAGGAGAAGATTCCTTGGTGTGCCCCAGAGAACTTCCGGGGTGCTCTGCACCCCATGACATTCCCCACTTCTCTATATATAAGGAAAGGGGACGAAGATTCTTCTGAAACTGCTTCATGCTGACTGGGGGTCGAAGAAATCACGGCGAAAGGGAGGGGGAGGGGAGAGAAGTGGAGAAGGCCTGGAGTGCGCGGAGCTGTGAGGGGCCCAGAGAGTCCAGAGGCAACACCTAGGCACAATGGGTATCTGCCATGAATCCTTGAGCCTAGATGGAACAGACTTAAAAAAATTAAAACTGACCAGAGCAAAAAAAAAAAACAAACAAAAAGGGACTTTATCAGATCAGGAGTCAAGTGGGACCTTTTTGTAAGACTGGGTGTGGCCTGCTTTACCAGAGTTAAGTAATCAAATCAAGTCTAATTCTGTGATAGGTAATTTCTGTCTACATTTAGGGTCCTTTTTATCCCATCCCCATTTTATGCCTTCATTGCATGCTAGGACCTGAACCAGAGAGTAAGACAGAGGTCGCCCCCAAACCATTCCTAGACTTGCCTCCTATGTCCAGCTTGGCCATGGACCTGACAAGGTGCTGACCAGGAGAGCAAGCTGCAGAGCCCTGGATTTTTGCTAAGCCGATCTCTTGGGTGCTGCCCTGGGGACAAAGAGGTAGGAGGGCAGGCCTCATCTTCCTGTGGCGTCCCCCACTTCTGTGTCCCGGTTTACTGCAGCTGCCAGAATCTCGGCCAGCCGGAGTTCTGCTGGTAGCAGATGTGGTGATGGCTGCTGCTATTATAGAATCTTGGTCTATGGAGTGGGCATGATCCATCTTTTCTCTCTCTGGTTACTGCAAGGTCCCTATTATTAAAAATCTTAAAAGCAATGTCAAGGAGTTGTGAGGATGGGATCTGGGGACCTCAGTCTAACTTCTGGAGTTCTCTCCTAATGTCAGGAGCAGACTGGCTGATAAAATGAATATTGAGGACAGTTATTCCTACATTTCTTTGGGGGTCTAGGTTGGTATATTTCTTCAGAGAGTCTGCTAAGCGGCTCATGAAGACAGCAGGCTTTTCGTCAGACCCCTGTGTTATCTCCCTCACCTTTCCATAATTGACCTGTTTCTTAACCCCCCTTCTCATTCCCTCAACTAGGCAGGTGACCATGTGATTTCTATGAGCTGTTATCATAGTTCCATCTCGGTTCTATGACCGGGACAGCTGTAAATCCAGGGACCCCAACCCAATTTCCAACCTGCGAGTGTTCATCCCCAACTTGTACCGCCAGGTCCCAAATCTGTTTTTTCTCGTCAGGAGTACAACAGCTGGCAAGAATAATTTGCAAATCGGTCCAGGAAAGGTCAAACTCCAGTGTCACAGACTTAAAGCCATCTATGAACTTTGTGGGGTTCTCTGAGTAGCTCCCCAATTTCTCTTTAATCTGAGATAACCTGCTTATAGAAAAAGGGGCATGCCTTAATGTTGTGCCCTTCCCAATGGGAAATTCCCTTAATGGAAGCAGGGAAGCAGTGGGAGACGCTGGTAAGGACCTAGAGCACCCCAGAAGTTCTCTGGGGCACACCAAGGAATCTTCTTGCGAAACTAAACCAGAGGACAGATAACGCCTAGAGAGATAAACTGAACCAAATCAGACTGAGCTAGCTTTGGATTCCTACCCTTCATTCTGGTCTCCCTTACCCTGGAGAGATAAGTTTGGGTGTGGCTGCGGCCTTTGTGTTCTGAAGAGGGATCCATAGCCACCCCTCATCCATTTCCTCTAGTCGCTACCAGTGGGGGATGGTCCTCCACTCCTCACCCAATTCCCCCAGCTACCACCAGTGGGGGATGATCCTCTCTCACTAAAGGAACTTTTCACGGGCAGATGGTCCACCCCTATCAGTCCTCTATAATTAAAGTACCTACCAGTCTCCTGTTCGAGGAGATTTGGTACCTCTGAGCCATGTGCTTTATGCCAATCTCCCCATGAAAGTCTAAGGATTTCTTTCATGGTTTCCCTCCTCCCCCTTCCCTTCCCTTGCTCCTAAATAAACTACCACCTTATTCTAACTACCTTTTGTATGCAAAAGGGTGTAATTCTTTAAAGAGGAATTCCCAAGAACCCCGAACCCCTACCCCAACCCCCATTTTCCCACCATATCATAAGGAACAACTATAAGAGACAATGAAGTGTTAAAATATTTTTATTTGCACAATGTAAAGGTAACCAGGGAACTTTTTGATGATTATAAACTGGGAGTGATTACTCACAGCCTCATAGCTTGTAAAGGAAGCATAAAGAAGTGTTTACATTTTGTTGCCTCTTTGAATTAAGTCCCTCCTTCAATTAGATAGAATTGATGAGTGGTCTTTAAAAACAAAAACAAAAACCAGCCAGCTCTGCAGACAAAGACACTCTTTAGGGAGCCCGTTGAAGAAGAGTGAGGAAGAAGCAATGGTATTTAGTAGCAGAACAACTCTCCCAGTAAAAGTTGCTGTGTCCAGCAGAGAACAGACCCAACTGATGTGGGAGGCAAAAAAGGGGTTAACAGAAAACCCTAAAACCCAAGCTCTAATTCAGATATGAGCTCTAAAAGGGATTCAGACCCCAGCTAATGGATAACTTAAGACTTGGGAAATAAGTCAGGGCCTGGGTTCTTGCTACTCACATTAATCAGCACCCATAACAAGAACAAAAAGAGGAAGGCCATAGAGACCTTAACAATAACAATGATAAAATGACAGTGTATAGAAATTTAAGCTAGAAATAAATGATAAATGAAGATATTTTGAAACTAACCATGGGAATCAGAACGTGACATGTGCAGAAAAGGCCAAATTTGTCCCCAGATTCACCTTATGACATGTAAACCACAAAAACACACCTCCACAGAAAAAGGTACCCACCTCCGGGGTTGGCTTAGGACCCCAGGAACTCTGAATTAGGATAGGCCCTTCCCCATATCTCCCGAAGGTGGAGATTATTATAATGAAACTGATAATCAATTTATCCATTCTATAAATATAACTGTCTTTTCTTTCCCTATTCAAGAGATACCTTTCCACTTCTCTGCTTCTCTCCCTGTGATCACTCACAGTATTGCAATCAAACTTGGGAAACTGAGTCACTGAGTCTTGTAATTCTTTTGAGATGACTCACAATCAATTTGACCCTGATTCCATCCCACATCACAACTATGGAATTGAGTTGAGCTGCAGAGAGAAATAGACCCAAAGAACCCAGATGCTTGACCTGCCTAGTAGAAACCTGGGAGGAGCAATGTAAGGATACCATGAGAAAAGACACCAAAGACATAATAGCCCTGTTGTTCTGGAGATGTGAATTGACCATATATATATTTTCCCTAGGTATTTATCTCTCTACTTATGTATACTACATGCATGCCCACTCTTCCCTCTAACACTATGTGTATTTGTAGGACAGTATAATCCAGGTTTATAGTGGGAATGCTTTGTTACCACTGTTTGTGCTATGACTTTTCTTTAAATTGTTTAAACAGGGGCAGCTAGGTGGCACAGTGGATAGAGCACCGGCCCTGGAGTCAGGAGTACCTGAGTTCAAATCCGGCCTCAGACACTTGACACTTACTAGCTGTGTGACCCTGGGCAAGTCACTTAGCCCCCATTGCCTCACTAAAAAAAAAAAAAATTAAATTGTTTAAACAGGTTGACTATTAAAGATGAATGGGGGCAACTAGGTGATGCAGTGGATAGAGAACTGGCCCTGGATTCAGGAGGACCCGAGTTAAAATCCAGCCTCAGACACTTGACACTGGCTGTGTGACCCTGGGCAAGTCACTTAACCCCAATTGCCTCACACACACACAAAAAAGATGAATGCAGTGGGTGGGGGCTTATAAGCAACAGTTTTAGGAGCATATACATTTAGAATACTTTCAATTTGGAGTAATTGTCCCTATTAACCCATACAACCTTTGAGTACCAAGTTGGAGGGAGGGGGGAAGGGAGGCATTCCCATACGGTATGCTGTCCTAAAATGAGGAAGACCTAAGCATGCTTTTAACTTGTACAGAAGGAGTCAGTGCATGAAGAAAGATTGAAAATTAAGGTGAGAAAAAAAAAGAAAAGAAAATTAAGGTGAGAAAAGGAATAATCAAAGAAGGCAAATTCCTAAGGATATGGGATGAAAGGCATAGGTAGGTAGAGAAGTTGGTATTGGGGGCAGCTAGGTGGTGCAGTGGATAGAGCACTGGCCCTGGAGTCAGGAGTACCTGGGTTCAAATCCGGCCTCAGACACTTAACACTTACTAGCTGTGTGACCCTGGGCAAGTCACTTAACCTCAATTGCCGCACTAAAAAAAAAAAAAGAAAGAAAGAAAAAGAGAAGTTGGTATTGGCAAGAAGGGTAATCTCTTCCTCTGAGACTAGGGTTAAGGAATAGAAAATGGTAGATGATATTAAGGTGATTTGAAGTTTAGAACTGGGGAGAGGAAAGAACTCTGGAAGGATGGCCTCAAGAATGAGGTGAGGTCCTCTACTGTGATGTGTTGAAGGTGCAAAATAAAGATTGTTGATCCAGATAATAAGAGAGCTCAGTTGCTTTCATTATTTTCTTCATGGTTTGAAATATCATATTCATTTAAGTATAGTATATTGAACTCTAACTTGAAAATAGGAAATTGAAAAATCCAATCACTGGATAATCAATTATTCATGAGCCCTTGGGAATATAGTGACTAGCAAACTATAGCCCAGTGAGTTATTGTAATTGACTAGTTTCTTATACTCTCTTCCTTCATATATGAGTTACTAGAATTAATTGATTATACATAGCAATTTCTCTAGAGATACATATGAGACATATATCTATTTTTCTAAGGTTTGTAGCAATGAGCCTCATACATTACATTGATGAATTTCTTATGTCAGTTCTTTTTAGAAATTTTGTATTAAAGCAGTAAATAAATGACTATGAATCATAACTTTGGAGCAATTCCAAAAGTATTAAAAATTTGAATAGCTAGCAATTTCATAGTATTGTAGAAAAAGTAATCCTAGGCATTAGAAGCCTATCAAACCATCTTATTTCATTCTAGACCAGCCTAGGTTATTCCCTAAGATATAAAATAAATTTATAATTTATTTTTAATTTATCAAATAAATGCCTAGCACTTTTTTTGCTAGCCTCCATTGTTGGAAAATTGATCACAATATTTTAATCAATAATTGATCTTAAATTTTAAATCTAGAAGCAGTCTTAAAGATAATGTAGTTGAGGGTTCCACAGCCTTTTCAAGTATAACAACCCCTTTTTTCTTCTTGAGAAACTTTTTAAGATGACAAAGTTTTCTAGGTTTTTATCCCAAAGACACCTTCCAAAAGAGAAAAAAACCTATTTGTACAAAAAATATTTATAGCAGCTCTTTTTGTGGTGGCTAAGAATTGGAAATCAAAGGAGTGCATATCAGTTGGGGAATGGATAAACAAGCTGTGGTAAATGATGATGATGGAATATTATTGTGTTATAAGAAATGACAAACAACACAATTTCAGAAAGGCATGGAAAGACTTGTATGAATTGATGTATTGTGAAGTGAGCAGAACCAGGAGAATATTGTGCACAGAGACAATAATATTGTTTGATGAAGAACTCTGAATGATAACTATTCTCAGCAATACAATCCCAAAGGATTATTGATGAAACATACTATTCACCTCCAAAGAAAGAACTTATATTGAATGAACACAGATTGAAGCATGCTATTTTTCACTTCCTTTAATTTATTTTATTTTATTCAGGTTTTCTTGTATGAAATGACTAATATGATAATGTTTTACATAATTGCACATGTATAACTCATATCTGATTGCTTACCACCTCAGGGAGGGGGAGGGGAGGTAGGGAAAGAGGGAACAACAGCCTGTAAGTATCAAGAGTCTGAGGCTAGATTTGAACTCAAGTCCTCTGAATTCAGGGCTGGTGCTTTATCCACTGCACCACCTAGCTGCTTCTCCCTAATTATTTCTTATAGCACAATAGTATTCTATCACAATCATACACCATAACTTGTTCATCCATTCCCCAAATCGATGGGTATCCGCTCAATGTCCAATTCTTTGCCAACACCAAAAGAGTTATTATAAATATTTTTGTTTGTATAGGTCCTTCTCCTTTTTCCTTTGATCTCTTTGGGATACAGACCTAGTAGCAACATTGTTAGGTCAAAGGTTTTATATCTCTTTGGGCATAGTTCCAAATTGTTAACCAGAATGGCTGGACCAATTCATAACTCCACCAACAGTGCATTAGTGTCCTTGTTTCCTCATAACTCCTCTAGCATTTTTCATTTCCATCTGATGTCATATTAGTTAATCTGATAGGTGTGAAGTGATGCCTCAGAATTGTTTTAATTTGCCATTCTCTAATCAATAGTTATTTAGAGGGGCAGCTAGGTTGCACAGTGGATAGAGCACCAGCCCTGGATTCAGGAGGACCCGAGTTCAAATCCGGCCTCAGACACTTGACATTTAGTAGCTGTGTGACCCTGGGCAAGTCACTTAACCCCAATTGCCTCACCAAAAAAAAAAAACCAAAAAAACCCCCAAACAATAGTTATTTAGAGCATTTTTTCATATAACTATAGGAGTTTTAATTTCTTCTTCCAAAAACTGCTTGTTTATATCCCTTGATCATTTCTCAATTGGGGAGTGGCTCTTATATTTATTGATTTTATTTAGTTCCTTATATATTTGAAAAATGAGGCCTTTATCAGAGAAACTTGCTGTAACAATGTTTTTTTCCCAGTTTCCTGTTTTCCTTCTAATGTTTCCTGTATTGCTTTTGTTTTTGCAAAAACTTTTAAAATTTCATGTCATCAAAATTAGACTTCCTATGATCCTTTGTATTTTTTGTTTGATCCTAAACTCTTCCCTTGTTCATAAATGAGGCAGGTAAAATTTTCCAATCTCCCTTCATTTGCTTATGATATCACCCTTTATGTCTAAATTCTGTACCCATTTTGACCTTACCTTGGTATATGGTATGAGATATTGGTCTATACTTACTTTATGCCAAACTGCTTTCCAATTTTCCCAGCAATTTTTGTCAAATATTGAATTCTTGCCCCCAAAGCTTGGATTGTTGGGTTTATCAAACACTAAATTACTATGGTCATTGGGACAGCTAGGTGGCACAGTGATAAAGCACTGGCCCTGCATTCAGGAGGACCTGAGTTCAAATCCAGACTCAGACACTTGACACTTATTAGCTGTGTGACCCTGGGCAAGTCACTTAACCCTAATTGCCTCACCAAAAAAAAAATTACTATGGCCATTTATTATTCTGTATTGTGTTTATCACAATGATCCACCACTTTATTTCTTATCCAGCACCAGATTGTTTTTGATGATTACCACTTTATAATATAGTTTGAAATTTGGTGCTGCTAGGCTACCTTTCTTCACATTTTTTTCCATTTTTTTCCTTGATATTCTTGATCTTTTATTCTTCCAAATGAATTGTGTTACTATTTTTTCTAGATCTATAAAGTAATTGTTTGGTAGTTTGATTGGTATGGCATTGAATAGGTCAATTAATTTAGGCAGAATTGTCATTTTTATTATATCATCTCAGCCTACCTATGAGCAATTAATATTTCTCTAGTTGTTTAGATATGTCTTTATTTGTGTGAAATGTTTTGTAATGATGCTCATATAGTTCCTAGTGTTTTTCTTGGCAGATAGACTTTTTTTTTTCTGTTTTGTTGTTGTTGTTGTTGTTGTTTGGGACTTAAATGACTTGCCCAGGGTCACACAGCTCATAAAAGTCAAGTGTTTGAGGCTGGATTTGAACTCAGGTCCTCCTAAATCCAGGGTCAGTGCTTTATCCACTGTGCTACCTAGCTGCCCCCTGGCAGGTATTTTATTGTTTTTTTTTTGGCGGGGGGCAATGAGGGTTAAGTGACTTGCCCAGGGTCACACAGCTAGTAAGTGTCAAGTGTCTAAGGCCGGATTTGAACTCAGGTCCTCCGGAATCCAGGGCCGGTGCTTTATCCACTGCACCACGTAGCTGCCCCGCCCCCCCCCTTGCAGGTATTTTAAATGGAATTTCTCTTTTTATCTCTTCTTTCTTGGTTTTGTTGGTAAGATATAGAAATTCTGATGATTTATGTAGGTTTCAACTTTGCTAAAGTTTTTCATTATTTCAATTGTTTTTTTAATTGATTCTCTAAGTATACCATTATATCGTTTGCACAAAGTAATAGTTTTGTTTCTTCATTGTGTATTGTTATTTCTTTAATTTCTTTTTCTTCTTGTATTGATATAGCTAGCATTTCTAGTACAATATTGAATAACGGTGATAATGGATATCCTTGCTTCCTCCCTGATCTCATAGAAAAGGCTTCTAGTTTATCCCCAATACAGATAATGCTTGTTCTTAGATAGACACAAGTTGTCATTTTAAGATGCTTTCTAGGGGCAGCTAGGTGGCGCAGTGGATAGAGCACCGGCCCTGGAGTCAGGAGTACCTGAGTTCAAATATGGCCTCAGACACCTAACACTAGCTGTGTGACCCAGGGCAAGTCACTTAACCCCAATTGCCTCACTAAAAAAAAAAAAAAAAGATGCTTTCTAGTGTTTAAAATAGGAATGGGTGTTATTTTTTGTCAAAACATTTTTCTATTGAGATAATCTGTTAGTTTTAATATTGATATAGTCAATTATCCTTATAGTTTTCCTAATATTAAACCAGTTCTGGATACCTGGTATAAGTCCCATTTTGTCTCAGTGATATGTCTCTGTGATATATATATTCACAATCTCCTTCATAGTATTTTATTTAAAATTTTTGCATCCATATTCATTAGGGAAGTTGGTCTATAGTTTTTTTTTGTTTTTGCTCTTCCTGGTTTAGGTATCAAAACTATATTTATGCCATAGAAGGAATTTGCTAGAACTTCTTTACCTATTTTTTCAAATAGTATATGTAGTATTGGAATTAATCCTTAAATATTTGGTAGACTTGTGAATCCCTTTGGTCCTGGCAATTTTTTCATCGGGAGCTCATTTATGACATTCAATTTCTTTTTAAAAATAGGGTTATTCACTAGAGAGCATAGGAATAAATGGAGCTTTCCTTAAAATGATAAGCATCAGCAAGCATTACATGTAATGGGGATAAATTAGAGGCATTCACAATAAGATCAAGGGTGAAACAGGGATATTCATTATCACCTCTATCATTCAATATTGTACTAGAAAATTTAGCTTTAGCAATAAGGGAATTGAAGGAATTAGAATAGGCAAGGAGGAAACAAAACTATCACTGATGGTATATAGAGATTCCTAGAGAATCTACTAAAAAACTACTTAAAACAATTTTTTTAATAGGATTTCTAGTTCCAAATTTTTCTCCCTCCCTCCCAACCTGCTATGGGTTATACAATCACATTAATGTAACTAATTACATTACCTTACAATACATTTAATGTAATTATCAATTAATTAATTAAACATATTTCTGCATTAATCATGTTGTGAAAGAAGAATCAGAACAAAAGGGGAAAACCTTAAAAAACAAAAGCAAACCCCAAACCAAAAAAAGTAGAGACAGTATGGTTCAATCTGCATCTAGATTCCACAGTTCTTTTTTCTGGATGTGGAGAGCATTTTCCATCATGAGTCCTTTGCAATTATCTTGGACCATTGTATTGCTGAGAAGAATCCAGTCTATTACAGTTGATCAACACATAATGTTGTTGATACAATGTTCTCTTGGTTCTATTCACTCAGCATCAGTCCACTTAAGTCTTTCCAGGTTTTTCTGAAATCTGTCTGCTCATCATTTCTTATAGCCTAAAACACATGCCTAAAACACACGCCTAAAACACACACTTAAAACACATGACTAAAACACACAGCTTCTCCATCAATGAAGGTGGAACTACCACATTTAGACCCACATGTACAAAAATATTTATAGCTGCTCTTTTTGTGGTGGCAAAGAATAGGAAATTGAGGGGAATGGCTAAACAAGTTGTGTAATATAAATGTATAGAATTGTGCTTTAAGAGATGCCTAAAACACATACTTAAAACATGGCTAAAACACACACTTAAAACACATGCCTAAAACACATGCTTAAAACACACACCTAAAACACTGCTTTGCTAATGGTTTCAAAAGTTGTTATTTTTCTACTTAGTGTACAGATTTTTTTAAATGGTAGAAATATTTGAAAAGAGAGATCTCACCACAGGAGGGAGCTATTCCTTAGACTTTTCATGAAGAGCAAAATATTAATTATAGAAAGATGTATAAAATATGTTAGAAAATGACCATGCTTTCATATCAATTCACTTTTGTTAAAGTTTCAGAGTGCATGATCCTAGGCTAGAGACTAGAGTAAAAGAATAGCTTTCTTTTTTTATACCTCTGTCAAAGAAAAATAATATAGATTTTAGGCCCAAGTGTACCAGGAACAATTTTAATTAATTTATCATTATCCTAAATCCAATCATATCTAGCTCTGAAACATGTCCAAATTTACATAGTTTCCCTCATGTCCTTAGACATCTCTCTTTAAAAGGACAATTTAAGTCAACAATAGGAATCTTGAACAAGATAAAAGTTTCAATGTGTTGAAATACAATTCAGAGTTAGCATTTTACTCTATTTAGTTGAACAATGCTCCCTCAGATGTTGTCTTGGGTATTCAAAGGAACCTCCCCTGATCAATGCCCTAATTTCTTTGTCATGTTATTGTTCTTGGAGGTGGGGTAGGGGAAAGCAATGATCTAGAACTAGGTAATATTTTGTTTTTGTTTGTTTGTTTGTTTTTGCAGGGCAATGAGGGTTAAGTGACTTGCCCAGGGTCACACAGCTAGTGTCAAGTGTCTGAGGCTGGATTTGAACTCAGGTCCTCCTGAATTCAGGGCCAGTGCTTTATCCACTGTGCCACCTAGCTGCCCAAGAACTAGGTAATATTTTTGTTTTGTTCTAAATTTCATTACTAGCTTTAATCCATCCCCTCCCTCCACCCCAGGCCCTTGGCTTTTGTTTTTGATATTTTATACCTTCTTCAAACAGTAGAATCACAAAGATGGGAAACTGAAATTGTAAGTTTCATTTTTCAACTAGTTGTACTAGTTCAACTAGTATTTCCCTTTCCCTGCCTTTCTTTTAAAAATGTAGCCACCAATGTTGGTGGAGCTGTGAACTGATCCAACCATTCTGGAGAGCAATTTGGAATTATGCCCAAAGGGCGATAAAGCTGTGCATACCCTTTGACCCAGCAATACCATTTTTGGGTCTTTTTCCCAAAGAAATCATGGAAAGGGGAAAGGGACCCACATGTACAAAAATATTTATAGCTGCTCTTTACATGGTAGCAAGGAATTGGAAGTTGAGGGGGTGCCCATCAATTCGGGAATGGCTGGACAAGTTGTGGTATATGAATACAATGGAATACTATTGTGCTGTAAGAAATGATGAGCAGGAGGAGTTCAGAGAAACCTGGAGGGTCTTGCGTGAGCTGATGATGAGTGAAATGAGCAGAACCAGAAGAACATTGTACACAGTATCATCAACATTGAGTGTTGATCTACTGTGATGGACTATATTCTTCTCACCAATGCAATGGTACAGAAGAGTTCCAGGGAACTTGTGATAGAAGAGGATCTCCAAATCCAAGAAAAAAAACAAAAACTGTGGAGTATAGATGCTGAATGAACCATACTATTTCTTTTGTTTTTGATGCTATTGTTTTTTTCTATTTTGAGGTTTTTCATCATTGCTCTGATTTTTTCTCTTGTAACATGACTAATGCAGAAATATGTTTAATGTTATTATGTGTATGTATGTATGTATATATATATGTATATATATATATATATAAAACCTATATCAGATTGCCTGCTGTCTAGGGGAGGGGGGAGGGGAGGAAGGGAGAAAAATCTGAAATTGTAAAGCTTGTATAAACAAAAGTTGAGAACTATCTTCACATGTAACAGAAAAAAAATAAAATACTTTATTAATTAAAAAAAAAATGTAGCCACCAAGGCTTACATTATATAGTCTTTTTCTCTCAGTACCACTTTTTGTTTTTGTTTTTGTTTTTTTTTGGTTTTTGCAAGGCTACAAGGGTTAAGTGACTTGCCCAGGGTCAAACAGCTAGTGTCAAGTGTCTGAGGCTGGATTTGAACTCAGGTACTCCTGAATCCAGGGCCGGTGCTTTATCCACTGCGCCACCTAGCTGCCCCAACCACTTTTTTAAAATTAGAAAAAACTTTATGGAAAAGAAAATTTTGGACCAACTAGATTTCAATTAACTTTCCCTTTTTCTTTAAATGAGTAAATAAGAGCAAGAATCAACCAATCTCTCATATGAAAATGCCAGCACTGTGGCATTTTCAGAACATTAAATATGAGTAAAAGTTAACATGGATGGCAGTGGACCAGGATCCCTATGTTCAAATGATTCTTCTTCTTCTTTCCCTATTCTTTCTCTCAGTCCTGGCTTTAGGGAGAAAATATAGTTTTAAAAAAAAAAAACAACACTTAGAAGATAACAGGGGCAGCTAGGTGGCTCAGTGGATAAAGCACCAGCCCTGGATTCAAGAGGACCTAAGTTCAAATATGGTCTCAGACATTTGACACTTACTAGCTGTGTGACCCTGGGCAAGTCACTTAACCCTCACTGCCTCAAAAAAAAAAAGGAAAGAAAGAAAAGAAAAGAAAAGAAAAAGAAGATAACAAGAGACTGTAAAATTTGCAGGTGAGACTTTTTTTTTTTTGAGTGGAAAAAATATTTTCACCCAACTTTTTTTTTGAGGCAATCAGGGTTAAATGATTTGCCTAAGGTCACAAAGCTAAGTGTTTGAGTTTGGATTTGAGCTCAGGTCCTCCTGACTCCAGGACTGATCCTCTATCTACTGTGTCACCTTTACCTATCTTTTAAAAAGAAAGCAACCAGGGGGCAGCTAGGTGGCACAGTGGATAGAGCACTGGCCCTGGAGTAAGGAGTACCTGAGTTCAAATCCGGCTTCAGACACTTAACACTTACTAGCTGTGTGACCCTGGGCAAGTCACTTAACCCCAACTGCCTCACTAAAAAAAAAAAAAAGAAAGCAACCAGGGTGGCTAGGTGGCGCAGTGGATAAAGCACCAGCCCTGGATTCAGGAGTATCTGCGTTCAAATCCAGCCTCAGACACTTGACACTTACTAGCTGTGTGACCTTGGGCAAGTCACTTAACACCCACTGACCAGCAAAAAAAAAGAAAGAAAGAAAGAAAGCAACCACACTGAGTTTAGAAAGAAAATTTGTCAAGTTAAGGAATATAGGAAACAAAGGTTTTAAAAATATTTTATTATAAACAATATTTATAAGAAATAATGATAAAAGTAAATTAGGGGGCAGCTAGGTGGCGCAGTGGATGGAGAACCGGCCCTGGAGTCAGGAGTACCTGGGTTCAAATCCGGCCTCAGACACTTAACACTTACTAGCTGTGTGACCCTGGGCAAGTCACTTAACCCCAATTGCCTCACTAAAAAAAAAAAAAGTAAATTAGGAATAAATCTCTAAATAAATCCCCCAAATATAAACTTTGATAAAAACTAAAATAATTTTTTATCAAAATAAGAGCAAAATCAATTTGCTCTCTAGTCTTCCAAGTGTGCTTGTTGCCTTTGTTGTTAGAGAATATTGTTATAGATCCTATGTATGTGACTCTTACTCTGGTGTCCTCCTCACTGTCACTATAAGTGTTGTATAGGATATGTGGATAGTAATACTAAATAACAAAGTATAGAAAACACTGTAGGTTAGGTGAGGTACCTGATATATTCTCAGAAAAGAAAGCTTGAAGAAATCCAGAATTTGCTACTATGTGGCATACAGTTGTATGGCTGGGCAAGTCATTTAAGCTTTTTTTTGGGGGGGGGCGGTGAGGCAATTAGGGTTAAGTGACTTGCCCAGGGTCACACAGCTAGTAAGTGTTAAGTGTCTGAGGTCAGATTTGAACTCATGTCCTCCTGAATCCAGGGCCAGTGCTCTATCCACCGAGCCACCTAGCTGCCCCAAGTCATTTAAGCTTAATGCCAAATGGTAGTCATTAATGTGTCTCAGCCAACTTGGAAGTGGAGTGTCCCAGGGATCTATACTTGGCTAGGTACTATTTAACATTTTTTTCATTGACTTAGATAAAGGCAAATGCTTATAACATTTGCAGATTACACAAAGATAGGAAGACAATTATCTTGGCTGATAGGGTAAGGATCCCAAAAGATCTGCCAGGCTAGAATTTTGAGACCAAATCTTATAACATTAAATTTATTAGAAATAAATATAAAGTTTTATACTTAAATAAACAAAATCAACTTCAAGAACATAAGCTGGGGAGACATGACTGGAGAACAGTTTGTCTAAAAGGGGAGTGTTAGTGTACTGCAAAATTAAATATGATTCATTATTTTACTATGGCAGCCCAAAATATTGCATTACGAGGGGCATAGCATCCAAGGTGAAAGAGTGCCACATTTGGAATTATGGGACCTGGTTTCAAATCCTGTCTCTGTCTTTAATCTCTGTGTGACACTGAGTAAGTCACTAAATCTCTGTGGGCCTCAGTTTCTTCATGTATAAAATGAAAGGGTCAGATTAGATGCTTTCTGAAGTTCTACGGTGTTGATCCCAAGCTTAGAGGGATAGTAGTCCTGTTGTACTCTGTCCTGATCAGAACATATCTGGAGAATCATATTCAGTTCTTGGTTCCACAGTGTAGGGAAACCGATCAGCTGGATAGTACTCAGAGGAAGAAGACCAACATAAGGAAGGACCTTGAGGTCATGACATGAGGATTATTTGAAGGAATTGGGGGTGTTTAGCATGGAAATGACTTGGTGCTCTATGATAACTTTCAAGTTGAAGGGCTACCAGTTTAAAGAGAAATGAGACTTGTTCTGTTTAACCCAGAAAACTGACTTTGGAACAATGGGTAGAAGTTACAAAGAGGCAGATTAGGCTTCACCAATGTAAGGAAAAACTTCCTAACAACTAAAGCTGTCTAGAATCGGGATGGACTGCCTTAGGAAGGATTAGGTTTCCTTTGCTAGGGGTCTTACAGCAAAAGCTGGATTCCCAGTTATTGGGTACGTTATAGAGGCAGCATATTTTGTTCGGTTGCTTTTTGCTGGTATTTTTGCTGACTTTACTAGCATTTCAATAAAAGAAACCCCTTTATTATTTAAAAAAACCCATATCTTCACAATGTGAAAAATAAATTCTCAGCCTCTCAAGAGGATCTATTCTTTTTTTTTTTTTAAGAGGATCTATTCTTATTAGAAATTAGTCTAGGGGCAGCTAGATGGCACAGTGGATAGAGCACCGGCCCTGGAGTCAGGAGGACCTGAGTTCAAATCCGGCCTCAGACACTTAACACTTACTAGCTGTGTGACCCTGGGCAAGTCACTTAACCCCAAATGCTTCACTAAAAAAAAAAAAGACAAAGGCTGGTTGAAGAGATAGTAGGGTAAAGAAAGCTACCAGGTCAAGGAAAAACACTGGTATTCTATCATTATTATTAATACCAAGAATGCTAATGTTTTGGGGATCTATACAGCAAGATGAATCAATCAGTAAAGTGTTTATTCAGCACCTACTATGTGCCAGGCCCTGTGCTAGGTTCTAGGGATATAACTTCAAGGAATCCATCCATCCATCCAGCCATCCATCCAGCCAGCCAGCCAGCCAGCCAACAATTCCCTTCTTCAAGGATCTTACATTCTAATGGAGGAGACAGCATGGACAAGTAAGTATTTGCAGAATAAATATAAAGAGAATAAATGCAAAGAAAGACAAAGTAGTTAAATATAAGGTAGTTGGAGAGGGAGGGCCCTATGAATTGAGTGAATCAGGAAAGGCTTTATGTAGGACAGGAGTTCTTTTTAAAATTTTTAATCATAAAAATTTTATTATTTTCTAGTTCCATGTAGAGATAGTTTTCCACACACATTTGTTTTTATAAGATTTCTAGTTTCAAATTTTTCTCCCTCCCCTTTCTCCCCTCTCCCCAAGACAGCAAACAATCTGATATAGGTTATATATGTATAATCACATTAAACATATTTCTGCATTAGTCATGCTGTGAAAGAAGAATCAGAACAAAAGGGGAAAACTTCAAAAAACAAAAACAACAAAAAAATAGAAATAGTATGGTTCAATCTGCATCTAGATGCCACAGTTCTTTTTTTCTGGATTTGGAGAGCATTTTCCATCATGAGTCCTTTGGAACTTTCTTGGATAATTGTGTTGCTGAGTCAAATCTATCACAGTTGGGGGCAGCTAGGTGGCACAGTGAATAGAGCACAGGCCCTGGATTCAGGAGGACCTGAGTTCAAATCAGGCCTCAGACACTCGACACTTACTAGCTGTGTGACCCTGAGCAAGTCACTTAACCCCCACTGCCCTGCAAAAAAAAAAAATCTATCACAGTTGATCAACACACAATGTTGTTGATCAACATTGTACAATGTTCTCCTGGTGCAACAAGAGTTCTTAACCCTTTTTGTGTCAGAGATTAATTTACCAGTCTGATGAAACCCAGCTCTTCTCAGTATAATATTTTTTAAAGCATAAAATATAATATATAGGATTACAAAGGAAACAAATTATGCTAATATACAGTTATTTTTTTTTTCAGTTTAAGGACCCCAGGTTAAAAACTTCGGAATGTAGAAGGTGGCATTTGAGCTAAGTCTCACAGGAAGTAATGAGTTCTGTGAGACAAAGGTGAAGAGAGAATGGAGTCCAGGCACAGCAGAAAGATCATGCAGATGGGGGGCAGCTAGATGGCACAGTGGATAGAGCACCGGCCCTGAATTCAGGAGTACCTGAGTTCAAATCCGGCCTCAGACACTTAACACTTGCTAGCTGTGTGACCCTGGGCAAGTCACTTAACCCCAATTGCCTTATTAAAAAAAAAAAAAAGATCATGCAGATGGTAAGCGAGAGAGATGGAGTGTTATGTGTGAGGAACAGAGAAAAGGCTAGTTTGGCTGTAATAAGGGGTGGGGGTGATGTACAGTGAGGCATGAAAGATAGACTGGGGCCAGATTATGAAAGGGTTTAAGTGTATTTGATCCTGAGGTAATTGGGAGCCACTGGAATTGAGAGAGTAGGGGAATAATTTGCTCAGATCTGGGTTTAAGCAAAATCATTTTGCTTAAGAGAAAGACTTGAATTAGGGAGACCAACTTCACGTAGATTTAGAGTCAACAGACCTGGGTTGGCATCCTTGCTTTTCCACTTTCTATTAAACTAACTTTTTGACTTTCAGCAACACATTTAACCCCTGTGAACCTTAGTTTTCTAATCTGTCAAATGAGAATAATATTTCCACTACTTTGGAGATAGTCCTTGTACTACCTAATTCACAAAGTTGTCTGAAAAACCAAATGAGATCTAGTACTGCCTTTACACACTTGAGTTCCAGTCTAAGTGACCTATTGTTCCCAGAAATTAGCATTCCATCTCTCATAAAGCCAACCTTCAGTGTCATTTTCTATATAAAATATTGAATAATTCCATCAGTTGTTAGGGCTTTTTCTTCAAATTAATTTATATGTTCTTATTTGTGTACATATTTTATCTCCCCAATTTAATTTAAGCTCCTTGAAGTCAGGGGCTGATTTTGTTTTGTTTTTGTCATTTAATCCCAACACCTAGAACAAAACATATTTTTTAATCTATCCCCTGATGTTTACCAGTTGTGTGACCTCCGACAAGTCACTTACCTTTTTATCTTCAGTTTTCTAATCTGTAAAATAGGAAAAATAATACCTACCTCTGTTTACACCCACCTGTTCTTCACAACTGGGTGTTGTGAAGGTTAAATGAGATATTGTTTATGAAGTACTTTGGAAAGCTTAAAAAGTTATATAAATGTGTTTTTTTAATTACATAGTATATTTTATATATTTATGCATTATACCTCGTGCTTTCTTTTATATAACTCCTATTACTTATGCAAAACTCTAAGATTCTCTTCAAATGTTAGTAAAAAAAATACAAGTTATAGTTGAAAATTTCACAGTTAAAGTCACCTACCAATTGACTAAACCAAACATACCTGTCAATTAAGTTAGTTTACTGGAAGCAGTGTGGTAGGATGGGAGGAGTCCTGGATGATGAGATAAAGAGACCTATGTTCCAGTTCCAGCTCTTATTACTAACTGCTGCTGTAATCTTCAGCAAGTCACTTCACCTTTGTGGGCCTCAGTTCCTTCTTCTGTAACCTGAGGGAACTGGACTAGGAGATATCTAAGGTGCCTGTCAATTCTCTAATTCAAGGACAAAGTCATCTGGCAGCTGTATAAATGCAAAATGGTAAAACACAGATGTGAGCTTGGTAAATCATTTGAAGGGACACCTGTCTCTCTGTTCAAAACATCCATAGGAGGAGAGTTAAAGTGCTGTCCATTGAAGTTTAAAAGCAACATTAGATGCCTTGTACATAGTAGGCATATAGAGGCAACAGTCTTCTCTTGGGAAAACTTAAAGAACAAGCCTTCTGAGGCAGAGAGTAAAAACTCAAAAGAATGAGGCACAGGTTGCAAAATGGGTCTGTTCCTTCAATTCCACAAGCTCTTATCATAGGGAACAGATCACTGTGGTCACTCTAATTTTAAAGTTAAATCATTTCTTTTTTCCTATTTGTAATAGTTTTCAACGCACTTTACAGGAAAAATATTAGAGAGCTGTTTTCCATTCCAAGTTAAAGAAAATTTGAAAATAACAATGAAGGAATTGATTATAATTCCCTAAGCAAAAGAAACCTGCTTCATCTTTGTGCAGTATTGGGAATGAATGCTGAGTTTCTGGAAGTTGACATCCTTCTACAGCCTTTGAGAAGCTGATTTGTCCTAAGAACATCTTGCCTTTTTTTTTTGGAACCTGTGTCTACAAAAGGACAGAGTGAATGACTTTACTTCTTTCTTGCCAGACCCTTTCAGGACAAATTCCTTACCTCCACCCCCACTCTCTCCAAAAATAGACTCTAGATTTGACATCCTGTCTAACTCGACTACATCTGCAGAGACCCTTGAAATCCCATCATCATCACTAAATTGAGACAACTCTTCCCTTAAATGAAATATAACTGGTAATTAAAGTGACTCCCAAAATAACTCAGTGGTTTCATTGCTATGGGAATGTCAAGCATTGAGAACTTAGGAAATAGATGTCTCTTCTTTGTGGGTAGTGTAACTCTTTAAATGTACCTATTTGGCTTGCTAACATTTTACCCATTACTGAAAAATTTATTGTTGTCATACTCAACATTTAAAAAATCTAGAAGATGGGTAATATTTATTTATGTTTATATAATGCTTTATCCATTTCCTTTAAATATATTTTGATTTGAAGAAATTAGCTCCATGGTGCTAATTGAGTAATAGGGGAAATAACTGTAAAATATTTAGAATGCTTTCTTAGTTAAGGGAAGGAAATGTGGGATTCAAAATGTGGAAATGATATAACATTTGTAACGATTGGAATAACGCCACCTGCTGTATACTTACTGTAGAAGAGTTCTGCCCATGAAGGGAAGGTCTTTGAGGGCAAGACCAGGAGTCAGGAAGTGACGCGGACTAGTGGGAGGAGGAAGGAAGAGACTGGCGCTCAGTCTGGGGCTTTTTCCTGAGGACGCTGGTGGAGAGCGGAGCTAGAAATGTGCTCTCCCTTTAATAGATAGGAGTCTAGGCCTTTCTCTCTCTCTTTACCAAATTCTTATTCTCCTTAATAAATGCTTAAAAGTCTAACTCTTGCTAAAGCTTATAATTTATTGGCGACCACTCATTAAATAGTTTAGACAGTTTAGCTAGAATTTTAGCCCTTAACAGATGGCTGACCACGAAGAGGAAAGCTGAACCTCACTTCTGATCTTTCGGTTGGGTAAGAAATTTCCCCTATCCTAACCCTTTAAATCTGAAGTACTACTGAATTGCCAGGTGTTTTCCCTTTAATTTTTTTTCGAATGGACCTTTTAAACTCCCTAATTACCCTATTTTTGATTTTAGTCTGTTTAACCAGACAAATGGGAGATAAGATCATGTTAATGCTTTGTTTTTCTGGATTTTCTATTTTTCTTTTTATTTTTGTTAAAAGAGCCAGCAACTTACTCACACAAGGAAATATCTCTCCCTCTCCCAACCATGCTTTTTCAGAGAAACCTGAAGAGATTCCCGCAGCTTTTCCCAGTTCTAACCGTAATTGTTGCTTTAATTTTGCATGCCTGGAGGCAATGACCCACCCTCTAGAAGCTTTTAATCCCCTAGCACCTGGAGGCAAAGTGGGGGAAGAGGAATCCAGGCCTGAGTTCAAAATCAAGTCTGATTCAAATTGTGCTGGTCCCTCCCCTCCTCTCCAGACCCCACCCTCTACTCCTCCCATGGCCAAGCCCATTGCTTCTCCTGCCTGGGAAGTCCAGAGATCTAATGCTCATGCGCAACTTTCTCTAACTACATTTGCAGTTTCAGGCTCAGCCCTTCCCCAGCCTGGCTGTGCTTCTGAGACAACTTTAGAAAACCCTTTAAATTCCACATATGCCTGTTTTGTTCATAATTTTGCTAACCTGCTTTTGTCTTTAATTAGTAATCTTATAAAGCATTTGTATGGTGAAAAGACTGACAGACAATATAGAGGGGTTAAAGAAGAAAAACTTAAGCTGAATAAGAATGACAACCATCAACATAGTTCAAGACTCTGCTTCTTTTGCCATGGAAGGGTATATATATTAGAGAAATGTAGAAGTAAGCAGCAAGGTATTGATATGAGTGTTGGGGATTTTAGATATCGGAATCAAAAGTGTTCTGAATTTACTCAGAGTAGTAATAGTATCAGTTCAGAGGTTACATAGGATTTCTATGCTATCACATATACATTTTGAAATTAATGGTATGGGTTTATTTTCATAGAGATTTTCATGCTTTTGAGATTGTGTTTTATATTTAGTTTTTAAAACAAGGAGAATATTTGTAAAAGCTTTTTATAGTCATGCGATCAAGTTTATATTTTGTAATACTCGTTAATATTAAGTTCATGCTCATTTAGATTTCCTTAGTTTGAATTTCATTGTCTTTTATTGTTCCATGTGTATTTTTTTCTATTCATCTCTAATTTTGAAACATTGCAAGATGGTTTCGATTTCATAATACAATGTTAATTCTAGGAGTATTGTGCTCCCATATTCTGAGTTGTTTGTTTTTGTTATTTTTTCTCAACTGATTATTTGATCAAACTCTTTAAAGCATTTCCCTAGCAAATTGTTTGCCATGGCAAGTGTAAATTGATTCTAGAAGTATTATTTTTGATAAGCATATTCAAAAAAAAAAAAAAGAGGGGAACATTTGTAAAAGTTGTCTTTGAGATTGTGTTGTGCTTTAACTTGTATTTAAATATGTTCAGATTTTTCAAAAAAGTAATTGTATGCTAAGTAAAAAAAAGGTATTATTTGAAATTGTTGCATAATTATATATTATATTCTGAGTCAAGATGTATTCACATTTTTTGCAATCATTTATTATCCTCAATTTTTAAATCCATATGAGACTTGGATTATGGGAACTTATCATTTAAGACATTAATTGCCTTTATTCTGAGTTATCAGATGCCAGTTGGCCAAGATGCCATCCAATCACAAGAGGAATACATGCAAGAGCAGACACTGAACTGTCACATGAGGGGAGACATGCATGAAGTCAAGGTATGGCCAAGGGAACGGCTTTTGACAAATGTTGAGGTTGGATTCTCTTGGTTTAATATTTTATTTTATTTTTCCCCACAATATTGTACAGATGGCTGGAAGTATTGATCCCACCCATCTCACTTCTACACCTGGCTTCTATGCTCCCTCCTATATGCCTGATGCCATGGACCATCTCAATCCCATGCATCTGATTAAGTCTGACTCAGTTTCCTCCAATATGTTCGGTGGCATGGACGTATATTCCATCCACCTATTTTAAGCCTGGCATACTGTATGGGCAGTACATATTGCTCAAGTGTGGGAATGCTCATATCCCATCATTTCTCTGTTCTTTTATGGTAACCCCCATAATTATCTCAGGTGTCATGATAAATAACAGTGTTGAATTTGGCCTTGACACCTGTTACCAATTATATTAGATTTTCTAATTTCTCATAATGGCATGAGGATAATTAGGCAGATGATGCAAAAAGTGATGAAACAAAGATAAAAATTATTTTTAAAAATTAATATCGCAGCAATTGTCTTCTCAAATACCCTCCATAAGGGGGGACTATAGTAATATTATAATTTTAAAGAATGGTTCAATTTTTGTTTTATTATATGTTTCATGTGTAACAACTAAGATTCTGAATTCCCTTAGACATGTTTTTGAGAACTTTCATTGTTTGATTTGATTATTGACAAAGCTATTTTAAAGTTGTGTTAAGCTCAATTTTGTAGGAAATTTTCCTGGCTGATTACCAGCATCCACACATCAACCCCTGAAAAGACTTCCATTCCATGACTACACCTAGAGGACATCTGAGAAAAGACTTTCAGAGACTTTAAATGAACAGTTTTGATTTGTTGTTTTTGTTGTTTTTTTCTCTTTCTGTTATAATATACACCATCTGTAATATGTATTCTCTGCAGAGGCCCTCCCTTTGCAAGACCAATGTCAAAGCGTCGGTTCATGAGGACAAAAAATCACCCCTCTGGACAAAACTTTCCTCTCTTCCTTTTCTATATTGTTCACATATTATTAGTTAGCAATAGTTATTATATTCTTTTTACTGTTCCGTCAAGGAAACATTTTGTTTCTTGAGGAACAACAGGGGGGACTGTAACGATTGGAATAACGCCACCTGCTGTATACTTACTGTAGAAGAGTTCTGCCCATGAAGGGAAGGTCTTTGAGGGCAAGACCAGGAGTCAGGAAGTGACGCGGACTAGTGGGAGGAGGAAGGAAGAGACTGGCGCTCAGTCTGGGGCTTTTTCCTGAGGACGCTGGTGGAGAGCGGAGCTAGAAATGTGCTCTCCCTTTAATAGATAGGAGTCTAGGCCTTTCTCTCTCTCTTTACCAAATTCTTATTCTCCTTAATAAATGCTTAAAAGTCTAACTCTTGCTAAAGCTTATAATTTATTGGCGACCACTCATTAAATAGTTTAGACAGTTTAGCTAGAATTTTAGCCCTTAACACATTTAAATCCTCTATCTGGCAAAAGTTGCATTTTCAGTAAACAAACTTCTTGGTTCAAAAATTCTCTACTAAATTATGGACAATAACAAATATAGTTTTTTCCCTTTAAAATACTCAGCAACCTTTTTGTAGTGGCTAGAAATTGGAAATCAAATGAATGCCCATCTACTGGGGAATGGCTAAACAAGCTGTGGTATATGATGGTGACAGAATATTATCGTGTTATAAGAAATGACAAATGATATAGGAGGCAAAAAAGGGGTTAACAGAAAAACTTAAGACCCAAGCTCTAATTTAGACCTTAGCCCTCAGAGGGATTTAGACTGCAGTTAATGGATAACTTACAACTTGAGTCTTCATTAATACAAGTCAGGGCCTAGGTTCTTGATATCCACATTAATCAGCACTCATAACAAGAACATAAAGAGGAAGATCATAGAGACCTTAACTATAACAATGATACACAGACAGGGTATAGAAATTCTAACTGATAAATGAAAATATTTTGAAACTAGGCATGGGAATGAAAAGGTAACATGCACAAATTTGTCCCCAGATTCACCTTATGACATGTAAACCCCCAAAACACACCTCCACAGAAAAAGGTACCCACCTGGGGGTTGGTTTAAGCCCCCAGGAAGTCCAAATTAGGATAAACCCTCCCTTGTACCTCCCTAATCTGGAAATTATTATAATGAGACTGATAATCAATTTATCCATACTATAAATATATCTGTCTTTTCTTTCCCTATTGAGAGCCACCTCCATGGTGCCCTCCTTGTGTTCACTCACAGTATTGCAATAAAACTTGGGAAACTGAGTCACTGAGTCTTGCAATTTCTTTTGGGACGCCTCATGATCAATTTGACCCTAAAATCCATCCCACATCAACAAGCAGGACAATTTCAGAAAGACCTGGAAAGACTTGTATGAACTGATGTGTGGTGAAGTGAGCAGAACCAAGAGAATGACAGCAATGTTGTTTGATAAAGAATTGTGAATGACTTAACTATTCTCAGCAATATAATGATTCAAGACAATCCCAAAGGTTTAATGATGAAACATACTATCCACCTCCAAAGGAAGAACTGATATTGATTGAACACAAATTGAAGCATGCTATTTTTCCACTTATATTCAAGTTTTTTTCTTTTCTCAAGTTTTTCTTTTATTCAGGTTTTCTTATACAAAATGACTAATATGTAATGTTTTACATAGTAGGCTTCCACAGGTTGCAGATGACCATAGATCAGGGCCTTGAAGAGCCACAGGCACACAGTGTGGATGTGCAGTCCGATATGTTTTACATAATTGCATATGAATAACCTATATCTGACTGCTTACAGCCTCGGGGAGGAGCAAGAGTAGGGAGGGATAAAATTTGGAACTCAAAACTTTAAAAATGTTTATTATTTTAAAAAAAATTAAAATGCTCAGCAACATTAGTTTTTTATATTTCAAAAAGAATTCTATCATAGTTTACAAACTGTAAAACAAGCTCATTTTCAGGGATGTCCCTCCTTTATTGCTTTGTATTATGCCAATACATAAACTTCAGTTTCCTCATCTATAGAATTAAGGAGTTGGACTAAATGATCTCTTTGATTCCTTTCTACTTTAAAAATCTATGAGTCCAGATAGGGTGAAAGAAGAGAGATAATAGAGTAAATATCAGGGGGAAGGGAATAGGATGGAGGGAAACAGTTAACAATAGTAATCATGAAAAAGAGAAAAGGGGGAAAAATTGTACAAAAAATATTTATAGCAACTCTTTGTGGTGTCTAAGAATTGGGAATCAAGAGAACGTCCATCAATTGAGGAATGACGGAAGAAGCTATGGTATATGATTGTGGTGGAATTGTATTGTGCTATAGGAAATGACAAACAGGATGATCCCAGAAAAACCTGGAAAGACTCATGAGCTGATATATAGCAAAGTGAGCAGAACTGGGAGGATATTGTGCATAGTGACAGCAGTATTGTTCGATGAGCAATTGTGAATGACTTAACTACTCTCAGCAATACAATGATCCAAGACAATCCCAAGGGACTAATGAGAAGCATACTATCCACCCCCATAGAAAGAACTGATAAAAAGAACACTTGTGGATTGTACATATATAACCTATATCAGATTGGTTGATGTCTTATGGAGGGGGGAGGAAAGGGAGGGAGGGAGGGAGAAAAATTTGGAAATCTTATGCAAATGAATGTTGAAAACTACCCTTACATGTAACTGGAAAAAATAAAAATAAAATAAATGTTTGTTGCAAAAACAAAAATCTATGAGTCCTTGATTCATTTGGGGCAATCTGCTTATGCCAGTCTTCTTCAATGATTTAATACTGCCACCTCTTGAATTTGTTGGCAACCCCAAAGCACTTCATCAAGTCTAAAATGTAAGAGAAAAATTATACACCTAGTCAATTCAAGATAGAGTTGAGAAGCACTGTGGTTTAGTGGAGAGTGCTGGACTTGGGAATCAGGAAACTTGGGTTTGAAATTGGGTGCAGACACTGTGTCATCCTAACCAAGTTTTTGAATCTCAGTTCCCACACTGGCATGATGCACTGGAAAGAATGCTGGATTTGAAATCAAGAGGACCTGGGTTCAGATCCTAGATCTGCGGGTGACCTTGGTAAACCAATTCATTTTTCTGGGCCTTATTTTTCGGTTATGTAAAATGAGGAGTTTGAAATAAGGTATTTTCTAAGGTCCTTTCCACGTTTAAAGCCATAATCTTATGATCTGCAAAATGGAAATAATTATTGCACCGTCCCCCTTACATTGTGGTGAGGATGGTGCTTTGCAAATCCTAAAGCTCTATATAAATATGAGCTAATATTATTTGGGCACAGGACAGTACCTGACGGATTAAGTATCATTGCTGAATTAGGGGCATGTTAAAGGGGAAGAGATATCTTTTCAAGGTCCCTTTCAGTCCAAGGGGATTATTAAGATTTAATTAACTAAAAAATTTAGAAGCTGACAAGCTGGTTTAGAGGTCATCTAGTCCAACACCTTTATTTTGCTGATGGAGAAACAGAGGACCAGAAAGTTTCAGTGATATTCCTGAAGTCACATAGTAGCAAGGTCTGAATTGGAATTCAGGTCCCTTGGCTCACAGGCTAGCGTTCCCTCTCCTCGAGAGACCTTATTTTACTCCTTTTAGGAGTTAGAGTAACATGGCTCAGTGCCATAGTCCCAGAAAATGGTACTTTAGGAGTACGGGGTACCTCAAGCCCGGTTCAGGAACGCGAGGTCTCAGGAAGAAATAGATAACCGTTCACAACGCCCACGGTTTTAAGAGCAAAAAAGAAAAGATAGCCTTCCCCGCGGCTCCGTGGAGAACACCGCCAGCGCCAGAGGGCGCTATTTCCGGCCCCTGGTCCATTTCGCAGCGGCCCCACGTGCACCGTATCCGTGACGCGTTTCCGCGTCATCTGCCTGAGATGGCCTCTTCTCATTGGCTGTCAGCGAAATCAGTATGGGAGGGGGCGGCGGCGGTGCTTGGGGGGAAGGGAAAAAAAAAAAAGGCAGCCCTAGAAGGGGGGAAAACAACATCCCCCGAAGGTTTCCCTCCCATCCCCGCCCCCCATCCTCGTCTGTCCCACCCTCCCTCCCTCGGACGGATGTGTGGCTCTGAGGCTAGCGCGAGAAACCGCACTTTCTCCAGAGGCGGGGGACCGGTATCCTCTCTGGACCTGGGCTCCCTGTGTTGCGGAGCTTAACTGCCCTCGAGCCTGCCCGAGCGCCGGGGAATCCGTGCCCGTCAGAGCCGGACGCGGCGGAATCCGCTCCGGGGAAGCCCTTCCGACTACGGAGCCGGACGGAACCGAATCCGGGCGGGTGTGAGGGGGTGGGGTGGGGGAATCCCCGCCACCGGCTCTCCGAACCCCTCCCCAGGGAACTCCCCATCACCGCCCCTCCACCTAACTCCTCGGTGTCCGGTCAGCCGCGGGTCTGGGGGGAGCTTCCCCGACCCAGGAGCCCCGGCCGAGAGCCCAAAGCCGCTGCCCCCTCCCAGCCCCCCCAGTCCCGGCCTTGAACTTGTAAAGGCGCAGGGCTGAGAAGGAGCCGCGGCCACTGCGAGAGGGAGAGTCTGCGGGTGAGGAAGGTGCTTTCCTCGGGGTCAAAATGCCCAAGAAGAAGCCGATGCCCATTCAGCTGAACCCTACCCCGGATGGCTCCACGATTAACGGGACCAGCTCGGCCGAGTGAGTGCGGGACTGGGGCCACACGAGGGGAGGACGAGAAGAGAGGCACGGCCGGCCGGGCATGCATGCAGGGGGAGGACAAGGAGGCTTTACCCCGCTCGCGTTCGCGTTCGCGTTCCCGACGGAGGTGGCCACCAAGTTAGTCTCGTACTGCCTCTAACCTAGAGGCTGATACCCTCCCCACCTAGTCGGCCTGCCATGGGTGACTACGCCATGGTTTTAAAAAGAAATGACACAGGCTGGTAAAAGAACTAGTTTCAAAGATCTAGATCTGCCCCTCTCCCCTTCTTTGCTTCCAGAAGTTCCCTCTGTAGGACACGGGGTACGCCCACAATAAAGTGGAGTGGGACTTTGGTCCCACCTAGTCCCGGGATGACTCCATCCTACTTAAACTTCTTTTTGCAGTGGGTTAATAAGTGGGTTCGATTCCCATGTACCACCTACTTACTACTTGGGTGATCTGAGGCCCCTTTGAGCTATACAAATCTGATCCTATGAACCTTAGTTCTCATTCTCAGAGGGGACAGCTTGAATATCTGAGTTTCATAAAAAATAGTATTGATCCTAAATTAAAATTTTTTTGTTTAATTATTTCCCAATTATATGTAACATTTTAACATTCATTTTAAAAATTTTGAGTTCCAAATTCCCTCCCTCCCCCTCCCACACCCCTTGAGAAGGCAAAATGATATTGATTAAACATGTGAAGTCATTCAAAAACATAAGTCACTTCCCTAGGTCACACAGCTAGTGTGTGTCTGAGGCAGAACTCCAGCTTAGATCATCCTGACTCCAGGCCCAGTGCTATATCTGCTTTTCCAGGTAGCTGCTCCTAATCCTGAATGTTTAAAAATTAGCTCATAATAGGATATGAAAATTGGTCACCCAGATCAGTATATTCAGAAAGATGAAGTTTTGTAATACTTCATTTTTAGTTAGAGAAAAGGAACTTTCCTGGTAGCTGTTTGATCTCCCCCCACCTCCAAGATATGTGGGAAGGGTGGGAGGAGAGAGAGGTGAAATAAGAGTGTGTGGTGGATAACTTCCCAGTGCTTTTTGTCCTAGGGGCTCTGACATTGCTTGGTCTTTGGACTTCTTTCCATGGAGACATACCAACAACAATAGAAAGACTGGGAAACAAAACTTTTCTCTGGCCATCTCATTGTGATGCCCTTGTCAGCTTTCACTTCTGCTAGTCTAGCAGTTCTAAAACTTTTTAAATACTCTTAAAAATTTTAATATCTCAAAGGGTTTTTGTTTGTGTGGGTTGTACCTATAGATATTTATTATTGTATTAGACAGTGGAGGAGAGAATGAGGAAAATGTGCAGTTCTTGAATCCTCATCTGAACTGGTTCAAAGAGGCAAGACACACAGGCAGTTGAAACCCAAAAGGGAAGTAGGAGGGAAAGAAAGGAGTTAAGAGAAGGAGTTGGAGTGGGGGAGGGCAGACAAGAAGGAGGATAGATTAAGGGATTTAAATAGCCTAGAGTAAAAAAAAGGAAAAAGAAAGGGACAGGTAAAAAAGAGAAGCATAAAACAATAGCATGAATAGAAATATAGTGAGAAATCATAACTGAATGTGAATGGGATGAACTCACTCATAAAACAGAATAGAGTAACAGAACGGATTAGAAACTCGAATCCAGCAATATGTTGTTTACAAGAAACATACCTGAAACAAAAAGATACAAAGAGTTAAAATAAGGGTCTGGAGCAGAATCTGTTAAGTTTCAGCTGAAGTAAAAAAGACAGGGGTGACAGTCATGATCTTAGACAAAGCAAAAGCAAAAATAGACAATTAAAAGAGATAAATATGAAAACTACATGTTACTAAAAGGTTAAGACAATGAGTTAATATCATTACTGAACCAAACAGCATAGCATCTAATTTTTTTTTTTTGGCAGGGCAATGAGTGTTAAGTGACTTGACCAGGGTCACACACTAATAAGTATCAAGTGTCTGAGGCCAGATTTGAACTCAGGTCCTTCTGAATTCAGGGCCTGTGCTTTATCCACTGCACCACCTACCTGCCCCCAGAATCTAAATTCTTAAAGAATTAAAAGTTAAATGAGTTACAGGAGGAAATAGTAAAACTATAATAGTAGATGACCTCAACTTATCCCTCTTAGACCTAGATAAATTTAACCACATTATAAACAAGAAAGAAGTCAAGGAGATAAATCAGATTTTAGAAAGTTAGATATAATAGATTTCTGGAGAATATTGAATGGGAATAGAAAGAAATATACCTACTTTTCTGTTGTATAGCACCTTCAAAAAATTGATTATGCATTAGGACATAAAAACCTCTCAAATTAATGCAGAAAAGCAGAAGTATTAAATGCAGTAAAATTACATTCAATAAAGGATCTTTGAAGCATAAATTAAAAATGAATTGGAAACAGATAAAATTAATCCTGTAAAATAGGGGGATCAAAGAACAAGTCATAGGAACAGTCCATAATTTCATTAAAAGATAATGACCATAATGAGAAAACTTACCAAAAATTATGGGATGCAACCAAAGCAGTACTTAGGGAAAATTTTATATTTCTAAATGCTTACAACAATAAAAGAGAGCATATCAGTGGATTGGTTATGCAACTAAAAAAGAACCTAGAAAGACATAATTAAAACCCCCAATTAAATACCAAAATAGAAGCCCTAAAAATCAGAGATTAACAAAATTGAAAGTTAAAAAAAATAAATAAAAGTAGCTATTTTAAAAACCCCAATAAAATACACTGACTGCTGATTTGATTTTTAAAAAGAAAACCAAATTGCCAGTTTCTCATTAGCTTTTTTTTTCCTTTTGGGCGGGGCAATGAGGGTTAAGTGACTTGCCCAGGGTCACACAGCTAGCAAGTGTCAAGTGTCTGAGGTCACATTTGAACTCAGATCCTCCTGACTCCAGGGCCGGTGCTCTATCCACTATGCCACCTAGCTGCCCCACCCATGAAATTTTTACATGACCACAGGATATAAGGTATATAAAATAGGTATACATAACCTTTTACTGTTGCCAAATTTTTTGTGACGCCCTCATTCAGTTACGTGACTCCATGTGGGGTGGAGAACCACAGTTTAAGAAGCTTTGCTCATTTGGAACTATGCCCAAAGGACTATAAAGCTGTGCATACCCTCTGACCCAGCAATAACACTATTAGGTCTTTTTCCCAAAGAGATCATAAAAAAGGGAAGAGGACCCACATGTACAAAAATATTTATAGCTGCTCTTTGTGTGGTGGCAAGAAATTGGAAATTAAGGGAATGTCCATCAATTGGGGAATGGCTGAACAAGCTGTGGTATATGAATGTAATGGAATACTACTGTGCTGTAAGAAATGATAAGCAGGTGGATTTTAGAGAAACCTGGAAGGACTTCCATGAACCGATGCACAGTATCAACAACATTGTGTGTTGATCACCTGTGATAGACTTGACTCTTCTCAGCAATACAATGGTCCAAGATAGTGCCAAAGGACTCATGATGGAAAATGCTCTCCAAATCCAGAAAAAAAAGAACTGTGGCATTTAGATGCAGATTGAGCCATACTATTTCTATTTTTTTTCTTTTTTGAGGTTTTTCCCTTTTGTTCTGATTCTTCTTTCACAGCATGACTAATGCAGAAATATGTTTAATGTGATTGTACATATATAACCTATATCAGATTGCTTGCTGCTTGGGGGAGGGAAGGAGAAAAATTTGAAACTAGAAATCTTATAAAAACAAGTGTCGAAAACTATCTCTACATGTAACTAGAAAATAATAAAATACTTTTATGATAAAAAAATAAAAACTAGAGAGCAAAAAAAAAAAAAAAGAAGCAGCAGCTTTGCTCTAAGGGGCAGCTAGGTGGTGCAGTGGATAAAGCATAGGCCCTGGATTCAGGAGGACCTGAGTTTAGATCTGGCCTCAGACACTTGACACTTACTAGTTGTGTGACCCTGGGCCAGTCACTTAACCCTTGTTGCCCCACCCAAAGAACCCGAAAAACAAACAAAAAAATCAAAACTAAACTAAAAAAAGCTTTGCTCTAAATGAACTATTTGAAAAAGTAGGTAAAGTGATCCTAATAAAATTCCTTCTATGACACAGATATTCTTTTGATACCTAAACCCGGAAGTCAAAATAGAAAGGAAACAAATTGATTTCCCTATTGAAACAGTTGATGCAAAATTTTTATCTAGCAGGAAGATTATAGCAATATATCATGAAGATTATACACTATGACCAGGTTGGATTTATATCAACAGTGCAGGACTAGTTCAGCAGTAGGAAAATTATGAATATAATTGATCACATTAACCAAAAAATCATGATTATTTCAGTAAATACAGAAAAAGCTTTTGAAAAAATACAATACCTATTCCTATTAAAAACACTAGAAAACAGGAATAAAAGGAGCTTTCCTTAAAATATTATTAAGAGGAAAAGCCACCCATGCACAGAATTTAATCAAAGAGGGCATGAGTGGAGAACAGTCAGGCTTTCAAAAGCAACATTTCACAGTAGACCACATTTTTATGATTACAGAACTGACTGAAAGATCTGATGACTATAAGAACCTATTGATTTTATTGTTTGTAGGGGGTTTTTCCTATTTAATAAACATTTTTATTAAAAAAAAAAGGAAAAGCAAGCATCTAATGGAGATACGGTAGAAATCTTTCTGATAAGATCTGAGGGGAAGCATGAATGTCCATTATTACCCTTCCTATTCAATAATGTACTAGAAATGCTCTAACTAGAGCAAAAAGATGAGAAAAAGAAAGGAATAAACATAGGCAAATGAGAAAATAAAACTATCACTTTTTGCAGATGATATAATGGTTTACTTAAGAGAACCCTAAAGAGTCAACTAAAAAAGTAATTGAGGGGGCAGCTAGGTGGCGCAGTGGATAGAGCACCGGCCCTGGATTCAGGAGGACCTGAGTTCAAATCCAGCCTCAGACACTTAACACTTACTAGCTGTGTGACCCTGGGCAAGTCACTTAACCCCAATTGCCTCACTAAAAAAAAAAAAGTAATTGAAACAACTTCAGCAAAGTTACAAAATAAAAACAAAAACCCACAAGATCACTAGCATTTCTGTATATTTTGATATTTACCATATTACAAATTAAAACTGACAAAAATTTAAAATTTTTAATAATAAACCCTTTAAATGGAATTTTCATGAAAAATAACTATATTTACTAAAACAATTAGTGAAAGTAGTATTGATTTACATTTTTTTAACTCTCTTTAAAGGGTTGACTTAATGGAAGACAGCTGTTGGGATGTCATTTTGATTAAAGTATTTGAAGATTTGACTTAATATTATTATGAAAGTGGTTTTGAACTCAAAGGCCCTCTAAAAGGGTTCCAAGGACCCTTAGGGAACTTTGGATCACACTTTGAGAACTACTATGCTAGACTGTTAGCTCTCTCTTGGATTCCCATGGGTTTGTAGGCAACCATTAGTTATACGTGATTGCTTTAACAAGAGTGCTACATAGGAACAGATAGACATCTATGGTTTCTAAGTGTTTCTTTATGGAGCTAGTACTTTGTGTTGTTAAATAGTGATCTTACTATTACTAGTTCATGTAATTTTGGGGTGAGCAACCATAACTCCCTTGGGTTTTAGGCATCCTTATAGCAACTTGGGAAATTTCTGCAATGCAGGTGCTTAAAAATCTTTTACTTATATATAAAAAGTTTGAAATGATATACATACAATATAATGAACTGTGGGGTCTTTCCAATTTTGTTGTTCTTATACACTTGTTCTCTTTTTGTTTTTGTCTTTGTTTTTTTGTTTTTTGGGGTTTTTTTTTTGGGCAGGGCAGTGAGGGTTAAGTGACTTGCCGAGGGTCACACAGATAGTGTCAAGTGTCTGAGGCTGGATTTGAACTCAGGTCTTCTTGACTTCAGGGCTGGTGCTCTATCCACTGCGCCACCTAGCTGCCCTGGCACTCATTAATTTTCAACCTGGACTACAGTAGCCTCTCATGTGGTCTTCTCCTTTTCAGTCTTTTCCCTCTTTAATCTGTTCCTTACTTAGCTACTAAGATAATGTCTTCAGGACATAGATGGATTTGGTTATAACACCATTAGTGGCTTCTCATAGATTGTAAAAACTCCTTAACCTGACATTGAAGTTCTTTCAGAACCAACCCCTCTTCCATTTTTCACCACCTCCTCTCACTCTGACTTCCTTCACACACTGTTCTGATCTCTCCCCTTTTTGCATTTTTGTGAAAGGTGTTTCTAGGCCTGGAAATTGTTCTCTACATATTTTTTGCCTCTTGAAATCCTTCTCCTCATTTAAGGCTTCAGTTGGATGCGGCTTCTTCTGAAACCTTCCTTTGCCCATCTCCCACAAGCCAAAAGTGCTATTTTCCCTTCTTGTTTCTATATAGTACTGTCCTTAGCCCAGACCTCTCCTTAGCCCTCACTGAACTTTAACTTGCATCATATGTATTCCCATGAGTTTGTATAGTATCTTGTCTTCCTTTGTCCTACTTTCTCCCCATTAGAGAGGCATCTGGTCTAGCAAAAAGAGAGTGAGGGGGCAGCCAGATGGTGCAGTAGATAAAGCACTGGCCTTGGATTCAAATCCAGCCTCAGACACTTGGCACTTACTAGCTGTGTGACCCTAGGCAAGTCACTTAAGCCTCATTGCCCCACAAAGACAAACAAAAAAAAACCCAAACAAAAACCATTTAAAAAAAAAGAAAAGAAAAGAGTGAGGTTTGAGTCCCAGCTTTGATACTTACTGGCTGTGGGGCCATATGCAGGACATTTAACCTGATTGAGCCTTAGTTTCTTTATTTGCAAAATGAAGACTCTCATACTTGCATTGTCTACCTTGCAGAGTTATTTTCATAAAATTCCTTTATAAAACCTTAAAGGATTATATAAATCTATTCCATTGTGGCAGCTGGTGGTACAGTGGTACAGTGAATAGAGTGCTTGACCTGGAATCTGGAAGATCTGAATTCAAATCTAGCCTCAGAGACTTGATGGCCGGGCAAGTTCCTTAACCTCTTTGCCTCAGTTTTTCCATTCTAAAATGGGGATAAATAACAAGTCACCTTTCAGGATTATTGTGAAGATTGAATGAGAGAGTTTTTGTAAAGGGATTAGCACAGTATCTGGCACATAGTAGGTACTATATAAATTCTTGTTCCCTCCCCAATTATTGCAGATTCTCTTCTGGCAGAAACTCTTGTTTTTATTTCTGTAATATTATTCCAATTCCTAGTGCAGTCCTTGAATTGAATTGAATTGAATTGAATTGAATGTGCTGACAGCATGTGAAACATTGGAAACTTTTCTGGGCCAGGACTTGCTATACTAGGGAATACTTCTATTTCAACATGGCCCAGAAACACCCTGAATGACTTAATTAGTAGAGTTTGCAAATGACTGGTGGAAGTAGTAGCCCCAGCAAATTTGTGATGAAAATACATTTCTTGAAGTTTAAAAGTCTCTGGAAAAAGAGAAAGGAAAAAACAACCAAGAGAATCTGTTATGGTTTTATTAGCTCTTGTAGCCTTTTCTCAGATTTTCATTGTAGTGGTTAAAGTTTCATGATCATCTCAAATTAATGATATTATTGGCATAATACTGATTGTGAATATGTTTAATTTGTATTCATGCATTTTCTTTTTCTTTGCAGAGCAATGAGGGTTAAGTGACTTGCCCAGGGTCACACAGCTAGTAAGTGTCAAGTGTCTGAGGTCAAATTTGAATTCAGGTCCTCCTGGATCCAGGGCCGGTGCTTTATCCACTGTGCCACCTAGCTGCCCTCCATGTATTTTCTTGAAACATTTTCAGACTCCCTCCCCCCCAGAATAATGCCAATTAAATCCCCCTCAGTGTTCAATATCCCCAAAACCCAGTGATTTCAACTGATCCAACTTTATGTTTAGAAGTTTTCTTTTCCTTAGAAGAAAAGATGCATACACAATGACAACAATGTAAATGGAAAAAGCAAGAAAATGATAATAATTGAATGCTGTGAAATTATAATGACCAGTCTTAACCCTAAAGAAGAGACATGAGAAGAAACCTTCCTGTCCTTTTTTTTCAGTGATGGGGGACCATAGGGTGATGTAAAAACAAAAGATAGAAACTAACATTTATTGTTTTAAAAAGTCATGCTTGGGGCAGCTAGGTGGCGCAGTGGATAGAGCATGGGCCCTGGAGTCAGGAGTACCTGAGTTCAAATCCGGCCTCAGCACTTAACACATACTAGCTGTGTCACTTAACCCCAATTGCCTTGCTTAAAAAAAAAAAGGAATGGGTATATGCTTTATAACTTAATGTCAGTATTCCTTCCTTCTGTTTTTGATCTTGAGTTTTGTTACTGTGTAAAGTTGCCATTTATATAGCTATAGTTGTGGTGTATGTATTATTTTAGTTTTGTCTTGCTCATTCTGTATTACCTTACCTAGCTCTTCCCATACATCTTTGAATTCTTTATATTTGCCATTTCTTATGGTGCAACAACATTCTATCATGTTTATATGCTAGTTTTTATTCACCCATTCCTCAGTTGTTGTGAATAAAATCTGTTTCTATTTCTTTCTTTTTTTCTATTGCAGATAGGTTGCTGTGAATATTTTTGTACAAATGTATCTTTAATTCTACAAACATTTATCAAGGCCTTAGTCCATGCAAGGCCCTCTGTACTAAAAGCCAAGTATAAAAAAGAAAAAAAACAAAATTTCTTTCTTCAGGGGACTTATATTCATTAACCACCATGTAGTATAATCTCAATAGTGGGATCACCAGGTCTGTGGTTATAAAGAGTTTTGTATCTTTTTTTGCATAATTTACATTATTTTCCCAAATGTTTAAGAGCAATTCACAGTTCCACCAGGACATAAATTACTGTTCTCGTTGTACTGAATCCCTACAATCATTTATTTTTTCCATCTTTTTCACTTAAGGGTAATACTTCAGAATTGTTTTAAATTGTATTTTTCTGTTACAGATTTTTGTTTGTTTGTTTGTTTTTTGTTTTTTTTGTGGGGCAATGGAGGTTGAGTGACTTGCCTAGGGTCACACAGCCTAGTCAGGTGTCTGAGGCCAAATTTGAAGTCAGGTCCTCCTGACTCCAGGGCCTGTGCTTTATCCACTGCGCTACTTAGCTGCCCCCTTCTGTTACAGATTTTAAACACTTTGAGTGCTATCTAGAATTTATTCTTTTGAGAATTCTTTGTTCTTTTTTATCAGTGATTTGTTGGAAGAGTCTTAATCCTATCAATTTGTGACTGTCGTCTATAGATTTTGCTTTTCAGATTTTAACTGGAGGTTTTTAGTATAGTTTCCTGATTCATCTTTTTTCTTATGCTAGTTGTATTTATCTTATTTATGTGAAAGCTTTTATTTTTATGCAATTGAAGAAGTTTGTTTAGTTTTGTGATTTGTAGTGGCTAGTTACAAATTTGAACCCTAGGCATAGTAAGCAAAGAAGCTTTCATTCTTTCCTAATTTTTTAATAGTGTAACTTTACCATATACTCTATAGCTTATTCATCCATTTGGGATTTATTGTGGCATTTGGCCAATTAAAAGAAATATTCCATAGAAGATAGTTTTGGTAATTTTTGCTTTACAGTGTATTTTGAGATGGTAATTTCAGACTTTCATTGTTCCATTTTTCCATTGTTTCCTTAAATATTTTTAATTTCTTGTTCCAACACACGAATTTTATTTTGCCTACTTTACAATGTGTTCTCATGGCAACTTGATTATTAACATTAACTTTCACCATTTATTTGGGTCTTCCTTTATATCTTCTTCTGTTTTTTTTTTTGCAGGGCAATGAGGGTTAAGTGACTTGCCCAGGGTCACACAGCTAGTAAGTGTCAAGGGTCTGAGGCCGGATTTGAACTCAGGCACTCCTGAATCCAGGACTGGCGCTTTATCCACTGTGCCACCCAGCTGCCCCTGGTCTTCCTTTATTTCTGTGAAAAATGTTTTGTAGATTTATTTGTATATAACTTATAGGTTAATGCTTAGATGTTTAAAGCATTTTGTTTTTATTTTAGTGTTTCTCTTTAATTTCCTTTTGATCTTTTATTAGTAACAGAGAAAAGTTGTTTATTTTTGTAGACATTTTAAGAACATAGAATCATACAGATTTAGAACTGGAAGGGACCTTAAAGTTCACCTGGTCCATCTCCCTTAAGGCTACTAGGGCTCAGATTGGTAAAGTCATTTGCCCATAGACACATACACAGGTAGTAACTGACAGGCAAGATTGGAACCCAAGCCTTTGACATAAAATCTCTTTCACCTGTACCACATTTTATATCCTGCTATTTCATTGAAACTTCTTTTTGTTGTTAATTCCTCACAATTAATTGCTTATTGATCAGTAAGGGAAGCAGCTTGGTACAGTGTACAGATCACTGACTGAGGTACAGAGAGACACCGATCAAACTCCACCTCTCATGATGACTATTTTTGTGATCATAGGCAGATCACTTAAGCTTCCTGAGCCTCTCAGTTCCCTAATTTGTAAAATATAGGGCTTGAACTAAATGGACTTTGAGTTCAAATCCCAGTTCTTGTATCTCTGGTTCTCTGTCAGTGTAATATAATAATTTTGTTGCTTCTTTGCCAGTGCACATTCCCTTAATTTGTTTTAGTTTTAATTATTTTAGATAATATTTCTAGTACTATTTCAAATAATAATGGTGACAGTGGATGTCCTTGCTTTACTCCTTATTTTTGCCGGGAAAGCTTCACATTTTTTAAATTATAAATAATGTTAGAAGGGGCAGCTAGGTGGCACAGTGGATAAAGCACTGGCCTTGGATTCAGGAGGACCTGAGTTCAAATCCAGCCTCAGACATTTGACACTTAACTAGCTGTGTGACCTTGGGCAAGTCACTTAACCCTCATTGCCCTGCAAAAACAAAAACAAAAAACATTAAATAAATAATGCTGGAACTTGGTTTTAGATTTATGAGATTTAAGTGAATTGTTCTAATTGTTTGCCTAATTTTGAGCTATCCTTGCATATATGGTATAAATTCAGTTTGGTCAAAATTAATTTTTGGGTTATATTTCTATAACCATTTTGCCAGTCTTTCATTGAATAATTTTGCATCAAGAAAATTAGTGATATTGGTTCATAGTTCTCTTTCTTCGCATTATTGCTCCCTATTTGAGAATGAAGACATGCTTTGTAAATTGAATATTGGATTTGGGATTAAAAAGACCTTGGGTAAAATACTTAATCTTTCTTGAGTCTTAGTTTCCTTATCTGTAAAATGGAGCTGTGACTAACTATATAGTACTTTCTTTACAAGATTACTCTGAGTTTCAAATGAGATCATGTGTGTAAAGTACATTACAAATTTTAACGTACTATATAAATGTCAGTAATTATTACTGGCATCCTTGGCTTTTGTGATGCTGCTATCTCTTGCTTCTCTTCAGGAACACTTGGTGATTCATCATCCTAATCCCTTCTTCTGAGTACAGGTATCCCCCTAGGTTTTGCCTTGGGGCATCCTCTCTGTTCTCCCTTGGTGAGCTCATCTACTCAGTCCATCATCTCTATGCAGATGATTCCCCAATCTATATAATTATTTAACATGTTTTTTCTGAACACCAGGTTCAGCTAGCTGCCTGCTGGACTTTTTGAATTGGGTGTGCCCCTTTAGGCTTCTCACATTCAACATATGCAAAAAGGAAGACCCATCTGTCCTTCAAACTTGACCATTTCTGTGGAGTGCACCACCATCCTTCTTGGTACCACCACCAAATTCACAGCTTGGATATCATCTTTAATGTTTCCCTCTACATTTCCATCTCAACCTTATTCTTCCTCCACAATATTCCTCTCCTTTTCCCCACTCAACACAACAACTGCCTGAATTCAGGCCCTCTATACCTCTCACCTGGTCTGTTTCAGTGGCCTAGTTTATCTCCCTGTCTCAAGTTTCTCCCCAGTCAAATCCATCTTCCACACAGCTGCCAAAGTGATTTTCCTAAAGCATAGATGTTAATGGCACCCCTTTGCTCAAGAAATAGCAGTGGCCTGGGGCAGCTAGGTGGCGAAGTGGATAGAGCACCGGCCCTGGAGTCAGGCAGACCTGAGTTCAAATCTGGCCTCAGACACTTGACACTTACTAGCTGTGTGACCCTGGGCAAGTCACTTGACCCCAATTGCCTCACCAAAAAAAAAAAAAGAAATACCAGTGGCTCCCTATTACCACTAGGATAAAAGTAAAGATTCTTTTTGACATTTAAAGCTCTTCACAACCTGGCACCAACCTCTCTTTTCAGCTTTATTCTTATTCTCTCTTCATGCACTTGTTGGTCCAGCAGAATTTGCTTTTTTGTTATTGTGTTGTAAGAAACTAAGAAGGCAGGGCAGCTAGGTGGTTCAGTGGATAAAGCACTACCTCTGGAGTTCAAATTCAGCTTTAGACACTTGACACTTAACTAGCTGTGTGACCCTGGGCAAGTCACTTAAACCCAATTGCCTCACTAAAAAAAAGAAAGAAAGAAAGAAATGAACTCAGATTACTTGACTACAAAGCCAGTGTTCCTTCCACTGTACTCACCCCCTCCACTCCCTTTTTACACCATTGCTCCCTGACATAAAATGAGCACTCCAAATCAGACCATTATCCTAAGGATTTCAGTGCCTACCACATTTACTCCTGCCTCCCATGTCCTTACTTACTGTGTTATAATGGCCTGAAATGCTAGGTTCCACCTAGCCAGAGCCTACCCATTGTTTCATGGGCATATTTCTTGTCTTCCTAATTTAATCTTAGACAAGGGCCACATCTTGTACTTCTTTAGTGCCCCTATGACATCACATGCAGCTCAGCATTAAGTGATAAGTGATTGAGGTAGGAAACAACTTTTTAAATTTAATCAGAGGTGTTACAAAAGGATAAAAACCAAAACAAAAATATAAAGAAGGCCATTGAGAGACTATGTAGTAGGGCCCGCTAGGTGGCACTGGATTCAGGAGGACCCGAGTTCAAATTTGGCCTCAGACACTTGACACTTACTAGCTGTGTGACCCTGGACAAGTCACTTAACCCTCATTGCCCTGTTTAAAAAAAAAAAAAAGATTGGATGACACTTGCACTACCTCCCTCATAGGATTGTTGTGAAGGAAAGTCTTTGAGTGATACATAAATGTAATGCTACTGTGTTTTATGATGCCACTTGATTTCATCTTTGGTTGTTACTCATGGTCTGAGTTTTCATTTGACTGCCAGAGAGCCTAGGAGAGCCATTTGGAGGTTCTCACAAAGTTGTTTGCTCAACTGATCATTAGCATATGAATGTCTGAATATGACAGGTGTTCTCTAAATTATGGTCTGCTTCTAACTGTTAAACATGCTTGTTCTCATTCTCATTTCTTTGTGTTGCCTTAATGAGCATCCTTGAATATAAATTCAGTTCTGATTACGGAAGAGTTAAGTAAAAGTTAAAAGAAAGTTTGGGAAAGCCAGAATGATTCCTTTTAAAAGGTATTGTCCCTCTTTTTAGCATTGCTCCTCCTAGAACTTTCTAGGACTAGACCCTGTCTCTTCAAGCACTTAGAGGGGAAAAGGAAGTTAACTACCAGTGTCTTTGCACTGCCACCCTTATGTGGACCTTTTTCCCTGCCCCAAGAATGCTCTGTTCATTTGGGGGACATTTGTTCATTTTAAACATTTGCTAAAATGACCAATTATCATGTTTTGTTTTGTTTTGTTTTGAAATCCCCGATCCCAAATTCTTTTTTTTTTTTTTTTTGCGGGGCAATGGGGGTTAAGTGACTTGCCCAAGGTCACACAGCTAGTAAGTGTCTGAGGTCGGATTTGAACTCAGGTACTCCTGAATCCAGGGCCGGTGCTTTATCCACTGTGCTACCTAGCTGCCCCCAAATTCTTTTTAAGAAGAAAATTGCAAGCTTTTTTCCCTCATTCTATAGTCTTAGAAAAAGTTTCAGGGAAAAGAAAATCTTGTACCACAAGTAGGTTTCAAGTTTAGTAAGCAGGAGTATTTTTTTTTTTGTTTAAGTTTTTAATTTCAGAAACTGACAGAATCTAGGATGTTCAAAATAAAAGCAAAAGGCTCTTAATTGAAAGGATTCTGGAGTTTTCTGTTTTAGGCTTAGTTGTTGGTGAGAACACTTCAAAACCTTTAACAAAATTTTGAGATCTTTAATAGAAGACCAATAAATTTGTTAAAATAAATGGTTGCATTAGGCTTGAAACTTTCATCCATTTCCCATCTATTCCATGTTAAACCTTTATCAGGAGAATTTTAAGGGAACAACTAAACTAATTTGTAGCCTGAGTAATTGCTATTTAACAAGTTATATTTAAGAAGTAATCTAAAATCTCACTTCCTGAGAAACATTTATAGTTAAAATTGTTTGCATTCTTTGCTTATTGTCTTGCTGGTAACAGGTTTTTTTTTTTTTTTGCATTTTTATTTATTTATTTATTTCTGTTACATGTAAAGATAGTTCTCAACTTTTGTTTATGCAAGCTTTCCAATTTCAGATTTTTCTCCCTCCCTCCCCTCCCTCCCCCCTCCCCTAGACAGCAGGTAATCTGATATAGGTTTTATATATATATATATATACACATAATAACATTAATCCTATTTCTGCATTAGTCATGTTATAAGAGAAAAATCAGAGCAATGATGAAAAACCTCAAAATAGAAAAAACAACAGCACCAAAAACAAAAGAAACAGTATGGTTCATTCAGCATCTATACTCCACAGTTCTTTTTTTTTTTTTTTCTTGGATTTGGAGATCCTCTTCCATCACAAGTTCCCTGGAACTCTTCTGTACCATTGCATTGGTGAGAAGAATATAGTCCATCACAGTAGATCAACACTCAATGTTGATGATACTGTGTCCAATGTTCTTCTGGTTCTGCTCATCTCACTCATCATCTTGCTGGTAACATATTAAACAATCTTTCACATATGTTCTCAGCAGGTAAAGAATTAAGACTTTGAAGTCATTCTAAGTTAACTGTAAATATCTTGTAACTTTATGGTTCAGTGGTCTAATCCAGAATTAAATCCTATCCAAGTTTCGACCTTCTGTTCAACTTTCCTTTCATTACTTGGAGACTGAGAGGAGTATTTTAGTGGAGAATGGAAATGATCTCGGTTATTTCTAGCCGGGAGTGTTCTTAACATTCCAAACACTTATGAACAAGGACGATTCACATTCCTAGAGACATCCTTCTGTACCAGTTAAATTTGATCAGTAGGACTATGGGTAAATTCCATTTACGAAAGGAAGAGCCTTGGAACGTAAAAGGTTGATTTAGGCAGAAATTGCAACACTTTCATTGTTTTACTGAAGCTTTGTTTCTCAAACTTTTGCTCTTTTCCTTTGCTTATTCTGGGAATCTAATCTCAACTGTCTCCTGGTGCAGGTATTTCCATCGTAGATAAGGACCTGGAAACATTTTATTTGGAAATATTTAAAGTCAATGAGCTGGGCAGCTAGGTGGCGTAGTGATTAAAGCACCGGCCCTGGATTCAGGAGGACCTGAGTTCAAATCTGGCCTCAGACACTTGACACTTCACTAGCTGTGTGACCCTAGGCAAATCACTTAACCCTCACTGCCTTGCAAAAAACCAAAACCAAAACAAAAAATAGAGTCAATGAGCAATAAGTCTATCAAAATCTGAAGACTTAAAATTACAAACTATATTCAGGCAGTCAGTAATGAAACATTAATGAAGTGCTAGCCACGTGCCAGTCACTGTGCTAAGACCTGGGGATACAAAAAGAGACAAAAGACAGAACCTGCCCTCCAGGAGCTCACAATCTAATGGGGAGACAAAAAGGAAACAAATAAGTACAAATAAGCTATGTATGGGATAATTAGGAAATAGTTAATAGAGGGAAGGCACTAGAATTAAGAGGGGTTTGGGAAAGACTTCCTCTACAAGGTGGGCTTTTAGTTGAGACTAAAAGGAAACTAGGGAAGCCAGTGAGAGGAGATGAGGAAGGGAGAGCATTCCAAGCATGGGGGACAGAGAAAATGACAATGCCTGGAGCCAAGAGATGGAATGGGTATGGTGAAGGGAGGCGAATGGTAGGAAAAAAAAAATATCAGAAACCAGGGCAAATCCAGCCTCAGACACTTGATACTTACTAGCTGTGTGACCTTGGGCAAGTCACTTAACCCTCATTGCCCACCCTCCTCCTCCCCCCAAATATCAGAAACCAACAGCAGATGATTCCTTAGAGTTGAATCTAGCTTCAGCTTGGTGACTGTTCATGTATCAGAATTATTTTTTCTGCCCCTAAATGAATCCTGGAATGAGTCACATGGTCCTCCCTTGGGTATGTCTAGGGGAATAAAGCACATCAGAGTCACAGGCTGCCTTGCTAGGTTCCTTGGGTTTGCCTAAAGTTGTGGACCCTGGATCGGTGGTAGAATTCTAGAGGACTGGATTGGAAGCCAGAGACCCAGGATTAAGTGCTAGCTATGCCAGCTGGGTGATGTTATGTATGGGAAGTTATGTAACCACCCTGAGGTTTAGGTTTTTTTCATCTGTAAAGACAGGTGCTAGGAAGGTTGGACCAAGTGACTGTCACTCTTCCAACTTTGATGATTTATGATTCTTTGCATGATTTCTAAGTAACTCATTTCCTTAGGAAGACATAAATTTCTACAGTGGTGTAATTTGAATGTGGTATAATGAGCTTTATTTAGCTTTTAATTTTTTTTTTTTGGAGGGTGGTGTTATACCAAATTAGTGCAAGAGCAAAGAGAAAGATGAAGTCTGAGAGCCTGGGTTCAAATCCTCTCTCCTGTGCTTAGGACCTGTGTGACTTTGGAAAAGTCTTTTGACCTCCCTAGACCTCAGATTTCTCATCTGTAAGATGAGGGTATTGGGGGCGGCTAGGTGGCGCAGTGGATAGAGCACCGGCCCTGGAGTCAGGAGTACCTGAGTTCAAATCCGGCCTCAGACACTTAACACTAGCTGTGTGACCCTGAGCAAGTCACTTAACCCCAATTGCCTCACTTTAAAAAAAAAAAAAGATGAGGGTATTGGACTAGATGGCCTCTGTGCTCTCGATCCTGTAATCTTATGTTGAAAAGGATGGAAATCCTTTTGTCCAGGGGGGCCACAGGATGAGTTTTCTATAGAAACATAAAGGATGCTTATCGGGAAGGGATTTCTTGTTCTGTTTTCTAGCACTCTGAGTTCCTACAGCTTCTCATCCATTTGAACTCTTAGCTCTTCATCACATATCTTCTGCATAAATACAAATATGAAGAAGTTCACAGGAGAGGATTGGATTGCTTATTTTATAAGACTGCATTGAGGATCAAATGCAATCGTGTATAAGAAATAGTTTTGTATTTGGTGAACAAAGCAACATATGCACAAATATTTGTATTCAAATAACTACAAAGCAGTTCACATGAGAGGTTTGGACCGCCTACTTTACCAGATTATGAGGGTGGGGGCAGCTAGATGGCCCAGTGGTTAAAGCGCCGGCCCTGGATTCAGGAGTACCTGAGTTCAAATCCGGCCTCAGACACTTGACACTTACTAGCTGTGTGACCCTGGGCAAGTCACTTAACCCCCATTGCCTAAAAAACAAAAACAAAAGCAAAAAAAAAACCAGATTATGAGGGTGAGGGTTAAATGAGATAATGTAAGTGAAATACTTTCATGAACTATAAAATAGTATAAGTATTAGAATTTATTAAGCAGAGACAAGGTTGTTGGGAAGAGGGGTTGGCTTAGATCACTGAGGACTATTCTAACTTGTAAGAGTTTGACTATTGCAGAGATGCTAGGGATGCAAGTAAAAGCATGTTCTATGTAGTTGATGCAAAGTTGATACACATCATGGCACTTGAACTCAGGTAATCAAAGAGGGTTTAGTAAGCCTTTAGTATGTTCCAGGCACTGGGTACAAAGACAGAAAACCATTTTTTCACAAGTGGTATTCAAATTGGGTTTTTAGAAATCTGTGATACAATTTATCATTGAGGAGGAAAAGGCTTTTCCTGGATCTGACATATATAGCAGGATATGCTATAAGCTGGATGGTGAAAATGAAGCTAATATATCTTGTTACACAAAGAGTATATTCATTTGAAACTTTCCTCCGGACTACATTTTTTGTATTTGGCATTCACATTTTTTCGAACTTGCTCCTGGGAATTCAGCAAAGGGTATCGTGTGGATGTTTGCTTTCAAGTGATCAGGAATCTTGTAAGTGTATATTCTGGAATAAATGGAATTAGAAATCTGAAATTATCTACACCGATGCCCAAAAACAAAAATGTAAAACTGTATGGTTGTTTTTATTTTTGTTTTTTTGGAAGACATGGAAAAAAGAGAAAGAATTCTATTTGTAGGAAATATAAATGTGATTCTATACTGTAACTAAGAAAGAATTTAAGGAGCTTTCTAACTCTGAAATTAGAGAGCTGAAGTGCCCAGTTTCCTCCTAAGGAAACATTAACTGCACTATGGGAAGGTATCATAGTAAATTTCTGTCTTCCTTAGCAGTCCTTTGTGCTTGAAGGTGGGCCCAAGGGAATGATTTTAAGGCTGGGAAATATTCTCTTAGAACAATAACATCTGGCTTTTCATTTTGACTAACTAAAACCTGTGAAGAAATATGATGGATGCTAAGGAAGCAATTATCAAGGTTCCGGCTACCCTTCTGAATTGTATTGTCGGATGGGATCTTGTTCCTGGAAAGTTAGGAAGAGGAAAAATGTTGGGTTGTGGCAAATTTGGGGCCAAACAGGCCTTTCAGAGAAAATGTGCTTTTAAATTAGTGACTGCACTTAGCATGTGTGTGTATGTGGTGCGGGGGGGGGGGGGGGGGGTATAAAAGTGAAGCAAATTAGATTTACAAGTACTGTGTTGTTTTGTTAGGGAGGCTATGATCTGCAAAGGTTTTGAATAGGGACCCAGTGATGGGCAGCTATATGTCCGTAATGTGAGAACAAGTCTAGCCGAGGTCTGAGAGGCCCAGTGAGTTCTGAAGTTGGCCAAATGATTGGTCAACAAACTTTGAATACTGTCTACAAAGTTAGAGAGGAGTTATACTTGGCCCCTGACAGGGAGCATCCACACTGATGGCAATTACAGACCCTTGAAGTCTCTTGGATTTAACAGACCAGATCTTGAGTTTGTGAGTAAACTATTTTGGAAGGGGCTTATTTAGTTTGCTGCTGAAAGAGTTCCTGCAGGTTTCAAAGTTTATTTCAATTCAGAGAGTAGTATCCTCTTATCCAAAGGGTTCAGGAGTGCAGTGGCTTACTATCAGGTAAGGAAGGAAACTTTTCATCTTCCAAACAACTTCTAAAGACTGGACTCTTCAGCTGTTCTTTATCCTGTCAGACTTAGACTAGAGATGATGCCGGACATGCTTGCATTTTTTTCAGGACACTCAGGAAGCAAAGGAATTATTTTCAGCTAAGCAGGAGGCTCCAAACGGGCCTGGGAAACAACTGCCATATAGTGGATCCCAATATAGATTCTCTTTAGTTCCTCTGTAGCAGCTTCTGCCTCGCTCACACCCCGAGATAGAGGAAGTTTCTTCTCCATGAAGTGCTAAAGATGTAATTTTTTTCTGAGCATGTTTGTGGTAACAGCAGGGTTAGTTACTTTAGGTTATGAATACTCTTTTTTTAAAAAAAATCATAAATGTATTTTATTATTTTCCAGTTACATGTAGAGAGAGTATCAACATTTGTTTTTATAAGATTTCTAGTTTCAAATTTTTCTCCCACTCTCCCTTCCCTCCCCCCTCCCCAAGACATCAAGTAATCTGATATAGGTTATATATGTACAATCAAGTCTATCAACACACAATGTTTGTTGATACTGTGTACAATGTACTCTTGGTTCTGCTCCTCTCACTCAGCATCAGTTCATGCAAGTCCTTCCAGGTTTCTCTAAAATCCACCTGCTCATTGTTTCTTACAGCACAATAGTATTCCATTACATTCATATACCACAACTTGTTCAGCCATTCCCCAACTGATGGGCATCCCCATATTTTCCAATTCCTTGCCACCACAAAAAGAGCAGCTATAAATATTTTTGTACATGTGGGTCCTCTTCCCTTTTCCATGATCTCCCTGGGGAAAAGACCTAATAGTGGTATTGCTGGGTCAGAGGGTATGCACAGCTTTATAGTCCTTTGGGCATAGTTCCAAATTGCTCTCCAGAATGGTTGGATCAGTGTGAATATTCTTAATCCACATTTAAAGCACTCTGTTGGGGATTGGGGGGCTGGTTGAAGCTTAGTTCTGCCTCTCCCTTTCAGTGTCTCAAAGGGAGAGGGGACTCAGATGTCATTGAAAAGACTGCAAATATGGTAAAATTTTTATACTTTTAAAAGAGTTTCTACATCTCCATTCTTATTTGATCCTTACTGAAAATTCATGAAATAGATAGGACAATGGTATAGGCAGCTGGGTGGTACAGTGGGGAGAGTGTTAAATGAAGAGACAGAAAAACCTGAGTTTGTAACCTACCTTAGACGTTTATTAGCTGCATGACCTGGGGGAATCATTTAACCTCTCAGCCTCAGTTTCCCTTGTGTAAAATGAGAATAATCATAGCACCTACCTCACGGAATTGTTGTGAGGATCAAATGAGAGCACATGTAAAGCTCTCTGCAAACCTTAAAACTACTAGCAGTGTGGGGCAGCTAGGTGGTGCAGTGGATAGAGCACTGGCCCTGGATTCAGGAGGACCTGAGTTCAAATCCAGACTCAAACACTTGACACGTACTAGCTGTGTGACCCTGGGCAAGTCACTTAACCCTCACTGCCTCACAAGAAACAAACAAAAAAACAAAACCCAAACAAACAAAACCCCAAAACTACTAGCAGTGGATTTTTCTGGCATGAGCCCCCTTGGCAGTCAGGTGATACCCTTTTTCAGACTAATAATAGTGCCTGCTTCTCAGGGTTGTGAAGATCAAAGGATAACATGTATCAAATGATTTGCAAACCTCAGAGTTTTATGTAAATGCTGGCTATCACCATCATCATCCATGATAAGAAAATGGAACTGTTGGAGAAGTAAGTGACTTGCCCCCTGCTGGTGGTGGAGACAGAATAGAGTCTATTTCCTGAAGCCAGGGCAGTGTTCTTTGTGTTACATTGTGCCTCAGTAGCATTGTCCTTCCCACTCAATGCTAGGGTGGGCACAAGCCCTGATGAAGGTTTCTTCTTTCTTTGTATGCCCCACAATTCCTTTTGATAGAATTCTTCAAACACAGGAAGCTTTAAATAAGGATTGATGAATGGTAGGTCATTTATGATGAATGATTAGCGGTGGCTTCTTTGTTAGACATGTAATACTGAGAGACTGCTTTTATAGAGCACATAGGGGCTTGTTAAATATCCATCTTGGTCCCTGGTGGCCAGGACAGATGGGCCACAGGCATTTTTAAAAGTACCTAAATTAAAAACGACAAAAAAGTATTTTAGGTACCTATATTGGGGGCAGCTAGGTGGCGCAGTGGATAAAGTGCTGGCCCAGGATTCAGGAGGACCTGAGTTCAAATCCAGCCTCAGACACTTGACATGTACTAGCTGTGTGACTATGGGCAAGTCACTTAACCCTCATTGCCCTGCAAAAAAAAAAAAAAGTACCTACATTTAAAAAGCATCTTGGCAGATGGATTCCTAGGATTACTTTGAATTTTCTACTCCAGCCCTGGCAAGAGGAAGTCAGGCAGATTAGGTAAATTCAGGCCCAAATCTGACTTGAAGATTACTGAGCCAGGGAGAGGACCATGGTAATGATCCTGCATTTGCCCATGCCTTGACCCTGCTGCTTCTCCCTCTCTCCCCAGCCAGGTTCTAATGTCACCTCTTTCCTTTGTTGGCTGTAGGACCTTGGGCAGATCATCTAACCTCTGAGACCCTCAGGTTTCCTCATCAGTGAGATGAGAACATTGTCCCCGGGGTTCCTTCCAGATCTGATTTATGATCCTATGATGTTTAAGTGATTTGCCCAAGGAACTGTGGCTAGTAAGTGGAAGAGATAAAAATCATACCTAGGTCCTTTGATTCCCATTCTAGTCCTCTTTCCATTGTACTGTCCAATGAGGGGGACTGGATTAAGTGCATTCTGAGGACTCTTCCAACTGAAATATTCTGTTAACCTGAGAATCCCTAAACTTTTTCCTCATCTTTATTTCTTCTACTTTCATTCCTCCCTGCCCCAGCCAATCCCTTTTTAGTAATTTACTCCATCTTCAAAGCTGTGGATACTTTTTTTGGTTTTGTTTTGTTTTTTGTGGGTTTTTTTTGGTGAGGCAATTGGGGTTCAGTGACTTGCCTAGGGTCAAACAACTAGTAAGTATCAAGGGTCTGGGGCTGGATTTGAACTCAGGTCCTCCTGACTCCAGGGCTGGTGCTCTATCCACTGCACCACCTAGCTGCCCCAAGATTTAGTTTTTTGGAAAGCAAGAAGAGACACTCATGAGAATTGTAGGAATATTTTGGGAAAGAAGAGGCCAGTTAACCATCTTCCCTCCCCACCATGAGGGTTAAGTGATTTTTGCCCAGGGTCACACAGCTAGTGTCAAGTGTCAGAAATCGGATTTGAACTCAGGTCCTCCTGAATTCAGGGCCAGTGCTTTATCCTAGCTGCCTCCACATATGTTAACTTTTTTTTTTTAAAGGCCAGTTAAATGATTAAATTTAAAAGTTTTTTCACTTTTCTCCAGACTAAATGTAGAGTAGAAATAGGCATATCAGTCTGATTTTCTGTGTAAAACCTGAAGAATTAGAATTGAGCTAGGTTGATAGTCAGGAAGTGCTAAGATCCTTTGAAAGTTAGGATCACTTCATTCCAGAAATTATACCAGAAGGCCTTTGTGCCTGACCTATTTATCCCCAAAGAAATATGTACTAAAAATACTCATAAAAATGTATCTGTTGGGGCAGCTAGGTGGCACAGTGGATAAAGCAGTAGCTTCAGATTCAGGAGGACCTGAGTTCAAATCCAGCCTCAGACACTTGACACTTACTAGCTGTGTGACCCTGAGCAAGCCACTTAACCCTCATTGCCCTGCAAAAAAAAGAATGTATCTGTTACCTTGTCAATGTGTATGTTCCTTCAGGGATGATCACAACCCATTCATGCTTGTCTGTCTTGAGAGACTCTTATCCTCTCTTCCTATAAGCTTGTGCTACACCTGCCTTTCCTTCTCTTGACCTCACCAGGCTACCAAGTGAGACACATAGGCCATACCTACATCCATTATTTCTGTCCTTTCTGTTTAACTAGTCCATCTTCATTTATGCTCACATGCTGCTTTGATAACATCATTTATTCTGCTTCTCCTTCATAATTCCTTGTGTAACATGCTGCAACTTGCTTAACCTCTCTGTTGCCTCAATTTAAATGAGCCTCAATTTTGACTTTGTGAAGACTGTAGTGTTATATGACTCAGCTATGTAATGACATTGGAAGAAGATTGGCATTAAGGTTCAGGGAGAAGCTTGGGGTTAATAAAAGAACGTTGGGTTTTCAAAGACAATCAATCCAATCTACTTTCTTCCTCCTATTTAATTCTGGGCCCATCTTACCCATTCATGTGTCTCTAAAACAGGGCTTCTTAATCAGGGAGCCATGAACTTGTTTTTAAAATATTTTGATGAGTGTATTTGGGTATAATTGGTTTCCTTTGCAATCCTTTGTATTTTATGCATTTAAAAACATTATTTTGAGAAGGTTTCCATAGGTTTAACCAAACTTTCTTTCCTTTTTTTTTCTTTTTTGCAGGGCAATGAGGGTTAAGTGACTTGCCCAAGGTCACACAGCTAGTAAGTGTCAAATGTCTGAGGTCGGATTTGAACTCAGGTCCTCCTGAATCCAGGGCTTATGCTTTATCCACTGTGCCACCTAGCTGCCCCCTTAATCAGACTGTCAAAGGGGTACATGAGGGAAGAAGGGCCAAGAAAGCTTAACAAGCAGTGGGAAGAGCTGTTATTTTTTTGTATTCAGCCTTTGGAGTATTGTCTGCTTTTAAAAGCCTGCTTCTCATACCTTCATCAAGGATACCTTCTATGTGTGTAGATTATTCTCTTAAAAATTTTATATAGATGAGAGAATAAGTATTTGACCAGATTGATTGATGGTTTCTCTATTGCCCTTTTCCTTCATAATAATGAAGTTTGAGATTTTTTTTCTGCTGCTTTGCTATTTTCACTTCTTCAGATATCTTAAAAACTTTGGTCCTTCATATGCCTTCAAAAAGTATGTTATCTCCTTCCTAAGCCACTTTTGTGTACTCTTGCTATCAGTTAGCTTCTTTCCCCATCTTTGTTCACTTTAGTGCCATCTCTTTTGTAAACAGCAGAGATTGTGTATACCATGTGTCTAGAGTTTTCTCAATCTTTCCTTTAGAAGATCTTGGGGCTGTCAGGAAATCACAACTTCACGAAACTTATGTGAAAACTAGGTTTATTACAAGGGAAATGAACATACATGTGGAACCCAAAGCCAAATCAGAGTTGTTATTCATTGGGAAATTATGTCATGACTTGCAGCGAATTGGCTTTAAGTGAGGGAGGGCAAAGTCACCAGCCTCACTTTCCTCCAGAGCCATCTGGGTCCAGTGGCAAGGAGGAGCTGGGATGTTTGAGGCAATCAGGGTTAGTGATGCCACCTAACAATCCCTATATTTATGATTGCAGGACAAAGGAAGGAGGAGATAGCAGAATCTCTACCAGAAAGGGCGTGGCATGGGAGGGGAAAGGTGCAGGAAAGGTGGGGAAAGGACTAAACCCCACCCTAAGGGGAGGAACAAGGTGACTGTGAAAGCCACATTCTTTCCCCTTGGGAACTGCTTGACCATGAAGATATATGATGGGCTCCTTATCTACAAGCCTAGTACAGACTGCCTGGCACCTCTCTTGACTTCCAGTGACACACAGGGAGTCCACTTTGGGATGCAAACAAGAAATTATGTCAGCTTGGGGGAGAGGGGACCGAGGCTACGGCCTTGTCACATTCAGGGCCTTCTGCTTACTCTGGGTCCAGTGTTTCTGGAAAATCTGACAACTCAAAAACAAGTTCAGGAGACCCATTAACTCTCCATAACAAGGCTTCTATATCATCTGTTATCAACAGTGTCATCTGTATCTGGAGGACATCCCCGTTTAAAGGGAATTCTTTGATTTGTACTTTGTACTGGTCTTTGGTGTCTCTTATTCCTTGACCCTGAGCCACATTTTTCCAACATTTTTTTCACCATTCAAGTATAGTCCCATGTTTTTTGTTTTGTTATGGTTTCCCCCCCATGTTTTCTTTGAAAACACAGACTATGATCTAATTTGGAGAAACTTACGGAGTTTTTCAGTGGTTTTGTCTTTGGACCTGTGCTGTCCAAATCTCTTATCAATTACTTGAAGACACAGATAATCTAGTTGTCAGATCTGCAGATGGCATGAATTCTCTATCTTGTCAGTCTCTGCAGCATATGTTAGCGCAGTTATTTTTATAATTGTCTTTTTGCAAATGCTTACCACAACCATTATAATATAAAATGACCAAGCATCCCATGAAATAATGTTTCTTGTTGCCTTTAGAAGCACAGTAAAACCAACTTGCTACCTTTCTTATGCTTCTTATTAAGGAGAACTTGGGTATGGTTTTGCATAGTTTGTTATATTTGATTTCTTTTTCAGAACCATTTTCCCATTTAATTACAGTGTCTTTGTTCTGATTTCTCTTGTAGTGTAGAATGTCAAGAATGATATGATTCATTTCTTCTAACTTTTGTTCATTCATTGGTCTTTGGACAAAGTTTTCACCTTAATAGAATCCCAGTAACTCAATTATTGTTTATAGGTGGTCTAAAAACTGTGATTCTTAACCCTATTTTCTCTGACTTTGCCACCATTACTGGAGAAGGAGTGGGGACCATGTAAGACTGAAGGTCACTTCCTGTTTTTCTTCTGTTTAAATGGGTTCCTATGGCTTAAGAATTCTCCATCAAGTGACTAGCCTGCTGGTGATTGATTAGCTTCTCTGTCCTTAGCTAGGCTGGTTTTCAGAAAGCTAACAGTGTGCTAGGATTGTATTCACAGCACTAGCATAGTAGATAAGACTTGACAGGGCTTGGCTTTGCTAGCAGAGCTGTGACTTTGGGTCAAATGTGACAGTAAGACATTGGAGTATGACTTTATTATATAACATTAAGGATGATGATTCATATTTACATAGTTTTAATGTATACAAAGTGATTTCTTCACAACCCTAGGAAGTAGATCCTGAATTTATGGAAATGAAAATGCACAGCTTGAAATTAGTTTCTAGAACAGAACAGGGAGAAATTGTAATTAATCTGTCAGCAAACATTTATTAAGTACTTACTGTTGCCAGACACCTTACTAAGCTCTAGGGATACAAATACGAGCAGAATGAAAGGCAGTGCTTGTCCTCAAGGGATTTCCGTTATGATTGGGGGGGGAGTGAGTGACCTTATGGGGTTCAGGAAGGGAAGGCTACAGGGGGCCACAGTGGCCAAGGCTGGGGAAGGAGGGATCGAGGGATGGGTGGTCTGGACCCTTCACCAACAAGGAGGTTCTGGGAAGAATTTTCCATTGAGAGAAGAGGCTAGCAGGATCAGAGTCAGGAGGTAGTGGAGTCAGAGAGATCAAGTTTGGAGAATGAGGGATGGGGTAGTATGATTGGGAAAGGGAGCATTGATCTCCAAGGATGGTGACGCCTATAGCCTTGAAATAAAGATAACCAGCATAAGGAAAGAGATCACTTAGAGCATCACTTTTTAAAAAAAAATATTTTTATTTAAAGTTTTAAGTTCCAAATTCTCTCTCTCCCTCCCTTCTCCCATCCCCCCTCCCCCCTCCCTAGAGCTTTACTCTGATTCTATTTTTCAAACATTGTTTCTTGAGGGAAAATGGGCAGTTTTGACTTGCAGGGTACCATTCGTGTTCTCATCTACTCCTTGTGCTCCAGTCTTGGAATGTAAATTTAGTCTGCAATTCCTAAATCATCAAACTTTCCCCAGCTTTAACAATCTTTCCCTTCTATGAAGGCAAGGTACTTGTGTTGTCTCTTGTAGCATTTTTTCCCTATTGTGTCTGTATATTGTTTTTATGACTCACTTGGTATTTAACATAGGCTACCTTTTATTATCTTTTTATATATGGATCTTGTTACCTCAGATCATAAGACTCTTGGGGATAAGTATCCTTTTTCGTATTCCCTATAGCACCTAGCACAGTGGGAATTTCTTTTTTGTCTGGGGAGGAGGCACATGATAAATACCTGGAAATAGCGCTGGGCAATAATATTCCAAGAAGTGACAAAAGAATAATTTTATTACTATCTTGTTAAATTTACTACATATTTCTTTAACAAATTGTATATAAGTTCATAGTTTCTTAAATAGTCCTCTTTCCTATTCTTTGTATATTTAAATATTGATGATGTTCACAATAAAAGAAAACTTTAAAAATTAGAAAATAAATTTCTGTTATGAAAAAGGAGACAGCTTTGAAGAGGGAGATTTGGGGGGGAAGGGGTGGAATAAAATCTGGCTTTGAGGCCCAGCTCTACCAATAACTACTATTTGTGTTTCTTTAGACTGGTCATTTAACCTTTCAGTGCCCAAAGCAATTTTCTTCTTCTTTTTTTTTTTTGTTGTTGTTTGTTTGTTTGTTTGTTTTGCAGGGCAGTGGGGGTTAAGTGACTTGCCCAGGGTCACACAGCTAGTAAGTGTCTAGTGTCCGAGGCCGGATTTGAACTCAGGTACTCCTGAATCCAGGGCTGGTGCTCTATCCACAGTGCCACCTAGCTGCCCCCCCAAAGCAATTTTCTAAGACCTGAGGCTGCAGAAAATGTACAGGTCTTGAAATGGTAGCGGAAGTTACTCAGTGGAAGCTCCAACATTCATGAAATGACAGGTCAGGGAAAAAAAAAATTCCCGCCATGCCTAGCCCCTTTTAAATATTTGTTGAAAGAATGATTGTAGAAATAAAAGAATCTTTGACCCTGTGGAGCAGAGGCTTTGTCCATTTAAAGATTTAGTGTTGCCAAGTTTAATAGATTGCTTAGTAACTATTCTTTAATAATGTAATATGCTTGTCATATCAAGTTGACAGATAGACCAGAGAAAGGTAGAAAGAGCACCCAAAAGTAGATTAGGTTACTTGGGTTTCAGTTTTTATTGTGCTACCAATTAAAAGTGACCTCTGTTCCAACTGCCCTGAGTTGGGGGTAACAGACCCTAGAGCCTTCCTTGCTTGCTTCACTGGAATGTTGAGAATATGAGAAACCCTCTGACCTTTTGAGGAGGAAGTGACTATAAATTCCAAAGGGGAGGAAGTATCTTTGGGGGTGAGCCAAGTGTTGAAAGCTGAAGGTGATTTATAGGCCACATTCCTTTCCATGGTACAGTATAGTAAAAATAAAGAATAAATTGTCTCTCTGAAGAGAAAAGAAGCAGGTTCTATAGCTAAGGGAAGCAGGAACCCACAGAATGGAGGACCCTGAAATCATTTCAGCTGCAATTTGTGTTTTGCTAGATAGCCAGGGGAAGAGTAGAATTTGAAGAAGCTTTGGTCCCCTCCTGTGGATCAGAGGGATGGGGAAGTCATATCAGATGGGCAGCAGCAGATTAAAATCTAATTGGGAAATATTTAACAAAATAAGCATACAATAAAACATAGATAATGTTAATATTAAGTTTTCTAAGCCTACCTGTAGCCTGCAGGGGTCCTTGTGTATGGTTTAGTGACTATTCCCCTTCCCTCCCCCTTCTTATTTGAGTTTGACACTACTGCTCTACAGGAGCTATCTAACTTTGGAAGGAAGCGGAGGGGTTGGGGAAAGGTAGGTGAAAGGAGTATTTCTTTTTTTCAGGCCACAGTCTGTTAATGGCTTTATAGGGAACTTTAAATGGTTCTCTATTGCCTATAGGATAACATCTAAACTTGTAGCACACAAGAATATGTCTGGAATATGAAGCCCTTCACAGTCTTATTCCAAACCCCTTTTTCAGACTTAGTTCTCAAAGCATTCTCATCCACTAGTGCACTCTGTTTGTATCTCTTCTCCCAGATTGGTCAGTCACTGTGCTTGTGCTTTTTCTAGATCTCTGATTTTGGTCATGGCATTCTTCCTCTTCAGAATAGCTTTCCTCTTCTCTCTTCATCCAGATCTTGTCCATCCTTAAAAGTCCTGACTACATTGTATGCCATCTTTGAGGCCTTCCGGAGCTGCCCAGACCCCGTGCTCACTGATTCATTGTCTGTTGTACTGTTCACTTTGTGTTTGTCCTGTACTGCCTTGTATTGTTGTAAAACTATTGAGTCCAATCCCCTCATTCTACAGATGAAGAAGTAAAATTTCCAGAGTCCTGATGTGACTTATTCATGGTTACCCAGAGCCCAGGCAGAGTTAGAGTAAGTCTCAGGATTGCTTGGGTCCAGTGTTCTTTACTCTATACCACAATATCACTTCTCTTATCTTTGGTAGATGGGCTTTTTATCTCTCTCCAAATTGGCTGGAAACATGTTGAGGACAAGGATCCCATCTTTCACTGTTTTTTACATAGCTTGACATTTCCTGTGGTCAGTTTTATTTATTTTGTCTAATTTAACACACTTGCCTATTGTAGATGTTCAGATATTTGTTGAGGACCTGAAAGAGTTAATGGTCTTCCTAAAGCACCCTTACTTGCTCCTAGGAAGTAGCTTGTAAGACAGGATGTGGCCAACCATTGAGTAAATGAGAACTGTTCCCCTCTGGAAGAAAAGGAAGTAGGTGGGGAGAAGTGAAGATCATCTATGTTCTGCCCAAAATCTTTTCCTCAGCTATTTCAAGACTTTCCATATTGGCATATTATTGTTATTTTGACCTAAAGTAATCAAAGTTTAAAAAGGGGGGGGGATTCTGCATATATTTGCAGAATATCTGCATATATTCTGCATATATTGATGATAACTTTTAAGGTAAATCTGGAATGAAGTTTTGAGTTTGTTATATGTTTTCATTTTCATTAACTTCTTTTAAATTTCTTCATTCATTTATTAGCTCATCCCTTACACATGAACAATTTTTTAAGATCCTCATGTGTAGCCTAGCAAAATAAATTCCCTCACTGGCCATATCCAAAAATGTATGTCTCATTTTAAGTTCATTGCTACTAAGGCAGGAATTGGATACCATTTACCTTTAGTCCTTTGGCATGATAATTTATCATTGTGTTGATCAGGGTTCTAAAGTCTGGGGTTTCAAAGGTTTTTTCCCCTCACAAGTTCATTGTAATTGCACAAATTGTTTTCCTACTTGCTATAGACAGCTAGGTGGCACACTATATAGAGTGGTAGACTTAGAGTCAGAAGGATCTGAGTTCAAATCCTTCCTTAGGTTCTTACTAGCTGTGTGACCCTGGGAAAATCGTTTAACCTCTTTTATCCTCAGTTTCCTCATCTGTAAAATGGGAATAAAAATAGCACCAGCCTCAAAGGGTTGTGAATATCAAATGAGGTAAACTTTTTTTGCAAACTTTACATCACTGTATAAGTGCTAGCTATCATCATCAGTATTATTGGTTCTGCTTAATACTCTGTATCAGTTTATAGAGCTATTCCCAGTTTCCTCTGAAATGGTCCATTTTGTCATTTCTGTTTTTGTGGTGCAATAATATCCTTTTACATTCATATTCCCATAATTTAGCTCTAAATGTTTTTGTTCATATAGGTCCTTTTCCTTTTTCTTTGATCTCTCTGTGGTATTGCTGGCCCCAAAGGGTTCATGCACAGTTTAGTCACTTTTATTTTTATTTTTTTAAATTTTTGCAGGGCAATGAGGGTTAAGTGACTTGCCCAGGGTCACACAGCTAGTAAGTATCATCTGAGACTGGATTTGAACTCAGGTCCTCCTGAATCCAGGGCCAGTGCTCTATCCACTGCGCCACCTAGCTGCCCCAGTTTAGTCACTTTTGAGGGATAGTTCCAAATAACTTTGCAGAATAGTTGGACCAATTTATAGCCAGTTCACCAACAATTCATTAGTGTGCCTATTTCCCTACAGCCCCCTCAACATTTGTTATTTTCATCTTTTGTTACCTTTGCCAGTCTGGTGAGTGTGAGGTAGAACCTCAGAGTTGCTTTAAAAATGTGTATTTCTCTAATTATTAGTGATTCTGAGCATTTTTTCTTATGGTTGTTGATAGTTCACATTTCTTCCTTTGAAACTTCTGTTCATATCTTTTGATCATTTATTTTTTAAGGATAGTCTTATAAATGTTAACTAATTCCTTCCATATCTTGCATATGAGACCTTTATCAGAGAAACTTGATGTAAAGATTTTTCCCAGTCACACATTTCCTGTTTAATTTTCATTAATTTTGTTTGTGTAAAAACTTAAAAATTTTATATATCACAGTTGTTCTCTCTATCCCTTGTTTGGGCAAGAATTCTTCATCTAACCATAGATCCGAAAGGTAATTTCTCTTTTCCTTTTCTAATTTGCTTATAATGTCTAAGCTGTATACCCATTTTAAGTTTACCTTGATATAAGTTGAGTGTACCAATTTGTATAGATTTTCTGCCAGTTTTTCGTCAACTAGTGAGAGTCCTTACTGCAGGAACCAGAGTCTTTATGTTTACTAAAACTTTCCTGCTGTTTTCATTTGCTTCTGTATGTTGAGGTCCTAATTGGTTCCATTGGTCAACCTGTATTTCTTAACTGATATTACCAGGGTTGTGATGATTATATGGCTTTGTAATGTAGTTAGATATCTGGTAATGCTAGGCCTGCTTCTTTCTCACTTGTCGTTATGGTTATATTCCTTTAAAGCTCTTTGTTATCTATATTCTTATTAGATATTCACAACACCCTGCAGGTAAATGTTTATGATCATTTAGAATGATGAGGAACCTGAGTACCAGTGACTTGCCTCATGGTGACTCAGCAAGTTAGTGGCCAGTAGTTACTAGACCAGAAAACCTCTCTTAACTCTTTTTTTTTTTTTTTGTGGGGCAATGGGGGTTAAGTGACTTGCCCAGGGTCACACAGCTAGTAAGTGTCAAGTGTCTGAGGCCGGATTTGAACTCAGGTACTCCTGACTCCAGGGCCGGTGCTCTATCCACTGAGCCACCTAGCCGCCCCCCTCTCTTAACTCTTACACAGTGTTTCAGTGCCTCTGGGTAAGTGTTATGTATTTTATCCTAAGTCAAATTTAATAGCTAGTGTATAACTTTAGAAATAAAAGGCTCTCAGGCATGTAATATTATTTGTGTACAGTGAATTGACAAGAGGACATAAAACATAATTTAGTAGGCTTCCATATCACTGGAAAAATTTATCATTTGGAATATATATGCATATGTAGAATTAATGTATCGATAACACGAAGCTAATTACTTTTTGAAAATCAGTGTTGCCAGGGGCAGCTAGGTGGCACAGGGGATAGAGCACCTGCCCTCGAGTCAGGAGGACCTGAGTTCAAATGTGGCCTCAGACACTTGACACTAGCTGTGTGACCCTGGGCAAGTCACTTAACCCCAATTGCCTCACCAAAAAACAAAAATACAACAAAAAACATGAAGGTCAGTGTTGCCAAATGAGTTATATATCCCAGCCTGTTAATAAAGACCTGATTTAAGAACATTGTTCTGCCAAAGACTTCTTATAGGAAATCTTTGCCACTTGCACTGAAAGAGTGAATCAAACAAAGAAGTTTCTCAGTTGCCTCTGGTGGAGTTGAATAGCTGAGCCAAGCAAATTTTCAGGCTACATCACTAACTGCTCAACACTTTGTCCAAAGGAAGGAATTCTCTCATGTGTCCAAAAAGTGCCCAGAATCCTTTTTTATTAAAGGGTCTGTAACCTTGAGTTTTTTCAAATGAATTCATATGTGTGCTAAAATGCCCATTTGGCTTCTTTATTCATTATAGGGTTTAGCTCAAAATTGGGCCCAATTGAAATGCTGCCCACTTTTTTTTGACAGTATGAGTCATAGGCAGCTAGTTGGCACAGTGGCTAGAGTCCTGGGTTTGGTATTAGGAAGATTCATCTTTCTGAGTTCAAATCTGGCCTCAGATACTAGCTGTGTGACCTTGAGCAAGTCACTTAACCTTTTTTGCCTCAGTTCCTTATCTGTAAAATGAATTGGAGGAAATGACAAACTATGCCAGTATCTTTGCCAAGAAAACCCCAAACGGGGTTATGAAGAATTGGACATGACTGAAAAATGGCTGAACTTGAGGCAGGGGAAAGACCCTCGACCATGGATTTTGATTCCAGTTAACTGTAGGAACCTTTAAATCTCTTAGCCTCATTTCTAACATGGGTTTAATGATGTCTCTACTGTCTTACATACAAAATTACTAAGAAACTGAGGCTTGGAGCAGTTAAATGATTTGCCCAAGGTCACACAACAAGGTAATGACAAAGATAGAATAAGGTTTGGAAAAAAATAAAATGCTGTTTAAATATAAGGCATAATTATGTGACAAGGATATAGCCTGTATATTGGTATAGCCAAAGGGGAAAAAATTAACCCTTTCCAAAACTCAGAATTTAGAGTTGGAAGGAACCTTAGAGATTGTCTAATCCCTATTTAACAATTCCTTTTGATATATGTGTATGTATATATGATATATATATATATTTATGTGTGTATATAAATGTGTGTGTGTTTATATGAGAATATAATAGAAAATGACAAGAAAAAAGGATAATAATTTTATTTTGCTGGCTCTTCCCCTCCTCCTTGTTAGTTGTAATATGGGCTGAATGTAAAACAGACTAATCTGTTATGCTCCTTTAAAATTTGATCAAACATGTTAGAAGTCCACATACAAAATCAAAATGCACATTTAGATGTAAATTAACTTTAAATAATATAGATTTTTTTCATTTATGAATCATCTTTTTATATACTGAAGAGTCACTTGTTTACCTAACATTCTCTCTTTCTCCTTTAATTTTTCCTTTCCCTTCCAGATAAGACCTACATTCATTCAATTATTCATTCATTTTTCATTCAGCAAGCTTGGCCTATTTGCTTGTGATCCCCAGTAAAGGGGGAGGGAAATCATTTCCCTGCCCTCCAGCAGCTTACCAAGGACCATGTAATCTCACCTTCATCGCATCCATTTTTCTGCTTTGTCACCTGCCATTTTCTGCTGGGCTGCACCACCTGTCTCCACCAGCATACACGCATCTCTTGCTTTCAGAACAGTAATGAATTATCACAACTGTTGCCTCTTCAGAGGGCATCTCAATTAACTGCCCTGTAGTTCCATTCACCATAACTCGGACTTTTCAGACCATGTTCCCTAGCTACCACTACTATATATAGGGTATTCATGAACCTCCAGTCAACTTTGTTATTTTTCCAGGATGGGGTCTTTCAGTCTACTCCCCTATGACCCCACTCACCATCCCTGTATCCAAAGTGCCCCTTTCTGGTTCTGGTTATTACTCCTCTATTTTTGATGTTTTCCCCAATAGTATATGTTACTTGAGGGCTAGGGTTATCTTTCTTTTGTATTTGTATCTTTTTAGGGTTTGGGACAGTGCCTGCCAATTAATAAGAGCTTAATAAAGAAATACCTTTTCATTCATTCTACTGAGTAAATAAAACAGTAAATACTTTTACTATTTCTCACTCCCCCTTTTTTTTGAGGTGGGAGAATATATTAACAATTACAAGGATCAGGAAAAACTTTCCTTAAGTAGTGGCACCCGAGTTGAGCCTTAAATGAAGCTAAGGATTCTTTGAAGTAAAAGTGAGGAGGGCATTTTAGACATGAGAACAGACAACCTATATAAAATGAACTAGGGAAAGGAGAAAGAAATGACACCACATTCAGGGAACAGCAAGGAGGCTAGACAGAGTGTATTTAAAGGAATAAGGTGAAATAAGTCTGGAAAGAGAAATTTGAACCAGATTGTAAAGTGCTTAAATGCTAAGATGATGAGTTTTATAGTTTGTCCTTGAGGTAGAAGGGAGTCACTGGAGAATTTCGAATCAAGTACAACCCACTGTAGTTTAAATATTATCTTGCCTGCTGTGTTGACAATAAATTGGAAAATGGAAAGATTAGAAGCTGGAAGACTATTAAAAGACAAATGGGAGAGGTGTCATTGAAGGTCATATTGATAAGTAATGGTAACTGATTGGATATGGGAGTCCCAAGGTTGTGAATAAGTCTCAGGTTGTGAATTTGAATGACTGGTGATGTCTTTGACAGAAGTAGAAAAATTTAGAAGAGGAGCAGGTGAAGATTAGAAGTGAAGATCTTGAGTTTATTTTGAACAAATTGAGTTCAAGAAGCTGAGGAGAAGTACAGGTTGAGATGTCTAGGAGACAGTTGGTGTCACAGGACTGAAAACTAGGAGAGAAAATAGAGTTGAAAATGTAGCTTTGTGAGCCATCTAAGTAAATGTGATTATTGAACCAGTGGTATCCAGTAGCATCATCTTTTAGCCCTCCCATCCTTGTTAGGAAGCCTTATGAACAAAAAAGTACTTATTAATCACTGACTGTTATTTGGGCCTTTTCAGTCATATACAACACTTTGTGATCCCATTTGGGGTTTTCTTGGTTGACATATTGGAATGGTCTGCCATTTCCTCTTAAGTTCATTTTACCTGTGAAGAAACTGAGGCAAACAGGGTAAAGTGATTTGTGTAGGGTCACACAACTAGTAAGTGTCTGAGGCCATATTTGAACTTAGGAAGATGAGTCTTTCTGTCTTCAGGTTTGGCACTTTATCTACTGAGCTACCTAGCTGCCCCACTTTGGCACTTACCAGCCTTAAACCCTGGGGATACAAATATATAAAGCAAGACTGTCCTAAGAGTTCTGCCCATGAAGCGAAGGTCTTTGAGGGCAAGACCAGGAGTCTTTTCTTTGGTGGGAGGAAGTGACGCGGACTAGTGGGAGGAGGAAGGAAGAGACTGGCGCTGACTCTGGCGCTCTTTCCTTTGGACTCTGGTGGAGAGCGGAGCTAGAAATGTGCTCTCCCTTTAATAGATAGGAATCTAGGCCTTTCTCTCTCTCTTTACCAAATTCTTATTCTCCTTAATAAATGCTTAAAAGTCTAACTCTTGCTAAAGCTTATAATTTATTGGCGACCACTCATTAGATATTTTAGACAGACTAGCTAGAATTTTAACCCTTAACACTATGTAAGTGTTAGCTTTGGAATTGTGGTGCTAGAGAAGACTTCTTAGAGTGTTGGACATCAAGGAGGCCAAATCAGTCAGTACTTTAAAAAATTAATTCAGGCTCTTCACTGGGAGGTCAAATATTGAAGCTTGAATACTTTGGCCACATAATGAGGAGACAGGATTCATTTGAAAAGATTCTGACATTGAGAAAGATTGAAGGCAAAAGGAAAATAGGATGGCAGAGGATGAGATGGATAGATAGTATCATGGAAGGAACATGAGCTTGGATAAACTCCGGGAGATAGTGGAGGAAAGGATGTGGTGTGCTGTGGTCCATGGGGTCATGAAGATTTGGACATGACTGAGCAACAAAATTATTATTATTATTATTATTATTTTTGTTTTGTTTTGTTTTTTAGTGAGGCAGTTGGGGTTAAGTGACTTGCCCAGGGTCACACAGGTAGTGAGTGTTAAGTGTCTGAGGTCAGATTTGAACTCAGGTCCTCCTGACTCCAGGGCCGGTGTTCTATCCACTGCGCCATCTAGCTGCCCCCAAAATTATTATTATTAATGATAATTCTCCAAGAAGTTGCTCTCATTTAGCTTTCTCATTGAAAAGGAACCCTGGGGCAGCTAGGTGGCGCAGTGGATAGAGCACTGGCCCTGGAGTCAGGAGTACCTGAGTTCAAATCCGGCCTCAGACACTTAACACTTACTAGCTGTGTGACCCTGGGCAAGTCACTTAACCCCAATTGCCTCACTAAAAAAAAAAAAAAAGAAAAGGAACCCTTCCGGGGGCAGCTAGGGAACGCAGTAGATAGAGTACCAGCCCTAGATTCAGGAGGACCTGAGTTCAAATTCGGCCTTAAACACTAACACTTAATAGCTGTGTGACCCTGGGCAAGTCACTTAACCACAATTGCCTCACCAAAAAAAAAAAAGGGGGGGGGAAATAAAAGGAACCCTTCCAACCAACACGGTGCTAGGGTAAAATATTAGCAGGTATGACAGTGTATTCATTAACCCTCTCAATTCCTCTCAAAATATGTAGAGGTGTTAGAGCTGGCCTGGCTTGCTTCAAACCACTGTTATGCCTACACTTAAGGCCATATCACTTTCTCATTTCCTACAAGAGGCAAGAGTTGCCATCCTTTGTCCTTCATTTCTGGTTTTTCATCTCTCTTTCTCAATAACATGATGATGATCCTTCCCCTTCTTTCCATTTCAAGGAGACTAACATTTGCAATTTTTTTTTATAGGGGTGGGTGGCTATAGTTAAGTCAAATCATTCAGAAAATTCTGATGTTATTTAGTGAGGCTGCTGCTTTGTAAATACATGTAGCAGAAGAGTTCTGCATGATTCGAGAATGCTTGTTTAAATCCAAGAAATAGCTTTTCCATGTAAGGAATCTGAATGATAATCTGCTCTTACCTCTTCATTTGATCAGAAACTGAGGCCCAGTGAGAAGTGACTTGACTAAGGGATTATAAATAGTCCCGGGGGGGGGGGGGGGGGGCGGCTAGGTGGCGCAGTGGATAAAGCACCGGCCCTGGATTCAGGAGTACCTGAGTTCAAATCCGGCCTCAGACACTTGATACTCACTAGCTGTGTGACCCTGGGCAAGTCATTTAACCCCCATTGCCCCGCAAAATAAATAAATAAATATCTAAAAACAAAAACAAAAATAAATAAATAAATGAATAAATGTTCAGCAAGTATTTTTACATTGAGTTTATTGGGGGGGGGGCAGCTAGGTGGCGCAGTGGATAGAGCACTGGCCCTGGAGTCAGGAGGACCCGAGTTCAAATTTGGCCTCAGACACTTGACACTTACTAGCTGTGTGACCCTGGGCAAGTCACTTAACCCTCATTGCCCTGCCAAAACAAAACAAAACAAAAAAAAGAGTTTATGGGACAGCTAGGTGGCGTAGTGGATAAAGCACTGGCTCTGAATTCAGGAGGACCTGAGCTCAAATCGGGTCTCAGACACTTGACACTTACTAGCTGTGTGACCCTGGACAAGTCACTTAACCCTCATTGTCCTGCAAACAAACAAACAAATAAATAAAAAGAGTTTACTAAGTAACTAGTACTAAATACTGGGAATACAAATGAAAGGAGAAAGACAGTCCTTGCCTTCAAGGAATTTACCTTAAATCCAGGAAGACTACCTAGCTGCCCCACCATTGCTACTCTCTCTCACAATTGAGTCTACTTTGCTACCTAGGTGGTTTATTTTGTTGTTGTTGTTGTTGTTTTGTTTTTTGCATGGTTCTTTGACAGTGGTTGCTCATGCAAATCTTGCCTCTGGCCGCCCACTTTTCTCCTGCAAGTTGACAGGTGTGTAGGTGCTCACAAAAGCATCACTGTCACTGTTCTTGAAAACACTTATCAAACCTACCTCTGGGACTGATGATCAGTATAAAGATTAAAGCTTTTTCTCTGGAATTTGTGGAACTGAGCCATTCAGGATGGAACGCAATGCCTGGAAAGGATAACTATCATGGGGAAAATGGGTGGTATGTGTGTGTGTGGGGGGGCGATCCTTAGGTATTCCTCTTTAAAGAATTGCACCCTTTCGCACACAAATCTGATAGAATAAAATAATATTTTATTTAAGCACTAGAGAAAGGAGACCTGAGAGGAGTCTCATGGGGAGAGAGTTCAGAGATGATTCTCTGCAACACCTATCTCCTTGAACAGGAGAAAGGTCATGGCTTTTATAGATGGTAGATGGGGGTGATCACCTGCGGGTGGAATGTCCCTTATTGGGGATAGGTTGGGAGAAGTTGGGTAAGGGGTTGGCTGGAACTATCTCTTTCCCCTTGACTCCTACTTTTGTAGCTTCACTGCTGGAATTAGCACTGGACTGGGGACCAGTACTGAATTTACCATTAAGCAACTGGCTGTTCTATTGGTCAAGTCATTTGCTTGTCAGAATCTCAGTTTCCTGATTTATAAAATAAGGAGTTTAGATTAGGTGAGCTCTAACGATTCTTCCATCCTTATTTTTTTTTCTCTGTGTTGATATTCTTGAACTTCTCTGCACCCCTCCATCTTTTCCTCCAAGCCATTAAGATTTTAGTTTTTCAGGGCAGCTAGGTGGTGCAGTGGATAGAGAATTGGCCCTGGATTCAGGAGGACCTGAGTTCATATCTGACCTCAGACACATGACACTAGCTGTGTGACCCTGGGCACGTCACTTAACCCTCATTGCCCTGCAAAAAAAAAAAAAAAAGATTGTAGTTTTTCCATTTACTAGTTGCATCTCTTTCAACAGCTGAATGTAAAATCAGACTTTTCAGGTGGCCCTGCTGATGTTTCCAAAGGGAAAGGATGGTTTGGATTTGTACCAACTGGGCAGCATTTGGCAACTAGCCAGAGCCCATTTGTGGTTAGTGGGGCTGGAAGGAACCATTGTTTTGCTTGTCCCATTAATTATTAACATATTGGGTATTCATTTCCATTTCTACTTCAGCCATTTATTTGACTAGCTTTTGAGAACTCTGTGTGGTCCATTGATTGACTGGAGATGGCTTTGGGGTATGGCAGAAAGAGTGGTCTGGACTAAAAGTCAGTAGAAGTGGGTTCTGAAAGTCCCAACTGTATTTGAAGATCACAGAGAGACCTTCCAGGGCTGACATTCTTTGATTGTATATTACTTCCCTACTTAGTCCATTGAGCTGTAAATAAAAGATTATAGATGATGTGGAGTATTTAGGCTTAGCAGGTGGATGAGATAGAAGAGAGATGTGTTTATAGGATCCGCCTTTTTCCATTTGTTTCATTTTGTCGTTGGTGTTTTCAGAGCACAAATGACAGCTCATGGGTTTTTCCCCCATTCTCTTTAGTTTAAGCATATAATTTTCTTGTATCTCAGTGAACTGTTTACTGCAAGGCAGCCACGTGCATAATTCGTGCTAACAATGGTCTATTTTATCTATGTTGTGGAGAACATGATAGAACTGGTCACAGCTGTTCTCTAGAGAAGAGGTATATGTGGGCGTGCAGTGTGTGTGAGGGGGAGAGAACGAATGAAAATAGGAGGATGTTACTGTACATTTTCTCTTTTCTGACTTGTGTCCATCTGCCCATTTCAACTAGAACAGTGTACTGTTTGGGAACCTGAGAACTAATGAGAGTGTGAGGACAGCTGCAGAGTTGATCTGTCAGGTTTTGGGGGCAAAGAAGGGAGGGTAGAGGGAGAGTTGGAGACAGATAACTATTGGGGTTACTTGAGTAGAAGGGACTCAGTCCATTTTATGATAGAGATTTTCCTATTCAAGGAGTATCTTGTTTATGTTTTTTTCTTTGGAAAATTAACTTTTTTGGATTGGATTTTTCAGTCTTCAAATATAATAATCATTCAAGAGCTTCTGTATCTGTTTGGTATTGATAATGGTGTTCCTTTGCATTAATACAGTGCTACTTTTTCAGAGTGCGATTTCCATCCATTTTCTTATTTACTCCTCATAATACTTCAGTGAGGGAATATTATCCCCATTTTATAGATGAAGAAATAGATTTGAAAGGTACAGTGACTTAGAAATCATAGAATTAGAATGGACCTAATAAGCCCCCAGCAGTTTGACAGATGAGGCAGTTCCAAGAAGAGAATTGACTTGCTCAAGGTGTTCTACTTAATACCAGAGCAAAATCCAGGTACCCCAATTCCTATTCCATTGCTTTTTCCATTGTAGCCACCCCCCACCCCAGATTATTTTTAAAGTTTCCTTATCACTATAGCTTTTAGTTTGTGAGTCTTTCTCAGCTGTACAGGGGAAAAATATGAAGGTAGGAGTGGAGGATAGTAAGGAGGGACCCATACAAAGCCCGGGCCTAACTTTCTCTCCCTGACAGTGGTAAAATCACTCTTCCTTCATCTCTGCAAATGTTCTCAGTCAGAAAAATGATTAAATTAGAATTCATTCCTCCTTGTCAGACATGCCAACTAGGGAGTTGGGGCAACATCATAATATATAATTATGATCTGCTCTGAGTCATTATTTATGTGTGTCTGCAGTATATCAGTACAGAGAACTCTCAGGGAGAGAGTTCTGTTTCTAACTTTGTAGAAGAACGGTTGCTTTGTTTGCAAGTGATACATAATCTCTTTCTTACCTGGCTGTTGCTGGTGTTTTTAAAATAGTTTTTCCATTTACCAGTTGTATCTTTTTCAACAGCTGAATGTAAAATCAGACTTTTCAGGTGGCCCTGTTGATGTTTCCAAAGTAGCTATCATATAGGTAGTTGTGATACAGAGGTTCAATCTGTGTTTGAGGAGTTTTTCAAAACATTTTGACAGTCTTCTTTTGAGGGTAGGGTCTAGAAAAAAGTGGAACAAAAGTGCGCGTATGGTTAACCCACCAAACACTCACATATAATCACACATATCCTAGACAAAAGGCCCCAGGTTGATTAGTTTGTTTGACAGTTTGCTACCCCCCACACAGGTAGCCAGGGTAGAAAGTAGCAAAATCAACATTGCTTTTACTTTCCTAAGAATTAAGGATCTATCATTTTGTCCAGTGCTATTTATACAAAAATGATGCTGTGGTCCCGGGCATTGCTCTCAGCCTTGATGACTCCTAGAATCCTAAGATGTTAGAGTTGAATAGCAACTTAAGGATCCTTTAATTCAACTTCCTTGTTTTACAGGGCTCCTAGGGCTGAAGTGACTTACCTAAGGTCACATAATAGCAGAGACCAGAGTAGAGCCTCAATTTCTGACTCTGAGGCCAGGTCTCTTTTTCCAATACTTTTGTTTGTTTGTTTGTTTTTGGGTGGGGCAGTGAGGGTTAAGTGACTTGCCCAGGGTCATACAGCTAGTGTCAGGTGTCTGAGACTGGATTTGAACTCAGGTCCTCCTGACTCCAGGGCCAGTGTTTTATCCACTGCGCCACCTAGCTGCCGCTTTTCCTATACTTTTGTCCCTCCTCTGCCTAAGAGAAGGGATCTCTTATTGATTTCAGGTTATTTCCCAGTAAGGCTAATGGGCTGTTCCACTGGGAGAGTTCTCATTGTGTGTCTATCTGTCTGTCTCCTCTTTTGGCACAGGACTAACCTTGAGGCGCTGCAGAAGAAGCTGGAAGAATTAGAACTTGATGAACAGCAGCGCAAGCGTCTGGAGGCTTTTCTCACCCAGAAACAGAAAGTGGGCGAGCTGAAGGATGATGACTTCGAGAAGATCAGTGAACTAGGAGCTGGGAATGGTGGTGTGGTGTTCAAAGTTTCACACAAACCCTCTGGCCTAATCATGGCGAGAAAGGTGAGCTTTGTGCCTTCCTGAGTCGGAGGCACTTAAAGATGCTCACTCAGCTTGTCATCCTGTGAAATCTTCCTTGCTCCTATGGTAATGACCCTCCTGCGCCCAAACTCCCAGACTGGGCTTCACATAACACGTTGGCTCTTCTTTTATTACATAACAATAATAGAAAATACACAATAATCTCTGTGTGTCATTTTCCCTTTCTCTAAGCTCTATACCAGCAGCGAGCATGTCTTAACTAGCTTTTGTGCTTGCAGGGACTTATACCCAGAGACCTGGCTGGCTTCACATCCTGGGTCATTCTATCCCTCTTCAATCTTCCTGGAAACTTTGATAACAATAGTGGGGGTAGAGATTGTCATGGAAGACACATTAGATTAGGAGTTGGGATGCCAGGATTTTTAGTCATGGCTCTGGTATAACTACAACACCATGAGCAAGTGCTGAGGATGTAGTTCTGCACATATGCTTAATGTTGGGGTTTTTTGGTAAGTTGAATTAGATCTGTTCTCTGCTTCCTTTCTTTCTCCCTCTGTGGGCTAGCAGTCTAATTTCTGTGAGAGGCAGACCCCATTTCACTTAGTGGCTATTGCTTTGGCTTTCTGTGCTTTAGTATTTGGGGCTTTGGGTGGGTGGAACATGTTTATGAAAACCTGCCTTCCCCCCACTTTTTTGTCCTTAAATTTTCTTCCTGTTAAAGCTTCAGTTCTGAAGGTGATTCCAAGTTGTTGTCATTGTTGTTTTTAACAGCTAATTCACCTGGAGATCAAGCCAGCAATTCGGAACCAGATTATACGGGAGCTGCAAGTCCTTCACGAGTGTAACTCTCCATATATTGTAGGGTTTTATGGGGCTTTTTACAGTGATGGAGAGATCAGTATCTGCATGGAGCACATGGTAAGTGGTTGGCTTCTCTAATGGGGCCAGTAGGCCAATTTTAGCTAGATCACTGGCCCAGGTAGGTTCTAGACTCTGCTGCTTGTCTATGTGTCATTATTCTGGCCATTGGTAAGAGATGGAAGAATTAGTTCTCATCAGTGTACTCTCATTTGCTCTCATCCTCTCCCTGGAAGTAACTCTGTTATTTAGGGGAGAATCAGCATTAAATACCTCATTTCTATTTTGCACAGTGTCTCTGTTCCCTCCTTATTTATGTTTCTGAAGTTCCATGGACTAGCACTGACCTGGGGGAAGAAGTCTCTGATCACACTAGAATGTGGAAAGATCCAATCTGGCCAGTTTTATAGTTTTCATGTTTTTTTGTTTTTTTAGTTATGATCAAGACGTGCTGTATGGATTCTTTTAGACATCTGTCAGCTTTTGTTGATGCCATATGCAGTGTAGATTCTGGAAGCATTTTCTGTGTGTCTACAGGTTATCCAGAACACTTCCTCTTGCTTATCCAGGAGAGAGGAAGTTTTCTGTGGAAATAAACCCTTAATTCACTAATTGTGTCTGCCCCTCCCCCCCCCCCCCAATGTCCCCATCCCCCTACCCCATAGTAAAGCAATTCTTTATGGGGAAGCATGTAAGCACATTTCTATTTTAATATCATGAAATGATGATTTTTGTTTTATTCTTCAGCTGGACATTAGCCTCCCCTTGGGATGGTGAAAGGAGTGAGAATCATTTTTTGTCCTTTTGTTTCCTTATTTACTTTTGTGTTGATAACAAAATCTCCGATTCTGGCATGTAAACTTTGGATGCAAATGTGTGAATGGGAAATGAGGACCTGGAAACTGAAGTGGGAAGGGAGGTGATGATCATGACAGGAAAGGCAAGAGCAGCCTCCCTTCCCTTTAGGCTCTGCCAGGAAGATGGAAGGTGTGTGGAATGACCAGGAATTTGGAGTCAGCCAGATCTCTGGGCCTCGAGTCCTCTCGTGTATAAACTGAGAGAAGTAGGCTTGGTTATTCTGCTTCTAGGAGTCACTGGTTCCAAAACTAGGGGATTGATAGTTCTGCTGTACTCCACCTTGTTCAGCCCACATGTGGTGTATTAATTGAAGCAGCCACATTTTAGGAAGGATAGTGATAAGTTAAAGAGCAATGTGAGGGGAATTTTGGGGTCACATGACCAGCAAGATACCAGGCTAGACATTTTCTCTGTTATTTGGCACTTCTTAGACCTCTCTGAAGTAGCAATTATGTGCAAGAGATAAAGCAACGTCAGTCAGTTTTTATGGGGATCTGGTTTCTTTAGTATAGTAAACACAAGGTGTCCTGCATCAAAGGCCCCAAGACAGAAGACACCTCATGCATTAGCCTGTGGATGAGGTTGGTCCTGGGTGATGAGTGGCCAGGATTGGGATACCATAGCAATAGCATAGGAGGGGCAAACAGAGTTGGGTTAGGGTTAAATAGCAGCTTATTCTGATCCAAAACCATACAAATAATGAGGTCGAGTTGAACTCTGTCATATTTGGACAGACTAGAAGCAAACAGGTCTCTGGGATCAGAGAGGCCGTAGAATCCAGAAGTTAAGAAGAGGATCTGGGAGGTGTTTGCGCATGAGAAGGGCAGAATAGAATGAAAGAGGGAAGCTTATTTGTGACCTTGATAGCCCAAGTAATCATTCTTCAAACCAAGAAGCTTGTATAGCACAGTCTGAAACAGGCTTAGGTTGTTTCTTGTCCCAACTCACACAGTTCTTCTGCATAAGTGGTAGGACTAGAACCCAGGTCTAGCCCAATGTTCTTTGAACCATGTTACACTTTGGATGATAGAAAAAAAATGCTTATACTATTGTCCTCTTCCTTTCTTCGTTTCAGCCTTGCCTTCAATTAGGAATTTGACCACTGCCACTCAGAACATTTCATCCTTTGAAGTGTCTTGGTTCTCCTTGCACCCCAGAAAAACACCTAGTGTCTCTTCAGTTTATGTAGAACTTACTGTCTAAGTGCTGATTGATTTTTCTCAGAAAGGAGTTGTAATAACACTTCCCAGTATGAGTTTTTGGAAGAAGGAACAGACAAAGCCTGGTTTAGAACTTGGAATCTTTTAGTGCTACAAAGTCTTGCTCAGGTGGTGAAACTGGGACTCATCTGAGAAGTAGATAGTGCTATTGTAAGAGTTTTTGAACTAATATTTTCATAAAGCATTTGCTTCTTCTAAAGAAAACCTTCACAAAGGCACCATTAACTTAGATTATAATTAGCTGCTAAAAATAAGTACAATTTAGGCAGTTTTATTCTACTCAGCAAGGCCCTTAGCAACGGTAGTATAGAATTGGAAAGGTGGAAGGTTAATATAGTCAGCTCTTGATTCTTATTGTGACTTATACAACAAATCTTTTTTTACTTCATTATGACATTGTAAGCTCTTCACTTTGAGCCTTTTCTTTTAGAGGCAGCTGGATGTCCCATTGGATAGGGTGCTGGACCTGGAGTAAGGAAGACCCAAGTTTAAATCCCTTTAACTGTAAAATGGGGATTATAATAGCACCCATCTCCCTGGATTGTGGTGAGAATCAAATGAGATAATATTTGTAAAATGCTTAGCACAGTGCCTAACACATAGAAGGTATTTTAATAAATATTTGCTTACTTCCTTTCTTGACATTGTCATTATTTCTATTTATAGTCCAGAAAAGAGTTAAAGAAAAGAATGCTAAGCTATCTTTTTTTTGGGGGGGTGGGGGGGGGAAACGGGGCAATGAAGATTAAGTGACTTGCCCAGGGTCACACAGCTAATAAGTGTCAGGTGTCTGAGGCCGGATTTAAACTCAGGTACTCCTGAATCCAGGGCTGGTGCTTTATCCACTGTGCCACCTAGCTGTTCCCTATCTTTTTAATTAAAACAAAAGAACAAAAAACTTTTTATTTTTTGTTATTCTCTATATAACACATGCCAATATAACTTGCTTCCCTACTACCTTCTATTTTTCATGCCAAAAGAAATAAACTCATTATATTAAATAAGTATGTTGAAATAAAATAGTTTTACAAGTTGGTCACATCTAAAAAATCTCTCATTCTGCAGTTTGCATTCATCAACACTTTTGTCAGTTGGTAATGAAGGGGGGCAGCTAGGTGGCGCAGTGGATAGAGCACCGGCTCTGGATTCAGGAGGACCTGAGTTCAAATCCGGCCTCAGACACATGACACTTACTAGCTATGTGACCCTGAGGAAGTCACTTAACCCCCATTTCCCCGGAAAAAAAAATCGGTAATGAAGATGGAAGTCTGCCCAGGATGGGGCACAATAATATCCTATTATATTTATATGCCATAATTTATTCAGACTCTCCCCCCCATTTTTTTCCACTTTCTTGCTACACTAAAAGGTACTGCTATAAATATTTCTGTATATATGACTACTTTCCTTTTTGTCTTCAATCTTTGGGGTATAAACCTATTAGTATTGTCACTGGGTCACAAGGTATACACGATTTAGTGATTTTTGAGATATACTTTTAAATTGCTTTCCAGAATAGATGGAACATTTCAGAACTTCACCAACAATGGCCCACTGTCCCTTGTCATTTTTTGGGTTGCGGGGGGTCATCTTTGTCAGTCTAGTAGATGTGAGATGGGATTTCAGAGTTGTTTTAATTTCCTTCTGTTTTTATTATCAATGATTTGGAGCATTTTTATATGGCTGTTGATAGCTTACATTTCTTAGAGAACTGTTTGTATATCATTGGATCATTTATTTGTTGGGGAATGGCTTTTGTTCTTATATGTTTGATTCAGTTGTCTATATATCTTGGAAATGAGAGCTTTAGCAGAGAATCTTGCTGCAAGTATCTTTTTTCAGTTAATTTTTTCTGTTCTAATTTGAACTGTATCAATTTGTGTAGGAGCATTTCAATTTATTGTAATCAAAATTGTCCATTTTATCTTGTGTTTTCTATCAATTGTTTGGCTAAGAATATTTCCCTATCCATAGCTGTGAAAGATCTCTTCTGATTTTCTATTTGCTTATGATGTGACTTTTTATACCCACATCACATATCCATTTGGAGTTTGTTGTGGTATATGGTATGAGATGTTGGCCTAAACCTAATTTCTATCTGACTGGCAGGCTCCGGTTTTCCCCAGAAGTTTTTGATTAATAGTAAATCCTTACCTAGGTTGTTAGGTTTATCAGGCACTGTGTTACTGTCTGTACTTCTATATCTTATATAGCTAATCTGTTCCATTGATCAATTTTTAAAATATTTTTGACCAATAGCAAAGTGTTTTTGATGATTACCCATTTGTAGTATAGTTTGAGATTTAGTACTACCAAACCCCTTTCCTTCCAACTTTTTTTGTTATTTCCCTTGAGATTCTTCACATTTACTTCCCCCATGTACATTTATTATATTTTTCTTGCTCTGTAAAGTTATGCCTTATTATTTTGTTATGGCATTGAATAAATAAATTAATTTATTAGTATGTTTTATATATTGGCTCAGCATATCCTATGGGGCACAGAGGATAGAGTGCTGGGCTTGGAGTCAGGAAGACTCATCTTCCTAAGTTTAAATCTGGACCCAGACACTCATTAGCTAAAACATCACTTAACAAGATTAAGTCTCTTAACCCTGTTTGCCTCAGTTTCCTCATCTGTCAAATGATCTGGAGAAAGAAATGACAAACCACTCACAGTATCTGCCAAGACAACCCCCAAATGGGGTTTCAGACGTGACTGAAAAGGACTGAACAACAATTATTTAGGTTTGTTTTTATTTCTGTAAAAAGTATTTTATAGTTGTATTTTATAATTCCTGAATGTGCCATGGTAGATAAAACTACTAAATATTTTATATATTTAGGATTATTTCAAATGGAGTTTTTCTTTCTCTCTGCTGCTGGGTTTTATGGTTTTTTAATTTACTTCTTCCATTGTCAAGGTGACAGCTTAAAGAATGATTTGGGCCATCTCTATTTAGGCTACTAGTTTCAATCAGTTTAATGCAGCATATTCATTCCTAAACTGCAGTGAGGAACAAGAGGCATTGAGAAGTTGGATTAAGATAGCAAAATTGGATGTTTCATATCCTATCAGATTTCAATGTGGCTTAATTATTTTATTTTAAAAGTGCAATATTTCTTGACTTGTGCATTCATATAAGCATAAAAGACAGTCATACGTTGGCAGCCATGGTGTTGCACTGATATCCAAGAAATATTAAAAGACCTAGTGGTAGGGCAGCTAGGTGGCAAAGTGGATAAAGCACTGGCCCTTGGATTCAGGAATACATGAGTTCAAATGTGGCCTTAGACACTTGACACTTACTAGCTTTGTGACCCTGGGCAAGTCACTTAACCCGCAATGCCCCACAAAACAAAAACAAACAAATAAAAGACTTAGAGGAAGACCTCCGCTGTTTTGGGACATGGACAAATATTGCAGAGAATGAAAGAGATGGCATGGCCGAGTTGTCTGTAATATGAATTTGGGGAGGAAGTGCCTATTTTTTTTTTTTAATTTTTTTTGGAAGTGCCTATTCTGAGGCGATTACAAATTGATTGATACAAGTAACATTCCTAGGGCCTCTGACCAACCTTTATTCATATTTAAGTATAAACCAAGTAACAGTGTTAGGGTTTACTTGGGGTTTTTGTATCATGGCTTCCTTTTGTGACTGCACTTTATGGAGTGGTAACTTGCTGCTGTTAAGCCCTCAGTATGATTGGACACAAGAGCACAACTGACTGACTAACTCGATTGGTCATGTTTCACAGTTTCTGTTGATCTCTATAAAATCGAACATGACCTCAGACTGTTGATTATGAAGATAGTTAAAATGATCAGATTGGCTTGCCATAGCATACATAGTTCAGCAGTCTGTCACATCTCATTGAAAGTGGATATAAAGACTGCACATGTATAATCTATATCAGATTGTTTCCATTCTCAGAGAAGAGTGAAGGGAAGGAGGGAGGGAGAGAATTTGTAACTCAGAATTTTAAAAACATGAATGTTAAAATTTTTTACATGTAATTAAAAAAAATTAGCAAATTAAGAACAAAAAGAAAGTGGATGTAAATATACCAAGACACCTGCAGATATCTTCTATCTGTGAATAATCTACAACAGGTAATTGATAGATTGAGAGAGGACTTCAGTGTGAATCTAGAAGAAGACATAAGCAGTAGGACTAAAGTATTCAGATTCTTCTGCATGGCTGAAGAAGTACAGTTTAAATTTCTCTCCTTTGCCTTATTTGGCTTCTCTCCTCCCTCACCCTCTAACCTCTGCCCTAGTGTTTTTGCACTGCTCCTCCTTCCCTAGCAAAACCTGATCAGGAAGGTAAAACTATTTGGGTACTGTGTGATGAGTAAAATCTAATGTGTGGTTGCTTTTTTCCTGTCCCCAGTGTGGGAGAAAACTAGCTAGGGTGTACTTACTGAATTTGAAGCGTTAGCACCAGTTTGGGGCATTAAGCATTTATTAGTAAAAAAGAGAACACCTGGGTCAGAAAACCAAGAAAAGCCTATCTATCCTAGAAGAGAGATAAGGGTTCAACCTGGCCTGCTTCTTCACCCAAGTCCTCCCCCGCGAGGCGAGGCGAGGCTGAACTTCGAGAGGAAACAGCACTTCCCACTTCCTGCCTCCCTGCCCCCGGAAGAGGCCATCCTTGCACACTGCTTCAAGCTGATTGGTTAGCATCACCCAAATCTATTGGTTCACAGGACTTGAGGGTGGTCTCGTGGCTGAGTTCAAAATCCTTAGCTTCTGAGAACAATAATACTCTATTGAGTGCAGGCCAGGTGTGGTTTTCAATTTAATTTTATATATATTTTTGCTTTTTGCAGGGCAATGAGGGTTAAGTGACTTGCCCAGGGTCACACAGCTAGTAAGTGTCAAGTGTCTGAGGCTGAATTTGAACTCGGGTCCTCCTGAATCCAGGGCTGGTGATTTATCCACTGCGCCACCTAGCTGCCCCTCAATTTAATTAACTTTAAGGGGGTTAATCAGCAAAGTCAATCACTCTCAGTCTCACTTAATTCAATCAATCTAGATCAATCTCCTCTGGTTGGGGCCTTTGGGCATTGACAGAAGCCCATTATTTCTTACATAGTAGCAGGGGATAGAACATCATTTCAGATCTTGAAGAAAGTAGTTTGGGGATTATCTACAATGCTATTCCTCCCCATGAGCACAGGGGATCAAAAATTGACTGTATACTATCCTAGAATTAGACTAGGGCATCTTTCAAAAATCATAGAATTTTAGTGGTGTTTGTTGGTTGTGGTCTTATGATTCCCGACAGAGAGCCTTAAACATGATGAGCAAAAAAATGTTGATTTTTACATTTACTTGACAATTTCTCTACTTAAAAATAAGGCGAGGGGCAGCTAGGTGGCGCAGTGGATAAAGCCCTGGCCCTGGATTCAGGAGTACCTGAGTTCAAATCCAGCCTCAGACACTTGATATTAGCTGTGTGACCCTGGGCAAGTCACTTAACCCCCATTGCCCCGCCAAAAAAAAAAAAAATAAATAAAGCTGTCTGGTTTTCAGACCGGCAGGATTGGCTCTATAGCAATTCCATTCTGTAGATCCGAATCTTCATTATCCTACTCAAGTTCTATCTCCTCTGGAAGTCTTCCCCGATAGTTCTACTGACAATGTTGTCTTCTGATCTCCTTTAACATTTATTACAGAAGGTATATTATTCATTTATTTTTATATGAGATATATAAATAGATACCCTGTCCTTTTTTTGTAGCCTTACTTTTTTTGTTTTTGTTTTCTGAGTCTGTCCCTTGGGAATTCGCTACTGTTACTCTTTTTTCCTCTCATAGTGTCATAGGTGGGGTTAAATCCTTCTCCCATGCTCTCTCTTGCTTATGACCTGGGTCCTGAAGTTCTACCTATCTGTCTTGTCTCATCAGACACTGCCTGGCTACTGGCTTAGTTTTGAAGTCCTCCAGTTATTTCTACAACAGTACTTACTCACTCACTTGGTGTGTGTGTGAAAACCCTGAAAGGTGATTGGTGCCTGTTCTTTCCATGGGGAAGTACCTAGGTTAAACAACTGGGTGTGTGATGAAGGTGTGCTGAGTCTTTTGATCTGGCTCCTTGACTAGGGACTAGCCGCTTAAAGTTCCCTGTTATCTGGAGGGACTTTGACAGGGGGTTTGGGGGGTGCGGTTCTCTAAATTCAAGACCTCTTTGTTGCACGGAAAGACTATAAGCTCCTCCAGGCATGAAACTGAATTTTATGTGAATACAGATTGTTCTCTTCAATTAACATTTTAGATATCAGATTAATGTAGTAGCTCATACTTTCTTTGAATAGAAATTAATCATTAGTTTGTTGATAACTCATGATAAGATGAATCATTGGTTATCTGATGAATCATCAGCTCTCACCTTTCCTGAAAGGTTGTCTCTGACCACTCTAGCTCAAAGCAAAGCAATCTTTCCTTTTACATACTGCAGACATGTGTTATCCATGCTACTCATTTGTAGTCTTCTGATTCATGGAGCCTTTTCTTAATCTGTTTAAAGCTTGTATTGTCTAATTTTTCATGTGTACATGTCTTATGTCCTTAACTATATGGTAAGTTTATAATAAAAGAGATGGTCTCCTACATTTCTCAATCTATAGCACCTGTAACCCATTTATCACTTAGTATGTTTTGTTTGTTGTCTGATCACTTGAAGAGAACAAAAGGACATTTGTCTTCATCTAAAAGGAATGTTTGCTTTGCATTTCCTTCAGCAGGTCTGAAACAAATTCATTAAACATTGTCATTTTATTCTTAGGATGGAGGATCTTTGGACCAGGTCCTTAAGAAGGCTGGAAGAATTCCTGAGCAGATCTTGGGGAAAGTTAGCATTGCTGTAAGTATTTGTCTTCTTTGCCATTTTGTTTAAAGTAGTTAATAAAGACAAGAAAGTAGGAGGTTGGTTGAAGAAAATAGACTCTTGAAAGGCTTATCATCGACCTTTGTAGCTGCCATAATGAATGTCTGTCTCTGTCTCAGTTTCTGTCTTTCTGTGTCTCTCATTCTCTACTCCTATATGACTTTCCCTTTTTTAAACTTTTTGTATTGAGAATAAAAGTGAATTTTCTTTATGAAAATGTTACAGAAATTCTTTTTAGTCTGACCATACTTTTAGGACAATAGAGAATATCGAGTCCCAAATCTCTATCTCCATCCTCAGTTTCTCCCCAGTCTGATATTTCTAGATGCCTGCTTGATATCTCCACTTGGATGTCAACGTACACCTCGCACCCAGCAAACCCTCAGACCTCCTCCTTCTTCTTCTTTCCTTCTCTCATCTATCATTTTTGCTTAATATTATATTGCTGGACAACATCTCTTGGACCATTTAGAATTAGTGGTATTGAACTTAGATTTTTTTTGTACTTATTTGACTTTTCAACATAAATATCTGTATTTCTTCTCTACTAGGTAATAAAGGGTCTTACATATCTGAGGGAGAAGCATAAAATAATGCACAGAGGTAAGGGCTTATTTTTTTTAAAAAAAAACAACATTGTTTTGATTTCTAGTCCAAAAAATGTCTTAAAATATCTAGTCTTAAAATGAAACTTTTTTTTCTCTGACTGCTTAGGACAATTTATTAGAGTAAATATATTGTAAACTTTTTTAGTCATTGAACTTTCTTCAACATAAAGGAGTAGCTGGGGTTGGGGTGGGCTCAGGGGTTGCCTCTGTTCAGCCAGTCTTCTGTTTCTAGCAGTATTACATATTTATAAACACTTAACTGGGGGCAGCTAGGTGGCGCAGTGGATAGAGCATCGGCCCTGGAGTCAGGAGGACCTGAGGTCAAATCCGGCTTCAGACACTTAACACTTACTAGCTGTGTGACCCTGGGCAAGTCACTTAACCCCAGCTGCCTCACCAAAAAAAACCCAAAACAAACACTTAACTGCCCTCATCCTTTTTCTCTAGTGCAAAGGCAGTAAGGAAACCCAGGATATTGCCACATACCTGTGTCACAATATATTGTTTGGGAAATAGATTCCAGTACTGTGCTAATAAAGTAGGCTAGAGTTATAGGTTCAATCCGTGTGTCATCCAGTTAGTTTTGCTTTGTTCCATGATCTAGATTGTATCTCTCCTACAGCCAGTTGTCTTGTGAATGCATGCCACTGGTCATGATGGGGACAAGGGAGAAAGAGAACATGTATGTCTTAGGGCAGGTAGATTTTTCCTATTGAAAGAAAAAGAAAGATTAACAGAATGTGTGACAGTGGGGCTAGGTTAGTGGCATCTCCACATGCAAAAGACAGAATGTTAATTAGTGTTTTGGGGGGGGCGGGGCAATGGGGGTTAAGTGACTTGCCCAGGGTCACACAGCTAGTAAGTGTCAAGTGTCTGAGACCGGATTTGAACTCAGGTACTCCTGAATCCAGGGCCGGTGCTTTATCCACTGCGCCACCTAGCCGCCCCCAGAATGTTAATTAAATGAAAGTACCAATTTTTCTGAGATGGAGGCTGGGGGTAAAGCAAGAGAGACTGGAATTCCAGTCCTCTTTTGAGTGCTCTAATGCCATATTACTTATATCTGATTAGTCTGGGCTTCATTTTTCCCTCCTGTCAAACCCTTTCTCATTTGTTTAAAGTAATAGTATCACTTTTCCAGAAAGGAAGATTGTGGAATCCTAGTGTCGAAAAGGACTCAAGAAGTCATTTAGCTCAAACCCTTTGAAAAGCTTGACTTCCCAGTACAACTTTCCCTGACAAAGGGTCATCCAGCTTCCTCTTGACAGAGAAACTGAGGCAAGGAGTTCAGCTATTGCAATAATCCATTCCAAAGGCCTTGGCTCTGTCAAATGGTGCAGCATCAGAAATGGTTCTGATTTTTTTTTTTTTAACTTATCTATATTAGTATGACTGCTGGACCAGAGGACCTTTACTGCCCGATTCACAGCAGAAAGTTTCCACATATGTTATCTCCCCCATTACAGTGTGGCCTCCTTGAGAGCAGAGATTGTCTTACTCTTCATTTTTTATCCCAAGCTCAATAATTTGCACATAAGAAATACTTAAATACTTTTGCTTTCCTTCATTCACTCATTTATTCATTCATTCATCAGTCAACAAGCAGTTACTGTGCACCAGGCGCACTGTGCTACGCACTAGGAATGCAAATATAAGCAAAAAAAAAAAAAAAGGCAGTGACTGTCCTCAGGGAGCTTACATTCTACGGGGTAGCTAGAAAAATGGGGAGGTCTGGCTGCGATTTTTGCAGTGGTAAGAAATGAAGAGGCTAGCTGGCTGGGCAAAGTCCTTAAATAGAGGGCCTGGGAGGAGCCATCTCATCAGAGGGAGAGGCTCCTGATATGTAAATTCTAAGGCACAAATGATTTTCCAGGGTGAAGAAGCTTCTGGTTTTTAGAATGGTCTTAGATTTAATTGAAATCCACTCTTCTACCCCTATGGTTCCCTTAGCCCTAGTTCTGCTCTCCAGAATCCAGACTCTAGTTGCCAGACTTTTTTGATTGCACTCCTTCCTCCCCATTAGCCGACATTTTTAGCATGGATGCCTTAACATTTGTATATTCATTATTTATAAATTATATACATATAGTAATTACAAATAACTAGGTACATGACACAGAAAAAATGAAATAATGTTTTGAAAATAGTTTTAATGGCACAATAGCTTTTTCACACTAAAATATGTCATATTTTAGTGAGATCAGTGTGATTAAATATGCTTTATTATTTTTGAAAATCTTGATTTAATACTTTGTGATATAGAAATCCAAAGGCTGTTTTAAATTGTTTATTTTTATACTTGGTTTTAATGACTCATTAAAAAAGATACCTTACAGTGTTACTTGGCTTCAAATGGAAAATAAAAAAGATACCTAACAGTGTTATTTAGCTTCAAATCGAAGAAATGTTTCATTGGCTACGTTTCAGAAATTATAACTCATTTTTCAGTTCCATTCACCAGTTATACAAAGGCTTTGTTGAAATTCAACTAGTAAATTTCCCTCTTTCCTGATGTCAGTCAGTTGTTTTTTCAAACTGTTTGGAAGGTATTGAATTTTTATGGAATTGGAACTCTTTGTTTGGAAGATATTTAAATGGAATAGAAAATTCTGTTCCCAAATTTTTGTGATGATTGGTTGTTGGTTTGTCCATTCTGAAAGAGGACCATGACGTCAGCGTGATGTCATGACATGCCACAAATTGGATTTAAGTGAGAGAGGGCTGTGCAAGGTCACCAACCTCGTTCTTTCCTCCAGAGCCATGTGGGTCCTGTGGCAAGATATACATCAGGATGACTGGAGATGGCCCCAGATGTTTTAAGGCAGTTGGGGTTAAGTGACTTGCCCAGATTCACACAAGTAGTAAGCATCTGGGTTGAGATTTGAACTCAGGTTCTCCTGACTCCAGAGCCATTGCTCTATCCACTGTGCCACCTAGCTGCTCCTTGTGATGATTAAAAATAATGAGAGGGGGCAGCTAGATGGCACAGTGGTAAAGCACCAGCCCTGGATTCAGGAGTACCTGAGTTCAAGTCCGGCCTCAGACACTTGACACTTACTAGCTGTGTGACCCTGGGCAAGTCACTTAACCCTCATTGCCCTGCAAAAAAAAAAATAATAATGAGAGACATGGTATCTGGGTAATGTTATCATTTATTAATATGGCCGGCAGGATAGTAAAACAAGGTCTATGGCCATCTCTCTCAGACCAAAGAACCCTCCTCACAGTTGGGTCTTGGTTCATATACCTTTCCACTATAGGAGGTCCATCACACAGCAAACAAATCTAATTGGTTGACATGATTTGGAAGTGACATGAGAGAATGTAAGACCCCTGACCAAAATCCCTTTATCTAGGTGTGGTTTAATCTCATTAGTCTAGACAAAAGAATCTGTCTACATTCCTTTTGTTCACTTGTTTGTCCCAGAAGAGATTTGATGATGTTTCTCAAGGAGAAATTCAACTTTCTGGAGTGGGGGGGGAGAAAGGACTGATCCCTGGGTCACTAAGAAATTGATTATAATTATTTTCTGATATTTTTAAGTATACAGATATGAACATATTTATAGGTGGCATACTTACATTGTTTTTGTTTGTTTTTTAGTGAGGCAATTGGGGTTAAGTGACTTGCCCAGGGTCACACAGCTAGTAAGTGTGTATTAAGTGTCTGAGGCCAGATTTGAACTCAGGTCCTCCTGACTCCAGGGCCGGTGCTCTATCCACTGTGCCACCTAGCTGCCCCATACTTACGTTGTTTTTAGCAACTCAGAGAGGAAAGAGTAAGTTTCCATCTAATAAGGAAACGTTTAGCATGACTTCACATGGATGATGAGTATCACATTGCTTACCTTCTAGAGGGTAGAGAACTTGGAACTCAAAATTTAAAAAAATGAATGTTTAAAAAAAAAGTAAGTGGGGGCAGCTAGAGGGCTCATTGGATAGCTCATGGGCCCTGGCATCAAGAGGACCTGAGTTCAAATCCCACCTCAGACACTTAATAGCTGTGTGACCCTGGACAAATCACTTACTCCGAATTGCCTCTCACTCACACACACACACACACACACACACACTCACACACACACACACACACACTCACACACACACACACACACACAAATAGTAAGTATCCAGGAAGGGAGACAACAATCAACAGTGTCAAATGTAGCAAAGAGATCGAGAAGGAAGACTGAGAAAAAGCCATCAGATCTGGCAGTTAAGAGAGCATTGGTGGGGGCAGCTAGATTGCTCAGTGGATAGAGCACCGGCCCTGGATTCAGGAGGACCTGAGTTCAAATGCAGCCTCAGACACTTAACACTTACTAGCTGTGTGACCCTGGGCAAGTCACTTAACCCCCATTGCCTCACAAAAAACAAAAGAGAGCATTGGTACCTTTGAAGAGCAGTTTCACTCGAGGAGTCAAAGATGAGAAAATCAAGGACCTGGTAACTTGGGAGGGTGGTGGAGCCTTCCAATGAGACAGGTAAATTTGGAGGAAAAACTAATATAATGTGATCTGCAGTGTAGACCCAATCCAACCATGCCTGTTCATCCTATGCTATTCACTCCTCTGCACTGAAGCATATAAAGAGGAGGAGGGTTACTCACTTGCCTCTGCCAAGTAGTACAGCACCTACCTGCATGAGGGCCTCCTGTGACAGCCGTGAGGTGATATGGAGGTGGGTAGGCTATGGACAGTTTAGCCTTTTTAACTGTCTAGGTTTGTAACCATCCTGAGGGGCCAACACTAGAGATGGACAGACCTAGAGGACTTGCAGACAGAATGAGTATTAAGCTATAATGACTGACGAAGCCGGTGGTGTAGTTGTGTTGAGAGAAGTTGGTGCATGATTAGAGGCTGGGAGGATGTGACTCATCTTCCTTCTGAGTGATCTCTTTGGTGTGATTGAAGCCCTCACGTTGTTATGTTTCAATGTTGTTTTCCTTGAAATTATTATTATTATTGTTGTTGTTGTTGTTGCAGGGCAATGAGGGTTAATTGACTTGCCCAGGGTCACACAGCTTATAAGTGTCAAGTGTCTGAGACTAGATTTGAACTCAGGCCCTCCTGAATCCAAGGCTGGTGCTTTATCCCACTGCGCCACCTAGCTGCCCCCTGAGGCCCTCATTTTGAAGACCATGCTTTATAGTGTAAAGCCAAGGAGGTAATAGCAAATCTTCAAATGCTTGAAGCTCTCAGGTTCTGTCCATGAGGTTAGACTGCTAAATCTGACCCCAGCTCTGACTGACTGAACACAAGGACATATGATTGTATTAAAAGTCTTCAGTATGGGAGCCACATTTTAGGAAGGACATTGACATACTAAAGTGATTTCAGAGGAGGGTGACACAAGTGACAGGAAGATTAGAGAGATGTCACATGAGGACTGATTGAAGGAGCTACTATTGTCTGATGTGTAGAAGAGAATATTGCCATGGTATATGAGAAGGGCAGCAGCCTGACCGAAGGCCTTCCACATGGAAAAAGGCTAACATAAGGAAAAACTTCCTGACAGTTGGAGCTGAACAAAAGTGGACTAGCTGCCTCAGGACTTAGTGCATTTTCTACTGCTAGAGTTTTATGTTGCTACCAAATGACCATTTGTTGGAGATGGAGTCCCTAATTTAGGTAAAAATTGTACTAGATAACTTCAAAAGGATCTTTTCAGCTCAGAAATTCTCTGGTTCCACGGAATCAGTCCATTGTACATGGGAAAAGAATTGAAAATAGCGTTGACTGCTATTTCCCCAATTTTCCAGTTGCCTCCCCCTGCATCTTTGATAACTTCAATAAAGGAGAAATTTCATGAGCTAGTAAGTGTCTCATTGCCTAACAATCAGAATCTTTGAGTTGTGATGACTCTTACAGTCTCAGTTAATAGAATACCTGGGATTTTCTGCTAAATTGAAGTGTGCCAGCCATGTTAGACCTAGCTCACAAATGTGTTTTCTGTTTGTTTTTGCTTTTTTTGTGGGGCAATGAGGGTTAAATGACTTGCCCATGGTCACACAGCTAGTGTCAAGTGTCTGAGGCCAGATTTGAACTTAAGTCCTCCTGAATCCAGGGCCTGTGCTTTATCCACTCCACCCCCACACAAATGTGTTTTCTAAACCTATTGTCTCTTGCTTTCGTGTAATGTTCTTGTTATGTTTTGTGGCTTCTGCCAAACCTTAGTTCTTCATTCAAAAGTTAGATCCTAGCTCATGGAAGAAGATGGTTTGAATAGATGGGGGGGGTCCTGGGGGTCACAGGATATAAATATAGAGCTAGAAGTAATCTTTGCTGTCATTGAGTTCAGCCAAGGAAACTGAGGCACAGAGTTATCTCTCTATGGTACTTTCAGAGAAAAGGGAGAAAAAGAAGTATGGGGAATATTATATAAATATTCTTCCCCCATCCATGGCAATTCTGACCAAATATCAACTGTGGTTTCTGTCAGATTCAGGCTTGGCTATTCGGATTGCCACGACTGGTTTACAGACTGTGCATATGGTTTATCCATGTTTGTCAGGCCCAAACAGAGCTATTAAGATGTGTCAATCAGGTGGAACCAGCCTCTAACCTGTGAGTGGCTGGAGCCAAACAGCAGGCTAGAGACAGGGGAGTCAGGAATCAAAGAGAAGTTTAATTTTCAAAGTGAGGGAAATGGCTTGCAATCAAGGAGGGTAGACTGGCTTGCTGTGGCCCCGCCCCTAGCAGAGAGGCCCCAGGCGTTGTAGGGAATCTTAGTCCTTATGCTAGTTGCAGTGCCATTAGCTGTAGCCCTTACATTGAAGGGTGACAAGAACGTGACAAGTTTGATTCATTGCAAGACTTTTCCAGTTTGGCCAAGCTCAGAGGACACCTGGTGAATTCTATGATTTTGCCAGAGGGCGAGATCATCCAGAGGGTGGATATAAAGGATTGTTGTTTTTGCCAAGCTCAGGGCACAGCTTGCTTTCTGGGCCTTAACTCTAGAAAACAGGGGGTCTCCCAATATGTTGTCAGAAGCATTTCTGAAAACTCAATTATTCATCCCCCCCCCCCCAAAAAGAGCAAGTCTACCCTAAAAGGCAAACCCAAGGTACTATGCCACCTGCTTTCATACTCTTCTGACCACAATTACAAACCTTCCCCTGGAAACCAAGAAAATGTTTAGAAGAGATGGTTAGGAAACTTTTTAGTGTTAGGCAGCTCAAGCAGAAATTATCAAGTGCTTCTGCAGCCTTTGGCTCTCAAGAACTTTTTTGCTGTAGGATATTTTATCATTAATACCTGTTCTTCATAGAATGTTCTAGTACAAAAGTGAAAAGGTCTTGGAGAACCAGAGGCTGCAGAAACACTTGATAATATATACTTGAGCTTCATGTCACCTAGAAAGTGATTTGTCGACTTAATAATAATATGTAACACAAGCATTTCAGCATAAAACAAGAATAAAAAAATAAGATTGGGGGCAGCTAGGTGGCGCAGTGGATAGAGCACCGGCCCTGGAGTCAGGAGTACCTGGGTTCAAATCCGGCCTCAGACACTTAACACTTACTAGCTGTGTGACCCTGGGCAAGTCACTTAACCCCAGTTGCCTCACTAAAAAAATAAAAAATAAAAAAATAAAAAAAAAATAAGATTGTATGTGAAGCTGTGAATTTCTATCACGATTCTGGCTATTTTATATAATAAAGCCAAGGCCCCTGTCAACCTCCCTGTTCAATTCCACCCTGCTGCCTAATCTCAGAAGTAGCATTTGCAGAGGGGGAGCCCTCCCCTGCCCAGCTGAGCCATGTTCTGGGGTGTTAAGGCTGGATTAAACCCCACCGCACTCATTCCATGAACTTTTCTCTGGTCTCATCAATGAATTTGTTACTTCTTGGCATCAAGAGCAATTTCAGGAGCTCGAAGAATAAATGAACAGATGTCTTCTGATGAGTGGTTTGGCTTCAGCCCAGCCATGGAAAGCTTTGGGAGAGTAGTCTGTGTCTCTCTTGGATGGGAGCGGCTGGAGGACAGACGTCCGCCTCAGCATGAGGTGCCTCTTGGCCTTGCCAATTCTGGTTGCCTCTGTATGTTATGTACTCAAGGGTCTGGATATTGGAAGCCTTTTATTTGAATGGTTAAAATGGAATGAGGGTCTGGTACTAGGCAGAAAAGAATAAGTTACCTGGAAACTTGAGTCAGTATGGAAATAGAGGGCAGAGAGCCTGTCCTTGTTTAATCTCCCTTTCTGCCAGGCCCTTCTTCATTACTTCTAACTAAACTCCCTTGCTACAAATAAGGCCCATTTTATTTCTAATTCTTCTTTTTGTGGAGATATAAGGAGGGGGGAGAACAGAACAGCTTTTCTTCTTCCCCAGACTTTATTTATGTGTTTAAAAACTTCATGTAGGGGGGGCAGCTAGGTGGCGCAGTGGATAAAGCTCTGGCCCTGGATTCAGGAGTACCTGAGTTCAAATCCGGCCTCAGACACTTGACACTTACTAGCTGTGTGACCCTGGGCAAGTCACTTAACCCCCATTGCCCTGCAAAAAAACCCCAAAAAAACCAAAAAACAAACAAAAAAAACAAACAAAAAAACTTCATGTAGGGGCAGCTAGGTGGTGCAGTGGATAAAGCACTGGCCCTGGAGTCAGGAGGACCTGAGTTCAAATCCGGCCTCAGACATGTGACACTTACTAGCTCTGTGACTCTGGGCAAGTCACTTAACCCCAATTGCCTCACAAAACAACAACAACAACAACAACAACAAACCAAACCTTCATGTAATAGACTCAGTCCACATTGTGGATCCCATATTGCCCAGGAATATGGGGAGGTTCAAAGGCAAAGTGATTAGCAAATCATCTAACCTCTCTAGTGGCTATCTGCCAAGGGCCTGAGGAGTCATTCCTAGTTAGTGCTTGGCTGGAAATTCTGGCCCCATTGACGGTGAACTGTGAAAAGTTAGTGATAAGTGCATATTTCATATGACTGCTCCAGAAGGCCAAAGGTCAGTTCTGGAAGATGATTAAAGAAGTGGGTCCCTCTCAGTGCTCTGTCTTAGAGTTAAGAAGAGATAATGTATTTCTATCAAACAACCGGTCTGTGAGGTGGCAAGAGTGGTACGCTGGCATTTTCCTTAAATAGTGAAATTTCCTAGTAAGTTAAAAATAGGATCCATAGAATTGGCACCCAATACAGGTATCTTTACAAATGGTCATTCAGTCTCTGCTTAAAGGCTCCTAGTGCTGAGACACTCTGCCCATGCCTCCCCCACCCCCAGCCCATTTTATTTTTGGACACCCCTAATAGCTATATAACTCTACGATGCAAATTTCTGTGGCACTTTAAGGTTTGCAAGGTGTTGGTTTTTTTTTTTTCAGTAACAACAACAAAAACCACCCTGTTGGGGGTAGATATTAGTTTCATTTTACAAATTTAAAAATTGAGGCTTAGAAAAATGAAATGATTTGCCCATGGTCACACAATGTCAGAATTGGGATTCAACCCCAAATCTCCATGTCTAGTGATGTTTCCATTCCATCACATATTAGGATGTTTTTCTTTATGTTAATTTAAGGGGAAGTCTTGCTCTCTATAATGTTCTCCCTTTGGTTGTAATTCTGTTTTTTGGTGAGGGGCAGAACAAGTCTAAGCTGTCTTCTGTGTGAAAAACTCTTCATATTTTTAAAGATTATTTTAATGTCACCATCCCAAGTCTTCTTGATTGAAGTCATGCAAATGTAAACTTTTTCACACTTGCTCTTTCATTTGATCTTACTACTGCTCTGTGAAATGCAAATGGACATTTTATAGATGAGGTAACTGAAGCTGTTAAAGACTTTTCCGTGGGAACCCTGCTAGTAATGTAGGAAAGCCAAGCTGCCTTGTCTGGAAAGATAAAAGGAATTCTAAGTAAGATGAGTAAAATAAACTTCTCTTCTTTATGTCATGGGGGGAATGGGGTAAGGGATAGGGGATAGGGGTTTGGGGTCCTTAGGAATTCCTCTTTAAAGAATTATACCCTTGGGGCAGCTAGATGGCACAGTGGATAGAGCATTGGCCCTGGATTCAGAGGACCTGAGTTCAAATCCAGCCTCAGATAGTTAACACTTACTAGCTGTGTGACCCTGGGCAAGTCACTTAACCCCAATTGCCTCACCAAAAAAAAAAAATTATACCCTCTTGCACACAAAAGCAATTAGAATGATGGTAGGGGGTCAGCTAGGTGGCACAGTGGATAGAGCACTGACCCTGGATTCAGAAGGACCTGAGTTCAAAGCCAGCCTCAGACACTTGACACTTACTAGTTGTGTGACCCTGGGCAAGTCACTTAACCCCCATTGCCCCCCCCCAAAAAAAAGAATAAGATGGTAGTTTATTTAGAGGAAGGGGAAGGGAAGGGAAACCAAGAGAAATCCTTGGACTTCTTATGGGGAGAAAGGCATGGCACAAAGCATGTGGCTCTGAGATACCAATCTCCTCGAGCAGGAGACTGGCAGGTACTTTTATAGAGGGCTGATGGGGGTGACCATCTGACTGTGGAAAGTTCCCTTAGTGAGGAAGGACCATTCCCCATGGATGGTGGCTGGAGGAGTTGGGTGAGGGGTGACTGCCGATCTCTCAAGCCATCTCCTCAAGACACAAAGGAAGCAGCCACACCTAATCTTATCGACCCAGGGTTGAGGGAGACTAGAATGAAGGGTGGGGGTCCTGAAACTAGCTCAGTCCTAACTGGTTCTGCTTATCTCTCTGGGCGTATCTGTCCTCTGGTTTAGTTTCTTAAGGAGAAGGTTCTTTGATGTACCCTAGAAAACTTTTGGGGTGCTCTGGGCCCATAACATTTAGAAGTAAGGATATGGTTAGGAAGAAAAATTTCTTTCTTCTGTCATTTTACCTAATCTGTATCAGGCTAGGGAAATAACCTTTTCAGACCCTTTGTGCTATTAGAGCTCTGTCCTTGTTGCCCTCACTGAGAAAAGAGGGGAGGGAACATTAGTGGTCTAAACCATGTGACCTTGTTCTGGAACTCAAAATCTTACAAAAATGAATGTTGAAAACTATCTCTACATGTAATTAGGGAGGGGAGGGGAAGTACTGTTTTTAAAAAGAGGAAAAAAGAAAACTTCAAAAAAAAGAAAAGAAACTGAGGCAAACAGAGGCTAAGTGACTTACCCAAGGTCACATAGTAAGGGACATATTTGAACTTTGTTCCTCAACTTCAGGCCTATCACTCTATCTACTGTCCCACCTAGATGCCCAGCTGTGTACTGTGCCCTTTTGTGTAGTATAAATCTTAATTTCTAAATGAAATTTGGAATGGTGGCAGTCATCTCATTGTACTCCATTTGATATTCTCCTTATGAAAAGTTCAGATGTAAGTGGAAATTGTCAGATAAGGAATTTTGTCATCCTGGTGATTATGCAACATGTGGCCTTCATTTCACTTGCCACCAGGACACAATGGAAATACTTATGTTATTGGTAGAGTGGCAACCCCAGAGCCCAGATGGTGCTGAGCTTTTCTGTCAGATGGAAGGTACCAGTAGGAGATTCAATAGTGCTGAATTAATTAGAAACTGGGGTGGCAGGAGTGGGTTTTTAGTTTTGGAAGCACATTTAGAGTTTCTCCTTGGTGGGAGGTGCTTACAGCAAAGTTGTATGCCTGCTGTCCTGTGAGCAGTGTGGGAAGCATTATTATTAGGTGATGGTGGCTAAGCAATAGCTGCACCAGGCAGTAGAATTCAAGCTGTTGCATCACCTCTCAGTGTCCTGCATTGTGGCACAGAGATTTAATTGCAGAAAAGAAGGGATCAGAGCTTTCACAGACATCTCACAAACTTATGTGATCTTGTAGGGGGGTGGGGGGGGAGTGGCTTAACCTCTCTAGGCCTCAGTTTCTGGGCTTCAGTTATATCAAATGGGGATTATACTACTAATCCTCACAAACACACGATCCTCTTCTTTATTGAATTGCCATCTCAGTCGATTCTCACAAATGTTAAAAAAGAATTGTGCAGATGGAAGAGGGTGGGAATATTCTTGGGGAAGATGTCTGCAGTACTGAACTAGAAATAAATGGAATCCATCTAAAAATCAGTTGAGGTGGGATGTGGTCTTGCACCTCATTGAGCTTATAGTCTAACTGGGTAGAGGAAACATTCCAATTACTCTGCTAAAAAGAGAACACACATGCACAATGAATTCTAATGGGGAAGAGGAAGGAGGTAAAGGTCATTACCAACTTCGGGGGGGTTGGGGAAGACTTTATGGAGAAAGGGGTATTTAAAAGATAGACAATCATTTCACAAGCAGAAGCAGGGGAGTATATTCCAGATACAGGAAGTAGCATGAACAAAGGCATTGAAACAGAATAGGGCTCATAGAAGGGATTTTTTTTTTAATCGGAGCATAGGGCATATGAAAGGGGATAAGAGATAAGGTTGTAAAGGTAGGGTGGTACACCTGATTGATCATAAAGGGCCTTGAATGCCAAGTTAAGGAGTTTGTACTTTAGTTGATCTTCTATAGTAGGGAGTCATTGAAAAGTATTGAACAGAAGAAGCATTTACTCTGAATTTCTGCTGTTGGAAGAAGGTGCTGGGTACTGTAGACATGTAGCATAAGGCACAAGCCATGCTCTCAAGAGCCTTTCCAGCCTTCTTATATAGATAGGGCAGACATAGATGCACACTTGAATAGACAGCAAAAGCATGAAAAGAAGTGCTAAGATTGGCAGGCATTCCAATTCAGGAGAGTTCACTGTGGGTGGCCTGAGTCTAGCAAGGCCTGGATGGATGGGCATGGGGCAGGTGGAACTTGAATTGGACTTTGGAGGTTAAGTAGTGTTTAGATAAATGATAAGTGTAGGGGAGAGAGGGAAGAACTTGGTCCTTGGAGTATGGAGTCAGCAATGCTCATTTGTTCCATTTAAACTGGAGTAATGGTGGGGAAAACTTATGTGGAGATAAATTTAAATAACAAATAGGGATCAGATTGTAGATAGCCTTGAATGCTATTCTTATCGTTTTCTTTTTTCTTTTTGTCTTTCTCAACCACTTGGCTAATTAGATAACTTATCTAGTCTAGTGTTTTTTCATTTGCCGCTCACCCAGTCTCTACAGATATGTTCCTCATGTTTCCTTTGGGTCTTCAAGTCCTATACTCTTGGAGTTTCCATCTTGTCCAGAATGCCAACAGCTAATTAATTGACCCTATGAATACCTTTTCCTTTGTCCTTTGGCAATTTTATGTTTATCTTATCATGCTTGGAGCAAAGAAGTGCTTAATCTTGGAGGAGTGATGACTGTGTTCCCACAAAAGAATGATGTAGCTGGAAATCAGGACCCCCAAACAAAACCTTTAAAAAGGGGTCACTTTTCCTCTTGTAAAACAAATAGTTGTTCAACTCCCTTCAGTGCTAGGCAGTATTTCTTCTGCCTCATAGAGCAGAAGAAAAAACCTCTGTCAGCTTCCTCCTGTCTTCTTTGTTTTAGAGCTTATTTGTCCATTATCTTTCTCACTTTCTTTATTTTAGTCAGAATAAATGAGAGATTAATCCTTCATAGGCTTAAGAAGTGATTGTCAGCAAGTGGGTAAACTTGGTATAGGGTCAATTGCTTGAGCTAAAGGGAGTACCAAAGTCATTCTTATGTACGGAAATGAGGGCGCTGGAGACAGTGTTATGCAGCTGAAAAAAATATTGTTATAGGAACCAAGTTAAAATACTGACTCTGTCATTTACTGCCTGTATTGCCTTGGGAAAGAAACAACCTTTTTGAGCCTCAGATTTTCTGTCTGTAAAATGAAGGGGTTGGATTGGATGAGGTCCATTCCAGCTATAAATATGTGATCCTGTGTAAAATACTCTACAGGGTTTTATGGAGCTTTTAAGGTATTGGAGAAGACTCTATAAATATTAATTTCCCTCTATCCCTCCACTGTGTGGGGAGGGAGCTACAAAGAGTGCCACAACTGATCTCTTAGGATATCCAGATCTTGCAGGAGCAACTTGGATATTAGCTATACCTTGGCTATGAAAAGACTGGCATGTTTTGGGGGCCGTGAGGGAATGAAAAAGGAGTATACAAATGCAGAAGAAAGGGTGAGGGGATAAAACTTATTTTTAATCAGATGAACCTCACTCTTTTCTTTCCCTTTTTTTGTGGGGCTATGAGGGTTAAGCCACTTGCCCAGGGTCACACAGCTGGTAAGTGTCACGTGTCTGAGGTCGGATTTGAACTCAGGTCCTCCTGAATCCAGGGCCAGTGCTTTATCCACTGCACCATCTAGCTGCCCCCTCACCTCACTCTTTTCTGAACCAGGCAAAGAGTGTTGAAAACATACACATATAGATATACATATACACAAAAACTCACACATAGACACACAGACACATACACAAAGAAATAGATCAGACAATAGGGAAACAAGAGGAATGAGAGGGGAAAGCACTGGAGAGAGAACAGCTGAAATCAAAAACTTCAACTTTATAGCATGAATTCTGAAGGGGTGATTAAAAAGGGAAAAATAAAAAAAATCAAAGAACTAAAGATAACAAGTTCCCTTCTTTTCTATAATATATTGTATTCTTTTTTCTGCTCTTTTAAAAAAATTTTCCCTTCTTAAAACCCTCAGAATAGAACTAACATATCACTCAGTCCCCTTAAAAAGAAAAATAACTCCCTTGAAGAAATTAAAGGTGTTTCTTCTCCTATTAGAATGTTCGCATTTCACCACAGTACAGAGGGGTGTTAGGTTCAAGATTCAGAGTGAGACATATATTTTTGGACATGGCCAGTATAGAAATGTGTGTTTGCTTCCCCCCTCCCCTCACATTGGGGGAGTGTGAGGGGGAGCAAAAAAAAAAAGCTTGCTATTTCATCATTTGTTTGTGTGTATGTACATAAGACACAGTGTATCCAAACCATTTATTTTTTATCATTGTTTTCAGGAATTCCAGTGATTTTTAAAAAAACTTAAATTTCATTTTTTAAATGAACAAGTTCAATAGTTTTAAATTAACAGCATTTATTTTCTCTCCTCCCCTGCCAAGTGAAAAAAAAAGAAAATTTGTAACAGATATACATAGTCAAACAAAACAACTCCAAGTTAGTGGTTTCTGCTAACAAATTCCTTACATTTTCTTCTTTTTAGAAAAATCTTTTGATTATTTTTTCCACTAGTATTTCTTGTTACATAGTCATTGATGTCTCTTTGGTTCACTTAATTTTCAGGGATTCTATTACTTGATTAAAGTTTGCCACTTTCTATTCTAACCTCTGTATTCACCTTTATTTCTTCTAGGTATTCATGTAGTCCCTGTGAAAAATTTTTTGTCTTGGAGTCTCTCTTTGCAGTTGCTGTAGAGTTATTTTCTTCTGGGTTAGATTTTTAGATATTTTTCTGGTTCTGTAGTAATTCTTTATAGTGGTTGGCATCTTCTGTTTATTCATATCTTCAGTCTTAGTTCCTGAACTGGAGCTTTGTGCCAACTCCCTGCTGTACTTTTGAGTGGGGCAGTCAGCCTTGCTTGGTCTCATTACCCCTCCTGGGTTATCTCTTCATCAAGAGTGCTGGTTCCCTCCAATCTTTGAGGATCAGAGCATTGGTTTTTTGTGGCTTTATATTTTATCTCAAAACAGAATGCTAGGTACTGTATTGCTTCTAGGCCTGGGGTGCCTTGATCTGGGAATTGCCATGCCCTGCCATTCCCAATGTCTTCCAAGCTTCACAACATGGATTTTCAGCCACCCTGAACTTTTTTGTCAGAACATTCCACTCTTGTCTGTGGAATCTTGCAGGTTCCATGTATCTCTGGTCTATCGCTGATCAGCTTCCTTCTTATTTTTCTGCACTGTTACTAGCATTTCTGGTAGGACCCTCTTCCTTTGGCCTGTTGACTTCTAGCTGACTTTTTGTATAGTTCTAGGGTATATGAAGTAACTTATTACCGTTTTTCAGTGGTACTATAAATGTTGTATTGAATATAAGGCAGTAATATTATCAGCAAGAGACAGAAGACCTGTACAGACTGAATTAGTTCTTAACTAACTGACAATTCTCTAATGCCTTTTTCATTCCCCTTGGAAAATCAGGATTATGTCTGTAGATTCCATGTCTGAGTTGTAAGGATTTAAGGATTTGGCCCAGAGGGATGAATTTCTTTGTTTTTCTCTAGATTACGTAATTTGGATATACATGCATATACAAACACATCCATCCATACATACATGTATATATGTGTGTTGCAGAAAGAACTCTTTTATAAAAACCATTCCATTCACATTTTAAAGTATTTATTGAACAATTTAATAAATATTTAATAAATTCAATAACATGAATTTTGCAGTGCATTGGGCTAAATGAGATGCAAAGTTCAGCTAAGTAAGAGATGTTCTTTGACCTCTTGGAACTTATGACTTAGGCAAGATAAATGGCCCGTACTAGTATTAAAAAAATCATTATTGCTTTAAAAGGATGTAAACTAACTGTAATGTGAGGTCTGTGGGGAGGCAGAGGTAATGGGAAACTAATATTGTTATTTTTCTAATTCCTATCTTTATGCATTCAAGTTTAGTAAGGCTTCATTGAAGGGAAGTGAGCTTTAAAAGATGGGTAAGAATTCAATAGGTAAAAAGGTAGGGAAGGGCATTGGAAGAATAGGTGCCTGAGCTAAAACAAAGTCATGAAAATGCAGAGTGTTTGTGGGTAAGAGATGATAAATAATTTCGTGCATGTAAAATGTAGAATATATGGGAAAGACTGGTATCATTTTTAGAAGCATAGTGAAATTTATCCCAATCTTGTTATCTTTCATTGTAAATATGTTACCTGTTTGCATCTTACCTGTTCTCTAGCCCTTTTCCTTATGAGGAATTCTATCTTTTTTTTTTTTTTTTTTGGTGAGGCAGTTGGGGTTAAGTGACTTGCCCAGGGTCACACAGCTAGTAAGTGTTAAGTGTCTGAGGCTGGATTTGAACTCAGGTCCTCCTGAGTTCAGGGCCAGTGCTCTATCCACTGTGCCACCTAGCTGCCCCCCCCCCCCATTTTTTTAGGAAAACAATTCATGGGGATTTTTCCACTGTTAATCCTTTTTTTGGGGTGGGGCAGTGAGGGTTAAGTGACTTGTCTAGGGTCACACAGTTAGTACATGTCAAGTGTCTGGAGTCATATTTGAACTCAGGTCTTCCTGAATCCAGGGCCAATGCTTTATCCACTGTGCCATCTAGCTGCCTCCTCCAGTGTTAATCTTTATGTATTCAAAACACTAAACACCATTCCTAAATATCTAATGTTTCATGTGTGTGTTCCCTCTCTCTGTCTATATACACATGTATAAATGCATGTGTATGTGTACATACATGCATACATAAAGGTGTGTTTTTAAATGGCTTCAACTTTCCCACCTACTCTCTCTTTCTGGATAAGAGTTTTGCTTTGGGAATTACTTGCTCTAAAGGGAGTGGGTGGTACTGAGACCCTGTATTAGGGTGAGGGCCTTGGGAATAAAGCAGCTACAGATGACACAGAAGAAGTTTAGAACTCAGAAATGTGAGATTAAAATTGGATATTAGATCATAAATCTACCCTACTTAACCTTTCACTTAATTTATCTCCCAGACTAGTAAATGGAAGAAGCTTCTGGTTTTCTAGATAGAGCTTTTATTGTATGGTAGTCACAAGGTGATGTTGATTAGAAGGATAGGAAAGTAGAAATACAATACAAATCGTCTTAAGTCTAGGCTTAGTCTATATTCTGTATAAAACTCACCAAAAACCGAAGGCCACCTTTGGGGAGAGAGACCGAGTCAAGCGCGTGCTGTTAACCGAGAGCCGGGCCAAGTCAAACTCCAGTCCGCATCTGTCTGTGCAGCGCAGCCAGGAGACCAGCGGAGCAGGAAAAAAGGCCCCACTTCCGTTCTCTCCTTGCCTTTTAAGCTCGCACCCCGGAAGTCAAGTGCTCAGCAGGCAATCTGGCGTGCATCGCAGGCGGACTGGTGTGCGTAGCTCATGCTGTTGGTCTCCTCCCCAAAAGGGTGGTCCTAAAAAAAAAAAAACTGGCGTCTCTCCATTATCTAACCGACTGTTAAAACTTTTTACCACAGAAATGCACAAAATATATGTCTAGTGTTATATAATATCAGCATATTTTATCTTTTCATACCACAATAATTCAGACTTCTTCTCTTGTATGAAGGGAGGGCCAAAATTTTTTACTTGGATTTTCCAGATCCCTGGGGTGCTACACCCCCGACACCTGTGATTTAGAAGGGCTGACTGTATATACGATAGGTGATTACAGATGCAGGTCTGGAACTTGAATTTCATACCCTCCTTAGGAGGGAGGTTGGGACTGGAGATAGAAATTTGATTTGGTAGTTTAAAGGTGATAGTTGAAGTTACTAAGAGTAAATAAGGTTACTAAGGGAGAGAATATAGAGAAATCCTGTCCTGGATTTTAAGGTTTAAGAGATTTTAAGGTTTTAAGAAAGCTTCTTTTTCTCATTAATTTAAGTCACCTAGAGCAGATGAACCACATCTTGAGGTTCTAAAAGAGCTGGCAAGCTGTGACTGCTCAGCCAGTGTGATATTTGAAAGATCATGGAAAACTGCACAACAGAGAAGGGCAGATGTCCTGATTTTCAGAAAAAGGGGAAAAGAACAGACTCTGTAGACCAGTAAGCTTGGCTCTGATTCTTGAGATAATTTAAAAAAGAACCATTAAAAAGATGGTTATTGAACATTAAGCAAAGCAGTGAATACAAAGATTTCAGTGACAGTGCTAGACCATCCTTATTTCCTTTTTTGGAAAAGATTACTAACCTGGTAGATCAGAGGAATGCTATAGATATAGTTTACCTAGAGTTATATAAAGATTTGATAAATTTTCACATTTTTGTGTAAAAGATATAGAGATGTGGACTATATGAATATAGTACTGGTTGAATAAGGGCAGCTAGGTGGCACAATAGGGAGAGTGCCAGGCCTGGAGTCAGAAAGACTTATCTTTGTGAGTTCAAATCCAGCCTCAGACACTTACTAGTTGTGTGACCCCGGGCAAGTCACTTAACCTTGTTTGCCTTAGTTTCCTCATCTACATAATGAGCTGGAGAAGAAAATGGCAAACCACTTAAGTATCTTTGCCAAGAAAAACCCAAATGGGGTCACAAAGTGTCAAATGACTGAAATAACTGAACAATAAAACTGGTTGAATAAATGAACTCAGTACATGGCTCAGTGTCAATTTGGCAGGATGGCTCTGAGGCCTTAGGGCGTCTCTCTCAGCCCTGTGCTATATTTATCCAAGTCACTGATACAAATGTTAAAGGGCTTATTACATGCCATGCTTATCATATTTACAGATAATAAAAACAAAATGTATCATTTTGAGATTTTGCAAAGTGCTTTACATATGATTACCTTAATTGGTCTTCACAACAACCCTGTAGATGCTTATTATGCCCATTTTATAGATGAGGAACCTGAGGACACAAAGCTAGGAGGCATAATTAACCTCCTGGATGAGAGTCAGCAACCAGTTATTTTGGATCCTGATCCAAAATATCCTGATAATTCATTAGGTTTGTAAAGTCTTATCCTGATAGACTGTGGACTGAGGCAGTGATTTCACCCTTGTATGGAACTTCTGTTAAGGAATAAACATTTATAAAGTGTCCACTCTGTGCCAGGATAATTTGAATGTAGAAGACTTAACTTCACATCTTGGCCCTGCTGTTTACTATTGTACCTCTTTGTGTCTCCCATTTCCCTCTCTGTTAAATGAAGGAGGCGAACTGCATTACTCCTAAAGTTCCCTTCCAGCTCCAGATCTTCAGATGACATATAATAGATTAATAGACTATTCCATCTGAAAAGGAGCTCAGGTATTATTTAGTCCAGCTCCCTCATTTTACAAATGAGGACCCTTAACCAACTTGCTCAAGGGCCCCAAATCTTGAGCAGCAGAGTCAGTAGAATACATGTCCAGTTCAGACCAGGCGCTTTCCTGTGCCTCTGCAGTCTGGAAGGGCAGAAATAGGCAGATCTACAAACCCAGCCTCCTCCCATCCAGCCTTTTTAGTTGTTCTTGTGAGCTTGGCATTGCACCTGTTTCCATTTCAGTTTTTTCTGTGACATCTTGCTAAATTAAAAATGAATAATAGTCGTGTTTGTTTCTAGGAAAGATGGGCTCAAATAAAAGCTGAACCCTCAGTTCTTAACAATGTTAATTAATATGTTTAATTGTCACTGTTTCAGGGTAGGAGGGTGGAGCCAAAGAGCAGGAAATAAAAGCTTTTCAAAACTAATGACTATCAGAAAAACACTTGTTTCACAATTTGGTTGTTGAGCTTGCTGTGAAATCTTCAATCTTTACAGACTAAAAATAGCTTTCTTGTTAGACTCTAACATGCTTGCTAAGCATGCTCCCTCCTTGAACCCAATTGTTAAGCAGGAGGAGGTGGGGAAACACAACCTTTAGCTCCTGCTGTCAATTTGTTTCTACCATTAGAGCTGTAAGGAAGAGTTGTCAAATGAATAAAATGGAGTGTTACTCTCTAAAATGGGAGAGAGAAATCTTTTCATGCTGGAACAGGATTTGTGTGTGTGTGTGTGAGAGTGTGTTTGAGAGAGAGAGAGAGAGAGAGAGAGAGAATGAGAATGCATGCCTGCGTGCATGGCACTGACATTAGTATATTTGAAATACTGTTAGTACAGTAGAATCCTAGTATAACAGTTGATGATTGTTCAGATTTGATAGAATAAATTCCTTCCCCTTGACCTCTTGTTTATTAAAGGAGATTCCTTAGTACCTTAAAACCAAACCCAGTTTCTGTGGTTTACAATTAATTCTGAATTTTCCAGGGATTAATGAGTGAGGTTTCAGACCTGATCAGATTCTGGTCTAAGGTCTCCCATTCATTATCTGTGTGTCCTCAAACAGGTCACTTCATCTTTAGTTTCTTAATCTGTAGAGTGAAGACATGGAGCTGAATGATCTTTAAAATCCTTTCCAGCAACAACATCTTATTTTCTTCCTTTTGGCTGTTTTCATGCTCTTGTCAGAGAGAGGGAAGAAGGAAAGAAGGGAGGTGTGTGTGATGTAGTTCAGTGGAGTTGGAAAAGGGAAAAGAAAGAAGCAAATGGAGAAGAAACTCAGACCTATTTGTTTTGCTACTTTACAGAACTTCCAAGGAAAGATTTAGTGGGAAAAGAGGGTAGAATGAGAATTGAAGGGTTTGGGAACATCTGAATTTTTAATGATTTTTTCCCTGTAATTATCTCCCTATGGCCATACATAATTCAAAGTTGGCTCTCCAAAGGCCATTTCTTTTTACATGATGTTAAAATGATTGGCTTCCTCCCCCCCCCCACCCCAATAGAGCAGAAAATTTGACATTTTCTGGCATTACTGAGAAGAGATCATTTAACCACTAGTCTTTTTCTATTCATGAGTTTGGGGTGATTTTTAACTTCAGCTCTTGAATATTCAAGTTTGGATTAACTACATTGTGAATTATCTGTAATAAATACTACATCCTAGACTGGCATTCCATTTTTCAAGGGGCTTGTTTACACCTGCTTTCATCAATGATCGCTGCTCAAGGAATAATAACTCACTTTTTTCTATTAGCTGATGGAATTGGGAAAAAATGCTGGGGAAGAATAGATCTATGGGTAAATTTGCCCAAGGTTAGTCTCACTATGCCGCCTGTGTAGGTTTCTCTAGTTAGACAGTCTTCAGCTTGCAATTCAAAGATGAATTCTTTGGTTCAATGTAAGAAAAAACACATTTGTCATTAGTGGATGGGTTCCCGTGTAGACACACCCTTGGCTTCTGTCATCATTCTGTCTTATTCTATAGCTAACATTTGCCTTCAGGGCTCCAGGTTTCCTAGTTTCTCTCAGAATTAACTGTCCTGGTCTCTGAAGAGGGACTAGATTCTCTCCCCTTCCAATCTTTTAACTCTAGTCAGGGACCTTCTCCTGAACAGCTGTTCTCAGCTGTTCACTTTCTTTTGAGAAGGACTCAAGGGATGTTGGGTAAATTAATCCTCTTGTTCCCTGGTTGTCTTCCCTTCCTATGATGAAGGTAAGATCTGACAAAACCTAATGATTTATATAATTTTCAGATTATCTGTGCCATCAAGTTCCCCCTCCATTCATGTGGATAATTATATTTATGTTTAGTTTTCATGGAATATAATGATGGTCTTTTAAGCATTGTTTCAACTTCCTTCTCAGTTTCTCAGGATAGGTAGTTCTCTGTAATCATTTCAGAGGTTGAATTGAGAGTTTAACAGTCTTTTGAGCCTATCCAGAACAGAGTGAGGGTATCTTGCCCTGAATTTCTCATTAAAGTAGTTAACTAGATACAGCCCCTGGTTCTGGTGTGAGCAAGAGTCAATCCTTCTAGTTTGGAATAGATGTTAGGAAGAGTCTCATTAACATTCAGGAATCATATGAACTTTGATCTACATTCATTTGATTTTGGAAGAAGCTATTCGATTATCTTTTTTTGGTGCCTTGATATTAATTAATGGTTGTGGAAGCAATGTGGGGAGTAGAAGGAAGAGGGAAATAAGATTTTGAAGATGTGACTGAGTCCTATTCTGGAAGAGGAGCTGTGGCAAAGGAGCCTATTCAAATTTCCCTGAATCCTGTAATCTGGGTTACAGGTGGTAGGGAAAGTTAGAAAACTATAGAAACATGTTGTTACATAGATTCGAATTGTTTAGCTTCATCACCTATAGGTGATGACTTATTTGATGTGATTTTATGAACAATAGATGACTTTCTATCTGGGTCACTTGCAGAATACTTCTCACTAGCTGATTCCTGATACTTCTTGAATGTCAGACAAGGCTTTTATTTATCTGAGCTAACACAAACTACAAATACCCCTGGGAGAGCAATTTGCATCATTCTAGGGTGTAAACCTTTCCTGAGAGCAAAATTTGATCAGGAGACAAGTGAGAAATTGGAAAAAGAATTGGAACCCCCAAAAAAGAGTGAAGAGAAAGTGGATAGAAAGGGGAGACAGGTCACTCTAGATAGAAACTTTGACCTGTTCTATAATGCCAAGTCCATTCCTGATTGGATGGGCTAATACAGTCTACATTTTTTAACTGGGGGGATGGTAGAAGTGTGGAGAAAGGGTCTAGGGAGTGTTAATTGAGTGTTTAATGATGCCATCTGCTCACCATGCAGTTGAGATTGGAAAATAAATGTGATATTTCTGACTGGAGTTGGAAGAAGATGAAAAAGATAACAGGACAAAGCTGATGAACAGCTCTGAACTGGGCCTCAAGTGAATCCTAAAGTTAGCTTCAATTTGTTGGAGAGAGGAGGGAGGGAAGAGTGTCTGAAGGTTGCTATGGTCAGTTCTCTCTTTCTCCCAGGGGAGGCAAGTGAGAATACATATCCAGCACTAAGTACAGTGCATAGCAATCGGGGCTTAATAGAGATTGATTAATTGAATATGGATAATAATCCCCATGTAACTAATAGGCAGAAGTCACTTTTTTGCTCTAGATAGAAAGTAAAAGGAAGCAAAGGCAAAAATCTCTTAGTAGGTACATTCAGAATTCATCAGGCTAATAAGGATTACTATTTCTGGGCAGGAATTGATTTTATATATCTCTTCCAAGCCCATTTGATTTAAAACTTTATTTTATACTATAGTAGTGGGGGATCTGAATCTCCCCCTCTCAGAATTAGATAAATCTAGCCAAAAAATAAATAAGAAAGAAGTGAAAGAGGTGAATAGATTACTAGAAAAGTTAGACATGATAGATGTCTGGAGAAAATTGAATGGGGATAGAAAGGAATATACTTTTTTCTCAGCAGTACATGGCACATTTTCAAAAATTGACCATGTATTAGGGCACAAAAACATCATAGTCAAATGTAGAAAGGCAGAAATAGTAAATGCATCCTTCTCAGATCATGATGCAATAAAAATTACATGTAAGAAAGAGCTAGGGAAAAGTAGAATGAAAATCATTTGGAAACTAAATAATTTCATTCTAAAGAATGAATGGGCCAAACAAGAAATCATAGAAACAATCAATAACTTTATCCAAGAGAATGACAATAATGAGACAACATACCAACATATATATGTGTGTGTATAGATATATATATATGTATATGTATATAGATATATAGATATAACCTATATCAGATTACCTGCTGTCTAGGGGAGGGAGGGAGGGAGAAAAATCTGAAATTGTAAAGCTTGTATAAACAAAAGTTGAGAACTATCTTTACATGTAACGGAAAAAATAAAATACCTTATATGTAAAAAAAAATTATTTTATTATCTTTGTTATTAGTTGAGAGTTTTAAACTAAAAAGCGACTTCCTAGCTAAGACAGTCCTGGGGACTGAACTGAATTTCAGTCCTCCACTTGAATTTTAATTTCCCATTCCATTCTAGAAACTGAAGGAATTAATATACAATTATCATTTGATACTACATAATACTGAATTAGATGAGTGTTTCCTTACCTGTTGGGCAGGAACTTTAATCCAGAATCTCATTTGTATTGTTATTCCATTCACTAGTGCTAATAGCAACTCCTCCTTCTCACACGGTTTAATCCTTGTTCCAGTCTTTCTGTTAATCCTTCATTTAGGTGGGAGGAAACCAAGGCCCTCCCTTGAAGTGATTTGCCCATAGTTTTACAGCTAGTTAGTGACAGAACCAACATAACCTGACCCATATCCTGAATTCTGCTGCACTACACAGCCTCATATTTTATCACTGACTAGAAGTCACAAATGGAGCAGGCTGAGCTGTTTACCCTTTCCCATTCCAGCAACCATTGATTTAACCTAGGATCCTGTCATCACTTGTATCCTAATGAGGGTGAGCTTCAAAAGTGACTCATTTAATCCAAGATGCTTAATTATCTCTGCTCCTAGGAAAGTATGATATAATAGCATGCTTATTGCCATCACTATTTGACAGATAATGCTGTCCAGCCTTGCCATATTTTAGAAAATATGTTTTCTTAGGAACTATTTGATTCCATGACTCTTCCAATGCTGTTTGTCTCTAGTTCGCTCCCCCTGCCCCCTTAGACTTTATTGGAGTATGAGAGCAGTATTTGTCTCATAAAAAGAGTCTAATAGACTACCTTCTTTTTTCTATTTCTCAAAACAGTTTATGGAGCATGGGAAATTGTTTTTATGTTGGAATTTATTTGTAAATCTGTCTGGACCAGATTATTTATTTATTTGGTGGGTTGACTTATGTTTTTTTTCCCCCCAAAAAAAATACTTTCACATACATCATTTGATTTGATCCTTAAAATAACCCTGCAAGGTATGTAGAACAGTGATTATTAATCCCATTTTACACTTGAGGAAACTGAGGCCCAGTGAGGTTCTAGTCCTGGCTCTTTGACTAGTTAAGTGACTGTGGGAAAGTTTCCTCACCTTGATGGGCCTCAGTTTCCTCAAATGTAAAATGGGAAAATAAGTAAAGGCCTATTTTAAAATTTCACATTCCTCCTGCTTTAGAGCCCTGTTCAGTTTGGGTGGATCCGAAACTCCCTCTTATCTCAGTCTCAATGCTTCACCTACTTTGGTGAGGTAGTTTTTTTTGTCTGAAATCATCTTTCCTGACTCAAGAGAGAAGGAAAAAGATCTATGCCTAAGTAGCTCCAGGAGAGCCCCTTTAAAGTAGCATCAGTTATACTGTGGGCAGAAATATAAGTCTGGGGTGGTTTTCATTGTAGAGGTGGGACTGTGTTGGTTTTCCTGTTTCTCTCATATAAAGAGAATTTAGTTCAGTCATTTGTTTTTCACTTAAGTTGGATAGATGACAGGGAGAAAGCTGGTGAAGGATACTTAAGATAAAAAACTAAACACAGACTATCAGAGGGAGGCCCCTGGTGGCTATCTATTCCTCCTTCTCTGACAACCTGCTCACTCTGACTTCTCTAGGCCCTAAACTGTATTCCTGGGGTTCTAGGCTAGGTGAGAGATGGAGATCCTAATGCAATGATGCTGCTTAACAGAGAATGAGAAATTACTAAAAGAAATCTGTCACTTTGGGGACTTGAATTTATTGGAGCCAAACCAACTTGTCAATCAAAAATGGGACTACTCCTTCTAAGACCTTACTTTTAAATTTTTAGGTTTGACTTTGGTATAAAGTTGGGAAGAAACTAAGTGTTTCTTGAAGATAGGGGGTTTATCTTTTATACCCCTAGCATACTGATGACGTGCCTGTTTGGTTAGTTAAGTGACATTAATGTGAAGTTAATATTTTATTGGCAATTGGGCAGAGAGACTTTAAATCAGTGAATATGTATTATTTGTTGGATTGGATTGTGAGTTTTGGTGGTTATTGTTGAGCTTAGGGACAGGTAACACCAGGGGAATTGTGATTTGTGGGTGTGACTGAAAGCTAACACAGCAGGAATCTTCTTCAGCTTCTAAAACAAACCACCTCCTCTCCCTGTTCCATTAGTTTAGGATCACCCAGGTCCTGAGTCCTGCATTTTTATATTTGATATGTTGTTTAGGTGGCAAGGCATTGATAATGACACTGGGCTAATAGTTCCCCAGTATTTGTGGGGGCTAGGGGAGAGCACACATGCAAGGGAGCTGCCTGAACTGGCTTAGGTCTGAAAAGACTTCTTGGCATCTTGCCTCTTTAACAGGGATCACACTTCCAGAGGGAAAACTGCCTGAAACTTGTCAGATTTCTTTTTTCTTTCCTGCATGGACAGTAATGGCCTTAGAATGTTTTCTTATTTGCTAGAAAGTGCAGCTATTCAGTTGAATCATAGCATCCTGGTCAGTTTGGTGCACTGATAAAAACGTGGGTGACTCAGATCAGTGGCTTCTTTTTTTTTGTTTTGTTTTTTGTTTTTGCAGGGTAATAGGGGTTAAGTGACTTGCCCAGGGTCACACAGCTAGTAAGTGTCAAGTGTCTGAGGCCAGATTTGAACTCAGGTACTCCTGAATCCAAGGCCGGTGCTTTATCCACTGCACCACCTAGCCACCCCTGATCAGTGGCTTCTTTAAGGAATAATTTCACTTCACAAGTATTTGTTGAGCTTTGACAATAAAGAATGATTAAGATGTCTATTTTTCAGGAGCTTATGATCCAGTTGGGGACATGAGATATCCATACATGAAACAGTAAGAAATATCATTAGGCAGTGCCAGTCAGTAATAAAGATCCAATCAATAATGTAGATGTAAGTGCTTTAGGAATGTTGAGAAAGGGAAGATTCCTACAGCCTCGGAGTAGTAAGTTAGGGAAGGCTTCTGACTTTATAGACTTAGAGGGCAGGGAAGTAGGCCTGTGGACTTTGGAAGTTTGTGTACTGTCTTCATAGGTTGAGAGGAATGAGGGTTTTGCAGGCAGGGCCAGAAACATGAACAAAAGTTTGTAATACTTCAGAATGAATGTGGTATGTTCAGTAGAGAGACCAGTTTAGCTCGAGTGAAGATACTTGCTTCCAAGTAGTGGGAGATGAGGTTGGAAAGTTAGGGCAGGGACATATTGTGGACTCTACCTCCACAACATCTTGCTTGCATTTGTCTTTTTCTCTGTACTCAGACCACCACCACTGTAGATCCTAGCTCCTTAAACTGTGGGGTTGAGTAACTGAAGGTGGGGGGTCGCGAAAAATTTGACATCAGTAAAAGGTTACAAATGCCTATTTTATATGTGTAATACTCGGGGTCCCATAAAATTTCTTGGGCAAAAAGGGGTCATGAGTGGAAAAAGTTTAAGAAGCCCCACTTTGGATCACATTGCTCTCATCACTCACACTTAGACTATTGAAATAGCCTCTTAATGGATCTCCCAGCTCCATTTTTTGTCCTTATCAACCCATTCTTCACACAACTGCCAAAATAGTCTTCCTAAAACAGGTCTGATCATATCATTTTCCCCCCATTCAGACATTTTCTGTAGCTCCCTTTTGTTTCTGGGGTAAATTGCAAATTCCTCAACTTAGCATTTAAAGCCCTCTAGACTCTCTCACTCTTTCCATTCTCATTTCACAAAATCTACTTCCTAAGTGAACAGATCTTGTTCTTTCCCAAACTCATCATCCCATCTGCTACCTTCATACTTTTGTATAGATCCACAAGGCAGTCCTTCCTCACTTCCTTCTTTGAATCCCTAGCTTCCTTTAAATCTTTTTTCTTTTTTGTAGGGCAATGAGGACTAAATAACCCGCCCAGGGTCACATAGCTAGTAAGTGTCAAGTGTCTGAGGCTGGACCTGAACCCAGGTCCTCCTGAATCCAGGGCTGGTGCTCTATCCAGTGCTTCATTTAGCTGCTCCACTTCCTTTAAATCTTTTTTTTTTTTGTTTCGTTTTTTGCGGGGCAATGGGGGTTAAGTGACTTGCCCAGGGTCACACAGCTAGTAAGTGTCAAGTGTCTGAGGCCAGAGTTGAACTCAGGTCCTCCTGAATCCAGGGCCACTGCTCTATCCACTGTGCCACCTAGCTGCCCCCCACTTCCTTTAAATCTTAACCAAGGTGCTCTCCTATAGGAAACTTTACCTATGTTACATTCTTTCCTCTCCCCTTCTCTACTAGTGTCTCAAATCATCTTGTATTTACTTAAAGGTGTACATATTATTTCGTCCCAGAATATTATAAGCTCCTCAAATACACCTTCACCCCCACAACAAGAACCTCAATTCTCTACAGAGAAAACCGAGGACTATTTGACATGATCTCCATCTTCTCCCCTTCTCTAAACCCCTTGACATCATTCTCCTACTCTTTCTCCTCTCCATGTCTGACATGGAGGTTGCTCCTCTTGCCACTGCCAACTGCCCCCCAAGTGCCTTTAATTCCATCCCTTCTTTCTTCTCTAGCAGATTGCAACTTTAGTCACTGCTCTCCCTACCCCCCCAATCCTGAACATCTGTCTGTATATTGGTTTCTTCCCTGTTGCCTTCTAACATGCCCAGGTCTTTCTCATCTTAAAAATCTTTACTAGAGAGAACTATCTTTACATGTAATGGAAAAAATAAAATACCTTATATGTAAAATTAAAAAAAACCCCAAAAACCTTTACTAGATACCTCTGTTCCTTTAAGCTGTCAGTTTGGGAGCTCATCTTCCTTTATCAGGTAAACTTCTAGAAAAGCTGTCTATACTGACTGCCTCCACTTTTTTTACTCATTCTTCAGTACCTTGCAGTTTGACTTAGGGCCTCATCACTCAGCTGAAAGTTCTCTCTCCAAAGTTACCAATTATCCCCCCCCCCATTATCTCTTTTTGTTTTATTTGTTTTTGTTTTTGTTTTTGTGGGGCAATGGAGGTTAAGTGACTTGCCCACGGTTACACAGGTAATGTCAAGTGTCTGAGGTCGGATTTGAACTCAGGTACTCCTGAATCCAGGGCCGGTGCTCTATCCACTGTGATACCTAGCTGCCCCCAATTATCTCTTAATTGCCAACTGTGATGGTCTTTTTTTCAGGCTCCATCCTTTTTGGCCTCTCTTCTGCATTGGACTCCAGTAACCATGCCCTCTCAGAACCTCTCTCTTTTCTGGGTTTTTATAACTCTACCTTCTGCTACTTCTCCTTCTATCAATTGGACTGATTTGCTGGATAATCATCTAGAAGATGTTCCTCATCTATCCCTAACTGTGGCTGTTACTCCCAAAACTTTGTCCTTATGCCCTCTTGTCTTCTCTCTTGATGCTTTTTCTTTTGGTAACCCAATAGTACTCCCATTATCATCTCTATGCCACTGACTTATGTGTTTATATATACTGCCCCATGTCTGTTCCTTGAGCTTCAGTACCACATCATTTGTGACTTTCAAACTATATGTCTTGGAGACATCTCAAACTCAATGGAGCTGAAACAAAACTCATCTTTCCCCTTTAATCCATCTCTCTTCAAAACTTGTATTTCTGTCAAATGCACCACCATTTTGCTAGGCCCCTGAGTTTGTAACCTTGGTATCATCCTTGATATCTCATTCTCCCTTACCCCACATATTTAGTCAGTTGCTACATCTTGCTCTTTCTTCTTCTGTCTTCTTTGCATTCAACACAACCACCATATTAGTCCAGGCCCTCATTACCCCTGTTCTAGTTATTGCTAACAGCTTCCTAATTGATCTTCCTGTTTCAAATTCTGCCCCACTTCAAGCCATCCTTCCTTTTTTTTTAAAAATAAATTGGGGGGGGGGCATTGAGGGTTAAGTGACTTGCCCAGGGTCACACAGCTAGTAAGTGTCAAGTGTCATAGGCCAGATTTGAACTCAGGTCCTCCTGAATCCAGGGCCGGTGCTTTATTTGCTGCATCACCTAGCTGCCCCCCAAGCCATTCTTCCTATTATTGCCAGCATGATGTTTCCTTAGGTGTAGATTTGACCATGTCATTCTCCAGTTAACTCCAGTGGTTCCCATTGACTCAAGGATAAAATATAAACTACTTTGTTTTAACTTTTTAAAAAGTTCATTATAATCTGGCCCCAGTCTATCTTTCCAGGCTCATTGGCCATTATTCCTTATCCCATACCCTGCAATCCAGATAAATTGGCCATCTCCATCTCCCATCTCCTTGCCTTTGTGCTGGCCCTTCCCCATGCCTAGAATACAGCCCCTTCTTAACTTTGTGTCAGAAAATTCCTCTCTTCCTTCAGTATTTAGTTCAGATACCGCCTATGTGAACCTTGACCTGATCTCCTCAACTGCTAGTGCCCTGCCTCTCAAGCTACCTTTTATTTAGTCGATTTTATTTACTCTCTTTACATTTATTTAGTCTATACTTATAGAGTTAATAGTTAGCTGTGAGTCTTTTAATTTATTAAGAGAAAAGGTAGGGGCAGCTAGATGGCACAGTGGATAAAGCACCGGCCCTGGATTTAGGAGGTTCTGAGTTCAAATCCGGCCTCAGACACTTAACACTTACTAGTTGTGGGACCCTGGGCAAGTCGCTTAACCCCAATTGCCTCATCAAAAAAAAAAAAAAGAGAGAGAGAAAAGGTATAGGGAGAGATGTGGCTGCATTAGAAATTTCCTTTACCATTTGATTTTCCTCCTTGTGAGAGACCTTTACCCTGCTGCTATAAAAGATGCTGGTTTTTATTTTGTAATATACAGGGGAGAACTATATAGTTTTATCATATAATTTAATACTTGGTTACATACTTACAGTATTTTCTGATTATTTCATCTACTACTTTCCTTAGCTCAGGTGATTGAAGAGAAAGGCAGCACCCTTGTATCTCTCACAGTATTTAGAAAGAGACAGACACAGATATGAGATGTCTCAAAGGTAGAATCAATAGGATTTGGGTAACTGAATGTGACAGGTAAGAGAGAGAAAAAAAAAGAATGAAAGATAAATACAGGATTTCAAACATGGTAGATTAAGTGAAGCCAAAAGGAGTAGTGAGCTCAGTTTTTTAAAATGGTGAGTTTGAGATTCTGGTAGGTCGAGCAGACCTGTAGGCAGTTGTAGATGCAGCAGGATCTCAAAAGTAGGGTCTGGACTGAAGATAAAGACTTGAGTCTGTTATCATCCATAAAAGGTAACTAAAACATACCAGAGTGAAATCACCAAGGGAAAGAGTAGACAGAAAAAAAGGCCACAGAAAGACCATTAGAAGATAATCTATTGTTAGGCTTCCCAGTTGCTTACTGTTTCAAGTTTAAACTATCCTGCCTGGCATGCAAGGCCCCCCATAATCTGTTCTTACCCTATCTGTACAACCTTATCTCCTGCTGTTGTCTAATATATATACTCTAAGATGGCCTCACCATTGTCCCCCATCATGCCATGATCATTCCTGATGGAATGTAATCTTGGCATCAGGGACTGCACAGGGAGTGCTGTGGAATTATAATGACCTGTCTTGACCCTGAGGAGATATAATGAATATACTTTGTTCCTGTTGTCATAGAGGCTGGGAACGCTGGAAATAGTATGTTGCTTATGCTGTTAGATACCATCCCTGTGGGTAAATTGGTTTTGCATAATGGGGTTCTTTTCCCTTTGTTTCAAGAAAAGGCCATCCAAGGTGTGAGATTTAAAATTGGATGTTAGATCATAAATCTCCCCTCTTTAACCTTTCCCTTAATTTATCTCCCAGACTAGTAAATGGAAGAAGCTTTTGGTTTTCTAGTTAGAGCTTTATTGTGTGGTAGTTACCAGGTGATGTTGATTAGAGGGATAGGAAAGTAGAAATACAAAACAAATAGTCTTAAGTGTAAGCTTAGTTTATATTGCGTATAAAACTCACCAAAAGCCCAAGGCCACCTTTGGGGAGAGAGAGAGAGAGACCGAGTCAAGCGCGTGTTGCTGATAACCTCGAGCCGGGCCGAGTTGAACTCCAGTCAGTGTGTCTGTCTGTGCAGCACAGTCAGGAGACCAGCAGAGCAGGAAAAAGATCCCACTTCCATTCTTTCCTTGCCTTTTAAGCTCGCACCCCGGAAGTCGCGTACTTAGCAGGCAGACTGGCGTGCGTAGCTCATGCCGTTGGTCTCCTCCCTGAAAGGGTAGTCCTTAAAAAAACTGGCATCTCTCCATTATCGGTAACCGACTGTTAAAACTTTTTACCACAAAGGTTAAGAAGTATATACTCAGTATATACTCAGAATTGACTGTGATATATAAAAAACAAGGCATCAATAAAATGTAAATTCTACCCCTACTTCAGAGGTTTGTTAATTCAGTTCATGAATTTGTTTTAAAACTTTTTATAACTATATTTCACTATAACTGGTTTACTTTGTGTATGGGACAATTGCCTGTTTACCCAAATAAATCAAGGAGACTACCAAGTCAAGCAGAGACAGATTTATTTCATGCTCATGAGAATGGGTGACCTCATGCAAGAGATGAAGAGCGCACTGATGAGCTTGTGAGTTGGGTTTTTATGGAAGTTTTGAGGGGGCAGTCCCCTCGTGCACAGGATGAGCTCACAATCTAACATCCAATCCTGTCTCACCCATGTGAGAACACCCATGGGTGTTCAGCGCATGATCATGGTGTGGATGCATGCTCAGCTAGTCCAAGAGCTGGGGGAAGGGGAGGGGGAAAGGGTGAAACCACTCCACCCGTGTAAGGAGGGGACATGGGGGAAGAAGGGAGAGATCTGGTACGAGGAGCTAGGTCTTAGGAATGCAAGAAGGGAGAGGTAGTATCAGGGTGGGTCTGCACTAACAGGGGACAGCTCTCCTGCTTGGCCACAGAACAAGGCCGGGTAAGAGGTGTGTTTTAGCAGTGGGATGGAATATGAACAGAATGATCTAACAATAACAGGGACTGGGGGCTTTGGAATGCAAGCAGGGAGGGAGGGATGGATGGTACCAGTGTACACTAAGTTCAGCAAAGCAAGATACACGATTACTACAATATTCTGTTATTAGCAGTGGGACGAAACATGAACAGAATGATCTGGTAATAAGCTTCAGAGTCTAAACTGACTCAGGGCCACCATATCCCACTCACTGTGTAAGCCTATGCATTTTATCTTATGCCTTTCAAACATGGGGGAATCTGTCCATAGGTTTCATCACACTACCAAAGATGTCCGTGACACAGAAAAGGTTAAGAACCCTGCTCTCTAAAAACCCTTTCCTACTAATACAACCCAGCTCCTCTCTGAATACCTTTTGTCCTGAGAGTCCACTTCCATTATTTTACACTTAAGTTATTCTCCTGTCTTTCAAACTAGATTACCAGCTTCTTGAGAACTGGAGGATCCTCCCCAGTCTTTGTACTTCTTCTATATCAAAGCTTCTTAAACTGTGGGTCATGACCCCACATGGGGTTGAGTAACTTTATGTGGGGGGGTTGTGAAAAATTTGGCAACAGTAAAAGGTTATGTATACTTAATTTTTATATACCTATGCACCTGGGGTCATGTAAAAATTTCTCGGGAGAAAAGGGGTCGTGAATGGAAAAAGTTTAAGAAGCCTTGTTCTACATCACCCAAATTGATCTGCGTTCTAGTAAAGTTAGCTGGTTCATTTGTAGGGAGAAGATGGGGCAATTATGCATTAGAAATGGGATTTAATCTTGTGATTCCTCAGGCTTGAATAATGTGCATATGTATTCACTTTGTCTGTGTTTCTACCAAATAGATTCCATGTATTCTGTCAACCAGGGCCATTGTTTTCCTTTTTTACTCTAGAGAAACCTGTCTAAATATCACAAAACCAAATGATGCTTCACAACCTAAATGTTGAAGCAAAACATAGATGTTGGGAATGTGGGGGGTGTAGTACAATCATAGGTGCCACATACAGAGAAGATATTTAAACTATTAAAGCTTAAAATTTTACCAAGATGTTTGAGACACCTTGCATATGGAGCTTACCCTCTGGTCCTATGTAGAACAGAATCACCTGGGACCATTAACCTCACTCCTTGACTCTCAGTAGCTTGGTGGGACATAAGGAAGTCTGAGCTGAGAATTAGGATAACTCTTTGTCTGCCTCCTTCAGATGGGATTATAAAGACCATATGACATAATAAATGTGAAAAAGGCTTTGAAAAGTGGAAACAGGTTCATTCCAATAGAAAATTGTATCTAATAGTAGTAGAATGAAGAATAGGCCTCTTACTGAAAAGGTCAGGTAGACTGGTTGAGTTTTTTCCTTCATATTTTTCAACAAACAACAGAAACTTTATCTCATTAACAGTAATGCTTTTAAAAACAAAGCTGGTAGGCTTTTTTTTGCTAGAATTAATGGATTCCTTCCTTTAGGTCTTCCATCTCTGAGTAACACTTCTCAAAAGAACTATAGAAACAAAAGATTCTTATCTCTCAGATGTTTCTGCTGAAAGACTAACCAGGGAAGGATAACACAGAGGATCCATTTTTGTACCTGATAATTAATTTCAGCAATGTCACTGAGGTCCTTGGAAGACTGGAGTTCCTTTTTTTTTTTTTTTGGCGGGGCAATGGGGGTTAAGTGACTTGCCCAGGGTCACACAGCTAGTAAGTGTCAAGTGTCTGAGGCCGGATTTGAACTCAGGTACTCCTGAATCCAGGGCCGGTGCTTTATCCACTGTGCCACCTAGCCGCCCCCAGACTGGAGTTCCTTTGATCAGTGGTAGTCACCTTGGGATGGTCTGACTTGTTCACTATCATATTTCCAATTTTTCTTTTTGTCTTTTCCTCCCACAGATGTCAAGCCATCAAACATCTTGGTGAACTCACGAGGAGAAATCAAGCTTTGTGACTTTGGCGTCAGTGGGCAGCTGATTGATTCCATGGCTAACTCTTTCGTGGGCACGAGGTCCTATATGTCGGTATGAACAGTTGGTTAATTTGCTTAGGGCTTTTGGTCCATCAGGGCTCTCAAGTCAGGAATAGCAACTGATCATCTCCAGCTAAATCAGAACCCTGTACCAAGTACTTTGAGAAGGAGTGAAAGAGAAGATATTGTCCCAACCTGTGGTGAAATTCCCACTTTCTGGAAGAGTGTCCTTGATTTTGGAAGTTCTCAGTTTGTTTGGGGGGAGTATAATTGCCGCTTCCTAGAGAGACCATAGAGTGAGGTTCCACAATTGCTGTCTTTGGACACTTTGCGCTATACTTGCAGAAAATGCTTTAAAGAGTAAAATAGGAAAAAAACACATGTACAGAAATCTGTGTTTAAGGCAGGTGTTTGATTAGGTGACTTCTAAGGTCCTTTCTAGCCCTAGGATCCATGAAATACATAAACTATTGTAATGTACAATGGAGCACTACAAACATCCATTACAAATGGATGAGAATGATTTAATCAGAGTGAATTCAATCTTTCCTTACTAATAACTCCTCCCAAACTTATTCTTCTACCCCTTTGTTTTGCCAGAGCATCATAATTGCTTTCCTTCCCTCCCAGTTTCAACTCCTAAATTCTACCCTATCCTTTACTCTCTATTCCCTTGCTCTTTTGTACCATCACTAAGAGGAAGCATCCAGCAGCCATGCTGACTGAATCCAATCTCCACTAGGCCTTTACTAAGTAGAAAGGCAATCCTTTTATTTCCCCCTAAATGATTCTTTTTTAAAAAATTAGTTTTTATTGATTTTGCCTGTTTTTACATCCTCACAGTTTCCCCCAGTATCTCTCCCCCCTCTCAGAGAACCATCCCATATAACATGGCATTTTTATGTTGTATTATGTTTTTGTTTTTTGTAAACATTTGCCAATTAAATTTTTTCCATTCTATTTTTTATTAGATTTTTAAAAATTTTATTTTCATTTCCAAATTTTCTCCCTCTCCCTACCCTAGTATATATGTAAAATCATGCAAAACATTTCTCCATTAGCCATGTTCAGGAGGTGGGAGGGGAAAGCAAAAGAAATAAAGGAGGGAAAAAAACACTATACTTCATTATGTACTCTGAATCCATCAAAAGTGCTCCATCCGAAGGTGGAGCATTTTAATTCATGAATCCTTTGGAATTGTGATGGATTATTACATTGAACAGAGTTATTGTCTTTCATAGTTGATTGTCTTTTAAGTATTACTCTTAATGTGTATATTGTCCTCCTGGTTCTGTTCACTTGGCTTTGCATCAGGTCATATGTCTTCCCAGTTTTTTGTTTGTTTGTTTTTGGTGAGGCAATTGTGGTTAAGTGACTTGCCCAGGGTCACACAGCTAGTAAGTGTTAAGTGTCTGAGGCCCGATTTGAACTCAGGTCCTTCTGACTCCAGGGCCAGTGCTCTATCCACTGTGCCAGCTAGCTGCCTCGTCTTTCCAGGTTTTAATGAAACTACTCCCCTCATTTGTGGGGGGTGGGGGGTGGGGGAGAAGAGCAATGAGGGTTAAGTGACTTGCCCAGGGTCACACAGCTAGTACGTGTCAAGTGTTTGAGTCTGGATTTGAACTCAGGTCCTCCTGAATCCAGGGCCAGTGCTTTATTCACTTCACCACCTAAGCTGCCCCCTCCCCCATTTCTTGCAACACAATAGACTTCCATCACATTCATATACCATAATTTGTTCATCAGTTCCCCAATTGATGGTTTTCCCCTCAGTTTCCAGTTCTTTGCCACTACAAAAAGAGTTTAAATATTTTTGTACATGGATCCTTTTCCCTTTGCTTTGATCTGCTTGGGGCATAGATCTAATCACAGTACTGCTGTGTCAAAAGGTAGGTATGCTTTTGGGCATAGTTCCAAATTGTCCAGAAGGATTGGACTAGTTCATAGCTCCCCCATAGTGCATTTGTATCCTGATTTTTCCTCATCCTCTCTAGCATTTATCATTTTCCTTTTCTGTCATCTTAGCCATCAAATAGATGTCAGGTCATTTAAATTTTTCCAGCAATTTTTGTCAAATAGTGAGATCTTGCCTCAATAGCTCAGAACTTTTGGTTTTTCAGATACTAATGCTGTTGTGTTTATTTGCTTATGTATATGGTGTACCTAATCTAGATAGATGACTCTGTTTCTTGTCTAGTACCTAATTATTTTAATGATTACCACTTTCTATTATAGTTTGAGATCTGGTACTACTAGGCCTCCTTCCTTCACAATTTTTTTCATTATACCCTTCATAATCTTGACCTTTTATTCCTCCAGATGAATTAAATGTTTTTCTCTAGTCGTATAAAGTAATTCTTTCATATTTTGATTGGTATGGCATTGAATAAGTAAATTAATTTGGGCAGCATCATCATTTTTATTGGCTCAAGCTATGCGTGAGCGATCAATATCATCATTTCTATATATTACCAAGCAGAAAGAGATAGAAAGAGAAATTCCATTAAAAATAACTGCAGACAACATAAAATACCTGGGAGTCTACCTACCAAGGCAGACACAGGAATTATATGAATAGAATTATAAAACATTTCACACAAGACAAATCTAAACAACTGGATAAATATTAATCACTCACGAATAGCTTGAAATTGTGTCCTGACTTGAGTTTAGTATTTTCTTCTGTGCCACACTGCCGAATGGTGGTGTGTTCTTTTAAAGTGTAATTTTATTAAGCACCCACTGTGTGCCTGGTACTCTTCCAAATGCTGAAGATGCAAAGACAGTGAAATAATAGTACTTGCTCTGAAGGAGCTGACACTCTCTGTGGGGAGGGATGGGTACAGTTTATTATTTCACTCTTTCTGTAGTCCTGTGGATTAAGTGGAGGAGAAGCCAGTATTCCAGATGTTAAAAAGTGACTTGCCCAGGTTCACACAGCAAGTTCATGGAGGAGTTGATTTTAGAGCCTGAGTCATGCAGTTTAGTCTTCCTTCCATAGCAATACTCTGTCCTTCTAGTGAATTTTATGCCTCTTTCTCCCTTCTGAGACCCAAACACACCTAAAAAACCAGGCAGCATGACTCTCTTCATCATAACTCTCACCTTCTAAAATGATGTGGCCACTGGAAAAGAGGTGCTATAAGGACAAGGCAGGTGCCCAGGACTGGGCAAGTCCTTGTCAAGGTATATATCCTGGCAGGTAGCTGATGTCAAAAGCTGATCTGAGATTTTCAGCTGATCCAGACTGGAGGAAACAGAATGGTGAAGTTAGGAAGAACAATGAGTCAGAGGTGGGGGGACCAATCAGTTCTAGGAGAGCAGAATGTGTCAGTTTCAGAAGATAGCCAGAGGTCAGAATGGTGAAGGTCATTAAAGGAGGAACCAAGCAGGAATACATCAATGGGTAGTAGCTGAGAAAGGACTGAGTTGAGCCTGATAACAGAGGTAGCCTTTTACTTAGTCACAGAAGCTTGTGTGTCTTTCTTGTTTAAGTGAGATCTCTTCCCTGAATTGGGACCAGTAAGTTTTAAAAACAAAAATCAAAGGTCAAATACCTATCTATAGAGAGGGGAATTGGGGTAGTATGAGCATACATAGTTCTTTTTTTTCTTTCTTTCTTTATTTTTAAAAAATTTTCTTTATTTTTTTGGCGAGGCAATGAGGGTTAAGTGACTTGCCCAGGGTCACACAGCTAGTAAGTGTCAAGTGTCTGAGGCTGGATTTGAACTCAGGTCCTCCTGAATTCAGGGCTGGTGCTTTATTCACTGTGCCACCTAGTTGCCTCCTATAGATAGTTCTTAATAGCAGTCTTTGGTCCCTGGGTTTAGCACTTCCCTCACTAGACCTAAGATGTTTCATAAAATTTTTAATAGCATTATTCATGATGACAATGATGTTTCCTTTCTCTCCTCTGTCTAATACAGCCAGAAAGACTCCAGGGAACTCACTACTCAGTACAATCAGACATCTGGAGCATGGGGCTTTCTTTGGTAGAGATGGCAATTGGACGATATCCTATTCCACCGCCTGATTCCAAAGAACTAGAATTGATGTTTGGCTGTCCAATGGAGGGAGATGCTCCTGAGACATCACCAAGGCCAAGAACTCCTGGGAGACCTCTCAGCTGTAAGTTTCCCAAAAAGATCTAGCTGCTCAGAATTAGGGAATCTCTGACTTTGGCTTCATTCAGACAACTCAGCAAACATACTTGATATTTATTATGTGCTAGATGCCATTGGAGCCACTGCAGAGGCAAATGTTATATTCCTATCACATCAAGTCTGCCAGCAGTGACAGGCTAAGGATCATGGGATTATAGAGCTATGGGGCACCCTGAAGGACATGTGTTCCAGTCCTGTCATTTCTGAGAACATGAGGTACTGTGGCAAAGCAGAGAATACAGAATGTGTCAGGTATTCTGCCTGAGAACAGGTACCAGCTGTATCGTCTTGGGAAGCCACTTAATTTCTTTGCACCTCAGTTTCCTCATCAGTAAAATGAGGATAATAATACTTGCTGTAACTACTTTATAGAGTTGTTGTATGATGATGAAGCAGATGCCTAGAGATGTAGTTTTCCCAAGGTCATAGGTAGTAAAGCAACAGAATGAGGATTTTTCCCCAGTTTATTGACTCCAATTCTAGTCCTTAGGCTGCCCCACCTCCCGGGCATATGTTAAGACAGGGAGAGCCAGACTGTGGTAAGAGGATACAGTCGCCAAAGGTCTCATAAGGTGGCAAATCAAGACAGTGGGATAGGTAACTGGGAGAATATGTATGAAGTCCTCTACATCATAGCTTAGAAGATTTTTCATAGATCACAAATGAACCTGATATTAAGGAAAGTTCTGTCCCATGAGAAGCTTCTTCATTTACTTTTTGCCAGACCAGGAACAAATCCCAGGGCTATTCTCAGATCTCCTAGTCTGATGGGATTGACATAAACCCTGTCTTCATGAGGGCAGCTCTTCATGAACCCCACAAGGGGTTCATCACGAGAATAGGCATAAAGAGGTCAAAGTTGAGGCTAGTTTCTACTACCCTGGCAGTACAGGTGGTCATAATCCCCTACATCTGATGAGAATGTAGTCTGTTTGAGAACTAGGGAGGGCTATTGTCTCATGATGTCTTTCCTGCTGTTACATAGGCCCCCTGCTTGCTCTGGCCTTTCCCCCCACATTCTTGCCTTGACATTATCATTTTTTGAGACAAGTATGTTCTATTCTCTAGTCTTTCCTTTTCTCTTTATTATCAAGGGGGACATCACCTAAGGAAATTTATTACACACTAATAAACCCATTTTTCTCTTTCTAAAATTTGCAGCTTATGGAATGGATAGCCGACCACCTATGGCAATTTTTGAGTTGCTGGATTACATAGTCAATGAGGTAAATACAGCATGATTTCTCAAGTCTTGGAATTTGGGGAAATGGGGGCAAAGGATAGGATAACTGCTGGGTAAATAGTGAGTTGTTCAGATGTCTGGAGCATACCAAAGTTCTCAGCAGTCTTGGTGAGTAATGATTTCGGAACTAATTAGACTCTTTGTCAAGAACATCTAGCCAGGGGCAGCTAGGTGGCGCAGTGGATAGAGCACTGGCCCTGGAGTCAGGAGTACCTGAGTTCAAATCTGGCCTCAGACACTTAACACTTACTAGCTGTGTGACCCTGGGCAAGTCACTTAACCCCAATTGCTTCACTAAAAAAAAAAACAAAAAAACCCCATCTAGCCAATAACGATAGCGTCTTAAGATCTGTAGATCATCTGGAGTGGACTCAGAGAGTCCAGTGCGGTTCTCTGGGCCACACAGCAGAGCCAAGAGTAAAGCCCAGTTGTGCTCAGCACTGTGCTACCAACCTCCAGGGAGGGTCACTAGAATAGGGCCTGATTATGGAGGTCTTATGTGCAACTAAGAACTTAAACTTTATGCAGAAATTCTGGCTACCCTGGATGAAAGGGACCTTGAATCTAGAATCACTGATTCGTGGTTTCTTTCTTTCTTTTGGCCATTCTTTCCTCCCTTGGACAGAAGAGACAGTTCATGATAACTCATCTTTGTTCTGTATCCCTGCCTTTCTGAGCTGGGCTTTATCCCTAACCTCAGTCTGGATTTATTCACCGGCTTAAGTCTTTCCTTTCTCTTTCCTGGGTAATAATCATGCTCTCAATGAAGTGACACTATATTTCATTGTGGGCTGAACTTTGTGTTTAGTAGTTTTTGTTGTTTAGTTGTTTCAGTTGTGTCCCACTCTTTGTGACCCCATTTGGGGGTTTCTTGGCAAGGATACTGGAGTGGTTTGCCATTACTTTTCCAGCTCATTTTACAGATGAGGAAACTGAGACAAACCAGGTTAAGTGACTTGCTTAGGGTCACACGTGTCTGAGGCCATATTTGAACTCGTGTCTTTCTGACTACAGGCCTGGCACTCTATCCATTGTGCCACTTAGTTGCCTCTGGCTGAACCATGGGGCTTTCTTTGGTGGAGATGGCAACTGGATAGTATCCCATTCCATCACCAAACTCCAGGAGCTAGAACTGATGTTTGTCTGTGCAGTAGAGGGAGATGCTGCTGTAGTTGTGTTCAACTCTGTGTGACCCCATTTGGGCTTTTCTTGGAAATCATACTGGCATGGTTCTCCATTTCCTTCCCCAGCTCATTTTACAGATGAGGAAACTGAGGCAAAGAGGGTGAAGTAACTTGCCCAGGGTCACACAGCTTCAATGATCTTATCAAATACTCTAGCATTTCTGTGCTTTTTTATCCTTTGATGGTCAATCATTTGGCAGTCATTTATAAACTGCAATTATCTTCATGGTGATATTTTTTCTTATGTTCATTGTGAGCCTTACAATTCTTCTTCTTCTTTTTCTTCTTCTCCTTCTCCTTCTCCTTCTCCTTCTCCTTCTCCTCCTTCTCCTTTTCCTCCTCCTTCTCCTCCTCCTCCTCCTCCTCCCCCCTCCCTGATTGGATTTGAACTCAGGTCCTCCTGAATCCAGGGCTGGTGCTTTATCCACTGTGCCACCTCGCTATCCTTTTTGTCACTTTTCCAAAGAGAACCTATAAACTTTCCTCTTGTTTAACTGCATCTTCTGTCACCTGACTTCTTTTGTAATGAGATTGTTAATGTGGATATCGTCCTATTTGTACAGTCAGGTGCTGACTTTTTGTCCTAGGATCATAGATTTAGAGAGTCTGAGGCCAGATTCAGATTGAAGTCTTCCTGGCTCCCAGTTCTATCTAGTGTGCCACACTCTTTGATTAGCAGTACACAAAGATTGCATGTTATGAACAGATTCCTGTTTATACTTAGTGATTCTTAGCAACCTCTGCTTCCTTTTTTCCACCATTCTATCAACACTATAGATATTTTGCATTTTTGTCCATTTTGTTTGTTGCCATGACCAGATTAAATTATTACCTGCTGACAGAACTTCTGGTGATGAAGCATTCACATTTAAACTGGTCCTTGAACAGAAGATACATAATCTGTTTCCGGGTCTGTGCTAATCCTTTCCATCTTGCAAACTCTTACAGAGAGCATAACCTTAGACAACCCAGGTCAGTTGCTTGCTACAGTGAGGCCTTAGAATGAAATTATTGTAGTTATTTAGTATGTATGGAAAGTGGCAAATAAATGGTTCACAGGAGAGAGGGAGCACTTGAGTGATTGGAGAAGATGACATCATGGAGTAAGTGGGACTTGAGCTAGACCTTTGAAGGATGGTCACATTATAGATTAGGTGGTGGTGGTTGTTGTTTGTCCTTTTTTTTCCTGAAGAGGACCGTGACATCAGGGTGATGTCATAACTTGCACTTAATTGGGTTTAAGCGAGGGAGGGCTGTGTCTCTTTCCTCCAGAGCCATCTGGGTTCAGTGGTAAAATATACATCAAGACTACTGGAGATGGCCCCAGAAGCAAATGGATTAGGTGGAAGAGAAGGGAAGAAAAAGGATCTTAGGGAATAGGAAAGAGCAGTGTGGACCAGTCTGGCCACAGAAATTCTGAGAGAGAACACTGAGAAGCAGGTTGGGGCCAGATTGTGAGATTTGATTGGATGTAACTAGAATAATTTTAGGAAATTTGAAAAAGAAAAGTCTTCTTTTCTTTGATTGAAATGCCCTAGGGCTTAACATTGTTATCTCTGATACTAAGATTCTAGGGGTTGGGGCAGCTAGGTGGCGCAGTGGATAAAGCACCAGCCCTGGATTCAGGACGACCTGAGTTCAGATTGACCTCAGACACTTGACACTTACTAGCTGTGTGACCCTGGGCAAATCACTTAACCCTCATTCCCCCCCCTCCCCCAATTAGTCCTGTTTGTTCATGTTGGAAGAGATTGTAAAGTCCTTGTGTCATTTTGGTTTTTCCTAAAAATCATAATGAGCAAAGATCTTGTCTGAACATGATAATCTTCATGAAGATCAGGGAGAGCTCTTTCCCTGTAAAGACTGTTTTCCTAGAGTGTTTTGGTAACATTCTTCTAGATAATTCCCCTTATAATATTAATGTTTAATTGAGTTTTGTTTATATTAACTGTCCCCTTCCCATGTAGACACACATTCTTTAGGAAACTTTCTGCCTTATGAGGTTAGAACTATTCAAGAGGCTCTACCTCCCCTTCTGTCACTGATTAGAAAATTAGGTCAGAATCACCATACCATACCATACTATACTATACTATAGCTAAACATCTTCCTACCAAGTATAGGGAGTGGGGTACCTGATTCCAACAGGATAGAGTTGGCCATCATCACACCAACAATATAGCTTAAGAACCAGAGAGAATGAACTCTTCTTTGTCCTGCCTTTGTCCTGCTCAGGGATGAGCCTGCCCCAAGTCAGGGGGATGGAAGAGAATTTGGGAAGGACCAACCTATGGGGAGGATTCAGTGACCACTTTGAGAGTTAAGTCTAATGTTGTTTCATGTCTTCCAGCCTCCTCCAAAGTTGCCCAGTGGAGTCTTTAGTTTGGAATTTCAAGATTTTGTGAATAAATGGTAAGTTGGCTTCTTATTCATAGGCAGTGGATCCTAAAGAATTTTGCTTTTTATATTGGACAACACTCCTGTAGAATTTCCAGATTTGACTCTTCTGGTGGTAACCCACCATGGCTTTTCCCCTCTTAACATCTTTGGTTATTCTCCCATGGACTTTTGGCCCCAAAACCTTTATTTATTTTGGGTTCCAAGACTTATTATATAAATTAATCACACTGTACATTACAGTAAGTCTAATTATTTAATCTTTTAGGGGTTAATTTTATAGAGACTAGTAAAAAAATTGGGGGTGTAAATTTTTTATTCATTTTAAACTTAAATACAAAATGAGAAAACAAAAACAAAAAAGAACATTTCCATGCACGCAACAGAACATGAGAGGATTCAATATAAAATAGTAAATTTCCATTTAAAGAAAACTTGTATAATAAATACTACTTGTTTTCAAAGCTACCCAGTTTATCTTTGCTTCCTTCCAAGTTTTCTTTTGTTCTCTGCTGTATACTTTTTACTTGATTTTTTTTCTCCCTCCCCCACCTCCTACCCCCAACCTAGAGAAGGGTTAAATTAAACATATGTATGTCTATGTGCGTGTGTGTATACATATGTGTGAATATATACATGTGTGCATGTACACACATACATCTATAAACATACATGTATATACATACACATACATGGAAGGCTGTACTATGCATATTTCTATTTGTTTTTCTGGGGGTGGATAGCATCTTCCTTCATAGGTCCAAGTCTTTCCATGTTTTTCTAAATCAACCATTTCTCATATCACAGCAGTATTCTAAATAAATTTTTTTAACTTTAAATGAGAAATAATTTTCATTTGCTCTTCTTTTAAGCCTAATAAAAAACCCGGCAGAGAGAGCTGATTTGAAGCAACTTATGGTAAGTAAAATCTTATTACATTTCTCACTAATAGTCACTACCCCTAAGGAAGTGGCATAGGCAAATTGTATTGTATGCCTCTTGCCCAGTATTTGGATGTAGGTATAATCCAAATTAAATTAACTTTAAAGGCAATATGGAAAGAAAAAGAAACTGAGACCCGAGAGATAGTCTTATTTACTTCCTGGTGATGGTGGGGAGTTTTATGTAGTACATAAACAAGCCTCTAGCTTTTTCTAAAAAGCCAGTCCACTCATAGCCATAGTCATCTATCTTCCTTCAGCAGCAGTGGCTGGGACACCCCATTAAGCTTGAAGAAGCTCAGTTTATCATCTTGACCATTGCATTCCTTTTGAATCTTATTTTTCTTGAGTAAAAATATATTTTTATTCTATATGCATTGTAATCAATTCAGCATGTACCTTTCTAAGTTGTCTTGCTTATCTGTAATTTCTTCTGTTCTATTTTCATTTGGGAGAGATAGCCCTTTCCTTGTACCTCCTTTTCATCCCACCTTCTCCTCTCTTTAAATAAAAGGAAAGAAAAAAAGTATTTGTAACAAATATCCATAGTTGAACAAGACAAATCCTCACATTTCCATGTCCAAAAAGGAGTATCTTACTACACAACTTGAATCTTATCACCTCTTTATCAGGAAGTGGGTAGCATGCTTTATTATTAGTACTTTGGAGTCATGGTAGTTCATTACATTGATCAAAGCTCATAAGTCTTTCAGAGCTTGTCTTTACAATGTTGTTACTGTATAAATTGTTTTGGCTCTACTCACTTTACTCTGCATCAGTTCCTACAAGTCTTTCCAGATTTCTCAGAAATTACCTCTTTCATCATTTATTATGGTACAGAAATAGTTCATTACATTCACATACCATAGTTTATTCAACTATTCCTCAATTCATGGACACCACCTTAATTTCCATGTCTTTACTATTTCAAAAAGAGATGCGCTCTCTCTCTCTCCCCCTACACACGCGCGCGCGTGCGCGCGCACACACACACACACACGATCTTATTTTTTAATGTTGTTCTAATGTTGCTTCCTTTCCGCATTTTCTCATGTATAGGTTCACGCTTTTATCAAGAGGTCTGATGCCGAGGAAGTTGATTTTGCAGGCTGGCTCTGCTCCACCATTGGCCTTAACCAGCCTAGCACACCAACTCATGCTGCTGGTGTCTAAAGTGTTTATTTAGGAAGCTGAAGAAAGGTGGCTCCCAGATCTTGTGCAAAATGATACTACCTTAGGTCCTATTTCTCATGCTTGTCTGTTCAGATGTATATTTTACCCTGTGAAGAAGGATGAAGAACATAGCATGTGCCAAATTCTGTTCGTGTTTGTTTTAATTATGATTACTCCCTTAGGTGAATTGGCTTTGCATTGGGGGGCTTCTTGTTTGTATTAATGACTCCCCCCAAATTGTGTGATGTTGAGTTAGTGGATATTCTTTGCATCGCTGCTCTTTCAGCCTCAGCCGGCTGGCCTTGTGATTTTTTTTTGGGGGGGGGGGGTCTTTTGACACTTGGTGGTACTTCATTCTCACTGGGCTTTTTTTACCCTCTTCCTGAAAGTGGAAGGGAGGAGCCTAGCAATGTCCTTCACAAGCAGTGCATGGAAAGCATGCTTTTGCTGCTATGAAAACAAGCATTAGAAAGTGGATGTCACGGTGTTGTAATTTTTTGCTTTCTGTGTAGAATCCAGCTGTTTTCACCTAAATCCAGTCAGAGCCCCACACTGCCATAATAGCCAGGCCTTCATCAGTCTACTATGAGGACTTAGAGACTTGTGGCTATATTTCTATATTTATTTTTAAAAGATTCTCTGTGGGATATTCAGAGTTGTTTGGGTGGCGTATGTCTCTTAATTTTTGACTGGCATTCTAAAATAGTGGGGGGGTTTTTGAATGTCACCAATGGATCAAGTCATTAAAATTCATCAGATTTATCTTCCTCCTAATCCAATTACAGAATATATTGTAAGACAACTGTGTGTATAGTGCCTAAAAATTGTATGGAGATCCTTTTAACCATTTTATTTTCAAATGTTTAACAAATCTAACCTCTTATTCTAATAAATATATCATCAACTTTAAAGAAGAATTGAAAAGTGGTATTATTTCTGTGTAAATTACCCCAGGTGGTGATGTTTTTATCATTCTACAGGAAAATGGTCATTTTGATTTCTTAAACTTAGCAGAGCCTTTTTATGTGAGAAGGTACATGGAGGGGCAGCTAGGTGGCGCAGTGGAAGAGAGAAGGTACGTGGAAATAGGAAGGGTTGCAAGAAGGAAATACTGGACCAAGAAAAAGGTTGCAGCTTGATTATCTTTTGGTTAATGTGCCTTTGGATGCCTTCCTGTCATTTTATACTTCCTGAAGCCACATCAGAAATGATTGCAGGGGCAGCTAGGTGGCACAGTGTATAAAGCACCAGCCCTAGATTCAGGAGGACCTGAGTTCAAATCCGGCCTCAAACACTTGACACTTTCTAGCTGTGTGACCTTGGACAAATCACTTAACCCTCATTGCCCCACCAAAAACAAAAAAAGAAATGATTGCAACAATGTTCAAAATCTCTCCTACTATGTACTCTCATCTATAAATAAGTATCTTCCAACATCTTTCCTCTTGAAATGTGAAAGAACCCCATTTGTCCCTTCCCACCCATTTTTCTTTTTAATTCAATTGTTTTCTGTTCAAATCCTTCCTCCCCCACCTATTGAAAAGACAAGAAAAGAACAAAATCTATACATGTACAGTCAAATTCCTACATTAGCCACGTACAAAAAAAGAGAGAAGAAAATGTACTTCAATATGCCCTCTACCCTATTTAGAGGTAGATAGAATGTTTCATCATGAGGCCTTTGAAATTGTAGTTGATCAATTGTATTGATTTCATAGTTGATTATCTTTACATTTATTGTTACTGTAGTATACGTTTTCCTGGTTCTTCTGCACACTTCACTTTTCATCAGTTCATATAAGCCTTCCCAGTTTTTCCCAAAACCATCACCTTTATCATTTTTTTAAAAGCACAGTATTCCACCACAATCATATAGCATAACTTGTTCAGACATTCCCCAATTAATAGGCATTCTCTTAGCTTCCAATTCTTTGCTACCACAAAAAGGAGCTAGTATATTTTTGTACATATGGGTCCTTGTATTTACTCTTTCATTGATCACATTTGGTTACAGACTTAGTAGTGTTATCATTGAGTCAAAGGATATGTTCAGTTTAATACCTTTTTGGGCATAGTCCCAAATTGTCCAAATTGATTGGACTAGTTGATAGCTCTACCAACAATGCATCAGTACACTTGCTTTCCCATATCCCCTCCAGCATTTGTTGTTTTCCTTGTTTGTCATCCTAGCCAATCTGATGCCCACCCGTATCTTTTTTATTTTTTGGTGGGGCAATGAGAGGGTTAAGTGACTTGCCCAGGGTCACACAGCCAGTAAGTGTCAAGTGTCCAAGGTCGGATTTGAACTCGTCTTCCTGAATCCAGGGCTTTATCCACTGTGCCACCTAGCTGCCCCCCCCCCCCAATCTTTCAAGAGTAAAGGGTAATGGTCTGGAAAAAAAAATTGACAAATCTGAAGGGTCTTGGGAATCTTAACTCTTCATAATCTTGTATTTTTTTTCTTTTTGCAATATAACACTTAAGTGTGCTTAAGTGGCTATAACAGATTTTTCTAAGCTGGAGTATTCTTATATCTTCTGGGAGTCATTAGTGGCCATAGAATGCAAGTGTTTGCCTATGTATGGTGGCTGTTGAGAGTTGTATCCCTTTCTTATTTTCTAATTATACTGAAGCCATAGCTCCAGAATAGTCAGATACATGTTTAAGTATATAGGACGACCTTTCTTACCAACTTAGTTAAGGAAGTAGATATTTTTGAAATGACTAACAAAAAACTTTCCTCATTTGTTGCTATCAGTAGGACTGATTTCTATAGCACTGTAGTCATATAAAAATGTGGAAATTGGTTTCCAAAACATCTTGCTCATGGCACTAAAAGGTTGCACATAATTTGTGCTTTGTGCTAATGCTATTCACAGGTGAGCAAGCAGAATTTTGTTACAACACTAAGTCACCAAATGAATTCTACATTCCTAGCAATTTATTCCCTTTTAAGGTTTAACATTTCTTTAAATGGCTGTTTGGGCTTTTACTGCATGTAAACTTGAATGACATTGCCTGAAACTCCCTCCCTCATTTTCTTCTTTGTAAGAACAAGACTGCACAGCCAATAAAAATATTTGACAAAGGGGACTTTTGCTTTATCACATGAAAAAAAATTCTGGGAAGCATCTTCTGGTATGCTGATCCCTGACCTACTGGACACTAGAACTTAAATGAGATTTTTGTGATCCAATTAAAAAGGACAAACATCCATGACTTAAATTCCTTGCTTTATTTTAGAAAAGGCAAAATAGTCATCTGTAGGTATAACACTGCTATGATAGTATCATCTCGATCTAAACTCATGAGGTGACTTGAAATATTTTGGTCAGTTTTCAGGTTTCATAACTGGAATAATTTATATCATAAATCCTTGATTACTCACTGCTACTGTACACTGGCACTTATCACTGAAGCATTGGTCAAGATGAGTTTCAGCCCTGATTAACTTTAGTGTTTCACTTTTCTCTAGTCATACCCCAAAGGAGAAATACAATTTAGTTTAACTAAGAATAATTAGTGTTGCTGTGTGTTGCAGTCTTCCTGGTTTCCATTTATATACCAAGCTTAGAACTTACTCAAAACTTCTCTATGTCCTAGGAATTATTATTTTTTGGTTTTTCTGATGAGACAATTGGTGTTAAGTGACTTGCCCAGGGTCACACAGCTAGTATGTGTCAAGTATCTGAGGCTGGATTTGAACTCAGGTTCTCCTGACTCCAGGGCTGGTGCTCTATCCACTTTGCCACCTAGCTGCCCCTAGAAATTGACACCACACTGACTAAAGTGAATAAAAAATTACTTTCTAAAGTGAACATTAGATACTATTTTCAAAGAAAAATGTTTGTGTTTGATTCAGTTTCTGATTACTAGATAACAGTTTCTAATTTAATGAAGACTTGATTTTTAGATTGCATACATAAAAAGCATTCCATAATAACGTCTGTTGTTTTTTCTTTGTGTTTGGGGCTGCTATATTTTGTGCAAGTCTGAACTAAATTAACTGTAGTCCTGTGAGAAGGGAAAGAGCATAGAAATGAATTTTGACCACAGATGAGAAGTTTTTATGTTATTTCTTTAGCCATTTTCTCTTTATTGTAAAAAAACAAAAACAAAATCTACTCAAGTATTTCCTAAGACATTTTTAAAAATATGGCACATTTCCTTAAATACAAAAATGATTTTTTAAATGATTTCAGTTTTATTATTACAATATGGATTCTAAAAGAACATGGTTTGGCTCTTCTCCTTTGGTATCTAGTAGACAGCATTTCTATCTAAAATTTACTCTGACCACATTTTCCCACAATATGTTAACTCAAATTAAGATATCTCACAACCACACCAAGCAGCATATCTGAGCTCTTTGTTACTCAGAGTGGCATTTAAACAGCTTATGTTCTTTATATGTGAAGCTAAATCCCATTATACTTCTTCACCTTTCTATCTACTAGATTCTAGACCCTATAACACACCTTTGCTCTGTGCACAAGGGAGTTAATAGCATGTCTTGTCAATATGCATTAGAAAAATGTGAGGGCTGGCTTACATTTAAACTTTTCTGGTTGCAAATACATGAATATTTCAATAGATAGTGACACGGAGTTTTATCTCTAGTATGTATATGTATCTAATTTGACTTTGAACTTGACCTTTTTTTCAGTGATTAAAATAGCCTTGAATTTCCTACCTATGGTCAGTTTTTGTTTTAACTCAACACAACAGCTTCAGTGAGCTATGGTGTCATTTTAATAACACATTTTCTGACAGTTCTTCATTCCCTGTTAGCAAGTCCATAATGACTGTGCTGGAATGGTTTCTTTGAATAGAGAAAGTTGCTGAATCTTAAAATTAACTTAGATAAATAATTAATCCTGATTTTTCCCTTTTTCCTTTAGGAATCAGATTCTTCCTCCTCCTCCTCCTCTTCCTCTTCTTGAGCATGATTTCTTGTGCTCAGCTGTAATTCAGTTTGATTGATGGAAGTTTCATTATCTACCTGCACCAAGATCTGATGTGGCCAAAGAGAGATTACATATTAATATTAAAAACAACACTTAAAAGAAGCCAGGTCTTAAAACTAAAATTAAATCTTTTTTTTTCTCATCTCATCTTTAAGGCATTGAAGACTCAGATTCACAGAATATACAGTCATATCCTTATGTTTCCTCACATACTTTCAGATTAGACGTTTTACTTAATTGCATTACAAACATGAGTCTTGGGGGCAGCTAGGTGTCGCAGTGGATAGAGCACCAGCCCTGGAGTCAGGAGTACTTGAGTTCAAATCTGGCCTCAGACACTTAACACTTACTAGCTGTGTGATCCTGGGCAAGTCACTTAACCCCAATTGCCTCACTTTAAAAACTAAAAAAACAAACAAACAAAACAACAAACATGAGTCTTTCAGTAGGTTATGTGACAGGAGTCAGACTAAGGCTAACTGAACCTTATTTCTGAATGATCTGAAATTTATTAAATGTATTTAGCATTCCCTTAGGGAAAGTCATTCATTCATCTCTTATTACAGAAGAAACAGATGATTCCAGCAAAATGTCCCAGGGCCTGGTTCATAGCAAGCACTTAACAAATGCTTGCTGAATGATTACCTCAGGTCCTTTGATGAGAGAAGGCCAGATTAAGAAGCAAAACTCATTTTTGTCCTATCTTGAGGCTAAACTGAACTACTATCCAAAGGATGGCCTGGGAAATAAAGTTCCTATAGCATTAACTCTGGTTCTTAAGCTATATGATTCTGATAGCTCTTTCAAGCATGTTTATTACAATGTGGATGTAACATTCCCAAAATATTAACAGCTTTTACACATGACAAATTAGATTCTTTCTCAACATTATGCCTAGAATTATCAGAATAAGTGAAATGACAGATGAACAGAGAGGAATAGGCAATCCGGAAAAAAAAAAAGTGGTGAAAATCGAGTTTGTGCAAAAGCAAATTACAGACTAATCTATGTAATTAATGAAATTTATCATAACTTTCTAAAGTCCCTCAATCTCAGAAATGTGATTTTATGCTGATTGGTATTACCAAAAGGCAGGAAATTATACCATAACTCTAAATTCCAGTTTTCCACAGTCCCACATTTGTTTATGCTTACATTTTCTGGTTCTTCTGTTAGAGGTGAAGAATGGGTCATCCCTTCCCTTTCTCTGGAGCTAATAATTGATTGAAGGGCCAGCTCTTCAACCTAAAACATGAGACAATTGGGTCATTTTGCCTTCTACTTCACTATTTACAATGAAGAGGAAAAAAACAAAAGGTCACACTGTATGCCAAGGGAGAGAAAATGAAATGGGGTCCCGTGATTGATCTCTGCTACCAGCAGTGGGTGGGAAGAACAGAGCTCCTGAGCATTGTCCTTACTGGGAAGAGGGCAAAGGAAGACCCCCTTCCCATGGGGCTTCCCCTGCACAATTCAAATTGTTGAGCATAACTGAAAAGCCAGTAAATACCCCTTGTTAAGGGTTAAAATTCTAGCTAGTCTGTCTAAAATATCTAATGAGTGGTCGCCAATAAATTATAAGCTTTAGTAAGAGTTAGACTTTTAAGCATTTATTAAGGAGAATAAGAGTTTGGTAAAGAGAGAGAAAAAGGCCTAGATTCCTATCTATTAAAGGGAGAGCACATTTCTAGCTCCCTTCTCCGCCAGCGCCCTCAGGAAAAAGAGCGCGAGACTGAGCGCCAGTCTCTTCCTTCCTCCTCCCACTAGCCCGCGTCACTTCCTGACTCCTGGTCTTGCCCTCAAAGACCTTCGCTTCATGGGCAGAACTCTTCTACAGTAAGTCTCCAGCAGGTGGCGTCATTCCAATCATTATACCCTCATGCAGTTGAGTTCACTTTAAGGCAAGTACTATGAAGCCTGAACATCTCCAAGGGGAACAGAGACGGGTCTCATCCTCCCAGCCAGTTAACATTTTGCCTGAACAGTCAGGCGTCAAGGAGGCTAGGAACCACAAAGAAAGGATGGCTTTTGTGTCGAAGGTGTAGGTGGGAGTACAGGGGAGAGCATGGGAGATAGATGTCATAGGAGCAGAAGTCTTAAAATTGGAAGGAATCTTTTGTGATCATCTACTACAACTGCCTCATTTTACAGATTAGGAAACTGAGGTCCCAAGGGATTAAGTGATCTAAGAACCAAAGTCAGAGTTCAAACCGTCATCCGCTTATTCTTTCCAGTAGCCCAAGCTACCTCCCATTGATGATTACCATCATCATCAACTAACTGAACAGCTACTGTGATAGGCACTGTAGAGTATATGGAAGTATGATACACAAGTCTCTGAAACCATGTAGCAAGGAAGAGAGAGAGGAGACATGAATACAGGAAAAGATAACTAACAAATTACACAGATTATATATATATATATATATTTATCTCAAAGATAAGACAGATCTCTAGCCTAGATTGATCAGGTATCAAGAAAGTGACTTGAGAGGTTAGAAAAGTGGATGAGAAAAGCATTCAAGGTGAGAAAAGAAGTAACCTTCAAATGATGTCTTCCATGAGCCCAGAGATCTTTTCTGAGATGATAAGATCTGCTCCCAAATGACCAATCCAGACAACTCACATTACTATTCTTTAAACATCCTAAAGTCAAATTAGCCTACTAGCTTATCCTGTGATTCACTACCTTACCTGCTTTGGTGCTTTTATCCCCTTATCGGCTGAAATCCTATTCATCCTTCAAGACTTGATTCAAATGCCTACTCTTCCATGAAGCTTTCAATGATTTGGCAGAGTGAGAAATTTCTCCCTCTTTTGAGTTCTGAACTATTCTTTAATACCACCTGAGGGACTGCATTATAGCTAGTATTGGAATTGTGTGTTCCTTATATCCCCTACTAGATTATAAATTTTTAAAAAAAATTTTTTGACGGGGCAATGAGGGTTAAATGACTTGCCAAGGGTCCCACAGCCAGTAAGTATCAAGTGTCTGAGGCCGAATTTGAATTCAGGTACTCCTGAACCCAGGGTCGGTGCTTTATCAACTGCGCCACCTAGCTGCCTCGATTATTTATTTCTTGATAGCAAGTATTGAGGTTTTCTCAAGGTATCACTTAGTTTAGAGATCTGTCTTATTCCAAAAGAAAAGGAAAAAAAGGTTGAAACAGATGAAGAGACTTCCTACAGGAGCCTTCCTTGATACGCCCCCCGCCCCCCCTCCGGAAAAATACTCTGTATTTTCTGTATTTACTTTTTACATATTTTATATTTGCTTATCCATGTACATCCTGTTTTCCCCATCTCCCCCAATGTACTTGAGGGCAGGTACCATTTTTATTTGTTTTTGTATCCCCGTGTCTCGACACTGCCTGGAGCTTAGCATGTACTCAATAAATGCTTGTTGAAGGGAAATGAACGGATGGATGGGGAGGGAAGTTAGGAAGAGAGGGAGGGAGAGAGGAAGAAAGGAAAGAAAGGATAGAAGGATAGGAAAGATAAGGAGGATCACGTAGGGAGGTAGGTTTTGGGCAGAAGGGGCGTGGCTGCTCGCTTCCGCAGGCCTAGATCTCAGCCACGCCTCTGCTCGGTTTCCCTCCCCTCCCTCCAGGAGGCGGCCCCTCGAGGGGCTCCGCCTTTACACCGCGCTAGGCCCCCAGAGCCTCGGGGTCGCCAATGGCGAACTCACTTTGAGCCGATTGAGCTGGTCGTGCAGCGCCGCCTTCACCCGCAGCAGCGTCTCCTCCTCCTTGCGGAGCTCCTGCAGCCGGCTCAGCATCTTGCCTGCTCGTCGCCTTCGCCGCGCCTCCCTCTCTCAGGCCGCGCCCGTGGGGAGGCAGCCGTTTGACGACAACGAGGCCCCATGCGGAAGAGGCCGGGCAAGCAGACATCTTAGAAAAGGGCGAGTGAATCACTTCCGGTTTTCGACACCCTCCCACTGGGGCCTCTTATCGTAGGCGCCGGAAGCTATTTCTAGGGATTGGTTGGCTGTTTCCCCTCTCGAATTCCAGTGAGCCGTACTTTCCCTACCTTCCCTCCCACAGCAGCGTGGGAGATTTGGGCTTGGACTAAAGCGGCAGCAGCAGGGACCGGGCTGGAGGACGAACTACCTGGCATTCATGAAGCGGTAGGTCCGCTTCATCATCTCGCCCCGCGCGGATAGCGCCCACAACACAAAAAAACCACCCACAGGGGCGCAATTTAAGACAGTGATTCGAGCAACAAGCTCGAAGGCCCTTTGTGCCCTCACTCTCGGTAACGCATGGAGGCTGGGCGTGCTGGCGAGGGGGATCCCTCGCGGGCCCCTTTCTGCAGAGGGAGCCTCCTAGTGGCACCGAGGCCCGAAGCGTTTTTATGGGCTTTCAGGCCGTGGTCGGGGCCTCTTCTGCGGTGCTGCAGCTCCCCCTCGACACGCCACGCCACCCGTCCGTGGGCCACCTGGTATTATACTGCAACTCCGGAGCGGGTTGCCCCCACTCTCCCTGATTTAACCTAACTCAAGTCCCCATTTGAGACTTTTTGGGCAGATTCTATTGTTTGCCATTTCTTTCCCGTTCATTTTTACAGAAGAGGAAACCCGAGGCATACAGGGTCAAATGACTTTCTTAGGGCCACAGATAAATGTCCAAATTTTAATGCAATAGTAAGAGGAGTCCAGGCCCAGGATGGCTGTCCTCACCCTCCTCCCTCCCTAACCTCTCATGTATTTGGAGTCCTATACAGTTTGGGGTATTGTTGGTGCCCCATCCCCACTGAAGAGAATACTGAATGGGGGGTACTTAATTTCCAATTGACTAACTGGAATTCTCCACTTCCTTTTACCCAGTTTAGAACCATCTCGAAACTTTAAGGGCCTATACATAACAGGTACAGGCTTGGTTTGAAGATGTGGTTAAATACCTTTAATTCAAGGCCCAATCATATAACACCACCTATAAAGCAACCAGGTTAATTCAAGCTTTGACGCTTCTATTTGTGAAAAGTGAAGACTATCTTTAAAAAAAAATTAATTATTTTCCAGGTTTTTTTTTCCCAAAGCCACTTTAGTATTTATTCTTTAGAAATTCACAATATTGACATAATGGATTGTGGCCCAATGGATATTGATATGCTGAGTTTATGCAGGGGTCTTCTCAGCTGCAGGTTTTTTTTGTGTGGCAGATTTCTTTTCAGCTGCAGGCTTCTTTTCCCCAGGTTTCTTTGCTGCTGGAAGCTTCTTTCCTGGTTTCTTCTGCCCTGGAGCCTTCTTTGCTCCTGCAAGCTGCTTCTTACCTACAAGCTTCTTCTTCTCTTCTGCCTCTTTTTTGGCCTCCATAATCTTCTTTAGGGCGGCAGCTCTCTTATTTTCTCTGATTCTCCGCTGTAAAGGATTGGAAAGAAAATAAGGCAACCAAAAATTGAAAGAAAGCCAGTATGTGTATCTAACTTCGTATCACTCACATTCTTAGCATGGCGGAGAATTGTATTCCGGCGCATTGTCTTGGCATATGGGTTCAGTTTCACCATGATTCTCAAGTTCTTCAGTGGGTTCTTCTTGAGTACTCGTCTATGAATCTTTTTGCTGCAAAGCAGTGAACATATTTAACATACTTTCAGAGGCAGAATATCCTTTCACCACTAATAAACAAAAGCAAAGCTCTAATTACTGTCAAGTTTTAACTGCCAATGATTGAAAAGCAGTAACAATTTACCGTGGTGCACGGAGGGCTCTCCGAATCTCTGGGCTTTTCAAAATCCTAGTAAGGTCTGTGTTGGTCATCTTGTGCATGGGAAGACTGAAAGGGGGAAAATTCAGATGTTTCTTGTGAAAATCAACGGGCGATTTAAAATGAAAATAAAAAAAAAATCTGAGCTACATCTCACCATTAAAAAACCAGAATCAGAACCTCCACTAAAATCACAGGCTTCAGAAACACGGACCAATGAAGTGGAATCTCATCATTTTTAATATTCTTATTTCAGTAGTACTGAACAGTCCCATTTTGAGAACACTTACTTGTAGTGACTCTTCAGGATAGCAGGCCTGCGCCATGTACCATACAGGTCATCCAACTTGCGGAAGGCACTTTCAGTCCAAATACAGAAACGCCCCACATGCCCACCAGGAGCAAGTCTCAGAAGGTTCAATTTACTCACATTAAGTAAAGTTATACCTATAAGGTAAAGCAAAGTATGAAGAACTGTTTCACCATATATAATAACCCACCTAACTTTCTTGCCACATAGACAAAGGCATTTAAATAAAAACTGTTATACTGGAATACATCACAAACTAAGTTTTGTCCAATTTAATTATAGTACATCAACCAAGTTATCAGAATCATGTATTTCAGAAAAACAGACCATGAAATAGAATCTCATCTTTACATGGCCATTTTCCATGTTCAGAGAAAGAAGCTAAGTCCCACTGTAATGTGACCATAACTCTTCAAAGGCCATGCTAGTGGACCTTAAATTCCAGCAAGTCAGACAGAAAAACTTTCAAATGTGGCTAAATACAAGAATGCCTACTAGAAGTTGCCCCTAGATCAGAGGTAGAGTGCTCACACTAATGAAACCATTAATTTTTATAGTATATTGGGAAAAAATTACCAGGAATGTTTCTGAAGGCCTTGATAATACCATTATCTTCATTATAGATGATACAAGGTCCACGACGCTGGATCCGACGACGGTTTCTCATTTTACCCTTACCAGCTCGCATACGCTGAGAAGCATAGACCTTAAGGGGGTAAAAAAAGGGGAAAAAAAAAAATCAGCAACTCAAACTAAAACCAAAAAACCCACCAATATAACTACATCAACCAAGTATCAGAACTTCCACAAAATCACATTGTTTCAGAAACACGGACCATGAAGTGGAATCTCATCATTACAAGGCTGTCTCATATTTGGAGGCAAGAAACTAGACTAAGTTTTAATCTCATGCAACTCCACTGGACTCCTGATGGTCAAATCTGTCTTTGCAATTTCAATTTACTTCCCCTCTGAGGTCCAGCCAAATTGACCTTGGTGCTTTTCCTCACACATGAACACTCTATACCCTTCTCTCCATGCTTTGTAAAGGCCACTCTTCACACCTGTAAATTTCTCCCTTGATTTTTATATCAGAGGGTCTCCTTTATTTCCTTCAAGGTTCAGCTCAAAAAACCACCCCCTAATATGAAATCTTTCCCAATTCACTCCACAGATAAGAGGCTTAAGCTTAGGGGAGGTCAAGTGACTTACAAAGGCAACAAATGTATTAGGTCTCAGGGGCAAGGAGTTCCCCTTAACTCCCACATCTAGCTCTTTCCATTATACTAAGCAAGCTGCCTCTAAGAGATGATTAAACAAAATCTGAATATTAAAATCTCATTTCCAAATTTTAGGTGTTGCTCCTCTGTACGTCTAGTGAGACAAAATATAATCAATTCACCTTTTTGATGTCATTCCATGCCTTCAGCTTCTTAAGCAGCAAAACTGCTTCCTTGGTCTTCTTATACCCTTCAACTTTATCTTCAACCACTAGGGGAAGTTCTGGGACTTCTTCAATTCGATGACCTGAGTAAAATAAATTATTTTAGTTATACTAGTCCATGACAATTCCATAGAAAAATAAGTTCAAGAAATTTTTCTTGGGGCAGCTAGGTAGTGCAGGGGATAGAGCACCGGCCCTGGAGTCAGGAGGACCTGAGTTCAAATTCGGCCTCAGACACTTGACACTTACTAGCTGTGTGACCCTGGGGCAACTCACTTAACCCCAATTGCCTCACTTAAAAAATAAAAAAATTTCTTGACCATATAAAGCCAGACACAAGAGACACAGCAGTTAGGTTTCAGAACTATCAAATTAGACATTGGCAGCTGGCGGCAAAATAAATAGAAAGCTAGGCATCAAGCAGTCCAGAGCTGAAATCTGGTCTCAGACCCTTATTAGCTGTGTAATCCCAGGAAGTCACTTAACCTGTTTACTTCAGTTTCTTTTCTTTATAGGTATAATGGGGACAATAACAGCATAACCTTACCTTGCAGGGTTGTGAGATCAAACAAAATATTTGTAAATTGCATGGTAAATAGTGGGCCCTATATAAATGCTTATTTTATTTCTTTTCCCCCTCCCTCTCCCTTCTGTATTACTGGTTCCCAAAACATGGATCTGAGGCAGAATTTCAGAGTTCTCTACACTAAAAGGGGAAAATGGGCCAAGGTAGACTAACAGAATCAATAAATGCAGTCAAGATTACTTAGTAAGATGAAACAAACCCAGACAATGTTCAAAGTCACAGGCAAAGCTAGCTAGTGACAAAAACAAAGTGGAATCCAATTTATTTCCATTATTTCACCAAACCTATCTGTGAAGCTACTTCACTTAAAGCATATATTGATGAAGAATTAATTCATTCCCCTGCCATAGTTAAACCGTGTGGTCTGTTTCTGCTTCCTCATTCTTTTTATGGAATGATTTTTAATATTCAGGCCACACCACCCATTTGGAATTGATTCATGTTAAAAGATGCTGATACAGACCAGACATCTGCCAGGGTGCTTTCCAGCAGGAACACCAAACTGCCATGGGCTACTTAGGAAGGCCTTTTTTAAAAGGCAATTGGGGTTGTGACTTGCCCGGGGTGGTCATACATCAGTAAGTAAATCTGGGGCCAGACTTGAACTCCTCCTGACTCCAGGGCCAGTTCTCTATCCACTGTACCACCCAGCTATCCCCTTTTATTTCCCTTAAGGAGCACACTGTAATTGGGTTTCTAAAGGTCTTGAGTGTGGCATTCTGTAGTTATTTTGTTTTTTAAATTATATTTATTTCATAAAAAAGGTATATGTTTAGACACCCCCAGTAAAATAATGAGGTCTGTATTGTAACAGCTAAGTGTCCTTCACGCAAAGCATTCTAACTAAACATACCTTTTGACATGACCAGTGCTGGCAGGGCCGAGGCTGCCAAGGCAGAGCAGATGGCATAACGTTTTTGTGTTGTGTTCACTCTGCGATGCCAACGGCGCCAAGTCTTGGTAGGAGCAAACATGCGACCTCCTCGACACATCTATTTTTCAGTCAAGAATCCAATTTATCATTTAAAAACATTTGAAAAACTTTTACTTAGGTCTTGCTCAGAGAAACATTTTCAGCAACCCTCTGTACCAGCTTACTGACAGCAGGCAACTGTCACTGAGAACAGAGTAAGGCGCAAATTACAGCATCATAGCAAGCTAATTTTGTCACACCCTCCCCACCCCTTAAAGATTTAGTACTAACTATGGGCAAAGACCTGGAGAGATGTCTTCTATGGATACACACATTAGCAATACTTCCCCGCCTCATGGGATTGCTAGAAGGAATAGCACAAAACAGGGATTTCTAGAAGTAATTTTCCTAACTTTAATTTCATACTATGTTTAGGGAATCCAAAAAACGAAGGAAAAGGATACATTTCCAAAAGCACCCTGGCCAGAGCGGTGAGTGCCTCCACCCCTAACACGAGGAATTCGAGCAACAGCTCTGCCAGTTCCCCAAGATTCAGCACTGGTCTGATGACCTGAAAAATAAAAAAGCAGGTTAAGTAGAGGGCAAGTGAGTTAATATAGCAAACCCACCCCAGCTGAATACATGTACCACACACTATCAGAACTTCCATAAAAATCATGTGGTTCAGAAACACGGACCAATGAAGTGGAAATCTCATCATTTCTGTGTAGCATTCAAGAGTTTCCCTTCGGAGCCACACCTTGCACAACTCACAAAATTACCGATTTAATTAAAATACAGGTGGTTCCTTTTTTGGCTTTTAAAGCCCATACTTCTCCAAACTCATGGTTTGTTTTTAAAATCAAAACCCAAGCTATATATATAAATGCCCATCCATACCTGCTAATTCACTGACAGCATAAGGTTGCCGGTTATTTTTTCTCAAGTTGGTATGAACAAAATTTACAATATCTGGACGAATTGGAGCCTTAAAGACAGCAGGCAAGGTAACATTTTTGCCAGATACCTCCCCCTTTTCGGAGTACACAGATATCAAGGGACGTACACAAGCCTGGGAAAGAAAGAACAAGCACTTTAAGCCACATTAGGAAGAAGAGCAGCCATTTTCCTTCTCCAAGAATCCCAAGAACATTGCTCAGTTTCAAGTAATCATCACCCAGAAAGCGCCAGCTTACTGACAGCAGGCAACTGTCGCTGAACGCTAGGTAAGACGCAAATTACGACATCATAGCAATGATAGTCTTCCCAGGCCATCTTTTAACAGACTTTATATGGTTGCAAAGACTTCACTGAAGAGACTAAAACGGAACTAGTCCCATACAAAACCTTCAAATCAGTCTTAACACACAAGCACGAATAGCTTAAGATTTTGATTCCATCTTCTGGATCTCATTAGGGATTCATTCATTCAACTGAGGTTAGCCTTGCTTTGGATCTGGTTCCTCTAAGTTCAGGGATAGTAACTACACCTACATCGCAGTTTTCTTTCAAGATATCAAAATGCATTGTCAGATTACACTACAGTTACTGAAATCAGTTAATTGTACCGTAGGCCTTACTGCCTCGTGAACATTCAAGAACATGTGGCATCGATACTTCTAAGGCAGAGTAAGGCCTAAAACAACCTCTTTTCCTTAAATTCATTCCCACGTGAGGTCCTAGGCTCCACTAAATGCGCTTTACCGGATCTGGGCCGCTCTGAATCCCAGGAGATCGGCAGCCCAATTACCCGGCGCCCTCATCCTGTTTAAACGCACAGAATGCACACCCTGGCAGGCCTCCGAATTTTTTGCCCGTTCCCACAAACACACGTTGCCTCTAAAATGGCTGCCCTTCCGCCACACCACCCACCCCAAGCCAGAGGCGGCGTTCTTAGGGGCTCTAGCTTTTCTCCCTCTCCTTCCTTTCATCTTGATTCCGCTGTCCGGAGCCCCAGGTTTCCCACCCTAGGTTCTCTGACTGGGGTTGCCCCTCGCAAAAGGTTCACTCACCATGGCGGGCACCGGAGAGTAAGAGCCACGCTCCTCTCCGCCCGATGGCTCCCACAGGAAAAGGAAATGCTCAGCACCGACTTACAATTATATGTATCCCTCCTCCTGCGCACTGCACCAGTGAAAAACCAATGAAGAAGAGAGGAACAGCTCTATACCCGGTATTTATTTTCTAAACATGCAATTTGCTCCTATTTAGGTGAAACTAATCGATTAAAATGATCCTGAAGTTTTCAATATAGGTTAGACGTAAGGGACTCTTTTTTTTGCGGAATGATACCAAAAGGGGGTGGGGTCTGATGTCATTCGTAAAATCTTCCTCAAAGTTTCTAGCATTTTTTTTTCAGTCGAGAAGGAGATATTATTTAAATGAGAAAACTCATTGAATGACATGAAAATTATTTTAAAAATTAGTGTAAAACACGCAAGGGTTCCCTTCGGGGCAAAATATAGTCCGGAGGGGCGGAGTGGGTCATGATCCTGTGACGTCAGCGGCTGGGCGCGTACTTGAGCGCAGACGTGGCCTCGGAGCTCGGATCGTTTAGAGACGAGATGTTGCCCAACGTGAATCAGGCGGCCACTGGCCTGTACGATCTTCTCATCAAGTGAGTTGTCTCCCCAACCCGTGTCGCTTTTGTGTGCCTTTTCGCTCTGTACACCTCTCCGCCTCAGATGGGGCGATGAGAACGGGCATTGAGCTCGGTTCGGCCAGGCCCCGCTTCAGGCTTCAGTCCTCAGGCCTGTCTGCCCCACCCCCTCCTGCAGGGCAGTTATTTGTTCTGCCCTGCTCGTCTCCCTAGTCCGAAGCCTTTGGCCTGGACTATGCGGCAAGGTGGACGGGTCCAGGGGCCGGTCCCCTCCTGAAGGCCATCGCCAATGCCGCCCTTATTGTCCTTGCGGGACGAGCCTGGGCCGAGTCAGCCCCCTTCGAGGGCCCCTGGTCTGTAGACGAAGGGTTGGGGCCTTAAGCATCCAGCAGCCCTAAGAGTTTACCAGGATTAAGTGCGGCTTAGGAGGCAGCAGCTGCGCACCTGCTCCTTTCCATCGGCTTTGTCTTAGCCTCGCCACAGGCCGTCGGGTTCGGGAGTGGAAGGGTGGGGGTGGCAACCTTTTTATTTGGTAATTTTAGAAACAAACTGTACTTGGGTGTTTGAAAGTAGAATTCTCTTTATTGTAAGACACGGAACTACAATTCGGTCTGTACTTGGGAGCAACTTATTTTCAGTAAGGGGTTCTAATGGTGCATCCCATTTCGACTGGCCTGGAGTCTGTTTACATAGCAGAAAGATTTCGAGCTTCTGGATTGTTCCTTCCTACTCCCCTCCCCCTTCACTGATAAAAGTTTTCCTGCATCACAGAAAATGGCATCTGGGATGAATGTGGGTTGCTTTATTTTTGGGTTTTGCCCATCTAATATTTTTTTTTCTTTTCCCTTCTTGAAGTTAAGCCTGCCAGTGGCACCCTCTATTTCTTGTTTCGCTTAGTGTTGGTGCTTTTGCTTAGGGATGAAAAAAGATGAAAAGTATTTCTAAATCTTGAATATCTTAAAATAACTGGATACATAATATGGAGTAATAGAAAAAACATTGGACTTGAACTAAAAATTAGACTTCCAAGTTCAGTTCAGACTCTTAGCTGTGTAATGTAAACCTCTGATTCTTCATCCACAGAAAGGAAATGATAATACATATACAATGTATTGGCTGTTTTCAAAATATGTATTTTTTATTAACAAACATTTCCCTCCCTTCCCCCCACTTGGGGAAAAAGAAAAAAAATATTATTAACAGAAACACACAGTCAAGCAAAAAAAAATCCCAAATTGGTTAGTTATATGCTAGACATAAATCCTGTGTATTTCAAGACTGCTTCTGTCCTGGCAGGAGCATGCTTCATCACCCCTAGAGCCAGGGTTGTTTATTGCATTGATTAGAGTCCCTAAGTCTTTCAGAAGGATTTCTCTTTACAATATTGTATAAATTGTTCTGGTTCTAATCTCTTCATTCTACTTTAAAAGTCTTACTACGTTTCTTTAACTTCCCCTTTTATAATTTCTTATGGTAGTAACACTGTTCTTTTACATTCAGATACCATATTTTGTTCAGTCAATATCCAGTCACCCATTTAATTGTTGGCTCTTTGCCATTACAGAAGAACTGCTATGAATATTATTGGTCCTTTTCTTTTTCCTTTGAGCCCTTTGGCATATAGGATGGAAGGAAGGAAACAAGCATTTATTAAGCACCTCCTCTCCTACCAGGCACATTCTAGGCAATTTACAAATATCTCACTTGATCCTCACAATAATTCTGGGAGGTAGGTATTACTATTACCCCCATATTACAGTTGAAGGAACTGAGACAGACACAGAGGTTTAATGACCTGCCCAGGGTCATAAGTAAGTGTCTAAGGCCAGATTTCTGCTCAGCTCTTCTTGACTCTGGGCAGTGTTCTCTATCCACAGCACCACATAGCTGCCTACCAGTTGTAAGGAAAGCATTTTATAAACCTTAAATCCTTATAGTAATATCAATTATTTTTATTCTTACAGTAAATTTAACTTCATCTTAATACTTCTGTTTCAGAGCAATTGAAGAAAAAAAGAAAGAGCCATTTTTCTATGAGGTATAAAAAGTTATTTTTTGTACTATTAAACAATTCCCCTTCATACCTAAAATTAATTAACATTGTATGTATAAGTTAATAAATACCCACCATTTGTACATCTCAAGAGGAAATACTGCATATCAGCTCCAGGGATTTGTTTGCTTTTATTTAATGTAGCTGTATAGGAGAAGTTTATTTTTAATTAAATCATTTTCATATCGTGTATTCATGATCCATTGTCACTAACCTAGGAAACTTAGGTGATAAACTATGGTCTTCCTAGCTTCCATTATATTACACAATATACTCTAACCTAGAATATAAAAATCTATAGAGTTTTGGTGGGGTAAAATGCTTATTTTTATGGGTTGGATAAAAACTAAGATTATTCCATCAAAGATATTTTAAAATGCAAGTGTTCAATTTATTTTGTATAATTTTATATTTAAAGCATTAATTAGATGGTAAAATATGCCAATCCCTTTTCTCTCATTATGCCCCTTTAGTAATCTGTTGGGGTTTAATAAGTCGAGCTGTGTCCTTTGCTACTGAAAGTTAAAAAATAAAGTGTGTAAAATAGATAGGCTTAGTCTCCAGGGAGCTTTCAGACTTGTCTGTATGAACTATATCTACATGCATACATTATACAGTTAGTGAATCAGCTAGATTATGTATTAGCCCTATAAGAGATATGTTAAAGTCCTAAATTATGCAATACTGAAAGAATGCCTATTAATTTTGTGGTAAAGATAGCAAATACAAAATGAGGTAGAGGGCGAGTTATTAATGAACTTTACAAAGCTTTTAAAGCATTGATATCGATGTGGAGAAAATGAAAAAAGAACATACCAAACACAAATATCTATAAATACTATTGAGACAATCTAGTTTTATCTGCTCATTTATAGATTTGGAAACAAGCCAGGAGTGGTGAAATGATTTGTTTAAAAATCACACATAACTAGTTAATGGCAGAGCTAATACCAGAATCCAGATTTTCTGACTCCTAACTAATTCATCATTCTTGCTTTACCATTCAGTTTCCATAAAATATTTGTAAGCCTCACTCAGGTCTTCTTTTCTACTTTTCCTTTCAGAGAACTGGCATTTATGTTAAAATTTGTGAAAATGGAATTTTACTATATGACTTTACAGTTCCTTAGAGAAATGTATATTTACTCAACTTATATGAGTATAATTTCACCTGTTTTTGACAGACTGATGTCCAAGTGAAATTGATTACTGAAAATCGGCCAAATCTTATGGAAAGTTTTGGGAATAAATATGGGATGAGATTAATTATGGAGAAAGTGGTAAGTGGGACTGGGTTTTTTGTTTAATTCTTAATGATCACATAGTCACTTTGGAAATGTTCACAAATGTGCAACAAATTTTAGATCTTTTCTTTAGTGCATAGTGGCTCTATATTCTTATTTATAAATATTTACTTAAAGTTTTCCTTTTATTTTTGTGTATTAACTATTTTTAAAGCAAGATAAATTTCCAGGGCACTTTGATATTTCTATACTATATTTAATTTATTAAGTACTTAGGATGTTGGGGCAGCTAGGTGGTGCAGTGGATAAAGCACTGGCCCTGGATTCAGGAGGACCTGAGTTCAAATCTAGCTTCAGACACTTGACACTAGCTGCGTGACCCTGGGCAAGTCACTTAATCCTCATTGCCCTGCCCCCCCCCCAAAAAAAAAAGGCACTTAGGATGTGCCAAACACTGTGCTAAGTACTAGGGGATGAAAATACAAGAGACAGTCCCTACCACTCAGGAATTTTTAGTTTCAGAAAGACAACATATAGGGAAGTGGTGGTGGCCAGGACAGGGTGTTTTAGACTGGGAAGACCCAGAGCTGGTAAATGGTGCCATAAGGTAATTGATTAATATGTCTACAGCAATAGCATAGGGGGGTTGGGTAGGTTAGTTATGGAGAATTAATATCAAAAGAGCGAGGATACTATTTATAAATCATTATCATTATACACGGCTTTACAACTGTGATAGCTTTTTTTCCTATTATAATAGTTGCTTGGTCTTGCCTGACGTAGTTTTAGATCAGTCAGGATTTATTAAGCACTTACTGTGCACCAGACATAGTGCTAAGTGCTAAGGATACAAATATGAAAAAAAGAAAAACAGTTCCTGCCCTCAAGGATCTTCCAATCTAATGGGAGAAGAAAGCTGAAAAGGAGGGGCAGCAAAGAAGGAACCCTGGGCAGGAAGAGCAGCATAGTGGGAAAGCCAGAGACTTTCCAAAGTAGTTCAGCTAAATGAGAAATGTACTGTTCTGAGCTGAACTCCCTCCATGGCTCCACCTTTCAATCAGACAAACTGAGGGTGGTGATAAGGTGGAGTTCCTAGGCTGATCTGATCTTGGAGGTTGATGAAATTTTTCCAATAATGTGCTTCCTGGGGCGTGGTGGAAAATTTAGAGACATTCCAAAGTAGTGCAGCCTGATAAGAAATGAGATGAGGTATAAGCTGCTTTATTTTTATTAGAGTAAGTTCATTTTAGTGTAATAGGGACAAAATAATATATTTGGAGATATTTCTAGGTGGGGGGAAGCAGTCAAATAGACATTTTCTTTGAAAATTGGTATTGAGGGGCAGCTAGGTGGCACAGTAGATAAAGCACCAGCCCTATATTCAGGAGGACCTGAGCTCAAATCCGGCCTCAGACACTTGACACTTATTAGCTGTGTGACCCTGGGCAAGTCACTTAACCCTCATTGCCCCCCCCCCCCCAAATTGGTATTGAAATGAGCACTTGAAAAGCATTAAATGCTTCAAAAATGTAAAATAGCATTGTAATTGTTTGGGTGCCATAGGAGCTGATAATGTAACAGCTATACCAATCTTAACATGGTTTGGGACTAGACCTCATGTTAGGTAACCTTTCTGCAGAGTACAAAGAAATAACAATTATACAGTTGGAGCTGGTTGTTCCCTAGGAACACTTAGCATCCTCCTACGGGTTCAGGGCATCAGGAACATGGAGGCCCTGTGATATATTCCCCTGCACATTGGACGTGTGTATCTTTTTTTGCTATAGACAGGAGCTATCTTAGGTCCTATTGTGTTAATGAGGGAATTTTAGAAGTATCCATTTGTGATAGTCAGGATATGGGTAAAGAAGAAAATAATTGAAAGGTTGAAAGATGAGGTTGAATCCAGGGCTAGGAAAGAGGGATTAAAAAAAATGTGAAGAACAAAAATCAGTCAGGATTACATAAGGATAGATTAACTAGCATCCAAAAGGAGAAAGAGAGTTTGTGGAGACACCTAGGACCAAGGACCAGGAAGAATGCTTCTTGGAGCGCTTGGTTACTGCCTAGAGTATAATTCAGCCTGAGCTTAGGGATCATAAGATCATAGATGTTGACCTGGAAGAGACATTGGAGGGCATTCAGTCCAGTCCGCTAATTTTTGCAGGTGAGAATGAGTGCCTGCCTCAAGGTCACATGGCCAGCAAGGGTCACAGGCTAGATCTGAGCCCAGAGCCTTCTGCCTTCAAGTCTATCCATTACCTATTATCCATCCATTAGACCATCCTTCAGGAGAGAAAACCCAACCATGAGAACTCAGTAAGGGAGCTGTAGTGAGAAGAAGGGTACTTTAGAAGTCCATGTACTACCTCCCTTATTTTTCAGATGGGCCAGAGGTCAGCAGGGCAGAATGACTTGTCCTAAGTCATAGCTCCAGAGGAGTGTCATTGGGTCTAGAGTTTACATCTCCAGATTCCTATTCCAGGATTCTTCCTACCATTATCATGTTCATTATCTTTATCAGGTACTGCTGGTCTTTCATCATAGGCATAGCTCCTTTATGTTAGAAAACTCCCATGCCCATTGAGATTGATATGGGAAGTCTACCTGAGGAAAGAGTAACATTCTTGATGACAGGGGCTACCATGAAGAAAAGTCAAACTTCTTGGGAAGTCAGGCAGTTTGGGCTAGAAAGGGTTGAGGTTGAAGAGCTTTTGAGCTTTTCAAGGTCATGAGCTTGGAAAAACTCAGAACTGAAATGCTCTTAAGATTTATTAACCTGGCAAGACCAGATTTTGTAACTATGCTATGTACCTGTAATTTACTTGAGTATATTTTAACTCTATCTTGAACTGAAGTTCTGTTTTGATTCTTTGTCATGGTAAAGAGATTACCCTGGGTCTTCAAAGACTTTACACTCTGGTATGTCCTACCACTCTAATGCCTTCATTGATGAATAGATGTTGGGCTCCATCCATTCATCATCCAAGAATCAGCCCAACACAGTTCAGATCAGCTAGCTCATCTTGAGAAAATTGGTCATGTTGTGATGAATATTTTGGCTATAACAACTACTTAGACTTTACTCATTGCTGTGGTTGAAAAAGGTATAGGGAATCATAGTCTTTATTGATGGAATGAATATTGACATTGACAGAAACATGGACTGAAGATGAAATAGGTATAGTTTATACTTTGGGAATTTTCATACTCTAGTAAAGAAATGAATTTTACTCTAAATGGCAAGCAGAGTGGGCGATTGAGAGTGTGCAGATAAGAGGGGAAAGCTGCTGTCTTGGAGCCAAAAGAGGGGATGCCCTTAAGTCTCGGGTGATAGCAGTAGAAGTGATGTGTGGAAAAAGAAGAGAGCCTCTTATTAGGGTTGTTGCTGGTAGGAAAGGATATAGTCTCTATATAAGTGTTCCTATTCCCTGTGGTAGCCATATGAAAGTTGAATGGTGAATTCTAGGAAAGTGGGTAATGGATTCTGTTTTGCTTTATGGTGTTAAGTAGTGGCCTTCTTTTCCGTCTTTGGATATCCATGACAAATGTTTTCTTCAGTTATTAACACTTTTAATAAAGTTAAGGCTGTTTTAGTTATGATCCATAATCTTATAATGCTAAAAATATTTGTTAAAGCGTTCAAAAGAAAAGGAAATGGAACGTACAGAAGAATCACAGTCTGAAGAATCAATGATTTCCGACTTCCCCATGAATAAAAATTTTGGACCACTTGCTTTACCTGTTAAGAGAGCCAGGTGAGTTTCCTTTTTAAAAGTTTTTTTTAAAGGAGAAAGACTTTTAAAAATGTGTATTGATCTCAAAAATAATTTCAGGAGTAAAAGGACATAGGAATAATAACTCACATTGATAGAGAACTTTGCAGTTTTCAAAGTGTTTTTCTCATAACAACCATGTGTGATTTAAGTAGTACAAACGTTATAACCATCTGGGATAGAAGGAGACAGGCTCAAAGTAATTAATTAATTTGTTCCTAATTTTTACCACTGTCAGTTTGGCGGGGTTTAAAATATCTAGGACAGTATGTCTGTACTTCTCCTTTTCTAGGAGTAATAATGTAAACCAATTTCCGAAATATGGGAAGAAAATATGACAAATGTTCCTCTTCATGAAAAAAGAAGAATATTCTCAAGTACATTTCAGCACTTGCTTCCTGCCCTTCTTCTTTTTTAGGAGAATTTAATAGTTTCATGGTTTATTCTTTTTAATTGCCTAAAACTTTTGTTCTCTAACACAGTTTCTTATTGCTGTTGTAAAGAAAAGAATCAGTTAAGAAATACTAATCATTGATTAGTTCCCTGGCACTCCCAAGTGCTGGGATACAAAAAAACTGTCACAGAAAAAGTTATTTTCTACAGCTTTAAGATAGCATTTTATGATCTAGCACATATTCATAAGAAACTCAAGATTTGTCAGAATCATGATTTTTCAACTTGAATCCCAGCCTGTACCTAAAATTCTTTGAAATTCTGTTTTTCAGGCAGCTGATTGGACTTTACACCATGACACAAAATCCAAATATGACCCATTTGAACATTAAAAGGCCAGTTAAGCCTCTTCCTCCTTTATGGGTAAAATGTGATAGCTCAGATCCTGAAAGTACTTGTTGGCTTGGTGCTGAACCTATTAGAACAAAGAAAGGCATCGCAGGAATTGTTTTACAAGTGGTCACATGTAAAGGTGAGAGATCTTAAGGGTTTTGAAGTAATTGTATAAAAAAAAAAAAGACCAATTTAGAGGGAACAACATACAAATGGAATTAGTATAACCCGCCCCCCCCCCCAAAAAAAAAAATCTAGAGCGGTTTTGTTGGGGTTTTGGGGTTTTTTTTGGTGAGGCAATTGGGGTTAAGTGACTTGCCCAGGGTCACACAGCTAGTAAGTGCCAAGTGTCTGAGGCTGGATTTGAACTCAGGTCCTCCTGAATCCAGGGCCAGTGCTCTATCCATTGCACCATCTAGCTGCCCCTAGAGCTGTTTTAAGCATTATTAACTGCAACTTTTTAAGGTCATATATTAACCATGCCATGAACAGCCTCAAAAGTTTAACAATAAGTTTATTTTGTTCTTAGAACTTTGAAAGATGAGAGAATATTGACTATAATTTTCATGACAATCTCACAGTAAGCACTCAGTGATAAATATCATTAGTGGTAATATACATTCAGATATCATTTCTAGCTATGAATCCTCTCTGAAAAATGTCTTGTTCATAGCAAATAAATTACAAAAAAATTTGAAGGGTTTAATTCCTTTCATATTCTTGGTGGACATTGAAATACTAATTCCAACTTTTTTAAAAAAATTACTAAATCCTAGACTTTTAGAGGGGTTGTCTTTTCCAGCCTCCTCATTTTACATATTAGTAAACTGGAGCCCTGAGAGATTGGTGTATATATAGGATCACCCAGTTTAGAAAAAGCAGAGCCACAATTTGAACCCAAGTTTTCTAATTCTGTCTCTAATAATTATATTCTCTGTCTTAGTCTCCTTCTCTGTAAAATGAGGAGCTTAGATGGCTTTCTAAGCTCTGTTCCAACTCTAAACATATGGTCCTATAACTCTAAATCCAGTGCTGTGGGTCCATATTACCTTGAAATATTAGTCTTTTTTTTTTTAAGTGTTCTAAACATGAACTGGGGTTTTAACATGAGGTTTTTTTTCTCCTCTTTCCTCCCAACCCCCCAGGTCCCACACCTGAAAAAAACTCTTCTGCAAATCTTGAAGATTTGAAAAGTGCACACCTGAAAAGACATAAGTCATCTAGTGTATGTGTTTTAATTGCTGTAACTGTTGTCTGTCACTTGAAAGTTTTTATTTAAAACTAGGAGCTATGTGTGTATGCATACAGACCTATCTTTCTGTGGAAGCTTTTATTGTTAAGATTTCTAATTGGCACTGTTTTCATAATGTTGACTTGTAGTCTAGGAGAAAAATAAATTTTAAATGTGTTTCTTGGCTTGTAGATAGAATAGTTGTAAAGTTGTTATCTTCCTCTAGAATTGTGTCAGATTTTGATATCCTTAAGGAGAAAATTAAGTATCTTCTGTTACCAGTCTCTTATTTATGTGAACTTTACTCTTGATTATCTGATTAATATAGATTTTTCTTTTCAGGTAACAACTAAGGGTTTTGCTCAGTATGAGCTGTTTAAATCCACTCCCTTAGATGATACAATTCCCTTTTCACACACTACTATTGGTTTGGATATTTCATGGAGTCCTGTGGATATGCTTCTCCAAACACCACCTCTCACTTCTGCTTCAGTATTGGTAAGAAATAATTTTTTCCCCCCTTTTACCATCCAGGTCTCAAAAAAATTCCTTTGTCACAGGGAACAGCCTCAATGCCCAAAATAGCAGGAGCAGAAAGGCTTGTCTTGCTGCTGAGATCCTTCCATCACTTAATAGATAGCATTTTTTTTAAAACAATAAAATCTAATTCTCCTAACCATAACATTTCATTTCCTGAGAGTCTTCCATGAATTGATGGGAGTTTCTGAAGTTACTCAAAGTAGGAAAAAAGGATCGTTTTCCTTTTTTTCCTCTCTACTCTTCCTTAAAGGGGAGAATGGGTGCTGGAATTTAGAAATGTTAATCTGGGACTAAGTGAGCCAGGCTGTTAGGAAGAAAGGAATAGAAGCTTCTTTTTTTAATTTAATTTTATTTTTTGTGGGAATAGAGACTTTTAAAAATAGTTTGGGATTTTGTAATTGATTTTAAATATTAAAACCTGATATTATTAGATTTTATTTCTCTTAACCTTGTAGCCCTTTGAAATTCAATGATAGAATACAGGAGAGCATATAAAAAGGATTACTCTACTAATGTAGGTACTTCATTGTAAGTATAAGAATGTATAACCTAATTCTTTCAAGAGATCGAGGTAGAGAGTATAATGACTTGGGTTCATATTAGTATTTTGGGAGGTTGAGAAATATTTGAAATATCCATGGCTATTAAGAGTATTGGGTGAGCAATGTGTTCTGGCTGTAGTTACTCCTTTACCTTTTTCATATTTAACAGCCTCAGGCATGCACACTACAGAGGAATTATAGGGTTGTTTTGGGTTTTTGGTTTGGGGATACATAGGACTTTAAAATGTAACTAATTATAACACTTAATGATGTGTAAGATTTATTACTAAAAACTTATGGGGAATTTTCAGAATATTAAAGTGGAACCTGGAGATCCTAGAAGCCCTTTGTACCATCTGCATAGAGAACTGAAGTTTCTAATTGTGAGTATCAATCTGGAAGTTGCAGTCTTCCTTAAATTTTATATTTCAATGAAATTATCACTAACATGATATCTTTAAATCATATGAAATTTGCTATTTTCTTCTCTAGTTGAGATTTTCACACCTAAGTTCATTGGGTGATTTAAAACACACATTCTCTCAGCAAAGAATTACTTCTCATTTTACTGCTTCTGGGAATAAAATTCTATCTTACTAATGTTTGAAATTTCACATGGGACGCAGTTAAAATTGTCAAAATATGAAAGTACTCATATGCTATATAGAACATAGTATTCAAGATCATCTGCTCTGTACAATTTTACAAATGAGTGTATATTCTAAATCAGTGTTCCCTTTTGTCATTATCTTTTCCTGCCTGGAAAGTAAAGTGTTCCCCTAAGGCTCTTTGGGTCTCCTTTTTTTGGTTTACGTCTAATTGGTTTGACCCTACCTAGATCATTCAGGAATGACTTCCCACTCAGAAACATCATTTCCTGTTTATTAAAATATAATCAACTTTGTGTGTGTATGTGACATTATTCAGTACTCACCATATGCAGCTTCTCTCAAAACTTTTCTCAAATTGTTTTTGATGTAGGGGCTTGGTGTCACTGTAGTTTTCAAGTCTTTGCCTCTCATCACTTATTTCTGACCCTTGCTTTATAATATATTTCTCATTATCCTCATCTGTCCCTACCTTTGCATTGAAGTCACAAAGCATAAAATCATATTTTAATTTAATTTAGACAATATTAACAAGTTCTTAGAATTTCTCTACTTCATCATCCTTTACATCATATGTTGAATTGATGGTGTTTTTTTAATAAATATCATGACTACTACAATGTGCATTGACCAAATGAAATTATATTTTTTGTTTGCCTTTGCATGTGCAATAAAACCAGTTCCTTAAAAGACCCATATTTATACAAATATTCATAGCAACTTTTTGTGGTGGCAAAGAATTGAAAACTGAGGGTGGGGAGGGGCCTATCAACTGGGAATGGGCTAAGCAAGGTATAATATATATATGTGATATAATACTATTTACTATAAGAAATGATAATGGGGATCTAAACATGGAAAGTCTTGTATGACCTGATACAGAGTGAGGTGAGCAGAATCAGAACAATTTGTACAATAATAGCCATATGGTAAAGACAAACAACTTCGAAAAACTTGGGAAATCTAATCAACACGATGACCAACCACAATTCCAGAAAACTCAAGTTGAAACAGTACCCATTTCCTGATTTAGAGGTGATATTCTCAAAGATTGAGACTGTTTTTTTTAACATGCCTGGTACATGAATTTGTTTTGCATGTTTGTAACTGGTTTTGTGGAGACGTGGAAGGGAGAGAATGCAGATCTGAAAATAAAGTTGAATTTTAAAAATTTCTATTTGCTTTAGCAAGAAGAAACTTTAAGCTAGTCAGTTAGCTGCAACTCTCAGTTTCCCTAAAAATAAAATCAGAAGACAATCAGCATTAATACGTCTCCCTCCCTCCAATAGTATGTCTACTTGTTGATCATTAGACATGAATCCTAGGTTTAGAGTACTAACAACCAAGTTGAAGTTGATTGACTGTATAAAACTTGAAATTGTTAGCACCTTCTCACTCCTTTTACCACCACTCTGCCATTACTGCAAAAGTGGAAGGAAGCCACCTAAGACTGAGGACCACTTTTTTGTTTGTTTCATCACTAAGTGGCCAGCCTATTGGTGATGGAACTTTCTGTGCTTAAACTATGCTGGACACAATCTGTGACTGGGATTATACACAAAGGTTTTTCCAGTAGAGTAGAGCCTACCAGAGCTGAATTCCCACTGGAATAGTCTTCAGGAACCCTGAATCTACTCCATGCCATGAAGAACCATCAGAATAGGACCTTGTAGAAGAAATGTGACCTATTTAAACTAAGACAAATGAAACACTAGAGAGCAATGAGCTAATAACTGGAATTTGATATGATATATATGAGATAATTGTATATGGCGAGATAATAGTTATTAGCCAGCACGTTGTTTTCAAATTGTTTCATTTGTATTGGTCTTTTCTCTAACTATATCATAGAACATAGTCTTACGTTAAGCATAAGTCTTATTTTCTTTTTGAATCCTCCACTTGGTTGGGCATGTTATTAACATTTGTTGATTGCATGAACAATGTATTTTCTGCTAATAGGCTTTGGCTGATGGATTGGAGACTGGTGTTACTGAATGGCCTGAGCCTTTGGAGGCTAAATCATCTGTTGACCTTGTTCAGGAATTTCTCAATGGTATTTGTGTTTCTAGCTCACTTGCATGTATTTAACATAAATCATTTTAGTTTGTCTGAGCAGGCCTTTGTGATAGTACCCTATATGTTTAAAGTAAAGAAAGTTTGTCATGGTTAAAGAGAGAGCTTCTGTTTTGCAGCATTGTGTGGTAAAGGTAAAAAAGAGGTAGTTTCAGAAGTTCCTAATACTTAGATTTGGTTACATAGTGATAATGCTGTATTATATTTAGAAACTATATGTTACAAAACAGATATGTTGGGGGAAAACACTGACTCTGGTCAGAAGACCTAGATTTAAATCTTGACTTTGCTTCTTACTAGCACTTTGATCTCTAGGCTAATGCTTTACCTCTCTGGGTAACACCTTCCTCACCTGTAAAATGAGGAAGATTTGGATCAAATGGTCTCTAGGGACCCTTCTAGCTCCAGAGTACAGTTGTAGCAGCTTCAGTATATTGTTTTAATCTGGGTGGGGTAAGCTTATAACATTTTCCTTCTTTGGAAGGAAGGATAGGACAGAAAATCATTAATGTCATTTTTTAATTTTTAGATTTAAAGAGTAAGCTGAATGGATTTGATAATTCAACAAAAAAAATCAAGGTATGTTAATCTCCACAGCTAATTCCTCATTCCATGGTGTGCTTGGTCTTCGACTTTATGCCATCTCAAATGTATCTATTATGGCAGCTGCTCCATTGTTGGTCTTTAGTGACTGTGTGTGTGTGTGTGTGTGTGTGTGTGTGTGTGTGTGTGTGTGTGTGTGTGTTACTACCCTTAAATACTAGGAAATGGGAGTTTAAAATAACGAATAGAACAAGTAATTTACAAAGTTTTTATGAAGTTAAAATTAGAGGAGTAGTCCATAGTCCTGGTATTCCATGGAAAGGCCAATGAAAGTTAGCCCTTGGTCTTTCTTCCCTTATTCACTGACCCTGTTATTGAAGTTCTCCCCAGGAGTCAGATTAGTTGGTTATTTTACAACTAAAGAACCTATTCTATTACTGTTTTTCCCTCCAGAAGGCAACTAATAAATTTACATGATATAGTTCTAAAATATATTTATCGTTCCAATTTTAGTATATGTGCTGCCGAAGCGAGCACTCTAAAATATATTTATAAAGATAAATGGGTATGCTAAAGTACCAGCAAACTGCACAAGGCTATTGATATTATTTAGGCTAGATGTGTTGGCTAACCACTATGTTTATTGAACACAAATGGCAAGTGTACTTTAACCAGTATTTGTATACTAAAGAAAATTTGGATGAGTGCTTTGTAAATTTTTGAACTATTTTCAGCATCTAATGTTACATTTTATATAGTCACTTGAATACTCTTATGTGAATCAAAATGTGTTTTAAAAAATACTTCTAGTACATTAAATGTGACTGCTAGGGTAACACAGTGGATAGAGCACTGGACTTGGAATCAGTTCAAATCCAGCCTCAGAAACTTCCTTGCTGTGAGGGAGAGGGAGAGTGTGTGTACTTTTTTGTCTGCCTGAACTTAATTAGTAAGTTGTGCAAATTTATAGAAACAGTGCTTGAAAATTTGTTTCTGATGACCTAGAAATCTTTACATTTATGGCAAATAAAAGCATTCTTTTTCAGGTATTGAAATGTGATGTTGCTGCAGTTGACGATTCCATTAAGTGTCTTTTCACAGTACGAGGTGATCTGGATTTTGCTGAGCAGCTGTGGTGCAGAATGAGAATGAGTAAGCATCTATTCTGTTAAGAAAATAAATCTTACCTGTTGTATCTTAGGTTTATTTTAAAATATCTGTTGAAATCAGCATTATGTCCACCTTAGGTTTTTCCCCTCCATTTTAAACTTTGATTAAATCTTGTGTGGAAGTGGTTCTAATCTTACCAAGAATATCTTATCTCAGTTCATTAGCAGTTGAAATATATAGGATTACTCTTAAGTAAATCTAAAATTTTTCATTTTGTCATGGGAAATTTTTAATTAACTATATAAATTAACATTGTTAGGTATAGGGTCTTAGATTATGAGTTGGAAAACTAATTAGCAACTAGTTAGTCTAGTTTATTCGTTTTATAGAGAAGGAAACTGAGAGCTATACTGATCCAGTGACTTGACTTGCACATGGTCAACAAAGGTTTACTAATAAAAGTGGCAGAGTAGGATTTTGACCCAGGTTCTCCAACTCTAAATCCAGGGTGGTTTTTATTGTACCACCTTGTTAGATTATAATATTTCCATTTTACAGCAGCGAATAGACTACTTTATCATCAACTTATTAGACCTTTTACTCAATTTAGTGTCTCTTTTTCATTGACAGTGAATATTCTTTTACATGACATGACTAAAAAAAAAAGATAACAACTGCAAAAATACTATAAAAATGAATATTGGAACAACTTGTGTTTTCTAGGTGTCACCTCATATCAAGATTTGGTGAAATGCTTTACATTGATCTTACAGTGTTTAAGACGTGGGGATGTACAGCCATGGGTATGTATATATTTTATATGTTTAAGATACGTGTTTTTAAAAACGATGGTTTTTAAATGATAGGCTTTCCAGTGTGTGAATAGATATGATCCAGTTGTAGGGGAGGATATAAAAACCATAAGCAGAGTCCTTTAAAACTCAGGACAAAACCTTATTTAGATCCATGTTGGTAGCCTTCTAAAAGAGATGTCTTATTTCTAGCTCCACAGAGGGAGCAGCAGTTTACTAAGTAAACACATTCAGCAGTCTTACCATGGAGCCATGGATATAGTTCCACTCACTGGTACCACTCCGATTCGAATGCTTTTGGAAGTTGGTTTGGACAAAATAAAGAGAGATTACATTAATTTTTTTATAGGTAAGCCTGCTATTTGTTATCTTTCTTAGTTTCTCCATTACCATCTCTAATTATTAACCTCCAAATACTTACATTTTTTTCTTTTCACATCTGTCATTATCTTATAAGATATTTTAATGTGAGTTGATTGAACACACCCAAAACCTGAAACCTTCTAGAAATTATTGTTTTAAACAGGAAACTATGATAATTTCAAGGATAAACAATAGCATTATATAATTGTGGTTTAATTTAGTATAAAATTCTGCCTTTTTATTTGATTTAGGCATCTTTGTTTTAAAAAATACATTTACTGGGGGCAGCTAGGTGGCACAGTGGATAAAGCACCTGCCCTGGATTCAGGAGGACCTGAATTCAAAGCCAGCTTCAGACATTTGACACTAGCTGTGGGACCGTGGGCAAGTCACTTAACCCTCACTGCCCTGCAAAAAAACCAAAAACAAAAATACATTCACTAAGATGGTATAATAAATACTATGAAAAAAAAAAATCCTTAAAGTACATTAAAATTATAGCATTTACAAATAGATTATGTAGAAAGATAAAGGAGCCATGATTTTACTGTTGCAAATATGCTTTCCACTTACATTTATATTTCATTTTCTTCCAATAGGCCAGGAGCTTGCATCATTAAACCACTTGGTGAGTTTATTTTGACATTCTCCAGTTTGCTTTGAGCTTTTTATAATTTTGCATTTTTTTAAATATATGTTTTGTATATAATATTGTATAGTACACTTTTGTATTGTTTACATATTTGCCTTAAATCCAATACAGAAAATTCTCTTTATTCAGAATGTTAGAGAATCAAGTTACAAAATCATAGATTCACAGACTATCAGAGTTGCAAGAGACTTTAAAAACCATCTGGTCCCACTAGTACCATTTACATTGTACACATATTACTGGTTTTCAAAGAATTAGAATGTGGCCAAATAACACTTAAAATAACAGAATTTTTAACATGTTTACGATTTAAGTTTTGCTTTTTAGGAACTTGCATTGCTTTTAGTCATTATGAGTTTATATGGTATGGTAGCTATAGAAAGTGTAAGAGGGGAAGCTAGGTGGCGCAGTGGATAGAGCACTGGCCCTGGAGTCAGGAGTACCTGAGTTCAAATCCGACCTCAGACACTTAACACTTACTAGCTGTGTGACCCTGGGCAAGTCACTTAACCCCAGTTGCCTTACAAAAAAACAAACAAAAAAAAAAAACACAAAAAGAAAGTGTAAGAGATGAAAACAAATGTATACTATGATGTAATTTGGCAGTTGCTTTCATGAACACATCTCTGGTTTGAGTTATTTGACATGATTTGTCTCAAAAGTTCAATGCAGAAAAGGTTTTTGAGTTTTCTAGTCCAGATTTTAGTTAATGAAAGCTTACTGTGTGGGATAATCTATACTTACAGAAAAGCTAAATTAAGGTATGTTTATTTACATTGTAAAGCAAGGTATTTTGTAAAATTCTTGACAATAAAATTCATTTAAATTTCACATATGCATTAAACTTTTATGAAAGTGTACAGTTTGAAGGCCACCTTTGTTGTGTACAATAGAAGCTCATGGAATCTTGGAGGGCTTAGTTTTAGATTATTAGTTTTATTTAATATGTGTGCTCTGAAATGGGCCTAACTAGAAATGCATGGAATGAAAATGGGTAAATGGCTTTATTGAAGACTTGTAAATTTTCTGTACTTTGGATTTAATTTCCATAAAGAAAAAAATAGTAACCAAGGATATTGAATATTGTGATGGTCCTTTGGACAATCATTTGATCAGCGTGAATTGAGAAGCATTTTTGTGCCAGGCTCTGATGGTTCAAAGACAAAAAAGAAACTATACCTGCTTTCCAGAAGCACACATTCTATGGGGGAAATCAACATGTATAGAATATAAGTAACTAGATAGAAATTTCGAAGAGGAGGTACTAGTACCTGAGGAGTACTGGAAAGGAGGTATCTCTTGAGCCAAGCTCTTAGGAAGGTAGGCATTCTAAGAGATATAGATGATGAAATTAATCTAAGCATGTGGGAAAAGACCTGCACAAGTTTGGAGATAAGATAAAATAATATGTGAGGGACAAAAATAATTCACTTGGCTATACTACAGAGAATGTGAAAAGAAATATAATAATGTGTAATAAATTCGGGGAGAGAGACTGAATTGTAAAAAGTTGTAAATTTTAATTGTAAAAAATTTTTTTTTTTTTAGTGAGGCAATTGGGGTTAAGTGACTTGCCCAGGGTCACACAGCTAGTAAGTGAATTGTAAAAAGTTTTAAATGCCAGATAGAGTAGGAGGTCACTAGAGTTTTTTGTAAAGGGACATGACATCATGGAAAGGGGGGAAAGGACCCACATGTACAAAAATATTTATAGCTGCTCTTTATGTAGTGGCAAGGAATTGGAAGTTGAGGGGGATGCCCATCAATTGGGGAATGGCTAGACAAGTTATGGTATATGAATGGAATGGAATACTATTGTGCTGTAAGAAACAATGAGCAGGAGTAGTACAGAGAAACCTGGAGGGTCTTGCGTGGGCTGATGATGAGTGAGATGAGCAGAACCACAAGAACATTGTACACAGTATCATCAACATTGTGTGTTGATCTAGTGTGATGGACTATATTCTTCTCACCACTGCAATGGTACAGAAGAGTTCCAGGGAACTCATGATAGAAGAGGATCTCCAAATCCAGGGGGAAAAAAACAAACTGGAGTATAGATGCTGAATGAACCATACTATTTCTTTTGTTTTTGGTGCTGATGTTGATGTTTTCCAATTTTGAGGTTTTTCCTCATTGCTCTGATTTTTCTCTTATAACATGACTAATGCAGAAATATTTTTAATGTTATTATATATATGTGTATATATATATAACCTATATCAGATTACCTGCTGTCTAGGGGAAGGCGGAGGGAGGGAGAAAAATCTGAAATTGGAAAGCTCGTGTGAACAAAAGTTGAGAACTATCTTTACATGTAACGGGAAAAAAAAAATACTTTATTAAAAGAAAAGAAAAGGGACATGACATGCTCTGCCTATGCTTTAGAAGTATCCCATTGGCAGCAGTGTTGAGAATAAATTGTAGAGGGCAAGGCAGGAGTTGGGGGCCTTGTGAGTTGAGAGAACATAGACTCAGGATCTGGCAACTAATTAAATGTGTGGGGTGAAGGTTAGAGTTAGAATAAAGGATGAGTTTGAGGTCATGGACCTAAGTGACTAGAAGAATGTGGTGTGGTTCCCATAGCAGAAATAGAGACCTTCCCAGAAGGGGTGTGCTTTGGAAGAAAGATGAGTTCTCTGTTGGTTATGTTGAATTTAGGATGCCTATAGGACAACCATTTGGAAATGTAACTCTATAGATATAGACAGATACATGCATGCACATGCGTGCGCGTGCACGCGCGCACACACACACACTCTGCCCCTGATGATGTGATGATACCCATAAACCACTTTCTGACCTGCCCAGAGCAGCAGGTTTTGTAGTTGTAAGAGATCTAAAGATAATACTTTTCTCCCCTCTAATTTCCAACAAAAGTAATGACCTATAATCTTTTATTTTTTAGTGACTATATGTATTTTTTTTCTTTCATAGAGATCTCAGTTTAAGCAAATGGTCTGTTTTAAGTGGTGGCCTATATTTGAACCAGTATGTTATTTCTTGGCACTTAATTGAGAAGCCTTTTTTCCTTGTTGCTTTGAATATGTATAATGATCAGGGCTTCTTAAACTTTTTCCACTTGTGACCCCTTTTTCACCCAAGAAATTTTTATGCAACCCCAGGTTTGTAGTATATAAACTAGGTATACATAACCTTTTACTTTTGCCAAATTTTTTGACTCCCACATTGTTACACAACCCCACATGAAGTCATGACCCAAAATTTAAGAAGCTTTGGCAAAACAAAAAAAAAGCAGCTTTGAACTAGACTATTTAAAATATGTAGTTTAAGAATAATGCTGGAATTCAAACATATTGTTTAATGTGTGTGTGTATTATATATAAATATATATAATGTTTTCCTTATTTTTTCCCCTTAGTCTTCCACACTTAGGCCTCTTTCATTTAGCTCCTTTGTAAAGATTCCATTTTTTCCCTTTTGCTTTTTATCCTTTCAGGATTACTTTATTTCCCCATCCATTGATTCATTAGAACAAGTTCGTCGTATTACAAAACTCCACCATGTTCTAGAAGTAGTAACCAGTTGCATGGTATACCTTAAACTTCCACATGAAATCCTGTTTACTTTAGCACAGTAAGTAATCATTATTTTCTGATAATTTTTTGTCACTATAATTGAATATGATTAAATACTTTAGTTGTCTTCAGAAATAATGCAAGTTGTTGTGTTTTAATACCATTCAGCCTATATCTACTTGTGGTGATAGAAAGGCTCTGACAACCAGAGGCATAACTTTTGGTCAGACTGATTACTGTGGTATTTCTGTATGGTGATTTGACCATTTCAGCTGTTATTACTGAATCTGTAACATTCACATTGCAAGATAGATTGTGGTGTTTGTTTTGACTAAAACTTATACAGAATAGTTCTTGTAGGAGGCATGTCCTGCTTCCACATAGCTGGATAATACCTTAAACTGAGAGTGGTAGAACCTTTTAGAAGTTTTGATCTATCCTCCATTGTTTCAGTGAAAGTAGATTGTTTTCTCAGTTGCAAATAAGAAAAAGAAAATATTTCGAAGATTCCTGTACTTACAAAATTAGATAGGAAATAAAGATAGATAGGTCTAGGCTTTTTTCTTTTCCTTTAAATCTTCATTTCTTAAAAATGTTTCTTTTTTATTATTTTGAATCTGACAAACATCAACAAACATGTCCCTAAATGATGAACAGAGAAAAAAGGGACTACTATGCAATTTTTTTAATATTTCAAGTTTATTGTAGTAGCTACAGCCCTTCTCTGATTATTGTTGTCCTTCGGAACTTCATTTTGCTTTCTTCTATTTATTTTTCAATGATTGATTATATCATTACTCCCCCACTCAATTCCTAACTATTCTCCCATGCCTCAAAAAAGCCCTCCCTTGTAACAGATATTTACTCAAAACAATTCCATATATTGAACGTATTTGAAAATGTCCAAAAAAAAAAAAGAAAGAAAAGAAGATGTGACATTTGATATCTCTAGAGTTTTTTTTTTTTGGTGAGGCAGTTGGGGTTAAGTGACTTGCCCAGGGTCACACAGCTAGTGAGTGTCAAGTGTCTGAGGTCAGATTTGAACTCAGGTCCTCCCGAATCCAAGGCCAGTACTTTATCCACTACGCCACCTAGCTAACCCCTCTAGACTTATTAATAGACATATTGCCTTTTCCCCGAGAAGTGGGAAACATTGTTATCCTGTAGTTCTTGGTCACTGGGTGGTTAACCCTAATTGTTAAGTCTTTGACAGTTATTTTCTTTTATATTATTGTAGTCATAGTGTAAATTGCTCTCTTGGTCGTGCTTACTTCATTGCATTAGATCATATAAGTCCTCTGTGTTTTCTCTAATTCTCTCTCTTTGCTAACATCTTAATTTTTTATCTTGTATCTCTTTAAAGTTAGATGTAACTGATTCCACCCCCCTCCCCCCGTTCATGTATAAGCATAATTGTTTGTTTAACAGTTGATATCTTTTTTCCAAATTATAGGTTTCCCACCTTTAAACTTTTATAATTCAGTTGCCATTTTAAAAAACTTAGACTTAAAATTTTTATCTTAGAATGGACCATTTTCTCTCTTTAAAAAAAGAAAATCTTTTCACTTTTATTTTTATAGGTCCTGCATAACATATTATAAGAAAAACCCTCTTAATGAGAAACATACATTTCAGCTGCCAATCAGACCAATTGTCGTAAAAAATTTCTATCAGAGGTAAGCATTTATAATCTTGAAATAATTCCTTTATAAAAACATGGTTTTTATTTTTCTCTTATTTTTTCTTTCATTAGTGAGACTCCCAAAAAATGGAGAGTGGAAATAAATAGTGGACAGAAGGAAGTTAAAACAGTTTGGCAACTGAGTGACACTCCATCGATAAGCCATCTGAATTTTAGCAGACACGGTAATGAACAATTTGGAACCATATTAATTAAGCTATTGAGATAGAATGGAAAATAAGATATATACTCATAAAGATGATCTTAAAATACCTAGTCTATACCATTGCCCGTATAAATAGCCCACTAAAAATTGTTTCAAGTGTGTGTTTCTAAACATTCAGTCTTAAAGGTAAGGTCAAGGCTGTCTCAAAAAAATGAAGAGTATCCAAAAAGTATTGGGGCAACTTGATAGTGACACTCAAAGCCAGAATAAAAGAAGAAATTTCAGATTCCCAGACAAATGATATCTTTGGATCTAGGAAGAAGAAAATAATCATTTTAACATCACAGAATCTTTTTTTTTTTTTAATTTTTTTTTTTTGTGTGTGTGTGTGTGTGTGTGTGTGAGGCAATTGGGGTTAAGTGACTTGCCCAGAGTCACACAGCTAGTAAGTGTTAAGTGTCTGAGGTCGGATTTGAACTCAGGTCCTCCTGACTCCAGGGCCAGTGCTCTACCCACTGCGCCACCTAGCTGCCCCAACATCACAGAATCTTAAAGTTTAAAAGTACCTTGGAGGTCCTAATAACAATAGCTATAGGGAGCCTTTTTATAGCACTTTGTTTTGCAGAGCGCTTATAAATCTTATTGTAGCCCTAAGAGGTAGGTGCTGTTATTATTCTTGTTTTACAGATGAGCAAACTGAGGCATGTTGGTAAAGGACTTGGCCAGGTTCACAGAGCTACCAAGGATTTGAGGCCAGATTTAATAATTCCATGTTCTGCACTGTGATGACGAGCTATAGCTACTTCCAGGTTACCTAGTTCAGTCCATATGTAAAGCATAAATATCTATAATATCCCTGCTGAATAGTTAGCCAGTCTCTGCTTGAAGACTTCCATTGATTGAAAACTTATTATTTCATGAGGCAACTTATTCCACTTCGGACAAGTTCTACATGATGGGAAGTTTTTATTTATATGAAGCTGAAATCTGCTTCCCTATAATGTTCACCGGTTGCTCCTAGATCTATCTTCTGAGACTGAGATTTTGAGTAGAATTTCTTGTCAAGCAAATTTGTGACACAGCTGAATCCATGAAAGACAAAAAGAAGGTGGCCTTGGACAAAGGACCAAGAAAAGGCCATTAATTAGATCTGGCCATGACAAGGTCTTTGGTAACATTGGAGAAAGCAATTATAGTTGAAGAATGTAGTCAGAAACCAGATTGCAAAGGCTTTAGAAGAGAGGAACTGGAGGCACTGAGTATAGATGACTTTTTTAAGTTTAGCCACAAAATGGAGGAGAAATATATGACAGTACTGGAGATGCTGGTGAATCAAGTAAAGGGAAGGTGGGGGGGGGGGGAGCAGCCAGTAAGGAGAGATTGAACATTAGGATGATAGAGGGGACAATCTGGAGAAAACAAGATGGAATGAGATCAAGGCTACATTTAGGCAGCCATGGAATGGTCAGAATCCATCTCAGTTCATGCTTTAGTGAGGAGAAGGGACACCTCTTCATGTGAGACAAGAATAAAAGAGGAAATACTAGCAGGAACCATCTGTGTAATATGAGATGAAGGGGCTGGGAGGAAGAAGAGGGAGCTCTTGTCATCAGCTTTTTTGGTGAAGAATGAGGCAAGGTTGTTCTCAGAGGGTGCTGAGAGGACATGCCCTGGGAGGTTTGAGGGGGTATGAAACCATTTGGAAAAACTGCTGTGGTGAATGGGCTGGTAAGTTAATTAGGGAATTATAAAGAGGAGTCCTTTGATATAGTGAGGGCTCAGTTGAGATGGTTGTTACATAAATGTGGACCCAGTCAAATGATTTTGTGATTTTTCTCCATCTCTTTAGCAGCACATAGATAAGAAGAAAAGTAGGGTATGATGGAAGGAAGTAACTCAAGGTTTTGGCTTGGTAAAGCATGATAGGATAAGGATACACATGGGCTCAGTCTGGAGTGGAACTGGTTTACCATAGGAAAGGGAGGAAACTCTAGTCTGTGCAAGGTTGATGGCCTACGAAAGAAGTGAGGCATGGAGGGATTAAAGGTTGTTTATAGTGAGGATGAAGAGCAAATTTATGGGTCATAAAACAAAGTTAGAACAATGAAAAATTATCAACAGATAAAGGAATTTCAGCATTCATGAACATGGAAATAGAGCACTTACATGTGATGGCAAGATCAAAAGTATTACCATCTGTCTTTATGAGGAGCTGAGTTGGAGCAGAGGAACTGGGAACTTACTAGAAGCATAGGTTAATGTATATTCTTTATGACTCCAAGTTTTCTCAGCAGAGATACTAGAGTGATTTGCTATTTCTTTCTCCAACTCATTTGACAGATGAGGAAACTGAGGCAGATAGAGGTTAAGTGACTTGTACTGGGTCACACTGCTAGGAAGTGTCTGAGGCCAGATTTGAATTTGGGAAGATGAGTCTTGCTGGCTTCAGGCCCAGTGCTCTATCCACTGGGCCACCTAGCTGCTCATACAGAAATGGATTTATTGCTATATTACCATAATTGGATATTACATTTCTATTCAGGATATTCCTGCTTTTTGAGCTAATCTAATGATCTGCCTGGAATATAGTGTTTAATAGATCAGAATTTAAAGAAGAAACAAAACCCATAAGACTCGGTGGAGTGGGGGTAGCTAGGTGGCGCAGTGGATAAAGCACCGGCCCTGGATTCAGGAGTACTTGAGTTCAAATCTGGCCTCAGACATTTGACACATACTAACTGTGTGACACTTAACCCCCATTACCCTGCAAAAAACCCAAAACAAACAAAAAACCAAAACAAAACAAAACAAAAAGACTCAGTGGAGTACATTTTGAATAGTAACAGGTTATGAGAGAAAGTATGTGGAGTTAGGTAACTGGATGCTGCAGTGGATAGAGCATTGGACTGGAAAGCCTGCATTCAATTCATACTAAAACACTCAATAGGTTTGTGACCCTGGGCAAGACACTTAATCTGTCTGCCTCAGTTTCCATGTCTGTAAAATGGGAGGAAGAATAGCATCTAACCCCTGGCTTGTTGTGAGGATCAAATGAGATAATATTTGTAAAGTGCTTTGTGGAACAGTTAAAAGAGCTTTAGAAAACCTGGTTATCACCAGGATGATGACGGCCTGCTTTTGTATTGTAGTGCTTTGCACTGATTAGATTAGCAGTAAGTGCTTAATAAGGAATAATGCTTAATATAGAAAATCAAAGATTCCTGGCTAGAAGCTATCTAAATGCTAATTGAACTGTTTGTTATTTGTCTTAAAGAAAAAATATAAGCCTGAGAATTTGAATTTTGAATACATCATACTTAGTGAATTTTGAAATTGAAGAGAATGCCTTCTTAAATGTAGCATAAAGATTATGGTACTGGGTTAATTAATTTAAAAGAAGTATTTTTTACGTTAAGTAAATTGAATTCTATTTCAAATGGCTTCTTTTTTCATTCAAGTAGTCTCCTAATCTTATCTAGTTTGTAAATTTAAAGTAGTATATACATTTGTCATTCAAACTTTGAATGTTACCCTGGAATGAGAGCAGTTTTTCTCTTGAAAGTGGGCAGAACTTAGCTTTCTTTTGAGTGCTTCTATAGACACTGAAATTTCATGTTTGTTGCAGAACTGTCTGAGTCAGCATTCAACAATAGTCTGGAAGAAAAAATGTATTACACTAACATGGTTGCCTGCAGCAGAGTGCATTTCACATAGAGTTTGTTGATATCATCTTGTAAGAGGTATTTATGTTGTCTTTTTTCCTTTCAGCATGTTTTGAAGTTTACACGCAAGCATCATCCTAGTTGTTCTTTGCAATGTAGTGCTGATTTAATGCAATAGATAATTGTTGTGTTTCATATACCCTCCTAATACTGGATACCCATGATTCTATCATTTGGAGCTGGAAGGAACCTGACAGGTCATCCAATCCAACCTCCTTTTCTAGAAATGAGAAAACTTGAGGCCCAGAAGAAGTAACTTCTCCAAAGGCAAACCTGTTACTAAACACACAGAGTTTTCATTGCCTTTTCATTTATTGTAGTTTCCTTGACAAATTGCTTTTATAGTTGCCTTAATCTATTTAAATTACAGATACAAAATAAACATTTTGACTTCACAGTTTAAGCTTTGCAAAGGGCCTAAACATGGTAGGACATTTATATGACTTCAGGATATAAATTAGTGACTTAAAAAAAATTGAATAAATGTAGGACCCAGGTGCAAAGTACCACTTCTGAAAAGTGTTTGACCTGAAAGAAAATGAACCAAAATAAACTGTGTAAAAATTAAGACTTTCAAGAATTTATAGTTTAGATAGTTAATAACACTCAGTAGCTTCATATGGGAACTAAAATACTTGGTATTTTTGGTCTTCCCTAAGGTGGCTTTTTGTCCTAGATTATGTGGTTTGTAGTTTGGATATGATGTCCTAAAAGAAAATTTAGCCATTTTTTACTTTTTGTTACCATTGTATGTTTTACGAGGCAAAAATTCTCACTGGAGAAAGAAACAAACTTCACCTGAAATTTAAGCACTTCAGTGAACAAAATTGGCTGATATTTAGTAATCACTTTGTTACCTCAAGGTTTATCTCTTCAACATGAATTTTAGCTTTTTCTCCAGTTTGAATAATAGTATTTGTAGCATTTTAATGAAATAGATCCAAGTTGACTAAAATCCAAATTGCTTTTATGACACTGTATGTTGGAAGTGGTGTCAGTTATGTGTATGTAAAAATAATTTCTTTATCATCACAGTAACCAAAAAGGAAACTCTACAGGCCTTTGAAACCAAATGAAGACGAAGACTCTAAATTTTCTATGGAATGAAGCTATTTCGTTAGTAACCTTTTATTAGCTTTGCCTCCGAAGAAGGAACATCAGTAGAACTGCACTTAAAAGTATGCAGACTGTGCAGACTGTAGGTACCACAATCTCTGTGACCATTTGCATGTGATGTAACAGGGGCTCTGAAATGTAGGAAAACAGGAAATAAGTTAGTGTATCATTGTTTCAGCTACTGAAAGGTTAATAGTATAGAAAAACCTTAAAAAGATCAGTTCACATTTTCCACTATTAAGATTTACTATAAACTGGTACCTAGATAATAAATGTTGGAAATTAAGTATATTAGCATTCTTAAAAAATGATTTGTAGAAAATAGAAAGCAAACTACTTTTAAGTTTAGAAGTGTCCTAAAACATATCTTTGCTTCTTAAAAGCATGCAAGGTCTCATATTTTTTGTCTATGAATCAACCTCTGAATATTAGTAATGATATTCTTCTGTTCCTCTTACTTTCATTGGATAGAAAGAGACATAAAAGTTGGGAAGAAATAAGGAAAATTGCCAGAAGAAAATTCCTTGAAAGCACTTAGAACCTTTTGAAGGTGGCATTGTTAATAACAGAAGTATAGTTAAGCAGATTATGTGAGGTATGTTAAGTATTAGATGTTAAGTATACTATCTTCAGTAATCGAACAATAAATGCCTTTAGAGTATATTTTCAGTTTAATAGGGAGTTTAGTATTAGTTTATATTTATATTATTGGAATATTTAACACTACCTTTTGATATTAAAAGTATATTATCGTGGGGCAGCTAGGTGGCATAGTGGATAGAGCACCGGCCCTGGATTTAGGAGGACCTGAGTTCAAATTTGACCTCAGATGCTTGACACTTACTAGCTGTGTGACCCTGGGCAAGTCACTTAACCCTCATTGCCCCACTAAAAAACCAAACCAAAACAAAAGTATATTATCTCGTTTTGTGTTTTTTATCTTATCAGCTCCTGTTTTTCAAATAGGTGCCTTAATATGATTCAGTATTTTCCATATCTGATAGAAATTTTTAGCAGGTTTTTAAAATGACAGGCTAGCATTATAGTTTGTGCTTATGCTGAGTTAAAAGTATTCAAACCAAGTAGTAACACATATTATTTCTTTGAGTAATCTATGGTTTCTTATACTTTTCTTCTTTTACATGGATTCTGGGTGAGTTTTTATCTAAACCTCCTAACTGGGAAGTTTAGATAGAGATCTAGCTATAATCCTTTTAGTTACCATTGCATTAGATGCTGATGTGCAATATATGAAGTGCCCCTTTATAGTTTTCAGCTTGTGCCATTTTTTTATACCACCCACTCCCTGGGGGGAAAAAAAACACCCAACTAATAAAAACTAGAAGTTTGTTAGTTTGCATTGGCTATCCGAGGCATCGGTTTGATTTATTAGGAGCAATGTAGTGTAGGAGAAACATTGTCTTTTGGACTTATACAATTATGTTATTAAAGAATTCTCTTTTTCATTTAAGATGTTTGTAATTAGCAATTTAGCATTTGCTTATTGGTAAAGTAAGAATTTTTTATTTTAAATAGATGTTAGGAACTGACTTCAGAAACATGATTATTTCATTCTGGGTAGGATTGTGTCAGTTGGTAGACCAAAGATAAGGATAAAATACTTACCTGCAGCAAGGATCTGGCTGGTGGTAGAACAGGTCTCTGTGGCTATGCCATGCCATCTTTCCACCTGATAAGATCAGCTTGATAAGTAATGGTTTCTTATTAGTCAAAGTTTTAACCTGTTTAAATCAGTCAGCAAAAACTTACTGAGTGTTCCCTGTGCAGGGCACTGGGTGGACTATTTTTAAAGTTCTGTTCCTTGCCTTCAGGTTATACAAAAGCAAAAATGAGACAGCCCCTGCCCTTATGGAATTTGAATTCTACTGGGGAGGTGTAGTATGTTCACAGAGAAGTAAGTACAGGATACATAAAAAAATATTGGGGTGGTGCTGACAACTGTCAGGAGAGCCCTCCTGAAGGACCACAAAGGAAACCAGGTGTTCTAAAATGTGCAAGTGAGGAAGCACATCATTCCAGACATGGGGAACAGCTTATGCCAGAGGCACAGAGGTACATGATGGAATGTCACAGGTGAGGAATGGCATGTAGTTCAGTTTGGCTAATCATACAGCCTGGGAGGGGGCAGCAAGTAATGAGTAACCAATATGTAAAAACAGTCTGGAGCCTAATTTCAGTGTTAAACATGGGAGGTTGTATTTTATCCTATTTTGTATAACATTTTGCTAGGTACGAATACAAAGCTGAAACTAAGCATCGCCCCTGCCCTTAAGTTGCTTATAATCTAAAAACAAGAAAATTGACTGGCCTCTTTGTATTTTTTTATTCCTGTGTTTTTCATTATCATAGAGCAGAGTGACATTTTTAATTTTCCCTTTTCCTTGCTGTTTTCTCATCTCCAATAAAAACTTTAAAAACATTAAAAATAGAATTCAGCATAACTTTCCCACCAGAAGTTTTGGAACCATCTGGTATTATAGACTGGACAATCTTGATTCAGAAACAGCAAGGTAGCTTATTTTTAGAAATGTCTTAGAGAATAGTCATATCTTTTATGTTAGCTTAGCACATAATCATTCATATAATGCTAAATTGTCTGTTATTAGTATATCAATAAACATTGTATTCATGAATAGCCATTGTTTGTATTTTAATTTTTTAATGGTATTCATTTTCAACATTGTGGCCTTATGTACAGAATATTAGGAGTCAAGAAGACTTGGGAACTGGTGATAGAGAGGGGTATAGGATCAAAGCTCTACTAAAATGTGCATAAATGTGAGGGCATAGAAGGGAAGAGAATACCTGCTACTATCAACTCTAGGTGCCTATTATGAGTTAGAATATCCAATAGTCTCACCTCTGTTGAATTAGGAAATCCATTTGCAGTGATGATCTTTTTATAGTATTGAACTGAAGCCTTAGGATATCGAGGTTTATTCCTGTTGTTAAATTCAACATAAAAGAATCCATATCTGTGTGAGTATCCATTTTCCCATTCAAACTTATCAAGCAGAGACCAGGAAGTATATCCCTTTATATTAACACCGTCTTTTATAGCTGAAAACAAATTTCCATTAAAAATAATTTAATGTTTACTTCAGCCTATATAGTTCAGTGGAAATATGTGTAAAACTATGTTTATTTCCTGAAATCTTATCAAATCTTACACACACAGAAGGTATCTAGTTCATTCCATATTTCACTCAAAGGGGGTTATTCAGGTATGGAATGGATAAGATGGCTTCTAAATTCCCTGTGAACTCTTGAGATTCTGTCTTTTGGAGAATCACCTCTATAAAATCCTGAATGTTCTTGAAGAACATTAGAAAAATGAAGAATGTTGAGGGATAACCCTGACCTCCTGAGCCAGAACAGCTGCACTTTTGGATACCTCTAACTGTCTAGAGGTGTTTTCATTACAGTTAACCTAAATCTGCTTTTCTGCAACTTTGAGCTCTTGGTTCTGCCCTCTAGGCCAAACAGCTAATCTAATCTTTCTTCCATATGACATCCACTCATAATAGGTAAAAGCAAATATCATGCCCTGTTATGAAACTGTCCTCCCTCTCCCCATCTTCTCCAGGATAAATGTCCCCAGTCTTTTCTCTTGATAACTCATATATTGTAAACTTGAAGCTTTTTCCTATCCTGGTTGTTCTTCAGTTTATCAGTGTCCTTCCTAAAATGTGACACCCCAATGTATACAATACTGCATTTGTCATCTCATCACGGCTGAGTACAATGGGATCATTACTTATGTTCTGGACCCTGTACCTCTCTGATCATATTCTAGGGGACATTTGTTCTTTCTTTTTCTGGGCGGGGTGGGGGATAAGCAGTTATTCTTTCAATAATCATGTAGTACTCATGATGAATTTGAGTCACCAAAACACCTAGATGAAAACAAAAATATCTTTTAAATTCAAAATTTAAGTGTTTGCAACTGAATCTCACCTTTTAGCATTTCATTAATATATCCTTTGAGATACTGTATTCTCCACTCATCACACAACTGCATATGACTCAGTTTTTCAGACACACCATTTTCTGTCACATATATGAGAGGACTGTCATATTGAGTCTGAAAAGAAACATGTTTGAACCAGTTATGGAAGGTGTCAGGGGTCAAATGGGAAAAGTACATAGAGGACATCTAAAATGCTGGCTTTTCAGTCAGAGAAATAATAGCAGCATGTAACTTAATCTGTACTCTTGGTTGAACCTACCAATGTCCTAACTCTAATTAGAACTTTATATATACCACAAACCTATATTTATGTTTCAAGAAGAGTTTTGGAAGAGGGATACATGCAATTTTTGTGTATATTTTTATTAGAACAATGTTCTTTTTTAACATTATATAAAATATAATAAAGTACCTGAACAAAGTTGAGAATCCTCCTAAATCCCCATGGCACCAAATGTGGCCAGTTAGAGCCTAAATCTGGCCAGTTTGGGTCAACTAATTCTGCTATATCACGGTCATTTTGATAGCTTGGACCTTGACGGGAAGGATGATTCTTCTCTGTGATGTATCGAGTAGTAAAGTGACCTAATCCCAAGAAGTCAAATGTGCCTTTAATGTCATTTTTTTCATGGATTGAGAACACTGGTAATCTTGATACCCCCAGGCCTTGTTCTGTACTCTTTCTACCTATCATAAAAAGAAAAAAAAGTAACTTCAAAAAGTAATTTTCCATAAGTGTTTTAACTTTAACAGTACATGATAGTAATACTTAGAAATTTGATTTAAAAGGTAATGTCTGAATTCTGGGATTTAAGATTAAAGAATCTATGAAAAAAACTTTAATAACAATGTTAAAACCACAGAAATAAAATTTCAATTTGGCAAACCATCACTTTGAGTAATGCTTCTAAAATCTACCTACAAATTGAATTGCCAAAACTTTCTAATTAAAGAAAGTCCATTTTAAAATAGTGATTTGTGAGATTTACCTTAATACCTTGTATTATTATTATTATTATTTTTTTTTTGCGGGGCAATGAGGGTTAAGTGACTTGCCCTGGGTCTCACAGCTAGTAAGTGTCAAGTGTCTGAGGCTGGATTTGAACTCAGGTCCTCCTGAATCTGAAGCTACTGCTTTATCCACTGCACCACCTAGCTGCCCCAATACCTTGTATTATTTTAAATACGATTTTAAGATGGAATTAAAGTAAGTTGCCCAGAAAGATAATGATCAAACAATTCTTATTTTACATTTGCTTATTTATTGTATATCCAGTCAATGAGGAGGTAAAGAAATTCTGCAAAAACTGTTCAAAACCTTTAAAATGAAAATACATAATACCATATGGTTTCAGTGCAGAGGCAAACTGGCAAAAAAAATGTTGGAAGGCATGGTTTGGGGAAGAAGAAACAAAGCTAGAGGCTTTATAAACTGTATAAAACCCTCATGTCTACCTTTCTTCAGAAAGAGTTAGGAAGTACTGTACATAAGAAATGTTAATCTCACCCCCCAAAATTGATTTTATTCTAATAAATGGGGGGGGCGGGAATAATTTCTGTGTAGACATCATTGACTTTAGGACAAAGATCAATATCAATACCAAAATAAAATAATATAAATGAAATTTTATGTATAATAGAGATGATTCAACCTAACCTAAACATGCTGTTCAGGCTGGAAAATGGGAGATGGATTTTAAAAAACCATTATGGACACAGACTCACCATTCAGATTGAAGGAAAACCCAGAGACCTATAAAAAGATACTACAAATTGCCCCTCAGCTGATAAGCACTTAAACTTGCCAAGCAAAAAACAGATGGCAGTCAATGGCAGCCCCAACTGAGAACATAGAGTTGTCTGGGAAGTCTTTAAAAGTTTGAAATAGAAAAGAGCAGTTCTATCTATCATTCACCTGGGATCATCTTTCATACAGACTAGAATTTCCACACTATGGTTATTTCTTCTGGCAGTAAGGAATGACTCCTTAACCAAATGTGAGTATTTTAACTAGGCAAAACTTGAACTTAGAATATGTCTATTCACATTGGTATAAAAGTGGGATTGAATTTTAACATTCAATTTAATGAAAAAAATTTTTTTAAGCCTAGAAAAGTTAGCATAGCCAATTATAAGCTGTACTAATGAGAATCAGTGAAAGGAAACAAGTTTATTGAAAGCTTAGCAAGAGATCCAATTAAATGTGATCCCATGATATCTGTAAAGCATTTATGTTTTGTTCTTTGTGAGGCAAACAGGGTGGGATGTTTTATGTCTGGGACTGGATTTGGGCTTGGGGCCTCCTGGGTCCAGGGTTGGTGCTTTGCCCACTGTGCCACCTAGCTAAATCCATGATGACATTTAAAAAACTGGGTTAAAGGGGCAGCTAGGTGGCGCAGTGGATAAAGCACCGGCCCTGGATTCAGGAGGACCTGAGTTCAAATCTGGCCTCAGACACTTAACACTTACTAGCTGTGTGACCCTGGGCAAGTCACTTAACCCCAGTTGCCTCACCAAAAAACAACAACAATAGGGTTAAGGTGTAGGAGGAATAGACTAGGGGAGAGAGTCTGGGGAGAGGTAGGAAACAAGAAAAAAGCTTATAGAGGGGAGGGGAAGGGGGAAGGAGTGGGGGAGTGAGTGAACCTTAATATCAGAATTGGCTCAATGAGGGAAAAACATACATACTCAAGTAGGTTTAGTGATTTATTTTTGCCCTGAGGGAGGGGAGGGAAACAAGGGGGGCAGGGGGAGGGGAAGGATTGACGGGCAGATTGGGGGAGAGAGCAGAAAAAAAGCAAAACACTTGATTAAGGTGAAGATGTTCTGTATTACTGCACAAGTATGACAACGAATTGCTTGATTTTATAGGGAGGGTTGAGGAGGGAGGGAGGGAAGAAAAATTTAGAACACAGAATTAGCTCAAAGACCTTAATCTTACCAGAGTGGGCTCAGAAAGGCAATAACATTCACACCCAATTAAGAGGAGTAATTTATTTAACCCTACAGGAAAGTAGGAGGGGAAGAAGATAAGGAGGGAAGGGTGAAAAAAGGGAGTGCAGAGCAGGAGAGGGGGACAGTCAGAAGTAAAACACTTTTGAGGAGGAATAAGTTAAAAGAAGATAGAAAATAGAGTAAATATCATTGGAAGGGAATAGGATGAGGGAAATAAGTTATGATGATTATAATGGCAAAACGTATGATACCTACTTTTCTGGGCTAATATGAAGAAAATTCTTTGTCAAGTTTAAGATACTATATACAGGTTATGAAGTACAGGATACTATCAGAAAGACCTACATGTACTGAAGCAGAGTGGGCTAGATTGCTTCTGGGAAATTTCACAGTGATTTTAATGAGCCAAAACTCATCTCTAAAACATTCAAAATCAATATTTTTCCAATGATATTTTCTGGTCACAGTTCATGCAAAGCCAAAATCTTCAAAGTCACCTAAAGGGTGAAGAGGTGAATGGTGGACATGAATAGGGAGAGGCTTATTACCAACAAAGAATCATGTAGGAGAAGCATATAAAGGATAGCTTTACTCATAGATAGAAAAGGAGATAGACTGGACATGTGAGGGATAACTGCTTCACAGTCCATATGTTTCACCGGTATCATAAGATCACATCTAGAGCTAGATGCCCCTTGTTTTATGAATGAGGAAATAGGCCCAAGAGGTTAAGAACACAATGGTAGTAAACACCAGAAGGCTGTGTAAGGGCCTAAAATTCTAGCTATGATGTCTAAAATCTAATGAGTGATTGCCTTAAATTAGAAGGTTTAGCAAGAGTTTAGACTTTTAAGTATTTATTAAAGTGCATCAGAAGTTGGTGAGGAGAGAGAGAGAGAGGTAAAAATCAAACTTCATCTATCTAAGCAACCCCAGCATCCGTCCCGCCAAGCCAAGGTCAGGAACCGAAAAGTCCTCACCTCAGCGGCTTCTCCCAGAACCTCCTGTGAAACAGGAAACAGGGCCGTCCACACACACACACACACACACACACACACACCTCCAAGCCAATTGGCTGGTAACACCGATTGACAGCTACCCACAGACGGCAGACACAACTTCCTGACGCCGAGAAACCCCAGAAAAGGTCACTTCTGGACGCTAAAGTAACATGCTTTCCAAGTCACATGCTTTCTCCTCATGGCAGAGCTTCCCTGCAATATCTTTCTGAAAAGGTTGGTAGCGCTCTAAATCTCACAGCTGATAAACTCATCCTCCAACTCCAGAGCCAGAGTTCTTTCTACTGTATTATACCACCGCCAGTGTAATAGAAATCTAGAGGAAGGCCCAGAGCCTTGAGTGGGTTCCCTGTGGACAAAGGTGACATTCAAAGGATCCCTTACATGTAAATAGATGCTTCTAAGGTGCTTTACATTCAAATCATAAACAAGATTTTTAGAATGTGTTTAGTACTAAAGATAATTATAATTTGCTTAGCAAAACATTTCTTCACATCATGCAAAAGGAAAAAAGTAAGCCCAGTTTACTAAGTCTAGTCTGAATTGTAAATTTTTATTTTAAAGGTTAAAGCTAAACTTCTAGGACACATGACTAACATGATGAAAAACTAGATACTTTTCCCAGTCCCCAATAACTCACAACCCTACCCTCTCCCGAAGGGCTGGATCTAAAGCAATTACAGCTGACTCTACAGAACAAAAAAGAATAAACTTCAACAAGGTAAAATATTCTTATTAACACTAGAGAACCCTGTTAAAGCAATCTCTTAGTACCCATCCCCAACCAACCTTCACATTCCCAGCTAGGATCCACCAGAACAAACTGACCCATGGAGTTGTATCTAGGGCCCTTTATCCCCTGCTCGTTTCCCCAACTCACAATAAGGAGAAGACACTAATTCTGCCTATACATGTGAAAATGGGCAGAATATGTTACCGCCTGCCAGAAGTGGTTCCTAGGTCAGGAGCTCAATATTGCAGAGACTCTGAAACACCTTCCTTCAACCCTTTAAAAAAAAATGACAGATGCTGATTCACCCCAACCAGAGTTGGAAAGGATGGGGAAGAGGGCCAACATGAGTGGCTTCACTGGATCAGAAGGAAACAGGCATAGCAAGGGCTGGTTCTAGAAGCCTAGAGGTCCAGATCCACTAAGGATTGAAAACAAGGACAATTAAACCAAAGTGCCCTAAAGTAGGAGGAGCCAACTTTTCCATTTAGCCTGTGGTAAAAAATTTTTAACAGTCGGTTAGCGATAATGGAGAGATGCCAGTTTTTTTAAGGACCACCCTTTCGGGGAGGAGACCAACGGCATGAGCTACGCACGCCAGTCTGCCTGCTAAGCACGCGACTTCTAGGGTGCGAGCTTAAAGGGCAAGGAGAGAACGAAAGTGGGATCTTTTTCCTGCTCTGCTGGTCCCCTGGCTGCGCTGCACAGACAGACGCTGACTGGAGTTCAACTCGGCCCGGCTTGACTTGGTCTCTCTCTCTCCCCAAAGGTGGCTTTGAGCTTTTGGTGAGTTTTATACGGAATATAAACTAAGCTTAGACTTAAGACTATTTGTTTTGTATTTCTACTTTCCTATCCCTCTAATCAACATCACCTGGTAACTACCACACAATAAAGCTCTAACTAGAAAACCAGAAGCTTCTTCCATTTACTAGTCTGGGAGATAAATTAAGGGAAAAGTTAAAGAGGGGAGATTTATGATCTAATATCCAATTTTAAATCTCACAAGCCTTAGGGATGTCACAAGTCATAAAGTGAGTGATATGGGAACACAAAGTAAAAGGGCTAAAATACCAAAAAATTTTCAAAACTCAAAACCCAGAGCACAAGCAAATAAATCAACAGAGGGGATCCCTAAACTAGAAAGAAAGATAAGTACTAAATCTTCAAGGAGATTACAAAAATTTTAATAAACATTACAAGAAGAAAATTAATCAATGTCTATTGAAACACTGGATCCTGTGAAATCCTAAAGGAGCATGGAACAACAAGAAATTTAAGGATGATTCAAAAGACAAAACCACAAGAAGAAATGAGGAATGAATATGTCAGACATTATAGCTCTAAATGCAGTTAAACAAACAAAACTTGGTAGTAAGACTAGGAGAAAATTGGAATACCTGGTGGTGAGTTTTGCCAAAGAAATTAAAGAGCAACAATTAGGATATAAAAATACTAAAGTAGAGGAAAATGTGATAGAAAAGTAGCAAGAGGCAAGAAAGTTTTAAAAAAATTCGTATACAAACCAAAACCATTAATGAAGGCAAGGTGTATAGATAATTTAAGGTCTACCAGAATGAGATAAATAAAAAAATCTGGACATCAATGCAGGAAATAATATAAATCATGTGGTCCGGTAGCCCTCTCTGCTCTCCCCATGACTGTTTTCCTTCCCGTTAGCTGTGGCACCTTATTTCTGGGTCCTTAGTTTCCTTTCCCTTTCCCTATCCCCAAGGTTAGGTGCCTAAGAGCTCATATTCCCTTTCTACTGGGACAGAACATTGTCCATGAAGGCATAACACTCAGAGAAGGTGATTTGTACAATGTAACTTCCACAGATTTAAATAAATCCAGTGTAAGGTCCCTATTTCTCATCACTGACAATACCTTTTCCTCCATGGGAGTGCTTTTCAGTGGGACCACTTTCCCATTGACTTGAGACCTTTCTCTCATTTTTCCAGTTTCAGTGCCTCCCTTCTGCCACCTCCCATTCTCTTGTAGCAAATACCTATCCCTTTACTTTTTTTTTTTTTTTCTGCGGGGCAATGAGGGTTAAGTCACTTGCCCAGGGTCACACAGCTAGTAAGTGTCAAGTGTCTGAGGCTGGATTTGAATTCAGATCCTCCTGAATCCAGGGCCAGTGCTTTATCCACTGAGCTACCTAGCTGCCCCTCCCTTTAGTATGGATCCATAGACTTATTGAGGATACAATGGGAAAGTGGTCCTGCTTGAAAAGCACTCCCATGGAGGAAAAGTTACAGTGTAACTAAGAATGAGACACAACAGGAAAAAAGGGACAAGAGGGAAAAATATACATAGGCAATAACATGGTAAGTAATTGGAAGAGGGAACTCAAAACTCCATACTTCAAAAATTTTAAGTTCGTGAGGAAAACAAAGATATTATAGGAGGAATAAAAAGAGATATGGATAACAAATCAAAAGAAAAATTTAGAAGAGTAGAAAGGAAGAAAATGGGTTAATGAAGCATCTGGCACATAGCAGGTGCTTAGTAAGTATAGACTTGAAGAAAGCAAAGTAAATATATTATTTTCATTAAGAAAAGGCACAGAAATAAACTTAGAAGTTAGAGGGGGAGGGGCAGCTAGGTGGCGCAGTGGATAGAGCACCAGCCCTGGATTCAGGAGGACCTGAGTTCAAATCCAGCCTCAGACACTTGACACTTACTAGCTGTGTGACCCTGGGCAAGTCACTTAACCCCAATTGCCTCACCAAAAAAAAAAGAGAGAGAGAGAGAGAGAGAGAAGTTAGAGGGGGGATTTTGATGTACCCACTTAAGGATATAAGGGAAGAAGGGAAGAAATGTAATTAAATCAAAGAAAGTAATAACTTTGGGGAGAGCGGGGGACAGGATAGACAAGTAGGCCTGTGTGAATAAAGTAACATCAAAATAGTTTAAGCAAAACTAATTATAAAGACAGTTTTGATTCAAAGGAGGAAGGAGATATTTAAAAATTACTTTAAAATTCTAGAGACATGGGGGCAGCTAGGTAGCTCAGTGGATAAAGCACCGGCCCTGGAGTCAGGAGGACCTGAGTTCAAATACAGCTTCAGACACTTAACACTTACTGGCTGTGTGACCCTGGGTAAGTCACTTAACCCCAATTGCCTCACCAAAAAAAAAAAAAAATACTAGAGACACGAAGAAAAAAATATAAACTGAATTAATAACTTTAAATGTAAATGAATGGACTAAATCCAGTTAAATGGGAGAGAGGCAGAGTGGATATAGATCTGTTGCTTATAAGAAGCACTTCTAAAAAGCAAAGATACATAGAGTAAAAACAAGAGGATGGAAAAAATTTTACCTTGCATCAGGTTGATGTAGGAAGCAAAGAAAGGTTAAACAGATAACCTATCAATAGTACCTAAAAGGGGTTAACAGAAAAACCTAAGACCCAAGCTCTAATTTAGATCTGAGCTTTAAGAGGAGCTATAATTTACAGGCCCAAGTTCTTGAAAGGGATTAATGAATAATTTAAGACTTGGGTCTTCATTAATACCAGTCAGGGCCTAGGTTCTTGTTACCCACATTAATTAATCAGCATCCATAACAAGAACATAAAGAGGCAGGTCATAGAGACCTTAACTATAACAATGATGCACAGACAGGGTATAGAAATTCTAACTGATAAATGAAAATATTTTGAAACTAGACATGGGAATCAAAAGGTGATATGCGCAGAAAAGGCCAAATTTGTCCCCAGATTCAACTTATGATGTGTAAACCCCCAAAACACCTCCATGGAAAAGGTACCTGCCTCGGGGGTTGTCTTAAGCCCCCAGGAACTCCAAATTAGGAAAAGCCCTCCCCTGTACCTCCCTAAGGAGAAGATTATTATAATGAGACTGATAATCCATTTATCCATATTATAAATATAACTGTCTTTCCTTTCCCTATTCCAGAGACACCTCCATGGTGCTTTCCCTGTGGTCACTCACAGTATTGCAATAAAACTTGGGAAACCGAGTCACTGAGTCTTGTAATTCTTTTGGAACAACTCACAATCAATCTGATCAATTAAACCCATCTCACATCATTGTGAATATAAAAAAAATAGGAGTTAAAATCACACTATAAGACTAGGAAAAAAATACAAATTTATAATCTCAATAGACATAAGGAAATCACAAATACTCCAAATAGCCTAGCATCTAAATTCAAAGGAAAATTAACTGAACCATGAATGATAGCACAATAACAGTGACTTTGATGTTCCTTTTAGAGCTGGCCAAATCTCACAGAAATAGAAAAGGAAAAATGTAGAACTGAACATTCTTGGAGAATTTAAAGTTAAAAGATTTATGGTACCTTCTGAATGCGACCAACAAAGGATATACATATTTTTTCAGCACAATATGACACTTTTACAAAAATAGACTATATGTTAATAGAAAAATTGCAAATACATGTAAAAAAGCAGATATATTAAACATATCTTTTATAGGCCAAAACATGATAAAACTAGTAATCCACGAAACACAAACAAAATACAGACTACTTAAATGGAGACAATAATTAAATCATAAATAATGAGTGAGTCAAAGAAATAATAGAAACAATAACTGTGAAAGATGATGAGATAAATAATTTCTGGGATGCAGGTAAAGCAATGGGAGGAGGGGAATTATATCCTTTAAAAACAACTTAATAATATAGTAAATAAGAGGATTAACTAACTGAATATACAATTTCAAACGTTAGCCAACTAATAAACCCAAAATAAGTATCGAAGAGAAAAGCTTGAAGATTAAATGAAATATAGATAAGTTAGAAATCAAAAATACTATAGAAATAATACTAAAAGCTGGATTTTTGAAAAGACTAACAAAATTGATAAACATTTAATCAACTTGATTAAAAAGAAAAGAGGAAAATAAAAATGAAAATGAACAAACACAACAAAAATTACGACAAACTCAGAAGAGCTTTTTTAAATTATGAGAAGATACTATACAGTTATAAACAAACAGAATTAAAAAGAAAGAGGATTATCTACAAAAATACAAAATATTCAAATGAACAGAACACCAAATAAAAATGTTAATCTCAGAAAACAAAAAACACTCTACCAAACTCTTTTTAGAAGATAAATATAGTAGTTATACCAGTGAGGAGAGGGAAGAAAAAGGAGAGGGGAGGGAGGAAAAAAGAATTTGAAGCATTTACTATCTGCAAAGCATTATGCTAAATCCTGGGGATACAAATAGAAAAGGAAGACAGTTCCTGCCCTCAAGGCACTCGTATTCAGATGGGGGAGACTACACTTATGGAATGTCTCAGATACTAGTGAAATGGAAAGGTCCTTTGATGCTTGGGGTGCAGCAGCAAAGCAGATGGCAATGCTTCATTTTTGTTTTGTTTTGGCTTGGTTTGGTTTTTTTTGCGGGGCAATGGGAATGGGGGTTAAGTGACTTGCCCAGGGTCACACAGCTAGTAAGTGTCAAGCGTCTGAGACTGGATTTGAATTCAGGTCCTCTTGAATCCAGGGTTGGTGCTTTATCCACTGTGCCACCTAGCTGCCCCAACAATGCTTCATTTTTAATGTCATTTCATGTCAGCTTCTAATGTTGAACCATTTGATGGTGCCTAGGACTTTGACAAGAACTTTTCTTTTCTCTAGTCTCTAGTAGAAGAAAGAAGTTGGTAAGGTAAGGTAAGGTAAATTTAGGAAGAAACAGTAAGTAAAGCAAATTAATAAGATAAGAGCTTACCGAGAAAAGGAAAAAGGAAATTAATATGGTTGTCAAGTTCTAAAGAGTCAGTCAAGGTGCTGAAATGAACTGTGTTCCCATAAGCAGTTTGAAAGACAAGGATTTCACTGAGGATTTCATTTCAAGCAAGAATGGAAGGGAATTTTGCAGTGATTTGCATTAAGTATGCAAGTGCATTTATTTATTTATCTATCTATCTATCTATTTATTTATCTATTTATCTATTCATTCATTCATTCATTTATTTATTTTTCTGCCAAGGCTAAGAGATTGTCATCTTATCCTTAAAAGACAGACTGACTTTCCTCCTGGAAGACAAAACTCTAAGAACTTCTTACAATATTCTAGGTTATCAGGCTCAATTACACTTTCCTTAAACCTGAATAAGGGTTTCAGTGCCTGGGGGTAAAAAAAAGGAAAGCAAAAGGATTTGAAAAGTCAGAGGGGAATCTTGACCTGAGTAAGGAGGTGAGGGAGAGCAATATTGTTGCATAGAGAGGGAAGGAAAAAAAAAATATTACATTCACTTGGAGCTAAGATGAACAAATTCCAAGGCCCTTCCTGAAGACGAGGCAGTAGGAATCTCTGAGAAGGAAAAAAACTGCTTATCGTTCAAAAATGGTAACATAGATCTAGAGGTATTGTTAGGATACTCTTCCAGTACGGCTCAGAAGAGAAAGGGCAGAATGATGGTGGTTGGTAAATTATAGCTCAGGAATAGAGGGAACTATTCATTGACCTGATAATATCTGTTTCTGTCTCTCTGTCTACATTCTGTCCACATGTATCTAAGTAAGACATACCACAGTCCTTTCCAACATGTGTAAAAATGGATAATGATTATTCATTTTTGATGATTTACTTGTGCACAAATGATACTATCAGAAGTATATTAGAAAACATCGCCAAAGGTTATAAAGTTTGAGGCCAGAAACTGAAGAGCATCAGGGCACAAGTGGTATCTTTAAATTTTTTTTTTTTTTTTTTAGTGAGGCAATTGGGGTTAAGTGACTTGCCCAGGGTCACACAGCTAGTAAGTGTTAAGTGTCTGAGGCCGGATTTGAACTCAGGTACTCCTGACTCCAGGGCCGGTGCTCTATCCACTGCGCCACCTAGCTGCCCCAAGTGGTATCTTTAAATACTGCTCCTTATCAAGGGCAAGGGATGGAGAAAAGTAGATTCAGGAAGTAAACTAGTTAAGATGGTGTCTGAAAATAGAATTTGAATATCTGGACATCTGGATTATAGCTTAAAATGTAGGAATTACAAGTTCCTGACCAAAGATGGAGTATACCTATTGAGTTGATGAGAATATATTTGTATGGTACCTTGCAAATACAATCAAATTGGCTTTAGACTGAAAATGATGGAAGTATAAAACTTTCTACAAACGTCTACCAAACTAAATACCATGGAGAATCTCTAAAACACACACACACACACACACACACACACACACACACACGAAGAATAGCAGTGGATATACAAAAGCTCACCAAGATAAAATCTAAGAGAGGAGCCATAGCTCCAAATATCAGTACACAAATGCTCAAATTTTAAGCAAAAAACCCCAACATAACTTGAACTACAAGACTTAATGTAACTAGGCAAATTTTACTTTATAGAAATAATTGGGAACTGATGAGATAGGATCCATGACTGGACTATGACTCTAGAAGGGTATACCTTAATCAAAAGAAAGAAAATAAGGGGCTGGGGGGTAGCATTGTACATTAAAAAAGTACAGTTGGGGGGCAGCTAGGTGGTGCAGTGGATAAAGCACCAACCCTGGATTCAGGAGGACCTGAGTTCAAATCTGACCTGAGACACTTGACACTTACTACTTGTGTGACCCTGGGCAAGTCACTTAACACTCATTGCCCTGCCAAAAAAAAAAAAAAAAAAGGACAGTTGTTGAAGGAAATCCAGGAACTAGAAGGGAAAAGTATGGTTAGAGAGCATTTAAGTTAAAATCAATTAAGACAGAAATAGAAGAGACATTAGGGTTAGCTAGATGGTCCAGTGAATAGAATTCCAGTCCTGGAGTCAGGAGGACCTGAGTTAAAATCTGCCTTCAGACATTAACTAGCCCATGTGACCCTGGTCAAGTCATTTAACCTTGTTTGCCTTAGTTTCCTCATCTGTGACATGAGCTAGAGAAGGAAATGGAAAGCCACTCCAGTATCTTTGCCAAGAAAATCCCAAATGGGGTCACGAAGAGTCAGACATAACTAAATGATTAAGCAACGACAGCAGCAGAAGTGATATTGCATACTAGACCACCAGGACACAAAGACGAAATAGATGAGAGGTTTGGGGAAAAGATTACAAGCCTGACATAGCAGTATGATGGAGTAGTGATGGGAACTTCAATCATCCAGACATCTGCTGGGATTCTGTCAAAAGCAGAACAGTTCATGATTTCTTTACCTGCCTTAATGGTAAATTCATCCTGTGCGCAACAAAGGGAAATTTTATTCTGAATCAGATTATTCTGAAACAGTTAACAAAATACATTTAAAAAATACAATAAAATGTAGGTAATGTGTGGGTTTTTAAGTCAATATACAGCCTTCACAGATCCTCATGTGCAGTTTAGTGGCTCCTGTTTTTATTTGTTTGATACCATTGCTTTTAAACACTATTCTCTCTAGAGGCAGTTAGGTGGTGCAATGAATAGAGTGTCAGGACTGGGAGTCAGCAAGATCTGAGTTCAAATCCAGCTTCTACCTGCTTCAAATCCTAGCTCCAGCTAGTTCAAATGCAGCCTGTAGACACTTTCTAGCTGTGTGACCGTAGGTAAGTCTCTCAACTTTGTTTGCCTCAGTTTCCTCATCTGTAAAATGAGGTGAAGAAGGAAATGGCAAACCATTCCAGTATCTTTGCCAAGAAAATCCCAAACGGGGTCACAGAGAGTTGGACACAACTGAAACAACTGAACAGTAAAATTGCTTCTAGCACTGATTTCTTCTGGTTGTACTTGGTGTGGTCCAACCCTTTATCCTGACTTTGTCTTAAGAAGATGTGAAAGATAATGCCTTGTAAACACTGTCATGATTTGAACAGGTTAACTCTGTCTGGAGAGGCTGAAAGAAAAAGTAAACATTGTCCACATCTAATGTCTTTTTTATGATGTCTTTCTGGGTGGTGAATTCTTCAGGCTCATACTTTAGGCCCAGTAATAGTCCTGGTAACTTTTAGACTTTTTTTTTTTTTTTTAGTGAGGCAATTGGGGTTAAGTGACTTGCCCAGGGTCACACAGCTAGTAAGTGTTAAGTGTCTGAGGCCAGATTTGAACCCAGGTACTCCTGACTCCAGGGCCGGTGCTCTATCCACTGTGCCACCTAGCTGCCTCTGTCCTGTAACTTTTAACCTGGGCAAGATAGAAAGGCTCAGTCTCAAAAAAGCAAAGAGACCAAAGCTTCCCCCACATCCAAGTTAAAATTTTACTTCCCTTTTTTTTTTGGTGAGGCAATTGGGGTTAAGTGACTTGCCCAGGGTCACACAGCTAGTAAGTGTTAAGTGTCTGAGGCTGGATTTGAACTCAGGTACTCCTGACTCCAGGGCCGGTGCTCTATCCACTGTGCCACCTAGCTGCCTCTGTCCTGTAACTTTTAACCTGGGCAAGATAGAAAGGCTCAGTCTCAAAAAAGCAAACAGACCAAAGCTTCCCCCACATCCAAGTTAAATTTTTACTTCCCTTTTTTTTTTGGTGAGGCAATTGGGGTTAAGTGTCTTGCCCAGGGTCACACAGCTAGTAAGTTTCAAGTGTCTGAGGCCAAATTTGAACTCAGGTACTCCTGAATCCAGGGCCGGTGCTTTATCTACGGCGCCACCTAGCCACCCCCTCCCTTTTGTTTTTATGCAGTTTAAAACAGAAGAAAGGAAAAAGAGTTTGTTTGAGGGACGGGAAGAGATAAGAAAAAAATACAGAAAATATAGGAGAAAAAAAAACTCCTCTCTAAGTAATTTGGTGAGCTTTTCTCCAAGCTCAGAATTGCTCATTTTCTCAATATTCTTAGGTAGTTTTCCAAGATAGAAACAGTTAATTCTCTAGTCTTTGCTGGCTTATTATCTGGTCTATGGTTTATCTAGGCCACTTACTGTCATTGATCTTACTTCCTTCTATTTCCCCCAGCTTTTTATTCTTTTCACTTGAACACTGTAACAGTAGGTTCATGACTATTCTATTTGTTGTTGTTGTTAGGTCATTTCTAACTCTTTGTGACCCCATTTGGGGTTTTCTTGGCAGAGATACTAGAGTGGTTTGTCATTTCCTTCTCTAATTCATTTTACTGATGAGGAAACTGAGGCAAACAGGGTTCAGTGATTTATCCAGGCTGCTAGCGCCTTCCTGTCTGAGGTTACCTTGTATCTACTTTTTTTTTTTTTAAGTGAGGCAATTAGGGTTAAGTGACTTGCCCAGGGTCACACAGCTAGTAAGTGTTAAGTGTCTAAGGTCAGATTTGAACTCCTGAAGGTGTCTTCCTGATTCCAAGCCCAGTGCTCTATCAACAGTGCCACCTAGCTGCCCATTCTACTGGAATTATGGAATGAAAGAGTTAGAAGGAACCTGAATGGAAGAAGCAACTAATGCAAAGTATTAAGTGACTAGAACCCAGATCTTCTGATTCTCAGTTTAGCCAAATGTTCCAATATACCACACTGCCCCTCCAGCTGGGGTAGGGTGAGTCTAGTTTACTTACCAATGTAGTCCTTCATAGCTTGGGGGTAGTCTCCAGCATAAATGGGGTTTGCAAACCAGCCCAGACAGAACTGCATATATCTTTCAGCAGCCTCAATGTCCTTTGGGTTAGTGATGTCCACAGGTTCCCCCCAGTTGCAAGTTAGTGAAATCCCCACCAGCCCTTTCAGAGAAGGGGAAAAATAAAGGAACGTGTCATCTAGAGAAATTCCTGTTTGCTCCAAGTCTATTTGCTGATTCTAAATGTTTGCTGCTTACCTTGCTGTGTTTTTCGCCAGGTTTTGTTGTAAGAGTGCCAGACCTTTGCATGGGACTAGAAAGAAAAGAACACACTCGTACAATGCCTCTTGCTAGTTTGTAAGCACCATGAGGGCAGGGACCATTTCTTAAGTATCTTTTTATGTCCCCTAGCGCTAAGAACAGTGCTTCCTAACTAGTAGGTACTTAATAGTTGAAACAGATAACTGTTCTTTCTCTCAATCCCCTTCTACTACTTCACCCTCAATATCTTCCTCTTGCTTTTTTATCTAGATCATCCCATCATTCAAGGTCAAGTTCTAATAGCTCAAGGCCAAGTTCTAGTAGGCAGCCAGGTGACACAGTAGATAGAGCCCCGGAACTGGAGTCAGGAAGAACTGAGTTCAAATCTGACCTCAGACACTTACTAGCTGTATGACCTGGAACAAATCACTTAACCTCTGTCTGTCTCAGTTTCCTCATATATTATATTAGAATAATAGCTCCTAATTCCCAGGGTTGTTGCAATGAAAAAAATGAATTAATGTTGCAAACCTTGAAGAGTTATATAAAGGCTAGCTGTTCTAATCCAGCCTCTATGCCTACTTTTTCTGCCTACAGTTTTCAGTCTCCCCACTCTTGGTTCCAAATCATCTACAGTAATGGAGAGAACTCATAGTATAGGAATCCAAGCCATCAGATAACCCAAAAACTGACTATATTTGGCTTTGCAGTGCTTCAGGGCATTTTCAGTATATTTATCTTTCTGGCTATGTTTCTCTTGGGCTAAAATTAAATGAATATTTATTGCCTGAGAATATAGAGTCTGGGTGCTAGAATGCCAAGTGATAAGGGGTAAGTCAGCTCAGAATTAAGAGTTCATTGTAGATAATTTTAAAAGGAATAATCCATAAATGGATAATAAAGTTTACTGAATTTTTCCTAGGTAAGTATTATAGTAAAAAAAAAAGCTAGGGGCAGCTAGATGGCACAGTGGATAGAGCACCAGCCCTGGAGTCAGGAGGACCTGAGTTCAAATCCGGTCTCAGACACTTGACACTTACTAGCTGTGTGACCCTGGGCAAGTCACTTAACCCCAATTGCCTCACTTAAAAAAAAAAAAAGCTGACCTATTAGCTTAGAATAGATAGATCTTTCCAAAAAGTAGATGACGTGAGAAATATTTATGCTTCTAAAATATAAGGTGAGTGGCTATTTGTCTAACCCTTCCATTTGTTCCTTCACTCACCCTCCCTTTCTATTTCCTCTAGGGCCAATGCTCATTTCTCTCTCTCCCAATCTCATTCCTTCTCTATCATCTTCCACCTCTTCCACTATATGGGATCTTTCCCTACTTCCTATAAACATGTCAGAGACTCCCAAACAGGAAAGCAAACAAACAAAAAAAAACAATCTGGCTTCGACTCTTCCCTCAAGGTACGATTTGATATCTCTTCCCCTTTGCTGCTAATTGTTTCCTGATTCTCCCTTTGCTATGTCTGTCAGTGCCTTCTGGTTTATTGCCTAGTGGCTAAAATACAAACTACTCAGTCTGGTTTTTAAAGCCCTCTCTAATCTGGCTCCAACCTCTCTTTCCAGCATTATTTCACATTATTCCCATTCACACACCGTTGTCTTTTGCCCCAGTTAATTTGTGTGGGCCATCTTCTCTGGGTGTTGAGATACTTTTCTCTTGAGGCCCATCTCTGATGCCATTCCCTACAAAAAAATCATCTCCCTGTCTCAAATTTTACTATGCACTTTGTCTGGATCTTACCTTTCTTTGCCCCATCACGTTCTACCATATTTGTTCATAGGATGTATCATCTACAATAGCTCTTTATTGGCAGGGCCGAAACCATTTTTTCATCTTTACATCTCTTATATGTATAAGTAACAACATAGTGTTCCTTATACTCTGGGGTCTGTTGGAGCCAGCTTGAACTGCCCCAGGAGAGCCCATTGTTAAATTTTCAGTGTGAAAGCTTATAACTCAGAAACTGGCAAATGCTACAGGGCTTGCTTTATTACTGTGTTGACTGTCTAGACTTAAAGTAATGAAGAAAATGTGAGTAATACAGATTAAAGTTAAATGTGTGTCTTGTCTACATTCTCCCCCCAAGAGTCAGTTGTTAAACACTTAGCGGTTACCATTACTTATAATACACAGTAGGCACTTAATAAGCATTGAATAGAGTTGAGTTTATAAATGAAAAGTCCTTAAAGTGACAATTACAAAATATGCTGGTGGATCCACTTCCTTTAATGCTTCTCTATGAGTGTCTATTGATTGTCTATTATGACCACTCAGCATAGTGCTAGACACTCATAAGTAACGAGGTCTCTATGGGGTTTGGCCATGGAGAAAAATGGGCTTTGCAAGAATAGAAACACCATGTGGTAGCCAGCAAGATTCCATTCTACAAAGGAAGATCTCTATGTTCCACTGGACTACTTGGTCACAACTACTACTTGAAGTGCCAGAATGGTAGGAACTCTTGGTCATTAGATGGGTCTCTGGCCATAATGCCAGAAATAGTCTGATTCTTGTCCCAGTTGCAAGGCTGAACTATTCTTTGTGAATATGTGATGCTTTGCATTTTTTTTCCCTGTCTGTAGAGACTCATAGGTCCAATGTAATTTTGTTTTGTTTTGTTTTGTTTTGTTTTTGGTGAGGCAATTGGGGTTAAGTGACTTGCCCAGGGTTACACAGCTAGTAAGTGTTAAGTGTCTGAGACTGGATTTGAACTCAGGTCCTTCTGACTCCAGGGCCAGTGCTCCATCCACTGTGCCACCTAGCTGCCCCAGGCCAATGTAATTTTAAGGGTTATCAAAAGGCTTCCTTGCCCCCAAGGATCTGTTCTATTGAGCTATCATAGTCCCCAATGCCCCCCATTACAGTCTTTTTGAAAAAAAATTAAGGCCTTGACCCTAGAGGCACCCATTAAAATTAATATTTTGTTGTCATCCAGTCATTTCAGTCACTATTGTTTTTCAGTTGTGTCTGACTCTTTGTGACTCCATTTGGGGTTTTCTTGGCAAAGAGGTTTGACATTTCCTTCTCCAGCTCATTTCACAGATGAGGAACTGGGGCAAATAGGGTGAAGTGACTTTTCTGGGGTCCCACAGCTAGTAAGTGTCCGAGGCCAGATTTGAATTCAGGAAGAGGAGTCTTCCTGACTTCAGGCCCGGTACTCTATCCACTGTGCCACCTAGCTCCCCCAAATGTATATACATTACCTAAAAGATTGCCAACTAAAATCCTACCTTCTACAGGAAGATTTCTCCAACCTTTCTTAATTCTAGTGCCTTCCTTCTGTTAATTAAATATATGTTAAATATCTCCTATTTATCTTATATATAGTTTGTTTTGTACAGATTGATTTGCATGTTGTCTGCTCCATTAGATTGTAATCTCCTTGAGGACAGGAAAATTTTGCTTCTTTTTGTATCTCTAGTACTTAGCACAGTGGCTGGCACAGAGCAGATACTTCATCAATATTTACTGAATAATTAACACCTATTTTTCATATAAGCATAGGTTAGTTCAGATTATCTGGGGCTCAGGATTTTTTCCTCCCACACAAATTTGTCTGTTCTGAATGATGGGACATTACCACGAAGGGCAGGCACTGAGGTGCTATAGTAATGAATCCTTGACTGGAAGGCAGGGTTGGGGGGAAGGAGGTAGCATGAAGCCCTGGAATGAGGGGGCAGAAAGGTCTAAAAGGGCAAATACAAGATGCTAAAAATGAACTTTACTTTCGGATCAGTTCTGTCTAGGGCCACCCTGGCTAGAATCCCCAGAGATTTGTCTCCTAAGGACCTCTAGGCAAAAACTACTCTGTTTGTATAGCCAATGGAAAGACAACTATGCTAGGAATTTGGAGAGCTAGATTCTCCACTTCCAATATCCATCACTAATTCCTATCCAACCCAATCAGTCAAAAAGCATTTGTTAAGTGCCTACTATGTTCCAGGCACTAGAGATCCAAGTACAATGTATGAAACAATGCCTACTCACAAGGAGATTATAGTTTAATGGGTGAAGGTAACAAGTATAAATATAGAGAACATATACATTAGATAAAGAAATACAAATATACACAAAATAGTTCAAAAATTTTGGGAAGAAGGCCACTTGTGGCTGGGGGGCTAGGTACCCCCCTTCACTGTTTAGCAGTCCTACTGACTTTGATCTAATCATGTAAATACTAAATATCTTATTATAGAAAAAATAGGTGTGCATTCATTAACCAGTGACCTTGTTGTTAGTAAAGGGTTTCATTCGAGTACCTATTGTCTTCTCAACTAGATTGGAAGCTTACTGAGGGCAGCTGCCAAGTTTCATAGACACATCTTTGTATTTCTGCCTATGGCACCGGCACCTGTCCCCGTGAATATGTAGTGACAACTCAATAAATACCTGTTTAATGAGCATCCAGATACCAGTGGATCATTGTTTAACATGTTATAGTGATATACAAGGGTAAGGGTATGAGATAAGAGGGACTTGGAGTCCTGAGAGGCTTGAATGTGCTTCAGCTTTGAGGATTCGCCTGCCTGCCTGCCCGCCTGCCAGCCTCTTAGTCAACAGCCCAGGGAGGATTTCAGCCTTTTATCATTACCTTAATGATATGGTGTGCTGCTGTGTATGCCCCAGTACCTCGGAGTTTCAGTCCAGGGGCATGTCGTCCTGTCTCATAGCCTTCCTTTGCAACTGACTAAAACAAGAAGGAGGGGGACTTGAGTTAGTGGGGAAACAGCTGTGAAAATAAGCACTAAAAAAAAAAAAGTAGGGGGCAGCTAGGTGGTGCAGTGGATAAAGCACCAAGTACCTTGGATTCAGGAGGACCTGAGTTCAAAACCGGACTCAAGACACTTGACACTTACTAGCTGTATGACCCTGGGCAGATCACTTAATCCTCATTGCCCCGCAAAAAAAAAATTAAAATTAAAAGTGGGGTTATATTCTTTGTCTTAGAGAATTATTCTCTTGGAAAGGTGAGACAGAGGGATACTTGAGGAAATCTAAGCAACATAAAAACAAAAGATATCAATTTTTAAAAAGTAAAAAAATCCCAACAGCTCAGAAGGCAATTTGACTTACCCAAGGATCACTGAAAGTTATCCAATGCTTCACCTGGTCCCCAAACTTTTCAAAGCACAGATTGGCATAATCATTGAAGTAGGTGACCATGCTTACATTCTGCCAGCCTCCAAATTTGACCTGAAGCATCTGGATGCATAGGAGGGGAGAGAGGAGTACATCTCTGAGGACATCATCATGAAAGACATTTGGGAGAGCCAGTTGAGGAAGAAAAGGAAGGGGAAGGGAAGAAACATGTATTAAGGCCTACTATGTGCCAGGAACTGTGCTAAACACTTTACAATTATTATCTCATTTGATCCTTACAACAACCCTGGGAGGAAGATGCAGTTATCTTTTCCAATTTACAGTCGAGGAGACTGAGGCAGACAGAGGTTAAGTGACTTGCCCAGGGTTACACAGCTGGTAAATGTCTGAAGCCAGATTTAAAATCAGATTTTTCTGACCCCAGGCCCCATGCTCTAGCCACTGTGCCACTGTGGATGGCCTTTCTAATCCTGTGGCAAATCCTCTTGTCCCCAAATAAAAAAACCAACCTTATGGCTGTAAGGAAAGTCTCTTATGGAGTCTTGTTAAAGGGAAGTCTTGCTGAAGGTATGTGGTATAAGCAAAAAGGTACTTTGGAACTAGAGAAGTAGCACAAAAATGCAAAAGGAATAAAACCAATTAGGAAAGGAGATTAGCCAGAAAGTCAGAATGTGTGATGGATAAAGGGAGTGGGGACTGAGCTGAGAAAAGAATTGGAGGTTATTATTTCCATAAAGAACTAGTCCTCCATTAATGTGTCAAAGTCTCACTCCAGTTCCTCTTTATGGTGTAGAGGTCACCCCGTTCTCAAATGCTAATAAAGCCAGTAGCATGCAAGCTATGATGCTATCTACTAAGCCATAAATTTTTTTTTTTTTGGTGAGGCAATTGGGGTTAAGTGACTTGCCCAGGGTCACACAGCCAGTAAGTGTTAAGTGTCTGAGACCGGATTTGAACTCAGGTCCTCCTGACTCCAGAGCCGATGCTCTATCCACTGTGCCATCTAGCTGCCCCAGCCAGAAAAATTTTAAAGTCAGGCCTAAGAACAGTGTCTGTTGTTCAAGGACCCACCCAGCTACATCCAGAGGGGTTCTTCACCAATGTGGTTATATGATGATGAACTTTTCAGCCAAGTTCATGTAAAGGTCATTGACATATTTTGACATTAAAATAGAGTCTTCAGGGCAGCTAGGTGGCACAGTGGATAAAGCACTGGCTCTGGATTCAGGAGGACCCGAGTTCAAATTCGGCCTCAGACACTAGACACTAGCTGTGTGACCCTGGGCAAGTCACTTAACCCTCATTGCCCCACCAAAAAAAAAAAATTTAAAATAGAGTCTTCATATACATTTTTGGACATTGAACATGGTCAGTATGGGAATTGGTGGCTTAGCTATTCACATTTGTTAGAAGGATTTTCCTTTTCCCCAATGTGGGGAAGAAAGGGAGGAGAGAAAATAAAGGCTGGTTAATTTAAAAAAAAAATTATTATTAAAATGGCCTTCATAGCTGTGTGACCCTGGGCAAGTCACTTAACCCCAATTGCCTCACAAAAAAAAAAATGGCCTTCAAATTTGAAAAGATTGTGAACACTCATCTAGTTCATTCCTAAACGTCTCTTTGGGTTAAAGAATTCTATGATGTCAATTTATAAATGAAGAAGAGAAATTTAAGTGGCCTCCTTTAAGATCATATGGCAAGTTTATAACATGACAGTGTTATAATATGCCAAGAGAAAAAAAAAAGAAGCCCATTCTTCATCCCATTTTGTTTTAAATGGTTTGAAAGATACCAACTCCTGTGATGTTACCTCTTCTTACCCCATGTCATATCTCTGTTTTTTTCTGTCTATATCCTGTTTGTGTATAGTTGTTTGCCTGTTGTCTCCCTGTTAGATTGTAAGTTCCTTGAGGGAAGGGGCTGGGTTTTTTGGCCTATCTTTGTATCCCCAGAGGTTAGCACAGTCTCTGACACATAGTAGGCACTTAAGAAAATACTTGTTGACTTTAAGTCCAAAGCTGTTTAAACCAGCATCACCTCTCTACTACACAACTATGTGTATACACATATAAACACACACATATATTTACTTTAAATCAGCACGCATAATTTCATCCATGTAGGGAACTCAGGTAGAAATTCCCTCTACCAAATGCAGATGGACACCTTTACTCTAACTTATAGTGTTAGAGAAAAGGCTGACAAGTTGAAAGATGAAGTCATTTGCTCAAGGGCCCACATCTGATATATGTCACTGGCACATTCAGCAAACATACACATTTATATGCAGGATGTCCCAACAGTCTTAGCACCATTTTAAGCTTTTAATAACAGAAAATAAATAATAAAATAATAACAGGCCCTTAGACTTTGAGACACCCTGTGTACACACACACACACACACACAAATAAGATGCATACACATATGTACATAACCATAGGTATCATTTTTTCATCTTCTAAGATTCCTGGACCAAATATCAGTGCAAGGATCTCTTTCAACCCACCATCCATGAAGGAAATAGACATTTCTCTTGCCTCCATGTCCATTTAGGTCCTGACTCTACACCCCCTCCCCTATTGTCCCCTGGACCTGTGGAAGATCCCAGTGGTAGAGGGTCACAATAGGTGTGATGTCATTTTCCAAAAGATTGTTAATGAAATCACTGTAGAACTTGATGCCCTTGCTGTTCACATAGTCTGCTGTTGGAAAGAGAAAAGGAAGTTTGTTATTGGTGAGATGGGGACCTAAAGCTTCCTGTCTGCTTCCTGTCTTCTTCCTGCGTAAGGTCTGAGAAGGTCAGTTCCCTACCCAAAAATCTCTAGTGGCTCCCTCCTCTTGCTTCTAGAATAAAATATAAACCCTCTCCCACCTACTTTTTTTTTTCCTTTTTTTTTTTTTGAAGGGCAATGAGGGTTAAGTGACTTGCCCAGGGTCACACAGCTAGTAAGTGTCAAGTGTCTGAAGCCAGATTTGAACTCGGATACTCCTGAATCCAGGGCTGGTGCTTTATCCACTGCACCACCTAGCTGCCCCCCACCTACTTTTTTTTTTTTTTTTGGCGGAGCAATTGGGGTTAAGTGACTTGCCCAGGGTCACACAGCTAGTAAGTGTCAAGTGTCTGAAGTTAGATTCCAGTCTTTCTGATTCTGGGGCTAGTGCCCTATCTACTAAGCTGCCTAGCTGCCCCAAGGCTAGATTGAAAAGGGGGCAAAGAAAGGCCTCTTCCACCTAGTCTAAAGAAAATAGATAAAAGGGGTGTGTGTGTGTGTGTGTGTGTGTGTGTGTGTGTGTAGAAAGAAGACCTCAGGGTCTCTGGGTAAAAGAGATATAATTGCTATTTAAGCCCACTCAGAGCCATCAAGAAGCCAAATAATGGCAAAATAAGGCCTGGGCTAGGATTTATTATTGGCCAATCAATGAGGGCTAGACTTATTTAGGTTTAAGGAGCAGGTCCTTAAAGACACCTTGCAGGTAAACCTGAGGTTCCTGCAGACAAATTTGCATTCCTTTGGGCAGAGTGCCCACCCTGACAGGTGATGGTATTAGGGTAAGGACAAAAGGCTTTTCTAAGGGAATGAATTAAGGGTGGGAACCAACCTTTTAACCCAGAGTACTAATAGTCTAACAAAGATCATGGTCTTCCCTCCCGAAGTGATTTAAAAGGACAGGCCTCAAACCTGTCCTTGAGTTAGGGCAATGTCTACCCTAAACATGTGAAGACTTTCCTTCCTGGAATGGGTGGCTGAGAACAATTTGTCCCAGTGGTCACAAAAGCAGCTGAAGCAGTCAATGCTGCTTAGAACTTGTTCGGGCATCAAAGATGCCACTGTACCCTGGACCATCACCAGGCTGGACATCAGTGACTCAGGAAGAGAGACTGAAGACTGCATGACTTTGCCTCACTTAAATCTAATTCACTGGCAAGAAGACATCATCCATGATGTCATTGGTCCTCTTTGGAAAACAAAGGACCAACAACATCGAAGGGCAGTCCTTTTTCCCTCTGTTCTCAAAAGCTATAGCTCATCTCTCCATTCAGAAAGGAAAAATATGGACCATTGGGAAGAAACGCTTTTCAGTCATTGAAGGGGAAGGCCAGGTATGAACTGAGTAGTTGTTATGGTTTTGGAATTTGACCTAAAATTATGTTTTAACATATTATGATCTTTTCCTCATTCAAGATTCCCATAAATGTTACCTCAAATCATCTTGGGTTAGATAAACATGTCTTTGGACATGGAGAAGCTATGCTGGACATCTCTCTCTCCCTCTCCAAGTTAGAAATGCTTTGATGTTAGGTTAATAATGAATTAAATAAAATTGTTTCTAGCAAACCTGTGCCTTGTAAAACTTAGAGTCCAGTATTTTCTTTGACAGAATGAATTGTTAAACATTTACTACAGATGATAAACAAAGTAGCTTATCTTTTCCTCATCCCTCTACCCCAATAATGGACAACTGAGTTCCAAAACAAGCTGATCTCCCTGAAAATGTTACAGCTACTCCTTCACAAAATTTCTTCCCTCTTGTAAATGATGCTTTTACATGGGATGTGGCCTGTGCCACAAAAGAGCCAAGTGGAACTTAGAAATCATTATTTTGGGGTAAGTAAAATTTGGATGCTGTTTGTCAACCAAAGCACAGAACTTCACTAATAGTCTCCTCTATTGCATCCGAATAAACATATAAAGATGGATGTTAAACAAGCATTTTGACTATATGTCCTTGTTACCTTTTGGTCTTTTCAGGGACTGTGGCATAATGGAGGGATAGTTTCATTGGGGAATGTTCTGACCCACTTACCTTTGACCCCTGTGGGTATCAACCGAGGCCAGGATATAGAAAGCCGATAATGACTAACATTCAACTCTTTCAGTAATTTGATATCATCCTGTAATGGGGAGAGGAAAAGCTACTGAGGTGGGGGAGTGAGAAGGCCATTATAATGTTACCTATTAGGTACAACAGAAAAAGAGACCCAGAGAAACATTCCTTGGGTGGTAGAAAATGTAAGGGTTAGGTTTCAGAGGTCTTGGGATTTGGTTCCAAATCTTCCTATTGATAGATATGGGGTCTTTAGCAGTCCCTTAGCCTTATTCCTACAGTTTCTTCACCTATAAAAAGGAGGTGTTTATAACATGGAATGTCAGAGATAGAAGGAACCTTAGATATTATCTCTTCCCCTCCAGTTAGAGATATGGAAACTGACCCTGGGAGATTGTGACCTGCCCAAGCTTAGAGACAAAATCAAGACTAGAACTCATGCCTCTCAATTCCCAGGAGTATCCTACACTCACAGGTTTGGGTTTTTTGTGTCTTTGCTTGGAGGAGATCACACAACCAGCCTGTGTCAGCTATTGGAATTGGTTCCAGGTCTCCCTGGATGAGGAAACTGAGGCTCAGAGAAACTGTGATTCGCCCAAGGTTACACAGCCAGAAAGTGGCAAAGCCAAGATTCAAATCCAAATCATCTGACTGAAAGTCCAGTTTTCTGTCTATTAGTCTATGCTGTTTTCCCTACCCCTCCCTTCTATCTTTTCTTTTTGAGGAGAGTCAGCAAGACCTTATACTCACTTGGATTTTGTAGTAGCTTTCACAAGATGAGTCAGCAGTCTGGTTCATGAAAACCCTCCCCTTTTGGCGATGAGTGAATGTGTCCCAGATGCTGGGGCCTTTCCCATCTTGGTCCCAGGCCCCCTCCGTCTGGTAGGCAGAGCTTCCGACACCCCATGAAAAGCCTACAAACAACAGCCTCTAAGCTGACATACCTTCTCTAAAGATGGTAGGGTCAAACCCCTGTTAATTCCTCTCACTGGACACATGCCCCATTCCCTTCTAAGGGGGCTGCTTTTGCTACCATAAGCAGGGATGGGGGAGCAACTTATTTCTGGAGACGGCTGACCCCAGAGATAGACCACTCAATGTTTGACATTGAATCTGCATCATTAATATTTTCCGCATCACTTTCTTAAGTGTAGACAATCATCAATAAATCAATTCCTGAATTGTTGTGTATGCCAGTTTCCGAGGCATAAAAGCTCACACTGTACAATTTAATCGTCAGCTCTCCTAAGTCAGTAAGAGTTGATTCCAGGACACCACTGCTGTCCCCCACCAAATTTCATGCATGGAACGTGTAGTGAGTTACAAGAGACAAGGGGACTTACCAGGGGGGAAGGTTCCATAATAAAAGGAAGCATCATCCCAAGGGAACTCTCTGTCTGCCAATAGCCCAGGAACTAGCAGTAGCTGGTAGCAGAGGCTGAAGAAGGCTGTTGTCTTTGTGGTGTCTACTGGCCAGCCCTTCTCCAGACATCTGGAAAAAACCGACAGAGGCGCCATACTCTGCTTTGTATCTAGTAAGGTACAGTAGAATCTGCTGTCAGCTCCAAATCCAGAACCAATTCTGGCCTTCACAGTTATGGGAAGGCATGGAGAGATAGCAATAAGAATAGCTCATGTTTACATAGAGAGAACAGAGACATAAGATCGCATTGATCATGTCGCTTTTCTCTCTGGCTTCGCTGTCCAAAACACTCCTCCTTAGCCATCATATCCCTGTATATGTTGCCTTACTCTGGCTTGCATTTCTGTCCTCAGAGCTTAGCAGAGTTTCTGGTATATAGTAAGACCTTCCTCCCTCCCTTCCTCCCTCCCTCCCTCCCTCCCTTCCTTCCTTCCTTCCTTCCTTCCTTCCTTCCTTCCTTCCTTCCTTCCTTCCTTCCTTCCTTCCTTCCTTCTTCCCCTTCGTTCCTTCCTTCGTTCCTTCCTTCCTCTCCTTCCTTCCCTTCTTCCTTCCTTCCTTCCCTTCTTCCTTCCTTCCTTCTTCCCCTTCCTTCCTTCCTTCATCTCCTTCCTTCCTTCCTTCATCTCCTTCCTTCCCTTCTTCCTTCCCTTCTTCCTTCCTTCCTTCATCTCCTTCCTTCCCTTCTTCCTTCCCTTCTTCCTTCCTTCCTTCCTTCCTTCCTTCCTTCCTTCCTTCCTTCCTTCCTTCCTTCCTTCCTTCCTTCCTTCCTTCCTTCCTTCCTTCCTTCCTTCCTTCCTTCCTTCCTTCCTTCCTTCCTTCTTCTCTTTAGAAATGAGGAAATCGAGGCTCAGAAAGATGAAGTGACATAGCAAAGGCCACCCAGCTAATAAGTAAAAGGCAGAGCCAAGATTTGGACACAGGTCTTCTGTTTTTAAATCTCATGTTCATTCCATTTCCCCTTAGCTACTTCCTTAAATAAGAAGGGCTAAAGTGCAGTGTGTTTATTTAACAGGAGAAGAGGTTACAGGTGTGAGTAGCTGTTCTGAGGACAGACCAAGATGACAGGTGTTGATGCTTCAGAGAGAGTGACTCTAGTTAGAAAGAAATTCCTGATAGTGATAAGTACTGAAACAGGTGCCTTAGAAAAGTTATGTGGATGATCCAAATAATTTGATACTGGAAGGGAAAAAAAGGCCATAAGAAAGACTAAAAAGGCAAGAAGGAGAAACAATCAAAAGTAGTTTTTGTTGAGTCCTGTTCAATTCTTCACAACCCCATTTGGAATTTTTTTTGGGCAGAGATATTGGAGTGTTTTGCCATTTCCTTCTTCAGCCCATTTTCCAGATGAGGAATCTGAGGCAAATAGGGTTAAATGACTTGTTCAAGGTCACCCAGTTAATAACTGTCTGAGACCATATTTGAATTTAGGTCTTCTCGATTCCAGGCCTGGTGCTCTAAATTCACTGTGCCACCTAACTGCTTTAGTCAATAATTTGACAAACTCAAGAACACAAGTTGCTGTGTGAAGGACTCTCTTAGAAAGCCACGAAACAGTGTAGCAGAAATTAGATTCAGACCTATATCTTACTCTACATGCAACAATTAGATCAAAATGGATGTTTAACTTGAATAGGAAAGGTTACATCATAGAACAAATAGAGGAGAATGGGAGAAAATAACTTTAACAAGGATGGCTGGCTGGAAGAGACTTCTTACCCAAACAAGGGAGTGAGGAGCTCATAAAAGACAAGACGGACAATTTAAATCACATACAATTAGAAATCTTTTGCAGGAATAAAATCCATGAAGATGGAAGAGAAATTGTCAAGTGAGAAAAGCATTTGGATCAAATGTCACTCACAAATGTCTGATATCCTAGATGGGAAATGAAAGGAGATGCATAACAATAACACTCCAAAGAATTAGTGGTCCAAGGATATAAACAAATGAATTTCCAAAGAACTGCAAATGACTATTTTATAACATACCTCAAATGACTAACAGCAAGAAAAACTGCAAATTACAACTAAAGTTTCAACTCGCATTGACAAAGATGGTTGAGGGGCTATGGGAAAACATACAATTTGGTGGAGCTGTGAATTGGTTCAACTGTTAAGAATATAGTTTTTTAGATATATGCAAGAAAATAAATGAAATTGCCATTACCCTCTGGCCCAGCAATCCCACTACTGGGCATAAAGCCCCAGGAAGCCAAAAATAAAAGCAAAGCTTCAATATATGTATAAAACTATTGTAGCATTCTTCGTAATGGTAAAGAATTGGAAACAAAGTTGGTTGTCCATCAATTAGGAAATGGTGGCAAAAACAGTTTATTCATATAAATATAATGGAATATTATTATGTAGTAAGAAATGACAAATATAAGAAATTCAGAGAAACATGGGAAGGTTTGTATGAACTTTGCAGAATGAAATAAACAGAAACAAAAGAACATTGTATTCGATGATTATAACAAGGTAAATCAAAAGATCACTAAAAATGTCAAATTTTGAGTAAATGGAAAATGATGATGATTGCAGAGAATGGATAATTGAAACATACCTTTTTTCTCACAACTGAGAGGTAAGGAACTGCTATAACAAACTGTGATTTTTTTTTCCTTTATGAGGAAGGTTTTTCCCTCCTCAGAAATCACTTTATAATGACAAAAAGCAGGGATAGGTTTTTGAGTTTTGTTTAGATCTTCAGATCTTCAGAAAAGATCTGCTCTTAAGAAATTCCCAGTGTGATACAGATAGAGGTCTTACCACAGGGAAATTCATAAGCTGTGGAAGGGAGCTGTGTCCAAACTTGGGGCACTTCTACTCTGATAGAATAAAATGGAGCAAACATGGACAAGCTTAAGAGTGTTTCCAAAGCAACATATAAGCTATAGCAATGCAAGAGAGAGCATAAGCTGAATCTCTTAGTGCTTACTGGGCACCCTGAACAAACAAGCACACCCATAACTGGGTCTTCCATCCTGAACAACAGGGGGGAATTCATCCATACCTCATCTCTGAATCCCCTAGGGAAGCTGGGTGCAAACTCAGCTTCCTGAGAGTCCACCCTTAGCCAGCTTACCTGGACATGTCCTTATCCAAAGACCCCTGCTGAGCAACAGGCGATGACAAAGGCAGTCAGGCTACCCTGCTGCCTATACTGTACTGTGACCTGTGTCCACAACCCCTGTAGCAGAAGCCTCTGGTCAGTAAGCCAAACTGGCAACTTAAGCCTCTAACAAAAACGAACAATCTATTAATTCAGTCTGCAGCTGCCACGGGAATGCTGAGCTAGGTGAATGAGCCTGAGTCAGCAATGGAATCTAGCATGAAGGTTAAAACCCTGGGAATGATGGTGGAAGGGAGGGAGCAATCCTATGCCTAGCCTGACCCTAGAGATTCCTGTGTATAAGAGGACCTTATGGAGTATTGATCAAATCATCTTTCTTCAATGAGTCTGGCACAATTTCTTGTTTTCTGATTTAGCCACCAGGGGGTGTTGCTGGCTACTTGCCTGATCCTGTTCAGCTTTAAGAAGCAGGCAGTAGTAATCCTGAGCTCACCTCCATGGTTAGGTCCTTTATCCAATACCAAGGGGTCACTTCTAGGACATATCAAGCTCTTTATAGTTCTTGGAGAACTGGAAAACCCTTGGTTCTTCTATTGAGTGAGAATGCTGATTTCATTACAGATGTGGTCTCTATTAGACTCTTAGACAATCCTCCATTTCCTGGGAGACCCCACCCTCTTTCTTGGTTGCTAAGTTTCAATGGACCTACTGTGTGAGCATAAAATAATGAAGTCAATTGTACAAATGTGATATAATTGTATATAGTTATTTATTACTATAGAAGCAAAAAGAATAAAATCAAATATATTAAAAGAACTACGCTATAGCAAAAAGACTCTCCTTATACCCAGCCTTTTTCCTTCTCTTTGAAATTCTCTCCGCTGCTATAACAAACTGTGGCAGAACTAAGATTGCAGAGTAGAAGGAAAAAGTACAGAGAGCTCTTTCCTTATCTATCAGTTACTCCAACTAGATCTAGAAAAGCTGCCACATTAAATCCTGATTAGGAAATCCAATTTAGAAAACCACAGTGAGTAATTACTTGAGCCTAGATTAGCATAAGGAGACAGAGAGGTCTGTGGACATTGGAGACAGGGTCTGATTAGGAGCATGCAGGGCAGAATATTTCAGTCAGTAGAGGCTGTTGACCAGGGCAAGAAGAGGTACTACATTCAGCATATCGAGGGCCTAATCTTGTATAAGATGCAGAAAAAAAGCAAAAACTGTCAGCTCTGTTCTGAATCATAGAGCCAGGGCAGACTGAGGAGGGGACTTGCACTTAGGGTTGACATTCCAGGGTAAGGATGAATTAGAATTCCTAGGCTGTGTATCAAGTAATGAACAAGTTCAGAAGGAAGCAGCAACTATGTGGCTCAGACCCTAGGAATAGAGTGGGGTCTTAGTTCTAGCTTCTAGCCTGGTCTGAAGTCTACAAAAGAATAAACAGGACAAGAATCACAGATTAAAGGAAAACCTACAGTTCTGTTACTCTGAACCAGGAGAACATTCTAGTTGACTAATAGTGGCTGAGTCCAGTAGTAGCCTACTGGAACTCCAAATAGGGCAAGCCTACAGGCATGTTGCTCAGACTCAAACCTAGGTCAGGAACTGGTAGCACTCAGATGAGAAAAACAATAATTAGACTTTTCCCTGGGTCAGACAACTCTGGGAACACTAAAAGATTATAAATCCCCAGCTTAATCTTTCCTTGAGATCTTGGAATAAAACATTTAATACCCCCAAGAAAGCAGCAGCAGATATACCTTCCAGAAGTTTGCAGAGCCTGGCCCTGTTAAAGTGCTATCTGTGGGAGGAGAAATGAATTACTGAGAACAGCAAGCAAAGTGAGAGCCAAGAGCCACAAATTATTGTCATACTCTTTATAGTAATAATGAATTGGAAAGAAAGTTGATTCCACATCAATTGTGAAATTACAGGGGGAAAAACTTTTTCGTGAATATAACGGAATATTATTATGAGTAACAAATTATAATATAAGGAATTCAGAGAAACAAAGGAAGATTTATATGAATCGAAGAATGAAATTAATCGGAACTGTATATTTGTCTCAGGAGATAAGTACCATCTGTTTTAGGAAACTGGGGCTATCAAATTATGGATGTCAGCAGCCTGAGTCAAGACCAAAGAGAACTGGTGGAAAAAGTGTTAATCAGTAAGCCACAACAGTGGTACTAGCTGAGAGCACCAGGTGGGAATTGTTAGAAATAAGCAAGCAGGTACAAAAAGAGGCACCAGGGAAAGAAGCTCTGTTATGTGGGTAAAAAACCCAAACCAAACAACCCTTCATTGTCTTTTTTGGTGAGGCAGTTGGGGTTAAGTGACTTGCCCAAGGTCACACAGCTAGTTAAGTGTCAAGTGTCTGAGGCCGGATGTGAACTCAGGTCCTCCTGAATCCAGGACCAGTGCTCTATCCACTGTACCACCTAGCTGTCCCCATTGTCTTTTACAGTGACTTAGCCAGGGCAATACTGTAAGTCATGGAGACTTCATAGGCTTCTGGGGGATGGAATGTAGTCTTTACTTTCTATGGTCTCAGACATGAGTTTTAGCTAAAAATAAAACTTCATGTTTTGAGCCTGGGTACTCATACAGTAAAGGGGACTAGCAAGTACTTTTTTTTTTTTTGGGCAGGGCAATTGGGGTTAAGTGACTTGCCCAGGGTCACACAGCTAGTAAGTGTCAAGTGTCTGAGGCTAGACTCAGGTCCTCCTGACTCCAGGGCCAGTGCTCTACCCACTGTGCCACCTAGCTGCCCCTAGCAAATACTCTTTTCTTTTTTTTCTATAAAAGTATTTTATTATTTTCCAGTTACATGTAGAGATAGTTTGCAACATTTGTTTTTATAAGATTTCTAGTTTCAAATTTTTCTCCCTCCCTCCCCTCCTTCCCCCCTCCCAAGACAGCAAGTAATCTGATATTGGTTATATATGAACAATCTCATTATACATATTTCTGCATGTCATGCTGTGAAAGAAGAATCAGAGCAAAAAGGAGAAACTTCAAAAAAGAAAAACAACAGCACCAAAAACAAAAGAAATAGTATGGTTCAATCTACATCCATATTCTACAGTTATTATTTTTTTCTTTTTTTCTGGATTTGAAGAGCATTTTCCATCATGAGTCCTTTGGAACTATCTTGTACTGTTTTTTTTTTTTTTTTGGTGAGGCAATTGGGGTTAAGTGACTTGCCCAGGATCACACAGCTAGTAAGTGTGTAAAGTGTCTGAGGCCAGATTTGAACTCAGGTCCTCCTGAATCCAGGGCCAGTACTCTATCCACTGTATCACCTAGCTGCCCCATTGTACTGTTGTTTTGCTAAGAAGAATCAAGTCATCACATAATGTTGATGATACTGTATACAATGTTCTCCTGGTTCTGCTCATCTAACTCAGCATTAGTTCATGCAAGTCCTTCCAGGTTTCTCTGAAATGTGCCTGCTCATCATTTTTTTTTTTTTTAGTGAGGCAATTGGGGTTAAGTGACTTGCCCAGGGTCACACAGCTAGTAAGTGTTAAGTGTCTGAGGCCGAATTTGAACTCAGGTACTCCTGACTCCAGGGCCGGTGCTCTATCCACTGCGCCACCTAGCTGCCCCCTGCTCATCATTTTTACAGCACAATAGTATTCCATTACATTCACATACCACAATTTGTTCAGCCATTCCCCAATTGATGGGCAACCCCTCAATTTCCAATTCCTTGTCACCACAAAAAGAACAGCTATAAATATTTTTGTACATGTAGGTCCTTTTCCCTTTTTTATGATCTCTTTGGGAAAAAGACCTAATAGTGATATTGCTGGGTCAAAGGGTATGCACAGCTTTATAGCCCTTTGGGCATAATTTCAAATTGCTCTCCAGAATTGTTGGATCAATTCACAGCTCCACCAACAATGCATTAGTGTTCCAATTTTTCCACAGTTTGTCTAACATTTATTATTTTCTTTTTTTTGGTCATATTAGCCAATCTGATAGGTGTCAGGTGGTACCTCAGAGTTGTTTTAATGTGCATTTCTTTTTTTTTTTTTTTTTGCAGGCAATGGGGGTTAAGTGACTTGCCCAGGGTCACACAGCTAGTAAGTGTCAAGTGTCTGAGGCCAGATTTGAACTCAGGTACTCCTGACTCTAGGGCTGGTGCTCTATCCACTGTGCCACCTAGCTGCCCCTTAACAGGTACTCTTGAAGGCATGTCAAATACTGCAATTCTTAGACCTTTCAGATTGGAGCAAAAAATGAGAGAAATTAAAAGTCTTTGGTTCCTGGGGCTTTTGTGTCATGAAGGTTATAACAGAATTATAGAATGTCAGAACTGAAAAGGAGACTGACTTTCAGAGAGATTAGAGAGACAGTGAGGTAAATTGCAATGTCAGATCTTATCCTTTATATGTATCAAGTATACTTATTACATGAAACATTTCTTTATATGAAAATAGGCTTAAACTTCCTAAAATACTTCTGCCTATCCTTTTTTTTTTGTTTTAGTGAGGCAATTGGGGTTAAGTGACTTGCCCAGGGTCACACAGCTAGTAAGTGTTAAGTGTCTGAGGCCGGATTTGAACTCAGATACTCCTGACTCCAGGGCTGGTGCTCTATCCACTGCGCCACCTAACTGCCCCTCTGCCTATCCTTAATGTATAATCCTGCTCTCTTTGGACAAGCTTCTGTGTTTCCCAACAATATAGTTCAAGCTCCAGAACTTTCTTTGGCCAAATTAGTTTGAGAAGCACTGTCTTCACCAGAGTATACACTAATGTGGGAATTTCATGCATAGAGTTGGTGAGATAATTTGACAAGGATGATAATTATGACTACCATCACTACCACCACCACCATCATCATAAGTGGGGCCTTTCTGGAACACTCACTCCATCATTAGGATCTGCCCAGTCTTCCCACACAGGTTCAACTGTAGAAAGTAAAATCAACTAGTGATCAGATCCAGGAGCCAAGGAACTTGGGGCTTTACTATTCTGTGCTCTTTGCTCTGAGTTAAGACCAGTTATGGGCCACTAGGTGGAACATTAGATTGAGGCCTGAACCTGGAGTCAGGAAAACTCCTCCTTTCAAGTTCAAATTTGACCTCAGATACTAGTTGTATGACCCTTGGTGAGTCACTTAACCCTATTTGACTCAGTTCCTCATCTGTAAAATGAGGTGGAGAAGAAAATGCCAAACCAATCCATTTAAAAAAATTTTTTATTTTTGTGGGGAAATGAGGGTTAAGTGACTTGCCTAGGGTCACACAGCTAGTAAGCATCAAGTGTCTGAGGCCGGATTTCCAGATTTGAACTCAGGTCCTCCTGAATCCAGGGCCAGTGCTTTATCCACTATGCCACTTAGCTGCCCCCAAACCAATCCATTTTCTTTGCAAAGAAAACCCCAAATGGGGTCATGAAGAGTCAGACATGGCTGAAAAAAACCAAACAAACCCAAAAAACAACTCAACAAGACCAGTCACAGAGAATGCTCAGGAATGGGAGAGGGAGGGTAGATGTGTATTCCTGTGGTTCAGAATGGGTTGGTGATTCCTCTAAAAAAACAAAACCAAAACCAAAACCAAAAAATGACTCATTTTTTGATAGAGCTTTAAGGTTTACAAAATGATTTTCCTAAACAAGCCTGTGGTATAGGCAGTGAAAATATGACTCATTGCTTAATTTTATTTTATTTTGGAGGCAATTGCGGTTAAGTGGCTTGCCTGGGGTCACACAGTTAGTAAGTGTCTGAGGCTGGACTTGAATTCAGATGCTCCTGATGCAAGAGCCATTGCACAACCTAACTGCCCCCATAGCCCCTTTTAGATAAAGAAATGGGCTCAGGGAATCACTTGCCCATTGTTACCCCATTATTAAGTCAGAGCCAGAATTTGAACCCAGTTTTCTTGACTTCAAGTCTAGACCTTTTTCTTCTAAACCACATTTCCTCCATTTTTTTGGGCTGAAAGAGTTAAACCATTTTTAGATGATTTGGAGAAAAGTAGACTATGAAAAAAATGTCAGTCACTCAGTCAATAAACATTTGTGTTTTTTTTAAATAGTATTTTATTTTTTCTAATTACATGTAAAGATAGTTTTAAACTTTTATTTTATTGTTATTATTTTTGTTGAGGCAATTGGGGTTAAGTGACTTGTCCAGGGTCACACAGCTAGTAAGTGTCAAGTGTCTGAGGCCAGATTTGAATTCAGGTATTCCTGAATCTAGGGCTGGTGCTTTATCCACTGTGCCACCTAGCTGCCCCTTCCTGTTTTGTTTTTTTTTAACTTCAGTCAAAGCATAATATATTCTGCTCCAGATTTTTATCTTTACTCTGTGTGTATCTCTCTGCTTCAAATGTGTTTCTTGTAAACAACATATTGTAAGATTCTGGTTTTTAAATGCACTCTACTATTTGCTTCCATTTTATGGGAGAGTTCATCCCATTCACATTCACAGTTATGATTACTAACTGTGCATTTCCCTCCATCCTATTTTTCCCTTTGTTTATGCTTTTCTCTCTCCCCTGTCCCTTCTCACTAGTTTTTTTCTTCTGACCACCACCTTCCTCAATCTATCCTTCTATCAGCTCCACTTCCCTTTCCTTTCCCCTTTTACCTCTTAGTTTTGCCCTTCCTTCTATTAGCACCTCACCATTTTCTTTCCCCTTTCCCCTCTTATTTCCCTGTGGGGTAAGATAAATTTCTGTTTGTTTTTGTTTTTTGTTTTTTGGTGAGGCAATTGGGGTTAAGTGACTTGCCCAGGGTCACACAGCTAGTAAGTGTTAAGTGTCTGAGGCCGCATTTGAACTCAGGTCCTTCTGAATCCAGGGCCAGTGCTCTCTCCACTGCACCACCTAGCTGCCCCAGATAAATTTCTATACCCAACTGAATGTGTATGTTATTCCCTCTTTGAGCCAAATCAAATGAGAGTGAGGTTGAAACAATGCTCACCCCTCCCTTCTTTCCTTCTATTGTAATAGGTCTTTTGTTCCTTTTCATGTGATGTGTTTTACCCCATTTTGCTTCCCCTTTCCTCTTCTCCTAGTATAATCCCTTAAGTTTTTTTTTTAATATCATCACATCAAAATCAACTTATACGGGGGCAGCTAGGTGGTGCACTGGCTCTAGATTCAGGAGAACCTGAGTTCAAATCTGGCCTCAGACACTTGACACTTACTAGCTGTGTGACCCTGGGCAAGTCACTTAACCCTCATTACTTGCCAAAAAACAAAACAAAACAAAACAAAACAAAACAAAACAAAACAAAACAAAACAACTTATACCCGCACTCTCTGGTGTACTCCTTCCATCTGCCTTAATAGAGATACAGTCCTCAAGAGTTACAAGCAGGGACATTGTGTGATGAACAATGGTGATAGACTTGGCTCTTCTCAGCAGTGCAATAATCCAAAACAGTTTCAAAGAACTCATGATAAAAAATGTTTTCAACATCCAGAAAAAAGAACTCCTGACTCCAGGGCCGGTGCTCTATCCACTGCGCCACCTAGCTGCCCCTCAGCCTATCCTTAATGTATAATCCTGCAGATTGAACCATACTGTTTCTACTTTTTGGGATTTTTTCCCTTGTGCTCTTTGAGGTTTTTCCCTTGTGCTCTGATTCTTTTTTTCACAAGATGACTAATGCAGAAATATGTTTAATATGATTGTACATATATAACCTATATCAGACTGCTTTCCGTCTTGGGGAGGAGAGAGAGAAGGGAGGGTGGGAGAAAAATTTGGAACTAAAAATTCTATGAAGGGGCGGCTAGGTGGCGCAGTGGATAAAGCACCGGCCCTGGAGTCAGGAGTACCTGAGTTCAAATCCGGCCTCAGACACTTAACACTTACTAGCTGTGTGACCCTGGGCAAGTCACTTAACCCCAATTGCCTCACTAAAAACAAACAAACAAACAAACAAACAAACAAAAAATCCTATGAAAACAAATGTTGAAAACTATCCTTATATGTAACTGGAAAATAATAAAATACTTTTATTTATTAAAAAAAAGAGTTACAAGTATCTTCTTGTGTAGGGATGTAAACGTTTTAACCTTATTGAATTACACGTTTTGACACCCCCCCCCGCCCCTTTTTACCTTTTAATGCTTTTCTTGAGTCTTGTATTTGAAGACTGAATTTTCTGTTCAGTTCTGGATTTTTCATCAGGAAAGTTTTAAAGTCCCCTATTTCATTGAATACCCATCTTTTCCCCTGAAATGCTTAATTTTGCTGGGTAGTACATTCATGGTTGTGATCCAAGTTCCTTTGTCCTTTGGAATATCATATTATAAGCCCTCCAATCCTTTAATGTTGAATCTGCTGGGTCCTGTGTAATCCTAATTGTTGCTCCTTGATATTTAAATTATTTCTTCATAACTGCTTGCAGTATTTTCTCCTTCACCTGATAATTATGGAATTTCACTACAATATTCATTGGAGTTTTCCTTTTGGGGTCTCTTTCAGAAGGTGATAAGTGGATTCTTTCAATAACTATTTTTTTTTTTTTACTGTGGTTCTAAGACATTGGGGCAGTTCTCCTTGATAATGTCATGGAATATGCTGTCCAGGCCCTTTTTTTTATCATGGCCCCCAGGTAGTCCAATAATTCTTAAATTATCCCTTCTGGATCTATTTTCCAGGTCTGTTATTTTTCTGAAGAGGTATTTTATGCTTTCTTCTACTTTTACATTCTTTTGGTTCTGCTTTACTGCTTCCTGATGTCTCATTGAGTGATTAGCTTCCATCAGCCCAGTTCTGATTCTTAAGGAATTAACTTCCCCAGTTAGCTTTTGCACCTCATTTTCCATTTGTCCAATTGCATTTTTAAGGAGTTTTCTTTTTCTTAGCTATTGAGTTTCTCTTGCATGACTCTCATTTATTTTCCCAATTTTTCTTCTACCTCTCTAATTTCATTTATAAAATCCTTTTTGAGCTCTTCCAAGAAGGCTTTTTGGTCTTGAGACCAATTCCTCTTCCCTTTTGAGGCTTCACATGTAGGCATTTTGACATTGTCGTCCTCTTCTGAGTTTGTGTTTTGTTTTTCTCTGTTGCCATAGTAGCTTCCTATGGTGAGGGTTCTTTTCTGTTTTTTATTCATATTTTAGCCTAATTCATGCCTTTTAAAGTTGAGCTCTGCTCCTGGGGTACAGGGTGCACTGTTTCAAGCTTCTTTTTCTGGGGGCCAGGGACCTGATCACTGGCTTTCTGCTCTGAGGCCTCAACAGCTTGAAGTTTGCTCACTGAACTGGGGTGGTCCAGCCTAGTTTTACCTGTTGTGTAGCAGATACATCTGCTAGCAGATTGCCTTCTTTGTTGAAAGTGGGGGCCTTATAACTGTGCCACTAGCTTGCTGAGCTAGGACTGAGGATCCTTAGCCGTTGATCTGTGTTGTGACTAAGATCCTTCTGCCGGCTTGCTCAGACACCCTCTGTGTTGAGTTGCATTCTCCTTTTACCTAAGTGAAACAGACCTTTCCTGAAGGTTTTCTAGGTTATCTTAAGCTGGAAGATTGTTTCACTCCATTTTTTTGTAGGTTCTGCAGCTCCAGAATCCATTTAGAGGTTTACTTTAATATTGTTTCTGAGGGAAATTTGGGAGAGCTCAGGCAACTTCCTGGATTCTCTTCACTATCTTGATTCCCCTTCTCCTCTCCCCTCCTTCTCAAGTCAATAAACATTTGTTTCCCAATTATGTTTTTTTTGTGTTTTTTTTTTTTTGTGGGCCAATGGGGATTAAGTGACTTAGCCAGGACCACACAGCTAGTGTCAAGTGTCTGAGGACAGATTTGAACTCAGGTATTCCTGAATCCAAGGCCAGTGCTTTATCCACTGTGCCACCTAGCTGCCCGCATCAATAAACATTTGTTAAGCACTCACAATGTATCAAGCACTGTGCTAAGCTCTGGGAATACAAATCTATAAAAGAAACAGTCCCCACTCCCAAGGAGCTTACAGTCTAATAGAGGAAGACAACACCAGAAAGGAAGCTGAAAAGGAGAGAGGGGGAAGGAAGAAGGTATCCATTGAGGGCATGATGGAGAATATCAGAGGAACATTAGCAGGGTAGGAAATGTTGCTATAGAGTCACTATGGGTGACTGAAAGAGACAGACCAAAGGTTGATATGAAGAGATACTGGACCATCACAGAGAAACACAGGGCCTGAGGTTTCTGGGGAGAGCGTGGTAGAGGCATCCTTCCCCTTAAGGGGACCCCCAGCTCTAGGACAGGAATTTCCAATTCTCACAAAGAAAAGCCCTGGACCCATAGTGTTTGTTTGTTTGTTTGTTTTGGTGAGGCAATTGGGGTTAAGTGACTTGCCCAGGGTCACACAGCTAGTAAGTGGTAAGTGTCTGAGGCCGGATTTGAACTCAGGTACTCCTGAATCCAGGGCCAGTGCTCTATCCACTGCGCCATCCAGCTGCCCCCCTGGACCCATAGTGGAGAGACCTGTGTTTGAGCTCTGCTTCTAAGCTTAACTGCGTGAGCGTAAGAATAAGCCAGGTCTGTTCTCAAATTCAATTTCCTTGTTATTAAATGGACTAATAGAGCCATGCAACCCCTGAGTGGGCTATGAAAATATGTGTTCTTATTCTTGATGTCTCACCTTCTCTCCCTTCTCCTGCCCCCATACAGGGTAATCCTTTATATTTAAGAGCACAACAGCCCCCAGATGTCTCTCCCTTTGCTTTTCCTTCTCAAATGAAAAGAGGTCAGCAGAGGGGGGCAGCTAGGTGGTTTAGTAGATAAAGCACTAGCCCTGGAAGACGTGAGTTCAAATCTGGCCTCAGACACATGGCACTTACTAGCTGTGTGACCCTGGGAAAGTCACTTAACCTTCATTGCCCTGCCAAAAAGAAAGAAAAAGAAAAAAAAAAGAGGGCAGGGGCAGCTAGGTGGCACAGTGGATAAAGCACTGGCCTTGGATTCAGGAGGGCCTGAGTTCAAATCTGGACTCAGACACTTGACACTTAGTAGCTGTGTGATGCTGGGCAAATCATTTAACCCCCATCACCCTGCCCCCTCCCCCAAAAAAAGAGGGCAGCAGAGAGCTGAGATGGGGGGAGGGAGAAACTGGATTTTAACCATTTTTTCATGCAAAAGTTTCTTTTCTGCCCTTTTTTGCTACTAACCTGTTTGTTTTTTTTTAGTGAGGCAATTGGGGTTAAGTGACTTGCCTGGGGTCACACAGCTAGTAAGTGTTAAGTGTCTGAGGCCAGATTTGAACTCAGGTCCTCCTGAATCCAGGGCTGGTGCCCTATCCACTGCGCCATCTAGCTGCCCCGCTACTAACCTGTTAATAAACAAAAGGATAACATCTTATATCCTTTACAAATTGATTTAGGGCAGGTGGACAGAGTGCTGGACCCAGAGTCAGGAAAAACAGTTCAAATCTAGCCTCAGATATTTACTAGATGTGTGACTTTGGGCAAGTCACTTAACACTGTTTGTCTCAGTTTCCTCATCCATCAAATGAGATGGAGAAAGAAATAGCAAACCACTCTAATATCTCTGCCAAGAAAACCCCAAATGGGGTCATGAAGAGTCAGGCATGACCAAAAACAACTAAAAATTTGATTTAATTTCTTTTCTTTATTCAAAAGTTAATTTTCTGCCCCCTTTAGCAACCAAACTGCTCAAATATGAATGGAGTAGTTTCTTACAGTTAGGTGATATAATGGCTACTAGGCAATAGCTGGAGTCAGGAAGATCTGAGTTTGAATTCTGACACTTAACTAGTTGTGGAACTCCAGGGAAATCACATCTCTGAGACTCATTTTCCTCATTTGTAAAATATGAGAATTTGATTTGATGGCCTGGCCTCTGAGGGTCTTTCCAGCCCCAAATCAAAGATCCTATGAGCAATTATAGGGCAAAAGATTTTGGAATACAGTCAATGTCTTGCATATGCTAGAAGGTCATTAAAATTTTGCTGAGATGAATGAACAAAGAAACCAAAGATGTGAGGGTTGGACAATGGTCTCCCCTCAAGAGACTGAATGCTCCTTAAATATGGGCATTTACTTTGTAGATATTTTGTATTTATTCATCTGTGTACATGTTGCTTTACTCCAGTAGCATGTCCGGCCCTCAAGGGCCGGGACAATTTAGTTTTTGTCTTTGTGCCTGGGATATAATAGGTGCCTAATAAGTCCTTGTTGAGTGAATGAACTATAGCTCACCCAACAAACTGGGGGCCCCCGAGGGCAGAAATACTATATTCTCTTTCCTCAGTCCTTCCACTAACAAGTGTCCAGGACAGAGACTGATCACCAGGCAGATTGCTGGGCCTCTGCCACGGGCCTCTCTATCCCTTTGGGGGAGAAGGTAAGCTGTGAGCTCTTGAGGAAGGTATGCATGAGGAGCCCTTTGAAGAAGATCGCCTTGCCCTGAGCCTGGCTGGCCTGCCAGGGAACTCTGTTCTCCATACTTATGTGGTCAGGAAATATAAAAATATAGGTGTTTATGTCATCCCTGAAGAATCTTACCTCTCCTTCCAGCCTTGCTGGCAGAGTGTTTGTCTTGGAGGTGGACGGCCAGTCTGATGCAGTCAGGGATGAATGGGGGGAGTTCTACAGATGAGCCCCCATCACATTCATTTTATTCGCTGCCTGTGGCAGTGGTTTGTTCATTCCCACAAGCCCCCAGACTGGTTCTCAGGGGGCCTTGCAATTGAGCGGCTCCTGCCAGACTTTGCTCTAAGACACTATGATTTATGAAACTGGTCCCAGCCACCAGTGGGCAGGCAAAGGCCTCTATGCTGCAGAGACCCCCATTTACAGATAAGAACAGCCCGTCTTTGAGTCTCTTTCCCTAAGCTTCACCAATTGCCGGGTTCTTCCTGGCCAGCAAAGACCAAGAAAACAGATTCTGCTTTCCTATGGCACACTCCATTTCCCAGTAACCTCATTGACCTTAGGGTCTGGCTCTATGACATTTGGAAATAATAGCTAGTTTTTGTTAGTTCTTTTAGGTTTGCCATGTGCTTTACATGTTATCAGATTTGATCTTCACAAAAACCCTTTGAAGTAGATGCTATTATTCTTTTCATTTTACAAATGAGGAAAATGAGGCAGAAATGTTTGAGGCAAGATTTGAACTCATATCTTCTGACTCCAAGTCCAATATTCTATCCACTGTGCAACTGAACTGGAAGGAGATTTTTTTTTTTGTTTTTATTTTAAATTTTTCTCAATTACATGAAAAGATATTTTGGGGTTCCAAATTTTCCTCCCACCCTCCCTTTCCTCCCCCCTCCTGAGGCCAGAAAGCAATTTGATATAGGTTATACATCACTATCACGTTAAACATATTTCTGCATTAATCAGAATAAAAGGAAAAAAACCACAAGAAAGAATAAACAAGAACAATAACAAAAAACAACAACAAAAGTGAAAATACTATGCTTCGGTTTGCCTTCAGACTCCATAGTTCTTTTTCTGAATGTGGAGAGCATTTTCCACCATAAGTCTTTTGGTGAATTGGAAGGAGATTCTGCAAAAACAAACATACTCTTAAGCTGCCTTTAGTCCCACAGGATCCACTCCAGGATGCTTCCTGGGTGAGAGGGAAAGGATAGAAGGAGGTAGAGTGTAACTAGCTGTGTGACCTTGGAAGTAAATCACTTCATTTTTCTGGGCATTTGTCTCCTCATCTGTCAAAAAGCAGAGTTAGATTGGACATTTTCTAAGTTTCTTAGTTAAGGCTCTAAAATTCAATATTTCCCTTGTTGTTACCTGGGAGGATTTCTTTCTCTCCACTACAATCTCTTTGTCCACTCTGCTGGGTCAGCACATCCCATTCTAGAGTTAGACGCTTAGCAAAGGGCTACAGAGGGACTGGAGAGTGGGTCTTCTTGTCTGGGGAATCAGAGGAAGGAGCCAATGATTATCTCTTAAATCCCCCACAGGTTTCCTTTCTTTCCTGTTTTTTCCTTTCCCTCAAACACTGCTTCTTTCTATTTTCAATGAAATGTAGGAGCCGAAGAGCAGAACTGAGGGATAAATGTGAATGGCACTATCTTTCCTTCCATGAAGCCTTTCTAGGGGCTGATCCCAGACAGGGGATGTCTTCTCAGCTCTGACCCTTGGATATAGCACAATCTTCTCAGCACAGTACCCTGGAAACAGGTAAGCAGAGGCCCAAAGCCACGAGACATGTACCTACCTCCTCCACAAAGCCTTCTCTGCCATGCTCCAGTCCTCTGAGATCTCTCTTTTCTTTCTTTTTTTTTTTTTAAGGCAACTGGGGTTAAGTGACTTGCCCAGGGTCATACAGCTAGTAAGTATTAAGTGTCTGAGGCCAGATTTGAACTCAGGTCCTCCTGAATCCAGGGTCGGTGCTCTATCCACTGCACCACCTAGCTGCTCCTCTCTTTTCTTTTTTTCTTTTGGCAGGGCAATGAGGGTTAGGTGACTTGCCCAGGGTCACACAGCTAGTAAGTGTCAAGTGTCTAAGGCTGGATTTGAACTCAGGTCCTCCTGAATCCAGGGCTGGTGATTTATCTACTGTGCCACCTAGTTGCCCCCGAGATTGCTCTTTTCTCTGAATTCCACTTCCTTATTGTTAGCAATCCTTAGCTGTTCTGGCATGTGTATGACCCATGCCAGAGAGGCAGTGTCCTGAAGGACCTAGTTCCCTTTCCCCCCTTTTTGGGAAGGGGTCACCCTTCTTTTGGTTTGAGTCCCCACCCAGAAATATGGGAATATTCTCCAATAACTTCCTTCTTAAAACTCCACTATTAAACACTCAGGCACTTAATAATTCTGTGACCCTGGCAAGTCACTTAACCTCTGTTTCTCTCAGTTTCCTCAACTATAAAATGGGAATAACAGTACCTACTTCATAGGAGTTGTGAGGATCAAATGAGAGAATATTTGCTTAGCATAGGGCCTGGAAGGATATAAATACATATTCCTTTCCTTTTTCCCTGCTACAATGTATCAAAGGAAAGTTGCATCAAAACCCAGAAAACTGGGGCAGCCAGGTACTGTAGAGCACTGACCCTGGAATCAGGAGGACCTTAGTTCAAATCCAACCTCAGACACTTACTAGCTGTGTGTGACCCTGGGCAAATAACTTAATCCCAATCGCCTAAAACAACAACAACAACAACAACAACAACAACAACAAAAAACCCCACCACTACCACCACCAACAAAAAAATCCCAAACCCAGAAAACAGAAACAATATCTAGTCTGTAAGAAGGAATCTGTAGTCTCAGCACAAAGAATCTTCTCATACCTAAGGTTTTTGTAGCAGTCACCCCAGTGGCGTGAGTACTGTACTGTCTTCAGCTGTTGTTAATTAACACTATCAGGAAGGTGGGGAAATTGTCAATATCCCTGAGGATTCCTCCTGTCCCATTTTGAGCTTCCTATAGAGATAATACAAAAATGGACAAAGACTGAACTTCTGGGCTGATGTTTACAACTGCCCCATTTCTATTGCTAAGGCAAATCTATGTGTTATCAGGAAGAAGAGCTAAAGAATTGGATGAAACTTCTTTAAAACAGAACACTGAATCTCTGGGGATTCGGCTAACTGGATGGCTTTTCCTATGTGCCTGTATTTATGTTCCTTTATACCAGTGGTTCTTTTTTTTTTTTAAATTAATAAAGTATTTTTTTCCCGTTACATTTAAAGATATTTCTCAACTTTTGTTTATACAAGCTCTCCAATTTCAGATTTTTTCTCTCTCCCTCCCCTCCTCCCCCCTCCCCTAGACAGCAGGCAATCTGATATAGGTTTTATATATGTATATACATAATAACATTAAACATATTTCTGCATTAGTCATGTTATGAGAGAAAAATCAGAGCAATGACGACAAACCTTAAAATAGATAAACATCAGCACCAAAAACAAAAGAAGTAGTATGGTTCATTCAGTATCTATACATCTATACACAATTCTTTTTTTTCCTTATACCAGTTGTTCTTAATCTGGGGATATCTCAGGGATTTACAGATAGACTTTAGGGCTTCCATTATAGTCCTGTGCATTTTATTTTATATACTTAAAAACATTATTCTGATGTAGACTTCCCCTGGCTGCCAAAGGGGTCCATGATTAAAAAAAAAAAGTTTAAGAATCCCTGACCTAGACTATGTGTGTTCTGAGGAAGTGTTGTATGCTGGGCTGAGCTGTAAGTTGCCTGAGATGTCAGATATGGAAACCACCAGAGAGATGAGCAAGTGGATAGAGTGCTGAACTTGGAATCAGGAAGACCTGGGCTCAAATCCTGCCTCAGAGACAAACTAGCAGTGAACAAATCATTTCACCTCACTTTGCTTCAGTTTTCTTATCTATAAAATAAGATTATATAGTATATTTTGTTATATATAATTATATAGTATAATAAATATCTATAAAATAAGTGAGATAAGCCTGGTGGCTTCCAGCTTCTCTTCCAGTTATAAATCTATGGTATCTGTCACAAAATCAGTCACAATTGTTTCCGCTACGGCATCCTTGGAGTATTTGCCTATTCCCTAAAGTGTCTATATTAGAGCTCACAAGACTCTAATGCCTGGGCTCTTGTCCTAGCTGGTTAACTTTCTCAGATGATCACGATTTCCACAGCTCTCCCTGGGATATTAGACCACAGGATTTCAAGCTGGAAGGTCTCTCATATTTGAAAGATGAGGAAAATGAGACCCAAAGAGGCTAAACTACTTTCCTGAGGTCATGGCAGTTGCATCCAAATTCCAAATCAGGTCTTCCACTGAATGCTCCTTTCACTAAACTACTTGGCCTTCTCCAGGAGAATTCCTGGCCTGGCCTGTGGGCATAGCTCTTTTATGTGGAGCTCACTGCTTGAGAACTCAGGCACCAGACCTGGAATTTCCTCATTTATATGTGTGTGTGAGATATCACACATACATATACATACATATATTATACACATATGCATACATATACATATGTATATATAAATATGTGTTTGTATGTATATAGCACACATATACATACACACCCATAGAGGTGAGCAAGCCATAAAGTTAGGCTCATTCAGGAATGGGGTCTTGGTGTCATCCCTCAAGAGAGATACATATAACCTTGACTTGTTGACTTTTTTTTTTTTTCCTGTAGAAAGTGCTGCTGCTCTGGTGGACTTCCTGGGTCATCTAGGACTTCAGAGAATAGAAGCATAATTCCTCTCTGTTTATGTAACAACTGTGGTTTACTAACAGTATACTAACCACTGACAGGAGAGAGGGGGAGAGACAGACAGACAGACAGACAGACAGAGACAGACACAGACAGACAGAGACGCAGAAAGACACAGAGAGAGAGAGAGAGACAGACAGACAGACAGTGACAATGTTAGACTGACTTGTTAGTAGAGTCTCAGCTCAGTATTGGACCTCAGAGACTAACAAGGGAACAGACCTGGGATTAAAACCTGTAGTGCTTCCAAAAAGTCAAAGCCAATATGGTCTTTTTTTTTGGGGGGGGGCAATGGGGGTTAAGTGACTTGCCCAGGGTCACACAGCTAGTAAGTGTCAAGTGTACAAGGTCGTATTTGAACTCAGGTCCTCCTGAATCCAGGGCTGGTGCTTTATCCCTTAGTTTCTAGCTCTTTGCCATCACAAAAAGAGCAGCTATAAATAGTTTTGTACCTGTGGATCCTTTTCCTCTTTCTCTGATCCCTTTGGGGAATAAACCTAGCATTGATATCTCTGGGAATGCATGGTTGAGTAACTTTTGGGACCTTGTAGCTAGAACCCTTTAAAAAATGTACCAGGTCAGGGCAAGCAAACCCCAGACACTGTTGAAAATGCCATTTATGAGCAAGCTAGATAAACGTTCAGGAAAAGGTTAGCAAAATTCCTTTGGTGTTCAGTGGTTGCATCCATGGATTCATCAGTAAGTATAGTAGTTCACCTACACATCCCTCCTCCTCCATCAGGGAAAGGTCTTTTCTTTCTTTCTTTTAAAAAAAAAATTATTTATTTATTTTTAGTGAGGCAATTGGGGTTAAGTGGCTTGCCCAGTAAGTGTTAAGTGTCTGAGGTCAGATTTGAACTCAGGTCCTCCTGACTCCAGGGCCCGTGCTCTATCCACTGTGCAACCTAGCTGCCCCAGAAAGGTCTTTTCTGACTAGCCTGTATCATAAACACTCTCCCAGAGTCTTGGCCAGGACACTCCCTTCTCTCCTCTGGCACAGCTACCCCTCTAGTGTAGGCCCTCATCACCTCACACCTAGATTATGCAATAGCCTAATAGTGGGTCTACCTACCTCAAGTCTCCCCACTCTAATCCATCCTCCATTCAGCCACTAAAGTAATTTTCCTAAAGCACATGTCCAAATGTCACCTCCTCCCCTCAATAAATTTCTGTGGCTCCCATCAGCTCCAAGATCAAATACAAAATGGTCTTTTTGGCGTTCAAAGCCCTTCATAGCTTAGCCCTTTACCTTTCCATTCTCTTTATATAAGTCTCTTACTCCCCAACACGTTCTCTTTGATCCAGTGACACTGGCCTCCTGGCTGTTCCATGATTAAGACATCCCATCTTCTGGCTCCTGGCATTTCCTCTGACTGTCCCCGCCTCATGTCTAGGATGATCTCCCTCCTCATCTCCACTTCATGGCTTCTATTAGGTCCCAGTTAAAATTCTATCTTCTACAGGAAGCCTTCGCCAGGTCCTCATAATTTTAGTGCCTTCTCTGTTAATTATTTCCTATTTATCCTGTATATAACTTTTGGGTACATATTTATTTGCTTATTGTCTCCCCCCTTGGGGAGCTGCTTCAAGTCAAGGACTGTCTTTTACTGCTTTTTATATCCTCAAAGCTTACAGTGACTAGCATATAGTAGGTGTTTAATAAATGCACATTGACCCACGGTCTTTCTAATGAAACTTTGTCCTTCTCAAGGGCAGCTCCGTATCCATCACAGCAAAAAGCTTCAAGTTGGGTACTTTGAAAGCCCTTTGTAAATACTTGTTATTTTTATCAAGTTGTAAGTGAATTGACCCAGGTGTTGGTAAATGATCGGTGTACATAGTAAGGTTAGGAGGACCTGAGTTCAAATCTCACCTCAGACACTTACTAGCTGTGTGATCCTGGGCAAGTCAGTTAACTCCAATTGCCTTAAAACATCCAGGGCCATCTCCAGTCAGCCTGGAATATATCTTGCCATTGGACCCAGATAGCTCTGGTGGAGAGAGTGAGGTTGGTGACCTTGCACAGCCCTCCCTCACTTTAATCTAATTCAATGCAAGTCAAGACATCACCTCCTGATGTCATGGTCCTCTTCAAGAATGAAGGACAAACAACTACTGACTCAAGTGAAATGGTGTATCCTTGAAATATTGAAGTATTTTGCTTGTAACCTAAGAATTCTTCCATTCATCTTTTTTCAGATGCCTAATCATGGTATGTAAGTGACTCTGGGCTCTCCAGGGCTGTGACAGGGGAGCATAGACTCTGGCAAGAACTACCAAGGCTGGGGTTGTAACATAAGCTCTGGAAAAAACTTCCAAGGCTGGGACTTGTGTAATCCCCAAAGCTTGAATTCAGGAGTTCTGAAAAGCAGTAGGCTAAGCTGATCAGGATTCTGCCCTTAGTCTGGCATCAAAATGGTGAGCTCTCAGGATCAGGGAGGGCCACCAGCTTGCCTGGGAATCAATAAATTGACCCAGGTCAGAGGCAATGCAGATCAAAACTTCTGTACCAATCAGGGGTTTCAGTACTTACTCCCCAGAGATCCTTGGGCAAACTACCTCCCCTCTCTGCTCCTCAGCATAGTTTGCATATACATACTTATGTGTAATAGGGGAACTCATCAAAGAGATCCCAGCCATTATTATCATGGGCAGCATGCCCCCCTGATGCAATGTGCATGTGGACTTCAGAGCTTGCCTGGGTATTCCATGACTGTTTCCTTCAGTTACCACATGGTAAAGAAAATAACTCTTTGATCAGCTGCTGGGCTAGAACTGAGAATGCATACAAGAGATGGGAGCACCTTGAGTCTTTCTTTCTTGGTGGGGCTCAAAGGCAAGGACTGTTGTATGTCTCCAGGTGGGAAGAAGGGTAATACAGGACTACCTGTGGCCCCTGCTACTAGCTTCCTATGTCCCCTCCAGGATCTCCACGAAGCCATGAGCACATGGCCCTGCTGTTGCTTCTATCCCTGTTGTGTCCCTATCCTTTCATGCCCGAGGTGAAGGAGTATTGAAATGGAATAGCTGTAACTCTATGATCTATGATCGGCAGGAAGAACCAGCTGCTAGGGAAGTGAAATCTCAAGTGACCTTCTTGACCTGTCATAAGTGCATCAAAAGCAGTCAAGAAGGAACAATAGGAAGTTAGGTTGAACAGTAGTGAAGAATGCTGGACTGGAGTCAAGAAGACCAGAGTTCAAATCCTGCCTTAGATACCTACTAGCTGTGTGACCATGGGCAAGTCACTTAACCCTGCTTGCCTCAGTTTCCTCATCTGTTAAATGAACTGGAGAAGGAAATGATCAACCACTCCAGTATCTTTGCCAAGAAAACCCTAAATGGGGTCATGAAGAATTGGACATGATTTAACAAATGACTCATCAATGAACAACAAAATGGGGATAATAACCATATATACCTCATAGGGCTATTAAAAAGAACAAAATGTGTAAATACATATACATATACATATACATATACATATATATGTAGCACTTCGCAAAACTTAAAGTTCTATGTAAATGCTAACCATTATTATTAAATTGTTCATCAGCAATACCACATTTGGCTATTTAATTTATTGATTTATTTAGAATTTCCCCCACCTTATATGCAAAAACAAATTGTAACATTGATTTAAAAAACTTTGTGTTCCAAATTCTTATCCTTCCTCCCTATTCTCCCCTTAAGAACTCAAGCAATTCAATATGTCATACATGGGCACTTGTGTAAAATATAGCAGACAAAAAAACTTTAGAAAAGGGAACTAGCAGCAACAACAACAACAACTATACTTCTATCTGTATTTAGGTACCATCAGTTCTTTCTCTGTAGATGGATTGCATTTTTCTTTTTTTTTTAATTTTCTTTCTTTTCTTTTTTTTTTTTTTGTGAGGCAATGAGGGTTAAGTGACTTGCCCAGGGTCACACAGCTAGTAAGTGTCAAGTGTCTGATGCTGAATTTGAACTCAGGTCCTCCTGAATCCAGGGCCAGGGCTCTATCCACTGTGCCACCTAGCTGCCCCCAGATTGCATTTTTCATAAGTCCTTCAGAGTTGTCTTGGATCACTGCATTGCTGAAAATAACTGTCATTCACAGCAGATCATCTTATGATATTGCTGTTATTTTATATACAGTACATTTCACTTTGTATCAGCTCATGTAAGTCTTTCCAGGTTTTTCTGATAACATCCTGCTCATTTTTTTTTTAAAAAAGTAAATTACATTTATATAATACTTTAAAGGGGTTGATTATTGCAACAACAATAATAGCTACCATTTATATAGTATCTTATACTTGACAAAGAATTTTCTTTGCAATAGCCCAGAAAAGTAAGTACCACCACCACCACCACCATCCTTGTCTTACATTGCTCTTGCCTCTGCTTCCAATTTTTTTCTCAGTTACTATTGCTGTGTTTCCATCCATCCTATTTATTCCCCATATTTACTCTATTTTCTATCTTCTTTTACATTATACTTCCTCAAAAGTGTTTTGTTTCTGACTGCCCCTCCCCCAATTTGCCCTCCCTTCCTTCATCCCTCCTCCTTTATTCCCTTCCCCTTCCACTTCCCCACAGGGCAAGATATATTACTATGTATGTTATGTGTGTATGTTATTCCCTCTTTGAGCAAATTCTGATGACAGTGAGCCTCATTCACTCCCCTGCTCCTCCTCCATCTTCCCCTCACTTGCTAAGCTTTTTCTTGCTTCTTTTATGTGAGATACTTTGCCCCATCCCACCTCTCCCTTTCCTTTTCTCACGGTGCAATCCTCTCATCCCTTAATTTTATTTTAAAGATGTCATCATGGGGCAGCTAGGTGACACAGTGGATGAAGCACCCACTCTGGGCCCAGGAGGACCTAAGCCCAAATCCAGTCTCAGACATAGACACTCCCCAACTGCATGACTCTGGGCCTGCCCCCCGACCCCAACTGCCCCACCAAAAAAATGACAAATAATAAATGCTTAGCAATACCACATTTGGAAGGGCAATCACTTTATCTTTAAGCCCATACTTAGAGACTAAGGTGGTACAGAGGAGAGTATGCACCCAAAGGGAATGGTTTTATACTTCTGTTCTTGCTATATCTTCTTAGTCAATATCCTTTTGTAAAAACTAATTGATGTTAATTGGTTAAATGATCCTGAGATACTAATCATTGATGGGTATTAATGATATAAGCAAGGTACTAACTGTAACTGGTGATTGATATTGGGGGAACAGACTGAAATGGGAGCTCAGGTCAGTGGCAGGAGGGAGATCTTCCCAAACACTCAAAGGTATCCCTAGGACCCTAAAAGGAAGATGTTGCCAATCTTGCTCTGTGGGTCCTTATTCTTCAGTTGGAATAAAAGTTGGGATAAGGACCCTGAGAGGTTATATGGACTACATATGTTATACATCTTGCCTACCCGACTAGAATTTAAGCCTTTTGAAAGCAAGGACTATGATATTTTGGTCTTTCTATATAACATCTGGCACATAATAAGTGCTCAGTAATTTCTTGTTAACTAATTGAGCAAAGTTGCTACCAGGCAGTGGCCAGACTGTTGCTGAATGGGTGAATTGGACTAGATCAGGGGTTTTATCCATTTTTGTGCCATGGTCCCTCTGGCAATCTGGCACAGCCTATAGACCCCTTCTCACAGTAATATATTTTTTCTTTTTTTTCTTTTTCTTTTTTTGCGGGGCAATAGGGGTTAAGTGACTTGCTCAGGGTCACACAGCTAGTAAGTGTCAAGTGTCTGAGGCCGGATTTGAACTCAGGTACTCCTGAATCCAGGGCTGGTACTTTATTCACTGCGCCACCTAGCTGCCCCCTCATAGTAATATTTTAAAAAACATAAAATAAAATGTGTAGGATTACAAAGGAAATCAATTATATTGAAACGATGTAAAAATTTCCCATTCAAGTTCATAGACCCTCCCTAAAAATCTATGCACAGTCCCCCATGGGATGGTTAAAAACCCCTACATCGGATGATTTTTAAAGCTTCTGGCAGCTCTAAAGTCTATAATCCCACATATATGCATGCATGCACGTAAAACACCCACCCCCCATAAAAATACATTAGACACATACTCCTGTGCATGTCTGTATGTCTATCTACTCTCCTCACATACACACACACACACACACAGATACAAACACATACAAACACGCACACACCTCTAGAGGGCAACACATACATGGAACGCTCTTAGCCTTGTCCGGTCACTGGTACCAGCATTCTTGCTGGCAATGAAAGGACCTATTCCAAATAGGAAAAACACACTTAGGGGAGGTTTTTGCAGCGCATATTTAGTGGTGGCAGGTCCAAGGCCGCCCTGCCTTGCTTTTCAATACAATATCCCGCAGTGTGGAGTGAATGGCTGTATTTAGAGGTATCCTGTGGCAGCCCCTGAATAGCTGCATTTAGTGGTATCTGGAAGTGATGACTGATGGCTGGAAGGCTTACAAGCCTCTGGCTTTTCCACATGAACTCTCCAACCTGGCATTTCCCCGGCCCAGGAATGTTTCTGAGGCTGAGATCATCTGATTATTATTTCCTGTGTCATGCACTGAATTTATTTTCTCCCCAATCTCAGGGCTGGATTCTTCAGCAGCCCATGCCTCGAGTGCTTTCGTGGGGCTGCAGGCTGGCTGGCTCCCCAAAAGAAATGGGCTTTTCTTAGCTTGGCCTTGCTTTTCTTGGTGAGAATGATGGAATGATGGAATAGAGCTCTGGGCCTCCAGGCTGATATTGGCTCTCCTTGGGGGCTGGGGAGAGGGAGAATTTACTATGTAATTCAGATATTCAGTGTTGTGAAGTGCAAGGATTTTAAGATAAAAAGGAAAGAGAGATAGAGAGAGACAGAAAGAGGCAAAGAAAGAAATAAAGAGAGGAAGAGAGAGAAAAGAAGGAAGGAGTAGAAAGAGAAAGAGAGAAAGGAAGGGAGAAAGAAAGTAAGGAAGAAAGATAGAAAGAGAAAGGAAGGGAGGAAGAGAGGAAGGGAGGAAGGAAGAAAGAAAGAGAAAGGAAGGGAGGAAGGAAGAAAGAGAGAAAGAAAGGGAAGAAGGAAGGAAGAGAGAAAGATAGAAAGTAAGGAAGAGGAAAGAAGGAAGGAAGGAAAGAAAGAAGGAAGGCTCTTTTGTCTCTCTTTTTTTTTTTTGGTGAGGCAATTGGGGTTAAGTGACTTGCCCAGGGACACATAGCTAGTAAGTGTCAAGTGTCTGAGGCTGGATTTGAACTCAGGTACTTCTGAATCCAGGGCCGGTGCTTTATCCACTGTGCCACCTAGCTGCCCCTCTCTTGTCTCTTTAATGGATCTTCCACCCCAATTACCTTAAGCTTCTGACTTTTCCAGACCTAGGTTTTCCTGATTGGGGGGTATGGGGTGCTGGGTGGTGAGAGGGCAGGTACAGTTGTGGAATAGTGGTGTCAAACCAGACTTAGAATCAGAGGATTGGGATAGTATAGCTCTGATTTTGGGTAATTTGAGACATCCCAAGGAGAAGCATATCTTCTTAGGACAATGGCCTATCAGCACATATGAACATATAAACCCATGAACATTGTCAATAAAATGTACACATCACCCCCATGCCTGGGGTAAAGGTTTAACTGAAATCCCACTTGTGTGTACTCGACTGGGGACAAAAGCCTTTTTAGCTTTGAGTTGAGTTGAAACAAATGAACTTGATTCCCTAGGGTCCCTCCCACTTCTAACATTGTGATTCTAGAAATGTTTTGCAATGGTTATCAACTTCATATCTCCTGTTCCATGTGGAGACCACACAGAAAGAATAACAACAACAGGACTAGCCCTGTGTATGGGCAAAGTAGGTGGCTGCCGAATGTGCTGTGGGGAGGGGACTAAGTAGTGCCTTTCTGCTTTTTCCCTGCAGTCTTAAAATAGGGACACCCCAGATCAGCCACCTCACAGTACCTCAAGTTCTCACAATGCAATATACTACCTATTGGAAGATCCCTTTATAATAATAATGTAGTGAGTTATGGGCCCCAGATGTGTAGTGTGGGCTCCAAATGTAGAGATAAGAGCATTTGTATGGTGAAAGAGACCCCTCACATATAGAGGCCCATTTGTAGCAAGGTCTGTCTGTTGTGTGGTTCAAAGGGAGGCAGAATAGACATCTCTAGCCTCTTCTCCAAGAGAAGCTTTAATTCCCACAAGAAGGGAAGTAAGAAGTTGGGGTCAGAGGCCATTCCTCTCTTCTTAGTGAGAGAGGCAACTGGACGAGAATTATACCTCTCTTAAATAGTGTTAATATTAAATTAAATATTGTTTGTCTAGGGGATATGATCACACTCACTCTTCTGATCACGTCTCATTATTACTGAGGAAAGAGGGACCCTAAGCTTTATATTCAAGGCTTGACCCCTTCTCCACTAACTCTAATTCCACAATGAACACACATAGTGAAGAGCAAAGAAACCCATTTATCCAAACTGTAGCAGAACAGAAATCAGAGAAGATATACATAGGGGAATTTTTAACAGGCAACACAGAGTGAAGGAGCCCTCCTATTGGGAGCAGGATAACTCAGCTCAATCTAGATCTCACTTAAGGGGAAATTTCCCACAGTCTCTAGGGTAGCCAGCTTGCTATAGGGACATGATGGAGATTGCAGGCTCTTGTATCTTCCCAGTTTCCTTTCCTTCAGCAAACTCAAGTTGGGTTGGCCTTGTTCATCTTCCTGCTCGAAGATGGAAGGCAGAAATTCCCAAAGCAACTCAATGCTTGAAGAGTCTCAAAGAACACTCAGTGCTTGAAGGGGACTGGCTGAGAACTGAGGCTCTCTCAGCTCTCACCTCTCGTGAAAGTCAAGGCATTCATCTCTACCAATAAGGAAAGAATTCCATGCCAATGGGCTTTGGGACAGGGGTTACATTAATAATAGCTAGCATTTATTTATATAATGCTTTAAAGTTTGCTAAGCACTTTACAAATATTATCTCATTTTATCCTCACAATACCCTGGGAGATAGATACTATCATTATCCCCATTTTTACAGATGACAAAACTGAAACAAAGTGACTTGACCAGGGTCACACAGCTAGTGTGTCCTTGTCCTGTTCCAGCCACTAATTAACTATATGGCTACAGAAGAATCATTCCACCTCTCTGGTCTGTAGATTCCTCATCTGTTAAAGAGATATAATCATATCTCTTTTGCTAAGAGATATCTGACACTGGATTTTAGCTTAGGACATCCTGATTCCAGGTCCAGAGCTCTATCTATTATGTCACTTAGCTATAATCTTGACCAGGGGTTCTTAATCTGGGGTCCATGAACTTGTATTTTAAAATATTGTGATAATTATATTTTAATATATTTGGTTGCCTTTGTTATCCTGTGTATTTTATTTTTTGAGTTTAAAAACTTTATTTTGAGAAGGGTTTCTGAGAATTGGTTTCACCAGACTGCCAAAGGGGTTCAAGTAAGACCTCCTGATCCAGACACAACCCTGGTTGGCATCTGGATTATTTGATTTCTTTCTTTGGTTCTGTCCTGCCTCATGGAATGAACACTGACTCTAGACTCAGCTTATCTCTGATGATGACAGTTTATAGGTAAATAGGTATAAAGGGCCTCAGTTCCCTTATCTGTAAAATGAAGGGGTTTGTCTAGATAATAATAATTTCTACCATTTATATGGGGTCAGCTAGGTGGTACAGTAGAGTGATAGGCTTGGAATCAGGAAAACTCCTCTTTCTGAGATCAAATCCAGCCTCAGACACTAGCGGCATGACCCTCAGTAAGTCATTTCAACCTTCTTGCCTCAGTTTCCTCATTTGTCAAATGAGCTGGAGAAGGAGATGGAAAACCACTCCAGTATCTTCCAAAAAAAACCCCAACCAAATAAGGTCATGAAGAGTCAGACACAACTGAAACAATTGAACAGCAAATGTTTATTTGTTGATTGGTTGATCTTTACAATAACCTCAAAAAATAAAACAAAAAAAAATAGAAACAGTATGGTTCAACCTGCATTCAGCTTCCAAAGTTCTTTTTTTTCCTGGTTTTGGAGAGCATTTTCCATCATGAGTCCTTTGGAATTATCTTGATCATTGTATTACTGAGAAGAGTTAAGTCTATCACAGTTGATCATCACACAATGCTGTTGATACTATGTACAATGTTCTCCTGATTCTGCTCATTTCACTAGGCATCAGTTCATGTATGTCTTCCCAGGTTTTTCTGAAATTTGCCTGCTTATCATTTCTTATAGCACAATAATATACCATATATATATATATATATATATATATATATATACATACACACCATAACTTGTTCAGCCAGCCATTCCCCAATCGATGGGCATCCCCTCAATTTCCAATTCTTTGCCACCACAAAAAGAGCAGCTATAAATATTTTTGTACATGTGGGCCCTTTTCCTTTTTTTATGATCTCTGTGGGATATAGACCTAATAGTCATATTTTAGCTTTTTCAAAAAATCTGGTATATGATTCTTTGATTTTTCCATTTTCTTCTTATTTCACTTAATATGGTGGAGCCATATTAAGACCACCACTAAAAGTATGAATGGACAAAAACTTCCTTAGCACCCTCCTTCTTGCCTAGGACACCTTGATTATTGGGCAGAGACCCACTCTAGGACTATCAGACTTTTCCCCTACCTTCCATCTTTCCCCAACTTGGCTAAAAGTCCAGACAGAATGGACACCATTTTGAAACTTCTGTTCTTTCATAAGAATCGAGTCATAGAGTTGAAAGAGAACTGAGATATCATCTAGTCTAATCCTGGCCGGAAGCATGAATCTCATCTATAGTTTCCCTCACAGATGGTCATCTACTCTCTGTGAGTACCACCAATGAGTGAATTTACTACCTCATAAAGCAGTCTATTCCACTGAAGGATGGCTGAGACTGCTGGGAAATTTTTCCTTTTACTGGGCCAAAATCTGTTTCCCCATAACTTTGGTCTTTGCTGCCTAATTGTCTCTCCTGGGGCCAAATAAGTCTATGGCTTGTCCCATGTGATAACTCTTCAAATATTTGTAGGCTACCATGTCCAGGCTAAGTCTTCTCTTTTCTAGAATAAACATCCCTAATTCTTTTGGCCTTCTGCCCATAGGGCTTAATGGTCAGTCCCCTGACTATCTTCTTTGGATTCATTCCACTTTGTCAATGATGCCTTAGAAATTTAGTACCCAGTGCTCACTTCAGCAGCACATATACTATGATTGGAACGATACAGAGAAGATTAGCATGGCTCCTACAGCAGGATGACATGCAAATTCATGAAGCATTCCATATATATTTTTTAAATGTGGTACCCAGAACTGGATTCAGTATTCCATATGTGATCAGACCCAGGCAGAATATGGAAGGATTATCACCTTCCTCATTCTGGACACAATACTTCTATTAATACAGCCCCAAATCCCATTCCTACACTCAAGTTCCACTCCAACGCTTTGTGGTGGCATGGGGGTGGCTGGAAAAGATGATCTCTGAAATCCATTGTAGCTCCGAATCTGATGAAACCGCTTATTAGGCCACCCAATTCTCTGATCCACACACAGCATGATATGATACGTGAGGTTGAAAGTGGGGTGCTTAGATTCTGTTTGGAAACATATTGGAAGCATGTCTGTCACTCTTGGTTCTCTAGCTAAGATCTGACCCAAGAGATCTGTCTAGCTGGGATATCCTTTCTCCAGCCTGTGTTTCTAGGCTTGGCCATTGAACTGGGATGATGCCAGTGCAGTGAATGTGTGCCTGGGCCTTAATTTTCCATAATGCTTGGGGATGAAGACTATTAGAAGATATTTGCTGGACATTTGCATTTCCCAAAAGGCATCCGTCTGGCACTGTGCAGTGACATTGTTAGATGAGAACTCTAGTAGGGGTAGTGCTATACAAGGTGGGAGGTTTAAAAAGTAGAGCTTTTGGAGCCACAAGGTTGGTGTAAGCAGACGTGGGAGAGGCAAACAGTAAGAGGCTCAGGTTAGAGGGGGATACAGAATACAGTGTACCTAGAATAACACAGCTGTGACGTCCTGAAACCCAGGAGTCATGGCTGTATCATGATGGTTGCATCCTCCCACCATGCTGGGAAATGAAGGGGATTAAAGGGCATTTCATTAGAATTTCTCCAGAAATGTAGAAGATTGCACCCATTTTTGCAGGGGTACAGAGAGTATTTTACTTCTTGGTCCTCTTATGTTATTGACATTGCTTCATGTCTTAATTAAATGCTTTTGCTATTAGATTTATGTATTTTTTGTATGACCTGACAATAGAGACTTGATTAGATAGGGGCCTAGGCTATGAGTTAAATAATTGATTCCCACGTTGATCACCACATTGAACCTGAGGGATGCCATACTCTATTAGTCTTTCTCCCTCAGTGTCACTATGGATGAAGAACATGAAAAACTGCAGCTGAATCAAAATTTATCCTCCTTTGGTTTCCAGGGTCCCTTTCTGATGGAACTGAGGAGATCAGGGTGCCCTCTCTAGAAAGTCAGGACATTGTGTGTGTGCAGGAAAGATCTGGGAGCTCTGGCCACTGTTCTTTCCTATAGGAAAATGAATTCTAGCTCCCCATTTGCCTTTGAGGCAGGGATAGGGTGGAGGAAATGGTTCCATAATTAGTCATTTCTCCCAACCTTTAGGACCTCAAGCTTAGGTTTGAAACAATGCATGTGAAAATAGATATAAACAACCCTCCCTAAGTGGCCTCATGGTGGTGGAAGGTAATAATCTTTGGGTGAGGATGGTTTTGGAGTGGAGACAGCAGGAGACCTTTGGGCTCCTATTACACAGGCAGGAGTGGGGCAAGCTGTGAGGGGAAAGTCCAGGGACCTGCTCAGGCCCCCCTCTTCTGCTTGCAGAGGGAATTGCTGTCTGCTAACATCTGGAATTCATCTGGGGTCTTGACAAGTAAATTAGGAGGGAGCTACCGGTCACTTGCAGGGAGGCACGTGCCCAGAGCAGTGATGAAAGAAAGGAAAGAAGCTGGAAATAAGTTCTACCCTGGGCTCTACTACTAACTTCCTATAGGCCTGTGGGTCAGTCATTTAACTTCCCTAGGTCTCAGCTTCTTCATCTGTAGAATGGGGTGAATGATTGTTTCTCTGAGAAAGCTTCTATTTGGTGGGGGAGAGAGTTGGTCAGTAGTGATAATGATACAAAAAAAAGAAGAAAAAAAGTGTTAAGAAAACATTCTTTGAAATATACAGAAGAGAGCAGAAGGACGTATATGGACCAATGGATCAGTTTTGTTGTGTTAAATTTTATATACCCACATGTATTAAATTGTACATAATAGAAATTCATGTATAGATTTTTCTGTTCTTTATATATTAAAATGTTCAAATAATTAACTTCACAATAAAAAAGAAAATTTATTTTAAAAAATAATCCTTGTTCGGGGCAGCTAGGTGGTGCAGTGGATAGAGCACCGGCCCTGGAGTCAGGAGTACCTGAGTTCAAATCCGGCCTCAGACGCTTAACACTCACTAGCTGTGTGACCCTGGGCAAGTCACTTAACCCCAATTGTCTCACTAAAAAAAAAAAAATAATAATAATCCTTGTTCTATCCCTGCCACACTAAGAGCAGAGGCATTGTCCGAGGTCCAAGGGTAGTTTTAGAATTCATTTGCCAAAAAGGATTCAGAACAGGGCAGCTAGGTGGCGCAGTGGATAGAGCACCGGCCCTGGAGTCAGGAGGACCTGAGTTCAAATCCAGCCTCAGACACTTAACATTTACTAGCTGTGTGACCCTGGGCGAGTCACTTAACCCCAATTGCCTCACTAAAAAAAAAAAAAAAAAAGGATTCAGAACCCCTGGAACTCAGCACCATGGCAAATCTCTCCCCTGAACAGATTAAATCACATTTCAAGACCCATTCAATTTTGCCACATATCATGGCAGGAATTGACCACCTACTAATTTGGACTCATGTCAAATTCATTCTCAGAATATGGCTCAGAATGGTCCAATTCAGGAATTCTCTTGCTGAGAACCTACTGATGTAGACGATTTAGACCATTCCTCTTATCCCAGAGGGAGGAGGGGAAGACAGAAACTTTCAGAATGATTTCATGAATCCATGAAAATAGTTATTGGTAGCAAAGGAGTGCTACCATCTTCTGTGTTCATCCATTTGGGTATTTAGACGTGTCTGAGATCCCCTAAGCCTAGCCTGGTACATCTGTAAGATGCTCCAGCTTTCTTTATCTACCCCAGCATAAAACTGGGCAGCTCCTCTCCATCCACGTAGGGCCGCCCCAAGCTGGTCTATAGTCTGGATAGTGTCAGTTTCTTGGTTATTATCTGAGGCTTCTTTTCCTAGAACCAGACGAAGACTGGTACTCAAAGTGGACAGTTAGGCAGAAAAACATGTATCCTTGTATCCTTTTCATGTGAGTGAATGTTCAGCTCTTGGTTTGTATGCTATTGATAACCCTGTAGTTATTTCACACATACATTTATAATAAATTATAATAAATATATGCTATCTATATATATGTGAAATACACACATATATTTCACATATTTTACATATGTGTAGATATATATTATATATACAACTACACATATAAACAAACAAAAGAATGAATGAATAAACAAACAAATAAAAATGTGTATGTGTGTGAGATAGGTAAAGACCATAAAAGAGGACCGTAAGAACTGAAAGGGACCTTGGAGATAGTCTTATCCAACTTTCTTTATGAATAAAGATGAGGCCTGTTATGGGGGAAATTGGTGGGGGTTTGGGGTAAGGGTTCTTAGGAATTCCTCTTTAAAGAATTATACCCTCTTGCACACAAATCCAATTATAATAAAATAATATTTTATTTAGGTGCTAGGGAAAGGAAACCAAGAGAAGTCCTTGGACTTATGAGGAGAAGGCATGGCACAGAGGCATAGCTCTCTGAGATACCTATCTCCTCAAGCAGGAGACAGTTACTTTTATAGAGGACCATGGTGGTCTGATGGGGTAATCATCTGACTGTGGAAAGTTCCCTTGTTGGGTGGTGGGTTGGAAGCAGTCTGGTGAGGGGCACTTGTTCTGTCCCCTCCCGCCACTTTGACAGCAGCCATGCCTAATAGGGTTATCTAATAGGGATGGGGGAGACCAGAATGAAGGGTGGTGGTCCTGGAGATGTCTCAGTTGAGATCCTATGCTGCTTATCTCTTTAGGTGTGTCTATCCTTTGTCTTAGTTTCTCAAGGAGAAGGTTCCTTGGTTTTCCCCAGAAAACTTCTGAGGTACCCCAGGCCCATGGGAGAACCTAGGGGTTTATGGTAGTTTAAAAGCTCAATATGATTTGGCAGCATGATTAGTCATAAAAAAAGTTAATGAAATCGTAGACTGCATTGATTAGAGGATAATGTCAAGGAGGCAGCTAGGTGGCTCAGTGGATAGAGCCCTGGGCCTAGAGTCAGGAAGACCTGAGTTCAAATCCTGTCTCAGGTACTTACTAGCCTGGGCAAGGCACTTAACCTTTGTTTGCCTCAGTTTCCTCATCTGTAAAAATTGAGCTGGAGGAGGAAATGGAGAACCCCAGATGGGGTCACAAAAAGTTGGGCATGACTGAACAACTGAAAAACAAAACCAAGGTCAAGAAAGAGGAAGAGGGATCACTTTTAGACCCTGCCACGATCAGATAACATGTGGAGTACTGCATTCAGTTTCTGGAACCTGTGAGAAAATAATTATTTTTTGTTTTTTTTTGTTTTTTTTTTAGTGAGGCAATTGGAGTTAAGTGATTTGCCCAGGGTCACACAGCTAGTGAGTGTTAAGTGTCTAAGGCTGAATTTGAACTCAGGTACTCCTGACTCCAGGGCCTGTGCTCTATCCACTGAGCAATCTAGCTGCCCCGAAAAAATAATTATTAATAATCAAATGCTTGGGGGACCCAGAGATCACTTTCTCAGACTCCCCTCCCCTCCCCCCTCCAGAAAGTTGAGCTCTCCTTGAAAATCTTCATCAGATCTCATCTGGGACAAACCCAAGTAAACAAAAGGAATGGCTATAGATTCTTTTGTCTAGATCTGGGAAGGACTGATGGCATTAAACCACACCTAGCTAATGGACTTTGCCTTGAGCAACTTGAATGAGCATCTTTTGCATTCCTCCCCGCCCCCCCCCATGTCATCTGTGGCATTCATTTTAATGTCGACCAGGTCAATCAATAGAAGGGAATGATGCTAACTAACCAATTAAATTTCTTTGTTATATGGTGACCAGCCTCTATCAAAGGATGATAGAAACTCTTAAAAACCACTTTGCAAGGTCTTCTATGTCTTCTGGGTCTTCTAGGGGTCTCTTGGTTCTCTGAAACCACATGGGCTTTCTCATGCTCTCTATTGGGTCTCCTTGAGACAACAAGGGTCTCTTGGGGACTTTTCTCCTACTCTTGCTAACTGGCATGCCAAAGCTCTCTCCCTGCTTTCTCTACCGTGCCACCTGAGACTGTGAGAAGTTAGGGAGACCTGTGGTCAATCCTTTACTGGTATAATATTGATAAATTAATCACATATTTACCCCAAACTAGAGTCTATAGTAATTCATTCCAAACAACACAAAGCACATTTCAGGATCATCCAGAGAGAGGTGACCAGGAACACGGCATCATAATTTAGATGTGGAAGGTAACTTAGAGGTCATCTAGTCCAAGTCCATTATTTTATAGGGAAGGAAGGAAATAAGTCTTTCTAGAACACCGATTATCTGCCGGACACTGTTCTAAGAGCTTTGCAAATATGATCTCATTTGATTCTCAAAAACAGCCCTGGAAGGTAGGTACTTTTATTATCCCCATTTTGCAGAGGAAGAAACAGAGGCCGTCAGAGATTAAGTGACTTGCCCAGGGTCATACAGTAAGTGTTTGAGGACAGATTCCAGCTTAGGTCTTCCTGATTCCAGGCCCCAAGCACTAGGGCATCACCTAGGTGCCTAGTAATAAGGCCCAGAGAGATTAAGTGACTTGCTTTACTAGATAGAGGGCTAGATTTAGACTCAGGAAGACAGGTTCAAATTTCATCTCTAACACTAATTGTGTGACCCTGGACAAGTCACTTAGCTTATTTTAACCTAATGCAAATAATAATTGATGTAGGAGGCAAAAAAGGGGTTAACAGAAAAACCTAAGACCCATGCTCTAATTTAGATCTGAGCTCTAAGAGGAATTCAGACCCCAGTTAATAGATATCTAAAGACTTGAGTCTTCATTATTACAAGTCAGGGCCTAGGTTCTTGTTACCCACATTAATCAGCACTCATAACAAGAACATAAAGAGGCAGGTCATAGCGACTTTAACTATAACAATGATACACAGATAGAGTATAGACATTCTAACTGATAAATAAAAATATTTTGAAACTAGGCATGGGAATGAAAAGGTGACATGTGCAGAAAAGGCCAAATTTGTCCCCAGATTCACTTTATGACATGTAAACCCCCAAAACACAACCCCCTTGTAAAAGATACCCACTTTGGGGGTTGGCTCAAGCCCCCAGGAACTTCAAATTAGGATAGGCCCTCCCCTGTACCTCTCTAAAGTGGAGATTATTATGAGACTGATAATCAATTTATCCATACTATAAATATAACTTTCTTTTCTCTGTTCAAGAGATACCTTTCCATTTTCTGATTCTCTCCCTGTGGTCACCCACAAGGGATTGCAATAAAACTTGGGAAATTGAGTCACTGAGTCTTGTAATTCTTTTGGGACGACTCATGATCAATTTGACCCTAAACCCATCCCACATCAATACCTACCTTACAGCATTGTTATGAAATTTAAACGAGATAATATGTGTGAAGATAATGTTTGAAACTTAACAGCACTATATAAATGTTAGTTGTTGATATCTCTCAAAGTCACACAGTTAGCAGCTAGATGGCGCAGTGGATAGAGCACAGGCCCTTGAGTCATGAAGACCTGAGTTCAAATTTGACCTCAGACACTTAACACTTACTAGCTGTGTGACCCTGGGCAAGTCACTGAACTCCAATTGCCTCACCAAAAAAAAAAAAAAAAAGAAAAAGAAAGTCACATAGTAAGTATATTTGAAGTTGGGACCTTTGATTATAAATTCTTCACTTTGCCCTAGTGACTGGACTTCTATAAAAGTCTGCTTAGCTGAGAAAAGAGAAGATGGAGGGTGGGGGGAGGTGAGGACAGTATAGTTGTCTTCGAACACTTGAAGAGTTTTCATGTAGAATTAGACTTATTCTTGCTCGGTCCCAGAGGGCAGAACCATGACCAATGGGTACAAGATGACATATTTCAGCTGAATATAAAGAAAAATTTCCTACTAATTGGAGCTCTCCCAAAATAGAATGAACTGCCTCAGGAAGCAGAGAGTTTCCTGACACTGGAGGCCTCAACACAGACATCTTGTCTGGGATGTGGCAGAGGGGATTCATATTTTAGTTAGGGGTTGGACCAGATGTCCTCTGAAGGTCCCTTCTACTTTGAAAATTCTTAGATTATGGATTGCCTGAGGTTCACATGGCAACTTAACTCTGGTCTGCTCATTCACAACCCAGTACTCAGACCATCAGAGTTGTAGTTGTTGTTCTTGTTCAGTTGTTTCAGTTGTATTGACTCTTCGTGATCCCATTTAGGGTTTTCTCAGCAAAGATACTGGAGTGATTTGCCATTTCCTTCTCCAGCTCATTTTACAGATGAAGAGACTGAGGCAAACAGAGTTAACTAACTTGCCCAGGGTCAGGCAGCTATTAAGTGTCTGAGGCTAGATTTGAGCTCAAGTAGATGAGTCTTTCTGACTTCAGGCCTGGTGTTTCTCTCCACTGTACCACTGGGCTATCCCTTAGACCATCAAGGATTCAACAGCAAAAAAAAAAAAAAAAAAACAAAACCCCCAAACCCCACCAAACTATAGGGTTCCAGAGAAGGCAAAATCTGAGAAGCTACATTTTATTGTAGGTAATCTGTGGGTAAACTCCCCATTTTTCTTGGGACCCTGTCCTCCCTTGTGAGAGACAATATGGTAGAAGGGAAGAGTGCTCTAGAGTTAAGAGTCTGAGGACTCAGAAGCAAATCCTGGTTTGGCTTTTTACTATCTGTATGATCTTGGGAAAGTTACTTTGGGGGGGACCCACTCTATGGGTCTCAGTTTCCTCATGTGTAAAATGAAGGAGTTGAACTATATCAGGGCTTCTTCTTCTTCTTCTTTTTTTTTTTGGTGAGGCAATTGGGGTTAAGTGACTTGCCCAGGGTCACACAGCTAGTAAGTGTTAAGTATCTGAGGCCAAATTTGAACTCAGGTCCTCCTGACTCCAGGGCCAGTGCTCTATCCATTGCACCACCTAGCTGCCCCAGGGATACATTTCTCACTACAAAACACAGAGCTCTGCAACTCTGCAACTCTGTAAAATGACTGGGTTGGACTAGATTACCTCTCAGCTAAATTTGTGATTTTTATCACAGTGGTCCTGTGACCTCCCAGAGCAGGTATACCATTTACTCTGATTGTGCTGAGAAAGGATTCTTAGCTAACCAAGGTCACCAAAACGGAAACTCAGGTGTAGTACCAACCATGGCATTCCTCTGGAGGATGTGGGTTCATTTGGAGAAATAGACAAATTAAGGGCTTGACCTCCTGGCTTTTTGTCTTGCTTATTTCTTAATATCACAGGACTCTTGGCAGATCTTATTTCAGATATGTGAACCATAGTTCTTAAAAACCCAATAGCCAGGCCTTAATCTCAGTTGAGTTCAATTTGGTATCCTCTCACACTGCCTAGGACTGTATTGGAAAATTTTTCTGCTACCCCCAATTTTCTTTTCTTTTCTTTCCCTTCCCTTTCCTTCCCTTCCTTCTTTTCTTTTCTTTTTTTAGAGGCAATTGGGGTTAAATGACTTGGCCAGGGTCATATAGCTAGCAAGTGAGGATGGATTTGAACTCAGGTCCTCTTGACCCTAGGTCAGTGCTCCATCTACTCACCACTAGTACTCCTCTTCCTCTCTTCAATTTTAAAGGACCCTGCACTTTCAGAAATCCAGCAGCATTGAACATATTTGGTGAGAGGCAGCATGGTGTAATAAACTGGCCTCAGAACCAGGAGGACCTGAGTTTAAGCCCTGCCCCTCACACATACTGTGTGACCCATGGAAAGTCACTGAACCTCTAAATGCTTTAAGTTAGAGGGGTCAAACTCTCAGGCTGAAAAACTCCCTACACGCTTAAACTAGATAAAAATGTAGTTGAAAAATATTTATTGAGATAAATAAAATTACAGTACAACATAAGATAACATTTGTTGTTGCTGTTTAGTTGTGTCCAACTCATCATTACCCCATGTGGGGTTTTCTTGGCAAAGATACTGGAGTGCTTTGATTTCCTTCTCTAGCTCATTTTACAGATGAGAAAACTGAGGCAGACAGGTTGAAGCCACTTGCTCAGGATCACACAGCTGGTAAGGCCAAATTTGAACTCAGGTCTTCCTGACTCTAGGCCTCGTTTTCTATCCACTGTGCCACCCAGCTGCCCATGGCTAATATTAACTTGTGGTTTTTTAAATCAATATGTACCCATGATGGATCCCTTTGAGTTCTATAGGACTGTTGTAAGCAACTTTCTAAGATGCTGCATTGCAGAGAGGGTGCCAACTGTAGGGCAGGTTCCTCATCAGGAACTCTCTATACTAATGAAATGACAGGTTTAGCTTTTATCCTTATGTATTTGACACTTTTAATAATAATAACTAACATTTACACAGGAACTGTGCCAAGTACTTTACCACGATCTCATTTGATACTTACAACCACCCTGGGAGGGAGGTGCTATTATTATCCCTATATTACAGATGAGGAAACTGAAGCAAACAGAGGTCAAGTGACTTGCCCAGGATCATGCAGCTAGTAAGTTTCTGAGGCTGGATTTGAACTCAGATCTTCCTGACTCCAGACCCAGTTGTCCATCCACGGCTCCCCCTAGCTGCCCTAGCTAGCCACATTAGATTTGATAATCTTTTCCCTCATGACCTAATTGTCTAATTCTAAATTCTTCTGTGACAGAGAGGTCAATGAAAGAAAGAAGAAAACATGAACACTGATGGAGAACATAAATACTACATAGGCTTGAGGAATTAAGTTAGGACAGGACCTGGATTTGCTTTCTAGCTAAGGAAAAAGTGGGGAAAAAAATCTTCACTCTTGTGCTGGGTCATTAAAATCCAAGGAAAGGGGCGGCTAGGTGGCGCAGTGGATAAAGCACCGGCCCTGGAGTCAGGAGTACCTGAGTTCAAATCTGGCCTCAGACACTTAACACTTACTAGCTGTGTGACCCTGGGCAAGTCACTTAACCCCAATTGCCTCACTAAAAAAAAAAAAAAAATCCAAGGAAAGGGTTAAATTCCTATAGGCTGATGAGAACAGCTAATCACTCAACAAATCTTTATTTTTATTTTTAATTTTTTCCCCAGGTTGGGCAGTTTGACTTTATTAGCCAAAGGCAGGCCTGGCACCCTAAGTGCTCTTAGGTAGGTTCACTTCTTCACCACCACTGGCTTCTGGCTCTGCAGGATGGCACTGGCCTGGGACAGAGCAGCCATGCAGAGATCTTTCTGGTATTTATTCTTGCGGATGATGTGTCAGACGCTGTTGAGTGTGTCCTGGGCATTTTTGTTGCTGGTGGTCCTCACATAGGAAGTGGCAGGCTTCCTCTGACCTTCCCACAGCTTCAGTACCACCACGATGCCCTTGCCATCAGCAGCCGGCTCGATGCCCACCGTCTTCTGGTGGATCAGCCCGTTGTAGTGGAAAGAGTTTCGGGCCTTGAGGTCGTTGGGCTCGGTGCTGTATGTCTGCTTGTTGCTCTTGATGAGAAAGCTGGAGAGGTTCTGGAGGACCATCTAGTGCAGATGGGCCGACTTGGTGAAGGCGGGGAAGACCTCGGGTGGAAGCAGCTGCTCTCGTGGGGCCTCCCGGAGACACAAAGAACAAATCTTTTTGAAGACCTGTTATATGTATGTATGTATCCTTGCGTTAGGGGGCTGGTTGGTTAGGGAGAAGTACACAGCACAGATCTTGCTTTCTGCAGGCTAATGGCCTGAGGAATGAAGAAATATACTCGTGAAAAGGTCATTGGTCACTGATCCTGGATTCAGAGCCAGAAGGAATCTCAGAGGCCATCAAGTCCAACTTTCTCATTTTAGAGAAACTGAGACTCAGAGAGATTAAGTGATCTGCCCAAAGTCATACAGATAAGGGGCAGATTTTGTAACCTGATCCTATAGAGAAGTAGAGAGTTAGTGCAGGTTATTGAGTAGGGGAGTGACACAATGTTTTGAGATAGGGCAGGTCTAACTCCAAATCCAGTGTTCAAGGAAAGAAGAGTATTTTATAGTGCCTCACACATAGTAGGTTTTTGTAAATATTAATTGAATGAACCAATGAATGAATGAAATAAGTCATTTATTCTAAGAGCCCACTAAGTGAGTAGTACAGATATTAAGGTTGGTAGGAGTTCAGAGGAAGGCAAGATCCTTGTTGCCTATAGTGGCCAGGGGAAAAGGTGGGATTTGGACTTTTCTTATATAGCCCATAGAATCTCTGAGGGTCCTTATCCCTACCCCAATTGGCACTGATGAGTCAGGTCCCCCAGAACAAGGCTACAGCTCTCTTTCAGGATAATAAGGGTACCTTGGAGGGGTTGGAGGCTTTTGTCTAGTGCTATTGGCTCAAGCCCCCATTCCAGAGCTTTCTTCTCAATGTTAATCACCATTGATTAACATCTGCAGTTTCATTTAATTAATTAACCAAAGTCAGCTTTTGCAAAGAGATAATTTACTGAGAAGATATAATGAGAACAGAAGGAAAAACTGTTTCTCCCAATACCTTGGGCACATTTTCCCCTATACTATCTTTTTTTTTTTTTTTGGGTGAGGTAATTGGGGTTAAGTGACTTGCCCAGGGTCACATAGTTAGTAAGTGTATAAAGTGTCTGAGGCTGCATTTGAACTCAGATCCTCCTCAATCCAGGGCTGGTGCTCTATCCACTGAGCCACCTAGCTGCCCCTCCTGGGGAGAATAGGCTCAAACTTAACAGTAGTTTCTTCTAGAGCATTAGCCCCCATTAAGCTAATTTTTTTTTTTAATGTGGCATAACCAGTAGGTAGCTAGGTGGCTTAGTAGCCCCAGAGTCAGGAAGACTCTTCTTCCTGAGTTCAAATCTGGCTTGAGACACTTACCAGCTGTGGGACCATGGACAAGTTGCTTAATGCTATTTGCCTCAGTTTCCTCATCTGTCAAATAAGCAGAAGAAGGAAATGGCAAACCACTCCAGTATCTTTGTCAAGAAAACCCCAGATGGGGTCACAAAGAGTTGGACACAACTGAAAAATGACTGAATAAAAACAACCAATGGATCAGCTTCTTCGATCCACTTATCTCTGATTTAGGCAAATCACTCAAAGCTTTCAGGTTCCACTGTTCACAATCTCACATTGATTCCAATTCTCAGACCTCTGGATGCCCTAGCACTCTCCCAGCCTCACAACATCACAATCTAGTCTGATATTCCTTCTTCTAAGAGCAGGAAAGAACAAATTCTGGCATCAGGAGATAGTTAATAAAGCATTTATTAAATACCTACTATGTACTAGGTACTTGGCTAAGCTCTGGGGGTACAAAAGAATGGTAAAAACCAGTAGGAGCTCAATATAATTGGGGAGACAAAACAGAAACAAGAATGTACTGTGGGGGGCAGCTAGGTGGTGCAGTGGATAAAGCACTGGCCCTGGATTCAGGAGGACCTGAGTTCAAAACCAGCCTCAGACACTTTACACACTATCTGTGTGACCCTGGGCAAGTCACTTAACCCTCATTGCCCCACCGAAAAAAAAATAAAGTACTGTGATAAAATAATGGAATTTGGCAGACACCCAGGGGTCCCACCTGATTTAGTATTGTTTAAGAAACTGACTAAGTACCTAGTTGGGATGATTACATACAGGCCACACCTGGCCTGCCCTGAGTGACGTATACTGCTAATGTCAGCAGGTGGACTACTCTCTCAGCCATCCAGCTTGAAGGACCTCCCTTTTGGGGGAGGGAGAAAAAAAGGTAGAAAAGAGAATGCTGAGGCTGGGAGCTGGCCTTTTCTGTTGGTGAACTTCTGAGAGCGGACTGGAGAGGGGCTGCACAGCTGAAACTATGAACCCCAGGTGGTGAGTTAATAAAAATGAGGCCAGCTCTTCAAATTAGCTGAGCTGGAAGCAAGTTTGGGGATTGAATCAGTCTTTTCTAGAGCCAGGGAGCTTATCCATTTTTCTCTTTCCCTATTTCCTCGTCACTGGCTTTATTAACTTCACCTTTGTTATATCTTTTATTCCCATTAATAAAACCTGATTTGTTTGTGGAAAAGAGGCTGTTAATCTCCTTTCTTATTAGCCTGGGATAAATAACTAAAAAAGGCAGTTTGGAAGAGAGGAAACTTTGGACCTAGAGGTGCCTCATTATTTTCTGAACCCCAATATTATGGTGAACCACCCAATTAATTCTTCTCATAATAAATCTGGCCCCTACAGTACAAACAAGATATACACACCAGTATATACCTTGGTGGACACTCAGAGTTAATGGGTATAACCTGGATGAAAATCCAGCAAAGGAGACAGGTAAGAGGAAAACCAGGAGAGTGTAGCATCCTGAAAACCTGGAGAGGAGAGAATACAGGGATAAAGAAGAGGGTGACTGACCTTGTCAAAGGCTGTAGAGAGGTCAAAAAGGATGAGAGTCAGGGGAAAAAAAAAGCCATTCAATTTGGCAATTAAAAGATCATTGGTGGGGGCAGCTGGGTGGAGAAGTGGATAAAGCACCGGCCCTGGGTTCAGGAGGACCTGAGTTCAAATCTGGCCTTGGACACTTGACGCTTGCTGGCTGTGTGACCCTGGGCAAGTCACTTGGCCCCCATTGCCCCGCAAAAAGAACAAAAAATCAAAAACCAAAACAAAACAAAAAAACAAAACAAAAAAAAGATCATTGGTATCTTTGGAAAGAGCAGTTTCAGGTGAATGATGAATTCAGAAGCCAGGCTACAGAAAGTGAAGAAGAGAGTTGAGAGGAAAAGAAGTGGAGGAGCCTATTGCCTTTTCAATGACCTTCCTAAAGAGTTTAGCTATGAAAGGGAAGAGAGATATAGGATGTAAGGGCATTTTTTAGTATTGGGGAGACAGGCATGAAAGGAGACAGTATGGAAGTAGCCACCTCTCACTCCTGCATTCCCTATTTTAAAATTTTCTTTCTTTTCTTCCTGCATTCTTTATTACTGTCCAAGGTACTATTAAATCCTCCCAACCCTCATTACCTCACTTCTGGACTACTTCAATAGCCTGCTGGTGGGTCTGCCTGCCTCAAGTCTCTCCCCATTCCAAGCCATCCTCTATTCAGTCACTGAAGTGCTTTTCCTGAAGCACAGTCTGATCATGTCACTCCACTACTCAAGAAACTTAATTGGCTCCCTATCACCTTTAGGATCAAACACAAAAATCCTCTATTTTGAATTTAAAGCCCTTCATAACCTAAACCCTTCACTTCCAGTCTTCTTACACCTTATTTCACCCCACTTAGTCTTACACTTTACTTCCTGATTCCTGCCACTTATTTTTCAATCCAGTAATATTCGTTTCCTTACTTTTCCTCTGCATCTGGAATATTCTCCCTCCTCATCTGTACCTCCTGGTATCTCTGACTTCCTTCAAGTCAACTAAAATCCCATCTTCTACAGGAAGCCTTTCCCAGCTCCTCTTAATTCTAGTGCCTTTCTTTTATTAATTATTTCCTATTTATCCCATATTTAGGTTGTTTGTAAGTATTTGTTTGTTGTCTCCACCCTTTTGCTTTCTTTTTAAAATAAGATTTTTTCAATTCCAATTTTTCAAATTTATTTCCAAATATAAAGAAAAATTTTAACATTCATTAAAAAAATTTTGAGTTCCAATTTTTCTGCCTTCCTCTTTCACTTCCTCCCTAAGAAATTTGATATAGGTTATTATATGTTCAATCACATAGAACATATTTCCATATTAGTCATGTTGTGAAAGAAGAAACAGATCAAAAGAAAAAAACCATGAAAAAAATAAAGTGAAAATAGTATGCTTCAATCTGCATTCAGCTTCCAACAGTTCTTTCTCTAGATGTGAATGATATTTTTCATCATGAGTCCTTTGGAATTTTCTTGGATGATTATATTGCTGAGAATAGCTAAGTCATTCATAGTTGATCATCATACAATGTTACTGTTATTGTGTACACTCCTGGTTCTGCTCACTTCATTTTGTATCAGTTGATGTTAGTCTTTACAGGTTTTTCTGAAATCCACCTGCTTGTCATTTCTTATATTTTGCCTCTTTTTCTTTTCTTTTCTTTTTTTTTTTTTTTAGTGAGTCAATTGGGGTTAAGTGACTTGCCCAGGGTCACACAGCTAGTAAGTGTTAAGTGTCTGAGGCTGGATTTGAACTCAGGTACTCCTGACTCCAGGGCCGGTGCTCTATCCACTGCACCACCTAGCCGTCCCCTTCTTGTTTCTATATTATCTTTTCTTTTCTTCTTCTTTTTTTTTTGGTGAGGTAATTGGGGTTAAGTGACTTGCCCAGGGTCACACAGCTAGTAAGTGTTAAGTGTCTGAGGCCGGATTTGAACTCAGGTACTCCTGACTCCAGGGCCGGTGCTCTATCCACTGCACCACCTAGCTGCCCCCTTTTGCCTCTTTTTCTATCCCAAGCATTTGACATGGTACTAGGCATATAGTAGGAACTTAATAAACATTTTCTGACTTGCTGGATTGAATAGGATTACTTATGAATACAGAGAGAGGTTTGTGTTGCCAAGGAGAAGGTCTCCCCTCTTCATATGAGACAGAGGTGAAAGAGGAGATAGTGGTAGAAGAAATGTGGGTGATGGGAGATGAGGATGAAGGGGAGAAGAGGGAGCTCTTGGTGAATGCCCTCAATTTTTTCAGTGAAATATATGGCAAGGTTCTCAGCTGAAAGGTTGGGGGAGAAGGAGGAACTGTGAGAAGTTTGAGGTGAGATAAAAAGGTTGGCAAAGCTGCAGTAGTAAGCAAGATAGTGAGTCAATCAGGGAAGGACAAAAAGATTGCTTTGCCATATTGAGGACCCAGTTGAGATTATGTCACATAAATTTGTAGTGGACCCAGTCAGCAAAGTTTCATGACTTCTCCAGCTTTGTCTGGCAGCATGAGTAAGAGTAAACGCTATAGATGGTAAAAGTAATCTAAGGCTGAGTCTTGGTGGGGCAAGATTAGAGAGTATTAAGTAGCAATGGACTGAAGAGAAGAAGGCAGAACATTTCTACTATCCCTCTAGCAGGTTCAGTCTTGACTTCAGGGAAGAGGGAGGAATAAGCATTTTTCAAGCACCTACTATGTGCCAGCCACTGATTATTGGATCTTCACAACAATCCTGTGAGGTAGGGGGTGCTATTATCCTCATTTTATAGTTGAGGAAACTGAGGCATATAGAAATTAAGTGATTGGGGAGGGGGTCCCACACAACTAGTATCTGTCAGATTTGAACTCACATCTTCCTGATTCCAGATTTGCCTTATAGGGGATGGCAATCACATAGCTAGTAAGTGTTGGAACTCCTATTTGAACTCACATCTTCTTGATTCCCAGTGCTCTATGAACTGTGCTACCTAGCTTCTTGAGGTGAGAAGACTTGAATCTCCTCTTCTACCCTAAGAAGGCTCATAGTGGCACCTCCTGACCACCAAAGAAGGAAAAGGTCAGATCTTTTGGTTATTGGCTTTGTAAGCATCCTCAGTTTCAGCTCAGCAGCCAAATGAAGGATCCCTCTTTTTTATGTTGTAAAGTGGCCAGAAATCTACAGGTGCTTGGTATCAGGAAGCAAGACCCTTCCATTATATATCATCACTCCTTTCCAGAAGCAGGCTCCCTGGCTTTTTTCCATGTGGGCTGGTGGCAGGCAAAGCACCACACGTGATCTGAAGACAGTGCCCCCACTGGGTAGGACATCATCATATGTCTGACTTGATTTAGTAGGTCTTAGTGGGATCTGGTTACCAAGCACTTTCACATATATTATCTCATTTTGGTCATTTCAGCAGCCTCATTAGGTAGGTAGTACAAATTATTCCCACCTTATAGATAAGGAAACAGCCTTAGAGAAGTTAAATGACTTCGGACACTGGCAAATTAGTCTAAGGATCCTGGAAAGAAATTTGGACCTAGGCAAGAAATGTGCCTAAACCGTTCATATTCTTAGACTCAGTGATCTCATTCCTTAGCATATACCCCTAAGGTCAAAGGCAGAATGAAAGGTCCTATATATATATATATATATATATATATATATATATATATATATATATATATATATATATATATATATATATATATATATATATATATATATATATAGTTAAGGGCTAAAATTCTAGCTAAACTGTCTAAAATATCTAATGAGTGGTCGCCAATAAATGATAAGCTTTAGCAAGAGTTAGACTTTTAAGCATTTATTAAGGAGAATAAGAATTTGGTAAAGAGAGAGAGAAAGGCCTAGATTCCTATCTATAAAAGGGAGAGCACATTTCTAGCTCCCTTCTCCACCAGAGTCCAGAGGAAAGAGTGCGAGAGCGAGTGCCAGTCTCTTCCTTCCTCCTCCCACTAGCCTGCGTCACTTCCTGACTCCTGGTCTTGCCCTCAAAGACCTTCGCTTCATGGGCAGAACTCTTCTACAGTAAGTCTCCAGCAGGTGGCGTCATTCCAATCATTACAGTCCCCCCTGTTGTTCCTCAAGAAACAAAATGTTTCCTTGATGGAACAGTAAAAACAATATAATAACTATTGCTAACTAATAATATGTGAACAACAATATAGAAAAGGAAGAGAGGAAAGTTTTGTCCAGAGGGGCGATTTTTTTTTTTGTCCTCATGAACCGACGCTTTGACATTAGTCTTACAAAGGGAGGGCCTCTGCAGAGAATACATGTTACAGATGGTGTATATTATAACAGAAAGAGAAAAAAAACAACAAAAACAACAAATCAAAACTGTTCATTTAAAGTCTCTGAAAGTCTTTTCTCAGATGTCCTCTAGGTGTAGTCGTGGAATGGAAGTCTTTTCAGGGGTTGATGTGTGGATACTGGTAATCAGCCAGGAAATTTCCTACAAAATTGAGCTTAACACAACTTTAAAATAGCTTTGTCAATAATCAAATCAAACAATGAAATTTCTCAAAAATATGTCTAAGGGAATTCAGAATCTTAGTTGTTACACATGAAACATATAATAAAACAAAAATTGAAACATTCTTTAAAATTATAATATTATTATAGTCCCCCCTTATGGAGAGTAATTGAGAAGACAATTGCTGTGATATTAATTTTAAAAAAATAATTTTTTATCTGTGTTTCATCACTTTTTGCATCATCTGCCTAATTATCCTCATGCCATTATGAGAAATTAAAAAATCTAATATAATTGGTAACAGGTGTCAAGGCCAAATTCAACACTATATTTATCATGACACCTGAGATAATTATGGGGGTTACCATAAAAGAACAGAGAAATGATGGGATATGAGCATTCCCACACTTGAGCAATATGTACTGCCCATACAGTATGCCAGGCTTAAAATAGGTGGATGGAATACATGTCCATGCCACCGAACATATTGGAGGAAACTGAGTCAGACTTAATCAGATGCATGGGATTGAGATGTCCATGGCATCAGGCATATAGGAGGGAGCATAGAAGCTAGGTGTAGAAGTGAGATGGGTGGGATCAATACTTCCAGCCATCTGTACAATATTGTGGGGAAAAATAAAATAAAATATTAAACCAAGAGAATCCAACCTCAACATTTGTCAAAAGCCGTTCTCTCAGCCATACCTTGACTTCATGCATGTCTCCCCTCATGTGACAGTTCAGTGTCTGCTCTTGCATGTATTCCTCTTGTGATTGGATGGCACCTTGGCCAACTGGCATCTGATAACTCAGAATAAAGGCAATTAATGTCTTAAATGATAAGTTCCCATAATCCAAGTCTCATATGGATTTAAAATTGAGGATAATAAATGATTGCAAAAATGTGAATACATCTTGACTCAAAATATAATATATAATTATGCAACAATTTCAAATAATACCCTTTTTTTTACTTAGTATACAATTACTTTTGTGAAAAATCAGAACATATTTAAATACAAGTTAAAGCACAACAGAATCTCAAAGAAAACTTTTTTTTTGAAAAAAGAAAACTTTTACAAATGTTCCCCTCTTTTTTTTTAAAATATGCTTATCAAAAATAATACTTCTAGAATCAATTTACACTTGCCATGGCAACCAATTTGCCAAGGAAATGCTTTAAAGAGTTTGATCAAATAATCAGTTGAGAAAAAATAACAAAAACAAACAACTCAGAATATGGCAGCACAATACTCCTAGAATTAACATTGTATTATGAAATCAAAACCATCTTACAATGTTTCAAAATTAGAGATGAATAAATAGAAAAAAATACACATGGAACAATAAAAGACAATGAAATTCAAACTAGGGAAATCTAAATGAATATGAACTTAATATTAATAAGAGTATTATAAAATATAAACTTGATCATATGACTATAAAAAGCTTTACAAATATTCTCCTTGTTTTAGAAACTAAGTATAAGACACAATCTCAAAAGAATGAAAATCTCTATGAAAATAAACCCATACCATTAATTTCAAAATGTATATATAATAGCATAGAAATCCTATGTAACCTCTGAACTAATACTATTACTCTGAGTGAATTCAGAACACTTTTGATTCCGGTATCTAAAATCCCCAACACTCATATCAATACCTTGCTGCTTACTTCTACATTTCTGTACAATATATACCCTTCCATGGCAAAAGAAGCAGAGTCTTGAACTATGTTGATGATTGTCATTCTTATTCAGCTTAAGTTTTTCTTCTTTAACCCCTCTATATTGTCTGTCAGTCTTTTCACCATACAAATGCTTTATAAGATTACTAATTAAAGACAAAAGCAGGTTAGCAAAATTATGAACAAAACAAGCATATCTGGAATTTAAAGGGTTTTCTAAGGTTGTCTCAGAAGCACACCCAGGCTGGGGAAGAGCTGAGCCTGAAGCTGCAAATGTAGTTAGAGAAAGTTGAGCATGCGCATCAGTTCTCTGGACTTCCCAGGCAGGGGAAGCAATGGGCTTGGCCATGGGAGGAGTAGAGGGTGGGGTTTGGAGAGGAGGGGAGGGACCAGAGCAATCTGAATCAGACTTGATTTTGAACTCAGGCCTGGATTCCTCTTCCCCCACTTTGCCTCCAGGTGCTAGGGGATTAAAAGCTTCTAGAGGGTGGGTCATTGCCTCCAGGCATGCAAAATTAAAGCAACAATTAGTGTTAGAACTGGGAAAAGCTGCAGGAATCTCTTCAGGTTTCTCTAAAAAAGCATGGTTGGGAGAGGGAGAGATATTTCCTTGTGTGAGTAAGTTGCTGGCTCTTTTAACAAAAATAAAAAGAAAAATAGAAAATCCACAAAAACAAAGCATTAACATGATCTTATCCCCCATTTGTCTGGTTAAACAGACTAAAATCAAAAATAGGATAATTAGGGAGTTTAAAAGGTCCATTCGAAAAAATTTAAAGGAAAACACAGCCAGTACACCAGTACTTAGCAGTTAAAGGGAGAGGGAGGGGAAATTTCTTACCCAACCAGAAGATCAGAAGAAGACTGAGGGTTAGCTTTCCTCTTCGTGGTCAGCCATCTGTTAAGGGCTAAAATTCTAGCTAAACTGTCTAAAATATCTAATGAGTGGTCGCCAATAAATGATAAGCTTTAGCAAGAGTTAGACTTTTAAGCATTTATTAAGGAGAATAAGAATTTGGTAAAGAGAGAGAGAAAGGCCTAGATTCCTATCTATAAAAGGGAGAGCACATTTCTAGCTCCCTTCTCCACCAGAGTCCAGAGGAAAGAGTGCGAGAGCGAGTGCCAGTCTCTTCCTTCCTCCTCCCACTAGCCTGCGTCACTTCCTGACTCCTGGTCTTGCCCTCAAAGACCTTCGCTTCATGGGCAGAACTCTTCTACAGTAAGTCTCCAGCAGGTGGCGTCATTCCAATCATTACAATATATATGTATATATATATATGTATATATATATGTATATATATATATGTATATATATATATATCAGAATAATCATAGCAACAGTTTTTATGGTAGTACAAAAAATTGAATACAAAGTATTTGCCCATGTTTGGGGGAATAATCAAGCAAAGTGTGGTATTTGAATGTAATGGCATATTATTATAGTATAAAAATATGAATGTGAGGTACTTTAGAGAAACATAGGAAGACTTATATGAACTTATTCAAAGCAGAGAAAGCAGAACCAGGGGAACTTGATCCATAATGGCTATAATAAAGTAACTGAACTCGGGTCAATTGTAATGACCTAGGGAGCAGAGGAGAAAACATCCTTTACTCTTTTTGGTTGTTTCGATGCTAATCAGATAAAATTGTTTTGACAAAAGGAAAGGACTCATATGTGCAAAAAAAGTTATTGCATCCTTCTTTGTGGTAGCAAAGGACTAGAAACAATGTGGCTGACCATAGGTCACCAGGCTCCCAGAGAGGGGTCTCATTGTCACTAGGGATGTCAATCACCAGTTTAGGCAAAGGAGTTGGAATAGATGTTCTATGAATCCTAGGGAGGGGAGGAGGCCACAGCTTGGGAGAACCCTGTGCTAGTTGTTTCCTGTTATAGAACTGATGATATTTTGATAGGGATATGGAGAGGGACTGGGCCCTTTGGTTTAATTGAAATAGGGAGCTCCCAGATGAGGGAACTCCCTCTAACATTGCAGTTTGACACCTTCTCTGCCATTTATCATTTTAAAGTGTTGACTAAAGCACTAAGATTATGTGACTTGCCCAGGGTCACAGAGACAGTATGTGAGCAGACTTGAAGCAAGGTTTTCTTGGTTGTTGGATCTCTATCCACTTATACTAGCTGGCCTCTTTAAAAAACCCAACCTATTTTTATACCTAAGAATAAAGCAAGGGTGCTGAGTCTTTTGGGCAGCTAGGTGGCACTGTGGACAGAGCGCCCTGGGCCTGGAGTCAGGAAGACCTGATTTTTAATTTTTAATTTTTATTTTTGGGGGGGGGGGCAGGGCAATGAGGGTTAAGTGACTTGCCCAGGGTCATACAGCTAGTAAGTGTCAAGTGTTTGAAGCCTGATTTGAACTCGGGTCAGGGCCAGTGCTTTATCTACTGTACCACCTAGCTGCCCCAAGACCTGATTTCAAATTCAGCTTCAAATACTTACTAGCTGTGTGGTCCTGGGCAAGTCACTTAACCCTATTTGCCTCAGTTTTCTTCTATGTAAAAGTAAATGGAGAAGGAAATGGCAAACCACTCCAGTATCTTTGCTAAGGAAACCTGAAACGGCATTATGAATATTCAGAAACTACTGAAACAAAACTGAGCCTCTTACAAATGTACCAATGTAGGGTAATCAGACCCCAGCACCCCAGAATAAATCTACCAATCATAAGTAACCTAATTAAAGATTCATACTGGGGTTGATCCAGTGCTCACACAGTGGTTATACCTATGGATTCATCCTACTATTTCTACCATTTCTGTCCCTCCTTCCTGCCCTTGGGGGAAGGGGCCTGGTCTGACCAGACTGTCTTAGGCTTGTGTCTAATCAGGGGCTGAATTGTGCGGTTTGGGTGATAAATACTAGGGGGATTCTTTTTGCAGTATATGAAATTACACCCGTGAATGCTTATAAAGTAACATACAAAGGAGTTTTTGTTTGTGTATGCTCTGTCTCCCCCATAAAATGGAGACCACTTTCAGGGTGGGGACTCTTTACTCTGTTGGACCTAGAAACTCCTGCGGACCAGGACTATGTCTCTTCTCGCCACATCTTTCCCCAGCACCAAGTACAGGCATCTACACCCAACAGGCACTCAACATAAGGGACTGACTGAATCGTGGCCAGAGCCATTTGACTCAGCAAGGTCACAGAATTTAGAAAGGGAAGGGATCTTGGAAATCATTTAGTCCATACCCTCGTTTTATAGATGGAGAAACTGAGAAACAGATGTAAATGTCTTGCCCTAGAGCACAACACTATTAAATGGCAGAGTCGGGAGTTGAACCCATGTCATCCTTCATTTTATAGTTGGAGAAATTGAGAAACAAAGGTAAAGGGAAGTGTGTTCTTGGTCATATAGATGTGAAGTATCAGATGCGGGCCACTAGGTGGCGATAAATGGGATTTAAACTCATACCCTCTGGTATAGACTGAGGGTTCTTCCCCCTGTCTTGGGTTGCCTCTCTGGTTTCAATCCAGGGATTCAGGCCCAAGGCTGCCTTGTCCACAGAGGCCCCATTGCTTTCTGGAGAATGTGCCCTCACCTCCCCCTCTTTCAGGTTGTTCCAAACCCCATGGTGATAAACTCTCCGTGACCCAGTGAGGGGCTGAGGTTCTCACCTGTGAAAATAAGGGCATTTCTCTTAAAGGGCTCTGACTCAGCAGATCCAAATCCCCCCCAGCTGCAAGGACAATGCCTGTCATCCAGGCTCTGATCCTGGACTTAGGCTATTTCACAAGCACTCAAAGGTAGGCCTGAAAATGTCCTGTGATGACCTTCCTCCCATCAGAAGTCAGTGTTCCTCCAAGGGAGGTGTTCAAACCACTGCCGTTACAGTAAAGTTGTCTTGAATAGCGTTCTTCTAAGTCAGATGTGCATTCCTATGTTCACACAGACACACCAGTGCCAGGAGAAACACACACACACACAAACACAAACACACACAAGCATATGCAGACAGCCACTATGCTCAGACATGCTCATTCTAAGTTGGGGAACATTCATGGGTGGAACAGGAGGAACAGGGGAGATAGGATTGAGAATTGGGTACCAAGGAAACAATAAGAAGAGCAGACTGAATGGCGTTAGATGGTTATTACCAGAGAATAGCAAAATGTAAGACTGGGGGTCAATTATTCAGGAGGGCCTTGAATGACAGGCAGAGTTTAGTCCTGTGAGCTCATACTATGAGGATAACATTTGTTGGTATTTGGTCATTTGAGTCACGTCTGACCCTTAGTGACTCCATTTGGGGTTTTCTTTTTTTTCTTTCTTTCTTTTTTTTTTTTTTTTTGATGAGGCAATTGGGGTTAAGTGACTTGCCCAGGGTCACACAGCTAGTAAGTGTCAATTGTCTGAGGCTGGATTTGAACTCAGGTCCTCCTGACTCCAGGGCCCATGTTCTATCCACTGTGCCACCTAGCTGCCCCTCTTTTTTTTTTTTTAAATAAACATTTTTATTTATAGTTTTGGGTTCCAATTTTTATCCCTCTTTCCCTCCCTTCCCTCCCGCCTCCCTGAGGCAGCAAACAATCAGATATGGGTTATACATGTATGGTTATGTCAAACATTACCATATTTGTAATTTTGTACAAGAAAACTTGATTAAAAGAAAAAAATGAAAGAAAGTGGAAAATAGCATGCTTCAGTCTGTTACATCAATATTGGTTCTTTCTTTGGAGGTATGTAATATGTTTCATCAATAGTTCTTTGGGATTGTCTTGGATCATTTTATTATTGAGAATAGTCAAGTCATTCACAGTTCTTCATCAAACAGTATTGCTGTCTCTGTGCACAATGTTCTCTTGGTTCTGCTCACTTCACAATACATCATTTCATACTTGTTTTTCTAAACCTTTCTGAAGTCATCCTGCTTGTCATTTCTTATAGCATAATAATATTCCATTACCGTAATGTACCACAGTTTGTTTAGCCATTCCCCAATTGATGGGCATTCCTTTGATTTCCAATTCTTACACAAAAAAAGCTACTATAAATATTTTTGTACAAATAGGTCTTTTTCTCTTTTTGGGAATGTCTCTGGGATATAAACCCAGCTATAGTCCTTTGGGCATAGTTCCAAATTGCTCTCCAAAATGGTTGGATCTTTTCACAACTCTACCAACAGTAGATTAGCATCCATTTGGGGTTTTCTTGGCAAAGATCCAGGAGTGGTTTGCCACTTCCTTCTCCAACTCATTTTACAGATGAGAAGCTGAGGTAAACAGGGTTAAGTGACTTGCCCAGGCTCATACAACTAAATGTCTGAAGCTGGATTTGAACTCAGGTCTTCTTGACTCGAGGCCCAGCACTCTTTCCACTGTGCCACCTAGATGCTCTGATTATAATATGCTACTACTACTATATGTTAACATAATATACTATGACTCTATAATTTTATTTAGAAGCCAATAGGGAGCCAATGTAGGTTCTTAAGCAGGGGAATAACACAATGAAAATCGTGTCCTCAGAAGTGGCAGCCTCAGAAGGGGTCCTTTTTTCCTCAAGTCTTCCCTTTCCCTTTTTTTGTTCTAGAATTCCATTTCAGACAACCCATCTAGCACCTCACTATGTGTGTATGAGAATTTCAGCTGTCTGCCCAAGTTTCCGGAAGGAGCCCTCCACCCCCAGGGCCCTGGTATCTCCCAGACCTTGGGAGGAATGTTTATTGAAGAATTGTTTATGTGGCAGGCTCTCCTTCCCCCCAGACAGCAGATATAATATCAGGGACTGCTCAGGCAGGGCCATTGTCCCACTTCTCAGTGGGGAGGCAATGTGCTTAGCTTATTTCCCCGAAACATAAACTCCCAGAGATAAGGCATCATTCTGGCTAGACGCTATTTTCCGTGGGGCCAAGAGGACATTTAATCCGGCTGCATCTACAAGGCCCTGTTTACTAAGGAAAGCCATTCAAATAAATTTATGGCCCATATTGTCCTGTTTGTGGGGGGGTGTTTGTGAACTGAATCTAACATCAGGGACATGATGCTTCATCTCCAGCAGAGGGCGCCATCTATCAATGAGTTGGGCATCTCTTTTTTTTTTCTCCCTGGAATGACCAACAAAACAGATTGGGGGAAATGTAACCTGGTTTACACAGAATTATGGAGTTCATCTCTTCCAGAGGTCCTTAACCTTTTTTGTGTCACTGACCCCATTGAAAGTCTGGTGAAGCTTACAGACCCCTTCTCAGAGTAATGTTTTAAAGGCATAACAAAATAAAGATGATTACAAAGAAAATCAATTATATTGAAATACAGTTTAAAAATATTTTTTTAAAAACCACATTTATCACCCCAGTTTAGGAGACCCTGATCTAGGCCAACTATATTATTTTACAGGGGAGAAATTGAGGTTGAGGAAGTCTGGCTGAGTCAGTACTTCTGGGGGACCTAGTTTTTCCCTCTAGAAGACAGGTGGCCCAGACTAGATGTTCTCCTAGGTCTCTTCCCTAATCGCCAATGTTGTCATGTCCCTAATTCTCTGAAATTGGAAGTAATTTGCCCAAAGTGCTGGAGGCTAGGAGCAGAGCTCGGAGAACTCAGAACTTTGGATTCTAAGTTCAAGGTTCTTTACATCATGTCACCCCCATACTCGTCTGTCTTGATTCTTTCTGACTTCAGGACCCCTTGACCCTAAGAATCAGCTTTAGGGAAATTTCTAAATTAGATGGTTTTTTCTCTGGACCCAGAGGTTCCTTGTTTCTCCTCATCCCTAATCATCTTCTTTCTATTTCTCTTCTTTGCTGCCTTTTCTGACACAGAACCCAGGTGTTCAATGTCCTCTGGAAGGCTCTAGGTTTCTTCTACTTCCCTCACTGTGGGCATTTAAGACAGGCCTATTGTCTCTAGGGGGCAGGTAGGTGGCATAGTGGATAGAGTTCCAGGCATTGAGTCAGGAAGACTCACCTTCATGAGTTCAAACCCAGCCTCAGAGTTTTAGTAGCTATGAGATCCTGGGCACTTAATTCTGTTTGCCTCAGTTTCTTCATCTGTGACATAAGCCAGAGAAGGAAATGGCAAACCACTCCAGGATCTTGGCCAAAAAGCCCCAAATGGGGTCACAAAGAGTTGTTCATGACTGAAATGGCTTAACAACAATTCTCCCTGGGGCAGATTTTCATACTCTAGCACTGGACTAACCTCCTCGCCATGTACTTTTATCCAGCCTTATCTATCCAGATATTACTGCTACCTGTTCTCCAAGGTGACAGCTAATCTAACAAACAAATCTATGCTAACATGTGGGGCTGAGTGACTTGGTATCTGAGATAATCTATAGCTTTTCATTTTAATCAAGGACTTTCTGGAGACAACTCTCATACCATGTTACCACTATGGACCTCTTTTGTAGCTTTGTCTGTTTTTGTTTTTGTTTTTGTTTTTTTTAGTGAGTCAATTGGGGTTAAGTGACTTGCCCAGGGTCACACAGCTAGTAAGTGTTAAGTGTCTGAGGTCGGATTTGAACTCAGGTCCTCCTGACTCCAGGGCCAGTGCTCTATCCACTGTGCCATCTAGCTGCCCTGTAGCTTTGTCTTAACTTTTTTTTTTTTTTGGTGGGGCTATGAGGGTTAAGTGAGGCGAGTTGCCTCGGGTCACACAGCTAGTAAGTGTCAAGTGTCTGAGGTCAGATTTGAATTCAGGTCCTCCTAAATCCAGGGCTGGTGCTTTATCCACTGTGCCACCTAGCTGTCTCCTCCCCCCCCCCATCCCCTCATTTGTCTTAACCCTTTACTAGAATGAAAACTTTTTATTTATGCCTGTGTGCAGATCTATGCTCAAGATACAGGGAAGGGCAGGGGTATGACAGCTGTTTCTGGCTACCACAGACCACTATCATAACTGCCTGCTACCATATTGGTTTTAATACTTGTCTTACCATTTGTTGCTATTGCATCATTTTCAGTCATGTCTGACTCTTCATGATCCCATTTAGGGTTTTCTTGGAAAAGATACTGGAATGGTTTGCTGTTTTCTTTTCTGGCTCATTTTACAGAGGAGGAAACTGAGGCAAACAGAGTGAAGTAATTTGCCAAGAGTCACATAGCTAGTAAGTGTCTGAGGCTAGATTTGAACTCAGTTCAAAAAGTCTTCCTGACTCCAGACCCAGCTATCTACTGCACCACCTACCTTTCCCAAACATCAGAACTGAGGCTTAAACCTATATCTTCGGTGTTCTTTCCACTAACCACACCATTTTTCTTTGATGAATTCCTTCCTTTAGCTTCTAGCATCTCTATGGGCTGTAGCCATGCGTTCAGTCTTTGTTATTGTCTTAATTCATACATTGTCTTGTTTTTTTTATTTTATGAAAAACTCTGTAAGATCAGAGCTGGAAAGATTTAGAGATCATCTAATCTAATTCCCTCATTTTATAAGAAGGAAACTGAGGCCCAGAGATAGGAAGTGACATTCAGGACCACATAGGTCATAACAGAACTGGGATTCAAACCCAGCCCCAGTCCAGTTCTCTATCCACCACACCACACTGCTTCTGAATGGCTAGGAATACATTGTCCTCCTGATTAGATTGTAAACTACCTGAAGGCAGGGACTACTTTAATCCTGGTTTTCTTTTGTTTTTCCTCTGTCCAAGGCTAAGCACCTCGTTGGGATTGGTTTCAGCATTTTCAAGTCTCTGCCTCTGATGACCCAGGAGGGGCCAGAGAAAGAGAAAATCCCACCTGGTTTGAAAAAGTGGATATGTGGTGTTGGGGGCCATGTGATACAATGGAGACAAACCACAGCATGACCCCCCTCCCCAACACCCCCACCCCCACACACTCAGAATTATTGTTGTTACTCAGCTTTGGAATATAGCATAATATAGGCTTCTTTAGGAAGTAGATGTCTCTCAGATAATACGTTTCTATCTCTCTACATCCTCTTTCCCTGACCAAAAGTCATGAGCTACGATAGCGTAGTATTGAGGAAGCAGAATTGATCTCAGGGTCAGATGACCTACATAAGTCACCTCACCCCTCTTTGCTTCAACTTCCTCATCTATAAAATGTGCACAATAACTCTTGGTTATTATTGTCTAGGGTATCATTGTGAGAAAAATGCTTTGTAAATTTCAAAGTATTAAATGAAAGGCAGGGAAGGGAAGGGAGCTGTCCTAGGACCCAGGAGAACTAAAATCTCTCAGGGTGGGGACTACAGGGGCTGCATGGGCTTGGCAGCTGAATGGAGGGAGGAGTGGGCTCGGTGCCTAGTGCCTACATTGCAGAGATTCCCGACTTCTTACAGACTAAACGTTGCATTCACAAGGTGTGATTACATCATCTGCACCTCAGCACCTGGGGACCCAGGCAGGCCAGGAAAGCTTTGGAACCAGCTTCAGCAAAGGCCTCTATCCGTCTGCCCCATCCTCCCTTCTGCTTACTCAGTGAAATTAGAGAGTGGTATTGGGAAAACAGGAGGGGAGGCCACTTGTTGCCTCCATGTACTCTATAGCTTCGCCATATTGGTCGGCTTGTGGTTTTCACATACTTTACTGCATCTCCTGTCTCCATTTCATTTCACTTGTTTTCTCCTTTGCCTAGAATATTCTCCTTGCTCACCTCTGGCTTCTTGTAACCTTTTGCGGGTATTGTTATTGTTTAGTCATATCCAACCCCATTTGGGGTTTTCCTGACAAAGATACTGGAATGTTTTGCCATTTCCTTCTCCAGTTCATTGTACAGATGGGGAAACTGAAACGAACATGTTTAGGTGACTTGCCCAGGGTCACATAGCTACTAAGTGTCTGAGACCAGATATGAACTCTTTTTTTTTTTTTTTTTTGGTGAGGCAATTGGGGTTAAGTGACTTGTCCAGTGTAAGTGTTAAGTGTCTGAGGCCGGATTTGAACTCACGTCCTCCTGAATCCAGGGCTGGTGCTCTATCCACTGTGCCACCTAGCTGCCCCTCAGATTTGAACTCTTGAAGATGAGTCTTTCCTGACTCTAAGCCTGGCACTCTATCCACTGCACCACCTAGTTGCCCTTTTTAACCCCTGCTTGCTTTCAAGGCAGCTCATTTGGCACCTTCTGCAAGAGGTCTTTCCTGCCTTCACCCATTATGCTAGCACTTTTCATGCTAAAGTTATCTTGTACCTATCTACATAGTTGAATGTATCATTAGAATATAAGCTCCCTTGAGGGCAAGGACTGTTTTCTGTTTCTTTGTATCACTAATTCTTAGCCCAATCCCTAGCATACAAAAAGAGCTTGCTGATTTGATCAATGCAATGACCATCTCAAAGGACTAATGGTGAAGCATGTTACCCTCCACCTGAAAGAGAGAGGTAATGGACTCAAGACATTTTCAGATGACACCAATGTAGAATTTATTCTGCTTGAATATACATATTTGTTATAAGGGTCTTGTTGTTTTTTTTTGGTTGTTGTTTTCAGTCAGGGGAGGAAGGGGGGGACAAAGAGGGGACTAGACAAAGTGCGACCCCTCCAAAAAAGAAAGGAGAAAGAAAAGAAGGTCACCAAAGCATGACCTTTAAAACACTTATTATGAGGGGCCATAGGGAAATAACTAGGCAATATAAAGACAAAGGAAACCAATAAAAAAGTTATTGTTAGAAAAGCACAGAGAGAAGGTTAGGAGACAGACAAGCAGCAAAGTTTTGAAAGTTGCATGCTAGTTCTTTTTGTGGTAGCAAAGAATTGGAAATCAAGGTAAGGCCTATCAATTGGGGAATGACTGAACAAGTTGTGGTATATGAATGTAACAGAATACTATTGTGCTATAAGAAATGATGAGCAGGCAGATTTCAGAAAAACCTGGAAAGACTTAAGTGGACTGATGCTGAGTGAAGTGAGCAGAACCAGGAATAAACATTGTACACAGTAACAGCAACATTGTATGATGATCTACTGTGATAGACTTAGTTCTTCTAAGCAAGACGATTCCAAAGGATTCATGATGGAAAATGTTCTCCACATCCAGAAAAAATAACTGTGCAATCTGAATGGAGATTGAACCATACTGTTACTACTTTTTTTGTTTTTGGATTTTTTGTTGTTGAAGTTTTCCCCTTTTGTTCTGATTCTTCTTTCACAGCATGACTAATGCAGAAATATGTTTAATGTGATTGTACATATATAGCCTATATCAGATTGCTTGCTGTCTTCAGGAAGGGAGAAAAATTTGGAACTCAAAATCTTATAAAAAGAAATGTTGAAAACTATCTTTATATGTAACTGGAAAATAATAAAATACTTTTATGACTAAAAAAAAAGGAAGTCCACCAAAAATGCTGGAATATTGGAAAGACATTTTTTGGGGGGCGGGGCAATGAGGGTTAGGTGACTCGCCCAGGGTCACACAGCTAGTGTCAAATATATGAGGTAAGATTTGAACTCAGGTCCTCCTGAATCCAGGGCCAGTGCTTTATCCACTGTTCCACCTAGCTGCCCAAAGACAAACAATTTTGAAAGGTTTAGGAACTGCTTAATCCAGTGACTAATCAGAATTTGTAGGGATCATGACAAAAGCACACTGTCCACCTCTGCACAATAGCTCAGGTGATAGACTTAGAGGGCCAATTGAGGCACATCTATTTTGAAGGGAAAGCTGGGTTGGTAAATACGGGACTTTTGTTTTGGTTGACTATTCATGTTTGTAATAGGTTCTGTTTATTGTATTATTTACTTTGTATTAAATATTCCCCAATTACAGGGTTTTTTTTTTTTTAAGTGAGGCAATTGGGGTTGAGTGACTTGCCCAAGGTCACACAGCTAGTAAGTGTTAAGTGTCTGAGGCTGGATTTGAACTCAGGTACTCCTGACTCCAGGGCCAGTGCTCTATCCACTGCACCACCTAGCTGCCCCTGTAACAGGTTTTGTTTTTAATGTTTCCTCAGTGGGGATTGGGAAAGGAGGTGGAAGGGAGGGAATGAAAACCTGAAAATAAAATAGAATTTGAAAAAGTTCTTAAAAAAAAAAGAGAGAAGGCTACATGTTGGATTTATTATATACATAAAAGAAAAGGCAAGTTTTGTGTATAGTCCTCCTTTTCTACTTTGTATATAGAAATGCTCATTTTATTTGGTGTTTATTAATTTCAGAATGGGTGAATAAATCAAGAAATAAATGCCTGTTTATTTTATTTATTTATTTTTTTTGCAGGGCAGTGGGGGTTAAGTGACTTGCCCAGAGTCACACAGCTAGTAAGTGTCAAGTGTCTGAGGCCGGATTTGAACTCAGGTATTCCTGAATCCAGGGCCAATGCTTTATCCACTGTGCCACCTAGCTGCCCCCTGTTTATTGTTGATTAAAGGGCTGTGGGGGAGCAGGGCAGGGTATCAAGAAGGGTATCACTCAGTCACATGCAGGGTTCCTGACTGTTCAGTTACCATTATGATTTCATATAGTGAGTTAGGAGTGAAAGAAGAGACAGTATGAATATTACACTTGGATTATATATTAGTTACATAGAGATTTATTTCATTTGGTTCCTGTCTATGATTTTATTGTCTAGGGATCCTGGTGAGTCAATGCCTCACCAATGCAGATCAGCCATTTTTCTTTTTTTTTTTTTAAATAAAAGTATTTTATTATTTTCCAGTCACATGTAGAGATAGCTTTCAGCATTTGTTTAGATAAGATTTCCAATTTCAAATTTTCCTCCGTCCCTCCCCTCCCTCTCCCCCTCCCCCAGACAGCAGGAAATCCGATATAGGTTATTAATATATATATATATGTATATATATACGTATATATACATATACATAACAACATTAAATGTATTTCTGCATCAGTCATGCTATAAGAGAAGAATCAGAGCAATAAGGAAAAACCTCAAAAAACAATAGCACCAAAACCAAAAGAAATAGTAGGGTTCAATCAGCATCCATATTCCACAGTTCTTTTTTTTTTTTTCCTGGATTTGGAGAGTCTTTTCCATCATGAGTCCCCTGGAATTTTCTTGTACCATTGTATTGGTGAGAAGAATCCAGTCTATCACAGTTGATCAACACATAATGTTAGAGATTAACTAGTTTGCTAAGGTTTGCCCATCCTGTGTGTGACAGGGACTTGTACATTCGGGTCTTCCCATAAATTATTGCCCATTTATCCTGTATATAGCTTACTTTGTTTGCATGTCATCTCCCCCATTAGACTATAAACTCCTTGAGGACAGAGACTGTCTTTTGTCCCTTTTTGTAATCCCAGTGCTTAGCAAGTATCTGGCACATGATGTTGTGTCGGACTCTTCATGATCCCATTTGGGATTTTCTTGGCAAAGATACAGGAGCGGTTCGCTTCTCCAGCTCATTTGACAGATGAGGAAAATGAGCCTTCCTTACTTCAGGCCTGGTACTCTATCCACTGCGCCACCTAGGTGCTCTGGCACATAGTAGGCACTTAATAAATGTTTATTTATTGATTGATCCTATAGAAAGAGATGTGTGTGTGTGTGTGTGTGTGTGTGTGTGTGTGTGTGTGTGAGAGAGAGAGAGAGAGAGAGCGAGAGCAGAGTATAGAGAGTGTCCCAGGGAATACTAAGGACCAGGCAAGTTCTGGTGTGGTTGATGAGACTGTTTGTCTTCCAGCTCAGACTAATGGGGCTGAATGGATTATAGGGAATGCTAGCAATTGGTAGCAATGATTTTAGTAATTACAGCATTTATTGCCAGGAAGTTCTTCTCTATGCCAAACTGAAATCTTCCATGCTGTAACTTTCCTCAAATGATGTGACAAATAGCTGGCCCCCTCATCCTCCATAGGATTTGCTTTCCTGGTCTCAATCATTAAGTTCATTTTTCATTTTGCCCCCCTAGGGGCCTACTTCTTGGCACTAACACTTCCCTAGGGCAATATATATATATATATTTTTTTTTTTGCAAAGTGACTTGCCCAGGGTCACACAGCTAGTAAGTGTTAAGTGTCTGAGGCCGGATTTGAACTCAGGTACTCCTGACTCCTGGGACGGTGCTCTATCCACTATGCCATCTAGCTGCCCCTCCCTAGGGCAATATTAAAATCTTAGGTCAGCTTCCCTCTGTCAAGCAGAATGTGTCCAGGGCCATCTTCTCTAGGGGCTTAATGAATGAAAGTTGAAGTTAATATCAGGCCTGAGGAATAAAAGATTAAGAGCATTAAGACAATTTGGGCATAGCCACTTCCCCCATCTCATCTCTGATTGATCTGGGAATTCCCTCTTTAGCTTGCCGAATACTTTGAGGTAAGAGATAGGCATCTCTGTTAACAAAGGATTACTTTCTTGATAGGGAGAGAAGGAGGGGTATATTTGGAAATGAAAGTAATATCTTTAAAAGCTATCAGTGAAAAAAATTAGAAAGAATAGTAGAAAGAAGGAAGGAAGAAAGAAAGAAGGAAGGAAGAAAGAAAGAAGGAAGGAAGGAAGGGAGAGAGGGAAACAGGGAGAGGAGAAAGGATAGTTTAGATCTCAGCCAGTAATTATCTTTAGAACTTGAACAAATCACTTCCCCACTTTGGGACTTGGTTTTTATAACAATAAAGCAAGAGGGTTGGAAAAGATGACTTTTTTGGGGGGTGAGGCAATTGGGGTTAAGTGACCTGTCCAGGGTCACACAGCTAGTGTTAAGTGTTTGAATCTGGATTTGAACTCAGATCCTCCTGACTGCAGGGCCAATGTGCTATCCGCTGCGCCACCTAGCTGCCCCTAGCATAGATGACTTTTTAAGGTTCCTTCTGGTCCTAACATTCTATGATTCTTTTCTTTCATCTTCCAAATAGAAAAAGTGGGGATATTTCCACCATGGAAGGATGGTTCTTGGTCTTACCTCCCAAGAGAGACATCATCATATCCCTTTACAATTTCTTTCTTTAAGGATTTGCAGAGCATGCATACATTTTATTTGATTTTTAAATCTTTTATTGCTATCTTTTTCTTTCACATCACTTTCATTTCCAAATATATCCCTCACCATCCCCTCTCCAGAGAGCCATGTCTTATTAAAAAAAAAAATTAAAAAGAGGGGAAAAATGTAGTTTGGCAAAACTAATCAACACCTCAAGTCCGTCAGATGGTATACGTAATGTTCCACACCCACAATCCCATTTTTCTCTGCAAAGAAGGGAGAGAAGTCTGTGCATTCTAGGGCAGCTCCCATTGGCATCTAGTATAGATTTTAAAATATAGATCCCCTTTGTGGGGGAGGGGGGTGGGTCCTAAATTTATAGCCACATTTTGGAGAGAGGGTCTTTTCACAAAAAAAGTCTCCCAGGTAGAAATGAATGAAGGGAATGGGGTAGGAAGCTCATAATATCTTTCAGAGCTGGAGATAGATATAGAATTTTTTCTTCTTTTTTTGGTGAGGCAATTGGGGTTAAGTGACTTGCTCAGGGTCACACAGCTAGTAAGTGCCAAGTGTCTGAGGTCGGATTTGAACTCAGGTCCTCCTGAATCCAGGACCAGTGCTTTATCCACTGTACCACCTAGCTGCCCCTTAGATGTAGAATTTTTAAAGATCCCTTTTAAAAAAGTTTGTCTACTAAAACTGCATCCAGACATGGGGCTACCTGCGCTGCCTCTTCATTAGCATGTATAACAGGGACTTGTTCTCTTGGGTAACCTTGTGTGTATGTAGAATATATAGCCCAGGAGCCCCAGACAGGTCAGCCCTCAGAGACATACTGTACCATATATGAAAGTGGGATGAAAAAAAGACTCACTGCTGACGGAGAGGAGGAATGCAGTCATCTGAAAAAATTACAGATGATGGATGGGGGAAAAACTGTTTCATTCTTCCCCAGTGAGAGCTTGGTGCCTCATTCCCCCTCCCTCTAGGTCCAGTCTCCTTAAGAACAGAATTGCTGTGAGGCTGGCAGTCACACATACCCCCAAACAGAATTGGCGCAGGGCACCTACCAAGAACCCTAGGCTCAGTGTGTGTGTGTGTGTGTGTGTGTGTGTGTGTGTGTGTGTGTGTGTGTGTGTGTGTGTGGTGGGGAGGGGGGAAGGCGGGCACAGGGGAAGGGGCAGATTAGGCCAAAGGGACCTCATTTGTGCCTCTGGGGCTGGCTAGCACCCTTTGCACAGGAGCAACCTGGGGCTAGGCCAGCTGAGCTAGGGACAGCCAATCCACACATGCTTAGTCAAATCAGCCCCTGGGGTTGATTTTTGAGAAAAAGAAAAGTACCTTGACTTCTGCTTTGAGGTGCTATTAATTTATAAAATCTCAGGCTCCATAGCCTAGTAAACCCTCCATAGACATAATCACATCCCTGCCCCTTCCTAATTCAGCAAAGACGCATTCCTCCCTGCTGGTAAAGTCCTCTACAGAAGATTGTCTTCCCACCTCCAAAAAGTAATCCAGTCTAGCAAGTAATCTTGCTAGCTTTAGTTTTATTCTTTTAAAAAAAATGCCCAATATCAATTTAATTCAATTCAATAATCACTTATAAAGTGATTACTATATATTACACACTGATTATACTGAGGACTGGGGACAAAAAAACTGTGAAATGGTCCTTTGCCTCAAGTAACTTACATTTTATTTACTGTTGCATACTTCCTTTTGATTCTTTAAAATACCTTTTATGTTATTTAACCTCTCAGAGCCTCAGGCATCTAATCTGCAAAACAGGATAATCATTTCTGAGGAGAAGGTTAAGATCTCTATTGCTTGCAGTGGGATGATGATAAATGTTTAACAACCAGCTTGGGGTGGTGGTGCACATAGGCAGGACACAGGGAAATTAAGTGACCTGGTCAAGATCACACAGATGGTAAGTACAAATCTGGGATTTCAAGAGAGGTCCTCTAACTCCAAAACTAACTCACTTTCCACTAATCACAGCTATCTTGATCATAACACAGCTATAGCACATACAGGGCTATATGTCCCTCACCAGACTGGGAAGTCCCAAAGGATAGGGACTGTGTCCTCTCCTACCCCCCCCCCCCACTTTCTAGACCAGAGTTCTGTATTTTATGAAATGATAGAAATTTCCCCTGCTTTCCTGCCCACCCTGTCCAGCCCCACCAGAACTGTCCCAGGAACTGAATTGATTCTCCTGGTTCTGGGGTCAATAAAAAGAGTTAAGTTATTGTATATTTGAGCGGTTTTTTGTTTTTTTTTTTAACTTGACTGCATATCTGCTGGCGGCGGCTGGGACATTGATCTGTTCTGTTCCTTCTGCTTTATTTAGGGAAATACTGCACCCTGTGTTTACTGGGCCTCCACACAGCATTACTCGGAGGGGTGAAGGGAAGGGCAAGACCACAGCAAAGAATTCTTTCATTGTCCATTTTCAATGCTTCAGAAGAAGTCATACATTGCATTGTAAGGCTCGGAATCTGAGCCGGGCCACTTTGTCCAACTTTGGAAACCACTGAAGGTTGTTCCTATCTGATCATTTGGGCCACCCTTGGCTCTGGTCATTCCCAGTGGATAATGTGAATCTGAATAGATCACCCACAGCTGAGTTGGGACACAAAGTGAGTCACTTCAGGGTCAGGGATCTCTTTCCTTATGAACACAACTCCCTTCTCTGACTAGAGGCACTTAGGATTCTCCCCAAGAGGCTAAACCACCTCAGGTGGTGCCCTGGTGATTCAGGCCAAGCTGATTCCCTTTCTAACACTCCCCTCCTTTCTAACACCCAGCATGCAATCAATCCCTGAAATGGAAATCTGGTGGTAAGCTAAAATGCCCACAATTTAGCTAAGTTGCACCAGATAAAAATCTATTCTTCATTATTTTGTTTGTATGTGAAAACTGTTACAGTTTTTAACATTATATTAAATATGCAGAACAAGACACATTTCTGTACATTGACATTGTAGGAATTTGTTTTACTTGACTAGGTATATTTGTTAAAAGGGTTTTGTTTTCATTTTTATTTTTCAGTGGTGGGGGGAAGGAGGTGAGAGGGGGAAAAAAGAAATACTCTTTAATTGAAAAAATTCATGAAAAAGACTAAAAAATTATGTTCACTTTAACAAAGTAGTAACAAATTGCCATTTGTTTTTGTCCCTATCTGGACTACTTTTTTGTTTTCTTCTGTGTGTGTGTGTGTGTGTATTTTTTTTTTTTGGCGGGGCAATGAGGGTTAAGTGACTTGGCCAGGGTCACACAGCTAGTAAGTGTCAAGTGTCTGAGGCCGGATTTGAACTCAGTTACTCCTAAATCCAGGGCCGGTGCTTTATCCACTGTCTTCTGTATTTTTTAATGTTTCATTAATAATGCTCTTTTTAAAATTTCTATTGCCTCCCATGAAGTTACTCCCTCCCCATCATATAGAAGGCATCCCTCTGAACAAATAAATATGGTCATGCAAAACACATCAAAACACTGGCCATGTCTGAAAATGCCAGTCTCATTCTTTAAAAAAATTTTCAATTCATGGAACTAAAGAGGCATTTCTATAACACAGTACAACAAACAAGATTGTTACATGTGAAACTGCAAATCTATGTGTACAACTTGTTCTTCCCTCTAAATATACAACAGTTATCATGTAGATTTCTTTTTTCTCCCTTTTTTTCTTTCCTCTACACCCCAAGATGGCTACCAATAGACACAAATGTGTATATACATACATATGTATATTTGTATGTATGTCTGCATGTAAAATTATTCTATACATATATCTATTTATCGGCTTTTTCTCTGGATGCAGATGGTATCAACTCATTCTGTACCTCCAGCTCGTCGCCTCTCTGCCAAGAGGTAGGGAGACATGTTTCATCATCAGCCTTTTTTTTTTTTTTTCAGGGCAATGAGGGCTAAGTGACTTGTCCAGGGTCACACAGCTAGAAAGTGTCAAGTGTCAGAGGCCTGATTTGAACTCAGGTTCTCCTGAATCCAGGGCTGATGCTTTATCCACTATGCCACCTAGTGGCCCCCATCATCAGCCTTTTGAAGTCATGATTGGTTACTGAGTTTCAACTTTTCATCATTATGTCACTGATTTCTCAATACTGAGGGTGGGTTGGGGTGGGGGTATCACTAGCAACCAGGTCTCCAGCCTATTCTGTTTCACATGCCATGATGCCTATACAAGGGAAGGAGAGCCTGGAGGGAAAGGAGGGTTACCTGTTTCCGCATTTCCCTAGAAAGGAATAACCTTTCTTTTTTCTTTTCTTTTTCTTTTTCTTTCTTTTCTTTTTTTTTTTTTTGGTGAGGCAATTGGGGTTAAGTGACTTGCCTAGGGTCACACAGCTAGTAATTGTTAAGTGTCTGAGGCCGGATTTGAACTCAGGTCCTCCTGAATCCAGGGCTGGTGCTCTATCCACTGTGCCACCTAGTTGCCCCTGAATTTCTTTTTTTTTTTTCTAAAGAAATAGCTCAGCTTTTGTAGATTGGATTTATAAATAATATAGAAAAAGGGGAGAGGTCACTGGCAGCTGGTGGGGGGCTCTCTTGCCTTCTTTCCACATGTTGTAAGTCCATCCTTGACTGTGCTATGTTTGTTCTTTCTGTCCAACCCCCTTCTCCCAACCTCCATCCTCCTCATCTCCTTGAGGCATAAAATGTTTATCAGGTGTGACTGAGTTTGCTCTGATAAAGGTTATAGGAGATTGGACTTCAAGCTGTTGGTTCCTTGGATGAGAAACAAGCATGTGACTAAGATCATGGCAGTGATGGTGATGGAGGGGTGGAGGGGTGGGGAGGAGAGGTTTAGGTTCTGCCTGATTCAGGCCCTGGAAGGGTCTGTAAGCCATCTGCCAGAGGCCCCTCCCACACAGGATGTGCCCAGGAGAGTGTTTAGAGTGTTTAGAACTGGAAGTTACCTTAAAGATAATTTAGCCCAACCCTTTTTGGTTTGTAGATGAGGAAACTGACTCTCATAAATAGGAAATGACTTGTCCAGGTCACACAGGGACTAATTAAAAGAGTTAGCTTTTGAATAGGGGCAGCTGGGTGGTGCACTGGGTAGAACACCATACTTGAAGTCAGGAAGATGAGTTTTCCTGAGTTCAAATCTGGCCTCAGACACTTACTAGCTGTGTGACCCTGGGCAAGTCACTTAACCCTGTTTGCCTCAGTTTCCTCATCTGTAAAGTGAGCTGGAAGAGGGAATGGCAAAACTACTCTAGTATTTTTGCCAAGAAAACCCCAAATGGGGTCACAGAGAGTCGGGCATGACTGAAACAACTCAACAACAAAAAGCATTTGAATCCTAGCTCTCTGACTCTGAATACAGTGCTCTTTGCATTAGACACCTGGGAACTAGTTGGGACTCATCAAAAGAGCTGTATGTGTGTGTGGTTTTCTGTTCCACACCTCAGACCATTTACTGACCTGACCATGTTGTCTAACTGCTCTATCCTCCAAGCGCATCATGCCGCTGGAATTCCATCCACCCTGCCTCTTGGTGGGTCTTTTCTGGCCTCTAGGACAGTGGCTGTTGGTGTTTGTAATGATTCTGAGGTTCAGAATCATTAGATGGAGTAAAACTATGTGCAGCCTAATTTTAGTGTTTGTTCCAGACCTGGGATTTTATTGATGTGGGACACTCCTTGCACTGATGTAAGTCTGCAACTCTTTCGGGAATTATGGTCTAAAAGATTTGTCTGGACATTAGGAGCTTAGGTAACTTGCTTAGGTTCATACAGTTAGTATGTGTCTGTGGCCTTCCTGACTCCAAGACCAACCCTCTATTCCACTATGGAGTCCCCTCAGTGTTAGAATTAAATACAAATAGTTGTACCCTCATTCTTGGAAATTTTGTAATCTCTGTATGAAATAGATAGTAACTCTGCACTATAGGCAGTAGAGAGAAAACTACAAATCCCATGGGCAAGATGGATTCCCATGTTTCTCGATAAAGTCAGGAAGAGCCACGCTTAGAATGATAGGCTTACAAGAATCTACATTTTGGGGCGGGGGGAGGAGGGGGGGAGGAAAGATTTGTCCATAGAAAATCTTTTTGCTTACTCAAAAGCCTTCCATGGCTCCCCATTTTCTGAAGGCTAAAATCCAAACTCCTTAGCCTGGCATTCAAGGCCTTACAAAATCATACCAGCTTCTTTTTCCAGACCCATCTCAAGCTAGTCCCTTATACAAACTCTTTGTTTTAGCCAGACTGATCTTCCCATGATCCCTACAACATGCTGTGCACATTCCTTCCCTTGCGCCATCCCTAGGGTTTGAACTTTCATCCCCTTCACTACTCCTTATCTAAAGCCAATTCATCTTTTGAGGCTCTGCCCAAGTTACTGTAGAGTACACCCTCCAAGTTAGCTCCTTCTCAACTTGCAGGTAGGTTAGTCCTCTGTGGGCCACCACCATATGTTCAAATTACTACGAAGGCACAGTCGGTCAATAAACATTTATTATGTGCCTACTATGTGCCAGGTACTGTGCTTATCTCTGCTAAACACATTCCTAAAACTAAAGCCATAAGTACCCACTGATTCATTTGCCTTTAATTGTCAGACAAGGGACACAATTAGCTCAAAGGAAAACCATTTACTGAGATGCATTGTAAGAATAGTAGCTACAACCTTCCTACCTCCACAAACAGTGTCAGTGGGAAGAATGGAAACAACACGAACACACACACACACACACACACACACACACACATTATATACTGATAGAGGTACGTGCTTAGGTAATACCTACAGCCAAGGTGACTCATACCTCTGATATCTCATGGCCTCACTGTCCTTGATTTTTTCAGAATATCCTCATACTGGTCACCCTGAATATACTGTTCCACAGGTCATGCTGTTTCCTACTGGGTTCCACTACAAGACACTCTGGCTGATGAGGGTAGGCTGGGAAAGGAGAGAGAAATCTCATTTCCTCCAAGAAATGAAGAGCAGTTCTCTATCAGGGGCTGAGTTCTTCTTCTACAGCTGCCTTTTTTCTTCACTGCCTGGGCTTATACCCCTCCCTCAGAACCGAGTCTTGCTTAGACTGATCCCCTATGAAGCATACTTTGCTTTTTTTTTTTTTTTTTTGGCGGGGCAGTGAGGGTTAAGTGACTTACCCAGGGTCACACAGCTAGTAAGTGTCAAGTGTCTGAGGATGGATTTGAACTCAGGTCCTGAATCTAGGGCCAGCGCTTTATCCACTGTGCCATCTAGGTGCCCCTGCCCTCTTAATTCCAAGAAGAGATAATAAAGGGGAAACATTTCTGAGACTTTAATACCTTGTTGTCTCCATTATATGTTCCATATATTCTGTAATTTCTTCAACTGGGGTGGGGAAAATCAATTGATCAAGGATCTCCTAATTAAGTACTTACATCTTCCCTCTTTTTCTTCTTTGCTACAAAGAGTGACCCACAGGGTAGGGATATATTTAGAAATGAATGTAATATAAAACCAAAATCTATCAATATGAATTAAAATAAACATACAAATGGGTATGTGATTTCATCATTTTGGAAGTTCTTCCAACCCACCCATGCCTATTCATCTTGTGTTCATGTTCTCTAACAGGTTCACTACAAGGAGTCCATCTAATGTGCTAGGGATCTTCCTTTGGTACATCAAGAGGATACTAGTGAACCACTCTGGTTGCTCACCAGTTATCTCTTGCTCTTGTCATATGACCAGCTCATCTTCTTTTTCAATAATATATTTACTTAATGGCATCTTTTACTCCTGTTCTTAGAAGATTCTTATTGGTTGTATGTTACAACCAATGTTATACCCACCATGCAACTCTCCATTATGCTCTATGTGAAATTAATTTTTAATTCTTCAGAGACTCTCCTATTCCATGTCTTGATGCAATTTAGCAACACCAGTAGAATGTTGGTATCAATGAGATCAGCCTGTTTCTATGGAAAGCTTTGGGTCATTAAAGGAGCTTTTCAGGTTCCTAAAGGTAATCAATCAAGCCCACTCTTCTTTTGTGCAGGAGATTTTTCCCAAGTCATTGTCCATCTATGTCTGCCCCCCCCACATATATGTGTATGTATATATATATATATATATATATACATACATACATACATACATACATATATATATATATGGAAACTTCTATAGGATTTCCATCTAAATACATGTCATGATTTTGGCAATAGACATCTTCATCCACTTGGTCTTTCTTGTGTACATAGTCAATTCAAGCTGTTTTAAATGGCTAAAAATCTCTTCCAGGAGACTCTGCAATATTTTAGGATTTGATAGAATCCACACAATGTCATTTACAAGTGGAGGATCTCACCATCTCGATAACCTCATCATCCACAGAAGAACTCTTTTCAACTTGGACTCAAGTTTTATGCCTCACCTATTGTATTAAACAGGGTTATTTCTATTATATCTTTCAAGGAATAGTGATTGATTTTATGCATAGATACAAATTATGTTATTGTTTTTTGATTACAGAAAAGCATTTGACTGGGTAGTTTCTTTACCAACCAGAAGTTAAAACACTGGTCTCACCATTCAGCATGAATTTAGGGTAGGGCATGATTGGTCCCCTGATATCAACCTGAGTGCTATGGACCTGTCTCAAGCTTCCTTCAATAATCCAGTATGGCTTGTCAACCAGAAATTAATCTAAACCCTTCTTGAATTTGTTTATGGTTTGGGTCATTATCACTTAGGTTCTTCAAGTTTATTTCCTGCTGTGTATGCTGTAGTACTAAATTTCTCACTTTGGATGTTCAAGGGGATCCTTCCAGTACTAGCATTTTGAAAAGATAGGCACATCTCTTATTCAAGGCTGGGTTCTCTTTAGTTTCATGGGGAATGTGCCTTTGGGAGATGATTGGTCTAGTGGTCCTTTGTAGGAAAGTGGAAAGCAGCACTTTATGCCCTAGAACAGTTAACCTGTGTTCATTATTTGGCCCAAACAGAACCAGGAAGGCCTCTACCTCTTTCCTTTATACTGTCAGACATAGAGGAGAAACATTGAACTGTCTCTTCCACATGCCAAGCCATCTGCAAAAGGAGAAAGGGCCCCAGGTAGATGATAGATCTCTGGGCACACCTGGATGGATGAATTCAGAGCAGATGCAAGCATTCTCTCCCCCCACCTTTTCCCCCTGACCTCAGCCCCCTTCTCTTAGGCCCCTGTGCACTATGACACCGATCCTGGAAGTCTCTGCTCCCTTGAAATATCCCACCTGCTTTTAGTAGGAAACAGAGGCCTAGCCATGCCGTTACCCATAACCATGGCTAATTAGGGGTCCAGATGCCCAAGCAGCTTATTCACTCAAAGAGGCTATACTGGGGCCTTAGTGCTGGCTTAATAAAAAATAAAAATGGCCAAAATTAGTCAGGCAGAATCAAAACCTGGTCCAGGGCGGGGCAAAGCAAACACTGATGATTCATTTCAGACGCTGCTGGATGGAAAGCAGCAGGTATAAAAAAGCTGTTCATTTTTGACAGGTGCATTGTGCATGCTGGGCCTCAGGCCAGCGGGTGTTTTCAGCAGGAATTAATAAAAAGGGCCAGGCCTCCACAGAGCAGAAGATTGTGTCCTTTGTGGGGAGAGGGCCAGTTAATGAATCCTAGCAGAGCGAGGACCTCCACGTTGGGAGCAGGAGGCCAATACTGGGAACAGTAAAATGAAGGACAGGCTCGAAGAGACACCTGGGAGTTGGTTGTGTTGGGTTCCTTCTGAAATTCCACTGTCTCTGAGTGTTCCCGGAATGGAGAATTGAACCATAGACTTCACAGTTTAGGATCAGAGACTTAAAGATAGAAGGGTCCCCCAAAATCATCTTACTCAACTTGTTTATTTTACAGATGAGAAAAATGAGGCCTGGGAAATAAAGTGGCATTCAAGGCCACACAGGTAGTAAACAGCAGAGTCAGGATTCAAACCTGGTTCCTTTGACTCCAAATTCAGTGTCTTTCCCCTAACTGGAGAGGATGTTAGAGGCTATCTAGTCCTGTTGTTGTTCAGTCGTTTCAGTTGTGTCTGACTCTTTGTTGACCACATTTGGGATTTTCTTGGCAAAGATACTGGAGTGGTTTGCCGTTGCCTTCTCCAACTCATTTTCTAGTCAAGAAAACTGAGGCAAACAGGGTTAAATGACTTGCCCAGGGTCACATTGCTAGTAAGTGGCTGAGGCAAGATTTGAACTCATGAAGATGTGTATTCCTGACTCCAGGTCCAGCACTCTATCCACTGTGCCACCTAGCTGCCCCTATAACCCAACTTCTGTCCATCAACTACACAGTTAGGAAATTGTGGACGTTTTGATGAATTCTCTAGGGACTGTCATAGAAATGTCTGAAGGGACCTCTAAAACTGTCTATCCTAACCCAAAGGGCAGCTAGGTGGCACAGTGGGTAGAACACTGGCCCTGAAGTTGGGAGGACCTGAGTTCAAATCTTACCTCAGACACTTACTGGGCAAGTCACTTAACCCTAATTACCTTAAACATCCAGAGCCATCTCCAGTCATCCTGATATAAATCTTAGCACTGGACCCAGATGGTTCTGGAAGAGAGAATGAGGTTGGTGAGCTTGCATAGCCCTCCTTTACTTAAATCCAATTTAGTGCAAGTCATGACATCACCTGATGTCATGGTCCTTTTTGAGAACAAAAGACAAACAAGAAGAATCCTAATTCATACATGACCAACTGGACATTCACTTCCTCCAGAGGCAGCTGATTCTACTTTTGGATTGGTCTAATGAAAGATAAATTCATATACCACATCTAAATCTATTTTTTCTTTCTTTCTTTCTTTCTTTTTTTTTTTTTTTTACAACTTCTGCCCTTTGCTCATATTCTAGCTCTTATCTACCTTTCCAGACTCATGGGGGAAATGATTGGCGTGGTGGTCCTTAGGTATTCCATTTTTTTTTTTGGTGGTGCAATGAGTATTAAGTGACTTGCCCAGGGTCACACAGTAAGTGTCAAGTGTCTGAGGCTGGATTTGAACTCAGGTCCTCCTGAATCCAGGGCCAGTGCTTTATCCACTGTGCCATCTAGCTGCCCCCTTAGGTATTCCTCTTTAAAGAGTTACATCCTCTTGTGCACAAATCCAATTGGAGTAAAATAATATTTTATTTAGGTGCTAGAGAAAGGAAACCAAGAGAGACATCCTTGGATTTTTCTCATGGAGAGATGGGTCACACACTTGGTTCTTTGAGATATTTATCTCTGAAGAGTAGAAAGGCCATAGGTTTTATAGAGGACGGATGGTGGAGGGACAGATGGGTTGATCATCTGATTATGGAAAGTTCCCTTATTGGGGGTGATCACCTGAGGGTGGAATGTCCCCCACTGGTGGTGGCTGGGAGAAGTTGGGCAAGAGGCAGCTCTGATCTTTTGAGGCATCTCAGTCCACCTGGTGCAGCAGCCGCGCCTAATGGGCTTATCTCTCTTGCTTCAGGGTGTGTCTGTCTTCTCAAGGAAAGTTACCTCAGACCTATGTCCTAACCCCATAACATTCCCTACTTCTCTATGTAAGGAAAAGGGGTTCTTCTGAAACTGCTTCAAGCTGAGTGGAGTCAGAGAAATCACAGGGCGGGTGGGGAAGGAAAGAGCCTGTCTGGAGAATGAGAAGAGATGTGAGGTCCAGCAGGTGGGAGGAGATGTATAGGCACTGGCTGTAGTTGCCATGAGATTGGAGCCTTGAGCCTGGATGGAACAGACTTTAACAAGAAGTTAAGAATCAATAGACTTTGGGGGGGGCAGCTAGGTGGCGCAATGGATAAAGCACTGGACTTGGATTCAGGAGGACCCGAGTTCAAATCCAGGCTCAGACACTTGACACTTAACTAGCTGTGTGACCCTGGGCAAGTCACTTAACCCCAATTGCCTCACTAAAAAAAAAAAATCAATAGACTTAAGGTGATAAGAGTGCATGTCAAATAAATTGTACTTAAGGTGTTTCCGGTTCAGTTTTTTTTTTGTTTTGTTTTTTTGGTGAGGCAATTGGTGTTAAGTGACTTGCCTAGGGTCACACAGCTAGTAAGTGTTAAGTGTCTGAGGCCGGATTTGAACTCAGGTGCTCCTGACTGCAGGGCCGGTGCTTTATCCACTGCACCACCTAGCTGCCCCCTGGTTCAGTTTTAAAATGCATAACTAATAGCAGACAGATGAAAAAGCCAGATTCTTATACACTTCAGTTTTGAATATAAAATGACTAGAATTTCTATATCTGCATCTCGCTATAGTAACTCATTTGTAGTACCAACCTAAAATCCGATATTGTGTTCATGCTGATCAAATGACGTGATTATAGGAATTTACCATAGAAGAAGAGGGACCAAGCTCTCAGGGAGCTTCATGTGCACTCCAGGAAGAAGTTCTGCAGACAGCCAGGTGTATTGATTGAGTCAGGCTCAAAGTCAGCTAGGTGGGATGTGCTTATTGGGAAAAATAAGTCAGGAGAATTCTACCTCAGCCCTTGCCAAAGTTGTTTTCCCAGACTTTCCCAAGGCAGTCCACCTCCTGCTATTCACTGGCTCAGGAGTAATGTAGTATTGACCAAACACAAGCCAAAAAACCTGGTAGTCAGATCAATTAACAGTCCCATAATGTCTTTTTTTTTTTTTATAATTTTTTTTTTATTTTAGTGAGGCAATTGGGGTTAAGTGACTTGCCCAGGGTCACACAGCTAGTAAGTGTCAAGTGTCTGAGGCCGGATTTGAACTCAGGTACTCCTGATTCCAGGGCTGGTGCTCTATCCACTGTGCCACCTAGCTGGCCTCCCCCCCCCCCCCACCAATGTCTTAACTGGGAAGTTCTAATAATCAGAGCCTCATGGATTTAACTATTAAGGAAACTCAGATTTCCCATTATAAGAGGTTTGTTTTTTTAACTTTGATATCCAGATATATAAGAGAAATTGCTTTTCCACTATAGCTGATACAATTGTTCACCAATTTATACATTATAAGGAAATTTAGAAACATAATAACTTAAAACAATATTAGGAATTTTAAAAACTTGAAACAAAACCAATTAATTACCAATCAGGTATATGAGAAGCTTGCTTTGTCTTGACATCCCACCCCAATAAGGGCCAGGGTGAGGATGGTAAAACCAGGAATGGATGATAAAATTTGTGATCCTCATGCATACATATTAAAGGCAACGTCCTGCTGTGTTGATGGAACAACAGGACCTGAATGAGAGAGCAAGACAGAGATTGCCCCTATATCTATTAAGGAATCAATAGACTTACTTCCTACATCCAGTGTGACCCTGGTTTTGGCCAGAGATGTCAGTAACAGGTGGCTGTCCAGTCCCCGGCCCCCGAAATTCCAAGTCCACAGGGGACTGCATTGTAGGGATCTGGGTTTTCACTTGGCCAACCTCTTGGGGCACTGCACTGGGTACGAGGAGTTGGGGAGGTAGCCTCACTTTTGAGGAACAACCCCCACTCCAATGTCCCAGTTTACCACAGCTGCCAGGATCTGGCTGGTAGCAGACATTATGGCCGCTGTTATTAGTGAGGCTTGCTCTATGGATTGGGCATGATCCTTCTTTTCTCTCTCTTCAGCTACCACAATATCCCTGTTATTAAAAACCTTAAAAGCAGCATCGAGAAGTTGTGAAGGTGGGGTTTGGGGACCCAAGTCTATCTGGAGTTTTCTCCTAATGTCAGGAGCAGATAGACTAATAAAATGTATATCGAGTACAGTGATTCCAACATCCCTTTCTGAGGCTAGATTGGTATATTTTTTCAGAGAGTCCACGAGGCAACTCATGAATAAAGCTGGGTTTTCGTCAGATTCCTGGGTAATCTCTCTTATTTTCTCATAATTGACATGATTCTTAATCCCCCTTCTCATTCCCTCAATGAGGCAAATAATCATGTGGTCTCTGCTAGCCTAGTCTACCCTATCATGATAATCCCATTTTGGATCCACAGCTGGAACTGCTTTTGTTCCAGGGACCCCGGCCCAATCTGTGAGTGTTCATCACGCATTTGTATAGCCAGGTACAAAATCTGTTGTTTTTTTTTTTTTCTCATCAGGAGTACAACAGCTGACAAGAATAATTTGCAATTTGGCCCAGGAAAGGTCAAACTGCTTTGTCACAGACTGAAAGCCATCTTCAAACTTTGTGGGGTTCTCTGAGTAACATCCCAATTTTTCTACTTGTTCTATACTCACCTTTACAAACTCTATCTTCCATCAAAACTGAAAGATAATTTGTTCTCTTACCTCAATACTCACTCTCCTATTTCCATACATTTGCTCAGTCATATACCCCATGCCTGGAATGTATTCCTTTCTCATCTTTGCTTTTCAGAATACTTGTCTTCCTTCAAAACTCAGTTTTGGGGCAGCTAGGTGGTGCAGTGGATAGAGCACTGGCCTTGGAGTCGGGAGGACCTGAGTTCAAGTCTGGCCTCAGACACTTGACACTTACTAGCTGCGTGGCCCTGGGCAAGTCACTTAACCCCAATTGCCTCACTAAAAAAACAAAAACAAAACTCAGTTTCTCTTTTGTGAAGTCTTCCCAGATACCCTCTTTCCCCTCCCCCCCAGTTGACAGTGATCTCTCTCTCCTCAGTTTGCCATGTGTTGTGTTTTCTTTGTGTGTGTGCAGAATCCAGATTGGAGATGGATTCCCTATAAATGATAAGGTCCTCCAGATGCTTTTGTTTTCAGGGGATAGGCTGATTGCATGAAATTCCAGGACATTGCTGGGAATCCATGATCACTCAAAAGAATTTGCTTTAACTACACAGGAAAAAAACAAGTGGATGAAGAATGCATATTATCTAAATAATAATATTCAGTTGGATGGCAACCTATAGAACTTGACCATTTATCTATCTATGTATCTATCAGATTTGCTCATTGTTTAGGTTTTGATGACTCAGAGTGAGCATAAATAGCAATTGTTTCTGGTCTGGCCAGAAACTCTGAAGTCTTCCCCTCCCAGATGGATTCTTTCCTGAAAGCAAACTAGGCATCTTTTGTCTCAGTTCTTACCTAGCCAGTGATTAAAGAATCACTGCATGGACATTGCCTCAGAGAAACTGAGAACTGGGAAGGACTTTAGCTTAAAAAAGTTCAAGGTTTCCCACTGCATCTGGGGCCATCCCCTGAAAACAAAAGCATCAAATCAATCAATCCAGGGCCATTACCAGTCATCTTGATCTTGCCACTGGGCTCTGATGACTGGAGGAGAGAGTGAGGCTGATGACTTTGCACAGCTCTGCCCCACTTAAATCTGATTCACTTTGCAAGTCAAGACATTACCCTCCTGATGTCATTGGTCTTCTTTGAGAATGAAGGATGAGCAACAAACAACAATGATGCATCTATGTATCTACCATTTCTCTAAATAGCTGTCTCTATACATCTATCTTTCTATCAGCTATCTCATATATCATATGTCTATCAATCTATCATCTATTTATCTGATTTTCTATCTACTTACTTATCTATCTCTAAACCTCTATCTCTATATTTCTATCTTTAGCTATCTACATCTATGATCTATCTATATTTATCTCTGCCTGCCTGCCTGTCTGTCTGTCTGTCATAGCCTCCTGTTATAGTGGAACTAGACAATTAGTTGGGTCCAGACTTTAATAGGAAGAGCAAAGTAGACTGAATTGCCTTAGGGAAATTGCAAAGTTCTTTTAATGAGCCCAAATTCCTCCCTAAAACAGAGGGTCAATTTTTCACAACAATATTCTTCCAGGGACGTTTTATGGCTATAAGTCATGGAACATTATGGTCTTCAAAGAACTGAAGCTGAGGATCACCCAAAGAGTAATAGAGAGCCACTTGGTCCAAGTGAGAGGGCTGAAACCCACTACAAGCAAGGTGTTATTTAGGAAAACCTGACTAAGATTTTTGACCACAGCACAATGTAAAGAAGATGTGAGGAATGCCTTCAGAATGTTGGGGGAAGCTTATGGGAGAACATGAGCGAAAGTCACACAGTATGCTTCAGGCATAGCTGGATTGCTCATTTAAGGGAGGAAATATCCACACTGAATCACAGAACCATTGAAATATTGGTATTCTTGATGTCCTTTATTTTATTTGTCCTTTTTTCCTTTTGTTCTGTTTTCCTCCAATACAACCTGTCTAATATGGAAATATGTTTTACATGATTGCACGTATATAACCTCTATCAAGTTGCATACCATTTTAGGGAGAAGGGAGGGAAAAATTTGGAATTCACAATTTTATTAAAAAATAAATATTAAAAAATTGTTTTTACATGTAATTAGAAAAATTCAAATACTGTTTTTTTTACATATAAGGTATTTTATTTTTTCCGTTACATGTAAAGATAGTTCTCAACTTTTGTTTATACAAGCTTTACAATTTCAGATTTTTCTCCCTCCCTCCCCTCCCTCCCCCCTCCCCTAGATAGCAGGTAATCTGATATAGGTTATGTGTATATATCTATATACATATACATATATATATATATATATCTATACACACACATATATATATCCATAATAACATTAATCCTATTTCTGCATTAATCCTGTTATAAGAGAAAAAATCAGGGCAGTGATGCAAAACCTCAAAATAGAAAAAAAAAACAACAGCACCCAAAACAAAAGAAATAGTATGGTTCAATCAGCATCTATACTCCACAGTTCTTTTTTTTTTTTCTTGGATTTGGATCAAATACTGTTAAAAAAAGAAATATTGATGTTCTTTCCTCCCTCTCTCTCAAAGATTGTTTAGGTTTTCATTTGTCTTTGGATCATCATGGGCTAGCATGGTGCTTTGTATACAACAAGTGCTTAACACGTTTGTGGAATCAAATCCATGACATTCTGCCTCTAAGGCCAAGCAAAGCAAATCTAACCCCTCTTGTATGTGACAGTACTCTCCATGTGCAAAGACTGCTACCATGTTAAGGTTTCCATCTCTGGGCCAAACTTTCCCAGGTCCTTGGACTGATTGCCTGGGGCAGAATTTTCCAAACTGTGACATGCACTCCCCAGTGGGGAATGCAACCCTGGTGGGAAGTGGGGTAGAGCAAGGGCCAGAACTATTAACAAATTTCAAGTACAGCTTATACAAAAATGCTTCAACTTTTTTCTTTTTCTTTTTTTTCTTTGCAGGGCAATGAGGGTTAAGTGACTTGCCCAGGGTCACACAACTACTAAGTGTCAAGTGTCTAAGACTGGATTTGAACTCAGGTCCTCCTGAATCCAGGGCCAGTGCTTTATCCACTGTGCCACCTACCTGCGCCCCCCGCCCCTTTTTTTTCAATGAAAACACATTTCAGATCAGTCACTGCAACTGAGGGCAAATTTATTTTAGATGGAAAATGGCCGAGGGTCAATCAAGTAGGGGGAAACCTTTCTTTGCTGATGCTCCCTTGCCTTCCTCCTACCCTAAGTCCCAGATGGTTCCATACTGAGGTTCTGGGCATTCATCTTCTTCTCCTACTTTCTTTGTGGAAGACCTCGAAACACAGGGAAAGGGCCAAAATCATCCACCAGAAGGAGATTGGCATTCATGGCTACAGCTCAGTCAGTCAGCGAACATTTACTAAACTCTTACTATGTGCTAATTATTGGGAATATATAGAAAAAAAAACCAGTCCCTGCCTCCAATGAGCTCATGTTGTAATGGGAGGGACAACATGTCAGTGACTAGGTAAAGATATATATGGAGTCAATAGATGGAAAGCTCTCTGAGTGGGTAAGGCATTAGCATTGGAGAGTACTTCCAATTCCTGTCCCAGGTTCTTTTAGTGCTGGTTTCAGTAGTTGTCCTGAAATCATCCCTTCTACCTCCTCCCCAAATGAAGGAAGTTCTTGGGGCATAGCCAAGACCCTGCTAGAGAGAGGGTCAACAATTTCACACTTGTCATAGGTATCTTATTGTGCTGTCTCAGAGCGTTAAAGAATCAAGGGGAGATCAGCTGACATTGTGCCTTCTATATTATCTTTGGGAGTTGTGCCTGGCAGTCAGAAAACTCAGTTCAAATCCTAGCTCTGTCACTTGACTCCTGTGTGGCAAGACACTTCTCTTGAGTCTTGGTTAGCTCAATTATAAAATAAGTGGTAGGGCAGCTAGATGGCCCAGTGGATAGGTGCTGGGCTTTGAGTCAGGAAGATGAATTTTCATGAGTTCAAATCCAGCCTCACACACTTCCTAGCTGTGTGACCCTGGGCAAGTCACTTAACCCTGTTTGCTTCACTTTCCTTATCTGGAAGACGAGCTAGAGAAGGCAATGGCAAACCAATACAGTATCTTTGCCAAGAAAACCCCAAATGGGGTCATGAAAAGTTGGACTTGACTGAAACAACAGAGAAACAAAATAAGTCGTTGGACTGGATGACCTCAAAGGTCCTTTCTGTTACTAAATATAAGATCCTATGACAAAGAGCAGTGTAATGTTATTTTTATTGCATGTTGAAATGACTCCCAGATCTATTGATCTAGTCAGTCAGTCAACTAGTATTTATTAAGCACCTACTTTGTGCCAAACATTGTGCTAAGCACTGTCTTTCCCCTTGGCTTCTGGCTCCCATCACCAGCACCCTATTGAACATCTCAGACTGGATGTCTCTAAGACATCTGAAACTCAACATGTCTAAAACTGAAGTCATTATTGTTCCTCTGCAATCCACCCCTTTCCCAAACTTCCCTATCTCTGTCAAAGAAGCACAACCGTCCTTCTAGTATCCTGAGATAACCTCAGCATGTTCATAACCTCACCATTATCTTGGCCACCTCACTCTCCCACACTCACATATCCAATTGGTTGCCAAATCTGGCTAGTTTTCCCTTCAGTTCTCTCACATCTGACCCCTTCTCTATGCTCACATGCTACCAGCTTAATTCAGGCCCTCATTACCTCTTGCCTAGATTATTGCAACAGCCTCCTAATTGGTCTCCCTGCCTTAGGTCTCTCCCATTTCCAGTCCATCCTATACGCTGCAGCCAAAGTTATTTCCCTTAAATGCAGATCTGACCTTGTGACTCTCCTATACAAATAAATATGATACAAGGGCAAATGTGTGAGGAACAAAAGACAAGTATTGACAAAGGGCCCTAGGAAAATCCAAGGAGGGAGAGATCATATTCAATTGGGTGGATCAAGGAAAGGTTTCATAGACTATAGATGAAATTAAAGATTTATATCTGGAGAAGCTTTAGCTGTCATCAAGTCTAGTCCACCCCAGATTTGAGTTGCAACTCATCATAGAGGTAAGGAAGTAGCACTTCAGCTGTATCTTGAAGAAAAAGAGCTTTAACAAGAAGGGACCATGGCCACCACAAAAGCCTAGAGATTTAAAAGGCTCTGATGCCCATACTTGAACGTAAACTTCATTTACCTGTGTTCCCTCTCCCAACTCAGAGGATTTTCACTGGCTGTCCCCCATGTCTATAATTTCTTTCTTTCTTTTTTTTTTTGGTGAGGCAATTGGGGTTAAGTGACTTGCCCAGGGTCACACAGCTAGTAAGTGTTAAGTGTCTGAGGCCAGATTTGAACTCAGGTCCTCCTGAATCTAGAGCCGGTGCTCTATCCACTGCGCCACCTAGCTGCTCCTATAATTTCTTACCTCCTCATTTCTACCTCATGGCTTCCCTAACTTCCTTCAATTCCCAGCTACAATCCTACCCTCTAGAAGAAGCTTCCCCAATCCCTGTTCATGCTAATTCTTTCCTTCTGCTGGTTATCTCCAATTTATCTGGTATTAACTCCTTTGTTGATAGTGGTTTTCATGTTGTTGTCCCCCACTGGACTGCAAGCTCCTTGAGAGTGAGGACTGATTCTTGCCTTTCTTTGTAGTGCTTAACACAATGCCTGGCATACATAAGGACTTAATAAATGCTTGTTGATGGCTTGACTCTTCTAGGACCAGTTGCACTTTAATTTTGCTTTCCCATTGGGGAATTAAAGATTTGGTGTTTTCCCTCTACCCTTTTAAGATATCAAAGCATTTCTTAGTCAAGTCAAATAAACAGGCATATATATATATATTTATATGTATGTGTATATATGTATATGTATTTATGTATGTATCTATATATACCAGACTATGCACCAAGCATTGTGCTAAGCACCTACAATACAAAGAAAGGCAAAAAACAATGTGGCTCTTAAGGAGCCCACAGACTAATAATGGGGAGACAATATGAAAACAACTATGGACAAACAAGATATATACAGGATAAATTGGATACAATTTCACAGACAGAGAACTAAAATGAAGGAAGACCTTAATTTTAGTCTTAGAAGGGGGCTTTCCTGGCATCCCTGAAATCATACCTAATCGGAGGCTGCTACTTGGACTGAATCTTAGTGTAGAAACTCCCAATATGTCTAAACAGCTTGCATCAAACATATTTACACCAGCGGTCTACTTGGAGTTAGAGAATCGATGTGAAAATGCTTTTTAATAATAATAACTGGCAAACACTTGTGCTTTATGTAAACGATCTCATCTGAGTTTTTCAACAACTCTGAGAGGTAGGGGTATTATTTTCTCTATTTTATAGATGAAGAAACTGAGGCTCAGATTAAGTTAAAGGCAGGATTTGAACCCAGACCTTTCTGATCCCATGTCTAATACCCTACCCACAAGCGTACCCTAAAAAGCTGCTATATAAATATTAGAGCATTATTAATGTACATGGGCCAGAGCACCTCTCCCCCAACTGGAACACTTTGCCCAGTGGCCACCTGGTCTGACTGGTTCTGGAGAGGCTGTCTGATGGTCACAATTTGGACAGACTTGTGTTTTTTTTTTTTTCAGGGCAAGGAGGGTTAAGTGACTTGCCCAGGGTCACACAGCTAGTAAGTGTCAAGTGTCTGAGGCGGAATTTGAACTCAGGTACTCCTGAATCCAGGTCCGGTGCTTTACCACTGCGCCATCTAGCTGCCCCCCAGACTTGCTTTTTAAGCAATACTTTTTCTTTTTTAAAAAGCAGCTCTTCTGATCTGTATCAGGAGCCCCAAGAGCATAGATCCCCCACTCACTGAAATCCTTTCCTGAAGTAATTTTTTGTTTTTGTTTTTGTTTTTTTGCTGGGCAATGAGGGTTAAGTGACTTGCCCAGGGTCACACAGCTAGTGTCAAGTGTCTGAGACTGGATTTGAACTCAGGTCCTCCTGAATCTGAGACCAGTGCTTTATCCACTGCACCACCTAGCTGCCCCCCTGAAGAAATTTAAAGTCACAAGCCCCTGGAAGACTTCACTTGCCTTCAGGGATAGTTTTCACCCTATCCCTTCCAATTTTTCTGGAGCTCCTTTCTCTTGTGCAGAGGGAAGAGTCCCAGAGTCCCAGAATGTTAGTACTGGAAGGGACCTTAGAAATGTTCTAGTCTGCTAATGCCAAATTAAATAGAAAAGATTCCTGCATATTCTGCATGTTGACGTAGAAAACCACAGATCAACATTAGGTGTGTTGTATTGTATTTTTCTTTATTTTGTTAAACATTTCCCAATTATATTTTCCTTTGGTTTAGGCAGCTCTCAGGAGTCCTGGCAGGCCTTATGGACCTCCAATAGAGTTTGATTCCTCTGGCTAGTCTAATACTCCTCATTTTTATAGGGGTCCCTCATCTCTTGTGCTCTTCCTGCTAAGGAAACTAAAATAAATGAAGAAAAGAAAAAGTTTAAAAATACATATAAGTGGGGGCAGCTAGATGGCGCAATGGTTAAAGCACCGGCCCTGGATTCAGGAGTACCTGAGTTCAAATCCGGCCTCAGACACTTGACACTTACTAGCTGTGTGACCCTGGGCAAGTCACTTAACCCCCATTGCCTAAAAAAAAAAAAATACATATAAGTACACATAAAATTAAAAAGCTTTTTTATAAACAAAATTAATATGGCTAGTATTTAAATTAATGGGGCAGCTATATGTCATAGTGTATAGAGTGTCATGTCTAAAGTCAGGAAGCTTCATTTTCCTGAGTTCAAATCTGGCCTCAGACACTTCCTAACTGTGTGACCCTGGGAAAGTCGCCTAACCCTGTTTGCCTCAGTTCCTCATCTGTAAAATGAACTAGAGAAGGAAATGAAAAACCACTCCAGAATCTTTGATAAGAAAACCCCAAATGGGGTCATGAAGAGTTAGACACAATTGAAATGGAGGACTCTTAGCTATGTTTGATTCTGTTCTCAGGCATCTTCTTGACAGCTACCTAATCTTGCCCTCTGCTTGTTCCCTTCCTCTCCAACTATGGCTTTCCAGTTTAGGAACCATAATTAACCAATCTTACCATTACTCTTAGAAATGGTATGTCAGTCTATGCCATCTGGCTCCATTCAATGTCCCAGTAATGTTACAGACCAAATGCATCATCAGTTTCTTTTAAGAGTTGTCTTCCCATCTGGAATATAATCTCCTTGAAGGCAGAGACAGTCTTGATTTTTGTTTTTTAAAACAAAGTTTAGCGCAGTGCCGGGCTCATAGTAAATGCTTACTATCTGTTCATCCATTTATTCGTTCATTTTACACATGCGGCAATCGTCTCCCTTACTCTGTATGTATCTGTAGTGGAATACAGGTTTATGGGGGTAATATTTTATAGCTACCAATCTTTCATATTAGGAGTGAGTTGGAGCCAACTTGAATGGGGGACAATTGTTAAATTTTCAGTGTGAAAATTTACACCTCAGAAATTGGCAAACACTACAAATCAGGGTTTGATTTATTCTTTTGTTGATGGTCTAGACTTAAGGAAGTGATGGAGAAAATGCTAAAAATGCATATTAAACTTGAGTGTTTTGTGGTATATTTCCCCCCCCAGAGAGCTGGTTCTTAAACATTTACCAGCACACCATTAGTTATATTACATCAACAAAAGACTTTGCATTGAGCTAATGATGTCCTGTAGCTGACTACTGAAGATAAGCAGTGTAGACCCACAGAGTACCTTGAAGCTGGGATAGTTGTCTACCAAGGGTGGGGATTGAGGGGAGAATCCAACCCAGAAACTGGAATTATTTGGGAAGTATCCCAGAGGAGGAAAAACATTATTGAAAGACTTCAGAATTCTGATCAATGAATTCACCAAAAGTCACATCTGAGGACAAATGGTGAAGCGGGGAAGGAGGTGGGGTGCAGAACAAGGCCTGCACTTCTAGATGTGGCTCACAGCTTGATTTTTTTTTTTTTACTTGACTATGTTCTTTGTTACAAGGGAGGGATCTCTGGGGGTTGGCAGAGTCATTGGGAAGTGATAGCGATGTGAAAAAAGGAAGAAAAAAGTATTAATAAAACATATTTAATTGAAGGGAAAGATGCTTTTCCCCTATGGGTTAGAAAATAAATACTTATTCTTTGAAAAAAAATCTAATTGAAAGGAAGAGAAAACTGGGGATTATTCACATTGAAGTGTTAGGGATCTGGGTATACTTCCCCAGTGGTGTTTTCATTTATAAAAGAGCGGAATTTTAACAGGTAAAAAAGTGGGGAGGGGGCAGGACACACACAATTTATCCTAAGTTGTGAGGCTGTTTTTTCATTGTCCCTGTGTGTTGTGATTCCACAGACCTTAGAATTGGCAAGCCTAAGATTGTACCCAAGGATGATGGTGCCTGCACCCTGATTTCAGGTAACTTTTGGGGAACAGGGTGGGACAAGAACTACTGTAATTCTAGCATTTGTTCTATTGGCCCTTTCCTAGTAGGGCCTGAGCCTCTGAACCCTCTGCCAGTAGGCCCCAGCTTAGGTGGGGGCAGCTCAGGTCTCCATGGGGTAACTAACGTGTTTCTTTTCCCTTGCCAGGAAAGAAATCTCCACAGGGCCTCCTGACCTCCGACAGCCTTGGGGCTTCCCCAAGCTTGAAACAAAAATGCTGCTCTGGCTATAATCAACCAATTAGGGCCTAGTTTGGCGGGTCTGAGGCCCGGGCCAGGCTAGAGAGGCTGCTGGGGCTCAGATTTCAAAGATGCATGCCTGGAAGTTTGGGGAATTGATTTAGAGATAAGCTCCCCCAGCTCTGGGGATCAAGGGAAGGCCCCTGGGAGGGAGAAGAAGAGAAACATTCCAAATTGTGGAGGTGACCCTGCCCCCAACACTCCCCCAGCCCCCCCTCCGGAGTGGGGGAGAGGGGAGGGAAATGAGGAGAGAGGGGAGGGAGAATGGGAGTGGAAGGGAGGAGGAGGAGGAGGAGGAGACAAGAAATGGGAGGAGCAGAAAAGAAGGGAGGGGAAGGGGAGATGGAGTTGGAGTCTTCCCTAGGCCTAGCAGGGAGGCTGAATGATATGGATTTAATGGCCCCTGGGACTGACTGTTAGCAAATTGGTATTCCTGTTCTCCATTGTTCCCCTTTCCCATCACCACCTAGATGTCCCTGGGCTGTTCTGGAGGAAGCCAAGAACACCAAAGAAGTTCAAGTGCCTTAGAATCCAGCCATGGGTTCCCCGGATTGTGGAGACCACCTAGCCCAACCCAGCTCTGTAAAGATAAGTGGGTTCCTGTTCCCTGAGAGTTTGAGCCCAAAGAGACTGATAGAGGCAGTAGGTGTAGCAGCAACAATTCTGAAATTAGGGACATGGCCCTGTGATCATGGGTAACTCTCTTTACCTCTCCTATGTGCCTCTGTTTCTTCTTTTGTAAAATATAAGGCCTGGATGAAATGCTCTAAAAAATCTCTTCTAGCTCTGACAGTCAATGATGGTTTAGTCTTCACCTTCAGAAAGACAGCCAACAAAAACGACTGAGCCCGAGAGTCAGCCAGCCCTGAGGGTTACCTGGGTCACCTCTGGCAAGACACTCCACACCTCTAAAACGGAATCTCCGGAGATGGAGTGGAACAAGCCTGTCATCCCAGCGACAGGGGAGGCTGATGCTGGCAGATCTCTCAAGTTCCAGTGGGCTAAGTGGAATGGACATCTGCACTAATCTGACACCAATACATTGCACCCCTGCAGCTGGGGATAGAGAGGGCACCAGGCTGCTTAGGGAGGAGTGAGATGGCCCAGGTCCAAAACATAGCAGGTTAAAGCCCCCATAATAATCAGAGTGGGACCAACCAGTGAGTAGCCACTGCATTTGCAGCCTTAGTAATTAAAGAAAGGAGTAAGCATCTACACCAACAATAACAAGGTGCTGTGCTAAGTGTTTTACAAATATTATCTCATTTTATTCTCATAAAATTCCTGCAAGATAGGTTCTGTTATTATCCCCATTTTATAGTTGAGGTAAATGAGGAAGACAAAGGCTAAGTGACTTGCCTCCCCTGGCCACACAGCTAGTGAGTGTCTGAGGTCAGATTTGAATTCAGGTCTTCCTGACTCATAGGGTGGCTAGATGGTACAGTGGAAGATTCATCCTCATGGGTTCAAATCCAACCTCAGACACTTACTAGTTGTGTGACCCTGGGCAAGTTACTTTACCCTGTTTGCCTCAGTTTCAGCTGGAGAAGGAAATGGCAAACCACTCCAATATCTTTGCCAAGAAAACCCCAACAAGGGATCATGAAGAGTTGGAAACTCATGAGAGGGAGAACTCATGAAGAGTTGGACATGACTGAAAAGACTGAACAACTACTTCCTGACTCCAGGCCCTTTGTTCTATCCACTTCACCACCTCAGTCTGGTGACCTAGTCTTAAAACAACAGCAACAACGATTCCTCAGTTTCCTTATCTGTAAAATAAGTCAGATGAACTAGATTCGCTACAATCCCTTCCAGCTCTAAAAGTAATTCTATGAGGAGTCACTAAACTCTTCCCTCAAAAGGCTGCTGAGTTTGCGGAAGGGCCAAAGGAACTATTTAACTTGGGGAAGAAAAGGATGGATAAGCAACCAAGTAATAATTCCTGAGCAAAAAGAAGTGGAAATGAATGAAAACTTCTTAATTTCTCTCAAAGGCCAGGCAAGTGGAAATTGCTTTGTATTATAACAATTGGATTAAAATTAGACCTAAGGAAGGACTAGAGTTCTCAAGGCAGCTGATAGGAAGACCCCCAACAAGATGCAGAAATACAGAAAGAGCTGGGCAAGTGGATGCCTGGAGAAGTGATCTGAGTGGCCGGTGCTCACACACAGCTACCCCACCCCCACTGAGAACTCCCCAAGGAATCTGGGCCTGGCAACAGAGAGTGTCCGAAGTGGGGGGTGCCAGACTAAAGGCAGGGCATGGGAATGAAATGCTCGGCTCCTTCATTTTTTTACCCAGGCATGCCTGGAATCCAGCCTCATCAATAGGAGGTTTACTGGTCACAGTTCCCAGTCTCCGCCCCCATCCCCTGGGGCACAGCCTGGGATTAATACTGTTCCCTCTCTAATTACAGGGTTAGAGACGGAGTTTGCTAAGGTTGCTAAGGCCCCACAGTCAAGCTAAATCCTTACATTGAATTCCCCCTCCATCTCAGCACCTCCTCCTGTCCCTAGCTCTCCCCAAACTCTCATTCTTGTCTTACCCTCAGCTTGCCCCCATTGTCAGTTCTCCCATACTCCTCCCAACCTCCCTTGTTGCACCTCCATAAAGCACTCCCCAGTACCCTCCATTCCCAGCCTCCCCACTTTACCAATTTCTGACTCCACCAAAATCCTCCATTTCTACTCCCTCATATTTTCTCCCACAGCCAGCTTTCTGCCTGCTCCAAGACTATGCTCATCCTCCTCCACTCTCCAACTAAAGTTGAGGTGTGTGTGTGTGTGTGTGTGTGTGTGTGAGAGAGAGAGAGAGAGACAGAGAGACAGAGACAGAGACAGAGACAGAGACACAGAGAGACAGAGACACAGAGACAGAGCCACAGAGAGAGACAGACACAGAGAGAGCAACAGAGACAGAGAGACAGAGACAAAGAGACAGACACACACAGAGACAGAGACAGAGAGAGACAGAGACTGTTTTTCAAGGAGGAAGCTGGATTAGCTAGAAGGACTGACTCTGGGTTCCCTCCTGCAATAAGCGTAGAAGGTATTTCTTTTGGAGCAGGCAAAGAAGGAAGGTAGTTGTTTTATGGACCATCTGGGTATTTCTCCAGCCAGGAGCAGATTTGTCTTCTGGGCAATAAGGTAACATTTCTGAGAAACAAAGAGAGTTTCCTTTGGAACCCAAAGGAGGAGAAAAGGAGAGATCTCTTCCCAGAGAGGAGAGGGAGGGGTTTGGGAAATCCAATCTGGGGTGACTGATAGCCAAGAAGGACACTCACCTCTAGAACACTTGCCATTTAGGGCTTGATGCTTTCAGAAAGTTCAATTTGGCCCAATAGACAGGCTAAGTTATTGAGATAGGGACCAGGCAAGCTGGCATGTTGGGCTTAGAATCAGGAAGACCTGAGTTCAAATCCTGCCTCAGACACTTGTGACCCTGGACAATTCACTTAACCTCTGTCTTAGTTTCCACATTTTGGAAACAGGAGTATTTCTCAGGGTTGTTAGGAAAACCAAGTGAGATAACACGGAAAGTGTTTGGCAAACTTTGAAATACTATTCAAATGCTACTATTATTATTGTCATTGTTGTTGTTATCTCCATCATCAATATTTAGGCCTAACTCCCACTTCCCCTTTCATGTCCTCATGGACAAGCTAGAGAACATTTCTAAAGAGGGAGACCAGGATGAGGAAGAGGCCTGGAGAACTTAGGAAGTCAGTTAAAGGAAATGGGACAATGCTTAGCCTAGAAAAGACAAGACCTACGGGGGATAGACTAGCTGTTTTCAAACATGTGAATAAATTGCTCTTGTGTGGAAAAGGGATTGGATTCTTCATTTCTGGTCTCCCTTCCTTGTCTCCTTAGAGACCCCCTCCTGAGACCAGCATGGGGGTGGGAGTGGATGGGTGAGAAGCATTGGGGTGTGGGGGTGTCATTTAGAGAAAAACTCAACTGTGGATACTTTGGTGGGGCACATAAGAGAGAGCATGAGACCAAAACACCCCACTGGCTCCAGTGTAAGGGACCTTTTGGAATAATGGTAATTTCCTGGGGGAGTGGGGAGTGAAAGGGAGAGCAACCATTTACAACAAATCATCAGAGCTGAGAAGAGAAATTGCTTACCAAATCACCCCACTACCTGCCAGAAAAAGAGAATTAGGCAAAGACCAATTTAAAATATTGTTATAGGGGCAGCTAGGTGACACAGTGGATAGAGCACCGGCCCTGAAGTCAGGAGTACCTGAGTTCAAATCCGGCCTCAGACACTTAACACTTACTAGCTGTGTGACCCTAGGCAAGTCACTTAACCCCAATTGCCTCACCAAAAAAAAAAATATTGTTATAGAAATGTTTGTTTTATTCCATAAATTAAAAAGAAAATAAATAAAAAAGAAAAAAGACCAATTGCCGCTGTTTGGGCAGTGGCACGAGAGAAACCCTTCCCTCCTCTGTCCTCTACTATTAAGGAATCTCTTGTGAGGTTGTGATAATTCCAAGGGTATCCTTCTGGCTTGGGCTTTTGGGCCCTGCTCCTTCCTCTCCCTTGTTTGGGCTGGTTTAGGGAGAACTTTAGCTCTCTGATTCATTCTCACCACACAGTTCTCCCCAACCAAAACCCATAGGGAAACAAATGCTCACTCATGACTTGGTGAAGTGGCCAGTTCACTTTCTCCCCTTGAGACTCACCCTGAAAGAGGCTGTTTAGGCCAGTGGTTATAGCCCAGGACCAATGAGGCCCACATTGTGGGGTTTGTACATACAGGGGCCAGTTAATCATAGCTGATGTTTATGTAACATTTCAAGGTTTGGAAAGTGCTTATGGGGTGTCCCAAAAATCTTAGTACAGTTTTAAGCTATTAAAGCTTACTAGGTGTCAAGCACTGGACTGAAGCACTGGCACTACAACTACAAAGTTGAGCTGGCCCAGGCCTCCCCCAGCTCCTTTAAGCTAAGGTAAGTACCAGGCTCAGACTTTTGGGACACCCTGTGTTATTTCATCGAATACAGACAGTAACCCAGCGAGTTGGGTACGTTTTGTACGTAAGGGAACTGAGGTTAATAGATGTTGAGTAAGTTACCCATGATGGAAGCAAGAAGCAAAGTTGGGTCTCCTGACTCCCAGTTCAGTTTTCTTTCCCTGGTTAATTAGTCATGCATGACTACAGGTTTTCTCCTTTAATGGGAACCAGCTTTGCCTATAAATAGGGTTCCCAGTTGCCTAGAAGATGATTTCAGGGCCCCTGAAGAAGGCTCTAATATAAGAAGGAAGGAAACCACATTTATTAAGCACCTACTATGAGTCAGGCACTGTGCTAAGTTAAGTATTTTACAATTATTATCTCATTTGATCTTCACAACAACCCTCAGAGTCAGGTGCTATTATTATCCCCATTTTAGATTGTGGGGTACCTGAGACAGAGGTCAAATGACTTGCCCAAGGTCACACAGCCAGTAAATCTGAGGCTGGATTTTACCTCAGTTCTTCTTGACTCTACTCCAAAGCTCTGTCTACTGTGCCATCTAGCTGTGGATCTCTAAAGTTTTCTTTATCTATCAAATGAGGGTGAGTGGTGTTGGACTAGATAATCTCAAAGTTTTGTTCTAGCCCTATAATCTATGCTCTTATGCCATGGCACAGAAGCTTTCTGTCTCCAGCAAAATGTGATACAGATGCCTATGTGGGGCCTCTCACATGACATTTAGGCTAATGGAGTATACAAGTAGCTAACATTGGTTTTTGTGTTGTTTTCCTTTAATCTGTTGTTTCAGTTTGTCCTATTGTTTAATTTGTCAGGTTGTTTAATTCAGTTGTTTCAGTCATGTCCTATTCTTTATGAACTAACTCATCTGGGGTTTTCTTGGCAAAGATACTGGAGTGGTTTTCCATTTCCTTCTCCAGCTCATTTTCCAGATCAGGAAAAAGAGACAAACAGGGTTAAGTGACTTGCCCAGGGTCATACAGCTAGTAAAGTGTCTGAGGTCATTTGGATTTGAACTCAGGAAGATGAGGCTTTCTAGCACTCTATCCACTGTACCATCTGCTGGCTCTTCCTTAAGCCTACAGAAAAGCAAAGTGTAATTTTATTGATTAATCATCAAGGGAGAAGCATAATATAAGAGTTGCCCAGCAGGTGGCACTATACTTGAGCCACCAGCCCAGTGGTCTTGTCAAGGTCTCTCTGGTGCATGCTCAAAAAAACTTTCCCCAGTCTCATGTTTAGCCCAAAGGCTGTGCAGGTTTAAAAAACAAAACCAAAGGGGGAGGGGGAGATGGGAAAAGGTGGAAAGGAGCAAAGAATAAATTTGTTAATTGTAAAAATTAAATTAAATAAATTAAATAAAAAGGACATGATCTAGGGCCTAGATTTTAGGCCCATAGGACATGTGGCTCCAAAAATACCAATAGGAAAATCTCTGATTTGCTACACCCCACCTCCCACCCCACATCTGGAATTTTCTTTCTCAGTTTCAACCCCACACATTCATAGAAAACAAACAAACAGTGTTCTATGGCTACATATTTCATTGTATAAAAAAAATAAAAGGAAACTATTCCAACCATTGCTTAAAACTAAAACTTGCTTCTGCAGGCCTTCCCAAGCTTTCCAGGGTTATAGAAAGATTAGGGGACAGACTTGTGTGTCTGTGACTCTCCTAAGAGAAAAGAACTTATACCTTATAGAAAACAAAGGAAATGTAGTAAGTTTAGGCTGTCCTACCATCCCCCCATCTCCAATGATCCTCCCCTCCCCTCCATCCCATGTAATCATGTGTTCCTGTCTCTATTGTGGCTATTTGCTGCCTGGTACATTCTATCTCTTTGTCCCTACCCTCCTGCTCAACTTCGAGTTCTTTCTCAGTAATCAAATCATCACTACTATTGTGTCAGAAAAGTGTATGTTCCATTCGCTGTTTTGTCACTTTTCAGACCTTTCCTGAAAAATCTCCTTCCTGTCCATTAATCCCTTATATATGTGTATCTTCAGTCATTCAGTCAATGAGCATTTAGGAGCCTAGTATGTGCCAGACACTGTCCCAAGTACTAGGGGTACAGAGAAAGACAAAAGGTAGTCCCTAATCTCCAGGAGCTCACAGTATAATGGGGGAGACAACATGCATTTATATACAAACAAGATAAACATAGAATAGATCGGAGATAATCAACAGGGGGAAGGCACTAGCATTAAGGGGGTTTGGGAAAGGCTTCTTGCAGAAGGTGGGATTTTAGCTGGGACTTGAAGGAAGCCGGGAGGCAGCGATGAGGAGGGAGAGAATTCCAGGCAAAGCTTGCCCAGATTGGGAATCCCTACATCACATTGTGCATAGATTGGGGGCCAGGAGAAATTCAGGGGCAAGAATACTGGAAAGTTGGAGGGCATCAGGTTGTGAAGGGCTTTGAATGACAAATACAAATTTTATATTTGATCCTGGAGGTTATGGGGAGCCACTGAGGTTTATTGAATAAGGGGGTGGCATGGTCAGATTAATTTTTAGGAAGATTAATTTAACAGTTGAATGGAGAATGGATTGGAGTGGGAAGAGACTTGAGACAGACGAGAAAATCAATCAAACGGCTAATGCAATAGTCCAGGCATGTGGGATAAGGGTCTGTTCCAGGGTGGTAGCAGTATCAGGGAAGAAAACAGGACATTTGGAAGAAATGTTAGTAAAGTAAAACCAACCGGACTTTGCAACATTGTCTCTCCCATTAATAAGCTTTTTGAGGTTAAAGACTGTATCAACTTTGTATGTCCCCGTGCTAAGCACAAAGCACTAAATAATTCTATTATCTATCTATCTATCTATCTATCTATCTATCTATCTATCTATCTATCTATCTATCTATCTATCTATCTATCTATCTATCTATCTATCTATCTATCTATCTAATTTGTCCCTCCATCTCAAAGCTGATGAACTTTTCAAAAAGTTTCTAGTTTCAGGATTTGCCTCCCTCCAGCATCTGACAGTTCTCCATTGCTGACCTCTGCTCAGTCTGAAGTGTGTAATTCTCCTCCTAATCTGGATTTCTCCTCTCCTGTCTGCTGCTACTGCTAGTTAGAGGCTTAGGTGGGACACTGAGAGAGCCAAGGGAGGAGCAGCGGTAGCTGCTGGGGTCTGGGAGGGCCGAGCCCAAGGCCTCCCCCTAGAGATAAGTTCTGCAGGACAAGATAACATAAAATGCTTTGCAAACTATACCAATTGTAACTATTATTATTGATTACAATATCTCTGTGAGGTATTCCCTTTTTACAGATGAGGGAATCAAGGTTAAGAGATTCGTTTAAGGTTCAACTGTTAGAAGATTCAAGCAGATCTTTCTGATTCCAAACTCAAAGGACATTATTAAATCGTCTAGCTGCCCTTATACAGGTCCCTCCATTCCCCCAATATCTCAACAATCTATTTCTTCTTATTGGAACTTGGAGTGTGGGGAGAGGCAACCTAAGACATATTTGTAAACATGAAATACAGAAAATCCCCTGAAAAGAGGCAACACAGTATCTATCTCTTCCAATGTGTAAAGTATAAAAAGTGACTGAGTATTACAAGACCTATATTCCCAAAAAAAGATCAAAGAAGGAAGGAAAGAACCCAGAGGCACAAAAATATTTATGGTGGCTCTCTTTGTAGTAGCAAAAATCTGGAAAGCAAATGGATACACATCTAGTATGACATGGTTAAACAAATTCTATGTGAATGTAAATATTTGTGAAATAAAATATTATTTCAGCATAAGAAACAGTGAAAAGAACACTTTCAGAGAAAACCGAGAGGACCTGAATGAATGGATGCAGAGTAAAATGAGCAGATCCAGGAGAACAATTTAAATCATAACATTAAAAAAACAAATTTGAAAGACTCAGGAACTCTGATCAATGCCATAGTTACAGAAGACAGAGGAAGGAACAGAATATACTCCGACCTCCTGACAGAGGGGTGATAGGCTCAGGGTACAGAATGAGATACATTTTTGGTTATGAACAAAAGTAGGATTTTTTTGTTTGCTTGACTTAGCATATTTATTGCCTCAAGACTTTTCTTTTTCTTTTCATTGGTGTGTATGGGGCAAGTCTGGAGAGAGAAAGAAAAGAAAAGGCTTGTTAACTGAAAAATAATAAAACTTAAATGAAAATAAGTAATTGATATCCAAACATTTCCTGAGGGCAGGATTGGATAAGGGAGAGGAAGATGTGTGCACATCAAGCTGGTGTCTGGCACATAGTAGGTACTTAATACTTGTTTATTGATTGGAATTCTGAAGAAGGCAGGGGTGAATGTTCCACTAACTAGAGAAAAGGAGGGGGTGAGGCTCACAGGAGAGTCAGGGATGGGCCTGCCCTCATGGACTCTTATTCTAGTGGAAGAGATAAGGTGCATAGAGAAATGCCCCTAACACAAAGTAGAATATGCCCCTAGAAAGGTAAAAAGTGCAAACAGAGGTGCCCTGCTCTTTTTACACCATCCTGAACCCTGACTAGGTGACTCTCTTGGATCCTAGCCTCCAAATTTCACTTCAATAGATTCCCCCTTTCCTGGGGAACCAGTGCCCCTGAATTCTTTCTGCTTTATAGCTTTCTCCAGTGAGCATTCTATGGTCTGTTTCAATCAATCAACCAATCAATCAATCAATCAATCATTCAATCAAACATTCAACAAGCATTTAGTAAGCATTGGCCTGTGCTAGGTACTATGCTAAGCACTTAGGATACAAAGAAAGGCAAAAACAACCCCGCCTCTCAAGAAGCTTACATTCAGGGGGCAGATAGGTGGCACAATGGATGGAACACGGGCCCTAGATTCAGGAGGACCTGAGTTCAAATCCGGCCTCAGACACTTAACACTTAACACTTAACACTTACTAGCTGTGTGACCCTGGGCATATCACTTAACCCCAATTGCACCACAAAAAAACCAAAAAGTATACATTCAAATAGGGAAAGACAGCATACAAACAGGCACATATGAAGGACATATAAACAGATACATACATATGAACTAAATATAGAATAGATGAAAAGTAATCTTGGAGAAGAAAGTTGCCATCCATTTACTCTGTATGTATCTTCAATGTTTCTTAAAGATCCTAGCTTCTTCATAGTTCTACCTTCTCGTATGATCACCTTGTGCTTCTTCCTTTCCATCTTGGCTCTCCACACTCCCCCCTAGGGAACCAGGAGAAGAACAAAGATGCTTCTGACTCTTTGGGTCATCTCAGGCAAATATTGGACCCAGTTCATTGATGCAGTGAATAGAACATGAGATTCGAAGTATGGAAGATCTGAGTTTGAACCCTGTCCTGGTGCTCTATCCACTGCACCACCTAACTGCCCACCATACTATCTACTACTACATAAGAGGAAAAATGAATGAGAAGGAAAGGACTAAGGAGCAACTGGAAAATGATGATATTTTGTACATTCGAACTAAACTGGGAATAGTTACTAAGCAAGTTTACTTGGTTGATTGATGCTCAATATTAACTTTTAAATAAAATGTTTAATGAAAAAAACCCCAAACCCACAACTTATGGTCCAAAGAGTGGATCCCTAAATCATTTCACAAAGTCCTCCATAATGAGCTCCACTAAGGGTGTCCTTCACTGACTCCATGACATAGCCCTTGTTGAAAGGTTTATGAATCACAATGATCAAAAAGTATTCTTTGAGATCAATCTTAACATAATTAAAATATTTTCTTTCTAACATGGGAGGTCAACATGGAAAAAACCAAACAGGGCCATGGCCCATGCACAAAAGTTTCCCTAGGGACCCTCTAAGTGGTTAACGTGTCCCTGGCTGACCCTCAGAGGGAATATTTCCCTCTCACTCCATCTTCTGTGTTGGTTCACACTGACGGTCAGCTCCCTTCCCAGGTCAGGATCCTGCTACCTGGATATTTATAAACAAAGTCCCCTTTGACTCCAACAACCGATGACGTGCATTAATCAACAATTGCTAATGCAGTCAGAAAAAAATCCCCAACTCTCCCTAGATCTTTTTCTTGGACGTGGCTCATGCTACCAGTGAAGTTTGGGTTGGCAGTGAGGAGGAGTTTCTCTGGCTTTGATGAGCTGGGGTGCAAAGCCGAGAGTCACAGAGGTATAATAAACCTGGCTCAGCCCAGAGCACAGACTGGCTGGTATGTGTGTTTTTGACCGATGTGTGTGTCTTTCTGTCTGACTTGTGTCTGTGGCTGTAGAGCCAGGGAAGAAGTTTCCTTCTTATCTAACATGTACTTGGCAGTGACCAGCTACCTCAGAAATTAACTTGACATTGGTGCTTTGAAAGCCCCTTGGCTTCATCCAGTGGGGTGGATGCTCAGTCCACTGAGTCAGATCACAGTGGAGTCCACCAACAAATATTTATCGAGTACTTACTATGAGCAAAGCATGGTGCTAGGCATTGGACAAGCTTCTCTTCACTCAGCTGGACTGGTTTTCAGATGACACATCTATAGTCTAACACAGATTGACCGTAAGCCTTTTCAGTTTGGTAAGAACTACTTCAACTTATACTCTTCTGGCATAGACTTCAAGAACTACACCATGATAAAGAATTGGACCCTAATGGTCTTATGAACAAAAAGCAAGGATAGATCTGAAACACCATGGGGCCTCTGGGCCTGATTTTTAATCAGTAAATAGCTACCAATGGGATGTGATTCAGTTCGGAGGAAGAGTTCACTTGCTCCAAATATCTTCCACATTAGCTGTGATTATGGAACCTGAAATTGCTATTCACTCCACTGAATCTAGAAGGCCAAAAGGCAATTATGTTACCAGGGATTTGAGTAGGGATGTAGAAAATAATACAAGAAGAAAAAGTGAATATATTAACTTTTACATGGTGCTGGATAGACATCACTTATATTCATAGCAACTGTGTTGATTAGGTAGTGCAAGTAGAATTATCCTATTTGACAACTGAGATAACTGAATGGCAAGGAAAGCAGAGCCCATTAAAAATATGTGTAGTCATGGAAACAAATTTCTAGTTTCAGGGTTTTCATGACAGTTTTGTTTCTTGGTTTTCTACCTATTTGTTTGACTTTGTTGTTCAATTGCTTTACTTGTATCCTACTCTCCGTGACCCAATTTGGAATTTTCTTGACAATGAAACTGGAGTGACTTGCCATTTCCTTCTCCAGTTCATTTTACAGATGAGGAAACTGAGGCAAACAGGGTTAAGTGACTTGCCCAGGGTCACACAGCTAGGCAATGTCTGAGGCCAGATTTGAAGATGAGTCATGAAGATGAGTCTTCCTGATTCCAAGTCCAGTGCTCTAGCCACTGTGTCACCTAGCTGCCCCATCTGTATGACTGCTCCATTCCAATTTCCTTTTTTGCTTCATCACCCATTTCAAGACCCCTAATTATGAGTGTATGTATCCTAAGTCTCTATTCTGGCTCATCTTCCCTTTTTTTATTCCTATATTCTCTTACTTGGTTACCTCATCAGTTCCCATAGGCTTAGTTATCATCTCTGTACAGATAATTCCCAGATCGATATATGCAGACTAAGTTTTACTTCTAGTCAACTATAATCAACTACGTCTATGGCCAACAATCAGACATTTTGAACTAGATGCCCCATATTCATCACAACTCAACACATATACAACAGAACTCATTCTTCTCAAATTTCCTGTTTATGTTAAAGTACTACCACTCTTCCAGTTATCCACATTCTCAGCATCAGCATCATACTCGCCTTTTCCTTAACCCACACATCTATTCAGTTGCTAAATTTTGTCCCATCTACCACCAAAACATCTCTTTTTTTCATAAAAATATTTTATTATTTTTCCATTACATGTAGACATAGTTTTCTTTCTTTTTCTTTTCTTTTTTTTTTAGTGAGGCAATTGGGGTTAAGTGACTTGCCCAGGGTCACACAGCTAGTAAGTGTGTAAAGTGTCTGAGGCCAGATTTGAACTCAGGTCCTCCTGAATCCAAGGCTGGTGCTCTATCCACTGCGTCACCTAGCTGCCCTGACATAGTTTTCAACATTTGTTTTTATAAGATTTCTAGTTTCAAATTTTTCTCCCTCCCTCCCCTCCTACACCCCTCCCCAAGACAGCAAGTAATCTGATATAGGTTATATATGTACAATCACATTAAACATATTTCTGCATTAGTCATGTAATGAGAGAAGAATCAGAGCAAAAAGGAAAAACCTCAAAAAAGAAAAACAACAAAAACAATAGAAATAGCATGGTTCAATCTGCATCTAGATTCCACAGTTCTTTTTTTTCTGGATTTGGAGAGCATTTCCCTTCATGAGTCCTTTGGAACTATCTTGGACCATTGTATTGCTGAGAAGAATCCAGTCTATCATAGTTGATCAACACACAATGTTGTTGATACTGTGTACAATGTTCTGGTTCTGCTCATCTCACTCAGCATCAGTTCATGTAAGTCCTTCCAGGTTTCTCTGAAATCCGCCTCCACATCATTTCTTTTCTTTCTTTCTTTCTTTTTTTTGGTGAGGCAATTGGGGTTAAGTGACTTGCCCAGGGTCACAAAGCTAGTAAGTGTTAAGTGTCTGAGGCCAGATTTGAACTCAGGTCCTCTGGAATCCAGGGTTGGTGCTCTATCCACTGTGCCATCTCATTTCTTATAGCACAATAGTATTCCATTACATTCATATGCCACAACTTGTTTAGTCATTCCCCAGTTGATGGACAACCCCTCAATTACCACCACAAAAAGAGCAGCTATAAATATTTTTCTACATGTGGGTCCTTTTCCCTTTTTTATGATCTCTTTGGGGAAAAGACCTAATAGTGGTATTGTTGGGTCAAAGGGTTTGCACAGCTTTGTAGCCCTTTGGCATAGTTCCAAACTGCTCTCCAGAATGGTTGGATCAGTTCACAGCTCCACCAACAATGCATTAGTGTTCCAATTTTTCCACAGCTTCTCCAACATTTATTATTTTCCTTTTTTGTCATATTAGCCAATCTAATAGGTGTCAGGTGGTATCTCAGAGTTGTTTTAATTTGCATTTCTCTAATCAATAGTGATTTAGAGCATTTTTTCACATGGCAATAGATAGCTTTGATTTCTTCATCAGAAAACTGCCTGTTCATATCCTTTGACCATTTCTCAATTAGGGAATGACTTGGATTCTTATAAATTTGATTTAGTTCCTGATATATTTTAGAAGTGAGGCCCTTATCAGAAGTATTGCTATAAAAATTGTTTCTTACCTTTCTGTCTCCCTTCTAATTTTGGATGCATTGCTTCTGTTTGTACAAAACCTTTTAAATTTAATGTTATCAAAATCGTCCATTTTGCATTTCATAATATTCTCTTTCTCTTGTTTGGTCATAAACTGTTCTCCTTTCCAAAGATCTGAGAGGTAAGCTATTCCTTCCTCTGCTAATTTACCTATGGTATAACCTTTTATGTCTAAATGATGTACCCATTTTGACCTTATTTTATTATAAGATGTAAGATGTTGGTCTATGCCTAGTTTCTGCTATACTCTCTTCCAGTTTTCCCAGAAGTTTTTGTCAAATACTGAGTTCCTATCCCAGAAGCTGGAGTCTTTGGGTTTGTCAAACAGTACATTACTCAAAGCATCTCTCAAATCCATGCCCCTCTCCCTATGCTGCCTTGTTCAGGCATTTGTCAATTCAGTTTAAATCAAGTCAACTAGGATTTATTAAGTGCTTACTATTTTCCTGGCACTGTGCTAAGTGCTAAGGATATAAATTAAGTCTAAAACAGTTCCTGCCCTCAAGGATCACATGATCTAATGGTCAAGACAACACACAAAGAACTATGGACAGACAAGATAGACAGGATAACTTGGAGGTAATCTCAGAGGGAAGGCATTAGCATTAAGGGGAAGAGGGAAAGGCTTCTTGCTAAAAATGGGACTTTAGCTGAGCCTTGAAACCAGGAAAATTGAGATATGGAGGTGAGGAGGAAGAGCATTCCAAGCATGGGGGACAGTGAAAATGTGAAAATCACCCTTATCTTGGACTATTGCGATAGACTCAGTTGGTTTCTTTTTCTCTCCCTTCTCTAAGCAAGCCTCCATTCAGATGACCAAGTGATTTTCCTAAAGTTCTGGTCCAAACATGCCCTTTCCCCATTTGTTAAACTCTAATGGCTCCCTATTCTTTGTAAAATAAATTCCTCTATCTTCTGAAGCCCTTCACAGCCTGCTCCCAACCTACCTTTCCAATGATAGTTATATATTATTCCCTTTCTCACAATGAGTTCAGGCTGACTGGCTTTATTACTATTTAGATTATGAGTTCCTTGAGAGGTGGGATGGCTTTTGTTTTTCCTTGTTATCCCCAGCTTAGCACAATACCTGGCACATAGTAGGTGCTTAATAAATGCTTGGTGTTATTATTATTGTTTCTCCACACTGTAATGAGCTGTTGTTGTTTCATCATTTCTGACTATTCATGACCCCATTTGGGGTTTTCTGGGCAAAGATACTGGAGTGGTTTGTCATTTTCTTTTCCAGTTCATTTTACCAATGAGGAAACTGAGGCAAACAGGATTAAGTGACTTGCCCAGGGTCACACAGCTAGTAAGTGTCTGAGGCCAGATTTGAACTCAGGAAGGTGAATCTTTCTGACTTTAGGCCAAGTGCTCTATCTACTGCAGCACCATCTAGCTACCCTTTTCTTCACATATCACACTCCATTTACTGCCTCCACACCCCATACTAGGAATGCACATCCTCCTTACCTCTGCCTTTTAGTATCACTGATTTCTTTCAAAACTCAGCTCACTTTTCTATATGAAGCCTTTCCTCAAACCCTGTAGGAGTCAGTGCCCTCCCTCCTAAAAACACCTTGCATTTTTTTGTATATATATTGTATATGCTTATGTACATACATATTGGGTACTACTCCCTGCCCCCCAACCCCAACACTTTTTGCCTTATGTGAACTTCCTGTGGGCAGGGACTTTCATTTTTATCTTAGTGTCCACAGGGCCTAGCATATAGTAGGAGTTTAATGAATACTTGTCGATTAATTGATTATGTCCATCTTACAGATAAGGAAACTGAGACTTTCGGAGAGTAAATGATGTACTTATGTTTGAAGCCAAATCCAAACCAAGATCTCTTGATTCCAAGTCTAGCATTCTTCCCAATACATCAGGTTTCAAGGTGGGATTTGAGCTAACTCTTAAAAGATGGAGAGGATTCAGAGATGAAGGTATGGATGGGAGCTTTTCAGGGCTGGGAAAATGAATGAAGAAAAGAACAGAGACAGAAAGGAATCAATGCCTCCTAAGTTAAAAAAAAATTAGTGAAGGAGTCTCCTCAGTCTCTCTTAGATACCTGTTGGTAACCTGTTAGTTACCTCTTAATGTAAGTCCTGCTGTATGTCTAACCTGAATCCCTCCTGCTGCAGTCTTCTTTGGTCCTCTCCCAGCAGACCATGAACAGCAGGTTTTCATCTGCTGGGCAGTCAGTTTCTCTTTCAGGGTTCTGTAGACTGTTTTCTGAAGATGGGAGAGGTGTGGAGTACTACCCCTGCCCCCCCCAAGCAAACAGTCAAACATCCACATGTTGCTAGAGAAAGCTACTGCAAGCCCTTTGAGCTCTGCCCCTTCCCACACGATATAGACATTTCTCTTTGGTAAGTAGAAAAATATTTTTAAAATTCCCTCAAGATCATGAATTTCAGTTCCTACAATGGTTTCCTAAGTGTAGGTTTGCCCAGATTGCATGTGTTATATGAGTATGTCTGGGTATGTCTGTTTCCATTCATAGGCTTGGCCAAGTTATCACAGGTGGTTAGTTACATATTCACAGGGTCAAAAATTTAGAGCTGGAAAGAATCTTAGACGTATTCTAGGCTCCCTCTCTCATTTTTGAGGTAAGGACACTGAACCCTAGATTGGCAAAGCAATTTGAGCAAGGTCCCACAGCTAGTTTTGGAGCTGAGATTCAGACCTGTGTCCTCAGATTCTTGTTTCTATATATATATATATATATATATATATATATATATATATATATATTTTTTTTTTTTTAGTGAGGCAATTGGGGGTTAAGTGACTTGCCCAGGGTCACACAGCTAGTAATTGTTAAGTGTCTGAGGTTGGATTTGAACTCAGGTCCTCCTGAATCCAGGGTCAGTGCTCTATCCACTGCGCCACCTACCTGTCCCCTCTATATTATCTTTAGAAACTTTTTTGGGGAGGATGATTTCTTCAGGGGGAGCTGTGGGAGGCCAACTCAAAAGTCTGAAACCCCATAAGTTTCCCTAGGGTTAGCGACCTAGGCAAAATTTTTCTTTTTGGAGGCAATTGGGGTTAAGTGACTTGCCCAGGGTACCACAGTTAGTAAGTGTCTGAAGCTAGATTTGAACTCAGGTCCTCCTAACTTCAGGGTCAGTGCTCTAGTCCAGAGCTACTGAAGCTTTTTCTATTCTCAACCCCTTTTTGTCCAAGAAATTTTTATGTGATACCACGTATATAGATATAGAAAATAGGTATAGAAAATCAAACATTTACTGCCAAATTTTTGACCCTCCCATTCAGTTACACAAGTCCATGGGGTCTCCACCCATAGTTTAAGAAGCTTTGCTCTAGCCTAGCAGTCCCTAGGCCAGACTTCTCCCAAAAGATATCACCAAATGAGTATTGGAAACCAATTGCCAGGAAAGCAGTTTGAAAAATCCACAAAACTAAAAAAAAAAAAAGATAGAGCTAAAAAGAACTTTATTTTTTCCATATAAATATTTTATTATTTTCCAGTTACATTTAGAAATAGTTTTCAACATTTGTTTTTATAAGATTTCTAGTTTCAAGATTTTCTCCCTCCCTCCCCTCCCTCTCCCCTCCCCAAGAGAGCAAGCAATCTGATATAGGTTATATATGTATAATCATATTAAACATATTTCTGCATTAGTCATGCTGTGAAAGAAGAATTAGAGCAAAAAGGAAAAACTTCAAAAAAGAAAAACAACAACAAAAACAAAAACCCAATAGAAATAGCATGGTTCCATCTACATCCAGACTCCACAGTTCCTAAAAGGAATTTTAGATAGCATAACACAATTTAAATTTATTGATGAGGAAACTAAAACACAGGAAGAAGTGACTTGCTCAGTGTGACCTGTTGCATAGCTGGCCTTTTGAATCTAAGCCTTGCACTTGAACTGCCTTCTGAATACAAAAAATAATAGCAACGATAATAATGACATTCTTTCCACCACCAGAAAGTGCTGGATCTTAGCAAAATCGCAAATTACCTGGCACCCCAGTCTCACCTTTCTGTGTCTTTTTATTCCCCCTTAAGGGATAGACAGCGCTTATCTGATCAAATCTGTCTAGCCCCAGCAATGGAATTTTGCATTTTGAAAGCTTGTGCAGAAACACTTGCCCCAAAGGAATGAATCACTAATGGTAAATTGCTAAAAATGGAATTTCAGGCCCCAGGAACGGGGGGAGAGGTAATTTAGAGCCCTAGGGGCCTTTTAAGACTGGAAAGACCATGCCTCCTAGTCTAAGTCCTGCTCTGTCTATATCAAAGCCTGCTTCTGGGCAGCTGTGCCACAATTGAGGTTCCTAAATAGGGAATGGAAGAGGTATCATGGAGACAGATAGCTTAAAGGGAAAGTGTTTTCTTCTGTGTGAATTAGTCCTGGTTAAGAGCCCTGTTGAAATAAATCAGAATCGATATTGTAGGGCAAGTCAAAATCACAGACTATCAGAGCTGGAAGGGAATTGAAGAGATTGTCCAGCCCAGAGAAAACTGAGGTTCACACAGTGGGGAATTGACTTGTCCGAGGTCACACTAAGGATTAAAAGCAAGATCTAGAACTTCCCTTGAGGAGATCCCAGTCTAATGAGGGAGACATTATACTATGATGTATAACTCTGTGTGTGTGTGTGTGTGCAAGGACTCCGAAGGTGGTAGGGTTGAGAGGACTTTTGAAGGAAGTTAGGGTCGCTAGGAGTCAGGGGTGAGGACCAAAGCATTCCAGGCATGGGAAATCGCCACGAGTGCAAAGGCGCAGTTGGGGATGGAGTGTAGCAAGTGCTTTATTTACTCGTGGACCGACAACATGACAATCTATCAGGCGGGCTTCTCCCAACTCCGCGTCTCCCCCGTCTCCCACCCAGCACAGGCCTCAGAGGCACCCAGTAGACGCTCAATCTGTCCTTGTGGAATGCTTGAATTCTACGGGGGCGGTCCTTCCCATCAGCGCCCTTGGGGCGCTCGGATGGTGGGGTCGGCGGCAGCGGCGGCGGCGGCGAGGGCGGGAAGAGATGTTAAAAAATGTCTTTGGCTCGGCTTGCACTGAGAACGATTTGTCCTTTGACTTGTCTGGTTCCCCTCCCCCGCCCAATTGTCCAGGCCCGCGTCTGAACTTTCCACTGTCGCCGGGCGGAGGAAGCGCCAGTCCTAAGGAAAGCGCTATCATTTCCAGCGCCGGGGCTCCGGGGCTCCGGGGCTCTGGCGGCGGCGGCGGCGGCGGCGGTCACTGCGCGGCTCTGTTTACCCAGCGAGGGAGGCGGGCGCAGGGCGAGCCCGGGCGAGGGGCGGAAAGCCGAGCGGGGCAAACAGAGGGGAAGCCCAGCCAAGGGGGAAGGGCATTTCCTATTTGTCCCAGCCGTTGCAGACTCTTGTCTCCAAGTCTGTGAGCAGTTCCTCCCGTGATTCATAATCAGCTTGAATTTATAAATAACCCCCCACCTAAGGCGATCGCCTACTCTGAGCGAGAGGAGGAGTCTGGAGGGGTGCGGGGCCAGTGGGGGGCGGGGGGAGGAGAGGGAACAGAACAGGAGGATCAGATTTTTGGAAATCGGATTTTCTCCAAAGTATCTGAGATTTGAGAGGCAGTGTGACCCAACAGAGAGGTGGCCTGGATGCCTCGAAGACTCCCTTGGGCTCAAGTCTTGCCTCCATACATACTGGCGTGTGACCTTGGGCCAGTCCTTTAACTTCTCGGTGCTCTAGGTAGCTCTCGAAGTTGCAGAAAAAGTGCAGAGACTTATATCGGAGGAGGGAGTTTCCTCACCAGGGAGTTGGCTAAACCGATGAAATCAGTGTTTCCAGGTCCTATCCACTAACGCTGTACTGGGGTGCACCTTCTCTATCTGGAGCTGGAAGCATAGGGATAATCTGGTCCAATTCCTTCATTTTGGGATTGATGAAACTGAGGCCCAGGTAGCTAAGTAAATTGCCCAAAGTCAAACATTAGCAATTAACAATGGAATCAAGATTTCAATGACTACTTTTCCCATGCTGGGGAAGGCGTTGCCATTTCATCAAGTCATTGGAAGAGATGTTCTTGGCAAGTTTACTCCCCTCCCCCCCCCCCAAAGCCCTAGCATGGTCTAGGAGAGCTGGGTAATAATTGAAAGGACCTTAGTGTATTGAGTATTGAACTTATAGTCAGCAAAATGTATCTTGCCTCAACCACTTACACGAATAGCATGACCCTGGAGGAGTCACTTAACCTCACTCAGTCCCAGTTTCCTCATGGGTAAAATGGGGATAATAGTAGCACCTATCTCTCTTTTTTTTCTCTTTTGGTGAGGCAATTGGGGTTAAGTGACTTGCCCAGGGTCACACAGCTAGTAAGTGTGTCAAGTGTCTGAGGCTGGATTTGAACTCAGGTCCTCCTGAATCCAGGGCCAGTGCTCTATCCACTGTGCCACCTAATTGCCCCTCTCATGGGGTTCTTGTGTGGATCAAATGAAATAACATGAAACCCTTTGTGAATGTTATAGTGCTATGGAGATGCTATAATAATATTTAAATAATTAAGTAATATTCAATTATTTTTAGGCTGAGAAGTTGCAATGTTTTTGTTTGTTTGTTTTTTGTTAAGACTAAAGTTTTTAGAGATGGGAATCCTTGAATTGAGAGTAGGTGCCCCTGGGTTTAGGGTTCCCAACTCCTTCTGTCCTTGATTTAATGTGGGAACTCAGCTAACTCTTAATCCCCCTGGGTTTTAGCCCCACTATCTGTGAAATGGGGATGATGACACTCTGAGCTCCCCCGCCCCCCCCCCCCCCCCCACGCATCTATGCTTGGGTAAGAGCAGGACTTGGACTGGAAAGCAGGATGTTTCCAATTTAGCCTGGGCATTCAGGATTGCAGACGACGAACCAGGAAAAAGTATTTCCTTTATCAGTCCTAGGATGGAAAAAGAGCCAATTGGCTAAGTTTGGTTTCCTTTGCTTTCTGCATGCAGCCTGGTGACAGGGTCTTCAACAATCCCATTTGCAGGTTGTTGCCTAATGAACAGACTTTCTTTTTTCTGCTTACTAGATCAGAAGGTTGTACCCTGAAAGAACTTATCGTCTTTCCCCCTTTCAGCCACCCCCATTCCCTCCACTTGCTTCCCTTCTCTATGTCCTATTTCCACCATTCTATGTGTCTCCTAAGCTCAAAATCTATCTTCAAGGTAAACCTTTTTTTTTTTTTTTGGGTGAGGCAATTGGGGTTAAGTGACTTGCCCAGGGTCACACAGCTAGTAAGTGTTAGGTATCTGAGGCTGGATTTGAACTCAGGTCCTCCTGACTCCAGGGCTGGTGCTCTATCCACTGCGCCACTTAGCTCCCCCTCCATATACTCTTATACTCCAGCCAAGCTGTAATTCTCATTCTCCCCTGAAGTGCCTGTCTTTCCTGCTCCCCTCACCTCAAATTTTGCTCATGCTATTTGACACAATTATTTCTCTGTACTTCTGCCTCTCAAAATTCTACCCATGGGGGCAGCTAGATGGCGCAGTGGATAGAGCACCAGCCCTGGAGTCAGGAGTACCTGAGTTCAAATCTACCCTCAGACACTTAACACTTACTAGCTGTGTGACCCTGGGCAAGTCACTTAACCCCAATTGCCTCACTAAACAAAAACAAAAAACCAAAAAAAAATTCTACCCATGAGCATGAGCACTTCTATGAAGACTTCCAAATCTGTTTCTCTCTTCTACCCATGTTTCCTCTGAGTCCCCCTTTTTGTGCCTCAACCCATTTTACCTTGAATTTCCCTGCTGGGTGGATAGAGCCTTGGACCTGGAGTCAGGAAGACCTGAATTTAAATCCAGCCTCAGACACTTACTAGCTCTGTGACCCTGGGCAAGTCATTTAACCTCTGCCTTCATCCATTGGAGAAGGAAATGGCAAACTACTGCAGTATCTTTGCCAAGAAAATCCCATGGATTAGTGTGGTCCACGGGGTCATGAAGACTTGGACAAGACTGAACCACAACAGTATATTCCCTTACTAGACTAAAAGCTCTTTGATGGCTGGAATTAATTGTGTTTGTCTTTGTACCCAGAGCTCCTAGCACAGTTCTCTGCTCATAGCCTATGGCCTCATGGCCGATGAGGACCCAGCCGTTAGAGCAGATATTCTCTCCTTGCTCTCAATCCAACCACATGCAAACTTTGGGGAGCCAGTTTCCATCCATGATGACGCAGGCATTAAGGAATGCGTGATGATGAAAAATCTTCTAATTGGCTTCAGAGCCAGAACTGGTGACTCAGGAGGGTTGAGCTGGAAGTGGGTCTGGACACAATAGGGACTGATCACCCATTTCCAAATTCCTTTCCTTAGTAGCTTAGATTGAGGAGTGCTTGGAAGTGGTTCTGAGCTGCCAAGGGGAAGAGGGACAGGCAGCTAGTTGAACTCCCCCACTCTGCCCCAGTTCTTCCCTAGGCTCCCATGGAAGCTCTTATTTCTTTGTGTTTATTCTCTCCTGATCTTAAGCGAATGAATGTTCTGATTGGAGAATGACCCAGAAGCTGTGTGATTTCTGGAGATCCTAAGGTCACCGCAGAGGTCTCTCCCCTTGGCCTCAGCAGAGGACACTGGAGCTGTTAACAGTGGAGAAATACCTTGAGCAACAACCTTGAGATGAATGTGCCAGGGCATGGCAGCAACTTTATGAGCACAGCATGGTCCCGAGAGGCTGTAAGATGACCACAGGCTTCTTCCCGATTCTTGGTATTCAAATGTCCGTGGGAGAGAGATTACCAATTGCAGTGGGAAAGCAGCCCTAGCTTGGCCCACTGGCAAACAAGGCCTAGCCCAGCCCAGCCCAGCCAAGGATTGTTCAGCAGAGATGACATTGTCTTCAAGGAGAAAACCTCTCTCAGCATCAAAGCCAGTAATTTACTACCAAGTCTACTTGACCCCTCAACTTCATAAGGATTCCGTGCAGGGAGAAAAGGTTTTGTTGTGTCAGGAATCAGGAGGTATTCTTTACCATGTGTATTCTCTACATCTGTGCTTGACTACCATTTCCCCCCACCCCAAACTGTTCACTTTCCCTCTTACTGTAGAGGGCAACACCATCTTCCCAATCCCTCAGGGTAGAAACCTAGGAGTCATCCTGGATTCCTCACTATCTCTCATCATCTCATATCTCAGCAGTTGCAAAGGCCTATCTATTCAACCTTCTGAACATCTCTCCCCTCTGACATTGCCATCACTCATCACCTCACACCTTGATGACTGCAATAGCCCACTGGTGGGTCTGCCTTCCTTGAGTCTCTCCCTAATCCAATCAACCCATCCTCCATTCATCCACTAAAGCAATTGTCCTAAAATTCAGGTCCAACCACGTCACACCTCCCCCCCCCCCCCGCCCCGCCCCCACTCAGTAAACTCCAGTATCTTTCTAGATTGTGGTGTTTTGTTTTGTTTTTTTGCAGGGCAATGAGGGTTAAGTGACTTGCCCAGGGTCACACAGCTAGTAAGTGTCAAGTGTCTGAGGTCAAATTTGAACTCAGGTCCTCCTGAATCCAGGGCTGGTGCTTTATCCACTATTCCACCTAGCTACCCCTACTCCAGTATCTTTCTATTGCCTCCAAGAAGAAATACAAAATCCTCTGTTTGGCATTCAATGTCCTTCATAATCTAACCTTCTCCTACCATTCCAGTCTTCTTACACCTATTCCCCAACACATACACTTTGATCTAGTGACACTGGCCCATTGCCTGTTCCACAAACAAGACATTCCATCTCTCTGCTCTGGGCATCCTCTGTGGCTATCAGCTGCACCTGGAGGGCTCCACCTTGTTGGCTCTGATTATTGACCTCCCAGGCTTCCTTTAAGTCCCTGCTCAAATCCCATGTTCTAAAGGAAACCTTGTCCAACACCTCTTAATTCCAGTGCCTTCCCTCTTAATTATTTCCTATTTATCCTGTATATAGCTTGCTCTGTATAGACTTGCTTGCATGTTGTCTCACCCATTAGACTGTAAGCTTCTGGAGGGCAGAGACTGTCCTTTGCTTCTTTTTTGTATCCCCAGCACTTAGCACAGTGCCTGGCATATAGTAGGTGCTTCATAAATATATATATCTATTGATTGATTGATTGCATGGGAAGTGTGTGCTCCTGACTTTTTGGGGAGGAAAATGTTCTGTAACAACTCTACCTTCTCAGTAAATACCTTTTCTTTAGGCCAGTGAAATTATTATTTAAAAAAAATTTTAACTAATTAATTTTTTTGTGTGGGGCAATGAAGGTTAAGTGATTTGCCCAAGATCACACAGCTAGTGTCAATTCTCTGAGGCCTGATTTGAATTCGGGTCCTCCTGAATCCAGGGCCTGTGTTTTATCCACTGTGCCACCTAGCTGCCCTGAAATTCAACTGGTTGATTGTAAATGGGGCCCTCTGACCTCTACTCCTAACCAAGCCAGCAATTAAAGACCAGCTCAAAGTACTTGTCCTTACTCTGGCTACCAAGGAAAGATCTTAAGAAATTTGAGAATTTCCCCTTTTGTATGCAGGCTTAAGTCAAGTCCTGAGTCATCAGTTCTTCTTTCTCTGAAGTCACCTAGAAGACTTTTAACTGTCCTCCACAAGTCCCAACCATGGCTGAGTCACCATAGCTCTCCAAAGTTACCTCATGGCTGGATTGGAAGGAAGAGAAAAGTTTGAATACCTTCACTTCATTTGGAGACAGGACTGGATTTGTAGTTAGAGGACCTGGGTTGTGTTCCTGGCTCTACTACTCACACCCTGTGTAACTCTGGGCAAACTAAATATCCTCTCTGTGCCTCAGTTTCCTCAAGTGTACAATGAGGGGTTTGTACAAACTGATTTTTAAGGTCCCTTCTTGTTCAAGGCCAGTGATAGTATGATCTCTAAAGATCCCTTCCAACTCAGCATTCTCCAATTCTCTGAGGAATACAGTTTTCTTCAGAGGTTTTGAGTTAGCTTCAAAGTGAAGCAAAGAAGTTGCAGTTGAAAAGGGCAGTTGATTTGGAACCCCCCAAAATCTGTGTTCAAGTCTTGCTTCCGACACTAGCTATAGAACTTTGGAGAAATTACTTCACCTTTCTGAGCCTCGATTTCCTCACCTGAAAAATTAGGATAATTATATCTGTACCATCTGTCTCAGAAGATTCTAATGAGGATCAAATGGGGCAATGTGTTGACATAATGAATGATACTGATCATGACCACTGACCCAGGAAATACTCCCCCCCCCCCCATTTATTTGTCATCTGGGATCCTCAGTGCCTGTGTTTAATTAGAGAATTGATGTGGCACATTGGATAGAGCCTTGGCTTTTCGAGTTAGCAAGACCTGGGTTCAAATCCTGTCTTTTACCCATACTTGTTGGATGATCCTGAGAAAGTCAGTTCAATTCTTAGTGCTCCAAGCATCTCTCTAAGGTTATAAATTACAGAATTGTATTGGGAGAGGGAGTTTCCTCACTGAGATTTACCCAAACCAAAGAGTTAATAGACTTGGATTTTACATACACACATATATAATAATATATAACCACATATTATATATAATTATATTAATATATCAATTAATATAGTACACACAAATAATATATGTGATATATAATATTTAATATATGGATATACAAAATATCCATATATTAAAAATCTATCTATACATAGATATGTCTATATATCTATCTACAGATCTCTGTATATGGAGATCTTTAGATAGATATATCTATATTGATGGATAGATAATTAAATGAAATTGACTCCCATTTTCTTGGGTGCTGGTCCTGCAATGTCACCTCCAGACCACCAGGGGGAGAGATGACTCAGAAAATGTCCTGGCTGTTGTTATGGATAAGTCAAAAGCTCACATTTCTATTGGCTTTTAAGATTTGCAAACCACTTTCCTCTAAACAGCCCTATCAGGCCCATTTTACAGATGAGGAAACTGATGCTCATAGAGATGAGCTGATTTGCCACATCAATAAGTAGAAGAGCTAGAAATTGACCCCAGGTCCCCTGACTTCTAAATTTAGGGTTCTTCTCATGGAATATCCTATTCCTATTAATTCACCTTCCATTTTTTGGTAGACATGTGATGAACTTTGATTCATCAGTATTACTATTAGGCATATACCACCTAGGGGTCAAAGATAGGGAAAACTCCCCTACATACTTGTAGCTAACTTTTTTGTTGTTGCAAAAAATTCGGAGATGTCAATTAGGAAATGGCAAAACAAATTGTGAAAGGTGAAATTAGTGACCTATTAGTGTGTCCTAAGAAATGATGACTATGAAGGATTCAGAGGAACTAGGGAAGACTTGTACACACTGATACAGAGTGAAGCAAGCCAGAGCCAGAAGAACAATTTAAAAGATGATGACAATTGTCCAAAGAAAAGCAACATTGAAAGGCTTAAGGAAACTGATCAATACAGTGACCAATAGTGATTTCAGAGGACTAATAAATGAAGTATGGAGTAAAGCTTACATTTTTCAGTCAGGGCCCTTGGGTTGATTTGTTTTGCTTAGCTATGTTTCTTTGGAACAAAGGAGGTTTCTATTGGGTTTGGGGTGGAATGGGGTGAGTCATTGAGATGTGACAATGATTTTTTTTTTTTTTTGTGAGGCAGTTGGGGTTAAGTGATTTGCCCAGGGTCATACAGCTAGTAAGTGTCAAGTGTCTGAGACTATATTTGAACTCAGGTCCTCTTGAATCCAGAGCTGGTGCTTTATCCACTGTGCCACCTAGCTGCCCCCCACAATGATTTTATTAAAAAAAGAACATCAATAAAACATTAAGGGGCAGCTAGATGGCGCAGTGGATAGAGCACTGGCCCTGGAGTCAGGAGTACCTGAGTTCAAATCTGGTGGCCTCAGACACTTAACACTTACTAGCTGTGTGACCCTGGGCAAGTCACTTAACCCCAATTGCCTCACTAAAAACAACAACAACAACAACAACAAACATTAAATAAAATTTTAAGGGGATGTGGTAGATCCCAGACATATACTGGGCATTGACTGGGCTCTAGACCCAACAAGCTTCTTATCATAATGCTGCTCAAGGTCACATACTTAGAAAGCAACAGAGCCTGAGTTTTGAATTCAGGACTTCTTTTATTAAGCACTTTTTATTATTTTTTTTTTTTGCAGGGCAGTGAAGGTTAAGTGACTTGCCCAGGGTCACACAGCTAATGTCAAGTGGCTGAGGTCAGATTTGAACTCAGGCCCTCTTGAATTCAGGGCTTGTGCTTTATCCACGGCACCACCCAGCTGTCCCCTCGGGGATTCCAGGACTTCTAACCCCAAGTTAGTATACTTCCTTTTGATCAACACTGCTAGCTCATCCTTCCATGTCAATTTCATGAAGCTATCCCTTCTATTAATATTAAAACAATCCTTTTAATCATAACTTTCTTGTAAACATGAGGTGCAGTTAATTGCTGTCATGGACTTGGGGATGAAACCAGTCTTGGGGCCATTAACCTTTTTTTGCTGGAGAGGGTGGGGGGATGAGAACAAGGAATGAAAAAGAACCTTTTGTTAATTGGCAGCTGGGTTTGTGTGAGAGGGAGCAGTAGGGAAACACCATACCCTCCTCCCACTCTAGCTCCCCTTCTTCATTTCCCCAAGGCTTTCCATGGAAAAGTCCACCAGTGTTAACCTTGGCAGGGACTTGGAGGAATATTTTTGGCAGCTTTTAAAATTCTCTGTGGGGCATGGTGCATTTATATTCATATGCTATATTTTTGCTTATATTTGTGAAATAAGTAGGCTTCTGTTTTGTTTTAATTGGGACACGATATAATTCCTTCCAAACCCAGAAAGAGAGACAGTGAAAAAGAAGACACCAAACTATGGCCAAATGATACCATTGATCAGTGTGAAGGAACTGGCACGGCACCCTTTGACCTGCAGAAGATTGAAGTAGTAGGGGTGGGGTAGGTTAGTGGTGGATTTTCACATTTGTGGAAAGTAGGGGTAGATTTGTTGTGTTAGACTTCAGTGGACAGAGGAAGAATCAATAGGTGGGAGTTACAGGAAGACTTCAGTATTAGAAATTTTGGCCTCATATCTGGAAGAAAAGGAGGTGAAGTGGTCATGGAGTAATAGAGCAAGGTATCACAAATTCATTATATGTGTACTCCATTGGTATCCAAGGAATGACTAGGTACTTATGGGAAGACATATCAAAGAGTCACATGTGAAAAGGTATGGATAGGTTGTGATATTCAGTACTGGGAAGACCACCCAATTTGTTGAAGCCTTAGAACTATAAAAAAGATGAAATACAAGGGGAAAAAAGTCCCAACAATTAGTTCTGTCCAAAAATGGGATGGGAATGCTAGGCAGAGAGGTGGCACAATGGAAGACCTGAGTTCAAATCCAGCCTCAGTTGCTTAACGAGCTGTGTAACCCTGGGCAAGTCATTTAACCTCTTCAGCCCAAGTTTCTTCATCTGTAAAGTGGGGATAACACTAGGACAGACAGACCTGCCAGCAGTGTTATGGGAATCAAATGAAATAATACTTGTAAGATACCTTGTAAACCTTAAAGTGCTATATAAATGCTACCTATTATTATTTTAAAGTAGTGAGTCCTCTGTCACTGGAGGTGTTCATGTTCAGGCTGGATCACCAATTATCCAATTGTAGAGAGAGTGGGTTCAAACTCTGGGCAGGAGTTTAGACCAGTTGATTCCTGGTGTTTTTGTTTTTGTTGTGGCTGTTGTTGTTTTTTGTTTTTTGTTCTTTGCCTCAAACATTCTATGTTTTTATGATATACCACAGATGAACCAAAACACTGACTATGGAAATGTGGCCTAGGAATTGAGGTGAATGAGGGTGAAGGAAGGGGTGTACAGTCTTTATGAATAATAAATTATACTATACAACAATGATGTGGATAATGACAATATATAGGGTATTAGGAAGAATGTTAGACTTAGAAGAATTAGATTCACATACTGGATCCTCCACTTACTGGCACATGTGGCACACATTGGGCTTCACTTTCTTCATCTATCTGATGAGGAGGTTGGATTCAGTGAACCCACTGCTTTTTTTTCTAATTCTAATTCTACGATTTGATGATTCAATGATATCTAAGGTCTTTTCCAGTTCTGAATCAGATCAAGAACGTAAGGCTTAAAGAGCCAATATTTCAGAGAACAGAAAACAATGTAGAGTAAAAGGGTGTTACCAGCTTCTCCCTGGTAGCAGGTTTGACATTATAGACACTAAGAAAGATTGGGGAGGGCTGGAGGATAGCTCAAGTTTATATCATTTCCCTCCTCTCCAGTATGATATGAAAAGATAGAATAAGACTAGAACAACTAGAGTCCACGGCCTCTACAGTCTCTGCCAGGTCTAAATCTATTGTCCTTTGATAAGTAGAGGCATAATAAGAGAGAATCCAGGTGACTACGATAAGTTTGAGTCACAAGGCCTGAACTATATTCTGTAATAATGAATAGGCCTGAATGACCAGAGAGTAGTTATTAATAGAGTAGATGAGAATGATCAAAGAGTAGTTATTAATAGAGTAGATGACCACTTGGGAGGGCAGCTAGGTGGCAAAGTACAGAGGACTGGACCCAGAGTCAGGAAAACCTGAGTTCAAATTTGGCCTCAGACACTTACTGGCTGTGTGACCCTGGGCAAGTCACTTAACCTTGTTTGCCTCAGTTTCCTCATCTGGAAAATGAGCTAGAGAAGGAAATGGCAAACCACTCTAGTATCTCTGCCAAGAAAACCCCAAATGAGGTCATGAACTGAAATGTTGTGACTGAAACAAGTGAACGATAACGACAAAGAGGGAAATTCCTAACAATGTCCTCAAATACTGTCTTGGACTGTTTGCAGTTCATCATTTGTATCAGTGACATGGATGAAGGCATAAATGGCTTCCTGATCAAATTTAAGTCAATCAATAAGTATTGATTAAGTTCCCACTGTATTCTATCCACTAGGCTAGGTGATTGGGATACAAATATGAAAAATGAGACATTCCCTATTCTGCTATGGACTATAACATAATACAGGATAAATGTTGTTCAGTCATTTCCAACTCTTCATGGCCCCGTGTACCTTATTGACCATACTGCAGCACTTTGTCATTTCCTTCTCTAATGGGATTAAGGCAAACAGAAGTTAAGTGACTTGCCCAAGGTCACATAGCTACTAAATGTCTGAAGTTGGATTTAAACTCAGGTCTTCCTGACTCCAGGCCCAACACTCCATCCACAGAGCCAGCTAGCAGCCCCAATATATACACAATAAATATAGATGACATGTACCTGAGAGGGTTGACTAGTCTACCTGGCAGCAGAATCAGTATCTAAAATGATCTCAGCAGATTATCCAACTAGGCTGAATCTCATAAATGAAATATAATAGCAATAAATGTAAAGTCCTCCATTTGGGCCTAAAAACTCCTTAGGTATGAGATGGGGGAGATGACGCTCAATAATTCACATGAAAAAAATCTGGGCTGCGATGAGTCAGTGGTGTGACATGGAAGCTAAAAAAGGTTATTATCTTAGGCTGCATGAAAAGAGCTCCGATGTTTTGAAGGGCTGTAAATGCCAAACAGAAGAATCTGTTTCATCCTAGAGATAATAAGCAACTACCGGAATTTATTGAGAGTGTGCGTTTGAGTGGGAGTGTGTGTGACATGGTCAGACTTGCTTTAGGAAAATAATGCAGCTGTGTGGAGGATGGCTTGGAATGGGGACAGGCCAGAGGCAGGGAGGCCAATTAGGTGGCTAGTTCAGTAGCCCAAGGAGGGGTGATAAGGTTCTTTTAAAAAACATATATATGTATGTATGTATATATACTTATCTCATTTTAAAATAGTATTTTATTTTTTCCAATTACATGTAAAGACAATTTTAAATATTCATTTTTTAAATAAAGTTTTTAGTTCCAAATTTTCCCCTCCTTCCCTTCCCTCCCATTCCCCTAAGACAGTAAGCATTTTGATCTAGGTTACTATATATATATATATATATATTATATTTTGGCCTCATATCTGGAAGATATATATATGTGTATATATGTATATATATACAGACACACATATATATACATATATATATATACGTGTATATATGTATGTATTAACATTCATTAAAAATTTTTTTTTGAGTTCCAAAATCTTCCCCATCTTCCACCCATTGAGATGGCAAACAATGAGGTTCTGAGCAAGGTTCTGAACTTGGTTCTGAACTAGGAAGATGGAGGCTGTGTGTGTGTGTGGGGCTCTGATTGAACAGATAGGTTGGATTTCATCCCTAGCCCCAAAGCAGCTGGAGCTGGGGGTGGCCTGCTCGCTGTGTTTCAACCATGGTTGTGTCTCTAGCTGCCCAGGCTCCAGCCAGAGCAGCCAGTCCAGAGGAGCCGCTTTATCCTGTCTTAGCGTCAGGTGGTGCTGGCCCCAGGGCCTGAGGGAAGGAGGGAGGAAAGGAGGGGGCCCATGGGGGAGATGGGAGTCATTCCCAGTGTCTAATCTCCCGACAGGCTGGGCCCTGCAGACACAGAGTCTGGGGAGGCCCTGCAGTTATCTGTGGCCCAACTGCTGCCTTCCCCTAGGCCTGGGGCCCACCGGCAGCTGACTAGCTTGCTGTCCCACTCCCACGCGTCTTATCAGCCAGTCACAGGACACCCTCCTGGCCTGGCTCTGCTGCAGAAAACTGGGGGGTGGGGATGTAGTGTGTGTGTGTGTGTGTGTGTGTGTGTGTGTGTGTGTAAGTGTATGTATGTATGTTTGGGGGCGGGAAAGAATTATTCATTAGGTAGCTCTGACCCAGACCCACTTCCTCTACCCCTCCTCAAATTCCAAGGTTCCTTCCTGACTGGAGACCCCCATTTCCCAGTTTTCAGTTAGGTTAAAGAGACAACTTCCTAACAACTGGAGCATTCCAAAAGTGGCAAGAATGGCCTTAAGAGGTTTGCTTGTTAGAAATCTTCAAGCAAAGTTAGATGACATCCCAGCTATAGTGTGTGTGTGTGTGTGTGTGTGTGTGTGTGTGTGTGTGTGTGTGTGTGGTTCTAATTCAGGCACGCTGTAATCCTGTGGTTCTTTTGCTCTTTTCCCTCCAGCATGCTATTTGTCCCCCAGATTCATCCTTAAGGCTTCCCAGAAGCTGTTTGGACCTTTCAGGCCTCAGTTTCCTCATCCATAAAAGGAAGGGATCAGCTCAGAAAATCTTCCTAATATTCTGTTCCCATTGTGTCTACTCGTGGTTCTAATCCTACCCATTCTTTAAGTCCCAATTTATCCAGTAATCTTCCAACAATTCTCTAGGACTACATTGGCATCTAGATGGAGCACTGGACTTTTAGTAAGGAAGACCTGACTTCAAATCCAGCCTTAGATATTTACTAGATGTTTGACTCTGGGTAAGTCACTTAAAGATTGTCTGTCTTAGTTTACTCACCTGTAAAATGGGGATAATAATAGTACCTATCTCCCAGGGTTTTTGTGAGGATCAAATGAGATAATATTTGTAAAGCACTTTGCAAACCTTAAACACGATATAAATGCTACTATTATTATTGCCTTGTCACAGGAAACATTTTGGTGTAATGGAAAAAAAGTGGTAGAAAGAAATGTGATGTAAGGGGGAAAAAAAGGAGAAAGGAAAAAGCTTCATTGGGACATTAAAAAAATACACCCAAGAGAGCAGAGGAAGTTCAGTGGTAGAAATAGAAAAGTAGGCCCTTTTTGTTGCTACCATGTTAAATTGAAAAGCATTTTTTAAATCCCCAAATTATGTAATAGAATTTCATGGTTTCATACAATCCCTTCTTCTATTATTGTTTGTATATCAAAATATTCATATTTTTTATTATTTGTTAAGTTCCTAGTTTTAAAAATGAAAACTTTTTTTTTTTAAAGTTCTCTATCCAGGTATCAGAGACCTGGGGTTCAAATCCTGGCCTGGCTACTTCCTATCTGTGTGACCTTGGGCAAGTCACTTTGACACTTCTTTCAACTCTAAAATTAGACTATGTAATCTTTTCATCTCTAATCTCCCTTTCAGCTCTAAAGCCTGTGATCCTATATGCTAATATTTTCTTGGACTCTCAGGAACGCTTACTGTGTATAACATTCCTTGAATAAATTGTGTGTTTTGGGAGTTTTCAGGGTGAAACTGGCTGATGAAGTATATCCATCTTTCAGTGATTTGTGGCATGAGTATAGATGAATGACCAAGGCAGGCTCATGGGCCTGTTTAGAAAATAGGGCTTGGGGCAGCTAGATGGCACAGTGGATAGAGCACTGGCCCTGGATTCAGGAATACCTGAGTTCAAATCCGGCCTCAGACACTTAACACTTACTAGCTGTGTGACCCTGGGCAAGTCGCTTAACCCCAATTGCCTCACTAAAAAAAAAATATATATGGGCTCTATGAATGGGTGGGTACCCTAAGGTACATTGATGAAACTAGAGAGCCATCCAGTTGTACCCTGGACAGGGAACTTCCTTAGCTCTTCTCTATCACTTAACATTTTCTTTTCTTTTCTTTTTTTTTGGGGGGGGGAGGGGACAGGGCAATGAGGCTTAAATGACTTGTTCAGGGTCACACAGCTAGTAAGTGTCAAGTGTCTGAGGTCGGATTTGAACTCAGGTCCTCTTGAATCCAGAGCCGGTGCTTTATCCACTGTGCCACCTAGCTGCCCCTATCACTTCAAATTTTCTAGCAAGAATCCAGCATTTCATCCATGGGGGAGGCTTCCTCTGGAGGCAGATCCCATCCTTTTCCTACCTCAGTGGATCTTTTTTATGAGTTCTGACCCCAAACAAAATCCTTATCTGTCAGCCAGCCTCCTGGGGACGAGGCTGTCTAAAATGATCTGAGACAATAGACACACAGTCTGTTATCAGACCCATCCTCAAAGGCTTGCCAGCTTCATTAGCCCTGTTATGGCTCCTGCTTGCTGGCATTTGGCAACCCAAGGTTTACCTTTTGATGAAGCATCAAAGAACTTCAGTCACGCCCCTAGATTATAAACTCTTTGAGGGCGGCATTTCTTCCTTTTGTCTAGCTCTGGCACCTATCATAGGGTTATGTATTAGGCGCTTAATGTTCCATGTATTATACTGGATTCTGTAGCGATGGGGACTGGATCTGAAATTTCACTGGTATCAGGAAAGGGGAGAGGGAGGAGAGGAGAAGGGAAATGGGCGGGAGGGGAAGGGACCAGGGAAAGGGTAAAGGGAAGGGAGAGGAAAGGAAAGGGGGAGGGGAAGAAGAGGAGAGGACATTCCAGGCTAAGAGACCAATAGCAGCTTTGTGGCAGAGAAGAGTATGCAGGACTCTTGGAGACAGGAAGAAAGGCCTGGATGGAGTCAAAGGTTTCTTGTGGGGAGGAAGGGGCAAGGATGAGGCTGGGGAAGTTAGGCTCAGCTATGAAAAGGAAAAGTTTCTATTTTCTTCTTTTTTTTTCCCCTACAGTGGAAACAGACTTTTCTTAATCATGACCCAAGGACAGTTTGAGGTGTGGTATAGATGCTGGGGTGGGGCCGGACTGTAGTATCCTGGCTTGGGAGGCCTCTACACTGAAGTATTCTTACTGCTCTATACCCAGGATTGTAGGGACTAACAGCGATCTGAGACTTTGGATGCTTAATCCCATGGCCCTTTCTGGGGGGTGGGGGGTGGGAGGAAGTGCTTCCCTGCAGAACAAAACTCTCATCTTTGCAGCAAAGGAAACCGGAAGGACCCATCTGACCCTTTGACTCATGCTTTTATGTCACCCTCCTAGGCCTAAAATTATCTCTTTTCTTTCTCTAGGAGCAGACGATGCCATGCTTGGTGCTCTGTCTCTCCTACTGAGTGTGGGTCACATCTGTCACACAGCTGTAGAGAAGAACATGGACTGCAGGCCCTGGGGCAGTGCCAGTTCAAAGTCAGTCAATGTGTGATGGAGCTTGGCAGGGCGTGGGGGGGGAGGGGAGGGGTTGTTAGGTGACACCCTCTCCAGCCCCAGAACATCACCTGGGTCTCTGAAGTCCCTGTTGCTCTCCTGGGGATGGTGAAAGTACTATCCTCCAAAGCTAGAGCTTGAATACACGCAAATGTTTGTAGTTGGGTTAAAAATGGACAGGCCTCTGTCATGCACACTCAGATATGTGCTGAGACCCACAGATACACCCAGACACACAAGTGCAAAGACATGCATGATCAACTCTGCATCTGTAGATACACAGATATGTATGTATACCTATGGATACACACACTCTAACATAAAGGCACGTATGCTCCTAGGCATTCATTTGGAAACACATGCATACCCAGGTATACAAGTGCACAAATCAACATGTAAAACCAGAGGATCCCAACCATGTAGACACAATAGAGACATGAATGTAGGAACATGTGTGTGTGTATGTAACCCAAATAAAGAACTGCAGAGGCATATATGATTAGACATATATACACAGACATGAAGTCACATGGGTAATGCTTCGATTCAATTGAATTCTTTTTTTTTTTTTTTTTGGTGAAGCAATTGGGGTTAAGTGACTTGCCCAGGGTCACACAGCCAGTAAGTGCCAAGTGTCTGAGGTCCGATTTGAACTCAGGTCCTTCTGAATCCAGGGCCGGTGCTCTATCCACTGCGCCACCTAGCTGCCCCAATTCAATTGAATTCTACAAACATTTTTGACAAATTTATCTCTTCTTTTCCCATTCCCAGAGACCTATTCCTTATAACAAAGAATTTTTTTTTACTAAAAAGGAAGAGGATAAAAATCTGCAAAACTAACCCACACATTAAAAAATTATATTGACAATGTTCAACATCCTTGCACAACTCTCCCCTCATACATGCACCTTTTGCAAGAGAATGGGAGGACGTGTCTTCCCATATTTCTTCACTGAAGCCAAATGTATTTTGTAATTTTGCAATATTCATTTTCAAATGTTTGTGGTTGTTCTTTCTATTGACATCTTTGGAAACTTAATTCTGTTTTGAACATGTTCAATTTTATATGCCTACAGAAAATCCAAGAGGAGAGGTCCAGAAGGTAGTTTCTGATGCTATCTATACTGGAGCATAAGAGAGACAAGGGTTGGATATATAGATACAAGAGTCAGCAGGGTAGAGATAATAATTGAACCTATGGGAGTTGAGGACATTAACAAGAGAGAGAATGTAGAGAGAGAAGGAAGAAGGCCTAGGACAGGACATAGGAGCTCTGGAGGAGGTGACAGCCAACCAGCTTAAAGAGGATGAAGAGCTTCAGAAGAATCAGGGATGTTGCACAATTCTTGGCTTAATGTGTCTTGCCACCTCATTGGCTGAGGAGCATGTTGGAGAAAGCAAAACCTATTCCACTTGTTCAAAAAATAATCCTATATCTATGGATAAGATATGTATGTGTATATGTATACACATACACATATATGTATATAGATAGATAAATATATAGATATATACATACACACACATATATGTTCAAGGAGAGCTACAATGGAACAGTCATGGATTATGTAGAGCTTGTTGAAAGATATCTTAGCTTCATGGTCTTGGGCTCTCTGCCATATTTTTCTTTTACCTTTCATAGTGACTTTCCAATTGTGCAGAAGCATTACCTTACCTCTGTTAACCTTTGTATTGATTGTAGGTGTTTCATATGAATTCTAGGATATATTGTTTTGTTTTTCAGAATAGCTACCATCACACTCCCCCACCCCCCCACCCCTCGCATGTCACTACACCCACCTGAGTTCAAATCTGGCCTCAGACACTTACTAGCTGTGTGACCCCGGGCAGGTCACTTAACTCTGTTTGCCTCAGTTCCTCATCTGTAAAATGAGCTAGAGAAAGAAATGGCAAACTGCTCCAGTATCTCTGCCAAGAAAACCCCAAATGGGGTCAAGAAGAATCAGAGATGACTGAAAAACAACTGAACAACAGCATAACATATTTTCACATATTTCACATGAAAACATTTTCATCAGAACCAAAGATGAAATGTTTCTCAATCTTATTTTTCTGAGCTACATTGGAAATGACTAAATATATATTCTCAACTATCATTTATTTGCATGGAAACAGACAGTATTGGTCATAGGTTGCCAAATACTTTGCTTATGGTTAACCTGAAAGTCAGCCTTTTACCTGTTGATTATAGACGTGGAAAAAAAGGGAAGAGGAAGTAAGTGAAGAAGGACTTTGCTTAGATTTTGAAGCTGAATGACTTCAGAGGCCTGATCTTGATAAAGCAAAATTTTTCTTTTTGGCCATTCCTTTGGGGAATGAAAATTCACATAGGATTTTAGCCATTATGGTGGAGAATATGTTTCTAAATATCCCATATGTGGCCATAACTTATGGCCACAACTTTCTTTTCTTTTTTTCTTTCCAACGTGATATCTTACTTTGTGGTGCTCCAAAAATAAATTCCTCTCCTACAGAAAAAAATTCTCTCAGTGCAGGATGCTTTTCTCTCTTCATCTTTATGCGTATGAGTTAATTCCAACAGTAATGATGAAACAGCTTTATGAATTATCCCTGTCTCCTACTAAAAGATTAGTAATTTTTCCAGATGGAACTCGTAATGACACATGGCAGTGCCAAAGTTATTTCACTGCACTTGAGCAGTTCATCAAAGAAGTAATAAAAAGTTACTCCCCTGAAGAAATGGCAAAAAAACCATACAAAAAAACCCCAAACACCCAACCCAACAACAACTCAACCCTTTCATCTAATGTAACAATTGTATAATATAATTTTTCTAATGTACTATATCTTGATTTGTATAAAGTGACAAAGGATATTAATTTCAAACTATGTATTATTATGTCTGTAGTTGTCTATAGAGTAAAATTGAACTTAAAAAGTCAAATGGAAAAAAAGACAGAGCCTTGGGGGCCAGCGATTCCTAGCTGGCACGACATCAGTGATGATTTAGCAAATGAGATGAAGAAGGGTTGGTCAGGTACACTCAAATAGATACTTGAGCACCTAATCCCAGCCTTTCATCATCATTCACCCATTGGAGGTTTTGGAAACTAAGATGCTGTGGTGGGATCAATAGCATATTCTTCTCACTTCTATGTAAGTTAAGCTAATATTTTCATAAATGGTATTGAAACTGGGGCAGCTAGGTGGCGCAGTGGATAAAGCACTGGCCCTGGATTCCAGAGGATCTGTGTTCAAATTTGATCTCAGATACTTGACACTTACTAGCTGTGTGACCCTGGGCAAGTCACTTAACCCTCATTGCCCCGCAAAACCAAACCAAACCAAACCAAAACAAAAGGTATTGAAACCATCCTCTCAACTAAGTTGGCTTAAGGGACTAAAAGTTCAGGCTATTGATATTCCTTCTTAGTCACCTGTGTTAGAAATAGCCATGAGGAACTCCAGGTGTGCTCAGCTGCTTGGCAGATGGGCTACACAGGGTTTGGGGCAAGAGAGATTCGCTTGGCTGAATCTACTCAAGACATCCTCAGTTTGTGTCCTTATTGATATTGTTGTTTGTCCTTCTTTCTCAAAGTGGATTATGATGTAAGGAGGTACTTTGATGTAAGTGAGGGAGGGTTGTGCAAGTCACCAGCCTCACTCTCTTGTCCAGAGCGATCTGGATCCAGTGGCGAGATATACATCAGGACAACTGGAGATGGCCACAGATGTTTGAGGCAAATCAGAGTTAAGTGACATGTCCAGGGTCACACAGCTAAGTAAGTGTCAAGTTTCTAAGGCCAGATTTGAACACACATCCTCCTGACTCCAGGGCCAGTGCTCTATCCACTGCACCACCTAGCTGCCCCTCCTTATTGATATATGTTTGAGATAGTCACTACTATGGTTAAGTGGATCTTCTTTTGTTAACTGGTGAATACCCAATGCATGCCCCATTTTGTTCCAGTGTTGAACATAAACTACCAGGTAATCAGCCTGAGTCAGGTCCAGCTCAGGGCAGATGCACATTCTATTCATTGTAATGCTCACAGAATTCAGTAATTATCGAATTATAAGTTGGAAGAGACCTCAGCACCCATACCTAAGATGTATCGCCACTAAAACATGCCTGATGGGGCAGCTAGGTGGTGCAGTGGATAAAGCACCAGCCCTGAAGTCAGGAGTACCTGAGTTCAAATCCGACCTCAGACACTTAACACTTACTAGCTTTGTGACCTTGGGCAAGTCACTTAACCCCAATTGCCTCACTAAAAAAGAAACAAACAAACAAAAAACCCATGCCTGATGAGTAGTGGCCCAACTTCTACTTAAAGAACCTGCTACCTCCCAAGGCAGCCCATTACACCTGGCACGGCCCTTCTTGTTGGGCAGTTTTTCCTGACCTCAAGATTAAATTTGCCTCCATGAAACTACCACCTATTGGGCTTAGTTCTCCCCTCTAAGCCCACACAGACCCAATCTAATCCCTCTTCTATATGATAACCAGTAATCACTTGAAGATAGCTATTATATCCTCCCCCAGTCTTTTCTTCTTCTTCAGACTAAACATCGCTAATGCCTTCACATGATTGTTATATGACATTGCCTTAAGGCCCTTCCCCCTTCTGGTCTCCCTCCTCTGTGTGACACTCACCAGCTAATCAATGTCCTTCCTAAAATGTGGGGCCCAGAACCGTGAATTTGGAGACCACTCCATATGTGGTCTGTCTGGGGCGGAGAACAGAGGGACTCTCCCTTTTCTTTCCAGAGTTGATTTGGCCTCCTCTCTGTAATAAGTAAAACCCTGAGGTTTCCCCCTCCCTGGTCCCCAACTCCTGGGCTTGATCTGCTGAGGCTAGTCGTGAGACGCCTCACTGCATGAATAGGGGAAGAGGGTGCTGCCAGTATGTCTGCTGCCCAGGGCTGGATCACATCCGACCCTCCTGCCCCCAGCCTTGCTGGGGCCTGAGCAGCAGACAGAGTAAAACACAGCTGAGTTATCTGAGAGACCCAGCACCTCTCCACCCCCATCCCTACCAGGCCAATGTCTTGCTCCTCTTGGAGAAGGGGTAGCTAAAGCCTAGTGAAAGCCACCCCAACTTCCCTTTAGTTCAGAATGGAAGTAGGATTGGGAGATTGGTGGGGGTTTTGTTTGTTTGCTTTTGGTAGGGGAGAAGTGAAAGGGAGGTAGTCATCCTGTTTTTCCAGGTGGGTCAGACTTGCCACCCAGGCTGTCCAGGTTTAAGAAAGACAAAGGAGCTAGGGTTGTGTGTCGTTTCCTGGAAAGAGCTCAGAGCTGGAAGTGAGAGGGCCTGAGTCCTAAGCCCACCTCTGCTACTAACAAGCTGTGTGACCTTGAGTGAGTCACCTAACTTTTCTAGGCCTAATTTTTTTTTCTTGTGAACCGAAGAACACTTTCTACTCTATCTCCCAGCATAAGAAAATAATAGATATAAAATTGTTTTGGGAAAAGTGAACCATGCTATTCACAAAGTAAGGGATTATTGTTATTGGTACCAATACCAATAATAATCAGAGAAGAATTGCACGATTGCTTAGTCAAGGTAGAAGAAAATTTCAAGAAGTTAAATTTTGGAATGTAAGTATTGACAATATTGATATGCTATATTCTGCTCCACACAGAGGGGTTTGGGGGCGGTAATCATTATTCAGACAGACTTGTACCTGGACAGATCAACTCATCTGAGCCCACCTGAGGAATGGGGCTCCCAGCCTGCCTTGTGGGGTGTGTGCAGAGACTAAGGCAAGTTTGTTTCGATATAATTTCCCACCTCTAACTAACACTTAATGTCTGTGTGACTTTGGGAAGGTATTCTCTCTGGGGCCCACAGTTTCCCCATTTATAAGATAAGGAGGACTGGACTGAAAGGTCTGCAAGGTTTCTTCCAGCCCTAGATTTTGGATCTCTGCTCTTGTTATCAGCTCATCCACAGGTCTGATTCAAGGCCCTGTTTACTTTCTGAGAGCTGACAATAGAAGACAGAAACACATTAAATAATAAAAACGACTCACATTCCTTTTAAGTGCTATCCTGACATCAATCCTGTGATTGTATAGGTCATTATATGGAGGAGGAAACTGAGGCCCAGCAAGGTAAAAGTGACTCATCTAAAACCACATCATTCAGCAGTGGCAAAACTGAGACAAGAACCTAGGACTCCTGCTTCCTGGTCCATTGATTTTTCCACTTTGCTAAGCTGGTTTGTATAATTTATTGAAAGCCTGTTTTCACCTGGAAGCAGATCCCTTTGGGTTAGTCCCCTTTGAATCTGCAGCCTACCCAGGGGGAAGGGTTTTAGTCTCTGGAGACAAGCTAGACCAGACCTCCTAACCTTGCTTCCTGCCTGAGGTCTGTGCTAGGGCTGGTTTGGGCTCCTTCCAAACCCTCAGCCAACCAGGGATTTCCACCTCAGAGGCTTGGGAAGGAGAAGCTCTCCTGGACTCAGGCTCTGGGGTTTTATCTGCGGTCACTGGGGTCACTGGGAATCTTGTTTGGTGAGGAGGTGGAGGAGGGAGCCGGAGGGGGAGGTGGAGGGAACTGCTGTCAGAGGGAAGCACAGGCAGACCCTGGCCAGGGCTCCCAGAGATAGGAGCCTCCTGCAGGAAGGACACTCTTCAAAGCTTGGCACTCTTATCTAGCCAGCAGGCTTGTTTGGCCAGAGATAGAAGTCCCCAAGGGGAAGAGGCTCCAGCCAGCCAGCTCATAAAGGGCCCCCACCCTCCTATTACCCTCCAGGGCAGCAGCTACTCCCACTCCTGCCCCAGAGTGGGCCCAGCTGTTCAGGCAGACGGCAGCAACATGGCACAGTGGCTCCTGATCTGCATTTGGAGTCAGTGGGGCCCGTGTTCAGATCTCGGCTCCACTGAGTGGAGGCTCCACCTGTATCACCGTGGGAAAACCTCTTCTTTGAGGCAGCTGGATGGCTCACAGTGGATAGAATGTCTGACTCAGTCAGGAAGACCTGAGTTTGAATCAGTTCTCCAGACACTTCTTAATGATGTGGTCCTGGGAGAATCACTTACCCTCTCTTAGCCTCAGTTTCCTCATCTATGAAATGGGGATAATAATAGCACCTATCTCAAGGAGTTGTTTTGGGGGAAGTCAGATGACATCATATATGTAAACTACTTTGAAACCTTAAAGTGTGTTTTGTCAATCTGCAAGTGCTATATAAAAAATGCTAGTTACTATTATCCCAGTCTCTTTTTTTACAGATAATAGTAACTAGTATTTATATACTACTTGCAGATTGACAAAACTTATATATATAAATTATATATAATATATACATGTATATATACATTACATATAATATATGTATGTATATATATATATGTGTGTCTGTCATCTATCATCTATCTATCCATCCATCCATCCATCCATCTATTTACTACCCAATTTACAGGTAAGGAATCTAAGACTTAAATCAGCTGACTTGCTTAAGGTCACACAGACACAGGTAAGTGTCTGAGGAAAGATTTGAACTCAGGTCTTCCTAAATCCTGGTTTAGCTCCCCATTCATTATGCTACCTAATGATAATAATTGCTAGAATTTATATAACACTCTTGTTCAGCTCTGAATATATGATCCTAAGCTCTTCTGTTATGACAGCTAGGTGGCACAGTGGATAGAGCTCTGGGCTTAGAATCAATAAGTTGATGAGTTTAAATCTGGCTTCAGATACTTACAGGTTGTGTGACCCATGGCAAATCACTTAACCCTGTTTGCCTCAGTTTCCTTATTTGTAAAATGAGTTGGAGAAGCAAATAGCAAACCACTCCAGTATCCAGTAGGTCATGCAGATTTTATTATCCCCAATTTACAGAGAAGGAAACCGAGGTCCAGCAAGGTAAAGGTGACTCAACCAAAATCACATTATTCAGTAGTGGCAAAACTGAGACAAGAAGCTAGGACTCCTGCCTCTTGATCCATTGATCCAGAAAACCCTAAACGGGGTCATGAAGAGTTGGACACAACTGAACAACACCAACAATGACAACCGTTTCAGAGCCATGTGCTCAGGGAGGGCAGAGGGCAGGATAAAGAAGTAGGGAGCAATTCCAGGTCTCTTAGAGAATAAAAAAGTCCATCCCCTTAGGAAACTCCCAATCTGATGGAGGAGACCCAGTCATGAACACTTACTGAATTTCAGGCTTCAGTAGCTTACTACATAGCAAAACCCTAGTCCAAAGTTACTGAACAACAACAAAATGCAGATCACAACAGTACTTACTTCACAGGATTACTATGAATAGGTAAAGTGTTTGCAAAGGGCTAGATAAATGCTGGCGATTTTTATTGTTTTTTGATTTGACTTGGACTGAATTTAAATAAAGTGGATGAGAGAATGTGGGAGTGGGAACGGTGGGAAGGCAAGCATTTATTATGTACCCATTATGTACCAGGTACTGTGCTAAGCACCTTACAAACAATTATCTCATTTGAGTCTCACAAAGACCCTGTGAGGTAGGTGCTATTATCATCTCCATTTTACAATTTTATGGAAACTGAGACTGAGATTATAACTTGCCCAAGACTACACAGCCAATAAGTGTTTGGGGCTAGATTTGAATTCAGTTCTTTCTGACTTCAAGTATTCAAAGGGATCGTGAAAGTTGGAAAGATGCACCAGAGCCAGCATCTTGTCTTGTCTTGTCTTGTCTTGTCTTGTCTTGTCTTGTCTTGTCTTGTCTTGTCTTGTCTTGTCTTGTCTTGTCTTGTCTTCTTTCTTCCCTTCCCTTCTTTTCTGTTTCCTCCCCTCCCCTCCTCTCCTTTCCTCTCTTTTCTTTTTCTTTCTTTTTTTTTTTGCGGGATAATGAGGGTTAAGTGACTTGACCAGGGTCACACAGCTAGTGTCTGAGGTCAGATTTGAGCTCAGGTCCTCCTGAATCCAAGGCCAGTGCTTTATCTACTGCGCCACCTAGCTGCCCTCCCTCTGCATTTCTTTTCTTTTCTTTTCTTTTTTTTTTTTTAGTGAGGCAATTGAGGTTAAGTGACTTGCCCAGGGTCACACAGCTAGTAAGTGTTAAGTGTTTGAGGCCAGATTTGAACTCAGGTACTCCCGAATCCAGGGCCAGTGCTCTATCCACTGCGCCACCTAGCTACCCCTGCATTTATTTTCAAGAAAATCAGTTATACACAAATTTGGAATGGCTGAGGCCTGGCTTGGTCATAGTTTATGGGGAAAAGATGTGTGGGTTTCAACACACCACAGGCTTAATTGGATGAGTGGAGTGCGACTGCTAAAATATGTAGCATAATCTTAAACTGAATTAATAGCAATGGAATGTCTGGATCAAGGGAGGTAATAATCAACTACGTTCTGTGCTGTTCAGACCCCATCTGGATGTTTATGCTCAGTTTGAGGTGCCACGTTCTAAGGGGAACGTTCAGGGGAAGACAACCAGGATGGTGGGTGATCTCAATCTCAAGTCACACTGAGGACTGAGAACGGTTAACCTGGAGAAAAAACAATTTACGGAGCCTCAAGGGAAGACTTGACCATTGTTTTCAGGGACTGAAAGGCTGTTCATGGGAAAGTTATTTAAAAAAAAAAATTTTTTTAAGGATCTGCAATTTCATGAAGATAGAGAACATTGAAAGGAGGCAGTCTCTCTACCAACATAGGTTGAGATATTCTTTTTTTTTTTTTTGCAGGGCAATGAGGGTTAAGTGACTTGCTCAGGGTCACATGGCTAGTAAGTGTCAAGTGTCTGAGGCGGGATTTGAACTGAGGTCCTCCTGAATCAAGGGCCAGTGCTTTATCCAGGTTCAGATATTTTTTGTGAAATCTAGCCTTAAAGAGTTTTCCAGGGCCATTGGGATGTTAAGTGACTTGCCCAGGGTCACTCAGCAGGTATATAGCAGAGGCAGGGCTTGAACCCAGATCTTCCTGACTCCAAGGCATGCTCTTTCAAACCACATGGGAATTAGAGCTGGCAGAAAAAGTGTGTTAATCTTAGCCTTCTCTGTCCATTTCCCCAGGACTCTACCACCCAAACTGCAAGAACATGTGCAGGATCAAGGGACCTTTTATGATTTTCATTTCATGTCTTGTTGTGGCCAAAGAATTCATTGCCTAGCAGCTAACAGACAGGTAAAGAAACTCTCTGACTTTAGCTAAGTTGGTCCTCAAATAACAGACACACCATCTGTCACCAAGACTGTGCTCAATGCTTAGCAGGACTTGCCAGAACTTGCTATTTCTTGGCATACATTTCAAGAACCCAGGGTCCTCTCCAACTTGCAATGAGGCGTCTACGTCTGGTTTTTGTGGAGGGCTTTGGAGGCTCTCTATAAATATTAATTTAATGGCTAGCATATTTGTGGAATCCTTGATCAATGATTGGGTGAGTTTACATACTCTTGTAGGAACTGAATCGTATTATATTGACTATATTGGGATAAAGGCAAAACATATGAGGAAGTTGTAGCTCAATAAGAGCATGGTTCATAAATACTCCTTAAAGAGGTAAATAAACAGGGTGGTGACATTGATTTCATCGAGCACCCAGAGGCAACAAAATCCATCATTTCTCATGACTCTTGGTCATTTTGCCATGCAGGACTCATGAGGAGTGTAAGAAGTTCTTACGTCTCTTGACGACCATGAGGATGAGGATCATAGCTTGTGTGCCAAGAGCTACTGCAGAGGATGAGGAAGTTAAGAAATTCTGTGATGAAATTGACAAGCCCCTCCAAACCAAATCAAGGTAAAATGTGATACCCAGAGGTTTTACTGTAAAGGACAGTGAAAAACTTTTGGGGGAAATATGACACGAATTTAAGAAATGAAAGAGGCCAAGCACTTATAGATGACTCCAGAGTCTCACATCTGGATATCATGAATGATTTCAAGAAAAGATGGAAGGCATTGGGCATGGTCAGCACCAAATAATGTCTCAAAAAAAAATGGAATTAACTGTCCTGTATCTTAACAGGAAACAACTGGATAGCAACAGGGGAGTCATTTAAGAATGAACTTCTGTATTCAATCAGATCATTGAGACAGTTGGTGGCTCAGTGAATAGAGTGCTGGGCCTGGAGTCAGAAAGACTTGAATTCAAATCTGACCTCAGATACTCACTGTCTGTGTAACCCTAGGCAAGTCACTTAATTGGCATGCCTCAGTTTCCTCATCTGTAAAATGAGAATGATAATAGTGCCTCAGATGTGGTAATATTTGTAAAGTACCTAGCACAGTATCTAGAAAATAGTAAGTGCTATAAAATGTTATTTATTATTATTCTTTATTATATCAGGCTTCAGACACTAGCTATGTGCCCCTGGGCAAGTTATTTAATCTGTTTGCCTCAATTTCCTCATGTATAAAATGAGAATAATAATAATAATAATAATACCTACTTCCCAGAGCCATTTTGAGGATCAGATGAGATAATATTTTCTTTTTTATTTGCGGGGCAATGGGGGTTAAGTGACTTGCCCAGGGTCACACAGCTAGTAAGTGTCAAGTGTCTGAGGGTGGATTTGAACTCAGGTATTCCTGATTCCAGGGCTGGTGCTTTATCCACTGCGCCACCTAGCCACCCCTGAGATAATATTTTCAAAGCACTTAGTATAGTGCCTAGCTCATGTTGTTGTTGCTTATTAGTTGTGTCCAACTCTTCATGCCCCCATTTGGGGTTTTCTTGGCAAAGATACTGGAGTGGTTTGCCAATTCTTTCTCTGGCTCATTTTTCTGTTGAGAAAACTGAGGCAAACAGGGTTAAGTGACTTGTCCAGGGTCACATAACTAGGAAGTTTCTGAAGTTGGATTTGAACTCAGGTCCTTCTGTCTCCAGGGTTTGGCACTCTATTCAATGGGCCATCTCTCTGCCCTGCATAGTAAGCACTATGTAAATGTTAGCTATTATTATAGCACTTAGCACAGTACTTGGCACATAGTAGGAGCTTATTAAGTTCTTGTTTCTTTGCCTTCCCATTATTCAATTAGAACAAAAGTCCAAGTTAATGCCAAACTAGAAGAATGGATCCAGATGAGAAGAAAATTTCACAAATAACCACAACAGCTCCAACCTGATCTATTCAAATAAGATTTTGATGTTGGAAATGGGAAATAAGCAAAGAAGAAAATACCAGTATGGATCTACACCATTTTCTACAAACATTTAACCAGTATAAAGTAATTCCCAAAAGTTTGGGGGGAAAATAAAACTAAGCTAAGTGGAAACATCTGGTGGTACAGTGGACAGAGCACTGGGTCTGGAATCAGGAAGATCTGAGTTTAAATCTGGCCTCAGACACTTTCAAGCTGTGTGATCCTGGGCAAGTCACTTAACCTCTGTCCACCTCAGTTTCCTCAACTGTAAAGTGGGGATAACAGTCACATTGAATGAGACAATATTATTTTTTTTTAAAAAAGATAATATTATGAGTCTGGCACGTAGTAAGCAGTGTATAAATGCTTATTCTTTTCCCCCAAGCAAACACTTGATCTCTTTGTCAAGTGGTGAGACATGACAGCCAAGGGCAATACCAGTTTAGAACATAACTCATTTTCAAAACATTTCAGAAGAGGAGGGTAGAAGATTATGAGGAATTTTGCCTCATAAAAGAGTGAAGAAGAATGGAGGGGAAAAACAAGTCTGCAGAAAGCTTGGCATAAGATCCAGCTAAGATATATCATTTCAAGAATGTTTATAGATGAAACTAGAAGGAAGACAATAAATTGGTGGAAAATAGAGCAAATCTGTTATCATTTCTATAGCAGATTATTTTCAATGTCAATGATAGTAAAACTACCACATTTGTACTAACACCTTAATGCTTGATGTATAATATTAAAAAGATGACATAGTACCCAAAAAGGGCAAAGATAGGGAGAGCAGCCAGATCAGATCAAATCTTTGAAAAAGAAATCTGTATTGGACATCCCATGATTTTAAAAGCCTTGAGGGATGGACTTTGGGAGAACAGGTTTCAAAATTAAGAGAAAGGGAAGATAAAATGTCATGACCTAAAATTTTGTGGGATGAAGTGGCTTTAGAAGGATAGGGTGCTTCCAAAAATAAAATTCTGATGACATAAAACCAGAAATAATTCCAATAAGGAAAAAAAAGGAAGCACAGTTTTAAGAGACTCTCATGGATGTGAAGTTGTAATGGTACATACAAAGGAAGCAAATGTATTTTGGAGTCACCTCATTATCTGACATTGCTCCTATCCAGGTGGAATTTGGGAACATAAATATGTGGCACATCTCTGTGGGTAAACTACTGGCTCCCCTTACAAGTACTCATTTTCAAAAAACATATCACAGATTTACTTACAAATTAATAGATTCAGAAAGAACTGGTATCTGAGAATAGAGTAAAATGTAGAGAAGATACACTAAAACTACTTTCCCTCCGAGAAAGAAGAGTCTCACTGACTTATAGTACTGTCCTAGGCTCTAATAAGAGAGAAGGCTAGAATTGTTATTCCTTATCTCAGTTTGAAACAGGTGGTGGTCAGTCTCCAAAGACTCTGCTCACTTTTCCTCAACTTGTTAGTGTGAGCCTGAGAAATACCAAGTTACATGTAGGCCACACACACACACACACACACACACACTCACAAACACATAGGGACAGGGACAGAGAGAGACATAGACAAAGAGAAAGAGACAGACAGAAATAGACTGAGAAAGAGGAAGAGAAAGAGAGAGGGGAAGATGGAGGGAGGGAAGAAAGAAAGAAGAGAGATAAGAGACAGACAGACAGAGATGCAGAAACAGAGAAAGAGATAGAACCAGGAGTACTTAAAAAAAGTGGTATTGGGGCAGTAGAACACCAGAGAGGAAGAGAAGTTATTATCTCAGAGAACCCCAGACATGTAGAGGAGCCAGAACCAAAGAACAATGAACTATTCGAAGAAGAAGCTTCTGAGATGTTGGCAGCCATTTTGGTTGGGGGAAGCCCAGCAACAATTCCAACTGGTGGTAATGAGTGGAGACAATTTCTGCCAGGCTACGTTCTGAGGTCCCGAGACTAGCTGGGAACTTCAGAGAACTCCTTGAGAAGATTTTTTGGGATGACAACAAAGAGAAGATTGCTTGAGCAAAGATCAGGATCTCTAGTACCAGTCTGAGAGGAAGCAACAAGAGGTGGTGGCAAGGGCTAGACCTCTGATAAAGGCAGTCTGTGAAACAAAGACCTACCAAAGCAGGTTAATGGAACTTCACTTAGTGAAATCACTTAGTGATGCCAGCCTTTGACTGTGCTGTGACCCAGACTGCGGGTGAGGGAACTGGGGGTTCATCATAAGGGGTGCCACCCATAATCATTCCTTTTTCCATTCTGCATGTGCCTTCTGTTTGTTTGTTTGGTTTTTTGCATGTGCCTTCTAACTAAGTTGATTTAAGTGAAAAAATAAATATCACTAGGGGATTGCTGATAATGGGCCAAATTCAGAAGATCCTAGTGGAAACCCTGGGTGAGGGAGTGCATAGATTTTTGTTTTAAGTGCCTACTATTAGAAGACCACAGAGTATGGTTACTGAAAAGCCTCAGAGATATGTGGTCTGTGTGAAGCCAGAGATTCTTGGGGCCAATCAATAAATAAATCAACAAACATTTAAGTGCCTACAATGTGTCAGGCATTCTGCTAAGGGATAGGAATATAGAGATAAAAATGAAACATTCCCTGCCCTAAAAGAACTTACATTTATTCTACTAGGTAACATGTACATACAAGGCATATACAGAATAAATAAAAAGTTTTTTGGGGGAGGGGCAGGGAGCAGGAGGGAACTAGCAGCTGGAGAGATCAGGAAGTTTCCCATAGAAAGTGTCCCTTAGGGGTAGCTAGGTGGCGAAGTGGATAGGGCACTGGCCCTGGAGTTAGGAGGACCTGAGTTCAAATCCGGCCTCAGACACTTGACACTAGCTGAGTGACCCTGGGCAAGTCACTTAACCCCAATTACCTCACAAAAAGAAAGAAAGAAAGAAAGAAAAAGAAAAGAGAAAGAAAAAAGAAAGAAAGAAGTGTCCCTTGAAAAAAAACAACAGCAAAAAAGAAAGTGTACCTTGAGCAGAATTTTGAAAGACAAAAGGGCTTCTAAGAGGCAGGGGTGAGGTGGGAGTGCGTTCCAGACATGAGGAACAGCCAGTGCAAAGGTGTAGAGATGGGAGATGGAGTGTCACATTGAGGAACAACAAGAAAGCCAGTTTAGCTAGACAATAGACTGTGAGAAAGGGAGTGAGATATAAAGTTTGAAATGTAGGTTTGGGCTAGGTTGTGAAGGGCTTTAAAAACTAAATAGAGGAGCTTATATTTGAATCCTCAGGGCAATAGGGAGACATTGGAGTTTAGATAAATCACTAGTAGCTATGAAGACAAAGAAATGGATCAGGAGGGAATTGGGATAAAATTGAGATAAGGGAGAAGAATTAGTATGCCATTGTAATAATCTAGGTAAGAGATAATAAGGGCATGAACTGGCATGAATGGTAGTTATTTGAGTCCAGAGGAGATGACAGATGCCAATGGTTACCTAAGTCTGAGCCTGGTGATGGACTCTTATGTTTGCTGTCCAAGGACCAGTTTAGCTAAATTCAAAGAGGCGCATCACTGGAAACCTAGACAACAGTTAATGAAAATTTTTTTGATGATTATAACAACTCATGATATACCTACTAAGGGATGGAAGAGTTGCTATCTGTATGGAGAAAAGAGTACCCACCCTGATAAAATCACAGATCTTTAAGTCTAGAAATAATGAAATCATAGATCTTTAAGTCTAGAAATAAAGCCAAATGAATACCAAGAGTGAAGTAAGAACAAAGTATAGGAATTGGGTAGGGGATGGAGCCATTGGCTGAATGACAGTGGAGAAGATGGCAGGAATGAGAAAAATCTGTAAGAGAGAAGTTTTGATCCAGAGTCTTAATGGAGAAGAACTACATGGTTTAGCAGAGAGGAAAGGGGATGGATGCTTCGGGCAATAAGAGATGAGCATGATGGATGACTGGTAACTACTTATAGCATTTGAGGCATTTTTTTGGTTTTTTTGTTTTGTTTTTTGGTCAGGCAATTGGGGTTAAGTGACCCGCCCAGGGTCACACAGCTAGTAAGTGCCAAGTGTCTGAGGCCGGACCTGAACCCAGGTCCTCCTGACTCCAGGGCTGGTGCTCCATCCACTGCACCACCTAGCTGCCCCGAGGCATTTTTTAAATGAACATTTTTTTTCAATTAACAAGCATTGATTTTTTTCTTTCTTTTCCATCTCTTCCACCCCAAATTGAGAAAAACAAAAACTACAAAGTCTTTAATCTGTAGTCAAGCCACAAAAAATAATCAAAATCCCACATTGTCTAGGTCCAAAAACTATATGCTTCGTTCTTCATAATGAGCCCAGCACCTCTCCCTGAGGAGATGGGTAGCATGATTCATCACCTCTGGAAGCAAGGTTGGTCACTACATTGATCAGAGATCTTAAGTCATTAAATTCATTTGTCTTTACAATGTCTAAGGATAGATTGTTCCCCTGTTTCTGCTCATTTTCCCCTGATTTATTGTTCAATTATTTCAGTCGTGTCCCACTCTTTGTGACCCCATTTGGGGTTTTCTTGGCAAAGATACTAGAGTGGTTTGCCATTTCCTTCTCCAGCTCATCTTCCAGAAGAGGAAACTGAGGCAAACAGGGTTAAGTGATTTGCCTAGGGTCACACAGCTAGGAAATATCTGAGGCTGGATTTGAACTCAAATTTTCTTGACTACAGATTCAGCACTCTATCCACTGCACCATCCAGCTGCCTCACTCATAGAAGTCTTCCCATGTTTCCCTGTAAACATCCCCTTCATCATTTCTTATAGAATAGTAGTATTCTATCACATTCCTGTACCATAATTCATTCAGCCATTTCCCAATTGATGGGTGCTCCCTTAGTTTCCAGTTCTTTGTCACCATAAAAAAGAACTGCTATAAATATTTTTGTCCATATAGATCCTTGTGATCTCTTCAGAGTATAGGCCTAAGAGTAATATTTCTGGGTGAAAGGGTATTTGCAGTTTTGTGACTTTGGGGGTATAGTTACAAATTGCCTTTCAGAATACCAGTACCAATCCATAGCTCCATCAATAGTACATGTTAATGTGTCTGCTTTCCTGTAGCCCCTCCAACATCTCTCTCAATTCTCTATTCTTACCAGCAACCTGTTGTTGTTTGTCCTTCATTTTTGAAGGGGACCAATGACATTACAGAGTGATATCTTGACTTGCACATGAACTGGATTTAAGTGAGGCAGAGTTGTGAAAAGTTATCAACCTCATTTTCTCTTCCAGAGTCATCGAAGCTCAGTGTCAAGACTAAAAAAAGCCCTCAAGATGACTGGCAATGGTGCACGATGCAGTGCATGTCTGACCAAGCTCCAAGTGCTCCACAGAGCCTACTTCAGCCACCTTCATGGCCATTGGAACAAATATTTCTTGCTCACCCATTCTGCCAGGAGTGAAGTCTTCACATGCTTGGCATAGACATCCCCCTAACTCACCGATGGGCTTGAGGCCTGATGGTTACCCTCAACCTTGTTTAAGCCAATATGGCTTTAGCAGGGTGTGGCCTCTTCTTGGAGACACTGGGAGCCAGCGTTGCACAAAATCTGATTTACAAGGCAATATTTGTCATTTTCCTTCTTGGCCAACTTTTTCAATCTGATGGGTGTGATTTAAGGCATTTTCTATCCTGGGAGAAAGGCAGAGCAGGAATTATTCGTCTTTATTTGGAAGATGAAGTGAAAGGCTCATAGTTGGCAAGAAGCAGATCTAGGGCTATACCCTACATTCTCCATTTCCAAATTTAGTTCTCCTACTACCCCCCTCACTATTGGGAAAAGGATCAAGAGGGCAGAACCATCCCTGGTCTAGGCAACCCAAAGAGAAGAAATAAATTTCAGTAATTGATGGAATTTCCCTGTGATGTCCCCCACCCCTTTCCTAGCGTACTCCACGACAGTGCACCGTGTACCCTAGAAACATGCCAAGAGGAAGAGACAAAGAGAAACAGAGAAAGACATGAGCCAAAACAAAGTTTTAATCTGTCTCTAGGAAAGAAAGTTGAAGCAATTTGGATAATGATTCTAGCATCCTCTTGAAATCTACAAATAATGAATTCTGGTTTAAATGAACCTTTAAACACATGGTTTCCATAGGGATATCTAGGCCTACAGTCAAACTCTTGTCTACCCAAAGCTCACCCAGGCATGATGAGTGATCTGTTCAAGGTCTAACTCAGTCTCTGGCATAACTCAGTACAAATATTTGAAACCCAAGCTCTGCAGAGGGTCACATCTATTGGGGACTAGCTTAATATAGCTGGCTGGGAATTCCCAATGTGTGTGTGTGTGTGTGTGTGTGTTTGTGTGTTTAAAGACACAAATTATTTACTTTATCTAGTTTTGCTGATTTGGAGTAGTTGCAAACTCACCTGCAACCTAGTTATCACAGAATCAAATTTGAAAGGCAACCATCATATGTGACTCAATAGAAATACTGTAGAGTCGTAAGACCTGGGTTCAAATCTCACTTGCTTCCTATGTCACCCTAGGCAACTTAATTAACTTTTCTAGGCTCCATTTTCCTTATTGGTAAAATGAGGGGATTGGACCTCAGAGACCCTTTCCAAGCTCTATATCCATGATCTGATATCTTCATTATCTTTATTTGATTCCTGTAGTCTGCACCTTGAACTTAGTAGTCACTCAGCAAGAGGCTGTTGAATAAATGAATGATGATAACTCACTCACAAGCCCCTTTCATGACCCCAAGTTTCCTTCAGAAACAAGCACCCATCTGTTTAATATGCTTGCACTATTCACACAGCCTAGTAAGTGTCTGAGGCTGGATTTGAACTCAGGAAGATGAGTCTTCCTGACTCCATGCCACTGATCCACCTAGCTGCCCACCTTGCATATATATATTTAATTTAATTTTATTTTTTGGTGAGGCAAAGTGACTTGCCTAGGGTCACACAGCTAGTAAGTGTAAAGTGTCTGAGGTCAGATTTGAACTCAGGTCCCCCTGAATCCAGGGCTGGTGCTCTATTCACTGTGCCACCTAGCTGCCCCTTTTAAAGAAAGTTAAATTTTTTTTTTGTGGGGCAATGAAGGTTAAGTGACTTGCCCCGTGTCATACAGCTAGTAAGTGTTAAGTGTCTGAGGCCAGATTTGAACCCAGGTACTCCTGACTCCAGGGCCAGTGCTCTATCCACTGTGCCACCTAGCTGCCCCTCTCTCTCTCTCTCTTTTTTTTGCGGAGCAATGGGGGTTAAGTGACTTGCCCAGGGTCACACAGCTAGTAACTATCAAGTATCTGAGGCCAGATTTGAACTCAGGTACTCCTGAGTCCAGGGCTGGTGCTTAATCCACTGCACCACCTAGCTCTCTCTATATTTTTAATAAAAGGATTAATCAGTTTTAGGGAGAGATACTGGGTCCTTGAAAGAAGAGATTTAGTCTTGTTGAGGACTTGTTTATGGAGACCAAACCAGATGGGGACTGTCTTCTTGTTTTATCCAATTAAGAAAAGCATCTCTTTGTATACCTTTGACTAGATTGAAAAGGGAATTAAAAGAGGGAGTAAGTAATAACTGGTTTCAGGATAATATTTCTCTAAGGGTGGACAGACACTGACATTACTATAGTTCTTTTGAAGCAAACCCCAAAATCTGAACCTAAACTATGTTCTCTTGTTTTACCACATTGTGGGATCGTGTCTTTTGTTTCCTGATTATTATGAAATGGAATTGGACATTGGCTCGGGGTAGAGAATTCCAATTAGCAGGGGAAACTGCCACTTGGGGCCTCTCTTCAAGCAGAAATGCTTGTATATTAATAAATTGTCTGTGACAGTCTTTGGCTAAGGCACAGAGTGCTGAGTTTTTCTTCCATGGTCCCTACTGCTTTTTCATCGCTTCCACCCTATTTCAGGCCCTTTTCTTTTCTCACCCATATGATTGCCATAGCTTTTGAATTGGTATCCATCCCTGCCTCCAGTCCGTCCCTGTTCCACTTCATTTCTCATGCCTGAGAAGTCTTCAACATCCACTGTGATGATCATATCATTCATCTCCTCAGAAACCTCTCTTCTCCCTCCCCTGCACCCATTTTCCACTTCTGGAGTCATAACCATATCAACACCACTGATGCTACTTGAATGGGTGTACCACTCCATTCACCATCCCAGGAACTTTCTAAACCAAAATCCCTCTCTCTGTCCATCACTTCCATATATTTGCTGTTTTTTCCCCCATTAGAAGGTAAGTTCCAGATTGGCACAAAGTAAATGCTTAATAAATGTTTTTTCTTTCATCCATCCATCCACCCATCCATCCACCCACCCATCCATCCATCTATCCATCCATCCATCCATCCATTCATCCACCCATCCATCCATCCATCTATCCATCCATCCATCCATCCATTCATCCATCCATCCACCCATCCACCCATCCATCCATCCATCCATCCATCCATCCATCCATCCATCCATCCATCCATCCATCCATCCATCCATCCATCCATCCATCCATCCATCCATCCATCCATCCATCCATCCATCCATCCACTCATTCATTTATCTCCGATTCTGCCTTTTCATTGGCTATCTCCCATGCTTGGAACGTTCTCTCTCCTCACCACCTTCTCCTAGTTTCTCTGACTTCCTTCTAGACTCAGTTCAAATCCCAGCCTTTCCTGGTCCCTTCCTTTTGGGGTAACCTCTCATTTACATTGTATATATCTTGCTGGCACTTAGTTGTTTGGCTGTTATCTCTCCCCATTAGAATGTGAGCTCTTTGAGGACAGGAACCTTTTTTTTTTTTTTGGCCTTCCTTTATGTCCCCCGTGCTTAATACGATGCTTGACACATTTTGTGGTTGTTGTTCAGTCATTTTAGCTGTGAGTCCTGACCTATGTCTTGCCACTGGACTCCAATGTCTCTGGAGAAGAGAGAGAGAGAGAGGTTGATGACTTTGCACAAGCTTTGCCTCACTTAAATCCAATTCACTTGAAAGTCAAGACATCGACCTCCTGATGTCACTGGTCCTCTTTGAGAAAGAAGGATGAGCAACAAAAACAACATTTCAGTTGTGTCTGACTCTTATTGACTCCTTTTTGGGGTTTTCTTGGCAAAGATATTAGAATGGTTTGCCATTTCCTCCTCCAGTTCATTTTACGGAAGAGGAAACTGAGGCAAAGCAGGTTAAGTGACTTGCCCAGGGTCATCCAGTTAGTGTCAGAGGTCAGATTTTAATTCAGGTCTTCTTGATTTCAGGTCCTCTGCTCTATCCATTGCACCACCTACCTGTTTTACCTGACATATAGTAAGAACTTAATAAATGCTTATTGACTGACTGACTTGACTGCCCAGCAAATCATAAATATCAGATCCTAAAATTCAGAGACTTCCACAGTCTATATCCAGGCTACCATTCCAGTTTTATGTTGTATCACTGCCCTTCATTTAAAATTTTCAATGTAGTTTTTTTTATAGAAAATTGGAATACTCCCTAGCCATCATTCTAACATCCTGCCCCTCGACCTTTTCTCATGCCTTAAATGGATTTTCCCAATTTCCATGTATATCTTTAGATATCCCTTCTTCCTTTAAGACACAGCTCAAATCCAGCCTCAGATACTTAGCAGCTGTATGACACTAGGCAGGTCATTTAACCGCTGTCTTCCTCAGTTTCCCCAACTGTAAAATGGGGATATTGAGAGCACCTACCTCACAGGGTTGTTGTGAAGATCAAATGAGATAACAGTTGTGAAGCCTCAGCACAGTGCCTGACACATAGGAGTTTTTAAATGCTTGTTCCCTTCCCCACATCTCAACTCCATGAGACTTTCCTTGAATCTCCAATCCTCAACTGAAAGGGCTCTCTTCCTCCTCCTCCAATTACCCTCATAGTTATCTGTGTTCCCCATCATATTGGAAGCCCCTCTAAAGCCAGGTCTGGGTTTTATTTGTTTCCTCGGGGATCAATACAGTGCCTCGAACGTAGTAGGTGCTTCATGAATGGTGAATTATATAAAAAGAAAGCAAAAGGCCTGAGGTTCTATGGGTTAAATGCTAATTGAGTCATATTGCTAATATCATGATATTAACTACAGACTGCTGTAGGACTTCAGGGGAGGGGCAGTTCAGTGTGAGAAAGTCGTGATTGAAGAAGATTGCAGGAAGTGATGGGGACCGCTTGGGATGTTAAAGGGCAAGTAGTGTTTGGGGAGGGGTTTTATATTTGAGCTGCCCCTACCCCTACCCCCAGGGACAGAAAAAATAGATTTCCTTGCATGGCTACAAAGAGACAATTATTGAGGGCACCACGTTGAGTTAGAACCAAAAATCTTGAGTTGGAGTTCATTTTTTTAAAGGGAAAAAAACGCCAGAACAAAACCAGCAACAATCCTCTGTGCTGGAAAGGAAAAGCTTCATTCTCCCAAAGTGTGCCTCTCTCTGCCTCCCTTTCTCCTCCCGTGCCCTCTGTAGTTCAACTGTGTCCAATAGTTTCCATCTCATGCTGCTGAAGCTCACTCAGGCAGCCTCCCAGAGAGATTCGGTCATCAGGACCTTCCTTTGGCCTCGCTGTCCATGAGGACTGCAAGCTAGTGGGTGGAGTGTTCCGTAGGCCGGCACGGCTCACCCTTCTATTCAAGGCTGTCGTCTTCTTTCCTTCAGGATTTCTTATTGGCCTTAACCTATCTTTCTGGACACATCTCCACTCCCCACTTCCCAAGAACCACCCCCGCCCAAGTCAAATGGGCCTACTCATTGTCCCCCAATGTGCCTTCTGCCATTACTACCTCTGGAGTCAATGAGGGTTACGTGACTTGCCCAAGGTCACACAGCTAGGAAGTGTCGAGTGTCTGAAGTCAGATTTGAACTCAGGTGCTCTGAATCCAGGGCTGGTGCTTTATCCACTGAGCCACCTAGCTGTCCCCATGTTTATAATGTATTATTATTCCCAGGGAAGCAGCTGGGTGGTACAGTGGATAGAACCCCAGGGCCAAAGTCAGGAAGACTCATCTTCCTGAGTTCAAATCTGGCCTCAGACACTGACTAGCTCAGTGTCACTGGGCAATTCACTTAACCTTGTTTTCCTCAGTTTCCTCATCTGTAAAATCAGCTACAGAAGGAAATGGCAAATCACTCCAGCATCCTTGCCAAGAAAACCCCAAATGGGGTCACAAACAGTTGGACATGACTGAAAAATGACTGAACAACAACAAAATTATTATCTCCAATTTAAAAATAAGAAAACAGAGGTTTAGAGGATTTAAATGACTTGCCTATTTTCTAATCTAGTGGTTCTTACTGGTTTTTGACTCACAAATCCCTTGCGCAGTCTTGGTAAAGCCTATATAAATCCCTCAGAATTAAAAAAAAAGCTAAATATTAATTAGAAGTTAGTGAAAATAAAGATGCGGGGCGGCTAGGTGGCGCAGTGGATAGAGCACTGGCCCTGGAGTCAGGAGTAACTGAGTTCAAATCCAGCCTCAGACACTTAACACTTACTAGCTGTGTGACCCTGGGCAAGTCACTTAACCCCAATTGCCTCACTTAAAAAAAAAAAGATGCAATTTCCCCCCATTCAAGTTCAAAGAGAGCTAATAATAATTGCTAGCATTTACATAGCATTTTACAAAGTATTCTATACTAATTTGCTATTATAAATGATTTATTTATACAAATATTATTATATAAATTTATAGATAACATATATTCTCTTTTGATCCTTAAAGCAAATCTGAGAGGGAGGTGCTATTATTATTCTAATTTTACAGATAAGGAAACTGAGGCATACAGGCAGTTAAACAACTTGCTCAGTCACAAATTGAAGTGAGGTAGCACAGTGGATAGGGTGCTAGCCCTGGAGTCAGGAAGACCTGTGCTCAAATATGGCCTCAAGCCATTAACAGTGTGACCCCAGGCAAGTCATTTCATCTTGTTTGTCTCAGTTTCCTCACCTTTAAAATGAAGGAAATGGCAAACCACTCCAGTATCTTTGCCCAGAAAACCCCAAATGGGGTCATGAAGAGTCAGACATGACTGAATAACAACAACCAGTCACAAAGTTAGTGCCTGATAGAGGATTTGAACTCAGGTTTTCCTGACTTCAAGTCTAGCACTCTCTCCACTGGGCCACCCAGATGAAATCCATCCACAGGTGAAGAACGCCTAGATCTAATTTTAGTTTCCTGGCTCCATAATATCACACTGCCCCATAGGAATTTCTCTCTTCTTACTTCCTCTAGTATTTATTATCCATATTACTTCTTTTGAAATTTATTTTGACTGACTTGAATTATTTTTTTTAACTTTTTGGGAATGAATCTCATTTCTCCTATTATATCATAAGCTCCCTGAGGATATCCCATATAGGCCCTGCTTTTGGTAGGTGCTTAGGGGTTGCTTATTGATTTGAGATGCTCACTTTAGGAAAGGTGGAGTTAAAAAAAGAAGGGAGAGCAAAAAACTCCAAACACCCCAAAACAAAACAAAACCCCTAGCTGTTCTCTGCCATCCAACAAACTGAACTTGTCCTTCATTCTGGTCCTGGCCCTGCCTTCCTCAAGAACCCGATCTCATCTCCCCTACACAGCAAACTCATTCTGAGCCACACAGCCCTGCCCACTTGATAAATCAAGGCCTCCCTCTGAACTTTGGCATTCACCCCCCCCTCCCACGTCCACCCCCCACCCCAACTGTTCTTTCGTGTGGTTTGGGAAGGACAAAAGACGACTTTTGTTGATGGGGCAGAAATTACACGGTGGGTATTTCTGGCATGAATGCTGGAGTTTGATGCTTTGGGTTGGTTTAGCAAAATTTACCTCAAAGTCATGGAAATATGCTTCTAATTACAGAATGGATGTTACAGCATCGATGTGGGGCAGCTGGAATGAGGAACCTGGGGAGGGGATTGGGGGAATATAGACTGCCCAGCAAGGAAATTAACCATTTCTTGGCCAATGTAAGATAGGGATTGAAATCCTGTGAGTTTCTGCTTCCAAGCCAGAAAGACTTGGGATTCTTGGCTTTGGGAGGCACAATGACCTTAAGTATCCTCTGCAGTGCTATTGGACTATTTGTTTGAGGACACTTTGCACCTCAAGGCACTCTGCACCCTATAAGAATGCCATGCTGCCTTTGGTCCTCTGGGGCTGTCCAGTTCACCACCCTACTCAGGCCTATCTTTTCTGGCCAGGGCCAGCTGATCTAAATTTACTTGTCTGTCCTCCACCCTAACATGCCCTCCTCCAAGCTGGTAAATAGCAAATTCATTCTAACGGGCTAAAACAGCTAGGTGGTGCAATGGATAGATAAGAGTGCTGGGTTCAGAATCTAGAAGCCCTGAGATTAGATCCAGCCTCAGACAATTGCTAGTTGTGTGACTCTGAGAAAGTCATTTGATTTCTCCCTGTCTCAGTTTCCTTATCTGTAAAATGGGAAATAATGATCGTACCTTAATTACAGGGTTGTTATGAGGATCAAATGAGATAAAATATATGAGGTACTTTGTAAATCTTAAAGTGCTATTTAAATTTATTATTACTGTTAATAACCAAGATAATATACTATCTCTCTTAGCAGTGTGCTGGTAAATGTTTAACAACTGACTTGCTAGGGAAAAAAAAGTACCTATGACGCACACTTCTAAGTTGAATCTGCATTATTAAGATTTTATCCATCACTTTTTAGAGTCTAGATATTCAACAGGACAATAAGCCAAGCTTTGATTTGTACTGGATTTCCAAAGTGTAGATGCTTATACTGAGAATTTAACACTTGGCTCTCCTGAGCTCCCAAGCTCATTCCTGTAAACCCCTGTTTTTCTTCTGTAGATATTTGTATTAGAACTGGGGACAGGGGCAGCTAGGTAGTGCAGTAGATAGAGCACCAGCCCTGGATTCAGGAGGACCTGAGTTCAAATCCGACCTCAGACACTTAACACTTACCAGTTGTGTGACCCTGGGCAAGTCACTTAACCCCAATTGCCTCATACCAAAACAAACAAACAAAAAAAGAACTGGGGACAACGGGAAGCAATATGGAGTAGTGGGGTGCTGGCCTTACAGTCAGGAGACCTAGGTGAGACCTCCAGTAGGACACAATCTCTCCTCAGTCTTTTTATGAGACTCAGTATTTTCTTCTGCAAAAGGAAGGATTACAAATGACAGTCTTTCTCCTGACTCCAGTCCATTCTTCTTTTCAGTCCATTTGAAGGAATATTTGTTAAACTCCTGTCTAGCTCAAACTCTCATAATTCTATGATTTCTATGTTTTAAGAATTACTTTTACTATAATAATAACTCATATACTAGTATTATATAGAGCATCATCATCACCCCAGTCTCCATCTGTAGCTCTGCTCAATTTCAATCCCATGGAACAAAATGTCCATATGCCTGGTACCCCTTGGTGTCCCCTTCCTGCACCCCGCCCCCTTCCAGCTTATTTTTGGGCGTTGTCTTCCCCCATTAGATCAGAAGCTTCTTGAGGATGGGGAACTGCCTTTTTTTGTTTGTTTGTTTGTTTGTTTTTTAGTGAGGCAATTGGGATTAAGTGACTTGCCCAGGGTCACACAGCTAGTGTTAAGTGTCTGAGGCCGGATTTGAACTCAGGTACTCCTGACTCCAGGGCCAGTGCTCTATCCACTGCACCATCTAGCTGCCCCTGGAACTGCCTTTTTTTTTTTTTGGGTATCTTTAGCACCTAGCATGATGCCTGGCGCATAGTAGGTGTTTAATAAATATTTATTGAATTGTATCCCCAGATGTTAGCACAGTGCTTGACTCATGGTAAGCACTTAATAAGTATTTATTGAATTGAATCAAATCATCATCGTCATTGTTGTTGTTTTTGTTATTATTGTTACTATTTACTGACTATAGAACTGATCTCACATCCCTAGATTATAATTGAGTAACAACAAATAAGGAAGACCTGGATTCAAGTTATACCTCTGGGGCGGCTGGATTGTGCTGTATACAGCACGAGGCTTGGAGTCAGGGAGACTCATCTTTTTGAGTTCCAATCTGGCCTCAGACACTTACTCGAGTATCTCTAGCATTGCTTAGGGAGGTAGCTCTTGCCAAAAAGGGTCTAAGGATGAGGTGGGGGATGTGATTCTGGAAAATTCCAAGGATGTTGAAAATGGTTGACAGATACTGTTTTCATTTTGGTCTTTTTACCTCTAGGGTCTAGCACATAGTAGACCCTTAATAAATGATTGTTGAGTTAAATTGAATTGAGTTGGACTGAATGTGGTGTATTGGCCTAGCATATGCCATGTAAGCCTTACTACTTGGGGTGGTCAAGGCTGGTGGAACTCTGGAGCCTGGGAGTTCTGAACTGCAGCAGGTGTCCTCGTTAAGTCCATCTCTGACATGGTGAGCTCCTGGGAGAAGGGAACACCAGTCCAGGTCAGAAATGGAGCAGGTGAAAGCTCCCAGGCTGATCAGCAGTGGCATCCAGTCCCGGAGTAGCCTCTGGACTTTCAGCCCGGGTGAGATAGGAAGATGAATTTTTTTTATTTTTGTGGGACAAGGAGGGTTAAGTGACTTGCTCAGGGTCACACAGTTAGTAAGTGTCAAGTATCTGAGGCCAGATTTGAACTCAGGTCCTCCTGAATCCAGGGCAAGTACTTTATCTACTGAGCTACCTAGCTGCCCCAGAAGATGTAGTCTAAAAAAACAAGTGGTATAGCAAAAAGAGTCATAACAATGATATAGGGGTTTTGTTTTTGTTTTTTGTTTTTTGGTGAGGCGATCGGGGTTAAGTGACTTGCTCAGGGTCACACAGCTAGTAAGTGTCAAGGGTCTGAAGCTGGATTTGAACTCAGGTCCTCCTGAATCCAAGGCTGGTGCTCTATCCACTGTGCCACCTAGCTGCCCCATTGATAAAGTACTTTAAGGTTTGAAAAGCACTTTACAAATGTTATCTCATTTTATCCTCATAACAGCCCTAGAAGATAGACGCTCTTCTCACCCCCATTTTACAGAAGAGGAAAATGAGGTTGGAAGAAGTTTAGTAACTTGTCTAGGGTCAGACATCTAATAGGTCTGAGGCCAGATTGGAACTCAGGAACATGGGTCTTTCTGACTCCAGACCAGGCAGCTTATCTATTGTGCCACCTAGCTGCCCTTATATGCCTCTTTATAGTTTAATAATATTTGCCAAAGAGCAACAATATCTTCCAGAGAGCCCCAATGATGGCTCGACTTCTGTTGTTGGGAGGGTTGGCTCAGAAACTGCTCATTTAGGAATTCCCTTCCAAGTGCTTGAGAAACTGTGAGGGGGCAAAGAGCACTGAACTAGGCATCAGGAGCTAGCTCTATCATTAGTTTGGAGCCAATCGCTCAACCGATCTAGGACTTAGTTTCGGAAAACGTATATAGAAAGCATGTATTTATGTAGCACTTTATAATGAACTTCATAGTTTACAGAGGCAGCTAAGTGGTGCAGTGGATAGAGCACCAGGCCTGAAGTCAGGAAGATTCATCTTCCTGGGTTCAAATCTGGCCTCAGATAAACTTCCTAGCTGTGCAACCCTGGGTAAGTCACTTAACCCTGTTTGCCTCAGTTTCTTCATCTGTCAAATGTGCTGGAGAAGGAAATGGCAAACCACTCCAATGTCTTTGCCAAGAAGACCCCAAATGGGGTAATGAAGAGTCAGACATAACTGAATAACAATAAAATAGCTTACAAAAATCTTTTCTTAAAATATCCCTGTAAGGTATGTAGGACAAGTATTAATGATTTACCTTCATTTTACAGATGAGGAAAACAGAGAAATTAAGTGACTTTCCTATAGTCATACCATAACTGAGCTCGGCTTTGAACCCAGGCCTTTTGATTCCAAATTCAATACTGTTTTTAATTTCTCCCATCACTTTCCTCCCTTAACACCTGCCCTGCCTAACTTAATTGATGCTGTAAGGAGCACCTAGCGAGATAATGAAAATGAATGTGCTTTGAAAAGTAGTTATAATGACTAAAGTTGGCCCCAAGGAAAAGAAGATAGACCTCCCTCCTTTCTTCACCATTGGAGGAGAAGGATAGTGGTTTTGGAGTATCACATGTACTGTCAGACTTGGTTGATGAGTGTTAGTCCATTTTGCTGAATTGCCTTGTTTTCCTTCTTTCTTTTTAATTTTGCTGTTGTCACACAAAATGGCTCATTGGGAAGTGGAAGGGGAGGGATATTTTGAAATGAAGGTGGTGTAAAAACAAAAGACAACAATAAAATCATATTGAAAAGAAAAGTCTACAGCAAACAATACAAACATGAGCAGGGACTACTGTTGAATGACAGAGCTTAGATGGTGACCAGTAGTGCTAGAATCAATGAGTCTTATAATAGGATCATAGATTTAGAACTGAAAGGAACCTCAAGTCTAGTACCCTCATTTTACAAATGAGGAAACTGAGCCCCAGAGAGGTGATGTGACTTGTCAAAAGTCATACAAGTAGGAAGTAGGGCTTGATTCCAGGGCCTAAACAGATTGTACCACTCTTTCCATTGTGTTGTTCTTTGAGAAGAACTGAGAGGGTTGGAGGTAGTTTTAAAGAAGGTTACAAAGGAAATACTTCCTATGGAGGCTGGGGTGTGAGTGTGTGTGTATGTGTTTGTGAAAAACGATGAGAGAGAAAGGTAGGAAGGCTATTATGGGCTGGATAATGGCTTTTCCTGTTTCTTGCATATTCTATTTACTGCCTTTTCTTAAATTCCCAAATTGCTCACTTTGAATGGGACATGCCAGGTAAAACTGGGCTGATGCAGCTTCCCCTCCACCCCAGGCAGGGAAGGAATTCCATGCTTGGCTACCTCCAGTCTTCCTTCAGTACTGCTTGAGGGACAAAGTAGGCCCGGGAGGCCTGGGATGTGCCAGAGTTCCAGCTGGAGGTTGGAAAGACTTTCCCTAGGCTAGGGACGGTAGCCAAATACATTGGTTCTCTAATTGTTCCATGTGTGTAGGAATCTTGCCTCCCTAGTTAACATGTGAGCTCTTTGAGAGCAGGAGCCCTATCTTGTATTCTCTTGCTCTGCTACAGCTTTAGGCTTGCAGTAGTAATCAGTTTATCAGTAGAATCAAAAAACTAGAAGCTATTAGAATTGGAAGGGAGTTGAGATTTCATTTTTACTCAACTCCACCATCTGACTGATAAGGAAATTGAGGTCTAGTGAGGGGAACTTGCCCAAGGTCACACAGCTAGTCAGTGTGGGAGGTGGAAGTAGAGTTTAGGCCTCTTGATCCCCAAGTCCGCTTCTTTCTTTCTTTCTTTCTTTCTTTCTTTCTTTCTTTCTTTCTTTCTTTCTTTCTTTCTTTCTTTCTTTCTTTCTTTCTTTCTTTCTTTCTTTCTTTCTTTCTTTCTTTCTTTCTTTCTTTCTTTCTTTCTCTCTCTCTCTCTCTTTCTTTCTTTCTTTCTTTCTTTCTTTCTTTCTTTCTTTTCTTTCTCTCTCTCTCTCTTTCTTTCTTTCTCTCTCTTTCTCTCTTTCTTTCTCTCTCTTTCTCTCCTCTCCTCTTCTCCTCTCCTCTTCTTTTCAGTACAACACAGTGCCTCTCCAGGGTCCCAATCACTTTAAACAGAGTTTGGAAATCTCCCATAATAAACAATAACTTCTTATAGCTGAATCAAGCCCTGATACCTCTGTCTTTCCCCTTCTCAATTCAGGATCATACAAATGAGAATGGAAAAGGACATTACAAATGATTTCACCCAAGTCTCCTCAACATGCAGTAACAATACTCCCCAGGCATATGATAAACTTGCCAAGGAGATACAGGGATTATTAAATAAATAATAATACTTTTGAAATTAATGAATAACTCTTTATTTCAGATGTGCTTATGCATTGTAACCTCCAGAATGGGTAAAAGAAAGGATTACTGAAATCAGAGGAAAATGGGAAATTAGAAGAATGCCAAAAAATATTTGGAATTCCCTATCTAATCCAATCCCTCCATAGAATTAACTAGCCCAAAGTTACAGAGGTGGCATATGAAAGATGCCCGATCTAAGTCCAGGTTAAATCTCACACATTGAGGAACTTGTGGTCTTTGGTCTTTCCAGACAACAGAGCTCAACTTAGGCAGTTTCTTTTAAATGTCAAAACTGCTTCTCTATTTTGGAAGACTGAAGAAGTTGGTTCCTTATTTCTCAACTGACTTTGGGGAAAGTAACCTTTTGGATGTCTGGAGGTCAGATGAGTAATAGAGAGGCAGAATATACCAGTAGATGACATCTATAGCTGAATACCAAAGACCTGATTATGCCTAAATTCAGGTTAGCCACCTATTCCCTGGATACTCACCCAAATTGTACTTACCTTCACAGGCTGAGTCCAGAGAAAGGCTACTACTCTGGTATTTTAAAGGTAATCCTGTAGGTCAAGTCCCAACTTGTGTGTTTCCCATTAACAATCAGCGGGTATACAAAATAACTTTTAGGAAAGGTATTTACTAAGATGTTACAGTAAGAACAATCGATACAAAACATCACCTCCAAAACCTGGACCATAATAAAATGAACTCAAAGTAAAAGGCAATATTAAAGAGGTATAAGTGTGGCAAAAAAGTGTGTGGTGAAAGATAACTCACAACTCTTGGTACTTCAAGGCTGTCCTTTCTCTCTTTGTAGATTTCTCACACACCTCCCTTTAGGTGCAGCATCTCTCCTGGGTAGGCTGGGAGCTGGGCTCCCAAGATGTGCTCCTTTCCTGAATCCATATTTGATATTCTTGTCTGCTGTGAGTAGGCATACCCCTTAAAGCCACTTTGTCACTCAAGTGACTAGCTCTCAGTGTCTATATTTGTTCTTAGGCATGTATCTCTACTTCTACCTGGATGCATTGTCTTCCCCTGGTCTATTAGTACTGATGATATGGATGTTGGGGCAAGAAGAGAAGTGAATACTCCTTTTCCACCCTCCACCCCCATGACTCCCTTCCAAAAATCTGGTTCTTCTTCCACTTTTTGGTTCTATGACTCTTTAAAAAAATTTTTTTTTAATTGAGGCAATTGGGGTTAAGTGACTTGCCCAGGGTCACACAGCTAGTAAGTGTTAAGTGTCTGAGGCCGGATTTGAACTCAGGTACTCCTGACTCCAGGGCCGGTGCTCTATCTACTGTGCCACCTAGCCACCCCAGTTCTATGACTCTTGAACTGGAATTCAAAATACTAAAATTTATCCAACTATTTAAAACCTCCAGAAGTATGGCTGTCTTGTTTTCTTAATCAATCAAGCCGTTGCCTTCTTGACCTAATAAAATAAGTTTTCACTTTTTATTATTATAACATCTGATCTGGGATTTAACTGGGCCACTCTCCTTATGCCCCAGTCAAACATTTGCTATCCTCCTCATATCAACGAGGGTGCTTTTTGGCAAAGTTATGTGGCATAAACAATCTGAAAATTAACATTTTCCCAAATGCTTCCAAATACATGTTGATATAATGAAACACATTATTTTACATTTTCCTTATACATTATATCCTAGTTTACTAGCAAAGGTGTTCTATAACATGATAATAAAGAAAAGAAAAGAAAACTAATCCTTCATTCTTTTTTTTTTTTTTGCGGGGCAATGGGGGTTAAGTGACTTGCCCAGGGTCACACAACTAGTAGGGGTCAAGTGCCTGAGGCCATATTTGAACTCAGGTACTCCTGAATCCAGGGCCAGTGCTTTATCCACTTCACCACCTAGCTGCCCCCTAATCCTTCATTTTTTTTTTTTTTTTGCAGGCAATGGGGGTTAAGTGACTTGCCCAGGGTCACACAGCTAGTAAGTGTCAAGTGTCTGAGGCCGGATTTGAACTCAGGTACTCCTGAATCCAGGGCCAGTGCTTTAACCACTGTGCCATCTAGCTGCCCCTAATCCTTCATTCTTTAGAAGGGAAAGTCTGGTTCTTTCAGAGCTTCCAGAATTTGTGGGATTAGGGACTTGTCAGACTTGAATTCAGGTTTACCTGATGACAAGGTCAGGGCTGATCCACTGTGCCTCCTAGCTGTCTAAAAACAAAACACATATCAGTATATGAGCATCCAAAAAAAGCAAAATTTTGTTGCAGAAACTGGTCTCACTTGTAAGTAGAAATGATACAAAGAAAAACTAATGGGGCAGCTAGGTGGCACAGTGGATAAAACATCAGCCCTGGATTCAGGAGGACCTGAGTACAAATCCAGCCTCAGACACTTGACACTTACTAGCTGTGTGACCCTGGGCAAGTCACTTAACCCTCATTGCCCTGAAAAAAAAAAGAAAAGAATAAAAGAAAAAGAAAAAAAAAAAGAAAGGTAACTATCCAATTATAGTCTAAAGCAAAAGAAGAAGAAAATTCTGTAGAGTTGATTGTTAAAGGTAGAGTGTTGAAAGTCAAGGAGACTCTAAAAGCAGACCAAAGGCTGTTTGCATTGAATAGTTCTAGTCTTTTTTTGGCACTTTTTTTTCATTCTCTTTCTTTATGAAACAGAGCTAGAAGGGACCTTAGTGATTGTCTTAGTCTAATCTTCTTATTTACATATAATTCTGGTGTCAGAGCATTCTTTTTTTTTTTTTAATTTTGTTGAGGCAATTGGGGTTAAGTGACTTGCCCAGGGTCACACAGCTAGTAAGTATTAAGTGTCTGAGGCTGGATTTGAACTCAGGTTCTCCTGAATCCAAGGCCAGTGCTCTATCCACTGTGCCACCTAGCTGCCCCCAGAGCATTCCTTTTAACATGATGATCCCCTCAAAATTATGTATTTTACTTTTTTTCAGTCAGCAAAACTCTTCATTCTTTTTGTTCTCTCTTCCATTCCCATTTAGGAGGAAAAAACCAAAACAAAATCCCTTCTACAAACATGTATAGTTAAAGAAAACAAATATCCTCATTGTCCATGTCCAAAAAAAGGTCTCATTTGATATTATGAGTCTTTCATTTCTCTATCAGCACATAAATTACATGTTTCACCATTAGTCCTTTGGAATTTTGGTTGGTCAATAAGCTGATCAGAGTTCCTAAGTCTTTTTTTGGAAAATTTTTATTCATTTTTAACTTAGATACATAACAAGAAAAGAAAAACATACATTGCCATGTACACAGCAGAACATGAGAGGTTTCAATATAAAGTAATAGATTTCCATTTCAAGAAAACCAATATAATAAACACTACACATTGTTTACCAATCTACCCAGTTTTTCTTTTCTTCTTTGTAGGTTTTCTTTTGTTCTCTGCCATGCCCTTTTCACTTTATTTTCCTCCCCTTCTTCAACCCACTCCCAAAGAAGGCTACAGTTAATGATTTCTTTCTTTCTTTTTTTTTTTTTAGTGAGGCAACTGGGGCTAAGTGACTTGCCCAGGGTCACACAGCTAGTCAGTGTGTGTTAAGTGTCTGAGTACGGATTTAAACTCAGGTACTCCTGACTCCAGGGCCAGTGCTCTATCCACTGCGCCACCTAGCTGCCCCCAGTGATTTCTTAAAATATGATTTTTTTGTTCATGGCTTTCAGGTAGTCTGATGATTCTTAAATTTTCTCAGTTTTTCAAGTCAGTTGTTCTGCTATGAGATACCTGATATTTTCTTTTATTTTTTTCAGTCTTTTGACTTTGTTTAAATATTTCTTGATGTCTCATTGAGTCATTTGCTTCTATTTGGTTCATTCTAATTTTCAGGGAGTTTATTGTTTGGGCAAGGTTTTGTTTCTCTTGTGTCAAGATGTTCATTTCTTTTCCACTTATTTCTTTTATAACTCTCCTTTCTTTTCAATTTTTCCTCTAGTACTTTCATTTCATTTATAAAAAACATTTTGATCATTTCATCTCTTTCAGGAATTTGTGTTGAATTTGTGGTCAACCTATGGTTTTCTCTAAGGCTCTGCATGTGTTTTGTAGTCTTTCTCTTCTTTTGGATTTGTGTCTTGAGTGTCCATCTCATGATAATAGTTCTTTATGGTGTAATTCTTTTTTTGTTTGCTTATACTTCCAGCCTGCTTCCTGGTTTCAAATTTTATGTTAAGGCCAGGCTTTTCAAACTTCTGTAGGGAATATCTGGCTGGGCTAGTCCTGTAGCTAATTTCTTAGGGTATTTAGTGTTGTGTGATTTCAGGATCTCAGGTACATTTCAGTCTAAGGACCTGCAAGCCTTCGGTATTGCTAAAGTTGTTTGATCCAGAGAGATATCTGATCAGTGACCCTTACCATAGTCTGAGCTCTGCAGCTCCTGACTTGGGCTTGCATGTGAGCAATAGACTTGTGCGCTTGTCCCATTTGGCATTTGAATGGACTGCTATTGGGCTCAGCTACTATTGGTTAGCTGGAAAATTCTGCTGGTTTTCAATGATAGACTCAAATTTCTGCCCTGATTATTCCTCGGTAGGCTTCAGACCGAGCTAGATGCTGGAACTGAGGTCCTACTCTGATCCTGGGGTCTGAGTCCTACAGTTTACTTATAGGCTTATCTCTTGCTGGGCACATAGCCTTGACCACTCCTTTATTTTGGACCACCACCTGTAAGTGCACATACCCTCCTCCGTCTGCCCTGATTCTAGGACCTGGATCTGGATAGTCAATAACAGAGCTAAAAGTGGGTATCTATTTCTGCAACATACAAAAAGTCAGGTCCCTCCATATTGGATCTGGGACCCCTCTTTGCCCTGGTCCATGGCTTCTTTCTCCTTTGGAATGAAACTTAAGGCATCCCACTGGGCAGAACATCATGCTCAATTCTCTCTCTCCCTATGCTGACCTGGCTAGAAAAATAAGTCAGTGTAGTTTTTTTTTTCCCTTGGAATTCCTGATCTGGATTCAATCTTTGTGAGTTTTCTAGAGTACTTTTTTTTTTCCAGGGAGGGTGTTTTCCCGGCGGGGGGGGGGGGGGAGAGGGGAGAATCTCAGTGAGCTTAGTCCAGCTACTCAGTCATTTTAGCTCTGCCTTTACTTGGGTGTGCTTCTTATATAATCTTTCTGGCTGATGCCTCTACCCTGGGAAGCTCAGGTAACTCCAGTATTTGATTTGTTTGACCCCACACAAAGGATCTTCAGATCCCCAGAAAGCAATCAAATGAACTAAGCATTAAGCATAAAAAAGTTTTATTTACATGACAAAAGTATAAAAGGGACTCATTCCTAAATCCATATACAATCAAGAATATTCTTCTTGTAGTTTTCCTACAGGGACCTATGTGATATTTCTAACTTGGAGTACCACACTGTGCTGCTTGGGCTTATTAGAGATTATATCTTCCTCCCGGCACTTATAGATAGAGTTCATAGACCTCCTCATAATACCAGCATGGAGCAAGGTCTGAGCTTGTTTCTCCACCTTGTGGCTCTGTGCCTCCTTAAAAAAAGTTTTATTGATGCGTTTTGTTTTTATATTATAAATATTTACAGATTACTCCCACTTCATGAGAAGTCTCTTGGAACAAAGTTAAATAAAACTAATAATACAGTGACATTATCTGAAAGTGCATGCAACATTTCACATCTGTAATAACCCCCCATGCCTCTATTTTTAAAACGACTTAAGAGAAATCTTTTTCTCCCTCCTATTCCTTATCCTACTGAAAAAGAAAAGAAAAGAAAAACAAATTTCTTGTAACAAATCTACGCCTCATTGCTCCTTGGTTCTGGCCTCCTCTAAGTCTTTGGCTCCATGGTGTCCTGCCATGGTGATCTCTCCCCCACTACCTCCAACCCAGCTTTTCCCCTGTCCAGTGCCAGTTCCCATCTCAGCAGAGGCCTGGCTCTGTATGAGGCTCAGTCCCTCAAACATTTGACACTGTCTTCTTTTGTCCCTTTTGCTCTGGGAAAGGGGCTTATTGAACTCTTCTTGGCTCGTGCCCACTACACAGAAGTCAGAAAACAGACTGGGAGGTAGAAGTGACATATGGAAGGTGAATCAGGTAGGAAGTTGTCATCAGGCCCCCATGTCTCCCTCTTCAACACTGTATAAGTGCCAGTAATTCCCTACATCAATGACAGGTGTCCCCCAGTGGATACTCTGGGCCCTCTTTCCTTGCATGCCAGGAACAACTCTTCCTATTAACTCTAGTGGAGAAAGACAGTTGAGGTGTCATGGAAAGAATATTAGATCTGAAATCTCTAGACAACCAGGTTTAAATTCTGATTCTGATACTTAGTAGCAGTGTGATCCTGGGTAAGTCTCTCTCTAATTTTCAGTTTTCCCTATCTGTTGTGTAATTTAAAATTCTAAATGTGGATTCTAATCTGTCCCCCCAGTTTTTTGGGGAAACTGACTAAAATCACTGATAAACAAGTTTAGGTTTTTAAAAGGGTTTATTGAAAGATAGTAAAAGAAAGAGAAAGATTGAGAGCAGATTTCCTATAACCTGGCAATCCTCGCCTTCCTAAACCTTCCACTTCCGAAGTTCTCTGCCACCACTCTGATGTCTTGCACCAAAAGAGGAAGAAGACTCTCCCCAGTGTCTGCTTCCTGCTTCATGTTACCCTCCCAAAAATGGGAGGTTCTTCAAGCTGATTGGCTAGTGTCATTCAAATTCATTCGTTCACTGGACCCAAAGGTGGTCTTGATGTAAAGTTCAAAGTTTTTAGCTTCTTAAGTACCATGCCTTCTTAGGTACCCTTAAGTACCAGCCAGATGTGCTTACGATATAGTAATCTCCAGGTGGGCCCCTGAGTATCTGCTAAATCTCATCTATCACATTCCATTATATTGACACATTACCCCCTTTGTTTCTTCAAGGAACAGGGTGCTCCTTGATGAAACACACCCTATGCTACCAAACAATATGTAAATAATAATATAGGAAAAGAAGAAAGAGGAAATTTTGTCCAGAAGGGCAGTCCCTCATGAACTAGTGCTTTGACACTGGCCTGCAGAGGGAGGGCCTCTGCAGAGAATACATATTACAAATGGTATATATAATAACAGAAGGGAAAAAGAAAAACAACAAAATGAAACTGTTCATTCAAAGTCTTTGAGATCTTGTCTTCTTGGAGTAGTGGGATGTCATCCGGAAAACTGGACTCTGCTCTGGACTCTGGTTGTCTCTGGACTCACTTCTTTAGCTGTTGAACTGCTGGATTTTCACTAATTCTTAGCATAGAATTATAAATGATCAAATTAAACAATGAGAGTTCTTCACAATATAACTCATACTCAAACTTTATATATATATATATATATATAATATTACATTCCCCCCCTTTTGGAGGATTTATACCCATATAATACAGAGTTGAGGCAGTTATACAATCTATCACACTTCTTACCACCGTGTCCTTGTCCTCTCCACCTTCCCATCCCTTTTCCCCTCCCACCAACTCTTAGATATCAGCAGTTCTCTTATTTTATGCTGGTAGAGCAGAAAGAGTACTGTATTTGAAGTCAGAAGACCTCAAGCCAAATCTATCTCTGCCGCTTATTACTCGGGTCAAATCATTTGTCTCACTTGGCCTCTGTTTCCTCATCTGTAAAAATGAAGAGGTTCTACCAGATGACCTCTCGTGTCCTTTTTAGCCCCAAATCTAACTTCTCTGAACCCTCTGAGGAATACTAGCCTGGCATTGCCTACTGGGGAACACTGCCATTGTCAAGTCAATCCTCTGAGTTAAAGCCTCCAGAAGGCTCTCATAGCCTTGTAAACAAGTTCTCTCAGCAGGGTTACACATTAACTTCTTTTTTTCTTTTTTTTAAGTGAGGCAATTGGGGTTAAGTGACTTGCCCAGGGTCACACAGCTAGTAAGTGTTAAGTGTCTGAGGCCGGATTTGAACTCAGGTACTCCTGACTCCAGGGCCGGTGCTCTATCCACTGCGCCACCTAGCTGCCCCACACATTAACTTCTAAACACTTACTCACCTCCTTAGCGCAAATTAGTTTATCAGATTTGCTTGGGTTAGGGCTTGGAGGACTGGAATCTCAAGCAGTTAAGTTTCAATAAGAGAGGAAATTAGGAAGGAAAGGGTTTGTATCATGGGGGTATTAACCAAGTGGGACACCGGGTTGGGCAGGGGCCTGGGCAAGAACATAATTAACATACAGTTCATCTGGTGTCCTTTAGCCTTAAGCTGCTGCTTCCCTTTCAGCTGGTTGATGTCATGGAAAGAGCCCAGAGTTGGGAGTCAGCAGGCCTACCACCACCAGCTGTTTGACCCGGGCTGAGGCCTTCTCTCTCTCTGGGCCTCCTTCTGTCAAATGAGGAGGTTGAACTCCATGGTCTCTAAGTCCTCTTCTCTCTCTGACATACTCCCCAGTCATGTGACAAGACATTTGTTTAGGGGAAAGGTGGGATGGAGGGGGAGAGCTTGGTGTTGAGTATCCAAGGAGGGCCAGGGAGCTGAGCTGGACTTCTTTCCCAGGATCCCCTGAGCATCCCTGACTCTGATCTGTGCCCATGACAGAGCAACCCTAGCACCATAGCAGCTGGGCGGGGGGTTGAGGCAGGAGAAGGCAGGGGTCAGGGCTGGGTAAGCAGCCACACAGTGGTTTTGTGGCTTTACAGCAGGAATGTTTTTGCCCGCCCCTGTTATGGTTTTTTTTGTTGTTTGTGTGTTCAGCGGAGCCCTCTGTTATCATCTCCCGAGACTGACGCCAAGCTCTTCCTGTTTAAAATTCCGACGTTGGACTTTTCCTTTTGGAGGGGTGCATGTGTATGTGTGTTATTTATTTGTGTGTTTTTAAAAAATTCTTCTAACTACAACCTCCCCGAACCCCTTTGTCCCCCACCATCAACTTCAGCTCTTTAGCTTTTCCAGTTACTCAGGTCTCTTCCTCTCAAGTCCAAGATTGCATCATCTCCAACCTTGGCACAAAGTGGATGGAGGGAGGACCATTTCTTCCTTTAAGGGGGATTCCTGCCTTTCCTCTCTTGTCTGGGGGCGGCTTCAGGAGCCAGTCCTGAAAGGACTGCCCACTCTAGGATTTGTTCCTCTGGGGATTACTACAGCAAATTCTGCATCCTGGTCCGGGCTTCCTACCTTCTCTCTCTCTCTCTCTTTCTCTCTCTCCCTTTCCCTCCCTCCCTTCCTCCCTCCCTCCTTTGAAGTCCCCAGCCAAATGAGGTCCCAGGGTCTTTGTGTGACAAGCTGTATCTGTTGGTAGCTAGAAGAAGGCAGTAGTGCTACACAGATCTTCCGAGAGCCAATTCTCCAGCCAAACAGAGATAATTGCAGCTTATCTGTGGTTTTGGTTTATCCATGTCCTTGCACCCTTCCTTTACAATGAATGGCCCGGGGCAACTGCATCCGGGTGAGCAGGACCCAAAGAAAACTTCAGATGTTCTCCTTTTTCTCTGCCCATGAGTTAAAATCACAGACCCTCAGAGTTTCCATGAAACTTCCCGAATCAGAAATTCTCAGTTGGAAAGGTAGTGAAAGGTCATTTAGTCCTATTCCCTGCCCCCCCCCCCCCCCCCCCCCGCCCCTGGCCCAGTATGTCCCTACTTCAATCAGAGGCAGATCATCATCTACCCTCTGTTTTGTCACTTCCAAATGTCAAAAAACTTGCTTCCCAAAAAATCAGTTCCTTCAATTCTGGTCATTTTTTTTCATGGTGCAATGAGGGTTAAGTGACTTGCCCAGGGTTAGACAGCTACTAAGTGTCAAGAGTCTGAGGCCAGATTTGAATTCAGGGCCTCCTGAATCCAGGATTGGTATTTTACCCACTGTGCCACCTAGCTGCCCCTGGTCAATTTTGATGGTCAGGAATATCTTCCTTTCAAAGGTAGCAAGGGCTAAGAGTTAAAGTACTGAACTTGGAATCAGGAAGACCTGGGTTCAAATCCTGCCTGTCACTTACTAGCTGAGCTTTAGTTTTGACATAAAATGGGGATGTAAAAATACAGGTAGCAGGGAGTAGTGGATAGAGAGTTGCCCTTGAAGCCAGGAAGACCTGGGTTCAACACTTGCCTCTGGCAAATACTGACTGAGTGACCCTGAGTAAGTCACTTAAACTTTTAGTGCTCCAGGCAGTTCTTTAAGACAGGAGGGTACCTGCCTTGGTAGAGGAAATTTCCTCACATGGGAGTTCCCTGTACTAGTGAAATCACAGGTCCTCTTGCTAAAATGAGGATAATAATACCCACCCATCCACACGATCATAGTGAAGTTCAAAGAAGTTATATGTAATTTGATTTGCAAAATGTCAGTTAGAATTATTCCTTATAATGAGTCAAAAAATCTACCTGTGCAATCTCCATCCATTGGTACTAATCTTATGTTCTGGGACCAGTTAAAATGAAGTCCAATCTCTCTTCCACAGATATTTTGTAGTCAGCTATAATGACTAGGGAACAGTAGGTAAGGTAGGAGGATGTGTGAACAGTGAGATGGGTGGGGTTTGGGCCTGGTGTTCCCACCTTGGGTTTTTGTGGCTGCCTCCCAAAAGCCTCTAATCCTTGTGTCGGAAATAAAAATACTGGACTTTTCCCTTTTGGTGAATATATAAAGGCTTTTGTTCCATTCTTGCAAGAATAGGCATGCATTATAAAGAAAAGTGGAGCACTTTGCCACAGCAAACTTCTCTCTCTCTCTCTTTCTCTCTCTCTTTGGTGGGGCAATGAGGGTTAAGTGACTTGCCCAGGGTCACACAGCTAGTAAGTGTCAAGTGTCTGAGGCTGAATTTGAATTCAGGTCCTCCTGAATCCAGGGCCAGTGCTTTATCCACTGTGCCACCTAGCTGCCCCCTAAACTTTTTTTATCTATAAACCTAATGCAAAGGTCTCTCCCCTCTTTGCCTCATTGGTTGAGGGCTCGAGATGTACAATCTTCCCTAAGTATCTCTATGTATTCCCCTTTAACACATCCCCCTTCCCGTTACATACATCACATGTTTGAAAATAGTGGCAGTGTCCACTTGACCCTTGGGAGTGTTGGCACTTAATATGCATAAGCTAATTAAGCAAGCACAGTACAAACTAGCTTTAACCTTTGTCATAGTTGGACTAGCTAGACTACTAGCCTTAAAGTTCTCTTCTATATCTACTTTTAGTCACCTGCAAGACTCTCTTTTAACATTAAGGTCCCTTTCTGCAATTCTCCTTTCTTACCCAGACTCCCTCCCTGTCTCATCTTTCTGAGATAACAGCATTTTTCTGGTGTGAAACTTTTTCTCTTTCTCTCACTTGTCTTATGGCTCATTGGAAAAGCAGCATATGGTTTGTTGGTATATATTTGTTTGTTGTCTCCTCCACTAGAATGTAAGCTTCTTGAGGGCAGGGACTGTCCTTCACCTTTTTTGTATCCCCAGAATTGAGCACAGTACCTGGTACACAAGTAGGCACTTAATAAATATTTATTGACTGAACGACTCATTGGAAACGCAGGACACTAAGAATCTCATAGGATCATGCAAAGCCAGACCTGGAAAAGACCTGAGAAATCATTTGACCCACCACCTCATTTTACAAGTAAGGAAACTGAGGCCCAGAAAAGGAAAGTAATTTTTTCACATAGATAGTAAGAAGAAGGGTTGCAATCTGAACCCAGATCCTTGGACTTCAAATGCAGTGCCCCTTCTAAGATACCAACAAGGAATTATCTTTTTTTTTTTTTTTTTTGGTGAGGCAATTGGGGTTAAGTGACTTGCCTAGGGTCACACAGCTAGTAAGTGTAAAGTGTCTGAGGCCGGATTTGAACTCAGGTCCTCCTGAGTCCAGGGCCCGTGCTCTATCCACTGTGCCACCTAGCTGCCCCAATTTTTTTTTTCTTTCTTTTTTTTTTTTTCCAACAAGGAATTATAAGAAGCAGCAAGTTATACTCTTGCTGGGGGTTATTACATTTACCCAAATACATTTTTTAAAGAATTTTATTATTTTCCAGTTACATATAAGGATAGTTTTCAACATTTGTTTTCATAGGATTTTTGGTTCCAAATTTTTCTCCCCCCTCCCTTCTCTCCCTTACCCAAATAAATTTAATACGAAATAATTCATAAATATATCAGAGCTGTGAAAACAGAATGCCATATGAGATCATGAAAGGTTCTTTAGAGAGAGTTGTGTTGACATAAGAGTTGAAGGTTTTGTTTGTTTGAGGGGCAATGAGAGTTAAGTGACTTGCCCCGTGTCACACAGCTAGTAAGTGTCAAGTGTCTGAGGCTGGATTAGAACTGAGGTCCTCCTGAATCCAGGACTAGAATCCAGAACTATGTCACCTAGCTGCCCCATGAGTTGAGTTTTTAAATAATGGGTTGGGGGGCAGCTAGGTGGTGCAGTGGATAAAGCACTGACCCTGGATTCAGGAGGAACTGAGTTCAAATCCAGCCTCAGACACTTGACACTTACTAGCTGTGTGACCTTGGGCAAGTCACTTAACCCTCATTGCCCTGCAAAAAAAATAATAATTAAAAAAAATGGGTTGGAGTTTGACAGACGGGGGAGGGGAGAGCCTTCCAGGCATAAGGTACAATGTAAGCATAGGCATGAAGACAAGAAAGTACTGGGTTTATACAGGGATAGTGAGTGATTATGTAGTGTAAATATTGTTATACCCATTGTATAGATAAGAAAACTAATACTTCTTTCAAGGCCCAATCCTGATGCTTCTTTACTTTTTTCATGAAGACTTCCCTAATATCCCCCTCTTGCCACCAAAGTGATCTTCTACTCCCCAGATTCCTCATACCATTCTGAAGGTCTCTTGCCTTTGTGATTATTTCATGATGCTCTTTTGTATCAGGTATTTGGGTAGCTATCCTTCTCCCAATTAGATTGTAAGATTCTTTAGGGCAGAACCAATGTTTTATATTTATACATACACACACACACATGCATATACAGTATATATGCACATGCATACACACATACACATGTGTATACACACATATGTGTGTACACACGTGTATGTGTGTATATAGGTATATGCATATGTGTATATATATATATGTATGTATGTATATATTTCTCTCTCCAGTGCCTTGTTTTTTTTTTTTTTTAGTAAATGTCTTTTGAATCGAGATGGTGTTTAGTTGCTAGGTAGTACAATCGGTAGAGTGCTGGGCCTTGAATCAGAAAACTCAGGCCTGGTTTCAGCACCACTTTCTAGCTATATAACCCTGAGTAAGTCACTTCACCGTGTTTGCCTCAGTTTCCTCATTTATAAAATAAGCTGGAGAAGGAAATGGCAAACCACTCCAGTATCTTTGCCAAGAAAATCCAAAAAGAGGTGATGAAGAGTTAGAAATGATTAAACAACAACTTAACACCCATTAAGTTAAATAATAATTCGCTATTAATTAGTTAATAATAATAGCTATTATTATTATTAACAAATAATTAGTTAACTAGTTAGCAGCACCCAAGTCCAGCTAAAATGGGTAGGAAGCAACAGTATCTAGAGGCCCTTAACATTCTGTCCCAGGCCAGCACCTCTTGAAGACAGTCCCAGTGATTCAGGAGAGTGCGAATTGATTCAGTTAGTTAAAAAAACCAACAACATTAAGTGCCTATCATATACTAAGCTCTGAGAATGCGAAGAAAGGGGAAAAAATAGTCCCTGCCCTCAAGGGGCCCTCAATCCAATAAGGGAGATAACATGCAATCAACTAGCTATAAAACACGCACAGGATAAATCCGAGATAATCTCAGAGAGAAGGCACTAGGACTAAGGAGAACTGGCAAGGGCTTCTTGCAGAAGGTGAAACTTTAGCTGAGACTTGCAGGAGCCAGAGATGAGGAAAGAGCACTTTAGGGATGGGGGACAGCCAGTGAAAATGCCTGCTGTGGGGAGACAGAGTGTTATGTTCAAGGAACGCTCCATGTAACATCCTTACAAGGAGTGAGGGACTCTTCATAGCCCCATAGCTCCTTTCCTCTGTAGTGAAAAAGCATGGAGCAACCGAAATAGGAGAACCTACTGAAAATGTTGAGACTACTTCAGGGGAATCATTAAAGAGACGAACGAAGTAGACAGGTATTTAAATGTCATTTCCCCCTTCCTGTCAGAGGCACTGTGATCCAGTAGCTATACAGCCAAACTAGGGATTAGGAAGTCATCCTACCTCTGACACACTGGCTTGATAGATTGACTTTCTTGGAAAAGTCATTTAACCTCTGTGTGCCCTGGGCAAGTCTCTGAAACTCTAAAAGGCAGAACAGCTCCCTCCATGGGAATTCCTTGTACCAATGAAATGACTGATTCCATCCAATTGATGATAGATAGATAGATGGATGGATGGATGATAGATATTCCTTCATGCCATATTGTTTCACATCTGCCCAAATGAATAATAATCCATGTTGCTGTTACTGTTGTTGTTCAGTCATGTTTGACTCTTCATGAACCAATTTGAGGTTTTCTTGGCAAAGACACTGAAGTGGTAGGGCAGCTAGGTGGAGCAGTGGATAGAGCACCAGCCCTGGATTCAGGAGTTCCTGAGTTCAGATCCGGCCTCAGACACTTGACACTTACTAGCTGTGTGACCCTGGGCAAGTCACTTAACCCCCATTGCCCTGCAAAAAAAAAAAAAAAGACACTGAAGTGGTTTGCCATTTCCTTCTCCAGCTCATTTTACAGATGAGGAAATAGAGGTAAACAGGGTGAAGTGACTTGCCCAGGGTCACACAGCTAATAAGTTTCTGAGGCTGGATCTTAACTCAGGTCTTCCAGACTGTAAGTCTGGTGCTCTACCCACTTCACTACCTAATTGTCCAAATAATAACAACCACAGCTGACATTTGTCTCACTTTGATGTCTACAAAGCACTTTATTTACATTATGCTATTTAAACCTCATAGATCTAAAGCAGAAAATCCAGCTAGTCAACCTTTCTTTTTTTTTTTTTTTAAACAAATGAGAAACTCTGTCCTGAGCAGGGTAAGAGGTCATAGAGATAACAAACATTGGAGGTGGGCTTTAAAGCTTGGCCTTCTGACTCTGGAGCGTGCCACATAGGCTCACATGCCAGGCGAGGTGTGTATGCAAAGCAGTATTACTCCTATTTTACAGGTGAGGAAGCTGAGGCCAGGGACTTTAAGTGGCTTGTCCAAAGTCACCCAGGTAATAAGCATCAGAGGTGGCATTTGGACCTTCTGACAGGAGACCCAGTGTTCTTTCCAGGGTGCTCCACTGTCTCAGTCTTATTACCTATGAGGTATTCTTATTCTCATTTTACAGGTGAAGAAACTGAAATTTGGGAAGGTGAAAGATTTGCCCAGCTTAATAATAATAATAATAATAATAATAAATGGATAAAATTTGTGTAGCACTTACTATGCAAATAGCCAGGCATTATGCTAAATGCTTTATAATTATTATCTCATTTAATCCTCACAACAATCCTGGACGGATAGATACTATTTTTACCCCCAATTTTACAGATGAGAAAGTTGAGCTTAATGACTTGTCCAGGATCACACAGCTAGTAAATGTCTGAGGCCAGATGTGAATTCAGGTCTTCTTGACTCCAGTCCCAATGCTGCCTAGCTGCCTCTAGCATAGCTATTAAGTGCGAGAGACAAGTGGTGAACCCAGGTGTCTCCTGAATCCCCTTCCAATCTTCTTTGGCACTAGATCCTTGGAGGATCCTGTCTTTGTCCTTTGTCTCTCTCCTATGGCCTAGCCCAGTCTGGCTGAGTACAGGACATTCAGGAAGGGCTTGTTGAAGCTGAATGAATGACCATGAATTAAACATCTGGATGTCCAGGTCCCTGAGGGAGGGGCCAACATCCAGGGCCAGGTCAGAGGAAGAGGTGAGGGAGCAGAACTGGTCCAGAAGACGCTCCAAGATCGGTCTAGCTGCCCTCACCACAGAGTTCTCTCTCGTTGGGAGGAAGCCTGAAGGACTGCAGCCAAGATGGTTCCTTCCATTGCTAAAGGCAGGATCTGGAGGGTCATTCCTCCTCAAAGAGTCATTGTTCCCATTGCTGACCCCAGGGACCAAGAAGAATATGTGCTGCTTCCTTTCCGCCCTTCTTTTTCGGTGTTTTTGGAGATGAGCACTTCTCTCTCTCTTTCTCTCTCTCCCTTTTTTCTTCTGAAAGAAAAGTTTAACTGTCTGAAGAAGCAGTGGGAGTGGAGGACTGGGCTGTGAGCAGGGGGAGGCAATGGGGCGATGTCCTTGCTTGGGGAGGACGGATCTAACTAAGACTAGGGGTAGGTGAGACCGAAAACCTCCACCTCACCATGAGGGCACAATAAGGGTCATTGTTAAATAAAACTTCTTATACAGGCACATGTTTCTAATGCCCAAAGGTTCCACTTTCCTTGGCATGGTGTTAGTTATCTTGTGCCGTCAGGTCCTTAGTGTGAGAGTAAAGACTCAGTGTCTCTGGAGGACAATAATATGCAGGCAGTATACTTTGTAAGCCCTGCCTAGGGCAGCTAGAAGGACCCTGAAAGTCTCCCAAATCCAACCCCCTCATTTTACAGTTGGGGAAACTGAGGCCCAATGAAACAGTTTGACCAGGATCACATAGCTAGTAAATGTCTGAGGCAGGAATTGAACTCACATCTTCATGACTAAAAAGCTAGGGCTTTATTCATCCCTCCCCCCCCCAAAAAAAAAGGTGGGGGAAAAGAAGGGAGAATTCATTTCAGGCACGGGTGTTGATACCAGCAAAGACATTCAATTTGGAGACTGACAGTACTTATAACATGGTTAGGGAACTGTTGCAGAGTGAGCAAAACTAGAAGAACAATTTCTACGATGACAACATTATAAAGAAAAATAACTTTGAAAGACTCCAATCACTACAATGACCACTATGATTCTAGAGGACACAGGCTCTTTGGCTCCTGACAGAAAGGTTATGGGCCTAAGATGCAGAATAAGACATACCCTTTGGGGCAGGTCTTGACTATGCATGCTTGTTACCTTCATTACATATTTGTTGTTTTCTTTTTTCTTTCTTTTTTTTTCAATGGAGGGTGGGATAGGAAGTTAAGGGGAATAGAGATAAAGTAAAGAAAAGAAAGAAAGGAAGGAAGGAAGGAAGGAAGGAAGGAAAGAAAGAAAGAAAAGCAAGAAGGAAGGAAGGGAGAAAAAAAGAAAGAAAGCAGTCATTGAAGCATCTTTTTACCAAACAGAACAGAAAGCTAGAAAGAAGAACAGACAGGCAGAATAACTTTGAAAGCTATAGGCCGAAGTTATGTACTGAAAAAAAAAAAAGCAAACTGTACTAAATAGAGACCTGCCATTTAATATATAATCATCTTTTTCTGTTCTATTATGTATGTGGAAAAGGTAATTTTATTTGGTGTTTAAGTACAAAGCAAAAAATTTTAAATTGCAATAAATATTATAATATAGAATATAATTTCTATTATATATTATAAAATATAATAATATATCAAAATAACAGAACTGTATAATATAAAGAATTATAATACTGTATTTGTAATATAATAAATAAAATTTTATAATAAAGACATTTTAATAAATTTAAGAAATTTTCAATAACACAAAGGGATTGGACTACAAAAACACTATTAGAGTGTAAATTGTATGAAGACAATCTAAAATTTGTATGTTCTCAGCAGTTAGCTGAGTCCTCTTAATAAATACAGGGGTTTAACAAATATTTGTTGAATCTAAAGACCGTTCTTCACTACCATTAGATGAGATAGGCGGTACAAATAGAAGCACCCGCATTTTACAGAAAAGAAAGCTTGGGCTCAGTAAAGTTAAGCGATTTGCCAAAGGACCAGAAGCTAGTCAGTGTCAGAGCTATAACACTGAATCTGATGTAAAGCACTATAGAAATCCAGACTGCTGATACATTAATATAACATTATTAATCAGAAAATCCAGATAAGTGGCTGGCTATCTGAGAAGCCCGTTTTGATCAGCATGGTCCTCCAGGCAGCACAGATAAAACTGGACCTGAGGGGGTTCCCTCCCTCCCCTAAGGGTCCAATCCCATCCATACAGAATCTCTCCTTCCTTTTGCACTTTCTAAGTAACTAGAAGCAGCTACTGGAACCCAGTGAGACTGACTGGGAGCAAAAGCTTAGTCTGGAGAACATTTGGCCTTAGGGACTCCCAAGTTTCCCAGACACTCAGCCTGGCTGCACAGACTGCATCCCTCTGAGCCCTGGGTGCACAGTCACGAGGCAAGGCGCAGTGAGAAAGGTCAAAGGCATCATAATAATCCACCCTGGCTCCAATCAACCTGCCGCCACTGACTCCCCGGGAAGCCCCAGTCTGGCCTGCCCTGCATGGGATCAATAAGCTCTTCCCTCTTTTGTCTGCAGGAGTTTCCTTCCAGGCTTTCTTTCTTTCTTTTCTTCCTCCTTCCCCCCCCCTTTTTTTTTTTTCCAAATCCCCTAGAGAAAGTCTTGGCCAGTCTGGCCCCTAGACAAGACCCCTGTGCAGGCAGAGCCAGGGACAGACTTCTCCGACCTTCTCTCCTCGCCTGTCTGCTTGCTTCTCCCCACTCCCTAAGGGACCATTAACTTGCTGCTTGGGAGTCAGGCACCCAGGGGAGCAGCAGTTGCTTTCTCTTACCACTAGGGGTCCATAGAGTGAACAATTCAGTTCATAGATTAATAGATTTAGACCTTAAGAGGCAGTCTAGTCAGGCCCCTTTGTTTTACAGAAGAGGAAACTGAGATCCACAGAGGTTAAGTCACTTGGCCAAGGTCACACAGGAAGTAGATGTCAGAGCTGAGATTTGAATGCCTCTTGAAGCATCTGATGCCTCTAAGACCTTCCCACTGATTATCCATTGGTGCATCCTCACTTGGACTGTGACTGAGCTTGATTAGCTTCAATCATAGAATCACACAGAATACCAGAACTGGAAGAGAAGTCAGAGATCGACTAGGCCAAACCCCTTATTTTACAGATATAACTTGGGTTTCTCTGGGCTATAGTTCAGTAGCAAAAGAATAAAATGAAAGAATAACAATGAAAGGTAGCTTATGGGATTTAATAATCAAAATAATAAAGGCTTTATTTTGCTTAGTAGTTTATGACTCTTCCTAACCCCATTTAGGGTTTTCTTGGCAAAGATACTGGAGCGGCTTGTCATTTTCTTCTCCAGCTCATTTTACAGATGAGGAAATGGGGCAAACAAGGTTAAGTGACTTGCTCAGGGTCATACAGCCAATAAGTATCTGAGGCTGAATTTGAACTCAAGGAGATGAGCCTCCCTGACTCCAGTCTTGTTAATCACTGTGCCACCTTATCTACCCCTAATAAAGGCTTTAGGATACTGGAATTGGAGTCAAGAAGACTCTAGAAAAACCTGGAAAGACTTGCATGAAATAATGAAGAGAGAAATGAGCAGAACCAAAAGAACATTGTACAGTATATAGTAATAGCAATGTTCCAAGAACAGCTGTGAATGATTACACTATTTTGAGTATTATACTCAAATCAATTACAAAGGAAGATAGTATCCCCCTCCAGAGAAAGAACTGATAAATAGAAGTATGCTTAGTATGCATTTTACATACACATATACACATATATGTATATATCTGTATCAAATGGTGGTCTTCTTTAGTGTGGGGTGGAGAGGGAGGGAGACAGTTGGGAACTTAAAATATACCCCCCCCCAAATTAATTTAATTTAAAAAAAGACAAGTTCAAATCTCACCTCAGACATTTACTGACTGTTACACAGAACAAATCCCTAACTTCTCTGTGCCTCAGTTTCTCCTTTAAAATGAAGGGGTTTGTATATCAGATTGCTTGCTTTCTTGGGGAGGGGGGAGAAAAATTCAGAACTCAAAAATCTTATAAAATGAATGTTAAAAATAACTTTTATATGTAATTGGAAAAGATAAAATATTATTTATAAAAATAAAATAAAATAAGGAGGTTGGACTATTCACTATAGGATGGAGAGTCAGTATACAGAAATACACTCAGGATTTGGAATAAAACTTTTTTTAAAATAAAAAACTAAAAGGGGTGGACTTGATGGCCTCTAAGATCCAATCCAGCTCTCTTCTCTGTGGCTTTTCATGACACTACTCTCTTCTGCTTCCTCTCCTACATGTTTGATTGTTGCTTCTCAGTCTCCTTTAATGGCTCATTGCTTATATCATGCATTCCAGCTGTAGATTTTCCCCAAGGTTCTGTCTGAGGACATCCTTTCTTCCCCCATCTTTTCCTTCCTTCCTTCCTATCTCTGTTCTCTCTCTCTCTCTCTCTCTCTCTCTCTCTCTCTCTCTCTCTCTCTCTCTCTCTCTCACACACACACACACACACACACACACACATACACTAGTCCTCACGGGTTTAACTATCACATCTTTGGAGGCAGCTAGGTGGTGCAGTGGATAGATCACTGAAGAGGACCTGAGTTCAAATCAAGCTTAAGACACTAGCTGTGTGATCCTGGGCAAGTCACTTAACCCCAATTGCTTAAAAAACAAAAACAACCAAAAATAACTCCACCATCAAAACTATCATCTCTTTGCAGATGTCTCACAAGTATATAGCCCCAGTCTCTCCCCTGAACTTCAGTTACCACATTGGACATTTCAAACTGAATGTCCCAGAGGTATCTTAAATTCAGCATATCTAAAACTGCACTCTTAAAACCTCCCTGCTTTCAGACATTCTTGTTTCTGTCTAAGGCACCACCATCTTTCCATTTGCTTAGGTTTATGATCTCAGCATTATCTAGAACTCATCACTCTCCAACTCCATAGAGCTAAAAAAATATGTTGATAAATCTTGCAGTTTCTATCTCTTAAGCAGCTCTCACATCTGACCCCTTCCCTCCTTTCTCACCATAGTTGCCTCCATTATTGCAACAGCCTCCTAAATGGGGTTCTCTGGCTCAGATCTCTACCATCTCTTATATGCTGTGTTAGTGCAGATCTGACCATGTGACTCCCCTATTTACCTATTCAGCAAACTGCAGTGGCTTTCCATTATTTTTTTCCCTATTTTTTCCTATTTTTCATTTTATTATTTCTAGGTTAAAATATAAATCCTTCTATTTAGTTTTTGAAGCCTTATACAACCTGGCCCTGACTTTTCTTTCCAGCCCTGTTGGATTTTATTCCTCCCACACTCTGTAATTTAGCCAAAGTGTCTATCTCCATTCCTTACACAGAACCTTGCATCTCCACTCTCTGAGTCTTTGCCTGTGCCCATGTTTGGAATTCCCTCTTTCTTATATCTACCTCAAAGATTCCCTATCTTCTTTTAGCATACAGTTCAAGCACCATTTTCTGCAGGAAGCATTTCCTGATCTCTACCAACTGCTAGTACCATCCCTCCCAAACTATCATGTATTTAACTACTTTGTATGTTTTTGTATTTATTCACTTTATATTTATGATACATATAGATATATATAAATACACATACATACATATATGTGTGTATATATTGTCAAGCTGAAATAAAGAAGACTGCCAAAACAGCAAAAACTAGGGTCTTTTAATCAAGGCAAGGGAATTGCAGTTTGGGGTACCATGCAGCACCAAGTACTAGAGTCTCAAAGAGGGACAGAGTGGGGCAGGGTTAAATATATTTCAACCAGGAGGAAGTCTCATGGGAGCCACAGGTTTGAGAAGCTGTTACATAAGTTGTTTTGCATAACAACTTAAAGTCCATAGAGAAGACTGGTGAGGAGTGGTGGGCACAGCAGGCTCCAAGCGCAGCAACAAACAGAAACCAGTTTGGACCTTGAATTTTGGGGTCAGTTGGGAATCAGTCAGGTAGTTCCCTCTAATGTCTATATTCAACTATACTGATGTATAGTTGAATGCAGACATAAATACATAGATAAGCATATATCTATGTATTTATGATCTATTCTTTCATTAGAATGGAAGTTCCTTTAGGGTAAGTATAGTTTTATCTCTGTCATTTAACTCTAAGGCTAGTTCCATGACTATATGTGTGTGTACACACATACCACACACATATGTGTATGCATGCATGTACATATACACATACACACACAAACACACCCACATATAATTGTTTCTCCCATTCAAATGTAAGCACATTGTGACTCTTTGTACAGATACATGGTGCAGTGGATAGACCACTGGGCCTGGAATCAAGAAGACCTGAGTTCAGATCCAGCCTCAGATATTTACAAGCTGTGTGACCCTGTGCAAGTCATGGAACCCATTTGCCTCAGTTTCTCATCAAGATGGGGATATTAGTAGTACCTACCTCCCAGGGTTGTTGTGAGGATCAAATTAAATAACAACTGTAAAGAGCTTAGTATAGTACCTAGCACATCGTAAGTGCTATATACACATTAGCTGTTACTGTAATGCTAATGTCCACTGCAACCCACACAGGGCATGTGTTTATCATCTACTTGTTGGTCTATTGATTCCAGTGCTTAATCAGCAAGCCAATGAACCAGGGTACTATATTAGTTAGGGTATGTTTCTTGTAGGAATAAGAATCTGAGCTCAGTCTTAGTCAGTGGATAGATTTTTGTTAAGGATAGAAGATAAGAAAGGGCATTGGGAATGCATGGAAGGAGCATCAGGACCAAAGCATATATGCAAGTGTACTTGGAAGAGTATTCCAAGTATATAGAGACTGAATCTGCCACTTTGTTACTATAGGGAATTCCAGCATGAGGAAATTCTTTCTATCAAAGCAGATTGACCCATTCTCACAACTTAGAGTCTTAGAGAATTTCATGAAGAATAGGACAGGAGAGGGGAGAAGAGAAGGAGAGATGAGAGGAAAGGAGGTAGAGAAAAGAGGAGAGGGGATAAGAGGAGAGATGAAAAAACAGGAGAAGAAAGGTGAGGAGAAGAGAAGGGGGGAGGGGAAAGGAGAATTGGGGAAAAGAGGAAAGGAGGAGAGAAAAGCAAAAAGAAAAGGACCCATATGACTGTAACCCACCTTTCAAGGTAAAGCAATCCCAGGATGCATAGCAATGGATGTTTGGGGCAAACTCCAGAGACTATACCTGTGTACATGACTAGGACTGGACTGTGGAGAACTAATGATGAAATATGCTACACGCTTCAGACAAGGAGGTGATATACTCAAAGTATAGAACAAGACATACATTTTCAGACAACTACAATAGAGGAATTTTTTCTTGACTATGCATATTTGTTTACAAGGGTTTTGTTTTTCTTCTTCATTTGGAAGAAGAATCAAGACAATCAGGTTAGTAATAAAGTTGCCTCCCCCCCCCCAAAAGGTCACTGAAGCATTTTTTGGGGGTGGGGAAATGAAGGTTAAGTGACTTGCCCAAGGTCACACAGCTAGTAAGTGTCAAGTATCTGAGGTCAGATTTGAACTCAGGTCCTTCTGAATCCAGGGACGATGCTTTATCCACCACACCACCTAGCTGCCCCCCAAAGCATTTTGAAAAGAAAAGACTATAAGGAAGGCCATAAGAAAATACAGACAACAAGAACAACTTTAAAAGTTGCATGTTGAATTTATATTACTATATAGGAATAACTATAAGGAAAAACAAGCTACAATAGATTCATAGTTTCATATCCAATTTTTGTCTGTTCTACTTTGTAAATGGAAATTATTTATTTTATCTGATGTTTATATTCAGAGTTTAAAAAAATTAAATAATTTTGAGGAAGAGGGAGGTACCAAGGATGATTCTAAGGTTGCTAATCTTCGTGATTGACATGATGGTAACATCAAATGAAAGGGGGAAATTTGAAATATAGGTAGGTTTAGAGGGCATAGAAGAAGACAATCCATTTCATTATGGCCATGTTGAATTGGAACATCCAGGTGATGTTGTCCAAAAGGTATTTTGGTGATGAGAAATTGGAAGCCTAAGAAGATATTAGACCTGGTTGTAGAGGAATCATTTGTATAGAAATGGTAATTTAATCCATGGGAGCTGATGAAATCACTGACAGAGGACCAAAAAGATAAAAAATAAATAGGTCCAAGAGAGAAACTTAGGAAACATCCATGTTTGGGGACAGGACATGCTGATGGTCTAGCAAAATCAAAAATGAGTAAACCAGGGGAGAAAAAGATCTCAGGAGTGATTGGAAAAGGAAATGGCAACCCCCTCCAGTATCTTTGCCAAGAAAACCCCATGGACAGTATGGTTCATGGGGTCATGGAAAATTGGACATGACCGAATGACTGAACAACATCCAAGAATAGGGGACAGTTGACAGTGAGAAAAGCTAAGTAGAGGTTAATCAGGCTAAGGACTTGAGCTAGGCCCTTAGGTTTAACAGTTAAGAGGTTATTAGTAACCTTGAGAGATCAATTTTAGTAGAATGGTAGGGGCAGGAGTCAGATTTCAAGAGAATATGGATTTAGAGCCACAAGGGACTTTAGAGGTCATTTTGTCCAACTCCTCATTTTACATATGAGGAATCAAGGACCGAAGAGGAACAACTTGCCCAAGGTCATACAGATTGAACTTGTTGGAGATTGGACTTAGCACAGTTCTTGGAATATAGTAGGCACTTAATAAGTGATTATCAACTGATTGTGACTCCAATGTACCATAGTGCTTTCTCTGGGAACATACTGGACTTAAGGAACCATAGATGATTCTTTCTAGGAGTTTGCCCATGAAAGGGAGAAGTCAGGACAGTTTTCTGGGAAATGTCCTGTAAGGGTTGGTTGTTGTTTTGTTTTTAAGGAGGGGGTGATGCAGACATGTTTGTAGGCAAAGGAGAAAATGTTGTAGAAAGGTAGAGATTCAAGATGAGGTAGAGAGAATGGTCAAAATGGTGAAGAGACAGGAAGGGATGGAATCAGAGACATAGGCAGAAGGCTGGGATTTGGCAAGAAGAAAAGCTGTTTCTTCCTCAGAGACAAGAGCAAAGGAGAGCATGGGTGATGATGTTGAGGGGTTTTGAGGTATGGAATAGAGATGATTTAGACCAGGGCTTCTTAAACATTTTCTACTCATGACCCCTTTTTGTTCGAGAAATTTTTATGAGACCCTGGATATATAGGTATATAAAATAAGTATACAAATCAAACATTTAGGGGGCAGCTGGGTGGCGCAGTGGATAAAGCACCGTCCCTGGATTCAGGAAGAGCTGAGTTCAAATATGGCCTCAGAGACTTGACACTTACTAACTGTGTGGTCCTGGGCAAGCCACTTAACCTTCATTGCCCCCCCGCACCCATCAAATATTTGCAACCGGCATTCAGTTATGTAACCCCATATGGGGTCTTTGATCTAGAGAGCTTGTATCAGATACCTTGGTTTTTTCTTTGCATTCCAGTGCTTAGAGTAGTACCTGGTGCATAATAGATGCTCAATAAATGCATGCTGATGGATTTATTGATTCTCAGTAAAGTAGGAGGTGAGGTCTTCGAGGAGCATTCTGGAATCAGAGGCCTCCCCATCCACATCAAGTTCTTTTAATGTCCTTAAAATGCTTCTGTTGCTTGGCTCAAGGAGCAGGCTGCCCCAGGGACTTGATTTCCATTGTGGGAGGAAGAGTAGGAACACTGTAGAGAAGAGCGTGGCTTCTGATATCAGAGCTGGGCATGGATCCACAGTGCCAATGCTGGTTCTCTGCTCCCAGGGTAGTATCTTTAAATGAGGCAATCTTCAAAGGGGCAGCAAGAAGGCTATCTCTGTGTCTCTTTATCTCTGACTGGCTTTTGACAGTTCTAACTATCTCCGTTCAACTTTGAGGCCTTTATTATCTTAGTGTTACCCCATCCCTGTCTGTCTCTGTGCCTCTGGGGCTTTAGTGATCTCTGACCCGCTTTGTGGCAGTCAGCTGGGCTTTGTGGGTTGGCTCTGACTGTCCCCTGAGAGAAAGTGTGGTGTGATTGACTTTCGATCGCCATATCTGGTGTCAGAAAACCCAGGTTCAAATCCCTGTCCTACCATTCGTCATAAAAGTAATGTCTCCTTCTCTCTCTGGGCCTCAGTTTCCCCATCTGTAAAAATGAGGGGATCAGATTAGATAGTCTTTAAGGCCTCATTGATTTCTGAGTCTGAGTCTAAACGTTTCTCTTTCCTATTTGTTGTGAGCTGAGTAGTTCAGAAAGTAGCTCAGAAGATTTGGCATTATTCCCATTGCTGCCATGGAAGATGCCCTCAGACAAGTGACCTGACTGACCTTGGGTAAGTTGCTTCCCCTCTCTGATCATCAGTTTCTACCTCTCCAGAATGAAGGATTTGCCCTGCAAGGTCTCAGGAGAAGGCTCCCATCTGTGACCCTCTAGGATTCTGACTGGTGGGGTTGTTAGGTTAATCTTTGCTGCTGCTCTGCCTCTCTGGAGAAGTGCAGCCCTTCGTTTATTTGGCTTGGCAGAGGCCTTGGCATCTTACACTTTCACACAATGCAGCCTCAGTTTGGGGAAACATGGGGAGGGGCCCCAGGAAAATGGGGATGTTGGGGCCTGGGAGGGTACGGCTGATGGTCTGGAGCCTATGACCACACCCTTGGGTGGTGGGGTGGGGAGGGAGGAGGACAGACCCAGCAGCCATCTGACCGGGTCACCAAGCAAACCGGCCTGCAGTTTCCAGGCTCTGTGTGTTCATGGGTCTCCTGGGGAAGACTGTTCAAAGAGGGCCCTAAGCACTGCCCGGAGAAAGAAGAAGCCCAGCTAACCAATTTTGGACTGTCAGGCCCTGTTACAGGGAAGCTGGCTTTTTCCTACTAGCAGGCCTCAGCTAGCTCCTCCTCCTCTTCCTCCTCTTCCTCCTCTTCCTCCTCTTCCTCCTCTTCCTCCTCCTCCGAATGGCTTCCATTTCTATAGCTTTGGGCAAGTTCCAAAGTCTTTCCTCATAACAATTCTGACAGCAAGGTAGCCCAAGTAATTCCATTCCACATGTGAAGAAACAGGCTCAGAAAGGTGAAGAGATTTGTCCAAGCACCCAATAGCTAGGGAAGGATGTCAAAGTGGGGACTCACATCTCAGATTGCTGATTCCAAGTCAGGTACTAATACAGTTGCTCTTTAATTCTTGTAAGCCATCCATTGATCAACTTGGATTAATTAAAGGCTGATTATGTGACTTTTTTGGGGGGGTCATCTTTCCCAATCTGATGGATATGAGATGGAACTTCAGAGTTGTTTTAATATGATTTCTCTTTATTATTAGCGACTGGGAGTGTGTTTTAAAATTGCTATTGATAGCCTGTATTTCTTTCTATGAAAACTACTTGTTCATGTTTTTTTGAACATTTGTCCACTGGCTTATTTGCTATTACCTACAAATATGCCTATGTTTCCTCCATCCAGAAAAAAAAAAAAACCCTCACTTGATCCTTTGATCTCCAGTAAGTATATCTGAAATCTCCTCTTCCTCCTTACTATTCTCTTCTTTCTAGGTTTCTGGGACACCCCTCTCTCCTGGTTCTCCTCCTTCCTATCTGACCACTTCTTCTCTGATCCTTTGCTGGATCCTCCTCCAAATCATGCCTTCTCACTAGTGGTATCCCACAGCATTCTGTCCTTCTCTTTCCCCTCTAGAGGCCTGGTGGTCTCAGCTCTCATAGATTTTTTTTTGGGGGTGAGGCAATTGGGGTTAAGTGACTTGCCCAGGGTCACACAACTTGTTAGTGTTAAGTGTCTGAGGCCAGATTTGAACTCAGGTCCTCCTGACTCCAGGGCTGATGCTCTATCCACTGCACCACCTAGCTGCCCCCTAGCTCTCATGGATTTAATATCTTCATGCTGATAATTCTCAAATCTGCCTTTCCTCTCTGCTGACCTTCAATCTCGCATCTCCAAATGCCTTTCAGATATCTCAAACTGGATATTCAGTAGACATTGAAAACTCAACATGTCCCAAACTGAACTCATCATCTTCCCTTCCAAACCCTCTTCCCTCCCGTTCCCCTCCTCCCTACCTCCAAACTTCCCTCTTACTGTCAAGAGTACTACCATCCTCCTAGTCAATTAGGCTCACAACCTAGAAGTCATCCTGGACTCTTCACTAACTCTCATTCTCCACATCAAATCTATTGCCAAGGCTTTTCGATTTCACCTTTGCAACACCTCTTAAATGCATCCCTTTCTCTCTGACACTGCCACCACCCTGATGCAGGCCCTCACCATGGACTATTGAAACAGCTTGCTGGCTGGTCTACTTGTCTCAAATTTCTCCCCACGCCAATCCATCCTCCACTCAGCCACCAAGATGATTTTCCTAAAGTATAGGTACAATTGTGTCTACTCATCCAAAGCCCTTCATAACCTAGATCCACCCCTACCTTTCCAGTCTTTTTCAGCCTTATTCCCCTGTTTAGTCTTTGATCCAATGACACTGATATATTGGCTGTTCCAAGAACAAAATACTCCATCACTCCACTCTGAGCATTTCTCTTGTTCCCCATGCCTAGAGTGCTCTTCCTTCTTATCTCTGCCTACTGGCTTCCTTTAAATCTCAACTGAAAACTTATTTTTGCAGGAATCCTTTCCCAACTCCTCTTAATTCTAGTACCTTTCCTTCTCAATATTTCCTATTTTTTCTGTATATAATTGTTCCTATGTATTTGTTTGTCTATAGTCTCCTCTATTAGATTTCAAAATCCCTGAGGGTAGAGACTATCTTTTGCTTCTTTTTTTTTTTTTTTTTGCCTTTCCTTCACCATCTTGGCTCTGCCACTATTTTTTTTAATCACCAGCATTTAGCACAATGCCTGGCACATAGTAGACATTTAATAAATATTTACTGATTGATTGACTATTGGGGGAATGACTCCTGTTCTTATATATTTGAATCAAATCCTTATATATTTTGATATCAGACCTTTATTAGAGAAATTGACTGCTAAGATTTTTCTTCAGTTACCTGTTTCCCTTCTCAATGAAACTGAATTCCTTTCATATATGTAACAACTGTTTAATTTGATGAAATAAAAATTATCCATTTTATCTGAATGAGTGAATAAGGAACCATTTAATAAGCATTTATCAGGTACTAGGTATTGTACTAAATGGAATATAAAATACAAGCAAAGAGGAGAATCCCTGCCCTCAAGGAGCTTATATTCAATTCTAATGGGGGAATATAACACATAAAGGGGAGCTGATAAGGTGGGGGTAATGGAATACATGCACAGTAACATGGTTTGGAAGTGGCCCAGAAATAATGTGAGGCTCAGTTTCAGACAATATAAGGCAAAGTTCACCTATCAGAGGCCAGAGTCCTAGTGACAAAGTTCAAGGTTCTGTTAGGAGAGGGATGAGAAAGATTCTATATCTAGATCAGGCTAGATTTACACCAGAAATGTAGGGCTGGTTCAATATGAGGAAAACCATGAATATGATGGACGGCTAGGTGGTGCAGTGGATAGAGTGCCAGACCTGGATTCAGGAAGACTCATTTTTCTCATTTCAAATACAGCCTCAGATTCTGACTAGCTGTGTGACTTTGGGCAAATTCCACTGAGTAACAGCATTAATCCCAATGACTTTTCCATTTCCTTAGTTTATGTAAGTTTATGCACAAATGACTAATGGATAATTTAAAATAGGCTCATTCATATGGATTCTGAAAATTTGGGTCCTTACTAGAATAATATTAATAATTAAATAATTAAAGTCATATCTGTGGGGTCATGTGAAGCTATTGAGTGCTGTATGCAGCAAGGCTTTGTATATTTAACCTAAGCAGGATGGAGGCAGTTGATTTTGGTTTTGTGTATTTGGTCTACCGTGACAGAATGGTAGAGGAAGGGCACTTTTGTGTGTGTGTTTGTGTGTGAGGCAATTGGGGTTAAGTGACTTGCCCAGGGTCACACAGCAAATAACTGTCAAGTGTCTGAGGCTGGATTTGAATTCAGGTCCTCCTGAATCCAGGGCTGGTGCTCTATCTACTGTGCCACCTAGCTGCTCCAGGAAGGGCACTTTTACAAGTTTACTACACTTATTCTATAGCAGAATGAAACGTTTAGTGAGGAAGTACTTATTTAAATTTCACCGTCTGATTCAGAGGTTGTTTTTCCTCCAAATTCCTCCATTTTAGAATGTTAGCTCCTTGTGGGCAGGAAGGAGTCCTGTCTTTGCCTTTCTTTGTGTCTCCAGTGCTTAGCACTGTGCCCTGTAAATGGTAAGTAATAAAGCCTTCTTGACTGACTAATCTGTAGTCGGAGCTTTAGAACAGTGACAGAGATATATGAGGTCTGTGGTCGATCCACTCTGATCCAACAAGCATTTATCAAGCAGCTATGTTCAAGGGACTGGAGCTACACAAACAAAACCAAAGGAACTTACATTTCACTGGAATGAGATTTACAACTGATTATTTTGACTAACTACACAGAGAGATGTTCTCAATCAGTCAAAACATCTGAGTTATAGACTGCTTTAAAAGAAAGCACAGTTGTGTGACATGTTCCTTGTTGCCTGGTTTGGATGATGCAATACTAAATACTGGTAACTCCCCATTTTCCATCATCAGCTCTGCTTGGTTTCAACTCCATGGAACATCATGCCTTCCCCCAGGATAAAGCTGATCACATGAAATCTAAATACCATGAGAACTGACTAGTTTTGATGCTCGATACCTTCTTGACTCTCAGTTGCTTCTCTCCTCTGATTGAAGGGCAGATACTGCCTTTCTTTTTAGTATTCCCAGCACTTAACCTGGCATATAGTAGGCACTTAATAAATGTTTATTGAATTGGCTATCCTGCAAATGAACAAGCATTTGTGGCAACAGTAGACATATTAGTGAAGGAAGGTAAAGAAAAGACCATTTTAGAAAAAAGAGAGAGAGAGACCATTTTGTCTGCCATTGTTCACTTACATTTCTGTGGTTTGGGATGTCTGGTAGTTCAAAGAATGAATGAATAAAAAAGCATGTATTAAGTACTTCCTTTCATTTTGGGGCTATAGTGTAGCAGCTAGGGCAAAGGGAATAAACATTTATTAAGCGCATACTGTGTGCATGCACTGTACTAGGTGCTTTTACAAATATTACCCCACTTGAGGTACCCTAGGAAGTGGTGCTATTATTATCCTCTTTTTACAGTTGAGGAAACTGAGGCAGACAGAGGTTAAATGGAGTGGCCAGCATCACACAGATAGTAAATGTCTGAAGCTAGATTTGAACTCAGGCCTTCCTGTCTCCAGGTCCAGTGTTCTATCCACCTCACTACCTAGCTCCCTATTGGCAAAATGAAATGTATCTGTTCTTTTCCTTCCTCCCCATTTTTAAATCCTTAGTCAAAGCTTTCTTCTAGTGCCCTCTCTCTATTGATTATCTTAATATCCTGCACATATGTTATTTGTACATAGTTGTTTACATGTCATCTCCTCCAGAATACTGTAAGCTCCCTGAGAGCAGGTATTCTATTTTGTCTTGCTTTGTATCCCTAGTGCTTAGCACAGTGCCTGCCATGTAGTGGGAGTTTCATGTTTTTTGACTGATGATCCTGTTCAAAGGGTTTAAAAACTTCGTTTGCTTGGAAGTGTGAGAGAATTCATATATTAGGAACCCCGCCCCCCCAAGGATATTTGTATTTTAAAAGAGGAACTGGAGAGGGCAATACTTATTCTATATTTCATTTTATTATTTATGTATATATAATATATTATGCTAATATACTATATTGTTATGCATTATAATATTATATATTGTTGTTTATTATATATTTTGCCATTTACTTTTTGGACCAGACCTATGATTTCACTGGTATGGGGAGTTCTTGGTGATAAATTTCCTTTACCAATATAATTGGGTGCATTTTAGTCTTAGAGATTTGTCTGAAGGAGCTGAGAGTTGAAATAACTTACCCAAGGTCACACAGTCAATATGTGTTAGGAATTGGACTTGAAGCCAGGTCTTCTTGATGTCGAGGCTAACTCACTATCCAAGACTTCATGCTGTCTCTCTTTTTGAAACTGTCGTTGTTGTTTGTCCTTTATTCATAGGGATGATGTCATAACTTGCATTGAATTGGATTTAAGTGAGGGAGGACTGTGCAAGGTCATCAACCTCACTTTCTGCTCCAGAGCCATCTGGGTCCAGTGGCAAGTTGTATATCAGAATGACTGCAGATGGCCCTGGATGTTTAAGGCAATTGAGGTTAAGTAACTTGCCCTGGGTCACACAGCTAGTAAGTGTCTGAAGTGAGATTTGAACTCACCCCAACTTCAGGGCCAGTGCCACCTAGCAGCCCTGTTTAAAACTATGGTAGCTGTAAATCCCAGGTGTTCTCCCATGTAAGTACTATCCCAACAGCTAGGTGGCACAGCAAATTGAGCACTGAACTTGGAATCAAGAAGAGCTGAGTTCACATTCTAACTCAGGCACTAGTTTTATGACTCTAGGCAAGTCACCTTAACCACTGTCCACCCCAGTTTCCCTATTTGTAAAATGGGGCTAGTAATAGCACTTGCCTTCTGGGGTCGTGAGGCTCAAATAAGGGAACATGTGTAAAGTGCTTTGCAAACCTTAAAGTGCTCTGGGCAGGCCAACTGCTATTATTCACTAGGACCAATTTTCCTGAATTCCCAAGATCAGATGAGATCCAGCCCATTCAGGGCTTCACTTTGTAATCGATCTTTCTCCTTTGCTCAACCCAGAGAACTATGCCTTATGATAAAGGGTAAAAAGAAAATAGCTCCCACCCCAGCATTTCAGTAAAATCAATCAACACAGTTGCTCAAGTCTAACACTATATGTAGTATTCCACATCCACAGTCTTTCACTTTTTTTTTCCGGTGCAGTGAGGGTTAAGTGACTTGCCCAGGGTCACACAACTAGTAAGTGTTAAGTGTCTGAGGCCAAATTTGAACTCAGGTCCTCCTGAATCCAGGGCTGGTGCTTTACCCACTGTGCCACCTAGCTGCCCTCAATATTCTTTCACTTTTGCAAAGAGATGTCTTGGGGGGGGGTGTCCAACTGTGATCATTGTAACCACAGCTTTTAGTTTAAATTGTCTTGTTTCACTGAAGTTGTTGTAGTTATGTATATTATTTTCCTGGCTCTACTTCACTCTTAATTCATATAAGTTTTCTCATGAAAGGTGATTCTTATTTTAAAAATCATTTTTACTGTTATTTCTCCCTCTATCCTTCTCTCTTGCCCTTCCCAGAGTGTCATTTCATATGACAAATAATATTTTGAAGGAAAAAAAGAGAAAGAAATCAGTAAAATTGATCAATACATCAAAAAAATCTAAAAAAACCCAAAACATGTGCAAGGCAGCACACCCATAGACCTCTCATCTTTACAAAGGAATGGGGTGGAGGCAGGAATGCACTGGTAATTATTTAACAACCAGCTCCTTCAAAAGCACAACACACTTTTAAATTTAATCTTTATTATTAACATTTTCTCCATAATTTTCCTGAGTCTAGACAATCAATGAAACAATAAATCAATTCCAAGGTATAAATACTCACTCTGAAAATATAACAATCAGCTCTTACAAGTTTGTATGAGCTGGCTCTAATAAATCCCTGGGTTAGGGTGTCTTTTTCTATCTCTTATTTGGAGCCATGCTTGATCTTTGTCATTTTGAATAATTCACTTTAGATTGTTCTGTGGTTGTTCTTTCTGTTTACATTGTGTATAGTGTTTTGCTTCTGTTTACTTCACTCTGCATCAGTTCATGTAGATCTTTGCAGGCTTCTTTAAATTCATCACATTCACCATTTCTTATAACCCAGGTATATCCCATCACATTCATGAATCACAATTTATTTAGCCACTCCCTAATTGATGAACATTTACTTTGAGACCACAAAAAGTGCTGCTATATTTTGGTGCATATGGAGTCTTTCTTTTTATCAATGATGCTTTGGGGGTATAAGTCTAGTAGTAGATCTCTGGATGAAGCCAATGCTTATTCATCTGAAAGAATAAATGATGGAATTATAGAGGTAGATATCTAAAGGTCAAGGGCAGGAAGGGGGAGAATGAGACAGAAATAGCAGTTTTGATTCTTTCTTTCTTTCTTTCTTTCTTTCTTTCTTTCTTTCTTTCTTTCTTTCTTTCTTTCTTTCTTTCTTCTTTCTTTCTTTCTTTCCTTCCTTCCTTCCTTCCTTCCTTCCTTCCTTCCTTCCTTCCTTCCTTCCTTCCTTCCTTCCTTCTTTCTTTCTTTCTTTCTTTCTTTCTTTCTTTCTTTCTTTCTTTCTTTCTTTCTTTCTTTCTTTCTTTTTTTTCAGGGCAATGAGGGTAAACTGATTTGCCCAGGGTCACACAGCTAGTAAGTGTCAAGTGTCTGAGGCTGGATTTGAACTCAGGTCCTCCTGAATCCAAGGTACCTGGTGCTTTATCCACTGCGCCACCTAACTGCCCCGATTCTTTCTTAACAAGAATTTTGTAGAGCATATTCAATTTAGGGTGTTAATTTATCCAGAACAGGGACATCTCATGTGAACCTTACACCGGACAGCAGTACTCATAGATAGATGCTTAATCTCTAAATTTTGACTGACTAGAGACCAGGGAGGAGAAGGTTGAAGAATGAACTGATACTCCAACTAGCTGGGGTTAGGTAGCTTCACAGGGCTTTTTTCATACCAATCCGGACCAACACAACACGGATTTAAGTGACTACTTTGTGTATTGAATTTCGATAGACACTTTGCTTACAAAGACCAAACCAAACCTAACCAAAACAATCCATGTGCTTGGGGTAAGAAGTAACTTGGCATAGTGGATTGGTAGAGAGTTGGCCTTGGAATTAGAAAGACCTGGCTTTAAGTCCTGATTCTGCCAAACACTGACAGCATCATTCAGGGCAAGTCACTTACAGAGTTCGTTATTGTTTAGTAATTTTTCAGTTGCGGCCAACTCTTTGTGACCCCAGTTGGGGTTTTCTTGGCAGAAATACTGGAGTGATTTGCCATTTCCTTCTCTGGCTCATTTTACAGATGAGAAAACTGAGGCAAACAGGGTTAAGTGACTTGCCACATAGCTAGTAAGTACTTGTCTGAGGCCAGATTTGAACTCAGGAAGATGAGTCTTCTTGATTCTAAGAACAGAGTCAGTTAGAGTCCTCTAGGCTACTCTGTAAGAGGAGTCATTGACTTGCATTGGTAGAAGTTCCCTCACTTTAGAATTCCATATAAGAATGAAATCATGGGTCCAGTCTCTGTTATTGAAGATACACACACACACACACACACACACACACACACACACACACACACACACACACACACACACGATTGAGAAGGAAAGAAAACACTAACAATTAGGGGGATCAGAATAAGCTTCTCATTAGGAGGTGGCCATGAGCTAAGCCTTGAAAGAAGTTGGGTTTTCCAAGAGGTAGAGATGACGAGCGAGAGAATTATAGGTAAAGGTTTGGAGATGGGAGAAGAAGTGCCTGGTTTGGGAACCAGCAAGCAGATCAGTTTGGCTGGAGCACAGTTTGTAGAGGGAAGTAATGTGCAATGTTCCTGGAAAGGGATACTGGAGCCAGATTATGCTGCCAAGATGAGGACTCTGTATTTGATCATATAGGCCATAGGAACCCTTGAAGTTTCTTGAACAGGGGCTGACTTCAGAATCATCCTTTAGGAGGATGGGAAAGTAGGGAACTGCATTTTTAGGATAATAGGATGTAGAGTTAGAAAGCACCTTAGAGATCATTTAGTAATATTGACATTTATAAAGTAGTTGGAAGTTTGCAAAGTGCCTTCCGATTTCTTTTGAACCTAGCAACAAAACTGTGAGGAGGGCATTGCTGGCATTATTATCTCTATTTTACAGATAAAGAAACTTAGAAAGGTTAAGGGCTATGAGCATGATCATCAAACCAGTGGGGTTTAAACCCAGCCCTTCCCCCCAAGTCCAGCACACCTCCTGGACAAACTGCTTATTTTACCAAGGAAGAGATTGAGACCAGAGAGAGGTAAAGCCACTCCTTCAAGGTCATACGAGTGGAGTTGAAATTCGAGGCCAGATTCTCTGAGTCCAAACCTATTGCTCTTTTTTTCCACTTTACTCCATCAATGGCCGCCTCTGGATTGGAAATGGCCAGTATAGGCCGAAGTCCCAGCAGCAACATTGACTATGCCAGACAAATAAGTAACCTCTCTGAGGTCTGAACCGGAGTTCAAGCTCTCTCGTTTAGTTTGCAACAGTTGCATCTGCAAAGTGGAGATTACAATTCTTGTACTACCGGACTCACCAGGCTTTATGCTAAAGTTACAGTTGCTACCTGGCCAGTGGGATTTGGAAAGCTTCCTAAAATCAGACGAGGGGTCAGAAGTCTGCCAATTTGAGACAGGGCCCAAGTCTTTGGAGCTTCCAGAGCCTGGCTCACAGGTTCAGGACACAATCTCAGGCCCCTGTCGAGTGAATTCCCCCCTAATTGGAGGACCGGAGGAATTTCCCTAATCTGATCCTACACCATCTTCAAAGCCTTCCCTTCCTAACGTCCAAGAGTAGGAGTGGGTCCCTCCTCTAGGGGAGTGAGATGTGGGGCTGGGGTTTAGATGCAAGAAAGTCTCCGGCCTCAGATTGCTTGGTGAATCGTCTCCTCTCTAGGGCACCCTTTCCCCTCCCGCCTGCCGGAAGTTTTCTTTTGCTTTGTTGGCCTGGGACGTGACTGACCCACCCAGTGCCAGGGCTGGGGGGCCGGCGCTGCAGCCGGAGGGGAGAGGAGGGGCCGGCCCCGGCTGAGCCCGAGCGCCTCTTATCTCGGCAAAGTCTCCGCGCTGTCTCGCTGGCCTGGCCTCCCAGTCTGGCCTGGCTTCCCGCGTCAGCCAACAGGCTCCGGCCGGTGCGCCTGGGAGGGGGCTCAGTGCCGACACTTCTGCGGGTGGAGGGGAAGATTGGGGACGGGGGTGGGGGCCACGGGGCGGGAGGAGCGTCCGGCACCCGTCCAGGGGCAAGGCATCGCTGGCGCTCCAGCGGGCCAGGGGGTGCGGGGTCGGGACCCTGCCACCTGACGCTGCCCCCTTCGCCTGGGCATGGTTGTCCAGTTGTGTTAGAGCTGGGATTGGGGAGTGGCATTGGTGAGGGTGGGGGCAGAGAGATGAAGGGAAAGAGTCCAGAGAAGGGGGAAGCCGCCGGCCTGGGCTGGGAGGAGGAAGGGAAAGGAGCCAGCTTTAATGCCCCTGGCGGGCAGGGATGGCACAGTCCCATCCTCGGCCCAGGGGAGCTGCAGTCTCCCAAGGCGAGGGTTAATATTTAACCCCATAGGGGACAGAACGTTGCCAGGAGAGTGGATTTGAGCTACTTTGTCCCGGCTTTGGCTGGAAGCAGCGTGAACTCTCTCTGCCTGGGGGTGAGGGGGACGGGAGGAGGAGGCATAAGGCTGGGCATCACCCTGACCTTGCTCTCCCTCCTGGTCTATGAATCAGGTTCAGAGAATGTGAGAGCTGAAAAGGACCTCAGACATCGTCCAGCTGAACCCCTTCCTTTTACTGAGGAGGAACTGAAGCCCGGAGATGGGGAGTGACTAGTCCACCGGCTCACAGCGGGTTAGAGGCAGAAACGGCAGATCGAGGGTGAGCTCTTGATCACAAGAGCTCTTGAAGGAAGAATTCCAGTCAAGGAACATCGATTCAGCACCTAGTCATTGCTAAGGCCCTGTGCTAGGCTGCAGATTAAAAGATGATAAAACACAGCTGATCTTTTCCCCATGAAGAAAAGAGGCCGAAGGATTGTCTGTGTTGGGAGTGTGTGTGGGTGTGTGGGATGAGGGGTTTGGTTGGTGGTTCAAGACCAGAATCTTTAGGAAAACTTCAGGTAGAATTTAAACACACACACGATCTAGGCTCCTCAAAGCCAAGACCCCATTCACCTCCTAGGTACTTACCTATCACATCCTACTTGGTGTTGTAGTTATGCAGAGACATGGTCAAACACCTTGAGAGTAGGCACTTTTTTTGTTTTGTGTTGTGGGGCAATGAGGGTTACGTGACGTGCTTAAGGTTACATGGTGTCGTCTGAGGTCGGATTTGAACTCAAATACTCCTGAATACAGGACCTGGGCTTTATCCACTGCGCCACCTAGCTGCCCCCTGTAGGCACTTTTTCTCAGATACATCTATATTCTCCAGTGCATTTAGCACACTGTTCACGTGCAGTGTAGGTGGTAAATTACTATTAGTTGAATGAACAATGTCCCGAATTTCTTGATGTGTCTGGCACTCCCTTCACCAAGGCAGATTATAACTTTTTAAAGGACTCAGTAGACAATTTAATGAGTTGATGAGGCTAAAAATTCTTCAGCTAGTGGCTCACCCTCTGGTGATGAGCCTCTCAGAATTTAATTTGGCTGCCCTTTGGACTCCAGGCATCCGTGGTTTGGTGTGTGTGGCAGAATCATAGGAGCAATTATTTTGGATCCAATAACCTTGACTGGGTGGGAATCCTTGAAGTAATGCTTACTAGTTGTATGACTAGGGAAAGTAATTTTGTTTCTGTGTCTGGGTTTCCTGTCTGCTAAATGGCCATGATCATAATATCTATGGCATGACGCTCAAATAGGTCCCCTGTCTGACACATACTGACTGGGTGGCCCCTTCGTGCTCAAGGCTTCTCTGTAAGAATGTAAGTTGCAGAGATGGTGCCCATATACATTGGTAGAAGGAGTTTCTCACTTGGAAGCTCCCCAACCCAATGAAATCCCAGATCCAGTCCCTAACCCTATCTAAAATGGTTGGTAAACTAAAAAACACTATATAAATATTAACTCTTAGAAGGACCCAATTCCATTCAAGGATAAGACATTAATTACATCATGACTTGCATGGAAGAAGGAACTAATCAACGTAGTAGATTCTCAAAACCCTTATTAAAGTATTTCATTTTCCTTGGCCAACTTGAACAGGAGAAATAGACGTACAATTGTCCTTGAATAGGAACTAGTAGACATGGTTTCTAGTATTGTTTCCATGCTCAGTGATCTTAGACAAGTCACTTACTCTCCCTGTGTCCCCATTTTCTCCTAAGGCCAAAGGACATAATAATAACAATAATAATTATAACCAGGAGATCAGCACTGAGTAATAGCTCTCCACCAAGGAGGAAAGTCTTATAGAAACTGGCTTTGAGCCCCTGGTTACACAATTATAGCTGGCATTTATATAGCACTTTCAAGGTTTGCAAAGCACTTTCATGTAATAATTCTGATTTATGATCACAGGATTGTTGGAGAGAATTGAATGAAATAATGGATGTGAAAAGGAAGTCCTAAGTGCTACACAAACATATTAATTATAACTAATACACATATAGAGCTTTATTGCCCTCACCTCATGATTCAAAATGCCCCCAAACCTCTACTTCTAACTTCTCTACTTCTTTTGATACCTCTATCTTGTAAAAAAGCTGTCATCTTTGACTCTTCTCATCTCTCACTCTGCATACCCAATCAATTGGTCAATTCGTAAATCCAGAGTACAGTGGGGCAAACTCTGGCTCTGGAGTCAGAGGGCTCAGGTAAAAATTTTGAACCTGATGCTTAGTACTTGGTACACGACCTTGGGCAAGTCATGTGACATACCTGGGTCTCAGTTTCTTCATCTATAAAATGAGAGGGGTTCAGACTAGATTCCTTCTGAAATCTTTTCTACATTTTCCTGGAAAATATCTTTAGAATGCATCTCCTTTTCTCCTCTCCCATTGCAACCACCCCCTAGTTCAGTTCTTTATCTCTTCTCATTTAGACTATTATAATAGCTTTCTAGTTAGTCTTCATTTTTTACCACCTATCCCCTCTCTAATTCATTCTTTACACTGCTGACCTGCCTGAGTAGTATTCCTAACGCATTGCTCATCATTTCTTTGGTGGCTCCCCATTGCTCACTGAATAAATTGTGAGCTCTTAATCCTGGCATTGCTGACACTCCTCAAACACACAAAATCTGGCTCTGACCTACCCTTCTTCCTTCTATTTCCCTTCCTATGTACTATATTCAGCCAGATTTTACTACTCTTTGCCCTCTTTTCTTCCTTCCCTGTCATATCTCTGTCTTTGGTCATGCTGTCTCCCATGCTTGGAATGGATGCTTTCTCTTCTTCCATCTCTCCCATTGAGGCCCAGTTCATGGACCACTTACTCTATGAACTCTTTCTTGACACCCTCCCAGAGAAAGTGATTTCTCCCTCTTAGGATTTCTCATAGCTCTTTATTCCCTACTACCATGCTTACTTCTTATGGGAAAGGTGACTTGGAGCAATCAACAAAGAGATGTGGCCTGGAAGCCAAGAAAATCTGGGTTCAAATTCTACTGGCGATCCATATTGGTTATGTGACCCTATACAAGTTACTTTAAACTTTAAGTGCTTTAGACAATTCATTAAGACTATAAATCACAGAAAATGCTCACCTGCATTGGCAGAGGCAATTTCCTTAACATGAAATTCCCTATATCAGTGAAATCACAGGTACAGTCTCTCTCTATCTCCTATCTTTCTCCACAATATATTGTGAAACAGTTTAGAACAGGATCTGTGGTGGTGGTGGGTGGGTGGGTAATTTTTGTCTGAACCTATGATTTAGGTATGTGAAAATTCCCTCTACCAATGTATTGAGGAATGAAGTACATATAAAAGAACCAGTCACAAGGCCAAAAAAAGTTCTTGGAAGAATTTAAAAAGGAATTTAAAAAATCAAATAAGAGAGATCTAGGAAAAATTAGGAAAAAAATTAAAGCAACCTGAAAAAATTATGAAAAGTGAATCAATTGGAAAAAAGAGATCCAAAATCTTTTTTTGTTTGTTTGTTTTTTGTTGGGCAATGGGGGTTAAGTGACTTGCCCAATGTCACACAGCTAGTAAGTGTCAAATGTCTGAGGCCGGATTTGAACTCAGGTACTCCTGAATTCAGGGCCAGTGCTTTATCCACTGCGCCACCTAGCCACCCCCAAGATCCAAAATCTTAAGAACATAACTCCTTGAAAACTAGAATTTGGGGAAGAGGAAGCAAATGATGTTATAAGACCTCAAGAAACAATAAAACTAGAAAAAATTGAAGAGAATCTGAAACATCTCATTATAAAAACAACTGATCTGGAGAACAGATGGAGGAGAGAATATAAGAATTGCCAGACTACCTCGGAGTTGTGATCAAAAAGAGGATCTGGATATAATGTTTTTTTTCCCAATAGAATAAGATAATAGTTTATTTAGGGGCTGGGGAAGGGAAATCAAGAGAGAAATCCTTGGACTTCTCATGGAGAGAAGGCATGGCACAGAGCGTGACTCTGAGATACCAATCTCCTTGAGCAGGAGACAAGGCAGGTACATTTATAGAGGACTTATGGGGGTGACTGTGGAAAGTTCCCTTATTGAGTGAGGACCATCCCCCACTGGTAGTGGCTGGGGGAATTGGGTGAGGGGTGACTGCGTATCTCTCAAGCCATTTCTCTCCTCCTCCCGCCACAAAGGCAGCAGCCACACCCAATCTTATCTCCCCAGGGGTGAGGGAGATTGGAATGAAGGGTGGTGGTCTAGGAGCTAGCTCAGTCCAGATCTGGTTCCACTTATCTCTTTAGGTGTGTCTGTCCTTTGGTTTAGTTTCTCAAGGAGAAGGTTCTTTGATGTACCCCAGAGAACTTTTGGGGTGCTTGGTCCTATAACATTCCCTACTTCTCTCTACATAAGGAAGAGGGCAAAGATTCTTCTTCTTAAACTGCTTCATGCTGAGTGGGGTTGAAGAAATCATGGCGTGGGGGAGGGGGGGAGTGGGGAAAAGTGGAGAAGGCCTGGTCCAGAGTGTGAGGAGATGTGAGGTCCAGAGGGTGGGAGGAATCACATAGGCACAGTGGGTAGCTGCCATGAGGTTGAATCTTTGAGCCTAGATGGAACAGACCAGAAACATGGAGTCTGAGGGTCCAAGTGGGTTCGCGCATCTGGCTGAGCTTTTGGCAAGGGAGAGAGACCCAGGCTGCCCGTTGCTGTCTCATGCAAAAGCTGACCATCTCTACCTTTCTGTGACTCAAACGGGAGGTTGAGTCAGGTGGGAGAGGGAGAAAAGAAACCCCAAAAGGGGGGTTCCTACCTCCAGGTTTTGTGTGCCAAGAGGAAAGAGGAAATTTCCCATACCCTTCACATTGGGCTCTAGTTATGTTATGAGGAAATGGGGGGGGGGCGTTGGGATAGGAATAGGGGTTGGGGTTGGGGTCAGGGTCCTTAAGAATTTCTCTTTAAAGAATTACACCCTCTTGCACACAAATCTAATAGAATAAGATAATAATTTATTTAGGGGTTGAGGAAGGGAAACCAAGAGAGAAATCCTTGGACTTCTCATGGGGAGAAGGCATGGCACAGAGTGTGATTCTGAGATACCAATCTCCGAATCTGGATATATTACAATAAATTATTAAGGAAAATTGCCCTGAAGTTCTAGAACAAGAGGGTAAAGTAGAAATAGGAAAAAAAATTAATGTTCACCACCTGAAAGAGATCTCAGAAGGAAAACTTATAGGAACATCATAGCCAAGTTTCAAATCTTAAAGCACTGCCTGGAACATTGAAGAGTTAAGTGACTTGCTCATCATTACACAGCTGTTAAGTGTCAGAAGCGAGTTTCAAACCTAGATCTTTGTGACTCCAAAGTCTGCCTTCAATTCTCTGTGTCATCATGTATCTCAATTTGTACATAAGGATAGAGAGGTGGGGCCTGGGTGCTTGATTTCATTAAGATCATAGATCTAGAACTTGAAGGGACCTTAAGAGGCCATCAAGTCCAGTCTCCTCCTTTTCTAGATGAGCAGAAAAGTTGCATCTTGCCCAGGGTCACCCAGCTAGTAAGTGTCTGAAGCAGAATTTTAACTTGGGTCTTCTTCTTCTTCTTCTTCTTCTTCTTTTTTTCTTTAAATTGTATTTTACTTTTTTTTTTCCAGTTACATGTACAAATAGTTTTCAACATTCATTTTTGTAAGATTTACAGTTCCAGTTTTGTCTCCCTTCTTTCCTCCCCCTCCCCAAGATAGCAAGCAATCTTATATAGGTTATAAAGTACAATCATATTGAACATATTTCCACATTAATCATGTTGTGAGTGAAGAATCAGAAAAAAAGAGAGAAGCCACAAGAAATAAGAAACAAAAAAAGAACCAAAAAAGTGAAAATAGTATGCTTCCATCTGCATTCAGACTCCATAGCTCTTTTTCTGGGTGTGTAGAGCATTTTCCATCATGAATCTTATGACATTGTCTTGGATCATTGTATTGCTGAGAAGAGCTAAGTCTATCACAGCTGATCATCACATAATGTTGCTGTTACTGTGTACAATGTTCTCCTGGTTCTGCTCACTTCACTCAGCATCAGTTCATGTAAATCTTTCCAGGTTTTTCTGAAATCTGCCTGCTCATCATTTCTTACAGCACAATAGTATTTAATAATATTTATATAGCACAACTTGTTTAGTTATTCCCCAATTGATGGACATCCCCTTGATTTCCAATTCTTTGCCACCACAAAAAGAGCTGTTATAAATATTTTTGTACATAAAGGTTCTTTCCCCTTTTTTAATGATCTCTTTGGGATATAGACCTATTAGTGGTATTGCTGGGTCAAACAGTATGCACAGTTTTATAGCCCTTTGGACATATGAACTCAGATTTTCTTGATACCAAGTCCAGAGCTCTACACAGTGTTCTATCTCTCACTGGAAACCTTAGGAAGAGGAAATTCCCTCTACTAATACAGATCAGCATTTCTTTGTAACATATAGTCTCAGAGAATTACCTAGAGAAGTGGGGTCAAACTCAAATAAAAATGGATTGCTAAACCATATAAAAGGAAGAATCCCTGTGAGGGGTACATCAGACTCAGAAAACCACAAAGTCACATTATATGTTTTATTGTGCTTTTATTTATTTTTATTAAATATTTCCCAATTGGAAGCCTCATGCAGCCTGCAGGCTACTTGTTTGACACCTCTAGCTTAAAGCACTAAGAAGTTAAAGGTTCACCTAGGGTCACATGTCCAGAATGGGACTTGACTCTGGGTCTTTATGAATCCAAGACCAACTCTCTGCCACTAACCCCTGTTGCCTCTCATTACATAGTAGGAATTTAATAAAGTGCTTGTTGACATAAATTGAATTCATGGTCTACAAAAAGAGGTTTTTCTCACAACAATCCTGTGAAATAGGTATATCAATTCTTAATAACAATTAAGAAGAGAATAGTATAGTTATAGGAATTTTTGAATCTAATTAGAATTGAGAAAGTGAAGCTTTTCCCACATTAATCTCAGAAGACTTCCTGGAAGAGAGGAGAAAGATACTCTTTTAGTAATTCATCGTCTTAAGGTGATGCTACCAAAGCCAGAGGTCACTGTTAAAAGCAGCTCAGAGTTGTGTGGAGAAACAGAAACAGCCTTAAGCTTGAAATCGGAAACCAGGATTCTACTTCTGTTTCTTACAAACTAGTTGTGTTAACTTAGGCAAATCACTTTATTGTTATTATTAATTTATTATTATTTAATATAATTATTTAATAATTATTAATTTATTATTATTATAGGATCATGAAAAGTTGGACATGACTTGTTATTTCCAGAGGGGGTCTATATCCTTAGCTTTAACCCTTATATTAATATTTGATCAACATAACAAGAAAACTTCCCAGTCTGGGATCAATTTTCACTATATTCTCCCTTACCATCAGAATTAAATATTCACACCCAATTTTTCATTTATGTTGATCTTCCCCTTCAAATACACCCCCCACCTTTTCTCTACTTTGTTAAATCCTACCCCTCTATTGCAGCCCTTCTCTCTGTAAAGCCTTCCCTTACTAACCAAGTCTAAAGTACCAATTCCCTCTCCTGAGTTCTTGTGAACCTTACTTACTCTCTCTGGACCATCCAATCACTGGGCACTTAATGCATACTTTCTTGTACTGTTAATTTTTGTTGTCTCATTTCTCCTTCTAGGTCACAAGCTCCTCAAAAGCAAGGATCCTTTCTTGTATCTCTCCTCATATTGTCCTAAAGCACTTTGTCTTGATCTCTCTCCTTTTTATACTTATCACATTTTACTTTGTTAAGTTATTGTTTTGCATGTGTATACCTCCCCTACTCCCCAAACAGTAGACCTGTTACTCTTTTTAAAAAAATAATATTTTAGCTTTAATAATAGACATTTTTATTTAAAGTTTTGAATTCCAAATTTTATACCTCCTTCCCTCCCTCCCCTTCCCTTCCCTGGGGCAGTAAGCAATCAGATATAGGTTGGTTATACATCTGCAATGATGTAAAACATTACCATATTAGTCATTTTGTATAAGAAAACTTGAATAAAAAGATGAAAGTGAAAATAGCATGCTTCAGTCTGTGTTCAATCAATATCAGTTCTTTCTTTGGAGGTGGATAGTATTCTTCATCATTAGTCCTTTGGTATTGTCTTGGAGCATTGTATTGCTGAGAATAATTAAGTCTGATCAATTAAAAAAAATATTTAGCAACCAGGCACATACTAGGTAGTAAATAAACATGCATCCCCTTTCTCCTTGTTCTCTCTGTAGATCCATCTATTCTTGGCAATTGTTCTGGGTTTGATTTTTTTTCTGGGTAATTTATTCATTTCATTAATAAGGCCAGCATGTATATCAATAAAAGAATGGTCATTTGACCCTCTCTCTTACATGAAAGACCCCTCATGGTGGTGGGATCACAGTTTATATGCCCTTCAAAGAGTAGGGTTCTTGAGGATGGCTATCAACTCTGATTGCTTAACAATTAATGAAAGAATGGATATTACAATGAGAGGGTGGGTTGTATTACAATGAGGATCTTGGGGTACATGACTTGGATCACCCAAATCTTGATCAAAGAGACATCAAATTCCATATCACCTGTCTAACAAAAGGGAGGAGTCGCATTTTCCCCGGGTTTGATCTTGAGAAAATTTCCCCTAATATCAGATATGGCTTGTGTTTGTCCCAACTCACAAGTCTCCCTGTGAAAACTTATGATTTTGACTCATTTTTAGCTCTTCCCTGGGGGTTGTGGTGGTATTCTTTTCATCTGAAATCAATAAGTTATTAATACGCATTTGAATGTAAAGCCTGTTTGTTACAAAGCATACAAGAAACAGAAATGGATCTCACACTCAAGTCAGGGTTGCAAGGTGTGGTAAAATATGAAAGTTTTTAACAGTCGGTTAGGATAACTGAAAGACGCCAGTTTTTCAAGGACCACCCTTTTGGGGAGGAGATGAACAGTCCGCCTGCTGCGCATGTCAGACTGCCTGCCGGGTACAGGCCGCCTGCTGCGCATGTCAGACTGCCTGCCGGGTTTTTTGACTTCCAGGGTGGAGAGAACGAGAGGAGGCCTTTTGCCTGCTTGGCGGGACTCCTGACGGCGGGCACAGACTCTCTCTCCAAAGGTGGCCTTTTTCGGTTTGGTGAGTTTTTATAAGGAATATAGACTAAGCTTAGACTTAAGACGATTTGTATTGTGTTTCTACTTTCCTATCCTTCTAATCAACATCACCTTGTGACTATCATAACTATAAATAAAAAGGTCTATCTAGAAAACCAAAAGCTGCTTCCATTTACTAGTTTGGGAGATAAATTAAGGGAAAGGTTAAGTAGGGGAGATTTATGATCTAATATCCAATTTTAAATCTCACAAAGGGACAAAACTCGTGGCACCAATAGGAGAAATCTCAATAGCCTGAGTGGCAATGGAAACTTTGAAGGCTGTCTCCCTGAGTCCTATGTTATAAATTCAGCCCATCTGGATGCCCTCTTTTCTCTCCCAGTTCCAGGGGGCTTACTCAAACATCTGCATGCCTGATTTGTATGCATCTCAGCTCCAGTCTTGCATGCCCTTCACATTTGCCCAGCATAGCCAGAGTAAGAATGATTTCTACAATTCTTAGCTTAGGTGCCCTGACAGTCAGTGCTTTTGCTGCTGCTTCTTCTCTTTCTCTCATCATCCAAAACCTTCCCTGTGAATAGCTTTCATCTTTTTCCCATCTTCTCCAGTCAGTGTCTACACACTCTCATCCTATGAAATTAAATGGAAGCAAATATTTTCCTTTTAATATGTCCACTATAATACTATTGGTATTATATCTCAGAGAATGCAACAGAAACCCAGCAAGCATCTGTTTATTGATTTATCCACCTGAAAAACTCAGTGCTTTATTACAACTTCTAGAAAGGGATTCTTTTGAATGAATTAACAAACATTTATTAAAGCTGTAAGGTACAAGTTTTAAAAGTAGAATTTAGCTGATTCAAGTCCAATAACACAAAGACAGAAATTGACATCACAACGTCCTCTCTTCTGATCATATGACATTAGTTTAGATTAATATCCATTCAAAAGCTTTCACTTTTCTAGCAGAGGCTAGCAGAGCAATCATTCAAACCGAGTTCATCTGGGCAGGAGAATATTTTCAGTTCCTTTTTGGGGCCAGTGAGGAATGATTTTTCTTTGAAAAGATAGATGACTAGCCAGCTAGTTAGAAAGTTTTCATGGGTAGCCATGATAGAAAGTGACTCTTTTAGCAATTCAGCCCACCACTCTCTAGGTCCTTGATAATCTGACTCCACATATCTGATCCAGAATGATAACGAAATCAACATTGTCATTCCCATTATTTCTCAATACTCATCTGCTTCCTCACTCTCCTTAGACTCTAACCTGTTCATTCCTACCATTTTTTCCAAGCTACCCAAACCTCTCACGTCTGAATATCCTCCTGTCCTTCAAGGCCCTCTTAAGTCTCACCTCCTTAGTGGAGTCTTCCCTGACTGCTACTGCCAACATGGATCACTCTCTTCTCTAAAGTCCCACTGCACCCTTATGGACACCACTCACTTCATGATGTTTTCTATGATTCTTTCATTGTCAGATGAAATCATTCTATCCCATCACTACCTAGTGGTTTTACTTAAATGATTTTGTTGCAAGGGGTGGTGGTGGTGGTTTCAATCTGGTTGGGGAGGGAGAATTTCTCACAAACCCCAATGATGTGAAAGTCAAGATAAAAGATTTCAACAAAATGTTTTTAAAAAGAAAGACAGTTGAGGGACTGTGATGATCACTGCTGATTTTGGTCTGCCAGGGATGGTCTAGAAGCCTGTGTATCCTGGAAATTTCAGATGGAAGATGGGGTAGGGTAGATAATGCATCCTAAAATCTTTTCCTTATGTCATCTCAGTTGGCTGCACCATAATCTTGAGAGCAGAACCTGGGCAAAGCATGTACATGAATCAAAGTTGGAAACTGTACCCAGCTGTATCCAGTACAACTGTCACTGTAATCTATTGCCAAGTAAATGCCTACTTGAAGATATTTTTGGCATTAAAATATGTGCATTCATATATATACACACATATATATGCATAATATTTTTATAAGTGTACCTTATTGCACTGTTCTTCCCTTGATTAGCCTTTGACTTGACTCTGCCTGTAAGGTTGATAGACCTTCGGCCAATCAGAGGACACAAGGGGCTTGAGAAGAGAAGGGGAAGAGAAGGGGAAGAGAAAGAGTAAAAAGCAACAGCAGTAAATCCTTAAGTTCCAGGAAATTTTGAAAAGGGGGAGTTCCCTACAAGATAGCCAAGACCCTTCCACTTTTTGTTGTTGTTGGGTCATTTCAGTCATATATGACTCTTCATGAGTCCATTTGAGGTTTTCTTGGCAGACGCTGGAGTAGTTTGCCATTTCCTTCTCCAGCTCATTTTACAGATGAGGAACTCAGGCAGAGTCAAGTGACTTGCCCAAGGCCTCACAGCTAGTAAGTATCTAAGGTCAAATTTGACCTCATGAAGATGAATCTTCCTGACTCCAGGCCCAGTGCTCTATCCACTGTGCCAACTAGCTGCCTCTCCTACTTTTTACAATGGCAGAAATAGAAGTTTCCCTAGAAATGAGGTAAATCAGATGCCAGCTATCTAAATATATCCCTGCCACCCAGACTGCCCTGCATCCCTATGGACTAGGATTTAAGAGCCAACCTATGATACATGTGTATAAACTCCTTGAGGGCAAGGACCATTGGATTTATATCTCTGCATTCCCAAGGCCTAGTGGTACAGCACCTGATATAGTGGGTTCTTTTTTCTTTTTTTTTGTGGGACAATTGGGGTTAAGTGACTTGCCCAGGGTCACACAGCTAGTAAGTGTTAAGTGTCTGGGGTCAGATTTGAACTCAGATCCTCCTGAATCTAGGGCCAGTGCTCTATCTACTGCGCCACCTAGCTGCCCCTATAGTGGGTTCTTAATAAACATTGGCTGATTGATGTCTTTTTTTTTTTAAGTGAGGCAATTGGGGTTAAGTGACTTGCCCAGGGTCACACAGCTAGTAAGTGTTAAGTGTCTGAGGCTGGATTTGAATTCAGGTACTCCTGACTCAAGGGCCAGTGCTCTATGCATTGTGCCACATAGCTACCCTGCTGATTGATGTCTTTTTAACAGTTGAGGAAACTAAGACTCAAAGATTAAATTAACTTGCCTATTTGTTATCACTTTTATTTACCCTTAAGGGATTCAAACCCAGGTTTTTCCTGACTCCAACCAGAATAGGAGAGGGATTGGACCTGTTCTGTTTAGCCCCAGAGAGCAGCTAAGTAGCACAGTGGCTAGAGCACTGATCTTGGAATTGGGAAGATTCATCTTCATGAATTCAAATTCAGCCTTGGACACTTACTAGCTGTGTGACCTCTGGGCAAGTCACTTAACCCTGTTTGCCTCAGTTTCCTCATCTGTAAAATGAGCTGGAAAAGGACATAGCAAACCAGTCCAGTATCTTTGCCAAGAAAACCCCAAATGGAGTTATGAAGAGTTGGACATGACTGAAACTACTCAACAACAACAAGAACAAGGAATAGTTAGGAATAACTGGGGGGGGGGGTGTCAGCAGTGAGAGGTAAGGGATCTGTGATTTCATTGGTAGAGTGATTTGTCTGTGAATAGAAACAGGATTTGAACCCTTACTGACTTCAAGACCAGCCCCATCTCCTCCATAGTCATGCTGCCTCTCATTCTAACAATTTAGGGCCACCCACAAGTGGGATGGGCTGTTTCAGGAAGAAGTAAGTTACCTCATCCCTGCTGGAGGTCTTTTGGGAGAGGCTGGATTACCACAGACCATTTTGGGGGGATTGTGGTAAGATTATTGGAATTTGGCAGACTGATTGGGATAAGTCACACCTGGCCTGCCCTGAGTGACGTGTGCTGCTGATGTCAGCAGGAGAAACCACTCTCCACAGGCAGTTTTGAAGGACCTCCCCTTTTGGGGGAGGAAGACTAAATGCTTGGTGAGGGGAGCTCAGTCTCTTCTGGAGTGACTTTCTTTTCTGGTGGTGTGAGCAGTAGGAGCGGATGAGTCCTGTGGGCCCTGGCTGCAAGGCTGGTTTTCCATTGAAGCTACAGATCCCAGGTGGTGAGTTAACATATGAGCCCTGCTCTTTTGAATTAGCTGAACTGGAAGCGAGTTTGGGGATTGTATAGACTTAGGTTAGAGTTAGGAGGATTATCCGTATTTCTTTTTCCCTATTCCCTTGTCTTTGATTTTATTAATTTCACCTTTGCTGTTTATTTCATTCCTATTAATAAAACCTGATTCATTTATGGAAAAGAGACTGTTAGGCTCCTTTCTTATTGGCCTGGGAGAAATATCTAAAAAGGCAGTTTGGAGGGGAGGGAGCTTTGGACCTAGGGGTCCCTCATTATTTCTGGGACCCCAATATTATGGTGAGTCACTCAATTAACTCTCCATATATTAAATTTGGCCCTCACAGGATGTTATAAGAAAAGCTCCCTAGACTGGTCCATTGGCTCCTGAGGTGTTTTCTAACTCTGAGATAATGTGTATGGAAGCCCTCTTCACCTGCTCCCTTATGTCTACTTTATTGATTGATTGTTTTTTGGCAGGGCAATGAAGATTAAGTGACTTGCTCAGAGTCACACAGCTAGTAAGTGTCAAGTGTCTGAGGTCAGATTTGAATTCAGGTCTTCCTGAATTCAGGGCCAGTGCTTTATCCACTGCACCACCTAGCTGCCCCCCTCCCCCTCCCCCTCCCCCTCCCCCTCCCCCTCCCCCTCCCCCCTCCCCCCACCCCCTCCCCCCACCCCATGTCTACTTTTATGCTTTTCAATTTTTATTTTTTATTTTGGTGAGGCAATTGGAGTTAAGTGACTTGCCCAGGGTCACACAGCTAGTTAAGTGTGTAAAGTGTCTGAGGCCGGATTTGAACTCAGGTCCTCCTGAATCCAGGGCCAGTGCTCTATCCACTGTGCCACCTAGCTGCCCCACCCCCATGTCTACTTTAAAAAAACACCACCTTTCTGAGTACAAAGAGGCATATGCACAGACTCACTGGTGTGAACACTGGGGAACAAACCCCACAGGATTCCAGAGATAAGGGACTTTAAAGACCATCTCTATTAGAATATAAGCTTTGTGTGATTAGAGATTATTTTATTCTTTGTATTTGCACCCTCACTACCTAGCATCAGACCTGGAACACAGTAAGAGCTTAGCAGATTTGCTGATTGATTGAATTGATTGATTCATTTTCCATAACATGCCTAGCTCAGTGCCTAGCACAAAAGAGGAGCTTGAAAAATGCTTCTTGAATTGCATTGAACAGACAAGCGCCCTGAAGCCCTCAGAGGGGGTGGGGGAGGGAGGGAGAGAGAGAAAGAGAGAGAGAGAGAGAAAGAGAGAGAGAGAGAGAAAGAGAGAGAGAGAGAGAGAGAGAGAGAGAGAGAGAGAGAGAGAGAGAGAGAGAGAGAGAGAGAGAGAGAGAGAGAGAGAGAGAGAGATTGATTTGCCCAAAGGCACACGAAGTAAGTGGCAGAGCTCAGGTCAAAGTCAGGTCTTCAGACTGATTCCAGCTGGCTCTTTCTATTGCACCATGATGTCCACCCTCCCAGCCTGATCTCACATTTTCATACACAGTCCTAGATTCTCAGCCATATATGTCCAGGGGCACACCTCACCCTCACACTCATCCCAGCATACACTCCCACGCGTGCACACACAAACACACACAATCATGGCCAGGCCTTGCCGTCTTCCTTTACCCAAGGCAGCTCACTGCCCTCCTGGGAAAATGAAAACACCATGGTTACCGAGACAACTGACTGACTCCCTTCCCACCCAGGGCTGCCCTGGCCGGTTGCAGAGAGCAGCCCCGGCTTGCAGCCAAAGCACTTAGAGTGGCTCTAAACTGTTTAGAGAGCTTTAGTAAAATATTTGAAATACCAGCTTCCCCAGGACTGCTAGGGGGCTAAGGGGTGGGTGGGGCTGAGAGCAAATCCTCCCGCAGGAGAATGTTTCCCTACCCCTAGCCTCCAGTCCCCACATGGGGACCAGTGAGACTCTGGGCTGGAGTCCCAAGCTGCCACCATCTCTAACCCATCCAACCAGAGCCACTGTTGGCACTGGGATATTTCAGAGAATCCTAGAGCTGTTATCGACTTTGGAGTTCATCTACTCCACTTTCCTCATTCAACAGAGAGAAGAAGTCCAGTGTCTGGCTCGAGGTCATAAAGCTATTTAGTGGCAAAATCTCTGATACCCTCCCCCTTTTTTTCCCCTTCCATGAATGTATTTCTCCTTTCCACCATGAATGTATCCTGATTTCTTTTGAAGTAGGGCTGTATCTGCCTTTTAAGTATTTGGGGGGGGGAGGGGGGCAGAGGTAGGGGTTAAATCTCTTAATCTCTTTCCCTGTCTACCAGCCTTCTCAAAAGCAGCTAAAGGCAGAGACAGCCAGGTTTGTGACAGTGGCCCCTCCCCTCCTCTCCCATCTCCCGAACCCCGTGTGGGTGTGGCCCCAATAGGAGCAGAAGCTCTGACATTGTAGTTGCACATGGATACAACAGAGGCAAGCAACTCAAACAAATTCCTCCTGGTAATCAACTCCAGATGCCAGAACCGCTATTTACTTTCTTTGCTTCAAGAGCTGAGTATGACATTGGAAATACTTTCTGGCACCAGACAGGCCGCTGTGGACATTTTTTTTTTTGGGGGGGGAGGAGGAGGAAAATCTTTATTGAAATATTTCGTGACACAAACACCAGCTAATTGATTTCCTTATTAGTAGCAGATTGTTCCCTGTGCCTCTGCTCCCACCCAACCTTAAAGAAGAAAGGATTGGAAAATCAGTCCCATCCAGGAATCCTGTGCCAAGTTTCCCCCTCAAGACTTCACCCTGTTCCCCCAACCAACTCAACATTCAACATCAGACGGCCACTAGAGACTTCCTGAGAAACACAAAGGTTCCACCTCTCTCATCAGCCTAGGAAAAACTGAAGATTCTGTTTCTCCCACCCAAACCACTAGTCAACCTTCATAATACCTCAATTTCAGAACCCCATCTCAAAAAAACAACAAACCAACCAACCACAAAACAAAACAAAACAAAACATCTCTCACCTACTTAGATGAGAGAAATTGTACCAAATTTCAAGTGTTGATTTCTGTTATAATGCAAACCCTCTTAGGAGGGATTCTTAAAAAAACCATTCTTAGTCATGGATATCTCAGTGTGAATGAGTTTTAAATTATTTCCTGAGAGTAATTTTGAATGGGATGAGGGAGAGGAGACAGAATGAGGACACTGGAGAAGACTCTCCTCGGAGGGGAGTGGGTTGGGACAGGATAAGGAGGGAATATTTTTGAAGACAGAAAAAACAGAGGGGGCTGGGAGTGGGAGTTAAGGTGTCAAAAGACAAATTTCACTCATTTCAAAGTTTTGCCAATGACCTGCCCTGCCCAAGTATTTCCCCATAGTCAGTAGAAATCCAGAGATCTAGGGAGCTGAGTCAGACCTTCAACAAAGGAGAAATCACAGAATCTGTATGCTCCCGCAGGGCAAGGAGCATAGGTCCCCATAGCTCAGTGCCCTGAGCAAATAGAGAGCTATGATCAAAGTGAGGGTATCGGGAGGAAGTGAGAATGCTATGAAGTTCTAGTCCCTGCAGGTCAGAGGGTGACCAAGAAGAGTTTCTACAAGAGACAAAACCAAAATAAACCATCTGAAGCATTTGAGTGCCTGCTATGTGCAAGGCATGATGAGACAATCCAGTATTAAAGAGAGGGAAACAATATGGTAGAGCCTAGTGGAAAAGGCAATGGAATTGGAGTCAGAAGAGCTGAAGTAGAGGTCAGTATCTGACATTTATTAACTGTATAACCTTGGGCAAACATTTCAATTCTCTAAGTCTCAGTCCTCTCATCTGTAAAATGAAAGGGTTAGATTAAGGTCATCTCTAGGGTGCTTTTGAGGACTAAGAGTCTATGAATCCAAGACATCATCTCTGTTCTCATGAACTTTATAATTTAGGTCCAAGAAAAGACATACTCTTGGGAAGCTAAATCAAGACCTGCCCTTGACTGCTAGGCAGGCTGACAAGTCTTCTCTACCTCTCATTGTAGGAACTGATAATGACATCAACATTAACATTGCTTTTGCACAGGGCATGACAATTCACTTTCCAATGACTGCTCAGAAACCTTGTGCTTCTGAATTGTAAACTGCCTAGGTCAAAGCTTCTTTCCCTGATGACCAAGCCCTGCTCCCAACCATGTCAGTCCTACCCATTCTGTATTCCAACTGTACTCTTCCTTACCCTACTCTTGTGCCCTCTGTAACCTCTCTTCCATTGTTAACAAGTTATCCTTCATATTAGACTGGTACCCTCCTCTCAGAAATTTCTTTGTATAAATTTTATATTTACTTAAATGTGAATATCTAAGTTGTTTTCTCTTCCCCTCCATTAGCAGGTAGGCATTGTTTTATTTAATCTTTGAATCTTCAGTGCCTGACATAAAAAAAACAAAAACAACAAAACAAAATGCAATCACTGTTTATTTTTCTTTTAAATCAAAGATGACATTAGAAAAGCTGTTACAAGAGAGTAGCAGCTCATGAATAATTGCCACATGACTAATTCAAGCAATAACTGCTATAGGAGTTTGGAAGGAGAGATCATGCAATGTTTGAGTAGTCATGGAAGGCTTCTGGGAGCAAGTAAAACTTATGGGAAGGGCATTCTAGATAGAATCATATGAACAAAGCCAAAAGGTTGAAAAGTGAAGGGCATGTTTAGCAGATGAGTAGGTTAGTGTGACTATAGGAGATAATTCCTGTAGGAAAGTAGTGTTCAGTAGAGTTGGAAAGAAGGATTGAGGTCACATTGTGGAGGATCTAGAATGCCAGGCTAAGGAGTTTTCATTTTGCCTTGTACACAATGGGGAGTCATTGAGAATCCTTGAGTAAGGAAGAAACATGATTAAGGTTAGCAGTATATTATTATATGATACTATTATATAGAACAATGGTTCTCACACAGAGAAGGGTGGAATGTAACACCACCACCACTAAATACCCTTAAAAGAGATTTGAGGGGGCAACAAGGTGGCACAGTGGATAAAGCACTGGCCCTGGATTCAGAAGGACCTGAGTTCAAATTCAACCTGTGTGACCCTGGGCAAGTCACTTAACCCTCATTGCCCTGCCCCCCCCCCCAAAAAAAAAAGAAAGAAAGAAAAGAAAAGGAAAAAGAAAAAGAAAACGAAAAAGAAAAAAAGAGAGATTCAATACCCAAGTGAGGCATCAAGCAAATATCAAGTCACCTGGTCAAGATGAATTCCATTCCAGGCTAATAAAAGAACTTGTTCATATAATTGCTGAAATATTGCCAGTGATTTCTGAGGAATCATGGAAAGTGGAAGAGGTGCCCTATGGTTAGAGAGAGGTGAATATTATCTCAATTTTTTTAAAAATGGGGGGAAGGAGGTAAAAATGTTTAAGTATTGGTTTATGAACTTGATGTTAATCTATGGCAAAATACTAAAATCGATTATTAAGAGGGGTATTGAACACTTAGAAAGGAAAGGATGATCTTTAATGAAAATGGGTTCACTAAGAACAAGTTCTGCCAGATTGATTTCATTTCCTTTGTTGACAAAGTTACTAGGGAAGTAGATCAGGGAATGTAGCAAACACAATTCCCCTGGATTTTTGTGAGACATTTGACAAAGTCTATCAGAGAACCCTTAGTGAAAACAAGTGGACACGATATTCATATAGTTAAGTGACTTCATAACTGGTTGAATGATTGGACACAAATAATGGTGACTAATGCATTGACATTCTATTGGAAAGTCACAAGTGTTCTGTGTTTGGCCCTGTTCTAGTCAACATGCTTATCAATGATTTGAATGAAAATATAGACGGCATAGTTTGTGAATCTTTAGAAAGGAAAGCAATCTGTTACATGTAAGTATAACTTCATCAAGAATAGATCCTTTTTGGGGCAGGGTAATGAAACTAGTAAATTGGAAGAATTCTATAGATATAGTAAAAGGCTTCATGAAGCAAAATATTAGACATATCTCAAAGGGCCATTGTGGACTAGTTGGACAGATATGGGTAGATGATGGTACAGTTAGATAGATGGGTTCACAACTGGTTAAATGACTGGAGCCAAAGAGTATCTTTAATTTGTCAATGTCAAATTGGAGAGGAGTGGTCTTGGGATTTGTCCTTGGCACTGCACAATTAATAGTTTCCTCAGTGACTTGAATGGAGGTAGCTAAGTGGTATAGTCTGAAGACTGCAAGCCCTAGAGTGAGGAAGACATGACTGAGTTCTCCCTTAGATGTCTATTAACTATGTGATCCTGGGCAAGTCATTTAATCTCACTCAGACTGTTTCCTTATTTCTGAAAGGGAATTAATAATAGAATTTATTTCAGAGGGTTGTTAGGAGAATCAAGTAACATAATATGGATGGGGCACTTTGTAAACTTTCAAGGGCTATATCCTCAATCATTATAATTAAAAGGACGTAAATGACATCCTTTTCAAGTTTGAAGATGTCATGAAGGCAGAAGAAGTAGCAAATACTGGTTAAATGACTAGAACCAGAGAGTAGTCTTTAATGGGTCAATGATAGAGTCAAGATTCAAAAAGTTCTCAACAGGCCAGAACAATGGATTGCACCCAATAGAAATGTAATGGGGCTGGGGGGGGGGAGGGGGGAGGAAGCTAGGTGATGCAGTGGATAAAGCACTGGCCATGGATTCAGGAGGACCTGAGTTCAAATCCGACCTCAGGCACTTGACACTTACTAACTGTGTGACCTTGGGTAAGTCACTTAACCCTCATTGCCCCACAAAAAAAAAGAAAAAAGAAAAAAGAAAAAAGAAAAGAAAAGAAAAGAAATGTAACAGAGACAAATGTAAAGTTCTACTCTCTGGTTCAAAAAGTCAATTTCACAACTATAGGACAGGGAGGTGTGGTTAGATAACAATGAGAAAAAACAGGGGAGTTTTAGTGGACTGCAAGGTCAATATGAATCATCATTGTGACATGTCAATGAAAAAAGCTAACATTCTCTTGGGTTGCATTAAGAGAGATGTGGTATCATAAAAATGGAGATAATAATCCTGTTATGCTCTGTCATTTTAGGAGGGATAGAGACAAGTTAGAGGGCATCCAGAAGAGGGTGATGAGGGTGACTTGAGAACTAGAGACCATGTTTTAAGAGGATGAATTGAAGTCACCTGGCAGTGTTCATCCTGGAGAAGACTTGGGACAGGAGGGATGGCTTCAAAGATGCTGTCATGTGGAAGATGCATTGAAATTCTTCTCCTTCTCCTCCTCCTTCTCCTTCTCTTTCTTCTTTTTCTTCTTCCTCATTCTTCTTCATCATGGCCCAGAGGGTAGTTACTGTGACTTCAGTGGGGGAAGTTACACAGAAGCAGATTTAGGTTTCATTATAAAGAAATTCCCAACAGCTATCCAAGAATGGAATGACTTTCCTCTGGAGGGAGAAGACTTCCCCTCACTCCAGGTCTTCAGCCAGAGGCTGGATGATCACTTTTCAACACTATTTTAAAGGGTATTTCTTCTTCATCAGGTACCTGGTAGACATATAGCCTCTGGATGGTACAGTGGATCGAGTGTCTGGCCTGAAGTCGGGAAGACCTGAGTTCAAATCCAGCCTCAGATACTAGCTGTATGTCTCTGGGCAAGTCACTTAATCCTGTTTGCCTCCTGACATTGAGAATCTATGATTCTGTGATCTTGTTGTATTATATAGAGAAAATAGGATTGGTTTTGATGTCAGAGGATCTAAAAATTCAAATCTTGGATCTCCTTTGTGACCTTGGGTAAGTCACATAACTTTCCCGGGCTTTGGTTTCTTCATCTGAGAACTAGACAATGGGTATGGTTCCTTTCAGCTCTAAATCTTATAAAACTATGAACGTGTCTGTCTCTTCCAGCTCTTAGGTTCAGGAGGAATTGGTGTAGAGCAAAAAGAACATTGACTCTGGGGTCAGAGTGAAATCCAAGACAACCTCTGATGCTGTTTATGCAGCCTTGGGCACGTTATTTAGCCTCTTGGGCCACCATTTCCTCACCCATAAAATGAGGGGGTTGGATGAAGGGCCTTGTGACCCCTCAGCGCTTTAGATTCAGGATCCTGTGGCCCTAGAACCTGTGTCAAGGATGGATTGAATGATGGGGAGGAGCCTAAGAGCCAGAAAAGTCTCTTGGAGATTTAACAGTAATTCAGGTATAAGAAAGCTTTGAGAACTGCCTGGAATTCTAGGATTTATAGTTCAGGGGGTCAAGGATTCCCTCTCAGCGCTGAGAATGATTTGGGACCTTAGCAGGATTTGAGCCAGAAGGCAAACTTGAGTCATGCCTGAGAGTTCTTAAAAAGGACACACAGATTTAGAAGGACTGAAAGGATGGAGCTGGGATTGCAGGGGTAAGCAGCAGCAGCAGCAGCAGCAGCAGCAACCACCGCCACCGCTGCCGCTGCCATCAGGAGATAGCATCCCCAGCCCTTCCCAGGACAAGCAGAGCTGGAAAGGATGGGTATCACTAGAGCAAAAGGTGAAAGGGCTACCTGAAAAGCAGACAGTAAAGAGGACTAAAGTGTACAGAGTGATCAAGGTGGGTTTTCAGGCCTTGCAGGCATCTTGAAATCAAGGATGTGGACCCAGGCTTTCAGTTTTTCTCACTTTTTCAAGGACAGAGGGAAGTTTTCCCAAAAGGTCTCCTCTTTCTCCAACTTCCCCTCCATGTGTCCCTCTACCAGCAGACACAGTAATATATTCTATTTATTTCTTTTACCTCAGTATTTCCTATATACCGATTTTTCCTAAGGCACAAGGAGGCCAGAAGTTAGATGGAGATACATAAAACTTTAAATTAGGATAGTCAGTGGAGCTAGGAATTAGTCCAGACATTCTAGAGAACAGTTGGAATTATTCCCAGGAAGTTACCAAACTCTGCATACCTTTTAACCCAGCGATAACCCGCCTATCCCTACATCCTAAGGAAATCAAAGAAAGAGGAAAAGGATTTATGTATAAAAATTTTCTATAGTGGGGTGGGAGTAGGGGGGGGTTGGTAGCTAGAAATTGAAAACCAAAGGGGTGTCCTTTTATTGGGGAATGGCTAGACAAATTGTGCAGCAGCTAGGTGATGCAATGGATAGAGGGCTGGGCCTGGAGTCAAAGAAGACCTGAGTTCAAATCCTGAGTCAGACACTTAAAGAAACAGTTTGTCTCTGGACAAGTCACTTTACCCTGTTTGCCTCATCTGTAAAATGAGATGGAGAAGGAAATGGTAGTACCCTCCTTAAGAAAACCGCACAATAGGGTCTTAGAGTCTAATGCGACTGAAATGATTCAACAACATGGGCAATACAAGGTCTGTTTCTTTATGGGGTTCCAAGTCCATCTTTCTGTTTCACATGAAAACCACTCTCCTTAAAACCAGTATGAATGGCCAACATAACTGTATCTTTAATGGCTGTTTTGAAGTAGATCAGAATTTATAAATTCAGATACTGTGGAAAAGTGTGGGTCACAAAGATATTCCTTTTTTTTTTTTTTTTTTAGCAGAACAATGAGGGTTAAGTGACTTTCCCAGGGTCACACAGCTAGTAAGTGTTGTGTCTTAGGCCGAATTTGAACTCAGGTCCTCCTGACTCCAGGGCCAGTGCTCTATCCATTGTGACACCTAGCTGCCCCAAAGCTATTCCTTTAGTGGAGAGGCCATGTGAGGTGATGGAAAGGGCACCAGACTTAGAACTATGTTTCTTCACCTGTAAAATGAGGGAGATGGAACCCATCATTTCAGTCAATCAGTCAACAAGCATTTGTTAAGCACTTACCAGGTATTAGACACAGGGCAGACAACAAAAATACAAGTGGAAAGAACAATAGGCCCTGCCCTCAAGGAGCATACATTTTAATGGGGAAAGATAGCACATAAAAGGAAGTTGAAAAGCGGAGGGGGTGGGGGTGGGTGGGAAGACAAAAATATGGCCTGGACATAGTAGAAGAAATTCCCTGTACAGTCTATCAAGGAAAAAGAGATGGCAGGTGCCCCGTCTTAATTGGAGTTTCTCAGAGGAGTCATCCAATCAGAGAAAGAGGTCAAAGGGGTAGAAGGTTGTGGATTCCAGGGCCCGGGTAAGGCTTCTTCATGCTGAAGAAGAGGAGAGAAAATCCAATGTGCAGCCTGGAAAGGAATGAGGATTTCAAATGTCCCTTTCTGGCTCTAAATCTATGAATAGCACAGCTGCTTCAGGCTTGTTTCCTTCTTTGCAAAGGGGGGGGGGGGTATTTGATCCCTGAGGTCTTCCCAATTTTAAATCCTAAGAATTAATCCATAGAATTTCCAGAAGCAATCTGCTCTCTATTCTGTAAGGAAAGCCGAGCTCCAGTCTGTTAAGCTAGGAAGACTTTGGATGGCCCATCCTTTCCTCCTGGCACAGCCACGGAAGATCTGCTCCCATTGGGTGACCTTTTCCTCTCCCAATTCTCTTATTCTCCCCAAATCATGAGATCTTTTACAACGGCACCCACTTTGAGGCCTTCATTCTACCCTGAAGGGAAGTAGATCCAGGCCTGGTAAATATTAGCATTATTTAAAGTCCTCAAAACAATTCACTCATCCAGCTCATGAATGTCCCAGGGTTCTTTCCCTACAGTGTTAACATACTTAAAACCTACATCTAGATGTTATCATGTCTTCTACCCCGCCAGCAAGGGCAAAAGTGAGGAATGGACATCTATGAAAGTGGAGTAATTAAGACCTCAAAAAAAAAATCCTTCTTAACATTAAAATTGTTCTGGGGCTTCTCTTTCCCTCACCTCCCAAAAGCTGGCCTTGGATTACACAGGGGCTGAGACCCTACCCTCAGTGCATTCTTTGTCCCAGCTGCAGCTAGGTGTGGGCAGCTACTGGACCAGATCTGCCAGGAATGATGGAACCTACCTTAGAAAAATTTTTGTACACGTCTCAGTCCCACTAGGAGATTAGAAACTCTTTGAAGATAATGGCTCCATTTTATTCTTATTTCATCTTAATCCCCTACCCTTGATCCCTCCCTGCTCCTACTTTCAACAATTCAACAAACATTTCTTAAGTCCTACTGTGTCTAGGGCTACAAAGACAAAAATCAAACAACCTTCCAAAGAGCTTTTGGCTTGGGGGTGTCATATTGTAGATTTAAAGGGTTCCCCCCTTAGACTTTCATTTATATAGTTAAATAGCTGTACTTCCCAAAGGATGTTAAAATTATTCACTCCTCAAAAAAAAGAAAGAAAGAAAGAAAGAAAGAAAGAAAGAAAGAAAGAAAGAAAGAAAGAAAGAAAAAGGGGTCTCTAGGTGGTACAGTGGATAGAGCCCTGGAGTCAGGAGGAGCTGAGTTCAGACCTGGCCTCAGATACTTACTAGCTGTGTGACCCTGAGCAAGTCACTTAACTCCAATTGCCTTCAAAAAAAAGAAAAAGAAAAAAAAAAGTAGGATGTTAAAATTATCCACAAGCTTTTATTTAAGGACTGTGTCAGGCACTGTGCTAAACCCAAAGATAAAGACTAGGGTAAGGACAGTGACAAAAGTGAAATAGTTCTTGCCTTCGAGGACCTGACAACCTAATGGGAAAACACTTTATATACATGTGAGCCTATACAGAATATATGTGTGTGTATATAGATACATATATAGAGAGATAGATAGATAGATAGATCTATATATATCTGTATACATACTATACATCTAGAAAGCTATATCTTTATCTATGTCCAGGTATTTTTTTTTGGGGGGGGGGGAGGAAAGGTTTCATGAAGAAGGAAGAGCATGAACTGAATCTTGAAGGAAGCCAGAGATTACAAGAGGTGAAGGTGGGGAGGGAGTGCATTCCCAGCACAGAGGATGGCCACTGAAGAAACAGGGAGACTGCAGTTGGAGGATACTGTGACAGGAAATAGGTGGTGGGGGTCCTTAGATATTCCTCTGTAAAGAATTACACTCTTGGGCACATGCTGATTAAAGATAAAGGAACAGTTTTATTCAGTATTAGGGAACCTGACCGGGAGGAAAGTTTAGAACTTTTCCCTCCACCAACCAGATTAGGAACCACTATTTTTTTTTGGGGGGGGGGCTGGCAATGAGGATTAAGTGACTTGCCCAGGGTCACACAGCTAGTAAGTGTCAAGTGTCTGAGGCTGGATTTGAACTCAGGTTCTCCTGAATCCAGGGCTAGTGTTTTATCCACTGTGCCACCTAACTGCCCCAGGAACCACTATTTTATAGGGGGTAGATGGGGCTACCACCTGAGAGTGGAATGCCACTTATTGGGGGTGGGTTGGGAGAAGCTGGATGAGGGGTGGTGTCCTGACTTCTGGAGTTATCTCAGTTCCAGGCGGGCGATGCTTATCTCCCTTGCTTCTTAGGTATGTCTGTCCTTTAGTTTAGCTTCTCAAGGAGAAAGTTCTCTGAGTTGCCCCAGAAAACTTCTGAGGTACCCCAGGCCCATATCAGTACTATGAGTAAAATGTCAAGTTGGCCAGTGTGGCTGGATCTCAGAGCTAGAGAAAGGGAGTAAAGTATTTTGATTATTATAAATACCCAAATTAACTACAAAGGACCTATGAAGGAAGATATCTACATCCAGAGAAATAACTGATAGAAGTATGTATGAATGATTATATATATATATATATATATATAATATACACACATATACATATATAGGCATATACACACATATACATATATAGGCATAGACATAGACTTAGACATGGACATAGACATAGATATAGATATGTTGTAGCAGGTTGTTGTGTGGCTTAAAGGGAGGCAGGATAGACATTTTTAGACTCTTCTCCCCTCTCCCCCATCCTTCTCCAAATGAAAGTTTAATTCCTACTAGCAGGGAAAGTAGGCGGTTGGGGCCAAAAGCTTGATCATTCTGCTCTCCTCAGAGAGAGGGGGTACTGGATTAGAATTTTATCTATCTGTGCAAATTAAAACAACTATGAGATACCACCTGATACATATCAGATTGGCTAATATGACAAAAAAGGAAAATAATGAATGTTGGAGAAGCTGTGGGAAAATTGGAACACTAATGCATTGTTGGTGGAGCTGTGAACTGATCCAACCATTCTGGAGAGCAATCTGGAATTATGCCCAAAGGGCTATAAAGCTGTGCATACCCTTTGACCCAGCAATACCATTTTTCAGTCTTTTCCCCAAAGAGATCATAAAAAAGGGAAAAGGACCCACATGTACAAAAATATTTATAGCTGCTCTTTTTGTGGTGGCAAGGAATTGGAAATTGAGGGTTGCCCATCAATTGGGGAATGGCTGAACAAGTTGTGGTATATGAATGTAATTGAATTCTATTGTGCTGTAAGAAACAATGGGCAGGAGGAGTTCAGAGAAACCTGGAGGGACTTGCATGAACTGATGATGAGTGAGATGAGCAGAACCAGAAGAACATTGTACACAGTATCATCAACACTGTGTGTTGATCTACTGTGATGGACTAGATTCTTCTCACCAATGCAATGGTACAGAAGAGTTCCAGGGGACCCATGATGGAAGGGGATCTCCAAATCCAGAAGAAAAAAAAAAGAACTGTGGAGTAGAGATGCTGATTGAACCATACTATTTCTTTTGCTTTTGGTGCTGTTGTTTTTCTATTTTGAGGTTTTTTCTCATTGCTCTGATTCTTTTCTTATAATATGACTAATGCAGAAATCTGTTTAATGTTATTATGTATATATATAACCTATATCAGATTACCTGCTGTCTAGGGAAGGGGGCAGGGAGGGGAGGGAGGGAGAAAAATCTGAAATTGGAAATCTCGTATAAACAAATGTTGAGAACTATTTTTACATGTAACTGGAAAAAAAATAAAATACTTTTATCAGAAAGTATTTTATCTGCTGCTATAAACATTAGTCTAGGGGATGTAGTTTTTAGGCTCAAGCTAAGCTTTTGATTGCTATTTCTTAATGGGGAAAGGAGGACTCATGCTTTATATCTAAGACTTGACTCGCTTCCCATAAAATACCAGTTCCACAATGAAGAAACAGGAAGTAGCAAAGAAACTCATTTATTCAAGTTCATAGTAAAACAGAAATCAGAGAAAGTGTACATTTATACCAGACAGTACAGAGTGAAGGGGCCCTCCCTTTGGGAGTGAGGTAAATCAGTTTAACCAAGAAAGAGAGTCCCAGATCTCACCCAATGGGAAATCCCAAATATGTAGCATAGAAAGCTAAGGATAGGGACACGATTGCTAGCTCCTCTCATGTCAGTTTCTTCCCAGAGTCATCATTCTCCCTTCAGCAACCTAAAGTGGGGTTGGCATCATCCATCTTGTTTCTTGAAGTTGGAGGACAGGAGAACCTGAAATGATTGCAGAGTCCAAAGAGACTTGAAACTTGAAGAAACCTAAGAATTTGAAGAGATCAAATCACTCTCTCTGGCTCTGGCCAACTCTGTCCTTCATGCAGGCACAGAACATTGATCTCCACCAATGAGGAGAGAGTCCCATACCAAGGGGCTTTGGGATTGAGTTACATGGGAATATCACTTTAGCATCAGTATGGAGAATGATTTGGAGATGGGGTGAATCTGGAAGTAGAGAGACCAATTAGAAGTCTGTTGTAATAGTTTAAGCAGGAGGCAAGAGGTGATAAGGGTCTGAACTGGGGTGGTAGCAATTCAAATGGAGAAAATGGGGTAGATGCAAGAGATTTTGTAGGAGAGGGGGAAAGAGAATGGATTCTGTTTTGGATATGATGGGTTTGAAATATCTCCTGGACATCCATTTTTAAATATTCAGTAGGTGGTTGGTGATGTGGGACTGGAGTTCTATAGATAGACTAGGGATGGATAGAGAGATGTGATATAGAAATAAATTTGTCTTTTCTTATAGAACAAAGGGCACTAGGTGTAGAGTCAGTCTATCACATTCCTGTATCATGATGTGTCTAACCATTTCCTCAATCATTGGTGACCTAATTTCTCTCCATTTAAATTTAAAAATATTTTAAATTAGTAGACTGAGTAGGAATCTGACAGGTATAAATATGAAGAATGGAGACCAGATGAGGGGGAATGGACTTAGATCAAGAAAGTAGGAAAGGGAAGAATATATTCCTTCTTCATCTTTGACTTTTAGAATCCCTACTTTCCTTCAAAGCCTGGCACAGGTAATACCACCTTCTCCAGAAGGCCTATCCTGATCCCCCTTAATTCCAGGGTCTTCCCCTCTGTCCAATATTTCGAATTTATCCTGTAACAGAGCCTGTTTGTATGTAGTCATTTGTGTATTATCTTCTCTATTAAATGCCAGTTTCTTGAAAGCAGGAACTGTCCTTTTAATTTTTTTTTTTTTGGCAGGGCAATGAGGGTTAAGTGATTTGCCCAGGGTCATACAGCTATTAAGTGTCAAATGTCTGAGGCTGGATTTGAACTCAGGTCCCCCTGAATCCAAGGTCGGTGCTTCATCCACTGTGCCACCTAGCTGCCTCCTTTTAATCTTTCTTTGTATCCCCAGTACTTAAGCACAGAACGGGGTACATAGTAGGTGCTTAATTTATGTTTATTGACTGTTACTGTGTTTCCCACTCCCAAAAAATTACTATTTATTTTGTATATATCTTGTATATCCTTATAAATGTATGTGTCTCCCCCCATTAGAATGTAAGCTTCTTGAGGGTGTAGATGAGAAAACACCCAATATGGTTATCAGAATGTGCATTTTGACCTAATTGCCCACCATTCCCAGACTAACTAAATAACTGAATTCTTTCCCTTTCCACCACCCCCTTCCCCTGTAGATTGAATAAAAAACAACAATACCAAACAACCTGATTCAACTACTTCCAGCCTAAGCCTGAATACACAAACCCTTGCTTTCTGTGGCACTCTATAGCCTCCCAGGATCCCACAAATGTTCCCAAGAAGCAACTAAGGACTTTTCAGGTCAACTTTCCTATAGAGACAAATTGTATCCCATTGGTCCATTCCAAGGCCATGGAATGTTGCTGATGGACTTTGTCCTCTAAAACCTAGCTTTTTAAACTGTGGGTTGCAATCCCATATGGGGTCTTGTAACTGAATGTAGGGGTCACAAAAAATTTGGCAACAGTAAAAAGTTAAGCATACCTATTTTATATACCTATATATCTGAGGTTGCAGAAAAATTTCTCAGGCAAAAAAGAGTCACCAGTGGAAAAAGTTTAAGAAGCCCTGCTCTGAAGCACAAGTAAGCCCAGGTAGTTGAAGTTGCTAATAAGGAGGAGTTTTTTCATATACAACAAATACATTTCTTCTCCTTTTTGGTTTGACTTCTTTTATTTGACCTCCAGTCATGCAGACCTACTGCTAGCCTAGAATATTCCTGGGCTCTCAAAGAATCCAGGCTGAGAAATTTCCCAACAAGGGCAGGGACTTTTTGCTTTTGTCTTTTTATGAGCTAGGCATCCTTAATGCCTAGCATATAGTACACTTAATAAAGGCTTAATTGATTGCTCTCTTCACATCGAGTCACTGCTTGTATGTCTTCTCATATTTCTTTGAAATTACATTTGTCCTTTTTTTTTACAGAGCAATAAAATTCCATTACATTTAATATCATAACATCCAACCATTTTCCAGTCTTTGGGATGGCAGGGATGATGGTGGGGTAGGGGGTGTGTGGTGGTGGTGGTGGGTGTCTTTTTTTCTATTATGAATTGTGCTGTGGGAAATATTTTTGAACAGATTGATTTCCCTCATACCTCCAGTAAATATCCCCCTTTGAGTTGGAGACATAATATATACAATGTACATCGAGTCAGGAAGACCTGAGTTTCAAATCTAGCTTCAGACACTAGCTGTGTGACTCTGGGCAAGCCACGTAACATCTGAATGCCCTAATCCACTGGAGAAGGAAATGGCAAGTCACTCCAGGATCTTTGCCAAGAAAACCCCATCAACAGTATTGGAAGGCTATAGTCCATGGGGTCCATATATACAACAATGTTATATAATGCTGCTGTTGTTGTTCTTTGTCCTTCATTCTCAAAGAGTACTGTGACATCAGGAGGTGATGTATTGGATTTAGGTGAGGAAGGGCTGTGCAGAGTCAGCAACTTCACTCCAGAGTCATCTGGGTCCAGTGGCAAGATATATATATATATATATATCAGGACAACTAGAGATGGCCCTGGATGCAGTGAGAGACCTTGGACTTTTGGTGTCAGGAAGACCTGAGTTTAAATCTGGCTTCAGATACTAGCTGTGTGACCCTGGCCAAGTCACTTAACCCTGATTGCTAAGAAAGAAAGGAAGGAAGGAAGGAAGGAAGGAAGGGGGGGGAGGAAGGAAGTAAAGGAAATAGCTCTGTGACCATGTGAAAGTCAGTTAACATCTCTGAGTCTAAGCAAAATTTCTAAGACAATGCAATAAGTTTATAGACAGGTTACCTTGATCCACAAACAAAATCTAGAAATCTTGTGTTGCCTAAAGTGACGTAACTCCTAGTAGTGGGACTATTGCCTACCCATTTTTTAGAGCTCAGCTTAAACTCTATCTTCTTCATAAAGTCTTCCATGATACCTCCAGCCAAAAGCAATCTCTTCTTCAATTTTTTTTACCATGCTTTTCCTGGATCTCTCTTTTGCTCTTATGCCATTCTAAATAGTATCACACTTGTTTACATTTCATATGGGTATGGACAGGGACTGGACCTGTGATTTCATTGAGTATAAGGGACTCCCAGGTGAGGAAACTCCTTCTACCAGTGCAGGTCACCACCTTCTCTGCAACTTAAAGTTTTAGAGAGTTGTGGAAAGCATGGAGAGGAGAGGCTCAGTTAGTCTGGGTGAGAGGTGGGATTTGAACCAAGATCTTCCAGGTTCCAACAAGGCCAGCCCTTTATCCATTATTTCCTGCTGCCTTTCATAGATTACAAAAACCCTTGATTAGACTTTTCCAAGAATTACTTCTATTGGTTTGTTCATTGTCTTTGTATTGCCCTCAGCACCTAGGACAGTGCTTTGCATACAGTAGGTGTTTAATAAATGTTTGTTGAATTTAATTACATGAGTAGGCAAAGACAAAGGGTCAATAAAGAAATGAAGAATCTGATGTGCCATGACAATAGGAAAGGACAGGCAGGGAGCAGTGTTTTAATAATTTTTTTGATCTTGCTTGAGGAGATTACAAAAAATCCTGGAGCAAGCAGACAGGAAATGAAAATATAAGCAAGCAGGCTAATGTCAGCACCCATGGACTCAGAGTAGTGGCTCAGGGGGTACAGGCAGGAAGTGAGGTTCAAAAAAATGAGCAGGGCCTTACTGGCAGATAGAGAGGTAGGCTCCCATACACAGGTAGCTAAGAATAGGCTTGAATCTATTCAATTCAATCCATCTCAACTCAAACCAGTGTATCCTAACCCAAGTCAGTTTAAACTCACTTTAACCTAAGTCAGTCCCTGTTTATTGAGTAATATAGGCCTTGTATGACTGGCTTCTCAGGTATAGAACACTATCTCTCTGCTCAAGGAACTTCCAGTCTATTTGAAATTTCAAAGAAACACAACATGAAATAAAGAAAATAGAAGACAGTGTTGATTCAAGTGAAGAAATTGTATCATTTTAAGTCAAATGGCTTGATTGTATGTGACTGGGAAATAATTTAATAATTAATAATTTCATGACTTTTGGGGGGGAGGTAAATTCAGAATCTACAGATGACTCTAAGGGGATGGAGGTGGGATTACCAAATTCAAAGCTTGTGTCGAACTATTTAGTGGTAGCATCTGAAACAACTTAAAATTCTACTTAACAACTTTTGGGTTTGGGTTAGCACAAACCAGGCCTATGGTAGGCAGCAAGAAAAGCATCCTTACACCACTATGACCCTGGTCCTGATAAGTGGAGGCCTTGGGATACCATGTTAGGCAGATGATGGGGTGGTTTCCTTGTATAAAAGCAGAGTTATGATGTCAAAAATCTTACCTGTGATGGGGAGGGGTACTGAGCCATTAGATAACTTCTTATTTTAACTAATTCATCTTATTAACTAGGTGCTAAACTCAGATATTGCTCCTGATAAAGAATTACAAGTGCTTTTAGCACCCTCTAAATTTGGTGCTATTGGGGCAGGGTCCTAGTCACCCTACCTTAGTTACAGTTTTTTAGAAACAGCTTTCAAAAGGAGATGTCATTTAGCCCTTTGGAGGATGCATAGGATTTGGGTAGGCAGAACAAAGAAAGAAGAATATTCCTCTGTGTGTGTGTGTGTGTGTGTGTGTGTACATATTAGTGTGAATACTCACACACTAGGAACAATGGCCTAGGAGTAGAAATGAGACTGACCTGGATGGGGGAGGGGAGAAAAATTGAAGAAAGCATTGAATCAGTGAGTAGTGGGAGATAAGATTGGAAAAACTGTATCCTCTTTTCTAGAAACAAATTTACAAGGTTCTACAGCATTTCAGTGGGTTGGTCAATGGGAGTATACCAGTGCTGGTCTCTGTCTTCCCAAAGTTAGTGTTCCCCTTGGGAACTGTGTGGCATTTGAATGGCTCCAGCCCCAGGAAGTAAGCTGGGAATAGTGTGGGCTGGATTTCATCAGGTCAATCTCACATGCAATGGAAGGGGGAATCACAATGCTGAATTCGCTCTCCGTGCTCATGATGCCTTGGATAATAGGAGGTCCGAGCTGCCTGTGGGTCACTGGTTTTGGCAGATGGAAGAAGCGCTAGGCTGTGGTCCTTGAAATGAGGTCACTGGCACTGATCCATTCTTGAAGAAACAAAAAGCAGAGGAATTGGAAGGAGTGGGAGGAAAAAAAACAAGCAGAGAGATCAGCTCCAATAATTAGGACATAAGAATGATTCAACCTTCCACAGCATCAACCCAGAGCTCCTGGGCAGAGAGATGCTGAATCCCTGAGATCCAGGGGTCGGCAGCAAGATTTATAGAAGGCACTTAACTAACTTCACAGAATACCCCCTCCTCACACCCATAAGAAGCCAGAGGATAAAATAATAGTCAACTTTTTGTTATCTGGGGCAATAGGGAACAGCGCTGTGACATAGATAATCCAGAAATCTGGCATCTGTTTGCTCTTCTCTACTACAGAATAGGAAATAACGTTTTATGCTTGCTTGTATCAATCACATATGCAAGCCTGGAGTAAATCATAGATTTAGAGCTGAAAAGGAAGAAAAGGAACAAGCATTTATTAAGTGCCTACTATGCACCAGGCATTGTGTTGTGTCTTACAGATATTATCTTATTAATGCTGTTGTTACCCCCATTTTACAGTTGAGGAAACCAAGGCAGACAGAGGTTAATTGACTTGGCTAGGGTCACAGGGTTGGTAAGTGACTGAGTCAGGTCTTCTTGACTCCAGGCCTAGCTCTCTATCCACTGCATTACCAAGTTGCTTCTAGGACCCCAGAGTTCATTTAGTTCAATACACAGCATGCAAGTGGCATCAGAGACCATCCAGTACAACTGCTTCATTTTGTTTGTTTGTTTGTTTTGGCGGGGCAATTGGGGTTAAGTGACTTGCCCAGGGTCACATAGCTAGTAAGTGTCAAGTGTCTGAGGCCAGATTTGAACTCAGGTTCTCCTGAATCCAGGGCCAGTGCTTTTATCCACTGCACCACCTAGCTGCCCCACAACTGCTTCATTTTTACAATTAAGAAAACCGAGGCCTAGAGAGGTAAGGTGATTTGTCCAAGGTTGCTTAAGTAGTGAAAGGACTGAAAATTTGAACCCAGGACCTCTGATACCAAATCTAGCATTCTTTTCCCTTGCTTCTTCCCATTTATTTCGTTCAAGGACCATTTCAGTGGTCATTGACCTCAAGGAGGTGAGCACTTTGCTTTGAAGAGGGGCCTCATTTCCCTGGTCAGGTTTCTTCCTAGGCCAGGCCCACTGAAGCCATGATTCAGCCTGTATTCAGGGTGTTTCTCTCATGAGACAAACATTACTCAAGATCTGTTTTCCCATTGTTCCCAGGTCTCTCAGAATAATTTAGCGGCAACACATTCTCTTCTGTGACTGCTGCTCTATCATTAAATGTGGTAAATCATGACAAATGTCCCAGGCCTTGGTTGCTGCCTTTGAGAACTGAGTAGCTGAAGCTTCTTGGTGACTCAGAAAGGATAATTCGGAGGAGAAGATTCTGGTACTCTTAGATAATAATACTTAAAAAAAAGTCAGGGACTCCACTGTGAGGTGGGACTATAAATTAATGTAACTTCAAAGTACTTATTAACATGAATAATAGTAATGATAACACATTTAAATAGTGCTTTAGAGTTGTAGTTTTGACAAATTACACATGCAGATCAATTTCATTAGATCCAATTCAACATATATATATATACATACACGTACATGTATATATTTAATATGTTTTATTTGATCCTTGCAACCCTGTGAAATAGATGCTATTATTATCCCCAATTTACAGATAAGAAAACTGAATCTGAGAGATGTTCAGTGACTCGCTTAGGATCATACAACTAATAAGTGACTGAAGCAGTCACTCCATCCTCTATGCAACCCAACAAATACTTATTAACGGTGTTACTGTGTGTAGAATACTCTGGGATCAATGGTGGGATCAAGAAAAGCTTCTAGAAGGAAGTAAGCTTTTTTTTTTTAAAGAGATAAAGATACTTGCTTTAAAAAACATTTTTTTTTAGTATTTTATTTTTCCTCAATTGGAGGTGGGTTTTTAAGGACAAGTAAGACTTTACCAGGGGCAGCTAGGTGAATAGAATGTTGGACCTGGAATCAGGAGGACTCATCTTCCTGAGTTCAAATCTGGCCTCAGACACTTACCAGCTGTGTGACCCTGGGCAAGTCACTTCATCCTGTTTGCCTCAGTTTCCTCATCTGTAAAATGAGCTGGAGAAAGAAATGGCAAACCACTACAACAGCAACAAAAGAATTTACCAAGCAGGGTGTACTTTCCAGGCAGAGGGACAGCATGAGCAAAGAAGAAGGGAGAGGAAAGTCTAGGCTATATAGTGAGTCTTCTTTGGCTTGAACGAGGAACATATGAAAGGGGAATAGAATGAGACAAGGCAGAGAGGTAAGGTGGTGCCAGATTCATGATTTGAGCCATTTAAAAAAATTTGAGCCATTTTTCCTAGATACAGTCAACCTATAGGTTATCCTCCGCTTCCCTTCCAACACTACCAGAGCATTCTGGGCAAGATTCCTGCTGGCTCTCAGACAAGTTCCCTCCCTCCTTCCACACACACCCTTCAGGCTGCATGTTGCCCTGTTGGCTACCTCTTATGGAAGTCATGTGGAAGAAGGATTAGGAATTGTTTTTCTTAGCCCCAGAGGGCAGAACTAGGAGGAATGGGGTGGATTTCAGCTTTGAGTAAAAGAAAAACTCCCTAACTATGAGAACCATCCAAAAGTGGAAGGGGATGCTTTATCAGGTAGTGACCTCCCCATCACTGGTGATCTTCAAGTGAAGGCTGAATGGTCAGTCATCAAACATGTATTTTATATTGAAAATATATTTATTGATAATTTTTTAAAATGTTACAGTCATTTCTGGAAGTAGCTTCCTCTCCACCTGACAACTAAGGCCTCCTTTGTAGTATTAATAGTCCAGGAAAAAGAAAACCCAAGGCTCTGATACAGCGACTGGCCCACAATGAGCATAGCATTCTCCATAGAAGCTGCTGCTTTCTTTGCCAAGAGGAGGAAGGTGTGTTTCATTAACTGTTCTTCAGCACCAATATATTGGGTTTTTGTTACTCAGAATTTAGCTTTCTCTTACTGACCTGTTCATTACACTTCGGTAGTCATTGTGCACTTTGATCTTCTGGATTTCCTTGTTTCACTCAGCATAGTTTCAAATAAATCTTCCCATGTTGCTCTGAATTCCTTATGTTTGTCCTTCCTGCACAATAATGTTCCATTACATTCAGCTACTATGCTTTATTCAGGCATCCCACGATTGATGGGTACCTGCTTTGTTTCTGTTGTTGTTATTCAATAATTTCAGTCATGTCTGACTCTTCATGACCCCATTTGGGGTTTTCTTGGAAAAGATACTGGAGTGGTTTTCTCATTTCCTTCTCTAGCTTACTTTACAGATGAAGAAACCAAGGCAAACACGGATAAGTGACTTGCCCAAGGTCATACAGCTAGTAATTGTCTGAAGGCCAATTTGAACTCTAGGCCTGGCACTCTATCCAATGTGCCACTTAGCTGCCCACTTTGTTTTTAGTTCTTTGTCATCACAGGATGTGAGGCTATTAATATTTTGTGGTAGAGGGCAGCTAGGTGGTATGTTGGATTGAATGCCAGGCCTAGAGTCAGGAAGACCTGAGTTCCATCTGGCCTCAGACACTTACTACTTCTGTGGCCCTAGGAAAGTCATTTAGCCACTATTTGCCTCAGTTTCCTCATCTGTAAAATGAGGATAATAATAGCACCTACCTCCCAGGGTTATTGTGAGGATCAAATGAGGTAATAATTGTAAAGTGCTTAGCACAGAACCTGGCACATGGCAAACACAATAGAAATGTTAGCTAGATATTTATAGAGGGGACCTTAGTTCTTTTTATTGTCTTTGAATGCCTCAGGAGTGGGAGAAGTAGGTCAAAGGATGAAGGATAGTCTTCCAAAGGTGTTGTACAGGTAGGAGATTGATTAGATTTATTTCTGAAGTCCCTTTTTTTTGTGGGGCAATGAGGGTTAAGTGACTTGCCCAGGGTCACATAGCTAGTAAGTGTCAAGTATCTGAGGCTGAATTTGAACTCAGGTCCTCCTGAATCCAGGACCAGTGCTTTATCCACTGCACCACCTAGCTGCCCCCTTCTGAGGTCCCTTCTAATGCTGAAATTCTGTGATTTCTCCCCCCCCCCCCACCATAACACCCTCTCTCTCAGAACTGTCTTGATGTTTAATCTTGGGTTTCCATTGAATAGAGGAACCTAATTTCACTTTGATAAAATTATTAAGTGACAGGGAGGAAAGCACACGACAGGAATTGCCTAATCTATCAATAAGTATATTTATTAAGTCCCTAGCATGTGCCAGGCCCTGGGGCTGTTATTCTTACTCTGCCAAGAATAACATCTACTCTGGAATCTGCCAAACAGGCTACCCTAATTTTTTCCTTAAAAGACTAGGAAGCTGGGGCAGCTAGGTGGCACATTGGATAGAGCACCAGCCCTGGAGTCAGGACGACCTGAGTTCAAGTCCAGCCTCAGACACTTACTAGCTGTGTGTCCCTAAGCAAGTCACTTAACCTCAATTGCCTCCCCAAAATCCCAGACTATGAAGCTGTTCTTGAGACTTGATTGGTCCAGGGAACTAAAACTTAAAGCCATTGGTATGTCTTTCCTAGTTGCCTAGGACATAAAAAGGCCATCCCCTGAGGAACTGGTGCCCCTCACATGTGATAGATGAGAATGCGCACTCCTTTCTAATGATTAATGATGATAGTGGTAACTAGCATTTATTGAGTGAGTTTTACATATTTGAGCCTTACCACAACCCTATGAGGTAGGTGCCATTTTTTACCCATTTTACAGATGAAGAAACTGAGGCTGAGAGAGGGTGTATACGTGACTTACTTTAAGGCCACACCTATAGTAAATATCTGAGGCAGGATTCAAACTCATGTCTTGATGACACCAAGTCCATTTCTGATCAGATGCATTTATGTATGGAGACAAGGGGGAGGGACTGCCTCTCCCCAAACTAGTCATGCATCCTTGCTGCATATCCTTTTCATGTTATTGTTAAATAAGCTTTTTTTTTTTTTTAAGTACTTCAATGGTCTACAAGTAGCTCATTTCGTTCTGATCTTGAACTTTGTTAAACAATCCTGAGTCAGGCAGATGAAGACAGAAAAATGAAACTCCTTGCTCTCTCCCTGCTCTCAAGGAATTTACATTCTCTCAGGGGAGACAACATGTGCATGTATAAGGATATGTGTGCGTATACATATGTATATATGTGTGCGTGTGTACACAGGATAAATACAAGGTAGGAAGGGAGAGTACTAGAATTTGTGGGATGAAGAAAAGGCTTCATCTGTGAGTGGGTATCTGAGCTGAGTCATTAAGGAAGCAAGGAATTCTAAGAGGCAGACATCAAGAAGGCCAGAAGAAAGACAAGGAGAGGAACGGTTGAGTATTTGAAGAGACAGGAGAAGGTTTGGATGAGTTTCTACAGGGAGTGTGGTGAATAAGCAATTAGGAAGGAGTAAAAGGACCATGTTGATGCAATGAAGACCCAATTGTGGCTAGAAAACATAATTTATAGTGAGGCCAATCCTTTTTTTTTTTTTTTTTGCGCGGTGTAATGGGAGTTAAGTGACTTGCTCAGGGTCACACAGCTAGTAAGTGTCAATGTCTGAGGCTGGATTTGAACTCAGGTACTCCTGAATCCAGGGTCAGTGCTTTATCCACTGCACTGGGCAATAGATTGTAATCCTGTCTAGCGTTTTCTCTTGGGGTCTCCTTTTAGACGTTTAGAAGGACCCTGAGCTTTTCACTTAGAGATGTGTGCATCTAGAAGAGGAAGTCACTTGTGTGGTGGGAGGAGGCTACCCCTCCAGCCCTCCTCTTCCCTTCCTTTGCTTTCCTCCTCCCCCTTCTCTGCCTCTGTCTCCATGGATGGACTCCATTAAGAGGAGCTAGAGTTATGTAAAGACATCAGCGAGTGTGAGGGAGCTAGTGTCTGTTTCTGGGGACAGGTTAATGTGATGGCGCTTAGCATGTGCCTGAGCGGCTCACACTATTTCTCCATTATTGAGGTAGGGGGATAGAGGGTAGAACACCGACAAGAAACAATACCCCAAAGTTGTTTGTTTGCCAGGCACTTTCCCCCTGAATTGTAAAACCCGTGTGTATTTCAGGGGAAATGCACTCCATATGTTGCTGATTCATTTACGCTGAACTCATCCCGATGTGTTTGGTCAGAGCTGTACGCTGTCCCAGAAGCGCAAGGAGGGCTGCTTGTAATCCTAGGCAAGTCACGCCAGCCCTCAGAGAGAAGGAGGCTGGGCTGGACCGGGTCTGTCCTGATGATCTAGGCCAGAGCAAAGCCTTGTCCATCTGCCCCTCCCAAGGTCAGGGAGGGAAAAGGAGGAGGTGTGGTGCAAAGGAGGGAGATGGGTCATGGCCATTACAGCTGGTGCTGCCCTCCATCCAAGGCTGAGCTGACTTCATGAATGGAGCAGGAGATGATTCAATATTTTCTGCTCTGCTCTTTCATCTGCTCAAGAAGCCACCCAGAAAGTCCGGTCAGCTGGAGCCATCACCCTTCTCCAAGGCTGGGGTAGTGTCTACACAGCACCCTGGGAGGGGCAAGTGGGGTAAAAGGGCCAAGTATTCAGTGAATTGGAGCCACAGGGAAGGAAAAAAACAACAAAGGAGATGATTCTGGTCCTTAAGTAAATTTAGGGAGCCTGAATTGTTTAATTTGGCAGACAGGAACCCAGTTCATAGGCTAATTATCTCACTTCCTGTTTACCCCCAGGTATGGATAGTCCACATTCTATGTTGAGGCTGTTTATGACTTTGATAGTCTTCAGTGTGAAGCCGTGTCCCCAAGCAAATTAGACTTCGTTGACTCAAGGAACTGAATGTTCACAGTAGTGACTTTACTTTTTGGTTACTTGAGTAGAAAACATCTTCTAGAACAGCACCCTACCTACCCATGCACCCTGATGACTGGCTAGCAAACCACAATGGGCAACTCAGAGTCAGAGAACTTCAGTCAGCTGAATCTATTCAAGTTGTCCTTGATGCATGGCCTCTCTGAATAGCCTTCTCCAACTCTGGCTAAGTGATTTTCTCTGCATTAGCTGTTGAATGAGTGTCCCTCTTCATTCCAATATCAAATATAAATTACCAGGGGAACTGACCTTAGTCAGGCCCAGACAAAGACACGGCCCGTATTTGAGCCTCAGTATCCCATGACCTGGCCTACTCAGTCAAAACTTCATCTCAGGGGAGAGACAACTTGCTATAGCAGAAAATGTGCTGCATTTGGGATCAGAAATCCTGGGTTCAAATCCTCTTGAGGAAGAAGATACTAGGAAGTCCAGAGAAATTATCTAGAGGGAAAGAACAGAACAAGACAGAGACATGCACTGAGAAATAGAGGGAGACCAGAATAGGAATTCCATCTGCTCCTGATCCAGTTGAGAAAGAGTCATTGCCAGAGGCATAAAAAGAAAAATTTGCACAGTAGGGAGCCATGAAATGGAAGAACCACCCAGGCCTGCAGTATTCTTTTACTGGTATTGTGAATCATGAAGAGTATGGAGAGCCAAATAAAATTGATCCATTCATCAACACGCATTTAAGTGCTTAGTATGTTTACGTGCTGGTGATACAAAGACAAAATGCAACAGTCTCTGCCTTTAAAAAGCTTATAGTCTATGTTGCGGACAATTTATACAAGTACATACCAGATAAGCACAAGGTAATTTGGAGAGGGGTAGGGCACCATTCATGTAGGAACAAGATTGGCAAACTATGTCTTGAGATCCAAATCCCACCTGTTGCCTTTTCCAGTCTGCCATATTTTGCTGACTTTTGATGTGGAATAGTCTGAGCCGAACTTGGAAATAAGAGACGCAATGAAGAAGAAGAGCAGGTCCATTCCAGGTAGAGGGAATAGTCACTGTAAATGCAAGTGTGATAGTTTGTAAGGGTTCTAAGAGGGTTCTCTACCCTCAGCCATATAGATGAGGCCATAGAGATCCTCCTTCCAAGAAAGTTGTCTTTATTCACATCCTACCCATTAAAAATGTTGGTTCCCCCAAGGATCAGTCTCAGACCATCTTCTCTTCTCCCTCTATACTCTATCACTTGATGATTTCATCAGCTCCCATGGTCTCAATGACCATCTCAACAAACATTTATTTTCTTTTCCATTTACATGTAAGGGTAGTTTTCAACATTCATTTTCATAAGATTTAGAGTTCTAAATTTTTCTCCCTCTCTCCCTTTCTTCCCCCCTCCACAAGATCGCAACCAGGTTATATATGTACAATCCACAAGTGTTCTTTTTATCAGTTCTTTCTATAGGGGTGCATAGTAAGCTTCCTCATTAGTTCCTTGGGATTGTCTTGGATCATTGCACTGCTGAGAGTAGTTAAGTCATTCACAATTGCTCATTGAACAATACTGCTGTCCCTACGCACAATATCCTCTCAGCTCTGCTCACTTCACTATACATAGATGTTCATTAGTCTTTCAAGGTTTTTCGGGGATCATCCTGTTTGTCATTTCCTGTAACACAAGTCCATTCCACTACAATCATATAACACAGCTTTTTCCATCATTCCTCAATTGATGGACATTCCCCTGATTCTCAATTCTTAGCCTCCACCAAGAGTTGCTATAAATATTTTTTGTACAATTTTTCCCCCTTTTCTCTTTTGCATGTTTACTATTGTTAACTGTTTCCCTTCCATCCTATTCCCTTCCCCATGATATTTATTCTATTATCCATCTTCTTTCATTCTATCACTCTTCAAAAGGGATTTGCTTCTGTCTGTCCCCTCCCCCACTCTGCCCTTCCTTCTTTTGCCCCTCTCTCTTTATCCCCTTCCCCTCCTATTTTCCTGCAGGGTTAGAGAGATTACTCCACCCAATTGAGTGTGTATATTATTCCCTCCTTGAGCCAATTCTAATGAGATTGAGGTCTTTGAGCCAATTTTGATGAGTATTAGGCTCATTTACTGCCCAGATTAAATAGATTACTCCACCCAGTTGGGTGTGTCTGTTAGTCCCTCCTTGAGGCAGCTCTGATGAGTTTAATATCTTTGAGCCTTTTCTGATGAGTGTAAAATTCATTTACTGCCCTGCTCCTCTCCCATCTCTTTCCCCACTCCATAAGCCTTTTCCTGTTACTTTCATGTAGGATTTCACTTCTGCCCTTCCCCTTCCCCCAGTGAATTCCCTCCACCCCTCAACTTAACCCTAAAGATGTTATCAACTAGCTAAGTGACACAGTGGACAAATCATCACCCCTGGACCCAGGGTGATCCCAGCTAAAACCTGACCTCAGATACAAGACAGTCACCCACTGTACGACCCCAGGTATGTCCCCCAGCTCCAATTTTTTTTATGGTTCTCTAGGGTCTTGTATTTGAAAGTCAAATTTGCCATTCAGTTCAGGTCTTTTCATCACAAATATCTGAAAGTCTTTTTTTCATTAAAGCCCCATTTTTTCCACTGAAAGATAATGCTGAGTTTTGCTGAGTAAGTGATTCTTGGTTGTAATCCCATTTCCTTTGCCCTTTGGAATATCATATTCCATGCCCTCTGGTCCTTTAATGTAGAAGCTGCTAGATCTTGTGCTATCCTGACTGGGGCTCCACAATATTTGAATTCTTTCTTTTTGGCAGCTTGCAATATTTTCTCCTTGACCTGAGAGCTCTGGAATTTGGCTATAATATTCCTATGAGTTTTCTTTTGGGGATCTCTTTCTGGAGGTGATCAGTGGATTCTTTCAATTTCGATTTTAGCTTCTTCTTCTAGAATTTCAGCACAATTTTCCCTGAGAATATCTTGGAAGATGGTGTCTAAGCTCTTTTCTTGATCATGGTTTTCAGGTAGACCAATAATTTTCAAATGATCTCTCCTGGACCTATTTTCCAGGTCAGCAGTTTTTCCCAGAAGATATTTCATATTGCCCTCTATTTTTTTTATTCATTTGGATTTGCTTTATTGTGTCTTGGTTTCTCATAAAGTCAGTGGCTTCCATTTGTTCAATCCTAATTCTTAGGCAATTATTTTCATCAAAGAGCTTTTGTACCTCCTTTTCCATTTGACTTTTCAAGCTGTTGACTTTTTTCTCATGTCTTTCCTGCATCACCCTCATTTCTCTTTCCATTTTTTCCTCTACCTCTCTAATTTTATCTTCAAAGTCCTTTTTGAGCACCTCTATGGCCTGAGACCAATTTGTATTTTTCTTGGAAGCTTTAGATATAGGGGCCCTGATGTTGACATCTTCCTCTGAGGGTGCCCCTTGGTCTTCCTTGTTACTGAAGAAACTTTCTACGGTCCTCACCTTTCTCTGTCGGCTCATCTTCCCTTTCTTTTACTAGACTTTTAGCTCCTTAAAGTGGGGCACTGTTTCCAGGCTGCAGTATCCCAAGCTTAAGAAGTCCCAGGTGGTATGATTTAAGGAAAATCAGGTTCTTCACTCGCCCGGCCTGTTTCCTGGTCCTAGATGACCCCAGACCAACTTGCTAATCAACCAGCTTTGTGTGTTGTGGTTGTTAGCTCTGATGAGCCTGTGCCCCTCCCCCACCTGTGCCCCTGCTACTCAAGCCTACCTCCTGGTTCTCAGCAGGGGTGTAAAATCCAAGTTCTGCCTCAGCACCCGCATAGACCCCTGTAGTCTCTCCCCTGCCCAGGGCTCAGCCCACTCAGCAGACTGTGAGCTTAGTTCCAGATGACACTGGTACTTCAGCTGATTCAGAGGCTCTGGGGGTCTCCTTCTCTGGTGAGGACTTCCTGAGACTGGATCTGTGTCAGGGTGACTGTGGGGTTGGGTTCAACTCCTGTATCAGCACAGCAGCTCCCTCCTTTTGACCTTCCAAGCCATTCTTGGTTAGAAGATGATTTCAACACATTCTTCTGTGAGTTTTGCTGCTCTGGGCATTTTCCTATGACCTTATTTGGATGTTTTTTGGAGCGATCATGTCATGAGTTTGGGAGCTCACTGCCTTTCCTCCGCCATCTTGGCTCCTCAATGATCATCTCTATGCAGATGACTCTCAGATCTGCATGTCTAGCCTTGACCTTTCTCCTAATTGCTAGTCTCATATCCCCAACTACCTGTTAGACATCTCAAACTGGATATTTGTGTTATGGGGTGTGTGTGTCTTCCCAAGGAGACTGTTTCCTTGAGAGGAGGGGCTCTGCTTTATACTGTTTGGCATTCCTATCAAACACTAGTATTCTTTACATAGTGGAGTACTTAATTATTATTTGTTGATTGATTGAGAGGTATCATATAACACATATGTGTGTATACATATATATATATATATATATAAAGAGAGAGAGAGAAATTATAACCCTGAGTATAAATGAAATCATGATATAAATGGATTTTTTGTGGTGGATGGAACTTTAATGTGTATTGGTTGACCAACAAGCATTTTAAAAGTGCTCTGTTCCAGGCACTGGGCTAAGTTCTGAGGATACAAAGAAAGGCAAAAATAGTCCCTGACCTCGAAGAGATTATGTTCTAATGGGGAGATAATGGATAAATAATTAGTCTGGGCAGAAATAGATACAGAATAGATGGAATATACTGGGGTAGAGAAAGGCAGGTGGCACTTGAGCTGAGTCTTGAATGAAGCCAGAAAAGCAAAGAGACAGAGGTGAAGGGGCATGTGAGAGAGCCAGTGCAAAGGGCCCAAGGCAAGAAATGGAGTATCACGTTAGAGGAATTGCAAGTAGCCCATTGTAGGTGATTTGTGGAATACGTAAAGGAGAGTAGAAAGAGTAGAAAAGAAGATAGATTATGAAGAGGTCAAACTGCCAAACAGAGGGTTTATATTTGATCTTAAAGTCATCGGAAGTCACTGAGCAATCACTAGACTGGATAAGGAGTCACTGGAACTCACTGAGCAGGGGATGGGGAGGTGACATGATCAGACTCTGTTTTAGAAAAATCCCCTAGGCAGCTGGGTGGAGGATGTATTGGAGTAAGGAGAGCCATGAGGCAGGGAGACCAGTTAGAAGGCTATTACAATAGTCCAGGTGAGAGGTGATGAGGGCCTGGATTAGGGTGGCGGCTATCTGAATGGAGAAAAGGAAATCACATATGAGGTTGTGAAGGTAGAAATGACAAGATTTGATGTGATGAAGAGTTGAGAACAACACCAAGTTTTCAAGCCAGGTTGGTGCCCTTAACAGTAATAAGAAAATTGGGGAGAAAGACATATTTGTGGGGGAAAGATGAGTTCTGTTTTGGATTTGCTGAGTTTGGGATGTCTATAAGATAGACAATTCAAGACGTCCAAGAGGCAGTTGATGATTCTTGACTCTAACTTGGGAGAAAAATTGGATTTGGATATATGGATCTGTCAATCAGCAGTATAGAGATAATATTTAAATCTATGGGAACTTATGAAATCCCCAAGATAGTGTAGAGGGAAAAGAGAAGAACCCAGGATGGAGCCTACTAGAACACTGATCATTAATGATGGTCATATGGATGAAGAATCTACAAAGGAGGTTTAGGGGCAGTCAGAAAGTCAGGAGGAGAACTAGGAGAGAGCAATATCATAAATTCTAGAAAGGAGAGGGTATTCAGGAGGTTATCAACAGTGTTAAATACTGTAGAGGGATCAAGAAAGGATGCGAATTGATAAGTCCATTGTAATGATAGGAATGACGCCACCTGCTGTAGAGTTGCTGTAGGAAAGATACTCCATGAGGTGAAGGAGTCTGAGGGCAAGCCATGCGACTTTTCCTTGGCATCAGGAAGTGATGTTTGCTCGTGGGTACTGTCTATCAAAGCTACCAGCCAATTAGCTTGGAGCTGTGTGTGAGTGTGTGGATGGGATGTTCCCAGTTTCACAGGAGGCTTGTGGGAGGAAGAAGGGGTGAGGCTGCCTCTCTTTCATCAGGACTCTCATTGAGAGTGGAGCAGAAATGCGGGCTTCCTGAGATAGATAGCTGAATCTAGGCCTCTTTCTCTCTCTCTTCACCAAATTCTTATTTTCCTTAATAAATGCTTAAAAGTCTAACTCTTGCTAAAGCTTATAATTTATTGGCAACCACTCATTAGATATTTTAGACAGACTAGCTAGAATTTTAGCCCTATACACCATTAAACTTGGCAGTTAAGAAATCAGCAATATCTTCAGAGGGAGCAGTTTCAGTTAAATGATTAGGTCAGAAACCAGATTATGTGAAGGTTTTGAAGAGAGTGAGAGGAGAGGAAGTGGAGGCACTGAGTATAGATGGCTTTCTCAAGAAGTTTAGTCTTGAAGGGGAGGAGAGATACAGAGTGACAGCTAGCGGGCATGGTAGGATCAAGTGAAGGGCTGGTAAGGATTGTCAAGAGATGGGAATGTTTGTAGGCATCAAGGAAGGATTCAGTAGATAGAGATTTAAAATGAGATAGTGGATATGATAGTGTGGGGCGATCTGCTGGAGAAGTCAGGAGAGGTTGGGAATAAGGTTGTATGTAGAAGGGTCAGCATTGACAAGAAGGGTCATCGGTTCATCTGACACTAGAGTGAAGGAGATAGCCTGAGAAGCTGTCTAAATGATGTGAGATGAGGAAGGGAGACAAGGGAGCTCTAAGGAAGTAGTCTTAATTTTTTCTTTAGTGTAGTTTGATGTGACATCCTCAGCTGAGAGAGTGGAAGGAAGAAGCTTTTAGGAAAGGGTTGAAGAGAAATGAGAACTTTGGAACAGCCACTGTGGAGAGTGGGATAGCAAATCAAATAGGTAGGGAGAGAATGTTTGCCTTGACACAATGAGAACCCAGTGGAAATAGATCATGTAAATCTGTGGTGGACCCAGTCAGTTTGGTTTCAAAATTTCTTTCTGTTCCATTCAGTAGTACATGAATAGGAATGAAGGAGGTGAATAGTGGGTAGGGGGTTTGCATGGTTTGTTCATAGAATGTAAGATTTTTGGGGGTGGGCAGGGCAATGAGGGTCAAGTGGCTTGCCCAGGGTCATACAGCTAGTAACTGTCAAGTGTCTGAGGCTGGATTTGAACTCAGGTCCTCCTAAATCCAGGGCCTGTGCTTTATCTACTGTGCCATCTAGCTGCCCCCGAATGTGAGACTTTCAACCTAATTTTCATCCATAACTCTCCCATCCCTTTCCTCACCAAAGAAAGGAATAAAACTTCCTTAAAAAGATTCTCTAACGGCTCTGGTAACCAAGGGAAGGCTTTGAAAATTAATTTCTATGCATCCTCTTCCCTTTATTGAAATGTGTGTATGTTGGGGGACTGTGGCTATGAAATATGCTTATGTATTATCAAATGCAGGCGTGTTAGTTTGGGGGAACTGCTTATTTTGTATTTCTTTAAAAAGCTATTTCTTGCAAGGGATGGCTTTCTACATTAGGGGTAGGGAAGAAGATGTGTTTGGAAATGGATTTGATGTGAAAACAAGAGTCCTTATTAAAAAAAAAAAAGTTAATTTCTCTGAACTAAGATCATATACCATGCCTACAGAGGCTAGGAATTGGCTGTTGTTCCCTCAGCCAGGGGGTTGTCATTTTTGATCTGAAAATAGACTCAAAATAGAAAGAGGCAATCTTCAGCAAGGAAGAGACTGTGTTGACAGAACATAGAGCACATTCTTCAAATGTACTTTTGCAAGTGACTATCTCTGTCTTGAATCTCTGCTGGGCTTCCTGCTGGGCTCCCTGGCCCGACTGGGTTGTCATTGTGAGCCCAGCCATTTGGAAGTGACCTCAGCAGGTTCTCAGTGAGTGGCGACTGGCAGTCAGAATGACTAACCCTGGCTGGTTCCAACCTTAGCTACAAGGGGTGAGTCAAGCCAGGGCAGACTTTGACCAGGGAATGAAAATCAAAACAAACCAGTGACTGTGAGAGATAGGGGTAAGCAGGTCCAAAATGGGACAAGATGTTCCCAAATCAAAGCCCATCCACCCAGATGTGACTATGGGGGGGGGAGTGGGAGAGGGAGTAGGGTTTTAAGGGATGGGGGTTTTAAGGACTCTTGTTTTCACATCAAATAGACAGGGGATCAATTATGTGCTGGCATGGAAAGGACAAAGAAGTAGGAATCTGGATCTGAGGTGGAGCTAGCCCCAGATTCCATGTCTAGAGAAAACCATCTCCCTGGGCTCACATCCCTTACTTGTCTTTGGTGCTTTGGGGAAAATAAGTAGTTTTGTTTGTGTAGGTTCTGGTAGATCTCAATCCTACCAAATCAGCATGGTACAATGGAAGGATCACTGGCTCTGGAGTTAGGGGGTCTGGGTTCAAATCTATCCTCTGACACTTAGTGACTGTGTCACCTTGGGCAAGTCCCTTAATTTCCTTAGAGCTATTTCTTCACCTGTAAAAAGAGGATGTAGAGGATATATGTATATGCACATGCACACACATACACACACATATATATGTATGCATATACACATACACACATAGGTATATAAGCATACACAAGAATATACACATGTATATGTGTGTGAATATATACATATATACTTATATATATACATGGTTATGTGTTGTTGTTGGGGTTTTTTTGGTTATTTTTGTTTTTTTTTCTCAAAGAGGACCATGACATAAGTGTGATGTCATGACTTGCAATGAATTGGATTTAAGTGAGAGAAGGCTCACCAACCTCACTCTCTCTTCCAGAGCCATCTGGGTCCACTCACAAAATATACATCAGGATGACTGGAGATGGCCCTGGATGTTTTTTTTTTTTTCAAGGCAATTGGGGTTATGTGACTTGCCCAGAATCACACAACTAGTAAGTGTCTTAGGTGAGATTTGAACTCAGGTCCTCCTGACAATAACTACAACAACAACAATGGATTGAGGGTGATAATCAGAAATTTAACAAAGACTGCTTCTGGTCTGAAAAATAACATGGTCTTTTCTTTGGTGACCAGGAGGGTAAATTTCCCTGAAGAGATTAGACTAGTAGCCACCTATTCCATTTGGGGGGGGGGCGGGGAGGACAGGGCAATGAGGGTTAAGTGACTTGCCCAAGATCACACAACTAGTGTCAAGTGTCTGAGGTTGGATTTGAACTCAGGTCCTCCTGAATCCAGGACTGGTGCTTTATCCACTGTGCCACCTAGCTGCCCCTCAACTATTCCATTTTAAAGGGAGGTATTCAAACCACCTCCTATTCAAGTTGGATATTGATCTGTGGGAGAAAACCCATCCATCTCTTCTGGAGGGTGGTCCAGGAAGTAGGGAAGAGAGATGTGGTTGTTTCTTTCTGGAATGTTAACCCAAGTTATATTTTAAGATAGCTTTTCCTTGTTAAAGATCCTTATAAATGCTACTGAAATTGTCTTAGGGCAGAGTTGTGTTGTAGGGCACAGTGGACTATGCCAGTTTGGATATCTCTCTCCAAGCTAGAAAAGCTTAGATATAGAAGAAGGTATTCAATTAAATGAAACTTTCTGGAAGTCTGATGCCTAAACACATAGTACTATGTAAGTATTCTTTTTTGTTTTTTGACAATGGTCCCCAACATGCCTTCCAACTCTAAGGCTATGATTCTATGAAATTAGGACCACTGTTAGTCTGACTCCTTGGGGCCCATTTATTTTTTTCCTAGAGGAGTTGAGTCAGTGGTCAATCCAGACAAAAAGAAACTCTTCCTATGCCCACCATTGCTCTTCCAGTCCTTCATTCCTAAAATTTCCTCCATCATTTCCGTTTAAAAACAGAGCTGTAATTGGGAATTTTTGTATTTGGGGTAAACAACACAAAACATACCCAGGGCAAACAACATGAACAAGGCATCCTCATTTGGGGGATTGGTGGGGTGGGAGTGGAAGGCAGTGGACATACCACGCTGTGTGTGGAAACAAAGACTCCCGAATACCAAAGGCCAGGCCTAAGGAGGTTGTCCGTCCCACTCACCCCTCAGTAGAGGAGCACCATTAGAGTGTTTCCCATTTAAACAGAGCTTAAAATGTGAAATGATAATCTTTGCAACAAACGGATCCTTTTGGACATAGGGACTAAAAGAGGACCAAAAAATCATGTAATTGCTAGAAGGAACCATAGGATGATTTAGTCCAACCCCTTTCTTGTATTATACTATGTTATATATTATATAAATAATATGCAAATTATATTTATATAATTCATATATCATATAAATTTTATTTTATTTACTAGGGAGGTATAGTAAGAACAATTAGTATTTTATATATGTTATAGAAATATAGTTAGTATTATATTTTGTTAGTGGTATATTATATATAATAGTCTCTTAGTAGTGAGTATTATAACTATATAATACCAAGAATATATAATATGATATATGATATATAATATGTAATGCAGTTATTATTCTACCATATACCTATATCATATTTATATAATACATGATTGCCTATTATAGCATGTTTATCATGTTGTATTTAATTTATTCCATATTTATGACATTAATATTTTGTTATATTATTAACATTGGATTATTTCTAATAATATAATTTATTATATTATATTCAAATATATTATATTCATTAGTTATAATATATTGATATAGAAATGCAATCTGTAGATTATGTTTATATCATTTAATATATAATATTATATAACATATAATATAAATTTTATTTACTAAGAAAGGCAGAGTAAGAACAATTAGTACAAAATATTTCCCCAGACTGGAGACATACTTTCTCACAAGTACATAGAGAAGGCAGCTAGGTGGCGCAGTAGATAGAGCACCTGGAGTCAGGAGGACCTGAGTTCAAATCTAGCCTCAGACACTTAACACTTACTAGCTGTGTGACCCTGGGCAAGTCACTTAACCCCAATTACCTCACAAAAAACAACAACAAAACCACACACAAGTACATAGAGAGTCCGGGGAAAGTGGGCTCATGCTTAGAGAAACACGTGGCAAATAGATAACTCACAGTTCCTCAATCCTTTCATTTTCCAAAGGAGAAAATCGAAGCCCTAGAAATGGAAATGGTTTGCAGAGGAAGAATGCAGAGAAAGGCAAATTCAGCTCCTCATGAAATCAAGGCTGAGCCAAAGTGAGGTCTGTACCTATGCAGTTAGGGATTTTTGTATCCTTCGAAATGCATCCTGGCTTCAAGCTCACCATGATCTCAACCCTTCCCTATCTCCAACACCCTGGAAAAGTTTAAACAGAGTGGAAGACAAAGCTTTAAGGGAGACAGTGTAGACAGAAACACTCACAGGAAGCCTTGGTTCCCTCCCCTGCCTTGTCCTGGGTGCCCTGTCTCACTGGTGCTATGAAATCATTCCTTTAAGATTGCCCACTGACTGTTGCCCTAGTCATATCTCCCTCCTCACCCCATGACTGGTGAGAGCTGAGGTCTCTGCCATCCTTGGCTTTTCCTCAAGTAATTCTAGGAGAAAATGAAGCTAATCTCCCAGAAGGAGTCTGTTTCATCTTCTCCTCTCACTATTCAGGCACCAGTTACACTTGGTCATAGCTCTACCCCACTGGACCTCCAGGCTCTACCCTGGTGTTATTTGTCAGGTGGCCTGTACATTCCCCATCCTGGGGCAAAGCTCCAGTTACCCCACCCTAGTAATAGGTCTGTTTAGCACATTTGCACCCTTGGCAGCTGAAGCTTGCGGATATACCCGCCTCTGGCTCCCTCCTCCTCTGCCTACCCCTTTCTCTTGGCTTGCTGGCCTGGGCGACTTCCTGCCCCATTAGTCAAGACAAGAGGGATCATAGAATTTCAGTAAAGTTCAGCTTTTCCAAGAAATGGAAATAATCACAGATCTAGAGCTGGAAGGAATGCCAGAGTCCATCCAGTTCAATTCCCTCATTTTACAAGCGAAGAAACTAAGGCAGAGAAAAGTAAAATAACTTGCCCAAGGAGTAAGCGTCCAAGGTAGTTATTCTCATAGGAGTGAGCGTCCAAGGTAGTTATTTTCATTATCACAGAGGGGTAGGATGTGAGGGATGTACTATGAGAAGCACCTTATGAGGGAAGTAATTTGCAAACCCCAAAGTGCTATATAATTCATCTGCATGGTAGGCTGCTGCTGAAATTTATTTACAAAACAATAATGCAGACATTTTGAGGGCATTTTATAGTTTGTGAGTGCTTGACGTATGTTATCTTGTGTGAGTGACAAAACCACTCCATTAAATAGCTATTATGGGGGGCAGGTAGGTGGTGCAGTGGATAAAGCACTGACCCTGGATTCAGGAGGACCTGAGTTCAAACCTGACCTCAGATACTTACATTTCCTAGCTGTGTGACCCTGGACAAGTCACTTAGCCCTCATTGCCCCGCCAAAAAAAAAAATAGCTATTATGGATGAGGAAATAGAGGCTTGGGGAGGTTAGTGAGTATATTTAGAGTCCCTTAGCTGATAAGTGTGGGAGATGGGATTTGCCAAGCACTCTTTCAAATCAGAGATAGCATGGCACCATGGAGAGCATGCAAGGTTTGGAGTCACATGCCCTGAGTTCAAATCCTAGGTAAGCTACTCATTCATTATCTATGTGAACTTCGGTAAGTGGTTTTTACCTCCCAGGGTCTCAATTGTCTCTTCTTCCAAAAGAGATGACCTCTAAGGTCCCTTATAGCTCTAAGCTCTATGATCCTTTGAGTAAGTAGCATTTGCTTGGAGAGAGGGGTGAACGTTCTCCTTTAAATGTAGTAAGATCATAGGAGAAGAGCACTTTGCTTCAGTATGGCTGGGGGTGGAATCACATATGGTGCTTTCGGGAGATCTTTTGGGGACTTTGGCTGTTTGCACACCTTGGCAAGCCTATCTCATATGGTGCTCCCAGCCCCAAGGCCACTGGTCAGGAAGCAGGTGGAGAGGAATGTAGGACCTGGGAAGGAAAGGCAGGGTCTGGTTACAAATCACCCCTTGTTTAATACTGTTTAAGAGCTCAGTCATAGCTGCGGGTGAAAATGGTCCCCTAGGGTCCAATTGAGGCTTTCTTAAGCCTAAACTGCTTGGAGGCAAGGGAAAGACTCAATCCTTCTCTCACTCTACACACCCAGTGATCACAGCCATTGCCTGAAAAAACAATAGCTAATAGTTAGCATTTATATTGCACCTTAAGGTTTGTGATGCACTACAAATTTTATCTCATTTGATCCTTATGACAACTCTATGAGGTAGGTGCTATTAATATACCCACTTCACAGATGAGGAAACTGAGGCAGAGGTTAAATGACTTACTCAGAGTCACATAGTTAAGAGTCTGAAGTTATATTCCAACTGAGGTCTTCCCAACTCCAAGTCCAAGTGTTGTTGAGTCTTTTTAGCTGTGTCTCACCCCATTTGGTCACTTTATGACCCCATTTGGATTTTCTTGGCAAAGATACTGGAGTGGTTTGCTATTTTCATCTCCAGATCTTTTTGCAGATGAGGAAACCAAGGCAAACAGGGCTAAATGACTTGCCCAGGGTCTGACAGCTAGTAAGTGTCTGAGGTCACATTTGAACTCAGGTCATCCTGATTCCAAGGCTGACATAACAACATTCTACTATGCTACTTGATTGAAGTCTCAAACTGCATATAAGGCCCTTGGCTGTGTTGAGGTAGAGAAGGAGGAAATCCTTTGAGTGTAGGGGAAGAAAGCTATAAGACACTGGTTATGAAAGACTGGCTGGTCAGTTATTGCCAATAAGCATTTTTTTTTTTTAGTGAGGCAATTGGGGTTAAGTGACTTGTCCAGGGTCACATAGTTAGTAAGTGTTAAGTGTCTGAGGCCGGATTTGAACTCAGGTGCTCCTGAGTCCAGGGCCCGTGCTCTATCCACTGTGCCACCTAGCTGCCCCCAATAAGCATTTTTTAAAAATATTTTTTCTTTCTCCCCCCCCAATTACTTGCTAAAACTTTTTTTTAACATTTTCTTTTTTTTCTTTTCTTTTTGCAGGACAATGAGGATTAAGTGACTTGCCCAAGGTCACACAGCTAGTAAGTGTCAAGTGTCTGAGTATGGATTTGGACTCAGGTCCTCTTGAATCCAGGGCCGGTGCTTTATCCTTTTTTTTTTTTTAACATTTTAAAAAAAGTTTTGAGTTCCAAATTCTAGCCCTCCCTCCTTCCCTACTTCCTCCTGGAGATGGTAAGAAATCAAATATAGGTTATACATGTATAATTATGTAAAACAATTCTATATTAGTCATTCAATAAACATTTATATAGCAAAAAGAATTTCATTTATCACAAGTCTTCGAGGTGCAAGTATCATCATCCCCATTTTCCAGATAAGGAAACTGAGATCTAGGTGATATGGCTTGCCCTTGGGTTGCACAGTTAGGACTATAAGGTTAGAACTTGAACTCTTCTTCCTCTAAATCCACATTGCCTCTAGGTAGCCAAATCCTTAGCCCGAAGTGGTAAAGAGGGTAGGGTTGGGAGCAGGGGGAAAGAAGGAAAGAAGAAGTTTAAAAAATCAACAAAACTAACCTACTTGGAACAGAGAGTAATTAAATGCGTAGACAGGAGTTATTAGGTTCTACGTGGAGGAGGAGGAGGAGGAGGAGGAGGAGGAGGAGGAGGAGGAGGAGGAGGAGGAGGAAGAGATAGTATGGGCTGGAGTTATCATGGAAGACCTCTGGGATGAAGCAGGTTAAGTTATTCCTTGAAGGATGGTCAGAGGGGAGAGCACCCTGGGTTGTAGGTCCCTGTGGCCAGAAAACTCTTCATCTAGTGCCAGTCAGCATTTCTGTACCTCTCTAGGCAGGTCGTGAGCCAGCCTGGCATCTGCCCTGGGAAGCTCTTACAGTCTGGTAGGACCTGTCAGAATTAGAGCTCTCAGGCATAGCTTGGGAAACTGGTGTCTCCTACTTGGATGGGCATCACAAGAGGGCTTTGGGATCAGATGCTATGGGGAGGGGCGAGAGGAGGGGGGAGGAAGGAAGGAAGGAAGGAGGGGAGAGAGGTATTCCAGACCTGTGATTTCATCAGCATAGGGAGTTCCCAGTGAGCAGCTTCCTCCAGCATCATCTCATCTCCAGTTTCTAATCCCAGAGACTTGCCTGGGAGAACAGGTACATGAAGTGATATGGCTAAAGTGATAGAGCAAAGATATGTGTCAGACCTGGGACTTGAACCGAAGGCCAGATTTTTCCTTTCCATCTCGATGCTCCCAACTCCACTAACTCTAGACTCCTCCACATCCTCCGTAGCAGTTTTGGCCCTGACTCTCCTTTCCCCTCCTCCTCTCCAGCTCCCCAGATTGTGATAGTCTCCTAATGGAATGTAGGGTCCTTGAGGGTGCATACGTATATGCATGGGTGTACATGCATAATATCCAGACATGTGTTGAACTGAACTGGTGACTTCATTAGTCTAAAGAACTGCCAGTGAGATCACTTCTCGTCCCCTGTTCTACAAGCAAGAGCTGGCTGGGCCACCAAGAGGCTACATGAACAGTTGAGGGTAGCACGTAAACAGCCAGTATGCAGTAGTAATACCTTCCCTAAGAGACAGAAGAACAACTGGCAAAGAGGCAGTTGGAGTTGTACACAGAGCACTGGGTTTAGATTCAGGGAGATGTGGGTTCAAATCCTGCCACGGACACTTAATGTGCAACTCTGGCCAAGTTGCTTGACCTCTGAGCCTCAGGGATCAGCTTTCTCTTCTGTAAAGTGGGGATGATATATCTGATTGCTTACTGCCTCAGGGAGGGGACAGGGGAGGGAGGGAAGGAGAGATAAAATTTGGAACTCAAAACTATAAATAAAAATATTTATTATTAAATATATATATTCATTTTTTAAAATGGGGATGATAATAGCACCTACCTCCTAGTCTTGTTGTGAGGATCATAGGAGATATTGTGTGAAATGCTTTGCCAATGTTGTTGTTGTTTGTCCTTCATTCCTGAAGAGGTCAGTGACATTGGGTGATGTCATGACTTGCAGTGAACTGGATTTAAGGGAGGGAGGGCTATTTGAAGCCACCAACCTCACTCTCTCCTCCAGAGCCATCTGGGTCCAGTGGCAAGGTATACATCATAATGACTGGAGATGGCCCTGGATGTCTGAGACAATTGGGATTATGTGATTTGCCCAGGGTCACACAACTATTAAGTGTCTGAGGTCAGATTTGAACTTAGATCTTCCTGACTCCAGGGCCAATGCTCTATCCACTGCACCATCTAGCTGCCCCTTTGCCAATGTTAAAGTAGTATAGAAATACCAGCTATTGAAAAAGGAAGAAGAAACATAAGAGAAGACTAAAGAGTAAATTGTTGAGTTTCTTTCATTGAAATTGAGGTGTTACTGTGCCTTTTGTAAAAAAAAATAAATAAAATGTGTTTGGTGGTGGGAAAAGAATTATAAATATGTATACTATATAAATGGAAGGCATTAGGTTAGTGGGTAGAGACCTGGCTTTGGAGGCAGGGAGACTCCACAGACTAGCAGTGTGACCCTGAGCAAGGGCATCCTCCTCCCAGGGTCCCAGGCCACCTTCTCTCAAAGACTATGTAAGAACTAAAGATGTGCCCTTCCTGACTTTGCTTCATCAATAAAATCACAGGTCCGGTATTCCCCCCTCAAAAGTCTATAAATACTTTGTGTACTTTTTCCTTCTAATATCTTTTATAAAAAGGACAATTGTGGTGCAGCTAGGTGGCACAGTGGATAAAACACCGGCCCTGGAGTCAGGAGTACCTGAGTTCAAATCTGGCCTCAGACATTTGACACTTACTAGCTGTGTGATCCTGGGCAAGTCACTTAACCCCAATTGCCTCATTAAAAAAAAAAAGTCCTCTGAAAAATGTAAAATGTTGCACAGAAGTAAATTATAGCTGTTGAGGCTTGTTGAGTACCCTATACTTCCTGCTTCCCCTAACCCCTTTACCTGCTGTTCTGACCTCTCATTCCATGATTTTTCCTTTCCTCCTTCCCTCCTCTCTTACAGGAGCAATGGATAGTATTTGAGGACATTGTTGCCCTCCTCATTCTAGGATCACAGATCCAGACCTGGAAAGGACCCCCAGTGCTATTGAGGCTGCTTTCTTCAATTTACAAATGAAACAACTGAGGTTCAGAGAAATGAAGTCAATGAGTATTTATTAAGTGCTTACTATGTGCCTGGGCAGGTTGTTGGTGAGGTAGATAGAATGCTGGGCTGGAGTTGGGAAGACCGTTCAAATGGGACCTTAAACACTTACTAGTGTGATCCTGGACAAGTCATTTAACCTGTTTGTCTCAATTTCCTCATCTGTAAAATGAGCCGGAGAAGGAAATGGCAAACCCCTCTAGTATTTCTGCCAAGAAAACATCACATGGGGTCAGGAAGAGTTAAACACAATTGAAAATGGCTGAACAACAAAGAACAAAAATCTGAAATCCCTTCCAACAACATGACCCAGTAACAACAACTACTACTATGTGCCAAACACTGTGCTAATTTGGGGGGATAAAAAAAAGATGACGACAAGGTCCCTGCCCTTAAGGAGTACACATTATAATGGGAGAGACAACATATAAAAATTATACATGAAAGATATATTCAGTAAATAGAAGATAAACTTCAGAGGGAAGCCCTTCAGTGGAGGGGGGGGGTGGGGGGTAGGGGGGGTGCGGGGAGAGGCCTCCTGAAGAAGTTGGAGTTGGAGTTTGAACTTGAAGGAAGCCAGGAGGCATAAGGGAGGTGACAGAGCATCACAGGTATGCCCAAAGTTACTTAGGTAGTATGGAGCAGAGCCTTGACTGGATTCAAGGATGTCCTGGTAAATGTTTAACAATTGGCTCTTTAAATTTTTTTAAACATTTCTTTTCTCTTTAATTTATGGCATAAAACAAGCATTTCTATGACAGTATAATAAAAATATGATTGCAGATGAAACTGCAAATCTAATATGTAAAACTTGCTATTCCTCTTAAATATCTAATGAAGTTATCATGTAATTTTTTTCTCCCCCTAGAGATGGCTACCATCAGACACAAATATGTACATATGTAAAATCATTCTAGGCATACTTCTAGCTATCACTTCTTTCTCTGGATGCAGATAGCACCTTTCTTCATATATCCTTTATGGTTCATTTGGGTATTTATAATAGTCAAAATGACTTATTTGCTCAAAGTAATTTTTTTTTCTTTTTGGCGTATTTATAATAGTAAAAATGACATCTGCTCAAAGTCATTCTTTTTTCTTTTTCTTTTGGGGGTATTTATAATAGTCAAAATGACTTATTTGCTCAAAGTCATTCTTAAAACAGCAATGTTGAGGCAGCTAGATGGCGCAGTGGTTAAAGCACCGGCCCTGGATTCAGGAGGACCTGAGTTCAAATCTAGCCTCAGACACTTGACACTTACTAGCTGTGTGACTCTGGGCAAGTCATTTAACCCCCATTGCCTGCAAAAAACAAACAAACAAAAAAACAGCAATGTTGTTTAGTGGTGGCAGTATTATTCAATTAGCAATTGTGAATGACTTAACTACTCTCAGTAATGCAATGATCTAAGACAATCCCAAGGGACTAATGATGAAACTTACTATCCACCCCCATAGAAAGAACTGATAAAAAGAGCACTTGTGGATTGTACATATATAACCTGGTTGCTGTCTTGTGGAGGGGGGTGGAAAGGGAGGGAGGGAGGGAGAGAGAAAAATTTAGAACTCTAAATCTTGTGAAAATGAATGTTGAAAACTACCCTTACATGTAACTGGAAAAAATAAAATAAATCTTTGTTGCAAGAAAAAAAACCACACCAGTAATGTTGTTACTGTATACAATATTTCCTTGGTTCTGCTCATTTTGCTCTAAATCATTTTGTGCAAGTCTACCCATGTTTTTCTAAGATTGTCGAGCTCATCCTTTCTTATAGCACAGTAGCATTCCATCACCATCATACACCACAGCTTGTTCAGTCAACTGGCTCTTTGCAGGGAGAAAAGTATCCATGACACTCTTTTCATATTAATCTGTTTTTCAAACATTTTCTCCTTCACTTTCTAAAGTTTAGAATATCGGGGCAGCTAGATGGTGCAGTGGATAAAGCACTGCCCTTGGATTCAGGAGGACCTGAGTTCAAATCCAGCCTCAGACACTTGACACTTAACTAGCTGTGTGACCCTGGGCAAGTCACTTAACCCTCATTGCCCTGCGGGAAAAAAAAAAGTGATGGAAGGGAATACACATTTGGGGGGCAGCTAGGTGGCGCAGTGGATAGAGTACTGGCCCTGGATTCAGGAGGACTTGAGTTCAAATCCAGCCTCAGACACTTAATACTTACTAGCTGTGTGACCCTGGCCAAGTCACTTAACCCCAATTGCCTCAACAAAATTTAAAAAATTAAAAATTAGAATATCAACAAAACAATAAACCAAGTCCTCACTTATAGATTTTGCTGATTTCCAAGGTATAAATAATGCTCACACTGAAAATTTAACAATGGGCTCTGAGGCCACACGAGCTGGCTTTTGCACAGCCATGTCTGGATTTGAATTCATGTTCTGTGACTCAAAGTTCAGCGAGTGTTCTTTCTAATATAAGACACATCTCTCTGAGCTTCTCCTTCCTCCCTTTCCTTTCCCCCTCTTCTTTAGTCCCTCAGGCCCCTCTCATGTTACCCTTCCCTCTATGCTCCCCACCCCCACAGAAGACCATCAGAGGGGGTGGGGAGGAGGTAAGGGTAGGGAGGAGTAGGCAAGCAATCTTAACTGGTCTTCAACGCTAAAGTCCAAGCCTTCCCTCTCCTCTATCCCTCCCTGGCTGCCTCTGACCCTGCCCCAGGGGAGGGGGCTCCCAACCCCAGCCTTGGTGATAGTAAAACAATTTAGGGAACCACTCTGATAAAAGAAAAAAAAAGGCCCAGGCTGACAGTCAGGCCAGAAACCGGGGCCTCGGACCATTGGAGCTGGCTTATCTGTTTCCCTGAGACTCCTAGAGAGGCAGACTGTCTCCAGTCCGGGCTGAGTAAGTGCTGATAAAGAGGACAAAACTCGGCGTGTTTATGATGGGTGGTATCTCTGGAGAGCGGATCCTCATGTGGACGGGGCTCAGCTGCATCCTCCCTCTTATTGAAACAGTGTCTGTCTTCCTCGATATCATCTCATTCCTATGCCATAACAGCCCAAGAGATTTGGGCTGGAGCTCGGGGTTGGACAGAAGAAAAATATTAAAGCAGTTAACCTTGTGTAAGTATTATGACACAGTACAACAAACAATTTATCAGTGGCTCTGGAGTCAGGAGTGCTGGTTCAGTTTCTCCCTTCTGACACTTACTTGTGTGACTGTGGGCAAGTCCCTTAACCTCACTCCACCTGTTTCTTCAACTCTAAAATGACAAGAATGGATTAGCTGCATTAGCCTTTGAAGTTCCTTGTAGCTATAAAGCTGTCCTATGATGCTAATTGCCTGCTATGTACAGGTTGGGGATGGCGATGGGGAAGGGGCAATGTAAGGATTAGATAAGACATGGTCTGGAACCTCAAGGGGTTTGTGTTGTAGTCAACCCCTTCTTTGGAGACCAATAATTAAAAACTAAAGAATAAATCTCATTCTATAGTACAGAAATCTTTCCTGATGAATCCCATCTGATTCGATGGGGCAGGTAGGTGGCATAGCAGATTGAGCCCCAGACTTGGAGTCAGGAAGACCTGAGTTTAAACCCAGCCCCAGACACTCACTAGCTGTGTGATCCTGGGCAAATAATTTAACATCTCTCTGCCTTTGTTTTCCTCATCTGTAAAATGGGGGAAATAACAGCACATATCTCCCAGGGTTGTTTTGAGGATCAAATGAGATAATATTTGTAAAGAACTCCACATAGTGCCTGGCACATAGTAGGTACTTAATGAATTCTTAAACATTAAACATCATTTGAGTCAGTCTAATGTTCGTGTATGCCTACATGGTGGGGGAGCAGGTCATAAAGGCCTCTTAAACAGGAATGCCCCATTCAAGTTCTATGCTCGAGTCATGGCAGTCCTGCCTCCTTTAGCATCTCAGTTCTTCCATTTAACTTTAAGACTACAAAGGAAAGAACACTGGCTCTGTCTGGAACTGGGGGACCCAGGTTTCAAACCTGCTTCTGAAGCTCACTCCTTGTATGACCCTGGGTATACTTCTTAACCTCATTGGACCTCAGTTTCCTCATTTACAAAATGAGGGGGTGGTTTAGATGGCCTCTGAAGTCCTCAGTTGTGCCCCATGCCCAGCATATTCTTTCTCAACTCTCCTGAATGACTTCCCTGGCTTCCTTTAAGTTCCAATCACCACAGGAGGCCTTTAATAGCTTTCAATTTAATGACTTCCCTTCATTCATTTTTTCCTAATTATCCTGTACATAACTTGTTTGTACATATTGGCTTTCGTGTTGTCTCCCATGCTAGATTATGAGTGCCTTCAGAGCAGGGACTATCTTTTCCCTCTTTCTGTATCTCCAACACTTAGCACAGTACCTGGCACATAGTAGGCACTTAATGTTTATCTATTGAATGAATGAGCAACAATATTGCTCAAGTGTGGCTCTTTGTGGCCTCATTTGGGGTTTTCTTGGCCAAGATACTGGAGTGGTTTGCCTTTTCTTTCTCCAGCTCATTTTACAGATGGGGAAACTGTGGCAAACAGGGGTAAGTGACTTGCTCAGGGTCACATAGCTAGTAAATGTCTGAGGCCAGATTTGAACTCAGGAAGACAAATCTTCCTGACTGCAGGCCCTGCACTATATCCACTTCACCACCTAGCTGCCCTTATCACGTATCTATGATCCTAAATTGTAGATATGCAGTAGAAGAGGGATGTTTCCACACTGGCAGTTACCTAAATCAGTACTATCAGGACTAAAAAATAAATGCCTGTACCACTTTAACTTTGGTTGGCTTTTGATGAATACAAGCTGCCTCTTATGGTAGTCTCCCTTCTTAGAACTCTAAGGAACTTCATGGAAACTGAGGACAAATTGCTTTAGACCCATGTCCTAGCTAAGTGGGTATGGAAGGGAGAACCACAGTTTCTTAAAGCTAAGAAGATAAGTAAGGTCAAACTCCTAATCTTGTTTTTACTTTAACATTTTTGCTTTTTAGTGATAGCTTTTGTTCTTTACAGTCTCTCTGTTTCCAAATATATCTCTTCCCCTCTTCTAGCTAGAAGTCATCCCTTGTAAAAAAAAATAAGGAAAAAAAGCACTTTAGCCAAACTAAACAACACTTCGATGGAGTCTGACAGCATATACATGGTTCCATACCCATAGTCCCCCACCTGCCAAGGTGAATTTTTCTCATCTCTTTTCCTTGGGTTAAGCCAGTCACATATCATTCAGTTTCACCAAACCCTTCATCTTGTGGATGAGGAATCCAAAATCAAGAGGGAGAAAATGACTTGCCTAATGTCTCATTGCCATTTAGTATCAAGGCCTGGGCTACAACTCAGGTCTCCCAAATCCTAATCCAGTGATTTTCACTATGTCACTGTCAGAGAAATCCCTTCTCTCCCCCATGTGCCATGATGCAGAAGTTATTAGAATGCCATACAGTCTCAGTTTCCTCAGGAATTTAGAGGCTTTCACAAAGAACTAGGCAGGCCACTCATTAACACTTAAAGCAATAGCTTTTATTACGGCAAATTTTAACTCACTAAAGGAAGGCATAATTCCTAATCTGGGAAAGTCAAAGGTTTGACCATGGAAGAAAAGGGGTTTATGTCAAAGGATGCTAGTGGGTCAATCACCCTAGAAGAAAAGATACAATTGCATCTCAGTCATCATAAGAGTCAGTTACCTGAGCCTTGGATCCAAAGGGGTATGTCTTAGGTATCTTAGGTATATGCTTCTTTTCTGTTTTATCAAGGTAGTAAGTAATTAGAGACTACGTGTATTCTTTTTCCATTTAAAAAATAGTATTTTTTTCCAGTTACATATAAAAACAATGTTTTGGTGGCAATAATATTTTAATTAAGCACAAAGGGTATGGGGGCAAAAATCACATAAAGAGAGAGACAAAGCAAAAGGAGAAGTGGGAACAGGGTTGGAATGGTGATGGAAGTCAGGCAGCAAGAGGAAGAGTGTGGGGGAGAGGGAGAGGCAAGTATATCACTCAGGCAACCTGAACCCTATGGAGAAGGAAGAGTACTTGGGGGGGGGCAGGAATTTGAGGTCTCATTTTATTTTTTATTTTTTTTATTTTTTTTGCGGGGCAATTGGACTTAAGTGACTTGCCCAGGGTCACACAGCTAGTTAGTGTTAAGTGTCTGAGGTCAGATTTGAACTCAGGTACTCCTGACTCCAGGCCTGGTGCTCTATCCACTGTGCCATCTAGCTGCCCCCAAGGTCTCATTTTAAAAGGTTATTTTGGGGGGGGGTGTGATAGATTAATTCTTATCCATGCCATTTTGGAATTAGTTCATTAACATATCCAAATTCTCTCAAAGTTATACATAAAATTTTTAAGTTAACATGTCCACATAAAGACAATTTTAATATTAATTTTGAGTTCCAAATTCTCTCCTTCCCTTCCTCCCCCTCTTCTTCTCTAAGATGGTAAGAAATTTGATACATATACATATATGTGTGTATGCACATATACACATATATGTATATGTGACCATGTAAAACATGTTTCCATATTAATCATATTATGAAAGAAGAAATAGAACAAAAGAAAAAACTTTAAAAAAATAAAGTGAACATAGTATGCTTTGATCTATATTCAAACTCCATAGTTCTTTTTCTGGATGTAGAGAGCATTTTCCATCATGAATCTTTTGGAATTATCTTTGACCATTGTATTATGAGAAAAGCTAAGTCAATCATAGCTGATTATCTCACTATGTTGCTGTTACTGTGTACAATGTTCTCCTGGTTCTGCTCATTTCACTGAGCATCAGTTCATGTAAGTCTTTCCAAGTTTTTCTGCTTTTACCATGTTTTCTATGGAGACTTGATTTCAATCAAGATAATCAAAGAACTACTATAAAGTCGGTCATTTAGTCCAGTCCCTTCATTTTACAGATGAGGAAACTGAGGTCCAGGGTGTTAATAGTCTTGCCCAAGGATGCCAGCTTTTAGTTATTATAAAGTAGAAGGAATATTTTGGGGAAAAAGCAGAACATATGAAGGCTTCTGCTCGCCATAGAACAAGGGTTCCAAACGACAGAGTGAAAAGGGCTAGAGGAGGGCTGAATGGGCCACATTGGGTTTGAAAGGCAGAGACAGAATTAAACTGGTTAATAATGAGAATAACCCAGCAGGTAGGGGAAAGAATGAGTTTGCACGTAGGGTCTAATTCTAGATGAAGGGATTAGGGAAACAGAAGATTGAGAGATAGACTGGAAGGGCATATGATTAGTAGTGGAGTAGAAAGTCAGGTAGGGAAGGCAGAATGTGAATAGGTAGAATTCAGTTAATGAAGCTGCTTGTGGAGGACTGCCCTTTCATAGATCATTTGGTGTGAATTTTAAGATGAAAAGGCCCTTGGGGATAAAAAGGAAGGAATTAAACTACATCATCTCTAAATTCCCTTCCAGATGTAGGTCCTATGAAACTAGGACAGATCATTTAATCCACCACCACCAGCCTCCTTCCATTTCACAGATGAAAAAGCAGAGAGATTAAGTGACTTTCCTAAGATGGCATAAGTAATATGGAGAAGGGGCAGAAGTAGAATCTACATCTTTCCAATCAGTTCATGTCTGAAAAGAAAACTGAGGCTTGTTTTGGGATGCCTTGTGGAAAGAAGAGGCTGGAAGTTGTGCTTCTACTCCCAGCTCTTCAACTAACTTGCTGTTTTTACATTGGCCAAGTCACAAAACTCAAAGTGCCAGTTTCCTCATCCATATATAACTGCAGCTGGGCTGGTGAACAGGCAAAGCTGTCAGTCACTTTATTCTCTCTTCCTCCACTTTTTTTCTGGGCTGGACTACTCCCTTGGGGTGTAACTTTCTTTCTAGTTACTCCCCCCGCCGCTGTGGGAGTGGTTTCCTTTCAAACCAGGCTGTGGGTAATGGTAGATCCCTGACTCATCCAGCCAGTTGGCTTCCTTCAGTGTTCTTGACTCATTTTTGATGCCCAGGGAAACCATGGTGAATATATATATTCTCTTTGCCTAAGGGAGGTGTGTGTGTGTGTGTGAATAATAAATCAATCACTTTCTCCTTTGACTCTGAGTCCCCAGCCAGAAATCTCCCTCTGAAAAGGTATGGTAGTTTTATTTTTTCTTAAAGTATTTTATTATTTTCCAGTTACATGTAAGGATAGTTTTCAACATTTGTTTTCATAGGACTTTTAGTTCCAAATTTTTCTCCCTTCCCTCCCTCCCTCCCCAAGACAGAAAGCAATCTGATATAGGTCATATATGTACAATCACATTAAACATATTTATGCATTAGTCATATTGTGAAAGAAGAATCAGAGCACAAGGGGAAAACCTCAAAAAAGAAGGAAAAAACAACAACCCCAAAGTAGAAACATTATGGTTCAATCTGCATTTAGAATCCACAGTTCTTTTTTCTGGATATGGAGAACATTTTCTATCTTGAGTTCTTTGAAATTGTTTTGGATCATTGCACTACCGAGAAGAGCCAACTCTATCACAATTGATCATCACACAATGTTGCTGATATGACACAGTGGTTTTAAATCTCTCTTCCCTGTCCTATCTTTCCCCAGTGCCCTTTGAAAGATACATTGAACCAAAAGCACTGTACACTTAGCAAATGAGTTCATCAACAGCTTTATACTATTGCCTAGCTTAAGAAACAAAGTAAACTTTTAAACACCTCCTAAGCATCAGGAAGCACATGGTTCAAAGGCAGTCCATTCACCTGTTATGAGAAAGAGGGAAAGAGGCAGGGAAATGAAGGCCCTTGTCTTCTGTCTCCATGTGCTGGACATGCATCCCATATGCTTTATCTAGCCTGTCTTGGCATTAGCAGCCCCCATGGCTGGTGGCCTACTTACTCTCCACTCTGATGGCAGCTTCTTCACTTCTGCCTCTTTCGTTCCCCATAATTCTCTGGCTTCTTGTATCCCCAAGTGTAAAAGGAGGTAGAGGCCAGCCAGCTGGGGAGTTCAAGTCAATACCTGAGGCAGCTGGCTCCTATCAAGTCTCTTGAACCACAGTGCTCTGTGGCTAACCAAATACCTATTACAAATAAAATAAGGGTAATGCCTACCTTACCAGGGTTATTATAAGAGCCAAAAAAAGATAGATATTAATGCCACCAACTCAAGGGACTATTAATTACCACTGGAGAAGAATATAAGGATCTGAATTACTGGGTTTTTTCTTTATTGAAGAGAACTGTGGACATTCCTCTTTCTCTTCTATATCAAAAAAATTCAATACATTGATTTTACAACCACTTACTAAATTTCTGTGATGTAGAAGACACTGTGCTAAGTTAAACAAAGACAAAAATGAAATAATCCTACTCTCAAGGAGTTTGCATTCTGGTGGGGACAGACAACAAGTGTATAGATAAGTCAATACAAAGTCTAAGCCAAATAATATGGGGTGGGTGGGATAAGAAGAGGGAAGAGGGAAGGGAAGTAATCAGGAAAGGCCTGGTATAGAAAGTCACTCCTAAGCAGTGACTTGAATGAAGGTAAAGATTTGGAAAGGCAGAGTTGAGGATTAAGAGCATTCCAGAAAGGAGTATGGACTGGCTTTTAGGGACAGATTGCCAGATTTGCAGGGTGAATATCTGTGCCTCAGAAGACAGCAAATGCTACAAATCAGAGCTTGATTTATTATTTTGTTGATTTCTAGACTTAAGAAAATGAAGGATAAATATGAAGGAGTAATAATGCCTATTAAGCTGAAAAGTGTGTCATAAGTATATTTTCTTACCACCACCACCACACAGAGAGAGAGAGAGAGAGAGAGAGAGAGAGAGAGAGAGAGAGAGAGAGAGAGAGAGAGAGAAAGCTGATTGTTAATACTTAGCAGCATACCACTGATTCCAGACCTGAGGCCCACCTGGGAAAAGAAACCTTGAGGTGGAATTTCATGAAGGGGGGATTAGATAAAAGGCCAGTTTGCCTGGAACAGAGAGTATGGAAAACATTATGAAAGAGTATTGGAAAGGTAAGTTAGAGCCACAGAGAGACCAACATGACTGAAACGACTAAACAACAACAAGTCAGAGCCAGGTTGGGGAAGACCTTATATGCCAAACTAAGGATTTTATATTTTCAAATATGTATTTTAGATATATTGATTTGGCAACTATGTGGTACTTGGACTGGGGAGGGGGAGACAGAGTGGGAAAGAGAGACAAAGACAGAGACACAGAGACAGAGAGAGACAAAGACAGAGAGAGAGAGAGAGAGAGAGAGAGAGAGTGAGTGAGTGAGTAGGGGGCTGCTGTAATAGTCTGGATAAGAAGTGATGAAGACTTGAACTAGGAAAGTCCAGAGAGTGGAAATAAGTTGGGTATGAGACATGTTCTGGAGGTAGAGTCTCTAAGACTTGGTAAATGATTAGATATGGGAATCAAAGAAGATGAAAGATTGTCAACCTGGATAGCTAGAAGGATGGTAGTGCTTTCCATAGAAATGGGAAATCTAGGGTAGATTTGGGTATATGTGGATATTATACTTTTTTTTGGACATGGTAAATTTGAGATGTCTATGGGACACCCAGATGGATATGTTCATTAGGTGATTGGTAAGGAGAGACATTAGGGAGGATATGTAGATTTTGGAGTCATGTGCAAAATAATCATAATGGAACCCAAGGGAAGAGGGACTACGACTTTAATCCCTTTACCAATATCTTGAATAGTATTTTTTTTTTTTTGCAGGGCAATGAGGCTTAAGTGATTTGCCCAGGGTCACACAGTAATTGTCAAGTGTCTGAGGTTGGATTTGAACTCAGGTCCTCCTGAATCCAGGGCCAGTGCTTTATTCACTGTGCCACCTAGCTGCCCTTACCAATATCTTTAGTTCCCTTTCTTCCCACTAGCCTCTCCAAGGACCTTTCTCCAAAAATCCATCCTCTACTCTCATGCCTCTATAATCTCTCCATCTCCTCTGATTCCTTTCTGTCTGTCTATAAACATGTTCTGACTTTCTTAATCCTAAATAAAACCTTCCCTTGACCGTTCTACTTGACCTAGCTACTATCCCATTTCTCTTCTCTTTTTCACTGCCAACCTTTCTTTTAAAATTGTATGCATTCTCTCCTCAGCCTCTTGTATTCACACTACTGTACTGAAATTGGTCTTTCAAGGATCACCAATGACCTATGAGATGTCAAATCCATTAGCTTTTTTTTTTTTTCTGGATTCATCCTCACTAAACTCTCTGTGTAATTTGAAACTATTGACCAGCCACTTTCTCCTGGATACTCTCTTCTCCCTTGGTTTTCCAGATACTGAATTCTTCTAGTTCTATCTCCCTAACTAGTCTTTTCTGGCTTTTCTGGCTTTTTGTCCCTTCCCCAACTCCTTAAGCAAGGAGTTCTTCAAAGTTCTGTCTCCCTTGGAAGCCCCATTAATTCCCAAGTTTTTAGTCATCATCTTTATGCATATTACTTCCAAAGATATGTCTAGAGCTGACCTTTATCTAAGATCCAGACCAGCATCTCAGCTGGATGCCCTGCAAGTACTTCAAACTAGATGTGTCCAAAGCAAAGCTAATGATTTTTTACTCTTAAACATTGCCCCTTCTGATCTTATTTATAGTGGTATGGGATGCTATATTTGTCTCTTCCCTCTTTTCAAACTGAATCAGTCAAGAAATCTTTCTTACCTATGTCCAGGGGCATCCTGGTAAATGTTTAATAAGTTGTTCTCTGGGGGAGAAAAGTACATGACGCACTTTTCAGTTCAATTTGTATTGCTATCATTTTCTCCATCACTTTCTTAAATCTAGAGTGACAATCAACAAAACAATAAATCAGAATCTAATTTGTAGTATTGCTGACTTATGAAATATAAAAACTCAAACAGAAAATGTAATAATCAGGTCTCACTAGCCTGTCTGAGCTGGCTCCAACCCACCCCTGCCTACATCCCACTCCTTTCTGTGACATTTAAAAGTTTTCAAGACATAGTTTCTGAGTAATCATTTTGTTAATAAAATGGACCAGTGACACTCTCAATTGCCAATCATGGTAATTGAGACTAATCATGGTGGTGGGTTCACAGTTTGTTTATATGCCCTTGGAAGAGTGGGTGTTCCCCAGGGTGGCAATCAATTGTAATTGGTTAACAATAAAAAGAATGAATATTACAATGAGAAGTGGGCCTATTCTAATGAGGGACAGGGGACTGTGACTTTGATTATGTCATTTATTTGGTGAGTCAATTGGGGTTAAGTGACTTGCCCAGGGTCACACAGCTAGTAAATATTAAGTGTCTGAATCCAGATTTGAACTCAGGTCCTCCTAACTCCAGGGCTGGTGCTCTATCCACTGTGCCACCTAGCTGCCCCAAATGACCATTTCTTTCTTTCTTTTCTTTTTTTTTTTTTTGGCAGGGCAATGAGGGTCAAGGGACTTACCCAGGGTCACACAGCTAGTAAGTGTCAAGTGGCTGAGGCTGGATTTGAACTCAGGTCCTCCTGAATCCAGGGCCAGTGCTTTATCCACTGCACCACCTAGCTGCCCCTACTATGTCATTTATTTTTAAACTGCCCAGCTTTGGGCAATCTAATCAAAGAATTTCCCCCCACCCAAACAGGTGTAGAGCACTATGAAAAAAAACATCTTTATTTTTACTAACTTTTAGTTTCCTTTGTAATTTTACCTTATTTTATGTATCTGAAACATTTTTCTGGAAAGGGATCCATAGACTTCACCAGCCAAAGGGTATGTCTATGACACTCAAAAAGGCTAATAGCCTCTGATTTAATTGATCTTTCATATCTTTGCTAAATTTTTTTATGCACTGATCTGTTCCCTCTGATTTAATTGATCTTTCATATGTTTGCTAAACTTTTTTATGCACTGATCTGTTCATGCCACTCCTGTGCTCAGGGTCCCTCACATGTTCCCTATTTATCTTGGGTAAAATTCAAACTTTATAGTCTTAACATGGCATTCAAGGCTTTCCACAATCTGTTCTCATCTTGCTCATTCAGCCTTTCTCATGCCAGCTAAGTAGCATAGTAGATAGAGCCCCAGGCCTGGAGTGAGGAAGATTTGTCTTCTTGGGTTCAAATCCAGCCTCAGACACTAGCTATAAGATCCTGGGCAAGTCATTTAACCTTGTTTGCCTCAGTTTCCTCATCTGTAAAATGAACTAGAGAAGGAAATGGCAAATCAGTCTAGTATCTTTGCCAAAAAAACCCCAAATGGGATCATGAAGAGTTGGAAATGGGCTTGCTGTGTAGTTAAATTCAAGCCTAACAGAGATAACACAAGGTATTCCATCCATTGACATCTATGGAATGTTACAAGACCTCCCACTGTAGATGCTGGATGAAGAATTGATAGGAGTGTGTGGGCCTGGGATTGTTTTGGATGAGCTCCCATCTATACCCGCACTGATGTATGTGATATGTACGTCTGTATACATATCTTATCTTCCTTACCAGACTCCAACCTCTTTTGAGCAGGGACCATATCTTATTTAGCTTTGAATTCTCTACAGGATCTTACACATAGTAGGCGATCATTGAATTCAATTGCATTAGCCTTGAACCTTGAAATCTTTAGCGAGGCATGAAGGTGAGGAAGCTAAAGAAAGAAATCTTTTTTTGTTTTCATTCACAAATGGGCAACAACAAGAACAACAACAAACCCCCCAAAACCAACAAGCTTTGCTTGGGTGGCTTTGTGTTTTGCCAACTTCAGTGCCCCTAAAAATAGCTCAGTGTTCCAACAAATTCCGGGGCTGATCTTGATGACTCAGCAGACCAAAGGAGTGAGATCTTGTGGGTGTCAGGGAAGTCTCCAAGAAGCCCAGGATCAGCTAGGAATCAGGCCACACTCTAGTTTTGAACAATGCCCAGCTTTAGGGCCAGTCTCCTAGAAGTATGGAAAGAGCAATTACATTTCTTTCCAACTCCTACCACATATGCAATGAGGAAACTGTGGGTTGTGAAGGCAATTCCCCATAATTCTCCTGCTGGGGGTAGGTGGAAGCCAGTGGCCTTTATTATTGCAAACTCATGGCTCCTGGGATAGGGCTATGCCCACATATTCCCAAGAGTCATATATCTGAAAGGGGACTTGGAGGGTTGCTTACTCCATCTCCCTGCTTCAGGATAGGACTACAGCTCGATATCCTGGGCAGGGTGATGCAAGGGGAGTCAGAAGATGTTGGTTCTAGTCCTGGCTTTGTCATTGGTTAATTCTGAGATGTTGAGCAGGTCATTCACTTTTCTTAGCTTCAGTTTCCTCATATGGATAAGAAATAATGCTGAATTTGGAGTTGGCAGACATAGGTTTAAATGCTAACTCTGCTAGGTACTGGCTGTGGAATCTTCAACTCTTTGGACCTCAGTTTCTCCATCATGAAAGTGAGGAGATTGAATTTGATGAGCTTCAAGGTTCTTTCCTTCTCTAAATCTATAACCTTTCAACCAATGATCTCCAAGGGACCTTTCAGCTAGCTCTTAAGCTCTACGATTTGATTTTTGTGTGAAAAGTCTCTAAAAATGGAGATTCCTTAATTTTTCTTCAAAGTTAATATATTTTCATGCTTTTGCAAGGAAGTCCCACCTTCTAACTTAAATATCTAAATTGGGGCAGCTAGGTGGTGCAGTGGATAGAGCACTGGCCCTGGGTTCAGGAGGACCTGAGTTCAAATCTGGCCTCAGACACTTGACACTTACTAGCTGTGTGACCCTAGGCAAGTCACTTAACCCTCATTGTTCCACCCCACAAAAAATCTAAATCTGCATGTAACAAGATGTCACAATGGTATAAAAACCCAATTCTTAAATATACTTCTCTAAAATCCTATGTCCTGGAGCATAACTGCCACCCACAATGAAAGATGGACAGTACTTCATTATTTTGGGATGACAGATGCTTGGGATGAAATGGAATAAAGGCTATAAATGGCCCTGCAAACCTTGCTGGCTGTCATTGTTATTGTTGTTGTCGTTTTTTCCAACACCAGCATTAAAACAGACTATACTGGAGGCAGCTGGGTGGCACAGTGGATAAAGCATTGACCCTGGATTCAGGAGGACCTGAGTTCAAATCCAGCCTCAGACACTTCACACTAGCTGTGTGACCCTAGGCAAGTCGTCTAACCCTCAGTGCCCCCTCCAACAAAAACAAATTAAAAAACCCCCAAACCAACCAAACAAACAAAAACCAGACTATACTGTCATCGTTAAGTGTGACCCAAGATCTTAAGGGGAAGGCAGAGAAAAGTGCCTCGAGGAAACTGGGGGTAAATTATATTTTCATTAACAGAATCATGTTTCCAGTGCAGAGAAGAAGCTTGTGCTCCTTAAAGGATTTCTAGAGGGGCTCAGATGGGGTTGGGGAGGAGAAACATCCTTAGCTAAAGCAAGGAATCCTTTGGCAAGTGAGTGATGTGTCTCCCAAGTTGCTGGTGGAAGAAAGAGTCAGACAGATCTGACCAATTCCACATCTTGATTCTGCCACTTCCACTGACTTGGGAAAGTCATTTTACCTCACTGGGCCTCATTTTCTTTATTTGTAAAATGGAGATGGTTGAACCAGATGAACTCTAAGGTCTCTTCCAGCTCTAATTGTGGATTTTCACCTGTAAAGTTTACTCAGTATATAAGCCCCCTAAAAATGGCAGCAGACATTTATACAGTGATTTCAAGTTCGGAAATCACATTTCAGGCATTAGCTCATTTGAGTTTCACAACGACCCCATGGGGCAATTGTTACATCCCCATTTTACAGATGAGGAATTTGAGAGTGAGCATTTTGTCTATGGTCCTACAGCCTGAAGGTCATTTGTCAGAGGCAGAATTTATGCTTAAAATTTGATCGTCAGAAGTAAGAGTCAAACTCTAAACTCGCTTGGGGAGGGGAGGGGTGGGGTGGTAGAATTTAAACTCATTCTATCTATTAATGTTGCAGCAGCAGCAGCACACACACATTCTAGTCTCCTTCTCTCTCTTTTTCCCTTCTTCCTTCTCTTTCCCCTCTTTCTCCCTCCACTCTCTTTCCCCTCTTTTTCTCCTTACCTCTTCCACTTATCCTCCCTCTTCTTACCTCCCTCCTTCTTTCCCTTTTCCTCTCTCCCTCATCCTTTTCTTTTTTCCACTCTCTTTCCCAGCCCCTTTTCTTTTTCTTACTTTTTTTCTTCCTTCCTTTCTCTTTCTTTCTTTCTTCCTTCCTTTCTTTCTCTTCCTTCTTCCCTCCCTCCCTGTTTCTCTCCTTCATCCTTTTCTCTTCCCTACTCTTTTCCCCATCACTCTTTCCCTATCCCTCTTCTTTCTTTGTTTCTTTCTTTTTTCCTTTCTTCCTCTCTTCCTTCCTTTCTTCCTTCTTCCCTCTCTCTCTCCTTCGTCCTTCTCTCTTCCCCCCCTCTTCTTCTTTCGTTCGTTCTTTCTTTCTTTCTTCCTTCCTTCCTTCCTTCCTCTCCCTCCCCTCCCTCTCTATAAAACTCAGTACTGAACTGAATCAGGGCACCCCATCCCCCTTCACCCCCTTTTCAAGACCATTGTCCCTAGCCCTTCTTCAAATACATTTAATATTAGGTTGGGACTTGACCGGCAAATTAACCAGCCCTTGAAAAGGGTCCAGCGCTTCTAGAGCTGTGTTGGTTGCTTGGGTGAACTACAAACCCCAGCTATGAACTGTGGGGGTTAAACGACTTCTGGCTGAGTTATTGGCCCTGGAGTCGGAGCCTGATACTGAGGCAACGGCGGGGGCAGACATGGAGACAGGGAGACGTCTTCTTCACCCCAGGCTGTCTGCAGTCTTCGGCTCCCTTGTTTTTCTTCTGCTGCCCACAGATATGCACTGAGTAGGCCTGAATATTTTGGCAATTATGAAGAAATTTTCTCCCTGGGTCACAGGGAATTGAGGGAGTTTAATGGGGGATGGAGTGGGAAGCAGAAAATGAAAAGGGGAAGAAGGGAGGCCACCTCTGAGGTGAAGGAAAAGAAACTGAACATAGAGGAGTGAAAAGACTGGGGGCAAACAAAATGGATTTAAATTGGTCCTCTGGGGATTTTGTAACAATGTACTGGGAATAAAACCTTTCTCTCTCTCTACACACACACACACACACACACACACACACACACACACACACACACACACACACACACACATCTGGAAGAGACCTCAGACCCCCTCATTTTACAGGGAAGGAAATTGAGGCCAAGAGCCATTAAGTAACTTGCACAGGTAGTTAGTATCAAAGGTAGACTTTGAAGACCATGAAGACCATATAGCTTCTGGTTTATCTATTGGGAATTATTGCTTCCTCTATAGTCATGCCAATTTCCTTATTGTCTCCCACCTTGACTGTGCTCATTTCTTTCTCTATCATCCCATCTTTGCTCATTATCACTCTACTTGTCCCTTTATCCCTCCACCTCTACAAATCCTATCCTTCCTTCCAGGTCCAGCTTAAGTCTCATATTGGTGGGAAAGCCTTCTATGGGGATGATTATAAACAGCTCTTACTGTATTTCTCTAACACGTTAAGACGTATAAAGCACTTTTCTCCCATTAGCCCTTTGAGGTAATAGTTCACATGCCCTCAACCTCATTTGATAAACCAGCAAACTGAGGATCATCAAGGTGAAGTGACTTGCCCACAGTCACACAGCTGTAAGGAAGACTCCTGGCTTGAGCCCAGGGCTCTTTCCATTACATCAGTATGATGATGACTCCAGCTCTCATTGATCTCCCTTATCTCTGAAATCCTAAAGACACTTAAGATATCCTTGAGTCTGTACCAGACAATTTAGTCCTTTGTCAGAGATTGTTCATTGTTGCTCCATATGTCCTTCTCTTGTCTCCCCCACTTAGATAGTCAAATCCCTCAGCCCAGGGACCCCTTCCAAAATTTTGCTATCATGCATAGCACCAAACACATGTTGAGGGAACACAGCAGAAGTTCAAGAGATAGCTACTGACAGATTTGCAAAGAATGTTTTTTTGTTAGTTTCCACAATATATCAGTCTCCTCATGATCTCAGAACAGAACTTCCTTAATTCTCAGTCCAGAGCAGAACTGGAAGGGGGAGAGGTTCTGCTGGCCACCTTGTTGTGTGACCTTTAGAATCAGAGAGGTATTTGCCCAGCTTTCTTGTTTATCAACTGAGGGGGCTGAACTAATTGATCTCCAAGGACTCTTCCAGCTCAAACAGTCTATAAATCTGTGGATTTTTTTATAATTGTACCCATTTTATAGAGTACATGAGACACAGAGGGGTCAGATGGTTTAGAGGTCCAGGGAGGTCCCAAAGTGGTAGAGCTGAGAACTAAGAGAGGAAGTGAGTTGATGTGGGTGGGATGAGGAAAAAGACTGTTTCAAATAAGTCTGTAGTCTATTTATGGCTTCTCTGAATCTTTAATTCAGGAAGAGAAGAGTAATTTCTTTGCCTACAAGTCACCTAAGAATTCTGGGAAAGGACTGATGGGGTTCAAGTATAATGTGACAATAAGACCAGTGGACTGGAAATCAGGACACCTGGAGTCTTGCCCTGGTTCTACCTTAATCAGCTGGGTGACCTTGAGCAGTTCACTTCTTTGGGCTTGACTGTTGTCAATCATAAAGTGGAATTAATAATAATTGCATAGAACAGTAATGTAGAAGAGTGAACAAGAAGACGTGGGTTCAAATCTCACCTCTGCCCCCTAAAAATGATGAATGAGGATAAGGATGATTTTAGTCAGACCAGTGACTTTATTGTTATAAGGGGACTCTAGGGACAGAATTCTGTGTACCAGGGCAGATCTTAATCTGTTCTGTGGTAAATGTGCTTAGAGAATTACCTGGAAACACTGAGAAGTTAGACAACTGACCCAGGGTCACACAGCCAGCATGGATCAGAGTTGGGAATTGAACCTAGGTTATTTCATGTAAAGTGAAGGGGCTGAACTAGATGCCCCTAAAGTCCCTTCCATGAATATTTTTTTAGATGGCAAGATATCCAGATGCAAGAACACAGTTAGCTTTCAAACTAACCATTTTCTGGCTCTCTCTGGCAAACTCTTTAGAGCTGGGTTGGCTCCTTGCCACCCAGTTTGCTTGTGAGCTTCTTCCCCCCCATTTCCACTCAATGGGTGCTCAGGAAAGTCAAACCCATGTGATCATCAGCCTTAGCAAAACATAAACAGGAAGGGGAATCTGCTGCCAAGAAGATCACATATTGCAAAAGCAATATTTATTTGGCTTTGGAATGTATCAGTCATTTTGGGGGGATTAACTACACCATTGCTGTCTTCCATTCCAGCAGATAACTGAGAGTTGACGATAGTATAAAATTCTTCCGTTATTTTTTAACCAAATCAATCCTCTGCCAGGTTCTGAGCTGTTGCGTGACTTCAGAAGCCTTTGGGAAGTGGTGGCCTTGAAAAATCAGGAAGTATGGGGCAGCTAGGTGGCACAGTGGATAGAGCACTGGCCCTGGAGTCAGGAGGACCTGAGTTCAAATCTGACCTCAGACACTTGACACTTACTAGCTATGTGAACCTGGGCAAGTCACTTAACCCCAACTGCCTCACCAAAAAAAAAAAAAAAGAAAGAAAGAAAAGAAAAATCAGGAAGTAGACAATGTTGGTCTTTGGACTCTCTCACTCTCTTTCCTTTGTTATCCCTGTCCTAGCAGTCCTTTATTTCCCACCAGGTCCCTTTGACTTATTTTCTTTTTTTCCCCATTTTAAGTGGGGTTAAGGGGGTTAAGTGACTTGCCCAGGGTCACACAGCTAGTAAGCATCAAGTGTCTGAGGCCGGATTTGAATTTAGGTACTCCTGAATCCAGGGCCTGTGCTTTATCTACTGTGCCATCTAGCTGCCCCAACTTCTTATTTTCTATCACTGCAGTGTCTCACTGAACCTAGCTCTTTCTGAGCTTTGGTCACTAACCTGGGTCTATCCTGCTGCCTACCTATCAAAACTGACCAGTTCTGTGCCACATCCTTTAAGGACCCTGCTCTTTTGGAGGTGATGAGGTGACAGAAGACCTAATTTGATAAAGTAATCTATGAGTCAATGCATGCTATTGCGTTAACATGGGACCTTCTTGTTTCAATAAGGTCCCTTTGGTGCACACTAGGTCACTCAATGAAGTGAATCTAATGGTGAGCATTTCACTCTATCAAGGGAGACAAATTTAAGTAGGGAGTAGTTCGAACTCCCCAAATCATTGAAGTAGATGAGCAGGCATTGAAACACTACTACTGATCTAAGAGTTAAAGAGCAAAGGCAGAACCAACATCATTACACGGATGAAAGTGATTGTACCTTCCCTTCCCTAAATCCCTATGATTCGGAGCTGCCTTTTGCAGAAGCCAAAGAAAAGAAAGAAAGAAAGAAAGAAAGAAAGAAAGAAAGAAAGAAAGAAAGAAAGAAAGAAAGAAAGAAAGAAAGAAAGAAGGAAGGAAGGAAGGAAGGAAGGAAGGAAGGAAGGAAGGAAGGAAGGAAGGAAGGAAGGAAGGAAGGAAGGAAAGAAAGAAAGAAAGAAAGAAAGAAAGAAAGAAAGAAAGAAAGAGGAAACTTCACTTGGTACCACTCCTCCTGTCTCAAGTTCATTCAGCTCAGACCTAAGCCTTCCCAGTCCCTCAGCCTTCTTTTCAATTGTTTTTTTTAACCCATGATCTATGTTTAAGAAACTTTCCTACAACTTAGATTCCTTCCTTTCATATTTTTCCATCATCTTGCACTAAAGGAAGAAAAATAAAACTGGCTATTTGCATCACTGGCCAATTCTTAAATAAGACATCACCTGTGATGTCATCAGTCCTCTTTGAAAATGAAGGACAAACAACAACCACAAAAACCAAACAACAAGAAGAAACAAAACCAACAATGCTTCTCAGCTTCATGGGCCAGGTAGAATAGTTGACCTAATCTTTCAAACCTGATGTTCCCTCCAGACCCTCCTTTTGTTGCCATCACTCACACATTTCCTTTGAGATTCCCTTCATCTGTCTATAATACCCACTTTAAATCTTTGTTGTCAGAATTTGCCAACCTTTAGGTCAACCTCTCTCCTTCCTCAAAGAGTATAGCACCTGCATTAAAGTCTCTGCTCTAACCCCAACCTCTCTCCTAATAATTGGAGGCTTTGGTATTTCCTTGAACAGATTGGCCTTCCAGTTCATCAACCTCCTAAACTCCCATGACCTACATTTCCACTACATTTTAGCCACTCCATCTTTGGGGCTCCTCCAAAAAAATCCTATCTCTTTGGCTTGTTTTGCCTCCACCCAGAGTTCTCTTTGGGAAATCTCCAAATATAACTCATTTCTGGGTCATCAACTATGTGGGTAAAAGGGTAAAAAAAAAAACCCTCCAGTATAAGCATTCAAGGTAACATGGCATTTTGGATACGGAACAGTATTTATTCCATTCCGCAGAAAATTCAGAAAACAAATTAAGGACTCACATTAAAACATAATCAATACAACTTTCTTGTCTCTCACGTGTCCACATTTCCCTGTAAGGCTCCAAAAAATTTTTCCAGACTCAAAGTATGACCCTGTGGTTTGGACACTCCTCGGAAGAGAAACAAATTGTGGATTGCTACAGAGGAAATCCCCTGATATTCTGATGAGACTCCTCTAATCTCATGGATGCATTTATGTCTAGGCAGTGTGGCAGCTAGGTAGCACAGTGGATAGAGCACTGGGACTGGAGTCAGGAAGACTTGATTTCAAATACAGTCCCAGACACATACTAGCTGTGTGACCCTAGGCAAGTCATTTAGCCTTTGCTTGCCTCAGTTTCCTCAACTGTAAAAAAGGGATAATAATAGCACCTATCTCTCAGGGATGTTGTAAGAATCAAATGAGATAATCATTGTAAAGCACATTGCCTCTGGGGCAGCTAGGTGGCACAATAGATAGTTTCAGGCCTGGAGTCAAGAAGATTCATCTTCATGAGTTCAAATTTGGCCTCAGACACTTATTAGCTGTATGACCCTGGGCAGATCACTTCATCCTGTTTGCCTCAGTTTCCTCAATTGTAAAATGAGTTGGAGAAGGAAATGGCCAACTACTCCAGTATCTTTGCCAAGAAAACCCAAAATAGGGTCATGAAGAGTTGGACACAACTGAAACTACTGGACAATGACAAGCACAGTGCCTGGCACACAGTGGGGGCTAAATAAATGCTTGTTCCCCCTCCTCTAATATAGTACCACCCCAGAGATTGAGATTTTTCTGCTGCTCCCAAGGAAAGCGAATTTGGGATTGCCAGAGGATGAGATTCCTTTCCCCATTAGATCTCAGTAATGTAAATCAAAAAGTTATTAGCTGGGGGCAGCTGGGTGGCACAGTGGATAAAGCACCAGCCCTGGATTCAGGAGGACCTGAGTTCAAATCCAGCCTCAGACACTTAACACTTACTAGCTGTGTGACCCTGGGCAAGTCACTTAACCCCCATTGCCCCACCAAAAAACAAACAAAAACAAACAAAAAACAAAACAAAAAAAAGTTATTAGCTTACTCTGTTTTTTGAGAGAGGTTGAAAAGGAGGGGGCGGGGCAGCTAAGTGGCACAGTGGATAAAGCACAAGCCCTGGATTCAGGAGGACCTGAGTTCAAATCCAGCCTCAGATACTTGACACTTGCTAGTTGTGTGATCCTGGCAAGTCATTTAACCTTCATTGCCCTGCCAAAAAAAAAAAAACCAAAAAAAAAACAAAAAAGAAAGGGAGAGAGAAAGAGAGGTTGAGAGGGAAAGAGAGGAAGAGGGAGAGGAGAGAGAGGAAGAGAGAAAAAGGAAGAGAGAAAGAAGAGAGGTTAAGAAGGAGAGAGGAGAGAGAGAGAGAGAGAGAGAGAGAAAGAGAGACACTCTTGATGTTTTAGATAACCAAGGTCCTTTATTATACTTATATTATACCTCTGTGCCACACTTGTGATCTATTTTCCCAAACTCCTTATCTAGTTCCTCTTTTGGCCTAGATGGTCTGGAGTATGATCTAATAATAAATTAACTTCTCTTGCTCTCTCCATTCACTCAAATACTCTGTTATGTTTCCCCTCCTCTGGTTCCTGGATTATATCATATAAACATACATTCTTCCCATATAATGCTACCCCATACCCCTTTACTTATCCTGTTTCTTTTGAATAAAGTATACCAATCAAGAATTATATTTGGCCAGTCATAGGATGATATTGGTGAGAAGTATGATGATTTTCTTCTGGAAAGACATGAATTGATGCTGAATGAAATGAGCAGAACCAAGAGAACATTGTATACGGTAACAACACCATTGTGTGATGAGCAACTGTGATAGACTTAGCTCTTCTCAGCAATACCATGATCCAAGACAATGCCAAAAGACTCATGATGGAAAGTGCTCTCCACATCCAGAAAAAGAACTGTGGGGTCTAAATGTAGATTGAAGTATATTGTTTTTACTTTTGTTGTTGTTGTTTGTTTCTTCCTTCTTGTGGGTTTTTTTCCTTTTGTTCTGATTCTTCTCTCACAACACAACTAATGTGGAAATATGTTTAACATGAATGGAATATATAACCTATTATCAGATTGTTTGATGGCTTCAGGAAGTGGGGGGAGGAGAAAAATTTGGAACACAAAATCTTCCAAAAGTGAATGTTGAAAATTATCTTTACATGTAATTGAAAAAAATAAAATAAATGCTATTAAAATATGTTGGTTTTCTTTTTGATTATATAATAGGAGTGTTAGATTTGGAGCCCTGACTCCACCTGGAGTCAAATGTTGACTTGGCCTCATCCTTGGGCCAGTCATGGGCTTCATCCCACGATGTCTCAGTGATAACCATAAGGTAAACTTTGCCTTCTTCAGTTAAAGCCTCCAGTTCTTCAAGCTTTTATGTGTCAACATTTGAGTCCAAGTGACTTTGTCTGTTTGTTTGTTTTTACTATTGGCTCCTTTCTAGGATTTTGTTTCCTGTTAACTCCTGGGTATCTGAATGACTATTTTTCTTCCTTTATTATACCTCTTCTCTATGGTATCTAGATTGGGGAATATACATGGACAATCTTCTCCATTTCCCCTTTCCTCCCCCAACCTTTTTAGTTTAAAACCTTTCTATTGGTTTTGCAAGGCACCTGTCAAATACATTCTTCTTAGCCCTTAATAAATGTGCCCTGTCTCTGGCCAGGAACCTATCAGCCCTATGTCATCCCAGTCATAATCTAGAAGTCTGCATCCCATTCTCAGATACCATCTTCTTATCCAGCTGTTACTTCCCAAATCACTTTTTCTTTTCTGCATCTTTTGCTTTCAATGGACAATAGTAAGGAAAACATAACCTTTGCCTCTAGGGTTTTTATTTCTCACCCAAGACATGGGTAACCCACTTTAGCTTCCTTCTGGTAATATAACTTGTGCCCATGTAAATTAGTTGAAGCAAGGAGTTGTCATCTGTTTTGATAAGTCTTAGAAGGTTCTTTGTTAAGTCTTGGATATGTGCCCTGGGAAGACAATAGACATCTCTATTACTGTAATCAGGCTGAGTAATAGCTGCCTCAGTATCCCTCAAATAGAGAATAATCAGCTTCTATTACTACCTCTCCTCAAGAGCTGCTGAGAAGCAGCTAGGCAGTACAGGGATGGACTGCTGAAATTGATGTCAGGAAGACCTGGATTCAAATCTGACCTCTGACACTTACTAGTTATGTGACCCAGGGTAAGTCATTTAACTTTTCTCAGCCTCAGTTTCTTTAACTGTATAATGTGAATCATAATAACACCTACCTCATAGGGCCGTTGTGAGGATAAAATTAGATAACATGAGTAAAGCAAAATGACATTATTGTTGTTGTTATAGCCATATCCAGATAACAAAGGCAAAGCAGATTAGGTCTTTTCTACTTCTATAGCTCCACTGAAGTTCAAAGTCTTCTGTTCAGATAACTATCTGGTTTAGACCTTTTAGACAGTTTGATCCCCTCCAAAGATCCTCTCTGGCGTAGCTTCAGATAGATTTGAGCGCCAAAAAAACATTGACTAAGAAAGCAAGGTTAGCATTCTCTACCTACTCAGCCCCAAATCCTGTCTCAATAAAGCCAATCTACCAGCAGCAGTGTCTGAGTGCTTTAGTGGTATATTTTAGCCAGAGAAAATCTCAGTATCCACATTAAAAAAAAAAAAAAGCAGAGGCTATGGGGCAGCTAGGTGGTGCAGTGGATAAAGCACTGGCCCTGGATTCAGGAAGACCTGAGTTCAAATCTGACCTCAGACACCTGACACTTACTAGCTGTGTGACCCTGGGCAAGTCACTTAACCCCAATTACCTCACCAAAAAAAAAAAAAAAGCATAGGCTATATGAGGGAAGAGACTGTGTCATTTGTGTATGTGTGTATATGTGTGTGTTTTGTTTTCTTTCTCTGGTGCCTTAAAAGCAATAATCAGTGGACAAGAATTTATTAAGTGTTAACATTGTGCCTGAAGATTTGTTGAACTGGCTGCCTATCTGTTCTCTATAGGTGTCACAGTGAATGTAGGGGACATGGGGAAGGGACATGGAGAGAGTGGAAAACTTAGGAAGTTAGGCAAGCAGAATAAAGGAACATGGATGATTATGACTGATGAAGAAAAGTCTGAAGGATGAAGAATTAATATTCCAATAGCCAGTTCTGGGTAGGCAAAGCAGGGATTTGGGGGAGGTCACACGGAATCTGCCTCGACTCTGAGAGTATGTACAATTCCTCTTGTTGACAGTTAGTCGTCTGACTACAGGGAAGGCATGTCAACCCTCCTGGATGTTGGATTTTCTTTTTTGTAAAATGTGCATTTCTTAAGGCCTCTCCTCCATCTCTAGCATTCCATTATATTTGGTGAAGGCTGAGCTGCTGGGTGAGTGGGAGGAAATGTCTCATTTGGTGTGACCTGAAGGACGGCCCCTCCCTCAGAATAGATTTGCCCTTTATTATATCTGAGAGCCTTCAGAACAAGTTCAAAGCCGCCTTATGAAGTTCTGGATCATTATGTGAGGCAGAAATGCAGTGAAATCACGCACCACTGTCAGATAATTACTCAAAATCCTTTAATAACCAACATTATTATAAATTATATACGCATTATGACAAGGACAATTGAGCCCTCTGTTTTGTCTTGTCCTCTGTGGGAGCGCGAAACAATGGCCTCTTGTTGGGCAAAGAAAAAGAAGAGGAAGAAAAGAGAGGATGCCACTGAGTCAAACTGGGTTTTGACATGGTCCTCCTCTGCGGACGCGGAGAGCAGGCTGCAGCTTCTCTGATGACGCCATTGCCCTGGGTCCCAGGATGAAGACGCTTCATGCTTATGCCAGGCCCCTCTGGGAAGTGTTGTGGCTTGTTTGCCAAAGCAGCAGGAGGAGACCTCTGTCTTTTCTTTGAGTCATTTCCCCCTCAGATGCTCTTGTACTTTATAGAAGGTGTGGAGAGCAGGATTTGTGAGCAATGAGAGAAGGGAAGGGGTTGAGGGTAAGGTTTGTAAGGAGTGAGAGCAGAGGGTTGGGAATGCAGGGAAGAGCACAGAGGAAAGGGAACACTTGGGTTGAAGAAGGAGGTGTGTTAGGATTGTGGAGAGGGGGCCAGAGTAAAACGGCAAAGAAAGGAGAAGTCATAGACACATAGAACCAGGGAGAGAATTCTAGAAGGTCACCTGGTCCGACTTCATTTTACAGATGAGGAAACTGAAGCCCAGACAAGCTAAGCGCTTGTGTAAGGTCACATGGGTGACAAGATTAGGTTCAGAAAATGAACTGTGAGCGGGCAGCTAGGTGGCGCAGTGGATAAAGCACTGGCCCTGGATTCAGGAGGACCTGAATTCAAATCTGGCCTCAGACACTTGACACTTACTAGCTGTGTGATCCTGGGCAAGTCACTTAACCCCCATTGCCCTGCCCTCCCCCCCCCCAAAAAAAAAGATTAGGAAATGACACAGTCTCTTCCCTCATATATCCTATGCTTTTTTTTTTTTTTTTTTGGTGAGGCAATTGGGATTAAGTGACTTGCCCAGGGTCACACAGCTAGTAAGTGTTAAGTGTCTGAGGCTGGATTTGAACTCAGGTCCTCCTGAATCCAGGGCTGGTGCTCCAGATTCTCTTAGTATAAATTCAATGTTGAGTCATCCGGCTAAGGACCAATTTCTGCCAATACAATTATTCCCTTTACTTAGGATTCACCTTTGTGTCTCTTTTTTTTGGGGGGTGGGGAGGGACTCTGAGAGTTAAGTGACTTGTCCAAGGTCACACAGCTAGTAAGTGATAAGTGTTTGAGGCTGGATTTGAACTCAGGTCCTCCTGAATCCAGAGCCAGTGCTTTATCCACCGCGCCACCTAGCTGCCCCAGCTTTGTGTCCTTCTTAAGGGAAAGGTGTATGTGATTACTGAGGAAAGAAAGAGCAATCAAAGGAGACTTTCTCAGTTTTATCTAAATGGCTTTCCTCTTTGTTGCCCAACTGTTAACTCTGACATGGAAAACACCTCCCTCCACTAGCTACTTTCTCCATTCTTAGGTTGTGCTGCTTAGAGAAAGTCACAAATCATCCTGATTGGGTCCACTGGAAATCTGTGTTATTTAGCCTCAGCTATGCCCCACTAATGCACTGAATTATATTATTCATCCTTGGTTGATTTTCCAGTATTAGGGAAAAATCTTCTGACCTTAAGTCACCAAGTCCACTTCTTTCTCAACCCCTCTCAATAGATAACTTTACTTCCTAATTTGTTGAGAAGATTGAGACCCTCTCTTCTTCCGCTTCATAATCAACCCCCTTACCTCTTATGCTCCATACTTCAAAATCTCTCTATGGTCGTTATCCATCTTCTCTTCTTTTATTCCCAGGGGCCATTGCCAATCCCCTTGACTTATGTCTTGCCACTGGACCCCAAGGACTCTGGAAGAAAGAGTAAGGTTGATGACTGCACAGCTGTGCCTCACTCCAAACCAACTCCCTTGCAAGTCAAGATATCACCTTCCTGATGTCATTGGTCCTCTTCAAGAACGAAAGATGAACAACAATCTTTTCTTCCCAGTTGAGACACTGAGAAGACGCTTTGCCAAAGCCAATCCTCCCACTTGTAGCCTTGATTTCTTCCCTTCCTATCTCCTCTTGGACCTTGCTTCATTGATCATGCCAATTTCCTTCTTCAATCACTCCCTCTGACTCCCTCCCATGTCCTTTTTTTTCTTTTCTTTTTTTGTGTATGAGGCAATTGGGGTTAAGTGACTTTCCCAGGGTCACACAGCTAGTAAGTGTTAAGTATCTGAGGCTGGATTTGAATTCAGGTCCTCCTGACCCCAGGGCCGGTGCTCTATCCACTACGCCACCTAGCTGCCCCAAAACAGATTTTGTTTTTGTTGAGCAATGAGAGTTAAGTGACTTGCCCAGGGTCACACAACTAGTAAGTGTCAAGTGTCTGAGACTGGATTTGAACTCAGGTCCTCCTGAATCCAGGGCCAGTGCTTTATCCACTGCACCACCTAGCTGCCCCCACATCCTTTAAACATGCTAAATCACCCATATCCTAAAATACTTTCTCTTGACCCTGCTCTCAAGCTATCCTTCTATCTCTCTCTTAACCTTTTCTCCTAAACTTCTAGGGCAAAAAGTAGCCTACATTGTGGTCTCCCCTTCCTTGCTATGGTAATGGAGATCATGGCAAAGCCCTCCAGTGAGATTCCTTTGACAAGGTTAGCTTCCTTGTTAACAAGGTTAATAGGGATGAGGCCTTTATTCTGGCATTGATAAAAATCTTATTAATAAGTGTGGACTCATGCTTTTGGGTTCTTTGGCCCACTTACATCTCACTATAGTTGATTGATTGAATCATGGCTGGGCTATGCCCTTGGACTTGGTCTTGAACATGAGAGAACCGACAAATGCCCAGAGAGCTGATTCAATTCCTTGGAGGGAAGCCCATACATCTCGGAGGCCCCTCCAGGGAATTGACCTAGCCTCAGGAAGGGAGCTGGGGGAGGAGGGAAGAAAAAGAATGTAAAAGGCAGAGGCTTGGACTTGGCTCCCTAGAGGCAAAGCCAGTACATCTCCTGGGCCTCTCTAGGGAACCACATAGCTCTAGATTTGGCAGTGATTGGAGGCAGCATTAGAGTAACAAGAAGTCCTTGAGCCAAGCCAGGAGCTTCTGGAATGAGCTGGCAGCAGTGCAGGGATGGAAGGTTTCCTGGACAAGTTGGGGAATTCCAGGACCAAGCCTCCTGGATTCAGAGGAAGATCAATCAGGAGCCAAAGCTAGGGAGGCAAAGAACAAGCCCATGAAGTAGAAGAGCAAACATTCACTTTGCCCATGTTGCATTCTTTGTATTTACAACCCTGATAACCAGTCTGTGCCTGGCATGTAGCTGGCCCTTAAATGCTTGATGATTGATTATTTAGGAATAGGTGTGACTCTGGGCAATTCACTTAACCACTTTGAGACTCAGTTTCTTCATCTGTAAAATGGGGATAATAATAGCATCTAACTCTCGGGGTCGTACTTTGCAAACATTAAAAAATTATATAAATGTTAGCAATGATGGTGGTGGTGATGCAACTGGGATCAATTTTCTAGCAACTGCAAGTACTTTTCCCTTGTCAAGAACACTCAACTCAAGGGTAGTATTTTAAGTCTACAGTACTACATGAATTCCTCAGGGAACTGAGGCTTACCATAAGATTAATTACTTTACTTTCTAGCAACATTAAGTATTTTCCTCTTTTTATAAAAACCCTTAAAGGTAGAATTTATAGATATTATTACCCCCATTATAGGTGAGGAAACTGAGGCTCAGAGAGATTATGAATGAGTATTTTCCCCTTCTAAACCTGTCCAAATTTCTCTGTTTTTCTTGAAGCTAATACCATGATTGCTCATGGCTAGATTTGAACCAGACCTGTTGATCCTAATTCTCATACTCTATCCACATGCTACCCTCCTGTTGCATGAGACTGGATGAGGGGAAAGCACCAAGGATGACCACACTTGGTAAGTTTCCACTCTATTTCCCAGCCATTCCTTTGAGGGTCTCTGAAGAACCTATATAATGCTCTAGACTTGAAGTACTACCACCTTGATAGGGTTCTCCAGCCCTTCAGAAGGGAAGAATTTGGAATTACTTAAGAATTAAGCAATCATCCTCTCTTGGTGAGCCCCATTTCCCCAGGAACTTATATAATTTTCCAGACTTCTACTACTACCTCAGTGTCATTTGAACAATATTATAAGGTCCTACCCCATGAAGGCTAGTCTAGTTATGCCTGAAAGGGTATTGAAATTGTCATTCAGATTTAATTGGCTGAAGAGACCAAGGTTCAAATCACAGAGAACCATTGACACAAACTCCCAGGAGGGCCCAAGTAAAAAAAAAAAAAAAACTAGTGCTAAAGAAGTTAGGAGTTCTTCCCAAAGGCTTCTGACTGGTGGACCAGCACAGCTAGCACAGAGACCAGAAATCCACGTCCATCTAAACCAATGCTGTTACCTTGCTGATATGGCTCTATAAACTTCCTTTGGTTAACTGTTAGATGGCCTATGTTTGTCTCATTTCATTCCAGTTCCAAACCTGAAGCATCTACAGCATCACCTTCATAATTACCTTTCCCTTACCAGATGGAGAAAGAATTCTGACTTGTTAAGATATTGATCCTTCTCCCCAGTACATGCACAGTCCACATAACTCACAGAACTAGTAACAGACAAAACTCTGAACCTGGTCCAGAAATTCTTCTGTGGCTCCACTAATGACATTCCACTGTGGCTAAATTTCATTCTTTCAGCTTCTGGTTTGGCTTGGGGATGCCTCACTGATCCTCTATAGCCTTTTACCTGCTACCATCTTGGTTTACATGGCTCCCTGGAGGGGCCCCGTGGCTGTATAAACCTAGATTCTTCCATGGAAAATTCTCACCAAATTACCTCTCTTTTGTCTAAACTTTTAGTCTGGTTCTTCTGCCTCCTACTAAAGACTGGATCCCAAGCGTATAGCTCAGGTGTATGATTTAGCTATGCATCATCTCCAAGCTACATCATTCTTATTGTGGTTTCAACTGAGTAATAAGTACTCAAGGCCAAGCAGTTTTATACATGAAACCAGTGTTTAACATTGCTAAGAGAATTCTATACTTCGATAGGGAGACAGGAATCACTGTCAGAATAAAGTCTTCATCAGTGAGCAACAAGGACTCAGGATAAAACTCAGCGAATATGCCTCCTATAGCTGTATATGCATTTCTAATTGCTCCTTGACTCCTGTATGTTAGGGAACTCCTGAATATATCTCATTGGTGCAACATCTTAAACAAAACATGTCTAAAATGGAACCGGTTATCTTTCTTTTCAAATTTCCCTCTTTTTTGTTGAGGGCATTGTGGTCTCCAGAGACAGTACAGTATAGAGCAGTGTTTCCCTTTGTGGGGACTATAGGATTGCAGAATGACTCTAAGGATTGTATGATCAACCAGTTGGAAAGTGAGAAAAAGGGTTGCATCACACCTTCACTCCTCCATAGCAAATAGCTTATCTTCTACATAACTACTGTACACTTTTTAATAATCCCTCACTCTACCCCTTTTATTTCTGTGGCTGTCCCAGGCATGGGCTCCTTAGTGCAGTTATAAACTAAACTGGCTCAGGCACCTTCAGCAATTGAATGGACAAATTTACTTGCTCCTTAATCTACCCTAAGTCCCTTCCCTCTTTCCCATAGATCACTTTGTGTTGGCAGCAGGTACCCCTCAATGGGCTGGCTCTAGACTTTAAAAAATAACATTGTTTTCCCTCCAATCACATGTAAAAACACTTTTTATCACTTGTTGTTTCTTTATTTTTTTAAATAGTTTTGAGTCCCAAATTCTATGCCTTTCTTCCTCCCCTCCCTCCTCCCTGAGATACTATGCAATCTGACATTAGCAGTTATGTAAAACATTTTCATATTAGTCATTTTGTGGAAGAAAACTCAAACTAAAAAGAAAGAGGAAAGGAAAGGAAGGAAGAAGGAAGGAAAGAAAAAGGAAGGAAGGAAGAAAAAGAAAGAAAAAAGAAAGAAAGAAAGAAAGAAAGAAAGAAAGAAAGAAAGAAAGAAAGAAAGAAAGGAAGGAAGGAAGGAAGGAAGGAAGGAAGGAAGGAAGGAAGGAAGGAAGGAAGGAAGGAAGGAAGGAAGGAAGGAGGAAAGAAAGAAAGAAAGAAAGAAAGAAAGAAAGAAAGAAAGAAAGAAAGAAAGAAAGAAAGAAAGAAAGAAAGAAGGAAGGAAGGAAGGAAGGAAGGAAAGAATGAATGAATGAACGAAAGAAAGAAAGAACGTAAGAATGAAAGAAAGAAAGTAAGTTAGAAAGTAAGTAGGGAGACAGGGAAGGAGGGAGGAAGGAAGGAAGGAAGGAAGGAAGGAAGGAAGGAAGGAAGGAAGGAAGGAAGGAAGGAAGGAAGGAAGGAAGGAAGGAAGGAAGGAAGGAAAGAATGAGTACTTTGGTCTCTATGCAGTCTGGAGGTAGAAAGCATTTTTCATCATGAGTTCTTTGGGACTGTTTTGGATTATTGTATTGCTGAGAATAGCTGTTATTTACAGTTGTTCATCATACAGTATTGCTGTTGCTGTGTACAATGTTCTCCTGTTTCTACTCACTTCACTTTGTATCAGTTCACGTAAGTCTTTCCAAGGTTTTCTGAAATCATCTTGCTCGTCATTTCTTATTTGCTCTACACTCAAGTTAATAGCTGGTGCATATGGTATTTTATGGTGGGATAGAGTGAGAAGTATAGATTAAGCAAGTATAGATGAGTTGCAATTACATTCCTTTCCCCTCTCCCCCACCCCAAACTTCTCCCTTTTTTGAACTTTCCTATTTATCTTGAGGGAACCACCTTCCTTCCAGTGACCCAGGGTTGCAACTTTGGCATCATCCTAGCTTCATCCTTTTCCTAATTCTGCATATCCAATCAGTTGCTAAATCTTGTCATTTCTACCTCCATGTCTCAAATCTGTGTCCTTCCTCCTACTCACATTGCACCCCCCCCCCCCAGTTCAGGCTCTAATTCCAGCTCAACTAGACCATTGCAATAGCCTCCTGATCCATTTACTTTTCTCATGTTTCTTCAATCTACCTGCTGAAATAATTCTCCTAAAGTGAATCTACTACTCAGTAAATCCAGTAACTCCCTATTGACTCTAAGATCAAATATAATTTAATCTTTATCTCATCCTTTTTTATTTCTATTTTTGTGTAAGTTTTATAACATACATAGCTATTAGCACAGTAGTACACATATACATATATATTTAAGATAATTATATAAGTAAATATGCATATTTTGGGGATGCATGCTCAAGTTGTTGCTTTTTACAGATATGAATGCTCAATCAAAAAGATTTTGAGATCCCTGATGTGGAAGGAAGATAGACTAGGAGATGAATGATTCAAATGTAAATTTCAACTTTGACAATTATTAATGATGCCATATTAACTTCTCCAAGCCTCAGTTTTCTCACCTGTAAAATAGGAATAGTACCTCTCTCATAGGCTTCTTGTGCTGCTCAAATGAAATAATGATGTCAAAGTATTTTACAGACCTTAAAGCAGTGTGTCATACATATGTACATCTTTAGTAATAACCAGAGTTTATATAACTTTAGAGATTGCAAAATGCTTTACATCTATTATCAAATTTGTTCCTTGAAACAATCCTGTGAGATAGGCTTTATAATTTTTATAGAGGAGGAAACTGAGGTACAGAGCAGTTCTTAGAGTAGATTCTCCCAGAGTCACACATAGTAAGTATTTAAAGCAAGATGAGGGTCAGGGCTTATTTCGTCCACTATAATAGGCTGCTCACAATTGTATCATCATTATTATCATATTTTTACCTATATGAATGTAATATGAGGCTCTAAGCCCATTTGCATCAGACTCTTTTCCTTGGTAGAGATTGATTTTTCAACACTGTTCCTTTGTGAGTGGTGGAGCCGTTGAGAGTTTGGAAGAAGGCAAATCCTGTTCTGGTTTCTAGCTTCAAGAATGGAGACTATTCCAAATTCTCTTAATGATAACAAAAATAGTTAATAATAGCTAGCATTTGGGGCAGCTAGGTGGCGCAGTGGATAAAGCACTGGCCTTGGATTCAGGAGGACCTGAGTTCAAATCCAGCCTCAGACACTTGACACTTACTAGCTGTGTGACCCTGGGCAAGTCACTTAACCCCCATTGCCCTGCAAAAAACAAAAAACAAAAACAAACAAACAAAAAACCCCCAAAATAATAGCTAGCATTTACATAGCACTTAGTATGTGCCAGGCACTGTGCTAAATGCTTTATAATTATTATCTTTAGGGGAAAGTCTCTGAAGGGATGTAAGAACTCTGGGAAGAAACCAACATATAAAAAAGCTAAGCACTTCAATCTATCATATCCATACCCCCAGCTTACTACTCTAGAGACTTCAGGGAATTTCCTTTTAGGTGAGATATGGGACTCTGTTTCCTCTCTGTCTCTGTCTCTCTCTGTCTGTGTGTCTCTCCTGAACTGAGATATCTCCTCCCAGTGTGAATCTTTGTATTGTCTGATATATTCTCATCTGTATGCCTTCTCTGATTTCTATTTGCTATTAACTGGGATAAATTTTTGTTTCTTTTTTTTGCTCTTCATTACTCTTAGTTTTAGTAGAACTGGAATTTGGTGGGAAGAGAATCAAATCTTGGATACATAGCTTGGGGGCACACCATCCCCATTAAGGAATAGTGAGAAGAGGTGTAGCTTGAACCCCAAAATTATTTCCCCAGACTAAGAATATTTAGTGGGAGTAGATAGGTATAATTCTAGCCCAGTACCCTTCCAAGAGGAGATCAAAGTGGCCAGCTTTTGGAGCCAATCTTTCTCTCCTGGCAGGAATCAAAGTTTCCCTTGAAGAAGGGTAGGATGAGGAGACTCTAAAGATATCTTTCCATGCCTCCCACATTTAGATAAACCCATGTAGATACACATAACCTACACGGGTAACACAAAACACACACCTCCCACATGTCTATATAAAGATATCTACAGTGACTGAGTCATTCTTGATTCTTGACTCTTCCTTCTCCCTTCTTTACCTTGAGGGGATGTCAGTGTGTATGTTGAACAAAGTCCCCTAGTATGAGAGTAGGAGTTGGAGAGGAGAGGCAGACTGTGATCCAGGCACTGACCTCGTTGAAGAAATAAGGTGAGTGTCCTGGAGATCAGTAGGTAACAGTTACCAGAATTTTAATTGGGTGGTAGATATGGATTGAGTGAACTTCAAAAGAGGGACAGGTTATTATTATTAGTTGAATCAAAGACTTAAAAAGTATTTCTTTACTAGAAGATTTTTATCAGGTTTTGGTCATTTGCTAAATTCTGTTGTTTCTCCCTCCATACCATCTTTTGCATTTATCTTCTTCTTAGTACTCATTATGCCACTGATCTTAATTCAAGCCTTTATCACCTCTCACTAGTGCTTTAAGTAGGGTGAGAAGATAAGGGATTTTTCTTCAGAACACAAATTTTAGAGTGTTAAGTTTTGACCACACTGGCAATTTTTCAGCAGACTAGAAGTAACAGATCTTAGCACATAGTTAGTAAGACAATTAGTTAAGAGAGGAATTTATTAAACTTTGTACTGGAATGAGTTCCTTCCCATACCTTTCCTCTACCATTTTGTGGTACTCATCCTGGACATAAAATTTCTAGTGTGGAAGAAAAACGTTGTATTTTAGCCACAGTTTGGGTTTTAGCCAAAGTCTGTCAGAGACAATTTACTAATATACAAGCATTTCTGCTTGGAGGTAGGTCCAAAGGGCAGAATTTCCCTTGCTAATTAGAATTCTCTCTGACCCAAGATCCCTGACTAGTCAAAGTCAGCTTTTAATCTGGTCAAGAGTGAAAAAAGTGATACCATTCTTTATTGGATCAATCAAAAAGACTTGCCTATTCTTAGTTTGGTCCCTTCAAACAAGACAAGCTCTCTAATAGTTTTAGAGCATTTCAAGGAATTGGGATCTCTCTTTAAACTTGATAAAATCTTCTAGCAAAGAAATACTTTTTGGGTCTTTGATTTAAATAATAATACCTTTTCCCTCCTTTGGGGTTCACTCCATCCATATTTACCATCCAATTAAAATTCTAATAACTGTTATCTCCTGACCTCCAGAATACTCACCTTATTTCCTCAATGAGTTCCATACCTGGACTACAATCTTTCTTTCCCAATTCCTCTTCTCATGTTAGGGGAGTTCAACATAGATACTGACATTCTCTCAAACACCCACACCTCCCAGTTCCTCGACTTATTCTTTTTATATGAACCATTTTTCTATAGAGAGGGTCATACCCTTGATTTTGCCATCACCCACAAATTCACCACTTCCCATGTTCGCAAGTTCTGAAATTCCTTTATCTGATCACAGTCTGTTGTTGTCCCACCTCTCCCTCAGCCTTGCTGTCCCAAACCTTGCTTGTCTTCAGTGTGACCTCCAATCCTTCCCTGCCCCACAGTCCTTTCCCAAGCCATCACTTTCACACTGGCTATACTCTCCTCATCTTGATCCCTTCCCTTGGTCAACCATGTAGTCTTCTTCTCAACCAGGTCCTTGCCCCCTGCAGCCTTGCCTTGGCTCCTATTCATGTGTCAAGCACTGTTGCTAAGTGCTTTACAATTATTTTCTCATTTGAGCCTCACAACAGATGAAGAAACTGAGGCAAAGACTAAGCGACTTCTCTAGGGTTATACAGGTAGGAAGTATCTGAGGCCAGATCTGAACTCAAATTTTCCTGACTCTAGGACAAGAGCAGTATTTACTGAACCACCTTGCTATAAGGCAATCTTTTTATACTTCCCTACTTGACTCATTATGTCCACTCACCACAGAAACTTTTCCAAACTTTTCCATCCTTCCTCAGTCCTCCCATAACTTCCCCTTTGGCCCACCCTCTCATCTGAGAACCTTGCCTCATATTTCACTGAAAAAATTGAGGGCATTTGCTGAGAGCTCCCTCTTCTCTCCTCCTTATTTCATGTCATACAGATGCCTTCTGCCATTATCTCCTCCTCCTTTACACCCTATCTAACATGAAGAGAGGGCAGCCAGGTGGTACAGTGTATAGAGTGCTGGGACTGGAGTCAGGAAAACTCATCTTCGTGAGTACAAATCCGACCTCAGACACTTACTATCCAAGTGACCCTGAGCAAGTCACTAAACTTTATTTGCTTCAGTTTCCCCTTCTGTAAAATGAGCTGGAGAAGGAAATGGCAAACCACTCCAGTATCTGCCAAAAAACCCCAACAACACCCAAATGGGGTCACAAAGAGTCAGACATGACTGAAACAACTCAAAACAAGAAATGACTCAACAATAAACATGAAGTGGTGTTTCTTCTAGCCAAGAAGAATTTGACATGCAAAAGTGATCCTATTCCATCCCATCCCATCTTCTCCATCAGATTGCCTCCGGGTCACTCCTTACTCTTTCACTTATCTTCAATTTTTCCCTAATCTATTGAAATCCAATTCACTGCAAGTTATGACATCACTTCCCCCATGATATGGTCCTCTTTGAAGGACAAACAACAACCATCTATTGGCTGCTTCCCTACTTCCTATAATCACACCCCTGTCTCCTTAAACATGCCTATGTCTCTGATATCCTCCCATAATGGTCAGTTGATCTATCCATCCCCTCTAGCTATCATCCTGTTTCTCCTCCCTTTTGTGATAAACTCTTGGAGGAGGCAATCTGCAATAGGTACCTCCACTTCCTTTACTTTCATTCTCATCTTAACTCTTTACTATCTGGCTTCTGACCTTGTTCATCTGAAATTAATTTTTCCAAAATTATCAATGATTTATTATTTATCAACTCTAATGGTCTTTTTCTTATTCCTCTTCCTTCTTGACCTCACTACAGTGAGGTCTTTGACACTGTCAATCATGCTTTTCTCTTTAAGATCATTCTTTTCTAGGAGTAGTTAGGTAGCTCAATGGATAGAGAACCTGGATCCTGGATAGAGCATTGATCCTGGCATCAGGAGGACCTGAGTTCAAATCTTGCCTCAGACACTTACTAGCTGTGTGACTCTAGGCAAGTCACTTAACCCCACTTGCCTCCCAAAAAATCAAAAGGATCATTCTCTTCTAAGTTTTCATGACATTATTCTCTCCTGGTTCTCCTCTTACATGTCTGACTACTTCTTGGCTAGAGCTTTATCCACATCATGAGGGAAATTCCAGAGTAAGAAGACAACTGAGTCAGGAGACGGAGTACGTCATTGGGGAACAACAAGAAGGCCACTGGACTAAAAAGTATGTGGGGATGAGTCAGTTGTAAGAAAACTGGAAATGTAAGGTTTATAAAAGGGTTTTGAACACCAGAGAATTTTATATTTGACCCAGTCTCTTTTTTAAGTCATCTCCAAAACAGTAGCCAAAATCTGACCATGTCACTTTGCTTTCAAATATTCAGCGGGTTCCTATTTTTTCTAGGACAAAATAAATATAAACTTCTCTGCCCATTTTCATCCATCTACAGTCTGGCTCCCCACCTATCTTTCCAGCCTTATTTCATAATACTCTTCTTTATACAGTTTGCAGAACAGACTACCTACAAGCTATCCTTCTGCTTTATCTTGCATGCATGCATTCTCCTACTTCTCCATATCAGGTGATTCCCCCAAATCTGGAATATACTCCTTTCATGTCTTCATAGTGTCAAAAATAATTCTAATCCCACAAGGCCCAGCACAGGTACCACCTTCTCCTTGACTCTGCCCTTGGTGATTTCTCTTCCTCTCTCCTCAAAGTTCCCTGGAGCATTTTGTTTGGCTCTCTTTGCTCATACCTTGAATAATTCTTATTTCTACATGTAATGGGTGCCCAAGATAATGCTTTATGTTCATGCCACACCTTTAGTCCATGTCATAACATCTATCTTTCTCAGATTATAATTTACCTCAGAGCCCCTAGTAATGTTAAGTTGGGGAACACAGAGAGGACTGGCAGAAACATTCCTTTTAAATTTGATTGATTTATTTTATTTTAAATTTATGGGATAAAAGAAGCATTTTCATAATAGTACAATAAAAAAGATGATTATACATGAAACTGCAGATCTATTATGTACAACTTGCAATTCCTTTTAAATATATAATAAAGTTACCATGTAAATTTCTCTTTTCTTTCCTTTTTGTTCTCCCCTCCCCTCTCTAGAGATGGCTACCACTAGACACAAATATGTGTGTATTTATATGTATATGTATATATATATGTATATGTATATGTGTATGTATATATACATGGATGTATATACAGATCTGTAAAATTATTCTATGTTTCTCCAAATCCATTATATTCATCATGTCTTGTTCCATTGCATTCATCTACCGCACTCTCTTCAGCAATTTCCCAATTGGTGGGTACCCAAAATGTTTCTGAAGATCACTTTCAACTTTCCACTGAAATTGAAAGATTGTCCCAATAGTGCTACAATAGACAGGAAGTCACCACTTTGAAGGAAGTCATGAAATCTGGCTGCTAGTGTCCAGGATTGCTTTTTCTCCTTGGCCTGAGATGATGAGTCTGAGACTTTATGTGCCAGCAATGGAAAGTACCTGGGGCTAGGACTAGATTCTGAAGAGATTAGCCCTGATAGGAAAATCAGAGATTTCTGCAGTACCCAGTGGGTCTGGGGTGGGCCAGACAGACAGCTACTGTGACTCTTAATGAGATGAAGAGACCTCTTCTCATGTCATCATCCAGAGGTCATTAGCCCCCTGGTTTCCTTTGCCTACAGTCCCAGAGGCAGAGTCCCAGATTTGTAATCCCTCCCCACAAGAGTGGTTTTGGATTTGAGGATTAGGGAACTGTCCCTCCAGCACCCTTTATAGAAAAGTTGGGAGGGCTGGCTGGAGGAGGTTTTGGAATTTGATTGGAGGCAGAACTTCACATCAGTTGAGAAATCTTTTTCCTTGCATTTTCACTATATTAAGTCAATTATGCCTCTCCAGTCTACTGGTTACTTGTGCCCCCTGATAGCGAGGCTGTTATTCAGATTGAGAGCAAAATGTTCAGATCTAGGATAGGGGAAGAGCTGTAGTTAAAAAAATAGTTCTAAATAAAAATTTCCTTATCCCCTAGTCTTTATTCAGGATCTAGCTAATGTGAATTTCAACTTAGTACAGGATCACAGGATCAAAGATTTAAAGGTGGAAGAGACCTTTGAAAGTCATCCAGCCTCTCCACTTTACAGATGAGCAAACCAAGGCAAAGAGAGATGGGTTATATAGCAATGAGTAAATACTGGAAGCAATATTTGAACCCAGTGACAAAGTGACTTTCTGTAGGCTCAAGGAAGGCAACCCACTAACCCGTGTGGAACATTCCTGTTATTACAGTGCCAGGAGCACGGTGGAACAAACAGATAAAGTGTTACACCCAGGCCACTAATTCCAGATGTCTATTCCCTCTCCCCTCAGATGCCCCATAATGTCCTTGAGAACAAGGACTGGATCATTTTCCCTTTCTGAATCCTTAGCACCAGGCACAGATCCTTGTATCCAGCAGTTATCTAACAACTGTTGAAATGAATTAAATTTGCTGAAGGATTTGGACGATTGCACCAGCAGTATTTGGCTGCTGGACGACAAGGCCATCCCTCAGAGCACTCTATATCCCCTTAGCAACAAGGTATAATTCATTATGCAGCTAAACTATGGCTTGAATCTTTAAGGAAGTTTGGGCCATGTACTGCGATCCTTATTTATCTTTACCAGACAATTAGGTGGAGGAGCCCAGGTGACATTCACCTTCCTCAACCCAGGGAACAGGGTCTGGGGCAGAAGAAACCTGAGAAACTGAGTCGCCTGGAAGGTGCCAGGCCTGAACCTGGAGCTGAGTATTCTGCATGATCATTACTGATATAATTATTACTCGACACAGATCGAGTACTGACAGTAAGCTGGCCATGTCCCCTGAGCTGCCCACAGAAAATGGATTTTCTCCAAATCTACAGAACACTACTAGCTTTGAATGCCCCACCTAGATGCCAATCTCCCCTTCTCCCCGACATGGATTACAGCCTTTTATTGAGTACCTACTAGGTGTAAGGCAGGGGGAGACATATTGTTCATCTGGGGCAGGGGTCCTTAATCTCATAGTCTGCATCAGACTATGAGATTATATAAAATATATATTTTTTTTTATATATAGGATTTTATTTTTATTTATATTTTATATATATAGGATTATATAAAATCCTATATATAAAATATATAGGATTACAAAGGAAACTAATAATATTGAAGCAAGGTTACCAACATATTTTGAAAACCAAGTTCATGGGGTCAGCTAGGTGGTAAAGTGAATAGAGTGTCAGGCTTGGAATCAGGAAGATGAATCTTCCTGCATTCTAATCCAACCTCAGGGGGCAGCTAGGTGGAACAGTGGATAAAGCACTGGCCCTGGATTCAGGAAGACCTGAGTTCAAGTCCGACCTCAGACACTTGACACTTATTAGCTATGTGACACTGGGCAAGTCACTTAACCTTCATTGCCCCACCCCCCCAAAAAAAATTCAGTCTCAGACATTTAGTAGTCATGTGACTCTAAACAAGTCACTTAACCCTGTTTGCCTCAGTTTCTTCATCTGTAAAATAAGCTGGAGGAGGAAATGGCAAATCACTCCAGTATCTTTGCAAAAAAAAATCCAAACCCAAATGCAGTTGTGGAGAATTAGACACAAGTGAACCAACTCAAAAACAACAACATGGACCCCTTGATTTTGAATGCATATAATAAAATATGAAGGATTACAAAAGAAATAAATTACACTTACATATAGTTACTTTTTTTTTAAATTCACAGACCCCAGATTGAGAGGCCCTACAGACTACAGCAAGTTTGGATCTTTGACAAATACTCCACCTCTCTGTGACTCATCTTTCTCATATGTAAAATTAGGAGGTGAAACTGGATCTTGAAGGTCCTTTTCCAACTCTAAAATTTTATGATACACATAGGAAAAGCTAGGGCTATGGGAAGATTTATGTGAAGTAGAGGAAACAGACATAAGGGAGGGAGGGACTGGTAAATTGTGAGAGAGATCAGTGTTGTATGTTGAGATTCCTTTTTATAGATTTAATTCATTGTGAATGTAACTTTAATTGGCTTTGTCATTATTCAAAAAACTACTGAGAAGAAAGCAAGAATCATAGACTTTTGGAAATAACTCTTGCAGATGTAACCATATAAGATGCACATGAGAGATATTACAAAATGGTTAACAGAAAAGGAAAAGGGGGGGAAGTGTAGGGAATAAGCATTCATTATGCACCTACTATATGCCAAGCACTTTATAAACGGTATTTCATTTGATGCTCACAATAACCCTGTCAAGTATTATTATTCCCATTTTACAGATGGGGATAACAACAAAGAAGCAGTCCATTATTATGTGCATTTATTTTTATTCTCCAAGAACATTTATTCCAATTCCAATTCAATTTGATTCAGTTCAACAATCATTAAGCAGCTAGAGTGGGCATAGTGGAGAGAGTGGGTGTGTGTGGTGGAAGAGACCTTTGAAAGTCATCAATTCCAGCCTCCTAACTTTACAGATGAGTAAACCAAGGCAAAGAGAGATGGGTCAGGAGGACCTGAGTTCACATCTGACCTAGATACTAGCTGTGGGATCCTGAGCAAGTCACTTCACTCTGTTCGCCCAGGTTTCCTCATTTGTCAAATGTTGGACAAGACTGGAAAATGACTGAACAACAAGAGTGAGTAGAACAATGTGTTAGGTATGTCTTGAGGAAAGCATGCCTTTGGGATCTCTGAGCTGGTGGAGCTTATGGTCTAGGAGAGAGGACACAAACCCTGACAATGGGAAGAGCATTAGCTTTGGAGTCAGAGATACTGTGTTAGAATTCTACCTTTATTAATTAGCACCAGTGTGAATGAGTGAATAAATGATTGAATGAAGAAACATTTAATAAGTAATTACCCTGTGCCAAGGACCTGGCTAAGCTCTGGGGAGCAGTCAATCAACAAACATTTATTAAGCACCTATTATGTTCCAGGCCCTGTGCTAGACTTGAGGATACAAATAGCAAGAAAGAAACAATCCCTGCTTTCTTTGGTTGCTGTTCTTGAGCCCTGTCCAACTCTACTTGACCATGTGTATTTATCACAAGAAATTTGCTTTTCCTTTTTCTCCCATAATGGGATGGAAGGGAGAGGAAATAGGGTTCTGTTAATTAAAAATGAGAGGGGGGCACTACAGATGGCAATGTTTTTCTTGGCAAAGATACTGGAGTGGTTTGCCTTTTCCTTCTCCAGTGTGTCCCCATTTTGTAGAAGAACTGAGGCAAAAGGGGGTTAAGTTGACTTGCCCAGGGTCACACAGCTAGGAAGTGTCTGAGGCTGGATTTGAACTCTGATCTTCCTTTATCCAGGAATCATGACTCTCAGTGCTCTATCTACTGCATCACATAGCTGCTCCTTTCTAAGATATAACAAAAGTGGGGTTATACAATACCTGAAAGGAGAAGGAGGTGAGGGGAAGACGAATGGAAAGGTTGGTAGGAAGGGGCCAGGTTACAAAGGACTTTAGAAGGTATTGGCATTGGAGACAGACAACCTTTTCCACAACTGGCAGAAGAGCCATATGGAATCAATCTTTCCTTCTTGTACTGAAAGAGCTCTTACATTCTAACAAGAGGAGAAAATATTTAGGGGAATGGTGTCCTGGGAGAAGGTATTTTGATTAGGAATGTTACTGAGGGGGCAGCTAGATGGCGCAGTGGATAGAGCACCGGCCTTGGAGTCAGGAGTACCTGAGTTCAAATCCGGCCTCAGACACTTGACACTTATTTGCTGTGTGACCCTGGGCAAGTCACTTAACCCCAATTGCCTCACTAAAAAAACAAAAACAAAAAAAAAGGAAAGTTACCGAGGTGCAGAGTAGAGCCTAAGAGAGTAGATTGACATACTTTTTCCAGTAGCTAGGACAATATTGATTTGATTATGGCTCTAGATCTGGAAAGGATATGAGAAGGGTAAGCACTAGGCTGGTAGAAGATGGCCAGGAATGGGTGAGGTGAAGTATGGCTGAGATGACCTGACACAGTGGGCCACAAAAGGTATTCACTAATCACACTGGGGATGAGAATGACAGAGTTGAAAGTAATAAATCCTCTAGGGAATAGCCTCTGGTCTTTGAAATTCGGTAGTTGTTGACCTTGGGCAAGATATTTTACCTAGAGTTTCACATCCTTTTTCTGTAAATCAAGAAGGCTGGTCTAGATCAGAAGTGTCAAATATTTTGGCCTGGTCAGAGGCTCATGTTGGACCCACAACACTCCCAAGTGCAGTAATTGGGAGTAAAATGTAATTGGGAGAAATTTCTTTTTTTAAAATAATATTTTGTTTCCCCCCCCCCAATTATACATACAGACAATTTTTAACATTTTGAGTTCCAAATTTTCTTCCTCCCTTTTTTACCTCCTCCTTTTCTAAGGTGGTAATCAACTTGATATAGGTTATATATGTGTAGTAATGTAAAACATACTTCTATATTAGTCATGTTGTGAAAGATGAACTAAACCAAAAGGGGAAAAAACCACATTAACACATAAACAATAAACTAAAAATAGTATGCTTCAATCTACATTCAGACTCTACTAGTTCTTTCTCTGGATGTGGATATGTATTTTTCATCAAGAGTCTTTTGGGGTGGTCTTAGATCATTGTACTGATGAGAATAGCTACATTACTCACAGTTGATCATCGTATAATATTGCTGTTACTGTTTATAATGTTCTCTTGGGTTTTGCTTACTTCACTCTGCATCAGTTCATGTAAATCTTTCTAGGTTTTTCTGAAATTTGCCTGCTTCTCATTTCTTTAGCACATCCATTACTATCAGTCATATACCATAGCTTATATAGCCATTCTGCAATTGATGGGCATTTCCTCAATTTAATTGGGAAATATTTCACAAAATGAACAAAAATACAGTAGAATATAGATATTACATTTTAAAACTAAGTTAATATGGGGCCCTGGAGGGATTCTTATGTATGTTTAGTGGCTCTCATTCTATTTAAATTTGATACCTCTCTTCTGCTAGTACGGTCATATGTTTTCCAAGCATGAAACAACATAGAATTTAAAAAGGAGCATCCCACGGAGGGTAATGGAGAAGGACACAATGGGAGTGATCAGGCTGCAACATGCAACCACTAGAGAATTTTGAAGAAGAACACAAATAAAAGATGTTATTGGAGAAACAGGATGGGTGAAACAAATGAAAAACCCTGAGAGACAGAGTTTCTGGGTAACTAATAATCAATTTATTAATTAGGCTAGCTGGCAATCAATAAATTGATGGTCAGTGGTTTCTCCTGGTAACCAAAGACCCCCAGTGGAGACCCTGAAAGCCTTAAATACTTTTCTAAAAGGGAATGCCCCTGACAAGTGAAAATTGTTTTTTTGTTTTGTTTTGTTTTTGCAGGGCAATTAAAGTTAAGTGACTTGCCCAGGGTCACACAGCTAGTTAAGTGTCAAGTGTCTGAGGCTGGATCTGAACTCAGGTCCTCCTGAATCCAACGCCATCTAGCTGCCCCTGACAAGTGAAAATTAACCCTGATTGGTAGACATTTAATGAGGAGGTGGGCTAGAAATATTTAGCTCCTCCTGCTGGGAATGTGGCTTGATCATGAGACTTGACCCCCTCCAACAATCTGGATGGTGGAATCTATCTCCAGTGGTCTAGAGACCACACTGGTTGACTTTCTCCTTCATGAGTTGGATCATCCGAAACTTTAATGGAGAGGTATATGGATTGGAGCTCCTTCCTTCAGGCTAAAAACCCACCCAGACTAGATTCTGTTTATGCCCTAAACAGAAGTTATGTGTTCTAGTTGAGTGGGGTCCTGCCCAAGATTGAAGAGTATATTCCTTGAGGGTTAGGACAATCTCATCAATCAGTCATGTCCTTCAGAGACTGACTTTCACAACAGCTGAACCTTAATGAAGAAATAGATAGAGAAAAGCCTGGATCCCAATTTAATAATTGGCTATTAATATAATGGGATAATAATAATTTCTATCATGGGAAAAAGAGAAATTGTTTACACAGTATGGGTAAGGTGTGACAGTCAGTGTTCAATTGCTCAGGAGAAATTGAGAGAGGCCTCCAGCACACTGGGTGGATCTGCTGTAGCAGGATATGAACAAGTGTCACCCAGGATGGGCAGGCATAGATGGGTTGCAATCTACATCTTTGCAGGGAACTTCCAATGAGAGTTCACAGATTTATTTGTGTATTGAACATGTGCAAAGAAGTCATTAAGGGCAATTAGGCGCTGAAGTGGATAGACCTGCCTGTCCTGGAGTCAGGAGGACTCATCTTCCTGAGTTCAAATCTAGCCTCAGATACCATCTGAGTGACCTTGGGAAAGTCACTTAAACCAGGTTTTCTCAGTTTCTTCATCTGTGAAATGAGCTAAAGACGGAAATGGCAAAACAGTATCTTTGCCAAGAAAACCCCAAATGGGGTCATGAAGAGTCAGACATAACTATAGAGAGTATTTTGAAGTCTGCAAAGCATTTGTTGTTGTTGTTATTCAAGGGACAAGTTTAACAATTACAGCAGTGATTCTATTTGGTTTAGGATGTCACAGTACTTGGGAAGAGGATGGATGATTGAGAAAGGAGGCTGAGGAGTACTGAAGGACACCAGCTCATTCAGATTTGGGGAGGCAGGATCCTGATATCATTCAATGAATTGGAGACTTCTTGTTTTTTCTCCAAAGTGTTTATTAAGGACATGTTTAGGACAGAAAAGTAGCTGTCCCTGTAACCAATGCCCTTGTTTAACACTGTCCCCATCTCTTCGCACTCTCTCCCTCGTGTCTGTAGCGTATAGTCTTCCTGTCAGGAAGCCCTGGGTTCAAATCCAGTCTGTTATCAACTACATGGTGACGGGCAAGTTACTTCACCTCTGAATTATGTCAAGGGCAGCTGAATAGAGTGCTGGGTGCCAAGTCAGAAAGCCTCACCTTCCTGAGTTCAAATTCTACCTCAGACACTTACTAGCTATATGACCCTGGGCAAGTTACTTAACCCTGTTTGCCTCAGTTTCCTCATATGTAAAATGAGGAAATGGCAAACTACTCCAGTATCTTTGCCAAGAAAAACCCGAATGGGGTCACGAAGAGTGAGACATGAAATGAATGAACAACAAACAAAAACACTCTATATATGGCACTGTGCAACATGCTGGGGATACAGAGAAAGGCAAAAGTCCCTGCTCTCAAGGAGTTTACAATCTAATGGGGAGAGCAAATAACTATGTACATCCAAGATACATACCGGCTAAACTGGGGAGAATCTCAGAAGAAAGGCATTAGCATGAAGAAGGATCAGGAAAGGCTTCATGAAAAAAGTTTGAACTTTAGCTGAAACTTTTTTTGGCAGGGCAATGAGGGTTAAGCGACTCGCCCAGGGTCATACTGCTAGTAAGTGTCAAGTGTCTGAGGCCGAATTTGAACTCAGGTCCTCCTGAATCCAGGGCTGGCACTTTATTTACTGTACCACCTAGCTGCCACCCTTTAGCTGAAATCTGAAGGAAGTCAAGGAAACCAGGAGACAGAGATGAGGAGGGAGAGAATTCCAGACATGGGGAACAACAAGTGAAAATGCTCAGCGCTGGGAAATGGACTATGTAAGGTAGAAGAAAATCAGAAAGGTAGGGAAGGACAAGGTTTGGGAGGGCTTTAAAAGCCGAAGAGAGGATTTTATACTTACTTTTGGAAGCAATAGGAAGCAACTGGAGTTGACTGAATGGGGTGGGGGATGAATGTGCTTTAGGAAGATCAGTTTGACAGCTAAGTGGAGGATGGACCAGGGTGGAGAGAGACGAAGCAGAAAGACCAACCAGAAGGCTACTGCAATAGTATTATGCAATAGGCATGAGGTGATGAGGGCCTGTACCAGTGGAAGTGTCAGAGGAGAAAAGGGAGAATATACACGATGTTATGAAGGTAGAATGGTCAGGGGACAGCTAGGTGACTCAGTGGATAAAGCACTGGCCCTGGATTCAGGAGGACCTGAGTTCAAATCCGGCCTAAGACACTTCACACTTACTAGCTGTGTGACCTTGGGCAAGAGTCACTTAACCCCCATTGCCAAGGCAAAAAAAAAAAAAGGTAGAATGGTCAGGACTAGGCAACTTATGGATATGGGGGTGAAGGAATGAGGAATCAAGGATGGCATCTAGGTTTTGAGCCTGGGTCACCAAGAGGATGGTGGTATCCTCCAGAGTAATAGGGAAATTAAGAAGAGAGAAGGGATTGGGGGAAAATCTAATAAATTTGGTTTTTTACATCTTGAGCTTAAAGATGTCCATGGAATATCCAGGTAGAAATGCCCAACAGGCAGGTGGAAATGCTAGATTGGAGGTAAGGAGAGTGATCAGGACTAGACAAATAAATCCGAGAATTATCTGCATAGGATGAGACTTGAATTCATGATGAGACAACCAAGTAAAATAGTATATAGAGAAAAAAGGGGGCCTAGGAGAAAGCCATGGGGGACAACCAGCATTGACGGGTGTGACTTGGATAAAGGAGACCAAGGAGGGATCAGACAGGCAGGAGGAAAACCAGGAGAGAGAAGTGTCACAAGAACATAGAGAGAAGGGAATATCAAAAAGAAGAGGGTAATCAATCAACAGTATCAAAGGCTGAAAAGAGGTCAAGAAGGATTGAAGGTTGAGAGAAGGTCATTGGTAACTTTGGGGAGCAGTTTCAGTTAAATGATGAGATCAGAAGCCAGAATGCAGAGTTAAGAAAAAAATAAGAGGAAAGAAGTAGAAGCATTGGTTTTAGGTAGCCTTCTAAGGAGTTTAGCCAGAAAAAGGAGAGTGATATGGGGTGATAACTAGAGAGAATAGATGGATGGATCGAGTGGGTGTTTTTTAAGGGGAGACATGGATGAGAAGACAGGATGGAATGACTCTCTAAGCCTCGATTTCCTCATCTATATTCCTGAGCATCTACCTCAGGAAAGGCAGTATAGTGTAGGACACAGAGGCCAGACAAAGTCAGGAAGACTTGGCTTTATGTCCTGTCTCACATATTATCAGCATAGAAAAGTCACTCTTAGTACCCCCAAGCAACTAACTATGTAAGGTGATATGATAGTTCCTGATTTACTGCTTCAAACAGTGGACTGATAAAATTACACGTCTGCTAAAAAAAACAACCCTCAAATAATCATTCCCTCTTTCAAATTTAATTCACAGGGTTATTGTGAGTAAATGAGATAGTGTAAGTAAAGCTCTTTGTTCATCTGAAAACCTATATAAATATCAACTTGGATTATTTTTATTCCAGTAACTGTAAGCTCCTTGAGGGCAGCACCCACTTTTTATGTGTTTCTGTACAGAGCCAAGGGAATGAAAACTCATTGATTGGGTTTCTGGAAACCCTATCAACTCAGCTTTCCAATGGCTAAATGGGATGTGAAGTTATAGGAAGGAATTGGACAATAGTGGGAAGGGCACGGTATCTAGGACACTGGGTCTCCAGTGCCCTCTTTCTTCTTCCCAGCCCCAGCAGTGGCTCACCAATACCCTTCTCCTTGTCAACCACCCCAACTAAATGACCATTTTCCTCTGGAAGTATTTAGTGCTACTGAAAAAATAAATTATTCTAGAAATTCACTTTAGAACTTCCTGAGCTAGCATGTTCACTAAGGTATATCCCAATTGATTTTTTCCTAGAGATTCCTGCCCATGCTTTCCTGCCCCCATCCCCCAAATCCAATGGGGAAAACCGAATTTTGTTGTATATTGCTCATCAGAAAATTACTTTACTCTCTTGGTGGACTGCTCTAGACACCCTCTAGTGGCCAGAATATTCCTTGCAGTCTCAGCAAATCCTACAGATCCTAGACAATCATCCAATTGCCCCTTGCCTTCTTACCTTATAGATTTAGAGCTGGAAGGGATCTTAGATGAGGAAACTGAGGTCCAGAGAAGGGAAGTGATTTGCCCAAAGTCAGAGATAGTAAATCGGGCAGGGCTGGGATTTGAACCCCAGGGTCCTTTGGCTTTCGAACCCAGAACTTAAAGAATCAGAAGAGAGGGACAGCTAGGTGGCACAGTGGATAAAGCACTGGCCCTGAATTCAGGAGGACCTGAGTTCAAATCTGGCCTCAGACACTTGACACTTACTAGCTGTGTGACCCTGGGCAAGTCACTTAACCCCCATTGCCCCGCAAAAAAAAAATCAGAAGAGTGTGAGGGGACTTAGAAAGTGACTCTTCCACATGGGAGAAGGATCTCTTCTACATTACTAACAGGGTAGTTAACCCCCTTTCTCCTGAATGATCTCTTTGTGATGGGGAATTCATTCATTACCTTACAACACAGCCTATTCTATTGTTTTTGGGGGGGACTGGGAAAAGAGCTGTGATTTTGTCTGTGTAGGGAATACTAGTTGGGAACTCCTCCATCTGTGCAGGCAGCAACTAGTCTGTGACACCTACAATACCGAGAAATTGAAGAGGCTGAAAGAAGTGAATGCTCATGGTCACAGTCAGTATGTGTGATTGTCCTAATTGTGCCTTCTGAAACAACCGAGGCCTACCTCATTGGCTCTCCTCTCAGTCTTCTCTTCTCCCAGTTTTCTTAACAGTTCCTCCTATACTATATCTCATTCTCTTGTCATCCTAGTTATTCTCTTCTAGACATGTGCTGATGTCAGTATCTTCAAGTGCTTTTCAGGGTAGTCATTAGACTATGAGTTCCCTGAGATCAAGGACTGCCTGTTGCCTTTTTTTAAATATTCCCAGTATTTAACCCAGTGTTTGGCACATAGTAGGCACTTAATAAACTTTTACTGACCGATTTAATGACTGCTAAACAGTACCTGTCACATAGTAATAGTTTAATAAATGTTTGTTGATTGATTTAGGATACCTTCTTACAAATTCTCTGTGAATAACTTGAATAATGAAAAAGATATTGTTGCTTGCTCCCTATCCAGACAAATGCTCAAAATTTTTATTTTGTACTTGGAGACATGGTTTCTTTCTGCTCTGGGAGGTTTACAGAACGTCAAAATAGAGATGATTCATGCATCATAGAGGATGAACAGAGATTGAACCATGAAATGATTTAAATTCAATTCTGGGCCATCAGAGTGTGTGCAACCTTGAGATCTCCATATACCATACAATAGGTCAAGGACTATAATGTAATGCACAGGCATACCCCCTCGACTTCTTCAAAATGCTTTGGTGCCACATATATCTTACACAATAAACATTTAGTCATACATCTATACATACACCCATCGTAAGTATTCAGTTCAAAAACACAACATGGCATATAAGGCAACCAAGCAAATTAAAGAAATAATATTAACGGTATTATGCACATGTATGCAATATACCCCCTACTCCAATTCCTCGCCCTCTCCAGTCCCTGCACACAGAAATACCCAACGAAAAAACACAGACACTGCCTCTCTAACAATGTTGAGGTTGTCCAAGAAAGATGAAGTGGAGCCGGAGCCCCAAAGCCAGAAGCTTTCTTATCTTGTCTTAAAAAGCAGATGAGGTTGAGTAACTTATACCTCCTCTACACTCTCCCCTCCCCCCGGGGCACATTCCTCTAAGTCCAGGAGCCCAACCATCCCAGTAGGGACAAATCTACACAATACAACAATCCACACGTGCACACAGGGAGAGACACGCACTGATGGGCTACGCCCCTCCGCGGTCCCCCCCCCCCCCCCCCGCTTAGGTCGTGAATGGCGCTCAGCCCCGGGCCAATGAGAGTAGCGGAATTTCTTTCATTCAGTGTCGGCCCGGTTCCTACCCGGAAAGCCGTGGGGAGGATGTGAAGGGGGAGAAAGGCGGCCCTCATTCTGCAGCCTAGCCAATCAGAGCAAAGGGGAGGGGGGGAGGGGGGACCAGGCCTTTTTTTCTCCGCCCCGGACCAATCCCGACTTTACAAGCTTGAACTTTTGCCACCCTAGGACGAGTGAATGCGCCCGGGGAGGTGCCCCCGCCGCGCCGGCTCCAGGGGCAGGAGCGGACTTAACCCTTCCCGCGCCGGTCCGGCGGGTTACCTTCTCAATAACCCTGGGGACGCTTACTCTATTGCGGATATTTTCGCTGTCCTACAGTATCCCCAAAAGTACCCAACTCCTTCTTGGGGCGGCAGGGTCGGGGGTGTGTGAATAAAAACAGAAAAGCAAATTGCAAAAGGGAAGAGTGAGGAGAAAACCCTAAGCCCGTCCTCGCCTCCCCCAATTCTTCACCTTATTTTTTTTTTTCCGGGGATGTGTGTTTGGGGTGGGGGAGCGGGCTGAGAAGTATTCTTTTAATAAAGATCGGGGGTCGGGGGTGATCAGCCAGCCCCTGGGGAGCTGAGGTGGCCTAGCCGCTGAGATGTCCAGGGGATGCGAGAGAGGAGAGTGAGGGTCTTAGAGTAGGGAAGGAAAGACTGTACCCCCCCCCCCCCGCCCCCGACACACACTCTCATTCTCTCTCTCTCTCTCTCTCTCTCTCCTCTCTCCCCTCTCCCTAAACCATAACTTCAATCAGGAGCACATGGTGCTGTGGTTGCTGGGGGGGGGGGGGCAATGGGAAGAGGCTTACTTTTCATCATTCCACCCCACTGGGAGAGGACGCAGGGCTCAGGCCTCTGGGGGCTTATCCCAAAAAGGTGAGCACAGCTTTTGCCCCTCTTCAAGCTTCGGCCTCCCCCCCCTCCACGCCCACTTCCCACCAGCCCTGAATTCCGGGTGCTTCCCAGACTATCCCACCTGAGCCCTACCACACCCCCAACTCCTGCTCCTTCTTCCTTACTGAGCGGACACTTGTCGGTTAATCTGCAGATTTGGGACTAGTAACTTCACGCTGAAAGCCCTGATTCTCAAATCTGTCCGTGATCAGGAGTCAGGGGGTAGTGGGGGAAAGTGGAGCGATCCGGCGGCATGATTCTCATCTTTAGTTTCCGGAATCTCTTTCCTAGGATTGAGGATCCCGAGTCAGGGCAATTTGGGGTGTGTTTGTGTGTGTTGCTTCAGCAAGTGAGTGAGTGTGTTTACATGTGTAACAACTGTTTGTGTAATTGTGTGCCCATTGCCAAAGTGTATGCACCCATCTGTGCCTGTGCAAGTGTGCGAGAGTGCTTGCACAGCCAGCGCAGTCAGGCCGATGGTTAGGGGGTGGGGGTGGGGGTGGTGAAGGGGGTGGGGGCGAGGGCTCGGGCCCGCCCCGGGAGCCAACCCCTCTTGTGCCTCGTTCTTTGCAATGGGACGTGTTCTCCTTTAAGAGTTAAGAAACTTGAAACCTTGTTTGCGCAACAATCGGCGGCGCAGCAGAGAGCCGCCAAAGTGTCTAGACTGGCATATGATGGGAGGCAGCCAATGACTCCGAGGCTCTCCTCCGGGGGCCCTGAGTGTGTGTTTGAGAAGAACAAAAAAGAGAGAGAGAGAAGGGGGGAGAGACAGAGAAAAGCGAAAAGGAAGAAACGCAGAGCGCTGTTTAACCAGACCTCGGAGGGACCACGGGGCGAAGTGGAGTCACTTTTTTTTTGGGTTGCTGCTCTTGCAGCGTCTGTGTGGAGCGCGGAACGGGCAGCGACCTCTGCCTCGGTGGATTGCATTTTTAATTAAGGATTTCCAGCGGCTCTTTGGGATATTTACAATTTCCACTCATGTGTTGAAACCAGCGTTAAAGGGAAACTCCTCCAAGTGCATCCAAAGTCTGGGACCTGATACGGAGTTGGCCTTTTTCCGCACAAAAATTCAGGGTTTGGGGTTTTGTTTGTGTGCGTTGTCTTCTAACTTTTCTTTATTTCTTTTCCTTTTTTTTTCTGAGGGAGGGGGGAGGTGAGTGATTCTTCCTCTCAATCTGCTTTTTGGATTTAGCAAATCTCTTGCTTTAAAAAGCGTTTTGCCTTTTTAAAGAAAGGGTTTAAATATTTCGGGGTGTGTGTGTGTGTGTGTGTGTGTGTGCATTTTTTGCTTTTGGACCCTTCACACAACTTTTAAAGAATTGGTGGTCGATGCTCGGTGTTTTTCACTGGGCATTTCCTGCAGCCCCCTTTAACCTCGGGGGCCGGTGCTTAACCGCGGGAGCAACTTTATAGCCGGGGTCAATGTAGCGCCCCCCACCCCACCCCACCCCCTTGGCCACTTGCTGTTGCTTTCTCTCAAAGTTTTCCTCCCCACTCACCCCCTCCCCACTATCCCCTCCCCACCCATCCCCTGGTCACCCTATCCCCTGGTCACCCCATCCCCGGAGAGCTCCCTCATGTTGCAGCTCTGTTGCGATCTATCGGCGACAGGCTGTGCAGAGTTTGCACGGCGCAGCGCGGCGGAGCTTCATGTGGGACTGCGACCCGTACAGTCACCGCCGCGCTGAGGGTACGGACCCCCAGTAACTGGAGACCTCCTCCTCCCCCCCCACCCCTGGCGCCAAAGGATATCGTATGTTCAGGTCCAAACGCTCGGGGCTGGTGCGGCGACTTTGGAGAAGTCGTGTGGTCCCCGACCTGGAGGAAGGAGGCGGCGGCGGCGGCGGCGGCGGCGACGAGGATGGGAGCTCCGGGAGCCGCGCTGAGCCGGCCCCGAGGGGAGGAGAAAGGGGAGGCTGCAGCCGCTCCGAAATCCGCCCGGTAACCTCGCGGCGGCCCCGGGAGGCAGCAGGGCAGCGAGGCGCCCAGGGCGCAGGGAGGCGCCGGCGCGCTGGGGGCCCCCTGAGGCCCATGTCGGAGCCGGGGGCCGGCACTGGGGCCGGGGGCTCCACGTTGGAGGTGGCCGAGCCGGGAGGCCCTGGCTGGCTGCCGGAAAGCGACTGCGAGACCGTGACCTGCTGCCTCTTCTCCGAACGGGACGTGGTTGGCGCGCCCCGAGACGCCGGCGACCCTCTGGCCGGGGCGCCCCAGGAGCACGGGGCTGGCGGCGGGAGGAGCCGGGAAGCCCGTTCCCGGCTGCTGCTGTTGGAGCAGGAGCTCAAGACGGTCACCTATTCGCTGCTGAAGCGGCTGAAGGAACGCGCTCTGGACACGCTGCTGGAGGCGGTGGAGTCCCGCGGTGGGGTGCCTGGCGGCTGCGTCCTAGTGCCGCGCACAGACCTCAGGCTGGGCGGCCAGCCCGCCCCGCCCCAGCTACTCCTGGGCAGACTCTTCCGCTGGCCCGACCTGCAGCACGCCGTGGAGCTCAAGCCCCTGTGTGGTTGCCATAGCTTCAGCGCCGTCGACAGCCCCACAGTGTGTTGCAACCCTTACCACTTCAGCAGGCTCTGCGGGCCAGGTGAGGGGAATTGGGGGTGAGGATGATCTGGGGTAATCCAGGGGCTGAGTTTGGAGGCAGGATCTGGATTGGGGGGGGGGCCTTCGGAGAAGGACTGGGAAAACCCGTGGGCAACCCCGGGGGAATCTTTCTTCCTTCGGTGACCAGGTGTGTATTTGGTTAACAGCAGCGTCGTGGGGGGGGGGGGGGGAGAGGATCCTTTTAATGCAGTTGGGCTTTCATTGATGTTCTCTTGTAAGTGGGGTACTCTGTGTGGCTCGGTATATACATCGTATACATACCCGCGCCCAGTATACTTGAGATTGAGGTGCGAAGGAGACCGTTCTTGATCTTTATGGAGTTGAGAGAGCAAGTTGAGTCGAAATACACTTTAAAATCATTTTAGGCCAGGTATTCAGCCTCACTTTTCAGGAGAATTTCTACCGGGGAAATATGAACCCACTTTAGGAAAAGGGTGCTGTTTGTCATCTTAATTTTCTCTCTTCTACCCTCATCTTGCTGACAGGGATGATGAATGTGAATGTGAATGTGGAAATAGGCAGTGGAAAAACAGGCTAAGAGGGGTAGACTATAATGAATGACCAAACCGGGGAATCAACCCGAATAATAATAGTTTACTTTTATGTAGTTCAACTATGCTTTCCTCACGCCTACTTTATGAAGCAGGGAGGATTCGTCCCATTTTACAGATAAGGACACTGAGGCTGAGAGACATCATTTGCCCAAGGTCATACAGGATTAAAATAATCTTTGGAGCTAGGTCTCTTAACGCTGATTTTATGGCAAATACTTTGCTCTTTCTAACTGCCCACAGTGGTTATGGTATGGTTCTGCATTTGTTTCTCCTCCTGTGTATTTGTCCCTTCCTGTGACTACACACGGGGATGGCACCGAATAAGTGTTCCTTCCTGTGTCTACACTCTTATTCGGTGCCATTCTGTGGACGCATCCCCTCTGTGCTCCATGCATACGATACCCTACCCTTTCTTAAGTGTGCCTTTGTATTCTGTAACAGTCTTCCTTCTACTATTATCCAAAAGACTTTCAAGAAGTCTCCCGGTATGCCTCTTTACATGGAGTGATACACACCTTGGCCCAGTATCCTTAGTTTCAAAACTTTTGCTTTAAAATGAAAGATTTACACACACACACCCCCACACACACACACCTCAGACCCTCTGGGCTATGGTTCCTGACTGGGGAACCTGAATCTATCTCTGAGATGGGGAACTGAGTATTTTGTTGTTAAACTTTTAACTCCTTCTGTTTTCCTTCCCAACCTCCCGTGACACTCCCCTCTGTCCCCTTTCCTTTTCTTCATCTCCTGGAAGGCTTTCTAGAAAGGATGGGATGGTTTAACCCAAGCTTTTTCTCTGCTTTCCTATCACTGGCAATGGTAACCTGTGTCTTGTGCTTCAACTAGTAATTGGATCATACTGGCCCACAGCTGAGTTAGATGGTGAGGACTGAGGTAGGAAACGGAAAAGAAAGCCAGCCTCACTATGTGCTTATCATTTTCCCCTTCTTCTACTTTCCATCCTGCCCTTCATTGACTAACTTAATTCACAGGATTTTTAAGAGTTGAGGGTTTTTTTCCCTAGTTGGTGGTGGTCAGTTGGGCAAACCTTTTTCATGGTCTTTGGTTTAGAACTGCTGAAAATGGGAACCCTCCCAGCCATTGCATCCTCATCTTTAAAGATCCTTTCCAGCTCTCAAAATCAATGGATTAAGATAATTTAGTTTGATTACTTCATATTACTGATGAGGAAATTGGGGACCCAAGAGCTTAAAAGGATTTGATTAGAGTCACATACACAGAGTTACAGATCTAAAACCAGAATCCAGTTCTCCTGTTTCTCAGTCCAGGGATCTGACCCATCTTCATTCATTTGGGGGAGGGCTTTGGCTTTTTAAACCTTCTTCTATTTCAGGATGTAGGTTTCATTTCAGCATTTGGGGAATACTGGTGGATTCAGGGGAGAGGAAGGCTGTTTCTGCAGCACCTTCATATACTTCATTGACAGGCAGTGTGGGAAGTGGTTAGCTCAGCTTTGGCCTGTATGAGAATTGATTCTTCTGGGTGGGGGTGGGGGGGTGGGAGAAGGAAATGTGGGTAAGAGCTGGTGAGTGGCTTTGAACATCCAGTTTTAAATGCTGCTTTTCTTACTGTCTCTGGCTACAGTCACCCCAGGCTTCCCTCCTCTGGATTCTCCGAAACACATACTTTGTTGTTTCTTTGTTGATTGTGGGATTCAGATGCCCCTAGCCCACTTTGAACCAACAACTTCCCCTGGAAGTGTGGTTTTCCCCCATCTCCACCCGTTGTTTCCCCTCCAAGTCTTTGAAGGGGGTGATCCCATCTTTGACTCCATGGTTAATGTCCTGTCCCTGACAATTTTCTAGAAGAGGCAAAGAATTTTCCAGCCGGTAAGAATCTTAGACACCATCTAGTCTAAGCCACTTCTTTTTACATAAAAAGAAACTGAGGTCTAGGAGAGGGAAGGGAAGGGACTTTCCCAGAGCCACACATCTCCTTAGTACTGACATGGGCTTCTAGGAGTTTGTTCTTTTCTCATCACTTGGGCACAGGAAATCTCTGAATTTGCCCTCATCCAGGGCTGACTCCTTAGCAGACTTTTCCTCTTTCTTCATATCAAATAATAATTTTAAAAATCTATCCATTTAGCACCTCCTTTGTGTAAGGCACTGTTCTTTGAGTGATTTAAAGCGGTATAAGCCAAAGTTCCTATTTTCAAGGACCTTACAGTGAAGAGTTGGGAGAGGCATATATGTGAAAGACATAAATGAATACAAATTTTAATAAAGTGAGACAGTATGTGATAAGTACAAAGTGAGGAATACAGACTTTCAAGACTATAGTATAGAAGGAGGCAATACGTAGCCTGGCCTCCAAGGAGGAGGTATTCCAAATGAAGCTTGGAAGCTTGTAAAGGTATGATAGTTGGAGTGTTCAGGATATAATACTAATCATATAAATGATAATAACAACAGTTAGCATTTATGTAGCACTTTAAGGTTTGCAAAGCACTTTTCAGGTAGTCTTTGATCCTCCCAACAATCCTGGGAAGTGTGGGTGCTATTTGTATCCCCATCTTATGGATGAAGAAACTGAGGCAGAGAGTCCAGAGTCCAGAATCACGTACCTAGCCAGTGTCTAAGACTGAATTTGAACTCTGGTCTTCCTGACCCCAAGTCCCTTGTTCTACCCACCGGCCACCTAGCTGCCTCTTGATAGGCTTCCGATGTTGAGAGATTACAAAGTCTGGTTGGTATGGAATATGATTGCAATTGTAGATACAAGTTCCCCTTCTTCTAAATATGGCCAGATCTTAGATAGTTTGATTTTGATGTTTTGGTGGGGGGGGAGTGATGGGGAAAGGATAAAGGAGGCCTTAGGGCTGAGAATGAAGTGTTAGAAATGGATCTTATGGGCATGGAGTCTTGTTTGCCTGTAGGAGGTGCTGTTATAGGCTACTAGAGTGCTTACCAAATCCTGCCACCCCTAAACCAACATGTCGGTCCTGGGCCTCATTCCAGCAGTTTTCAAGATAGTTTGGATCACAGGTGATGAGAAGATTCACATTTATTTAGTGCTTTATGACTTAAAAAGTAAGGCCTTGAGGGATGGACAGATAACCCAGAGCCACCTCTCCCCCAGTAACACAGAGGAATGGAAATTTATGGAGGAGGACTTGGGTCTGTTTAGCTTCCTGTCCTTACTGATGGTTTTGAGGCCGGAGGCGGAGAGATGGATGACACCCCTCCCAGCCACTTCTCCATCTCCCACCCTATCGAAGTACTGCCAGCCTAGGTCCCACAGCTGCACCAGGCCCTTAGCTGGCACTTGGAAGCCCTCCTTATTCATGTCATTGCAGGAGGATCGAGAAGCAGTGACACAGAGGTGAGGCCTCTGCCCATGTCGGACAATGATAAGAGGAGGTAGAGAGGTTTGTACTGTCTGGCGTGGGCAGTCAGAAAATGATACACAGAGCAATACACAGTATGCTTTTTCTAAATAGATATTAATGCATGGAAGTGTACACACCGCAGGAACATATACTAGGCACAAATACAGTTTCAGAGGATGACCCACCCAGAGTGGCATGCATAGCCAATGTCACCTAGATGCCACAAAGATCCATTTGCATGAAGAGTTCAGGTGGGTAACCCAGATCAGCAGGTACCACCACACTGTAAAGATGCATACATATATATGTACACTCTTGAGAACATAGATTAATATGCATGCAGATACAAGAGCAAGGAAACAGTTAACACCCAACTGATAACAACCCTAGATAACACAGATGTATGTTTGACCATGACACACATAGGTCAACAGATTAAAGACCAGAATACATCCATAGTTGCAAACTCGTACATATTTGAACACACTTATAAGCACAATGAGAATCAAGGCAACACTACTAGACTTGCCTATGTTTCTGGTACACCCTCTCTGAACACTTATGTCTGGGTAGTGATAGAAGATTATCGAGGGTCCTGGAGGAATCAGGAACACCTGAGTTCAAATCCGGCCTGTGACACTAGCCTGTGACACTGACCCTGGGCAAGTCACTTCACCCTCTTTGCCTCAGTTTCCTCATCTGTAAAATGAGCTGGAGAAAGAAACGGCAAACCACTCCAGTATCTTTGCCAAGAAAACCCCAGATGGGATCACAAGAGGGTGGAACTCTACTGAACACCAAGAAAAGCAATATTAGATCACCACCCCTACTCCCCACCCCGAATTGCTAGCCTCTTCCTACCTAGGGATGGGATCCCTCTAGATCTGCCTGTTTTCTCTGTCCCCAGGGAAATGCTTGCTCTCTGCTTGGTGCCTATGTGGACGGAAATTTGAAGGAATACTTTAATCACGGTTCTAACCTGTGTTTAAAACTCCTTTCTACTCAAAGTATCCATTAACTTTGGAATAAATCTCGGGCTCTTGGCTTCACCACTTTTTTTTTCTGTAATTATATTCAGTAAATGACTATTATCTAAATTACGCTGGAGAGAGAGACAGAGACAGACACAGAGAGAGAACTTTTAAATGACTTTAGAAGACAGCCTAGAAAAACACAGGTTTCCCAGGCAAAGAATATAGGAATTAAAACAGACTAAAAAGTTTTTTTTTCTTTTATTTGGCCTGGCATTATCCCTTTGAAATGAGATCAATTTCAAGTTGTGCTTAAAAAGCCCTTTTTTCCCCCCTTCCCCCCTTTCCTAAGGAGGTCCCCTCTGCTATTTAGGTGAAGAAGTGGTGATAATATGCAGTTTGCATATTGCTGGCGCCAGCCGGACTAGCTGTTTATCTGACTGACGGGGGAATCTAGGCAATTAAACGCCTGCCTTTCTTAAAGCTGCAGTGTCTCTTTTCCAACTTGTCTTCCTTTGTTGCGGAGGCACTGGCTTCTCTGGGATGGTGGGGGAAGGTACGCTAGCTGAGGACTGAAAACCGGCCCCAGGATGGGGTGGGAGTGGAAAAGCCCCGGGCTAGGGGGCATGGATCATTTCCTGTGAAAGATGCAGGGGTGGAAAGGCAGAAGACGACTGAAAGTCCCGAAAACACAGACCACACCAGTAAGTTGAAGGAGTTTAACTATCTCCTGGCTTACTTGAGGTCCAGATCCTGAAAGGCGAAAATTCCACCGGGAGCTAACAAAAGTCACATCTGTGATGAATGCTTTCCTTCGAGCTGACTGTAGCCTCGACTTATTCCTGTAGAGCCCTGTAGCTGGAAGAGATTCCTGGATTTTATGCAGATGGATAGCTGTCTGAGTATGCAGGAGGATTGCCTAATTACACTGCTGCTTGCATTTAGAGAGGCCCTGAGGACTCTGGGAGTTCCCCCTTAAGGTTAAAAGCTTGTGCATTTTTATTCTCCTATAAAATAAGCCCACAGCCTTAGCTGCAACAGTCAGACTTTTTTAGAACTGTAATAATGGCTCTCCCTGCAGTTCAGAGTCTCCATGCCTCACCCACCCAACCTTACTCCTTGAACTTGTGTCACTATTTAGCCATCTGAGTGTCATCATGGAAAATCAGGTATCCAGGACATGAGAGAGTGTGGTTTGACGAAATTCTCTTGTTGGTGACCCCTTCAGAGGATGTGAAAATTAGCGTCCAGTGTTAGCACAAACCTGGATCTCTCCCTTTCTTTCTTGTTCAGTTAAGGAAGAATAATTCTGACTTGAGGAGGCTGAAAGGTTCTTTTTTAATCCTCACTGGGAGTCAGGAGATGGAGGTCCCTGGCCCTGGCACTAACTGTCTTGCTTTTTTTACTTTTATTTTTTTTAACCACCTGCTCCCCAATTCATGGCACATAGTAGGTGCTTAATGATTAATAGACAAGACAAGTAACATTGTTTTTCTGGGCCTCACTTTTCTGATCTTGAAAATGAAAGAGTTGAAATAGGTCTTCTGGCCTCTCTAGGCTTTATTAGTCTAAGCTTTTGTCTAGGTCACTGCAATACAATCTGTTCCACTCCCTGCCTTTTTATGTGCCCCTAAGAGAACTTACTGGTTACCCCACCTCTGCACTTATTAAATGGTTCATTGAGCACCATCTTGGTAAGGTAGATGTGGGACAGAAGTTTCTTCTAGAGTTTTATTGCAAAGGCCTCAGTTACCCATTCACACTTGAAGTTACATAACTAACTCTCTCTCTCTCTCTCTCTCTCTCCCTCCCTCCCTCCCTTCTTCCCTCTCCTTCCTCTCCTTCTCCCTCTCCCTCCACTACCACATCAGAACCACTGTCTGGCACACATTTAGTTGGGTTTTAATATCACAGGCTGAGCCCAGCTCTCAGGAGCTGGTGTGGTCACAACACTGGTGATTTAACTCCAGGCAAGGGAGGGGGGGGGCAGATTCTGAAGGCGTCCATCTTGGCCCCGGGTGTTCCATTTCTCAAGCCTGTGGAAGGGATGTTCAGCCTTGGGCAGTGGAGGAAAGTGTGATTTTATAAGTAGCTGTGGAGTGACTTCTGACTCTAGGCCACATCCATTATTGCCAAGTTTTCCATTTCCAATTCTGTGCCATAGGCATCTAGAGGAAGGTTCACAGCCTCCTTTTTGCTATTCTGTGAAATAGGATGGCTTTAATCCAATGAGGAGGTTTTGTGTTTTTTTTTAATAGCCAAAAAACACGAACAAATTCTGAAGTTACAGGATCTGACTGCAGTGGCTCTGCCCTTTCTATTTGGTATTTCTTGCTTATCTAGGTACAGCTGTTTTACCTACAGGCAGTTTCTCAATCCTCACTGGTCCCCAGTCTTCTATGAAACTTCGTAACAGAAGAACTTGAATGTATTGGATGAGGAGGGCCTGATGCCTGACCTTATAGTATAGATGAAGCAGTTCTTCAGCCTTTTCTCTTAAGGGCTCTCTCTTTTTTTCTTTTTTTTAGTGAGGCAATTGGGGTTAAGTGACTTGCCCAGGGTCACACAGCTAGTAAGTGTTAAGTGTCTGAGGTGGGATTTGAACTCAGGTACTCCTGACTCCAGGGTCAGTGCTCCATCCACTGCGCCACCTAGCTGACCCAAGGGCTCTCTTTTTAGTCTCTTCTTTTTGATGTCTTGTCTGGCCTTAAAACCAGGTGCTCTACTTGGGAAAAACCTTTTTAGGTGCTTTGCCTGTTTGCCTTTGTCCACTAACAGCCCTGTCATTTGTCAGCATCGGCCACAAACATTTGTTGAGCTCCTGCTCCGTGTATGGCCCTGTGGGCTTGGTGCTGAGCTCCTGGGCTGCAAGCTCTTTGTGGGCAGAGACACCAGATCTTCGCTATTTTGGATCCCTCCTCCAGGCCCTACCAGCCTTCAGTATGGTACCTTGATTATTTCGAATAGGCACTCAATAAATGTCTGTTAAAGGAATGAGTAAATGAATAAATCACCATGCTTAACCAGGAGGGGGCTTGCTTAGCGTTTTTCCTTGTTAGTATACTACCTGAGAGAGGCAGGCAGTGGGATAACCTGCACCAGATTTGGAATCAGGGGACCTGAGTTAAAATCCCAGGGTCTATGACTTATTTCTTGTGTGACTGTGGACAAATCACTTCATCTCTATGGGCCTTGGTTTCTTCCTCACTTAAACCAGGCATTGCACACTGGATGATTTTCTGGACCCATAGATCTACCTTCCTTGCTGCTTTCTTGAAACAGGTAGAGTCAAGGTTATAAAGAGGGGAAACTTCATTTAATGTAGGGAGCAAAACAACTGCTACTACTGCTACTAATTGTGCCTATTATAATTACGAAAAATACTTATTACCCCTTGGGTCATTACTGATACTCGGGCTAATAATAGTTATTACTGGGTTATTACCACTGAGGTTTTGTTTGAGTTAGGGAGTTGATGGCATTTAGTTTCATTTACCCCAAATGAAGGGTCATTTCATTCATGCAAATTGTTACTTACTTTAGCAAATTGTTACTTCCCTTAAAACAAGAGCCCAAGGAATTCTTCTGAAGGCAAAGTATATGTTTTTAAAGGGGAGTATTTTAAGCAAATGAATGGAAACAACAACAACAAAAAACCCCATAGAAAATAAAGAGATAGAATTTTTTAGAGCAGGAAGAGAATCATAGATCATTTAGCTCTGCTTCTCCCCTTTACCCCTGGTGTGTGTATGTGTGTGTTTGTTTTCCAAATGGGAAAATAGTAGAGGGATTTCAACTTGTATGAAGTCGCATTTCTTGTTAATGGAAGAGCTAGCACTATGGTCTCTGGTCTCTTTAGTCTTGGTCTTAGGCTCTTACCACTCTAAGCCAGTTAAGACTAGTTTTGTTTTGTTTTTAATACTTTACCCAACAGTATTCAATCATAGTTGGCTTTACGGTTCTATTGTATCTCTTGTTGTAATGTATAACCTTATGCCAAAAGAATAATTCACTTTGATGGTATACACAGCAAAGCACAATAAGGACTTCCTGGCGTCAAAGAGTAAGTTGCTGACCCCATGTAGATCTGGGTCTGATTGTTCATGCAAAACTAGAAACCAGCCTGCAGCATCCCATTCCGCTGGACTATTTTTGTATTTCCTACCTAAAGCCAGAGAAACATGAAATCCAAGAGGTTGGACTTACACTATGCCCAGCCCTTACAGTGATCTGTCTTGTTTTCCAGAATCTCCACCACCCCCTTACTCTCGGCTGTCTCCTCCCCATGATGAGCGAAAGCCCCTGGGTAAGTCAACTTTCTCTGTGAATTGTTATGGAAAGTATATATTTGTTTCAGGATTCTCCTTAGAGGTTTCGCCTTTGACCTTGAAGAGTGGGGCAAATTCAGAGAAGCAGCCAAATCACAAATAGGGAGGTAGGGCCAGGACTAGAACCCAGGTATCTGAACTAGTCCAGTGTTACCCATCTCCTTCCTTGATACTCTAATATTAAGGAGTTGTCATATTTGGCATATTTACTCTTCGCCCCCTCACCATGTTTGCTAGACCACCTAACTAACAAGGTGATCTTGCTGAAATTCCCACATGCTTTAAACTTGTAAAAACTCCCTCCTCTTGCCCATCCATTGCCCCCAACTTGAAGTGTGGACATACCTCAAAGCTGCCCCTGGAAATCCCAGAATTCATTAGTAAGCTGATGATGGTGGTCAGAAGCTAAGGATCATTGGCAACAGGACCTTATTGGAAATGAAGGTCTGCATACACCATACTGCCTTTAGGCACCTATAGACCTATTCTGGAACAGCTAGGTGGCACAGTGGATGGAGTGTTGGCCTTGAGGGAGTGAGGAAGACCTGAATTCAAATCCAGCCTCAGGAACTTCCTATCTTTGTGACCCTGGGCAAGTTACTTAACCTCTGTTTGCCTGTGTATCACTACCTTGTCAAAAAACGGTGATCCACTGGAGAAGAAAATGGCCAACCACTCTAGTATTTTTCCCAGGAAAACCCCATGGACAGAGGTCTACAGGGTCACAAAGAGACAAACACAATTGAAACAACTGAACAACAAATACAGCTGTCCTAAGGGGGAGGTTCACAGTGGAGTGACACTTATTATTGTTATTAATTATTATGATTGTTATTATTATTGATTATTGTTGTTGTTATTTAAATATGAAACTCTCAGTTGAGTCTCCTTGCCTTTAAGTGTTTGAATTTTATCTTTCTCTGTATTCCTCTCCCCCTAACTTGATTCCCATGTGAATAAAGTTTTAACTATAAGCAGATGGCCCCCCTCTTTCCCAAAAGCGTGGAGCAAATGCCAGGCTACTGGATTTTGTACTTTTGAAGTAGTCCTGGAGGGGAAAATAAACAAAACAACTAAAGTATCTCACTACCTTATAGCCTCTGAAGTGGGATAGTTCCCTCAGCCTGGAATTCCTTTGCTCATCATTAACCTTTGTATGACCTTTAAACATTGGCCTGTCATAGATGAATGTATTTCAGCTTTTCCATCCATGGGGGGTAGGGTTAGTCCTGCCTTTTCTTCCCATCTTGTGTACTTGTACTTCTGCTCCTGAGTTCATATTTAGACTAAATATGTAGGGCATTAAATCTTTGTTGAAAGAGGTTGTTTATTCCCTTTGATTTATGCCAAGAATTTCACCTGAGCGGAAACAGCTTTGGAACATCTGGAAAAGAATGCTGATTGGTAAATAAAATGACTGGCTTAGACTATATGAATGTACATATAAATAGACCTACATGTTGCTAGATAGCACTATATAGGCACATTTGTTATGAGAGAGAGAAAACATAGTTATCCCTTCCATGTGGCAGGGGCTAGGGGTGAGGTTCTTCCTCCCAATCTAGAAAAGCCTTGAAAAATTTTTTGGCCCTCCCTTCCTAGGAAGTCTGAATTATTATAGTATTAAGTGATAAAATATTTTGATATTTTACAACATTGTTCCTATATTTTATGCATTTTTGAGTTTCTAAACTCCTTTCTGTGTTGTCTGCTGGCCTTTGAGTGTCATCTGTGACTTTCACAAAACTCTCCCCAAATTCCCATTTAATTTCTCATGCTGGCTGTGATGTGGAAGGGATAACTATATATTGTTTTAAAACAACAAAAAACCACAACGAAGTACGAGGCATGATTCAGGTCCAGCAAATTAAAATGTTGGAGGTTCAGTAGGTTCATGAGATAAAGCATTATGGATTTTGGTCTCTTATTTAATAGGAGTAAGAACCTCATCAATTAGCAGTGGACTAGAGAACCCTGGGACAGAATCAGGGGGACTGTGTATTCTGGTGTAGGAATTGATAGATTGGTGCCCTGGTGGCTGAAGTGAGTTGTTGCATTTTCCTGAATACCAATAGAACAGCTTAGTGGGCTTCCCTTAAGGGACCAGAGCTTATCAAGTCAGATTTGGTCAAAAGGAAAGCACTGATGACATACATTCTAATGAACAACTGAAAATTGTACTTTCTCTTAAAGGCTCCTTCCCATTTCTGTTTCAGTGGTATGTGTTGAAGTTTGACCTCTCCAGAACATAGCCTAGTGGAGAGGATGTTGTAAATGCCCTAAAGTGAATGTAAGAATAGAGCTCAGGGCAGCTAGGTGACGCAGTGGATAAAGCATCAGCCCTGGATTCAGGAGTATCTGAGTTCAAATCCAGCCTCAGACACTTGACGCTTACTAGCTGTGTGACCTTGGGCAAGTCACTAAACCCCCATTGCCCCGCCAAAAAAAAAAAAAGAATAGAGCTCATATGGGGCAGCTAGGTGGCACAGTGGATAAAGCGCCAGCCTTGGATTCAGGAGGACCCAAGTTTGAATCTGGCCTCAGACACTTGACACTTACTAGCTGTGTGACCCTGGGCAAGACACTTAACCCCCATTGCCCTACCAAAAAAAAAAAAAAAAAGAACAGAGTTCCTTCCAAAAAGATGAAGGTACATACAACTGTGGAATGTGCTTAGAAACCTTCCAGCCTATTCATTTGACAGAAGAAGAGATTGAGGGCCAGATAAGAAAAGTAATTTGCCTAAGGTCATAGCGTTCACTCTGGTATCAGAACCAGAGGAAGGAACATAGAGACTTATCTTTTATATCCTAATGTCTACCCTGTGTGGTGGAGGCTCTCATGAGCACCAAATAGGCCCCCAAAGCTGGAAGGATCTGGCCTGACTCAGGCCTGATGGAAGGAATGAGCAAATATGGACCTCTTCCACTCCCCACCCCCCACCCCTCCCAAGAGCAGGCCACAGCCTATCCCTAGAGCTAGGCCTGGAGTCGAGGTCTCCTGACTCCCTGTCTTCCTTCTTCCTCTCATCCCATACTCAAAATAATTACTTTCTTATTTAGTACAATGATTCCCGTGACTAATAGGAGAATACAAGACTAGTATAATTGAGGGAATACTGGATTTGGAGCCCTTCTCTGGGCTCACAGCCTACCTCTGCTAACCTATTGGCAAGTGACTTGACCTCTGAGTTGCAGTTTTCTTACTTGTAAACTATAGAAGTTGGTAAAGATTTCTAAAGTCCCTTCCAGCTCTGGGCCCTGTGATGTGCCCAGAGGAAAAACAAATAAAGACTTATGTCACATATTGTCCCCACACTCAAAGCCTCTTCCCCTGTTTTCCCATGGTATGTACACATTTTAGTAAGTTTAAAAAAACCAAAGCAAACAAATGTGGCGGTCAGAGGATGCCATTCTGAGAGTTCTGACCCTTAACAGGTCCACATGACCCAGAGTCATGGAGTGTATTTCCACAGCCTTGTGGGATGCCCATTGATAGTGTCAGCCTAAAGGGGACAGCTAGGTGGTGAAGTGGATAAAGCACCGGCCCTGAATGCAGAAGGACCTGAGTTCAAATGTGACCTCAGACACTTGACACTTACTAGCTGTGTGACCCTAGGCAAGTCACTTAACCCTCATTGCCCTGGGGGGGGAAAAAAAGGTGATGTTAGCCTATGGGAAAGGGTCCTAGATCCCATAGTGATGAAGGCAATTGAGTAATGAGTTCATGACCAGATACATGATGCCTCTAAAAAATGACACACTGCCATCATTGATCCCTGGTGTAATCATGGTGTTTTGCGTGTGTACTCAGAAATAAGTAAATAAGAAAATCTGAAAGAGTGGTAGTATCCTCTGTGATGTTGGCTCATTGGAAAGAGTAACCATGGGGGCTGGGGAAGGGGAGTCTCTCTCTCTCTCTCTCTCTCTCTCTCTCTCTCTCTCTCTCTCTCTCTCTCTCTCTTTCTCTCTCAGTCAGGGTTCTGACTTGTCCAGGGGCTCAAAGGTAGTAAGTGTCAAGTGTCTTGATGCAGGATTTGAATTCAATTCCTCCTGAATCCATAGCTGATGCTCTTATCTACTGCACCCACTTGGCTGCCTGGGGGTGGGGATTGAAAAACCCTCTGGTCTTAAGAAGCCACTGTGAAGCCATGGGAAAGGATGCTGGATTTGGGATTGTAGGACCCAGGTTCAAAGTCTGGTTCTGCCACTTCCTGTGTGACCTTGGGCAAGTCATCTCCCCTGGGTCTCACTTTCATCATCTATAAAATGACAGGGTTGGGTTAGATGATGTGTGATTCTTGAATCTATGACTATAATTAGGCTTCAGCCTACAGTGTGGTCCCATGTACTCAAAGGCAACATCCTGTTGAACACTGGTTTGGGAGGACCAGGGTTCATATGCTAGCTCTACTCCTTTATAAGCAGCATGACCTTGGGCGAGTCACTTTATTCATCTTGGTCTCAGTTTCCTCATCTGTAAAATGAGACAACTGGACCTCGTGATCTGAGATCTCTTCTACCTCCAGCTCTCAGAAAACAGTATTTCTTAGCATCTTCTTTTGTGTCCTCTAGTTTTAATTTTCTGCCCCATACAAGTCAAGATGTTTTTAACAGCAAGTAAGTTTTTAGTCTTTTGATAAACATCTTAAAAGGTTTTTTTTTTATTTTTAAACCACATTATTATTATTTTTTGTAAACCAAAGGGAGCTAGTTTATTTCTGAGCCACTGTGATCCCACGAGGAGGAAGAGATAAAAACATATAACTAAACATCATCGCATCTGGCAAATGGGACCGAGGGAGGACAAATTGGTTAATATTTCATCTTCTTGGTCACCCCCCATTCCTCCACCCCCACCCCCAGGGCATTTGGTAAAAAGAAAAAATGCAAAGAACACCAAAGGAATTCCAACTAGCTCATGCCTATCCTAGGCAACTCTGTTGCAAGACTAGGCAATGTGGCCTAAAACCCAAATCGTCTTTCCAAGGAGGGTGAGGTTAGCCATCTGGCGATACAAGGTACCCATGAGTGAGTGTACAAGACTGCAGTTATGCCAACAGTATTCCTGAGGGAAGTCCTTGCAGATAAGACTTTTCCAGCAAGCCCTGGTACCCTGCCTTGGGTGAGGGGAACACCCCTGTTGGTAGCAAAGGCCACCATGTGATCCAGGAAAATTTTTCCAAGTGAGCTTACCCTGAAATGAATCTATTTGTTAAGTAAACAGAGACTGTCCAAGAAGCAGACACTCAAAGCAAAGAATTTCCCTTCCAATCCTAATTATGCTGCAGATAGGGGGGAAAAAGAATGAACAGCATATGAACTTGTTAAAACAACAGGGCTGAGGTTGAAATCTGCTCTGTGGGTCGGTTTGATTGAAAAAAAAAGGAAAAAAGTTAATCTGGGAGCAAACACTTGAGCGCTTAATTAGAGGGGTGTAAGCAGGACAGAGTAAGGATGACTGTTAACTTGTTAAAACAAAGTTGCCTCAGCCTCAGCGGGGAGGAAGGAAGGAAGGAAGTAAGGAAACAAGAAGAAACAGCTTCAAGAATTTTAATGGTTGTAATTAAGTATAGCAACTATGAATTGTTTAGGGGCTTAATTTAACCTTACTCAAGTAAGCACCAAGTTTCTACTTGTTTGATCCCCTGAACCTCATTTATTTCTGTGGTCAAAGCAATTGAAACTTATTCAGCTTGTAGGGCAGTGAAATAAATAGAACGTCAGCATTTTCCCCGAAGAGTTGGGGGGCAGGCTGGCTTTGTCTGGCTCCATTGTGGGATGGGGCTGAAGGGTTGTCAGGAACCTACTCGGGCCACCCTGCCCTTTTTGAGGAGAGAGGGAGAGACAGAGGGAAAGGAGGGAGGGGAAGACAGACAGACAGACAGACAGACAGACAGACACACACACAGAGCATGTACTCACGAGAGAGAAACATAAACCACTAATTTTTTTCTTCTTTTCCTCTTGCAGATTTATCTGATTCCACGTTGTCTTACACTGAAGCAGAGACCACCAATTCCCCAAACATCACGCCTGGTGAATTCTCAGGTTGGGAATTTTCATCATTGGATATTACTTTTCTGTTAAAATATATAAGAGGGGACAGGTGGTGTTAGGTTGGATGGTTTAAAAATTCTCACTTTTCTTCTCTCAATATCCCCCCCCACACACACACACCTTTTTCTCAAGTGGGAGAATTGCCAAATGTTGAAATTAAATAGAGCCAACTCTTAATTGCTACAGGTTCTGGGGATGAGGGGGAGCCCACATTAGTGAAATCCACAGATAATTCCATAAGGAAAAAACCTGAAAAATCTTCTTTTAGCCAGTAGTTTCCATCTAGTCCCTTACAAAACTTGTGGGTTGTGTGTGTAAGTGAGCTTTCTTTCTGTGGAGACTCCTAAGATTGCTACATATTTAGACCTTCAGTAATAAGTGGATATAGTCATGAGTGCATAATTATATTGGTGTATATATTTTAGGTTATGCATATATTCCAATCCAACACTTGCCACACACACACACACACACACACACACACCCTACGTCTTCCTTTTAGCTATTAGTTCCTTTTACCCACCATCTTAGAAGAAGAAAAGGAACACAGAAGCTTTTCTTATATTCCCCAGTGACCCCCTCTGTGGTAGAAGGTTTCACGTGCATCAAACAGGCTGCCAAAAGCTAGAAGGAACAGGTCTGGCTCAGGCCCTACAGAGGGAATGACAAGTGTAGCAGACCACAGTGTTACTAATTTAAGTATTGGGAAATGGATGCTGGTGTGTGGAGAGCGTTGAGAAAGCATCGGAATGATGCAGGGCATGAGTGAGAAGCCCTAGAAGTGGCAAGTTGGCCATGTTAATCCGATTATATTCTATCACATTGGTATTGAATGTTTCCTTACAATTTCTTTGTCAAAAAACATTAGGGCTTGAGGTGAAATGCTGAACTGTGGGTGCAGGATCCTCATGGTAGATGAGGTCTTTGCATGGGGCAAAAGGGAGAAGCATGTTGAACTGGGAAAATGACTTGCAGTGGAGATTTTGTTTTCAGTGGCAATGAACCAGCTGATAGATTGCAAGCCTTGGAGTAGTAGCAAGTCCAAGTTAGAGACATGACAGCAGATGATGTTCACCCTATGGACACTTCTTTATTCTGTAGCTTCCTTGGAAGAGATCCCCATCTCCTTCTACCCTGTCCATTCATTCTCTACTTCCTCCCCTTCTCATTCTCCACCTTCTTAAAGGCGAGGTGTCCTCCAAAAAAAAATCTTAAAACAAAGTCAATTTTTGTTTTCTAAGACCCTCAGGAGTTTAAGAGGATTCGCCTTCCCCTCGAAAATGGGCAGGACAATCACAAGATGATAAAACAAGCAAGCCATTCATTCATTTGGCATTTCAGCAAGGCTGGTGAAAGGCACTTCTGGCTTAATTAAGTTTTTATTTGTGAATATTAATTTCTATCCAATCAAACTATATATGTATGTATATATATAAATGAAATGGAATTGGGGCAGCTAGGTGGTGCAGTGGATATAGCACTGGCCCTGGATTCAGGAGTACCTGAGTTCAAATCCAGCCTCAAACACTTGCCACTTACTAGCTATGTGACCCTGGGCAAGTCACTTAACCCTCACTGCCCTGCAAAAAAAGAAGAAGAAGAAGAAGAAGAAGAAGAAGAAGAAGAAGAAGAAGAAGAAGAAGAAGAAGAAGAAATGGAATTGTGCTTAATTTTGTTTTAAGGATTTTGTGATATTGGTTCTCTCTCTCTCTCTCTCTCTCTCTCTCTCTCTCTCTCTCTCTCTCTCACACACACACACACACACACACACACACACACACACATCCAAGATGGTCTCTGGGTTGTTATAAGAGCTAGAAAGGTTTTGGGATCTTAATTCTAGACCTGAACAGGACCTTAGAGGTCATCTAATCCAGCTTCCTCCTTTTACTGACCTGGCAGCTGAGGCCCAGAGAGATTAAGTTCCATAGCTAACAAGTTGGCACTGAGTGTATGCCTTCTTACACCAATGGCCCGTATGGGGCCAACAAGGACCATTGACCCCATGATTGGTTGATCTGAAGTGGGACCAGTACTCTTGGAGAAGTAGGTCATGCTCTTGGATAGTGGGTATCCTTGGAGGCTCATGGAGTGTCACTCTAGGAAGGGTCCGACCTTTGTAAGGTTTGTCTTTGGGTTGGGCATTTCATTGCTGTGTTGTGTCACTTACTCTTCAGTAGAGTGTGTCAAGTGCCAGATACTTGGGCCTCGTAGATGTTGCACATAAGTGCAGACAGCCTCATCATCATCATCACAAAGCCTGTAGCTAATTGTATATGGCACATGTACAAAGGGAACTATCTAGAGCTGGCTTAGTGTAGTTGTAGCATTTTCCCTATCTCTAAAGTGGCACTGAGTTTCTGGCAGTGCCACTCATGGTCCTCAGGGATAAGAGAAATTAATAATAATAATGATAGGGGCAGCTAGGTGGGGTAGTGGATAGAGCACTGGCCCTGGAGTCAGGAGGACCTGAGTTCAAATCCGGCCTCAGACACTTGACACTTACTAGCTGGGCAAGTCACTTAACCCCAATTGCCTCACCAGTCATCATCATCATCATCATAATATTGATAATAATAAATAGCTAACATTTATCTAGTACCCACTGTGTACCAAGCACTGTTCTAACCACTTTACAAATAATATCTCATCCTTAAAACAACTCTATTATCCCCATTTGACAGTTGAGAAAACTGAGGCAGACATGTTAAGTGACTTGTTGAACTCAGATCTTCCTGACTCCAGGCCCAGAACCCTACCCACTGTGCCACCAATGCTAGAGAATTTCCTTCACAGGGGTTTTACTGATAGAATTGGCACTTAATCACAGAGTAGGCCTTCTTCTTGGCACTGTGTCCCAGCTCTGAGTGATGGTGGGTTAGCTGGTGTCTCCCTGGGATGCCAACCAACAGATGAGAATTCTACTTTGGCAACTGGATACAGCAACTTCCTTCATTGTCCTGAAGCCAGTCCCTGGCCAGTGGTGACTTATGGCTCTCCCACTGGCCCATTGCCAGTTATCAGCTCAGGACTCCCTTTGGGTACTCAAGATGGGCATAAAGGTTGGCCTCCTCACCACACCCAGGGTGCTTCATGTTGAGTGTTATCTGCCACTGGTGTTTGCCTCATACAATGAAAAGACCAGCACCAGTTCCAGAGCATTCTATTTTTATCCAGGCTCCAGCGTCTGAGGTCAGCTTTCCTGTTGGTGTGGCTAAGGCCCATTTTGGGATTGAGGGAGTATTTAGACACATCTACAGGTCAAAGGCAAGGGTATGCACAGCAGAGAGAGATGCCCTGCTGTGGTACCTGGGATGGGGATGCCCCTTCTGGGTCCTAAGCAAACTCATAGAGCTAGCAGGAAGTTTGTCTCTGATGTCTTCCTGATTCTCCCTCTGCCCCTCTCTTTGACCTCTATGCTTCTCTTCGTCAATGACCCACATCTATCAGTATTAGACCTCTCTTTGCGAATGGTCTATGGTATTACCCTCTCACCCTACTTGACCCAAGTCTCCCCCATACTCCAAAATTGTCTGTCCCCAAATTCTTACTTTCTTAATTTATTAGCTAAGCTTATTGGAAAATCCTGGTGTCCTCTTGACTAGAGTAATGCATTCTAAGGTGTGGGTGGTTGACAGGCTTATTGGGATAGATATTTATTCAATTCCCAAAGTCCCAATAAATCAATTAGATAATGCCCCACTCTTTTTTTTTTTTTTTTTTTTTTTTTTAGTGAGGCAATTGGGGTTAAGTGACTTGCCCAGGGTCACACAGCTAGTAAGTGTTATGTGTCTGAGGCCGGATTTGAACTCAGGTACTCCTGACTCCAGGGCCGGTGCTCTATCCACTGCGCCACCTAGCTGCCCCTATAATGCCCCACTCTTAAAGGAGCTTAGTCTCTAGCAGAGGAGCTCAAATTGGCACATAAATAGCTAACCTAGAATACTGATGGGAAAATGACAAGTGAATAAAGGAAATGGCACAAGATTTTGACAAGATTCACAGGAGGGGAAAGGTTGCTTCTGAGAGTTGGACCAGATAAGGTTTTGTGGAGGAGAAGAAATTTGAGTTGGACTTTGAAGAGGTGGATGGGGGGGGGGATATCTTCAGTAGGGGGGCATTCCAGGCAAAGGGAATGATGTTTGGGGTGTAGAGTCTAATTTGATTGGCATGCCAGGGGGAATACTGTGAGGCAGGTTAGAGATATGCAATTGAAAGGAGGAGCTTATTAATTCAAAATACTGTTTAATTAGTGGAACTTAGGGGTGGGAGAGACACATTTCTGACCACCCCTGTTCTGGCCTACCATCCCTACCTTTGTAGTCTTGACCCTGTTGTTGATCAGTTCAACCCAACACCACCAGCTACCTGTGAATTCCTAGCCTTTTCAACTCTTGCCAGTCAAGCCTTGCCTAACTCCAACTCTCAGTTGTCACTGCTGCCCAACAGCTCTTTTCAAGTGTTGTTGAGTACTGATGACTGGGTTAACTACAAATTTATGTTATCTGATCTCAGCTGAGCTCTCCTTTTATTCTTCCCTGATAGACTCTGTCCCATTCTCCACAGCAGGGACTCCAAACTTTCTCTCTCTTTAATTTTTTTTTTTTTTGGTGAGGCATTTGGGGGTTAAGTGACTTGCCCAGGGTCACACAGCTAGTAAGTGTCAAGTGTCTGAGGTCAGATTTAAACTCAGGTCCTCCTGAATCCAAGGCCAGTGCTCTATCCACTGTGCTACCTGGCTGCCCCCAAACTTTCTCTCTCTTTAAACCATCACCTCTCTGATACGTGTCAGCAGAGGACACCCTAGCTGATGAGAAAATTCCATTCATTGTAAGCTGCTGCTCCTCCTCTTGGCCAGACCATAAAACCTCCCCTGCGTCGTCCTCTATTCTCTCTTCCTTTGCTTTAGTCTCTAATGAAAACATGGCCCTTCTGCTTCCTGGAGCAAACCACCCACAGCTGTCTCTTACTAAAGTGTGTCTCCTTAGTCATTCCTTCTCTTTCTCTGATCTTCAGTATCTCCTTGCCCACTGATTCTATCCCCATCACCTGTAGACATGCCCAATTGTCCTGTTCCTTAAAAACCAACAAAACAAAGTGCTTCAGTTGGACCTGACTTCCTCCTCTCAGATTATCAACCTGTATTCCTCCCCCGCCCCCATTTCCCTTTCAGAAACTCCTAGAAAAGCAGTCTCTACTGCTCTCTCCATTTTCTTGACTCCCACTCATGTCTACACCCCTTGCAACCTAGTGGAAACTGAAATTTGTGTCCAGTGTCACCAGTGACAGGGGAGACAATGGAATTAGAGTCAGAGGACCTGGATTCAAATCTCAACTCTGTGACCCTTAGACAAATCCTCTTGTACTTTTTTGAGTCTTCCTTCTCCTCGACTTATGCAGCTTTTGACATTGGCTAGCATTCCCCATCTCCCTTGGCATTGATGACATTGCACCATGTCCTTACTCTTTCTCTGATCATTCTTTCTCAGGCTTCTTTGCTGCTTCATCATTTTCCTCCTGCCTATTAAGTGAGGGGGTCACCCAAATTCCCAGATTCTTAACTATCCAATCAGAATCCATCTGGAGACTAGTCCCATATTTCCAGCAGCTTGCTGTCCATCACCATCTGGGTGTCCTGTCAATATCTCCATCCAAAATGTCTAAGATAGAACTTTTTTCTTAAACCCATCCAATTCTCCAAACTTCCTGATACTTCTCAATGATACCTGGAATCCATCTGAACACACAGATTCACAACCCTGGAGTCCTCTTGGATTCTTTTCTCTCCCTCACCCCTGTATTCCATTTAGTTGCCTAATCTCATGGATCCTATTTCCACAGCACCTCTTTTCTCTTTCCCTTTATCTGTACTCCTACAGCCTAGTTAACCCTTATCACTTTTTGCCTGGACGATTGCCATAGCCTTCTAGTTGGTCTCCCAACTTCTAGCCTTTCCCCAATCCGATCCATCTTTCAAACAACTGGCAAAATGATACTCATAAAGCTGAGTCTGACCACATCATTCTCTAAAAGTGGCTCCCGGTGGTCTTTAGGTAGACAAAATCCTTAGCTTGGCTTTTAAGACCCTCTGTAAACCTGGCTTCCATTTATCTTTCTAGTCTTATTTCACGTCACTTCCTTTCAAATACTGTCCATTTCATTCATACCTGCCTACTAGCATTTCCCTGTATATGACATTTGGTCTCCCACCTCTTTGCCTTTGCATGTGGTACAGGTTGTTCACCATGGATGCGGTACTCTTATTCCTCTTGGAAATCCCTAAATTTCTTTCAAACAACAGTTCAGGAACTACTTTTTGCATGAGATCTTCTGCTGGTCTCATTCCCCAGCCATTCATCTACTTTTTAGTACTGTTGTTTCTCCCTTGGCATTATTTTGTATAACTTTTCATATGCCTTACATTTACATGATTTTCCCCGTTAGTATAATGTAATATCCCTGAGGCCTAACATAATGCCTCACTTAATAGAAGTTAAATAAATGTCCAATTGTCTCTGAATATCTCTGTAAGGAAGATAAGGCAGTAATCAGTGTGAAGGATAGAGTGGAGGTGGGAAGACTTAGGAAGCTTTCAGAAGAGTTCAGGCAGGTGACACAGGCCCATACTAGAAGTAGCAGTAAGAATAGAAGGGGCATGGAGCAGCTAGGTGGCGCAGTGAATAGAGCACCGGCCCTGGATTCAGGAGGACCTGAGTTCAAATTTGGCCTCAGACACTTGATACTTACTAGCTGTGTGTCCCTGGGCAAGTCACTTAATCCTCATTGCCCTGCCAAAAAAAAAAAAAAAAAGAATAAGAAGAATAGAAGGGGCAGGATGTGAGAGACAATGTACTCATGGAATCACAGGCTCATAGGAAAGGAGAGTTAGATCATTTTGACTGGACAGATCATTCACAGATGCCTTTTATGGAGTAGGTATCCATGGGTCTTGGTAACTACTTGGTGGGAAAGGAGGGAAAGGAGTCAAAAAATAATTCCAGCATTTCAAACACGGGATGAACACTAGTGTCAGCCAGAGAAGAGAACTGGTGAAATTAGAAGTTGGAAACGAGTTTTTCCAGGAAGATACTAAAGTTGGCTTTGGATTTGTCGAGTTTGAAGGGCTCGTGTGAAATCCAGGTGGAGTTGACTCCTTTTCACAGAAGTGTAGATTTAGGTCTAGAAAGGAACTGAGAAATCATCTAGTCCCAGCTTCTTATTGTACAGGTGAGGAAACATGTAGGTGATGAGTGACAGAACTCAGATGGTACTCTACCTACCGCTCTGGGTCTACCGCTTGGGGAGGGATCAATTTAGGAGTCAGCTATCATCTGCTGTAGAGTTGAAGCCCTGGCAGTTATTGAGGGGGAAAGATAAGAGGAGCAAGGGCAGAATGTTGGGAGAATACCCCGTTTGAAGGGGTTGGGAAGAAGTTGAGGAGTTGATGTAGAAGCAGCGAATGGGGTAGGAGTATTTGTGTTAGAAGCCACAGGAGGGAAGAGCATCCAGGAGTGGGTGGATGGTGATGTCACATGCTTCAGGAAGGCTGAGGAGGATGAGATTTTCTTAAAAGGGCATTTGAAAAAGGCCATTAGAAGATCATCTTTGACCTTTGAGAGGACAGGAGCCAGATGGTAAGTGGGTGCTGAAGAGCTGGAGGGTTAGGGTTAGATTCTTTTAAGAAGTTTGTGAGTGAAGGGGAGGAAAGATAGGGAACAAGCAAGACAGTAAAAGGGATTTTTTTAATATTGGGGGAGATCAGCTTTTGATTGTAGGAGATCGAGAGAAAATGAGAGGGAGAATGAAAATGAATGAGAAAAAAGAATGATTCAGGTAATGAGTGGCAGAGCAAAGATTTGGGCCTTAGTGAAGAGTGGGGAATACTTCTGAAAAAAGAAGGGAAAGAAGAAAAAATGGCTGATTCTCCTTCTAAGTTTTAAGGAATTGAGAAGGTGTGTCCTGTCAGATCCCATAGGTCATTTGATAGGGGATGGGAAGGCAGTTGGGGCTTTAAAGAGAGAGGAAAAAGTCTGTGGGCATTCACATAGGGAGTCAGTAAGAGTAGAATAGCAGGATTACCCAGAATGAATCTAGTTCCAAAGGATAAATCTAGGCAGAAGCTACCTGAAGGTAAATTTCAGTTTTCTAATGATTAGAGCTACCTAAATACTGACTTACCACTTATATGCAAGGCAGAGCTTTGCATTTCCGGACAGTTCTTTTCAAAGCCTACTCATCCTTCAAGCCTTATATAAATCCCAACCAGCCCTTCCATGTCTTCCCAGAGCACCTTATCTCACAGATCTCTTCTTCCTTCAGATAAAACAGAGTCCCTCTGTACAAGACTCTTATGTGAGGTACCTAATGTCCGGGCCACTTCACACTCAGGCTTTTTCTAGCCCTTGGATCAGCTTGTATTGGTATCTCACACATGCATTATTTTACTTTTAAAAGATACTTTTTTGTGACAGATTTCAGTTTAACTAGCATGTATTTTGTCTCCCCACTGCACCATCAACCCCAAAAAGAAAAGCAAAATCCTTGTCACAAGCAAGGTCACGCAGGCATCGATCATAGAATTATAAATTTAGAGTTAGCAGAGGCCTTAGAGGCTGTCATGTGCAGTCTGGAGATTTTACACATGAGGGAAGTGAGGCCACTGAAGTGACATCCAAGGTTTGAGAAATAGTCAGTGGCAGAGGTGTAATTCCAGCACCCCTTCCCTAGCGTCTTGGGCCGGGGAAAGAAAGAGTACCAGTTACAACTGTCTGAGTGAAAATCGGGTCTCAAACACTGAACCTCCGTGCCTCAGTTTCCCTCAATTGTAAAATGGGGGTAATAATAGGACTACCTTCCAGGATTGTTGCGAGGATCGAATGAGATTGTAAAGTGCTTAGCACAATTCCTGGCACATAGTAGCTGTTAATAAATGCTTGCTCCCTACCCTTTCCCTTCATAGATGAGTAATACCACCCCCCCCACCAGGTTGCCCTACCCTTTCTGTTGCTAAATCTGCAAGGTACCATCATGTATTCTTTGCCTCATTTAGCAATTCAGGCCATGTCTTGTAAGTTTGTGATCTTAGAATTGTTGAGTTGCCCTTGTTGGACATTCCAGACTTGGTTGGAAGGAGAACACAGTTGCAGCCCTTGTAAGTCATACCTTTGGGTGGCTCCCTGCATGAGGGATGAGGGAGTAGGGAAAGGAGGGTCTGTATAATTATAGCAATGTCGGTGTATGGGAGGGAGGGGGTGACTTCCTGTTGGCTCTTCAGTACCTGGAGGTGCGCCCACAAACAACATAGACTTGAGTATAGTTGGACACCAAGCTTCTACTTAGTTGGGGGTATTGGATTTAGGGATCATGATTGGAATCTTGTGAGACCCCCAGAACCCATTTTTCTTCTGAGGGGAAGTGCTGCTCCCTGGGTGGGGTACCCTCTGGTGCCTGATTGCTTTGTCCATTGTCCCTGACTGCCCAAGGGAGGGAGGGCTGTGGCAGGAGCCAAGTTGGTCACAGACTTAGGAGGCTAGTGTCAGTTGGCAATTGCTAATAAAGTTCCAAGGGTACAGTGGCCCAAACATTTTCCCTGAGGTGTGTGCAACTTTATTGACACTTGTTAATTCTCACTAAGGGAAGGGGTTGGTGTGTACCCACAGATGGAAGAATGGGGGAGGGGAGGGTCAAGAAAGACACTTTTCTCTGGCAGGGTGAGTCGGAGTGTTTGCCTCCTTATAGTAGCCTTATGATGAAATGGGGTGTTGTGTGTGTGTGTGTGTGTGTGTGTGAGAGTGTGTGTGATTAAATATAGACTGGAAAAAAACCCTTCTTTTTCTCCCTTTTTTTGCAACTCCTGTATTCTGAATACTCAGAAACCTCACTCAGAAACAGAGTTGGGTACTTTAAATATTTCTCTAATATTCAGAGTTAAAGATATAGGTGGAGTACCCACAGGAGTTACCCCGGATAAGGGGTGGACCCTGAGTTCCTGGGCCAAGTTAGAATTCTTTGATGAGGCCTGTGTTGGCTTCCCTTTTTCCAGTTTTGATCTGGGGCCTAATCTCCACTGATAGTATGGGTAGGTGCAGGACATAAAACCACTAGGCCTCACTGTCTCCTTTTCTCCTCTGTGTATATAAGAAATCCTCTCCTGTTCCAAAAATAAGACGAGTTTTGGACCTTGCAGCAAGTCTCTGCTATTTTTTACTTTTGCTTTGATCAAGGGGGGAAAAAAACTTTCCCTTCTTGAAACCACAAAATTGTAATTCCTGGCTAACAAAGAGATCCATTCTTCACACATTGCTAGTTTAGTTGGTGTTTCTGTAGCTAGGAAGTTAGGAAGGCCAGGAACGAGAGGGGATGGGGGTGGGAGGGTGGTGAGGGGAGAGGGAGAGGCAAAGGTTATCTCCATGATCTTGGAATGCAGACTTTGCTGGGCTCACTGGGGGAAAGGCTTCTAATGAACCAGCTAGCAGAGGCTGCAAATGGGTGGAAATAGGACTTCATACCATTGGTGCCTTTGTTTTTGGTTAGCCTTCTTTGTCCAGGGTTTCATTAGACTTTTCCCAGAGCCAGTATCCAACAAAGTAGAACCTTATTCCTTCAGATTTCAAGGACCTAGAAAAAGACATTTTGAATTAAGGGTGTAATGGGGCCATCCAAACAGTTCTCAGACATTCTTTCCTCCTCTGATCCCCCAAACGGGGGGTTCCTCTAGAAAACAGAGCGTGCTGGAGACAGGGCTTGGTGTGATGGGGTTTGCCCTTTGAAAATGTTTTCCTTAGAGATCCAGAACATAGTTTCTCAGTGACCTGTTAGAGTAGGGTTCAGCAGCCTTCCAAATGCAGGGTTTCAGCAGAGAAATACTGACCCCAGGAATGAAGTAGCAAATAAGTTGTCGGTTTTAAATCAGTGCTTCATTCACTTCCTATATTAATAATCTCTGATTTAATATAGCACACTTTTTTTTTTAAAGAAAATATTTTTCAGTACAGGAAAAAAGAAGAAAGAGTGGAGAAATTTATCTAGGGGACTGCTAATTCGCTCCTTGTATTTAGTTCGCTATTGAACTGATGTTGTTAGATGCATGGTTTGGGTCTGGTTTAAGTTAGATGAGCAATGCCATCCATTCGGAACCTGTGATTTTATAATTCCATGACTTGGGGCAGCTAAGTGGCGCAGTGGATAAAGCACCGGCCCTGGATTCAGGAGTTCCTGAGTTCAAATCCGGCCTCAGACCCTTGACACTTACTAGCTGTGTGACCTTGGGCAAGTAATTTAACCCCCGTTGCCCCGGAAAAAAAAAAAAGTCTGATATAATTCCATGACTCTAGGCTCCAAATTCATAGAATTATAGAATCCAGCTCACTTCCCAATGGGTGAATCCCCACTATTATGTCCTCGACTTTTGGTCAGCCAGCCTTTTCATGAATATCTCTAGTGATGGGGAACTTGCTGCTTTACCAGACATCTCCTTCCATTTTGAAAGTCTTCCATTTCTTGGAGCTCCATCATGGAGGTGAATATCTCAAATTTGGTGGCCCTTGTTCTGCTGATATTCCAGAAGTGAGCAACTTCTACCCGATCTTGTAGGGTTGAGGGTGGGTGATCATCACAAGCGGATTGGAGGAAGGATTTAACCGTGTCTGGTGGCCTTCTTGCCCCTTGAGGGGCTAGGCTGGCTAGGCTGCCAGCATTCTTAGTTGGAGAGAGGTCTTTCTGTAAGTCTCTCAGAAGGAGGACTTATACCTGTCTCTGATAGGGCAGTGTATGAAGCACAGGGGAAAAAAATTTAAAAAGCTGACAGTGTTTGTCTTTCTATTGATGAGGACCATTTCTTGGTCATTGGTTCAATCATCTCCTTTTCTTTGAGATCCTTGGTTCTAATGATGAGTCAGTTCTCACTGTCTCCCATGTGGTATAACGGAAATAGTACTGGAATCGGAGTTAGGGGACCCAGTTTCCAATGCTACCTTTCCCGTTTACTGCCTGGGTGACTTTGGGCAAATCACTTAACTTTGACCTTTTTTGTACCTCAGCTTCCTCATCTGTCAAATGGGGGAATTGATTACATGGCCTCCAAGATTGCCTGTGGAGAGTAGCTTCACTGTTGTATGAACGGTATGACCCAAGGAAGCTCCCATGTGGAGACGGTTTCATGGGGCTCATTTCTCTTGCTTTTCTGCCTATAGACTTATAGGGAGTTGACCAAGCAGTGTTGTGGAATGGAAAGCTCATGACATTAGACCGAATTAAAAGATTTAAAGGCAGGAAGACATGAGTTCAAATCCTGCCCCAGACACTTATTATCTATATGACCCAGGCAAGTTGCATAGCCTCTCTGTGCCTCAGTTCCTTATCTGAAAAATGAGGATAATAACAGTACCTTCCTCACTGGGTTGTTGTGAGGATCAAATGAGTTAGCATGTGTAAAGCTTTTTGTAAACCTCAAAGCACTATATAAATGCTATTGTTTTTATTATAATTATTTATTATTGTTGTTGTTGTAATTAGCTACCCAATTCAGTGAATGGCTGTAGTCACGTAATTTCTCCCCTTAGCAGTTTCAGTTTCCAGATTTGGAAAATGAAAGGATTGGATCAGATGGTCTTCTTTGTCTCTTTTAATTCTTAAGTCTGCCACTAAGAAGGGTTTTTACATTTCTTGGGGGTTTTTTGGTTTGGTTTTTTGGTGACTTGCCCAGGGTCACACAGCTAGTGTCAAGTGTCTGAGGCTGAATTTGAACTCAGGTCCTCCTGACTCCAGGGCCAGTGCTCTATCCACTGGGCTTTTACATTTTTAAATAAAGTTTTATTGTATTTCAAAATGTAAAAGCCATTCTTAGCTTGGCCAGTCTCAGACTGGAGTTTGCCCACCTCTGCTCTAAGAGCCCAGGACTCTAGTGGCCTTCCTTTCATGGCACAGTGCACATGGCACTGTGGTCAGTGTTGTTCTTCTGTGTACTTAGAGTATTGTGGCATGAAGCTATAGGGACCACAGAGGCATGGCGAGGGTTAGGAGAGCTGGGGCGCATCCTGAGTGACCAGACAACATCAGAGTTGCAGCTGTGCCCTCCCAGCATCCTCAGCCTTCCCTAAGAGTAAGCTAAGGCAGGTATCCCCAGATGTAATCCACAGCAGTGGGTCTGACCTCAGACCCTCTGGTACTTTAATCCCAGACCTAACAGATAGTATGAAGTGGCTCAAGGTTCCAAAAGCCTTTGTTATCATTCCTTCTCCTCTCTCATCCCCTTCCCACTGCCCTCAAGATAGTGGATCTCACACTCCTGAAAGATAAGTTATCAGTGTCCTAGGGCAGGTTTTTACATTTGTGTGTAGTCTGATTTCTCTGGGGCTGTGGGCTTGGTTTTCCCGCCTGAGACCCAGTGTTTAGCTTTGTTGGGGCCTAGAGGGCTTGACAGGTGGGGGCCTTAGTCTAAATCATGATAAAGTAGCCTGGCAGGGCCTTGCAGGTCCATGTGAAGGCAGGACTGAGTATCTTAGCTTTACATCCCAGACCCAGAATGTCAGTGCTGGAAGGTTCCTTGGAGGTCATTCAGTCCAAAGACCTCCTTCCTCTCCCATTTTGTAGATGAAAAACCCAAGGCTTGGTTGTGGCAGTTTCCTTAGTGACAGAGCCAGTTCTCTAGATACTCAGCCTAATACACTTTCAGTCTGTAAGTGGGACAGTCTTGAGGACTTTATAAGGCCTCCTTGGGTCCTTGTACATCTCTGTTCCTGGGGATCCAGGGTGACATCAATGCTGGGATGAACCAGGTTGTCAGCTGGGGGGCCTTCTGGTCGACCCAGAGCAATGAGTCACTGGAAACATGTCTTGCATCTATCCCTTGTTGCCGGCTTATTGGATCCAGACTACTGTAAACTCCATGCAGGAGATAGATAGACAGGGATGCAAGTGAGGGACAGCGGCAGAAGGGACAGAGAAATTGACAGAGATCACATGCCTGGTTGTTGGACATTTCATTTTGGTTTCTCCTCCATTCCAAAAAGCATTTATGAAGTTCCCCTTATGTGTAAGATGCAATGTTAATAGGCCGGGGGAGGGGGGGGTGTATCAAGTAGGTGATATTTAACATTTCTTGGTTGATGCTATGTCAGACTGTGCAGATGAGACGGGAGGACACACACACACACACACACACACACACAGTTCTAGAGAGAAACAGAGGGAAAGATACGGGATAGAGCTACAGAGACACAGCTAAAGAGAATGAAGTTCAGAGATCATTCACATCTATTGATAGGGTTCTTAAAATACTTTAAAGGATCCATGGGAATGTTGCCTGCATTGATAACATATCAGTGCCTCCATGATGGCCCCCTCCCCACGCCTGTCTTCTAAGGATGCTGAGGGTATGGGATTCTTGTCCATGTCCTCCTGTCCGGCCAGGGTGCTAGGGGCCTTCCTGAATTTCTCTTGACATTCTGAGGACATGCAGTGAAACAAGGATTCTCCGATGTCCACTAGCATTCTCTCCCTCTCTCTCTATGTGAGGAGCCTCCACATTTTGATTAAACATTTCTTTGTTGCTAATTTATGCTGTGTGGTAGCCTGCTCAGGGCCACCGCCCACCCTGCATTGATGACCCTTGGAGTGTCACTCTCTTTCCGGACTCTCATCCTTCCATATAATGTGTAGCAAGTCACACATCCCGCTGGTTTCTTTAACTGGACTGTGTCAGTTCCAAGGTCTCTTTTAGGTCTAATGATTTTTGATTCTATACCAAGTCTGTGCAGATTTAAATCGGGATTATAGACTGCTAGGTCTGGAAAGGACCTTCAAGATCATCTGGGTTCAATTCTTCTTCCACTTTTAACTAAGGCCCAGGATATAGGAGTTGGCACGAAACATAATTTGGCCCATCGATGAATGAATAATATAGTAACTGCCTAGCAGATAGTAGCCACATAGTAAACATTAGCTGTTATTAGCGGTGGTGCTGATACTGCTTGCTGTTCAGTGCTTTGATTTCAGAGAGGGAGAGATAACTGTGAGTTAGAGCAGGATGGGAAGGTTTCCTAGGAAGTTGCGTCCTTAGAGGTTGCTATGGACTCACTTTCTCTCTCTCTGAAACGGTCTAGTAAGAACCAGATTTCCCCCCACCCCTGCCCCTTTTAAAAAAAATCCCTATATAAACTTGACTCTCAGGTTTCCATCTCAGATGCTTGGGGGAAGTCCACAATTTCCAAAGGAATGGCTTCTGGAGTCGTTCCTGATTCCTTCCACCTCCCCGAGTCTTTCTCCATGAATCTCTCTTCTGGGTGGTTTCCTCCCACCCCCTGCCCTATCCTCAGGATAAAGCACACAGTTTTGAGGATATGATTGATACCAGACCATTAAGTCCTCTGAGACAGACACAGATATATTATACACAGATATATGCAGGGGAAACCTAGGGATGAAAACTGGGGCCTAGGAGATGGGTGTCCATGCCGGTTTGAAAAGTGAAGGCTGCTTTGGGGGGGGGGGGTGATCAGAAGAAACCTGAACTCAAAGCTCAGAGCCCCTTCCAGTATGTAAGGTTGCAGCTTCCTGCCCTAATTGCAGCCCCGAGAGAGCTGCCTGACCCCATTTCTTCTGGCATCTACTTCACTCCGTGTTGGGAAAAAACTAGCAACTCACCTATCTGGATCCCCATCATTCCTCAGCAACTTGCTGCATGAGTTGTTGAGGGGAATCCAACAGGTTTTTGTTTTGTTTTGTTTTTTTTTAAGGAGACCTGAAATTCCAGAAAATGCATTTGGTTGCATCCAACTTAATCATAACCATCTGCCCCTCCGGACTTGCTTTTGCTCCCTTCCTTCTCTCCCATTCCGACTTCAGGTTCTCTTGTCTGGCATGCTTTGCTCAGAGCAGTCTATAACAATCAGGGCTTCGCTAGAAACTTTTCTTGTCAAATTGGAGAGTTTGTTGCCAAGAGCTACTTCCTTGATGCAGAAAATACATCCTGAAGGTACTTTGTCAGATGTTTTCATATTAAATATTTTCCCTCTATAGGCTTCGCCTGCCAAAGGGAAGCACGCACACCTCTGTTTTCCAGTTTACTTTTTCAAAATAATTCTTGATATTCGTGGGACCTTCCCCTAGCCTCCCCTTCCCCAGAGACCCATGGCACTCCAGTAAGCTTTTAAATTAGACCCGGTGAGCCAGACAGAGCAAAACCACGGGCCCAGAGCATGCAAAACAACAGCGGCTGTGGCTTCGGCAGCCAGGGCCCCCCTCGGCCCATCTTAAAAGTTTCTGTGTTAATAAAAACAAAGTAACCGTGTCTGGAGCAGACATCAAAGCCACCCTCCCAGACTACAAGGTGAATCATTGCTCAAACAACTAATTAATCTTTAAAAGGAGAGTTAGAGAAGCACCTCGATGGGATTCTAACTCATTTTAATCTCTCAGGATATTCTGGGGGATGGGTCAGTGCCAACCTTAGGGCAAGGGGGGGTCAAGCTGAAGAGCCTCAGGAAAAAATTGGGGCCCCGGAGTATTTCATGCCAAGCAAGGCATGATGAGGTTTTGCAGGTGCCAGAGCTGGAGGCCTCGGCGTCTCTCCTTGACAGAAACTGTTTCCTGAATTGAGGATTTAAGACTAAAGAGGTGACACGTCGTGATGGACTTTAAACCATGGGGAGAGACGTGTGAATGGTAGAGAAGGCCCAAGGGTTTCTGTAGACATGATCAGCAGCTGATGCCAGTGGCGGCACTAAGTCGGGCGAGTTACCAATCGACCGTCCTGATTCACTAGCGATCGTGGCGCAACACTTATTGTCCTATTGGCGGACAAAATGGTATTTAAGAGGCTTTGGTTATTATATATTCAGGGTGCCTAGACTGAAGCACAGGTTTTGGCATCAGTAGCAGAGGTAGCCATGGTTAATGTTTGGAGGAGAAAGGGTCCTGTGTTTGGGTGGGTAGGGTGGTTAGGGAGGTGTGTGTGTGTCTATACGGATATGTTAGTAGGAGACGTGAGAAACACAGGGTCTTAGAGGAATAAAAACTGCCATCGACCCAGTGCTTTTGAACGTGCCTCGCCTTAATGATTTTTTATTGCACTAAGACTTTTGGAACAACCTGGATATTATTTCATTTGAGCCTCAGAACAAGCTGTTGAGGTAAATACTCAAGTTGCATCAGAGTATGCCTATTTTACAGGAAACTGAAGAGCAGAGAGATCAAGGGACAACTTGTAAATGTCCAAGGCAGGATTGGAACCCAGGTCTTCTTCACACCAAGAAGTCTCAGCGCTCCATCTCCTATGAACTAGATTCTTTCTCATATTCTTCCCCTTTTCAAACGCTTTATTTTCTCTCTATCTCTTCTTGCTTCTGAACACTAATGATATCACTTAGCTCTCTCAAGTCAGCGAAGAAAACTGGAAAATACTTTCCAAAGTAAAGAGACAGGGGATGGTAGTTATTAAAAATGTTGCATTCTTAGCCCAGTTGGCCACTACCTCTATCTGTATGGTTTTCTTCAAAGGCATAAACACAGCATTTGGAGTCATACAATATGAGTTTGGATGTTACCAGGGAAGCCACTTCAACTATCCGGGCCTCAGTTTCCTCATCTGTAAAATGCAGTCAAAGTGATTTCTCTTTTTTCTTTTCTTTTTTTTTTTTGCGGGGCAATGGGGGTTAAGTGACTTGCCCAGGGTCACACAGCTAGTAAGTGTCAAGTGTCTGAGGCCGGATTTGAACTCAGGTACTCCTGAATCCAGGGCTGGTGCTTTATCCACTGTGCCACCTAGCTGCCCCCAAAGTGATTTCTGAAGGTTCCTTCTGGCTCTAAATTCCATTGTAACTATGTGACTCTCTCTGTAAAGATGTAATTAGACAAGACCCCCTCTCAAGCTCACATCACCTACATAATTCCCTACAAACTCCCAGAAGGAAATGGGAAGAGGAAGGCCCATCAGATGTTTAAAATGGTGGTATCAAACCCGAATAGAAATGGGGCCCATTGACCATACATAGGGTATTTTATTAATTATTTCCTAATTTGCACTCTGAAGAAGGCTTAGCTGCTCATGTTTGCTGATTCTGGTTTAAAACAATTAATGGGAACAACCCATGGCTTCCCATAAATCTGATTTTGCCCCAAATCATCCACCACACAGCTCTCTCCATTTTATCCTATATGTAGCTTGTTTGTATATAGTTGTTTGCATGTTGTCTTCCCCTTGAACTGTGAATTCCTTCAGAAGAGGGACTTCCTTTTACCTTTCTTGGATCCCCAGAGCTTAGCCTGGTGCCTGGCACATAGTAGGCCCTTAATAACTGCTAGTTGACTGATTGACCAACCTTGGAGGAGAGGAGAGTCTTCTTTATTATATGGGGAAGAGGCTGGATTCAAACCAACTGGGAGGGGGAGGAGGAAGCCAGGAGGAATGGATAGAGCCAACCCTGACTCTGTTCCTATTTTATGTGTGTGTAAGAGAGAGAAAGGAGCAGATCTGGAATGCCTTATTATTACCGCTGGCTCACCTCATTCACTTCCCCTTGTCTCTCTGTGTCAGTCTGTCTGTCTGCCTGCCTGCCTGCCCAGGCGGGCAGATTGGCTTCTGCAGTTGGGGAAGAGTTCCAGAATCCTGGGGTGCCTTCCAAAGGCCTGCTCTTAATCTGGCTCACCCAAAGCCAGGCTCTGAGGATTTGTAGAGCCAGGTAGGGGCATCTCTGCTATTTAGTAGGCCCTAGACATGTGCTTCTGAAAGAGTGTCTGTAGTCTAACCAATTTCTCCCAAATAAAATTGGTTTTCTTTCCTTTTCTAGGCACCTGGATATTTCCCTAATTTTCTTTCCACAAGTCCCCAAACTCTTATTGCTACCCTTTTAATAATCTACACTACTTCTCTTTTGATTTGTACCTAATATCCTTTAAACTACTTTCTGCCTGGCTCAATACCTTAGGAGCCTTCTATAGAGGATGAAATGGTAGTACAGATCCCAGTTAGGATGCTAAGCTGGTCTGGCATAAGCCAGAGTAATTACTTAAGCAAGCAGTCATTATTAATAGATTGAGAATAATGGATAGAATACTAGACCCAGAGGCTAGGGAGACCTGGGCTCCAATGTCATCTCAGACACTCATTTTATACAACCTTGGGCCACTCATTGACCTTTTCTGAGCCTCATTTTTCTCATCTGTAAAATGGGAATGATAATAGCAAGTACCTCATGAGGCTCAAGTGAGATAATGAACCTTAAAACACTAGATAAATTCCATTGCTTTTTTACCTTGATCTCATCGTTGTTTTTGGTGGCATTCACAAAGAAATGGCTGTGAGACAATTTGGTAGCCTATTTTTCTTTTATATTTAACGTTTGCTGGACTTTTACATGGATGGCATAATTGTTTTTCATAATTGAATAAGAATATGGAGACTTTCACCTTTGCCATTTTGATATATCATGGGTCATATATACCCTATATCAGATTGCTTTTTTTCTTGGGGAGGGGGGAGGGAGAAAACATTTGGAACTAAAAATCTTATGAAAACAAATGTTGAAAACTATCTTTACATGTAACTGGAAAATAATAAAATACTTTTATAATTGATATATTATGGGGCAGCTAGGTGGCACAGTGGATAGAGCACCGGCCTTGGAGTCAGGAATACCTGAGTTCAAATCCGGCCTCAGACACTTAACACTTACTAGCTGTGTGGCCCTGGGCAAGTCACTTAACCCCAATTGCCTCACTTAAAAAAAAATTGATATATTATGGTTCAGCCTAAGAAGTAAAATAAATGGCAACTGGTGGATGACACAGAAAAAGGTTTTTTTTTAACTTAACATTGACCTACATATAGCCCATGACCAAATACTTAACCCAGATTTTACAATAAGATACTGTAAACATCCCATAAAAGAAAAAGGAAGAAAAATTCAGATTCCCTCTCTGACATGAAGGGAGGGCCAAAAAATTTTTACAGATTTTCCAGATCTCGAGGGTGCCATGTCCCTGAACCCTGTGACGTGGAAGGGATAACCGTATAATTCTAGCCACTCGATTGTGTCTTGCTAGCTCTTTGGTGGCTGGGCCATTTTTGCAACTTTGCCTTGCTGGATTGGCACTGTTCCCACCATGCCCTAGCAGTAATTTAAAATTCTTGGAGGATATCCTCCTCCTCCTCCCCCAAGTAATTTTTGCCTTGCGGAATTTGTATTCCAGTAGACAGCATCTCTGTAAATAAATATATAATTGTGCAAGGCCGTATAGGTGGTGTGCCAAAGGAGTGCTAGGCAGCCAGTAGAACCCAGAGCACTGAGGGAGCATTGAGTGCTGAGCTGCTCAGGAAAAGTCTCATGGTACATGTAGGGCCTTGAAAGATAGATAGGGTCTACAAATGCCAGAAGGGAGAGGGGGAGGCATTCCTCATGAAGGGAAATGGTATGAGCAAAGATGTAGGAATGGAAAGTGTGTTTGAGGAACCACGAGAAGACCAGCCTAGCCAAAACAGAGCATTCATGCAAGGGATAGTGGTAATTAGGAAGTGGCTTGGTGGTGTAGCAGATATTGTTGGACCTGAAGTCAGGAAGATGAGAGTTCAAATTTGGCCTTTAACTATTTATTAGCTAGCTGTGAACCCTGGGCACATTGCTTAATCTTTCTCTGCCTCAGTTCCCTCATCTGTAAAATGGGGATAATTACACCTACTTCCCATGGCTGTTGTGACAATCAAATGATATGTTTGTAAAGTGCTTAGCAAGGTGCCTAGCACATAGTAGGGCTTGAGAGTAGCAGGATATTTTCATTTAAAATAGTGGGGTAGAGGGGGGCAGCTAGGTGGCACAGTGGATAAAGCACCAGCCTGGATTCAGGAGGACCTGAGTTCAAATCTGTCCTCAGATACTTGACACTTACTAGCTGTGTGACCTTGGACAATTCACTTAACCCTCATTTCCCTGCTCTCAAAAAATAAATAAATTAGTGGGGTGGGGGGCAGGTAGGTGGCTCAGTAGATAAAACACTGGCCCTGGATTCAGGAGGACCTGAGTTCAAATTTGGCCTCAGACACTTGACACTTACTAGCTGTGTGACCTTGGGCAAGTCACTTTGCTCTTATTGCCCCACTCCACCCCCCAAAAAAAGAAAAGAAAAGAAACAAAAACAAACAAAACACCCAAAATTCTAATTATATTCTTTTAAGTCCGTCTTTGCACCTAGCACCAACTTTAATATTCTATAGGTCCAAATATAGCCTTGAATGAGATATCTTTGAAAGGAGAAAATAGGGGTGTGTGTGTGTGTGTGTGTGTACATATATATATACATATGCGCCTAGGTTCACGATGAAAAAAATAATCACAAAAATGCACTAGATTCCACCACAAAAAAAAAGATTATTCTTTGTCTCTGTTTCCAAAACAAAGATCCCCGTTTTTCTTGATTTGTCACTTTCAAAAGTGACAAAAGTGCAAAATTATAACTCATTAGAAAATACAACAGTTTTAAAAACTTGACCTTTAAAAAAATGTACTAGATTAAAATGGATTTCTTACATAATTCTTTTGATTTCTTATATTTCTTTCTGTTCAAATAAAGATGTCTTATTCATTGTCATCTTTATTCTCCTTCTCATCTTTGTTATTTTGTCATTGTTTTATTAAGACCTTGGACAAGCCAGATTTGGTTCAAGAGTCTTCAGAATACTATGGCATTTGTGAGTTGATTATTGGGTTGGTATTAACATAAGACAGAGCTGTACAATTTGTCTGAGTCATAGGATTGTAAGCTCCAGGGCTGGAAGGGAGGCTGGAGATGGTGATGCCTGACTCCCTTATTTTAGAATTGAGGAAACTGAGGCTTAATTTCCTTTGAGGCATATAGGTAGTAATTAGTGGAGTTGGGATTAGAATCCAAGTCCTCCCAATTCCCAATCCACTGCCTCTTCCCATCATACCACACCCACTCCTTGAGCTCTAAATATTTCCTGTGTTGATTTAGCTAGTTTCCATCCCATCTCCCAGAGAAAGCCGGGTTCTGGCCGATAGTGGCAGGGTATACTTTTCATTCTCCTTTCTTCTCTAAGGCTCCAGGCCTGTAAGCTCGGAACAAAAGAGAAGAGTGAAAGGAAAACAAACATTGGAAAAGGAGTGGTACTTTTCCAATAAACTGGGCTCATCTCAGTAGCCAAAATGTTACATGCATGTCAACTGGGAGCCATGGGGTTGGACTCCACAGGTAGTAAAGGTGGCTGGGGTTTATGTTGGACTCTTTAGCATCCTACCAGGGGAGACACAGGACAGGCTATGTTCCTCATCTCTTTAAGTCTACATACCTCCTCTGGGGCAATTCATTTTTTCAGTGGGTTTGCTAAGCACCAGACTGGGCTGACACCAGGCCTTTGAAAAGCTCAAATGTTTCTGCAGCCAGAATCTGGGCTGTTTGGGGGAACCTGTTGAGAGATGTTAGTATTCCGAGTTACAGTAATAGATTTTCTTTCTTTTTTTGGGTGCTTTGATGACTGAGAGGTGTTTATAGGCTTGATTCATAACTGAGTTACTAAGGTTTTCCACGGAAATAACTTATTAAAGGTGTCGTGCACACCAGCAGGATTGAAGTCTGCAGGCTTTGGTGTTCATCAAAGGCAGCTCCTTTGCAGGGTGCCCAGAGCTAACTCAGCATTTTACCCTGGTATATTGCACAAGACTAAACCTGGGGAGGGAGGCAGGGATGAAGGGAAGGAGGAAGAAGGAGGAATGGAACAGGGTTGGGAAAAAATGTTTTACTAAGAAAACATTCTTCAAACAAATTTAAATTGGTTTTTTAAAATTCTTTTTTCTTTTCTTTTTGGAAAGAAAAGGAGCTATTCTGGTCTAATATCTCTTTTTAGCCCCATCTGCTCAGCTTAGTAGAGCATATGCATGCACTTATCACAACCACAGAGATGTGTTATGGCTGTTGGATGGCCTTGTCATGGCATACATAGACCTCTGCTTGCCTTGTTCTTTTGGGAGGGGGCAGGGCAGTGAGGGTTAAATGACTTGCCCAAGGTCACATAGCTAGTAAGTGTCAAATGTGTTGAGGCTGGATTTGAACTCAGGTCCTCCTAAATCCAGGGCCAGTGCTTTATCCACTGCGCCACCTCGCTGCCCCTGCTTGCCTTGCTCTTGAATGGAAATCACCAGATTGTTAAACCTACTATTTCTTAGACTAACAAGGAACCCTGGGGTGAACTAGGTTATGGGGGAGAAGAGCAGAATTAGTGGCTAAATATTGGTGACAAGCAGAGTTTCTGATTCTCTGGATTAGGGATAGGGAATGGGCCTCTGATTTCATGAAGAAACTCTCTCCCTACCAATGCAAGTCAATATCTTCTCCGCGGTTTATGATCTTAGGGAGTCTCTGAGTGCTGAAAGGGTTAACTCACTTGCCCAGGGTCACATGGGCACCAGTATGCTATGTCTCAAAAACATTGGAGCCCGGGTCTTTTTGCTTTTGAGGCCCCTTGGCCATCTACCATGCTTCAGAGCCCTTCCTCAATGGCTAAGTCTAGCTCACATCTGTGTGCTTGCTCCTGAACACCTTTACCCCTAATAGGATCAATAGGTTTAAAGCTGGGAGAGTCCTTAGGGGCCAAATTGTTCAACCGGCTTAGTCTGTAGCTGTTGTTCAATCATTTAAGTCAGCATCTGACTCTTTGTGGCCCCATTTGGGGTTTTCTTGGCAAAGATACTGGAGTAACCACTCCAGAGCCATTTCCTTCTCTGGTTCACTTTACAGATGAGGAAACTGAGGCAGACCGGGTTAAGTGACTTCTCCAGGGTCACACAGCTAGGAAGTGTTTGAAGCCAGAATTGAACTCAGAAAGATGAGCCTTCCTGACTCCAGGTCTGGCACTTCCTCCACTTTGCCACCTAGCTGGAAGGGTTCTTGGAGGCTGGATAGCCCAACCCCCTCAGTTTACCAATTAGGAAACTAAACCATAGAGAAAGTGTGTGATTTGCTGAGGATCAGACAGCCAGTAAGTGTCCGAGTCAGGATTAGAACTCGGGTCTTCCTATTTTCAAGTCCAGCATCTTTATGCCACCTGACTAGCTGTCTTCCCAGAATATCTTCCACAATTATCATCTATTCCAGATTGGTACCTAGGACACAAAGTACCTCCTATTGTTATCTTTTTTTTAATCATAATTACATTTTGTTTTGAAAATAATTAATAATACTGGTCCCTTTTTTGTTTTTTTTTTGTTTGTTTATTTGTTATTGTTATCAGAAAAGAGGACTATGTGCTTTGATTTTGATGGTGTTTTACTGAGGGTCTGACGTATTTGACTGGACTTTTGCTTCTTCTTAGACTTGTCTTGATTCTGTATGTTGTAGTCATTTTTTTAGTTCTTCTTTCTTCACTCTGCATCATTTCATCCAGGCCTTCCCATTGCTCTCTAAATTTCTTATTCATAATTCCGAATACTGCGGTAATATTTCATTACATCCACATACCGTAGTTAGTTTTTCCCCCAGTTGTTTGGCACATCTTTTTTGTCATCACATGTAGTGTTGTTATGAACATTTTTTTATACAGATAGGTTGTTAATTCCCTTTTCATGTATGTTAATATTTTCTCACCAGCTTAACTGTACAGCTAGGCCCTGATTAGTGTGAACAAAGATTCCTGAAGTGGGTGCATGTATTTGAATTTGCACTATTTGAAGTTATAATTATGCAAAATATCTTAATCAGTTCTGGCCTAATGAGAATATGCAGTGCTGATCCAAATAATGTGACAATCCCCCTCAAGGGAATTCATTATTTGCACTAATGGAGACCTTTCTGTATATTCCTTGAGGGTCTCACTCTTTCTGTCTTCCCTTTCAGCATCTATATTCCCTCATCAGCATCAAAAGGCTTGGCATAGGAGAGCAGCTGCTTTCGTAAATTGCTGATGAAGGATTGATTGATAGCATTTCCTTTCTGAGATTTATGAGCACCAGTAACTAACCAGCCATGTCCACTTTAGATGCTGCTCCTTCATACATACATAGTTGTTTTGCTCATTGGGCAGAACCACCCTATTTTCCACTTTCTCAATCGGTCAATAAATATTTGTGGAATATCTCCCATGGACCTCACCAGGTGCTTGGTTTTGTGCAGAGAATAAAAAAGAGTCCTGAATCAATAAAGAGACTCTAATTTAGTTAGGGAGATGAGATTAACTGAGGTGAGGCTGCAACTGTGATTCACCAATGTGAAAATTGGGTCTTTAGTCTGATGACTGGTAGAGCTCTCAGCAGTGTCTGGCATATAGTAGGTGCTTAGCATTTCCTTCCTTCCTCCCTCCCTTCCTTCCTTCCCTTCCCTTTCTTCCTTCTCTTTTTCCTCTCTCACTCCTTCTTTCTTCCCTCCTTCCCATGGATAAGAAGAATTGACCAAGCTTCTAAGAGACAGAGCAGGGCAATAGACAATCACAGCAGATAATTTATAAAATACCTTATGGTTTTTATGTTTGCAATTTAATCTTTGCAGCAACCCTTTGAGAGTAGGTAGCAGGTGGTGTGTAGTAGATAGAGCCCTGGAGTCAGAAAGACTTAGGTTCAAATTCTTCCTCAAACCCTTACCAGCTCTTTGACCTTTCTCAGCCTCAATTTCCTTCATCTGCCAATGGGACTAGCAATAATGTCACCTTCCTAGGAGGGTTGTTGTAAGGAACAAGAAGATATTATATGTAAAGAGTATATGAATGTTATGTGTGTATATATGTATATAATATATAACATATCAAGCTAGAATATATGCTGGTTACTATTAGTACTGAACATAATGTATTTATTTAAGAAGGACCATGAATCAAAAAAACAAATCCTTACGGTTAGATTTGTCATATGCCCTCAGGGAAACACTAAGTTTATCTCTGACTTGTTCTGTGATGTATGTATGTATGTATGTATGTATGTATGTATGTATGTATGTATGTATACATACAGTGTATACGTATACACATATGTATGGACATATACACGTACACATACATACAGATATTGATTTTGGCTGAGTTCTTCCCAGTGTCCCGAGTGCTGAGTTTCCAAGGCCCTTTGATTTGAAATGGGAATTTGGGCATGAAGAAAACAACCCAATATGTCAGCTTCCTGTTCTGTTCACTTCTCTCCTCACCATGTGTTTTTGGTTTATGTCCCTCAACATTGAAGCAGGCCTCCCTTTCTGCCAGTCCTGCTGGGATTCCTGAGTGTGAGTTCTCTGGTGGTGTCAAGAATAGAAAACTAGTAAATCTGGGAGGGAGGATGGGACGAGAGAGGGTGAGAGGAAACCCAGGGCACGTTTGTCTCAAAATCAGTTAGGGAGTATCCTTTTTCCTGTGGAATATCCTTGCTTGCTGTTTTAGAGGGCTTCCATTCTTGAGACAGTCTCTGGGAATGGGCATCATGGCTCCGCTGCCAGGCTGCTCAAGGGCCAGGCAGAGCTGGGCTTGAACTCCAAGAATCAACAGGGTGTGTAGAACAGCGTGGGGGGTGGGGCAGGGGTGGAAGCTGGGCCCTCCAAGCCTCCACTCTGCAAAGACATTGTGAGGCCAAGGTCCCTGGTGGCATCCGGGGAGGAAGTCAGAGTATATCCCAGGGCTCTCTTCATACACACAATGAAACACAAGGGCAACCCTGGTACACTGGCCACGAGATCTGTGCCACCATCCAGGACTGGGCAAGAGCCAGGGCAACCAGCCCAGGGCCCGCCGGGTTAGCCTCAGCTCGCCAGCCCCTCCACCAGTGGGACTCTTAACCCTTTACCTTCAATGTCCTCCCCTTTCAGAAGAAAACTGAGGAGGATTTCTAAACCAGACTGGGCACAGGGCAGGAAGGTGTAGAGTTTGGGTCAGAACTTCTGTTGCTCTTGCTTCCATTGGGAAGTGGGTTCTGGCTTCCCCTTGATACAAGAAAAGAAAACAAGGTCTGATGAAAAGAAAATTGGACTGAGAAACGGGTTCCGAGGTTCTTTCTTGTCTTGGCTCTGCCAATAACTAGGTGTGTGACCTTGGACAAGTCTCTTGGCCTCTTTTCTGTAAAATTGAGAGGGCCGGACCAGATGGATGCTAATGACCCTTCTTGCTCCAAATTGAGGGTTCAGACGGTCCCCAGAGTTCCCTGCCCGCTCTAAAATCCACTGTAAAATGAGTGGAAGAAATCCGGGGTTGTTTTGGCACCCAGGAAAATGCCCAAACGCCAGATTCAATTCCCTAGTATCTATGATGTTGGGCCAGAGTCCCACTTCGTCCTCCTAGCTTGCTTTGTACAGACTTTCTTCCCTGCAGCTTCCCCATGAGGAAACCAAATAAATGTAGGATGAAGGGTTGGATTAGATTAATTTAGAGGTTCCTTACAGTTGTAAGAAACAATGAGAAAGAAAGATTTGTTGATGGGGTCAACCCCTGCTCCCGCTCTTCTCTCCCTTGTCCTTTCTTTTTGCTGTCTTTCTGTACCCACTCAGAACTGGCATCTGATGGGTGTTCCCCTGAGACCAGGTCCAGCTAGCCCAAAGATAAACATTGTTGTAATGACTTGAGGAAAACACACACACACACACACACACACACACACACTCGAAACAAGTCAGGAAGTAGTTGTGTGCCAGCTTTGGGATGGTGTAGATGGAAAACAGCCACGATGGCAAAGCTAGGGGCCTCAAAGCCAAATTGCATCTAGCGGTTAACTTACAGTCCCGTTTCCCAGAACTCTGCTCCGGCACAAACAAGGAAGTTAGCAAAAACATCCCTAATTTGGGTTCCAATTGAAATGGGTTTTGGGCTCCATGGTGGAGTTTGGTGGTGGTGGAAGGGGGAGGGTGGGGGGCGGGTGGAGAGGAAGCAGAAAGGGAATAGATGAGTCTGTTGGGGCCAGATTTGGAAAGTCAGATTTTTCTTCTGAAGTAGCTTTCCTTTTCAATATTCAGAGAAGGTATTTATTATTATTGTTCTCATTAATTAAAGTCAGGAAAGACTTGGATTTTTTCCCCCCCACTGTAAACCACAGTATGTGGTTGAGGATGGAGTAAAGGAAGGGAGGTAATAACAGTGGGTTTTTAAAGAAGAGTTGGGATTGCTTTTAAAAAACAAAGGGGAAAAAAAAGTCCTTGAGGAAAAGAAACAGACATTCTGAACAGATTGAGTGCTTTGCCCACTGAGCTGGCAGGTTTTTTTTTTTCTGGTTTACCCCCATTGTAATGCAAAACAGCCTGGACCAACTCATCTGTGGATTGTCCACGTCCCTTTTTTGAGTCATCTTTTTCCCCAGTTCAGCCCACATCCTCCTTCTCTCCTGTGATTTCCATTCAGATGTCCTACCTTTTGTTTCCCATGAATTCCCCCCAAAGGGCAGGGACTATGTTTTATTTATCCTAGTAGAGCTGCCTTAGAACTTAGTGCATTGTGTTGCTCATAGGGGGTACTAAAAAACATCTTTGTTGCATGAATGATCCTTATTAGCATTCTCACGTTCTCCTGCCACCCAGAATTCCATCTCCTCCTGCTACCATGGGAAGGGTAGTTGGTGTGGAAGGGATACAGGATGCCCCACCTGAGAAGCCTCACAGTGGAGATTTCCCTTAGTTTTCAGGTAGTATCCCTTAAGTCAACATTGTTTTGTCATATTTCAGTGCTTAAAGCTTCTGTGATTTCATTGGCACTGGATGCTCCTGCCACCAAGAAGGGTCGCACCTTTTGGTGCCTGGGTAGCCTATCTTGGAGGGTTTCTGTGGCTGAGGGATGAGCCTCTCCAGACTGAGCCAGGCTGGTGCTCAGATGACAGGCATACGCTCTGGGCCCATACTTGAAGCCTGGCACCAACATCCCTTGGCCCACAGAAGTTGGATTACCTGTGGGAAACACTGGGTCAAAGATTACTTGGCTTGGGAGTCAGGAATCCTTGGTTCTGGTCCCAGCCCTGGTCCTTAACTAGCCATATGTCTTTGAATAAGTGCTTTTCCTTTTCCATCCTTGAGCCATCTTTAAAATGTGGGGAATGGACTGTGGCGGAGTGGACTGCCTCAGGAGGCAGTGGGTTCTGCCTCATTGAAGGTCTTCAACCAGAAACTTGACCTTCCTGTAGGGAATGTTAGAATGGGTAGGCCTTTCTGCTATGGTTTGGGACTAGATGCCTGTTGAAGTTCCTTTCAAGTCTCAAATCCGATGAGTAGACAATCTAAATCTCCTACTAGCTATATTTCAGCTTTCAACGATGCTGTCATTCACCTACCCAGAACAAAACCAGCGTTGTCTCATACACACATGGTCCCATGAAAGCCAAGGAATGGTAGAAGGGAAAGGTAGGGAATAGGAAACATCCCTGAGACTCTCCGTGTCTGTCTGCTAACTCTTTAAGCACCACAGCTGCCTTTTGAATTCTATAGTTTCTTTGTGAAATCCCACCTGCTGCCACTTGGCAAACCTGGGTGGTTTCAGTCCTGTACAACACACCCCTGGGATTGCTGTCAGGCAACAAAAAGGACAGTGGGATATAGTGAAAATCCAGTAGGTTTCAGGGCTCAAATCTAAGCTCCGTCACCACCCATGGACAGGACCTTGTGGGTCACTTAACGCTCAACTCTACCTGAGTCTCTAGTGCCCCACCTAGAGAATAGGAGTTGAACTATAGATTCTCTTGGTTTTAAGTCCATGATCGTGTGATAACCTAGACAGATTCCTTTGAGAGCCAATTCCTTTGATTCTCTAAGCATGCACCATGTTCCCATTGGTGGGCTAGGCATTGTGAAGAGATACAGAGAGCCCTCTTTCAGGTATATAGGATCATAGCCTCAGACTTAGAAGGGACCTTACTTTGCCATTGGGAAAACATGACAAGACATAGGCCAAACTAGAAAATTAATCTCAATTGATTTGGGATCAGTTTTGAATCAGGTGGGATGGATGATTATTATTTGTTTTTAAATCACAGGCATTTTTATTAACAGACCATTAGAAAAATAATCACAGTAGGGAGCTTTGGTTCATTCTTCTAACAAGCTGGTTGATCTTGGTTCATTCTTCTAACAAGCTGGTTGATCTGGTCTTCCCTTTTTTTTTAACCAGCATCTCCACCTTGTACAAAATGTGTAGTCTCTTTTTTTCCTCCCCATTCCACCCCATGCGGGTCACAGGAAGTTATTGGTAACTTGAAAACGCTTGTCGGCAGTATAGATCCCATGGATCAAGTCTTCCACATGGATGATTCCAAATTTACCAAGAGATTTTGCAATAAGGGTATTATCCGTCACTAAAAGTCTCCATTTCTTGTTCTTGCTGTAACTGTGTTTGTAAATCAAATCATTCTCAGATGGTTTTTCATCATTGCTCTGATTTTTTCTCTTATAACATATAACATGACTAATGCAGAAATAGGATTAATGTTATTATGTGTACATATATGTATGTATGTATGCGTGTATATATAAAACCTATATCAGATTACCTGCTGTCTAGGGGAGGGGGGAGGGAGGGGAGGGAGGGAGAAAAAACTGAAATTGTAAAGCTTGTATAAACAAAAGTTGAGAACTATCTTTACATGTAACAGAAAAAAAAATACTTTATTAATTAAAAAAAAATCATTCTCAGACGATGCAGTGTGTGGGTCCACAATCCTCCACACATTAATTAAAGCCTCTTGAGCTTAAGAAAAGTGGTGTTGACCATTTGGTGAAGACAAAGAAGCTCTGATACTCTTACAGATCACAAAAGTTAATTTGGCTTCACCAGGTACATATCAGTTGCCAGATTTTTCATGATTTTCTAGCCTGTCAAATTTCCCTTCTGTACATCTGCTTATATTCCTTATGGTAGTTTTTTTTTCATAGATAACCTTTCCCCGCATCTTAAGAAAGCATTTTTACAGCCACCTTCTTTAGACATTTGGCTTATATTGCAAAGGCCTTTTGCTTTTTCAGAAGGGATTGTGGGACAGATGGTACCTTCTTTTCTCCCAAGACTACCATGATTCCAGCTGGAAAAAGAGGTCGTAGACAATTAAATGCTTCCAGGAATTCTTAGGAGAGCGGATTAATGGGTGTTGGAGTGGGCTGGGAGTTTTCAAGATGAAGATGGGACCTGAAGTAGACACAAAAACATAGGTGAAAATTATATCTGTGGGGAGAACAACATGAACCCAGGTTATTTGCCATGTATAAGCTGGGCTTCAGAGAATTATAGATTTAGAGTTGGAAGAGATATTTGAGGTCATCTAGCTTAACCTCATTTTACAGATAAGGAAAATCAGGTCCAGAGAGAAGTTAAAAGGAGAGCTAGGATTTGAACCCAGGGCTTCTGACTCAGAATCAATCTATCTTCCTTCCTCTCTCTCTCTCCTCTCTTCTCTCTCTCTCTCTCTCTCTCTCTCTCTCTCTCTCTCTCTCTCTCTCTCTCTCTCTCTCTCTCTCCCCCTCCCTCTCTCCTTCTCTCCCTTCCTCCCCCCCCTCTTTCTTGGCAAAGAGAGTTTAAGTGACTTGCCCAGGGTCACACAGCTAGTGTCAAGTGTCTGAGGCCAGATTTGAAATCAGGTCCTCCTGAATCCAGGGCCGCTTCTTTATGCACTGTGCCACCTAACTGCCCCCCAGAATTTGTCATTCTTGCCCCTGTGTGTTGTTTGTTCGTTAAACACTGACGTCATTGGGAGCAGAGGGTGGGTGTAGGTGGGTACTGGGATATATTGGTTGGGGAGGTGAGGTGAAGCCGTGTTACGGTGAAGACAAGCAGAGAAACTTTGATTTGATGTGGGAGGGAATAGCCCTTGAAGGTCTGGAAACAGGGGAATGATGCGATGAAAGTAGTGATTTATTTATAGGAAGATTTATCTGTCAGCCAATACTGTGCAGGAAGAGACTCGAAGCAGGGAGACCACTTGGGAAATATAAGAATTAGATCTGGAAGGAACCTGAGAAATCATCTAGTGAAGCAGTTTTCAAAATGTGGTGCTGGGGACTCCAGGGGGTCACCTGAGGCCCTTTCAAGGCAGGGGGGCAGTCTATGAGATAAAATCATTTATATAAAAATACTATGACATTTTCATTTCTAATACAATAAATAGAGATCATATAACCCACATAAACAAAAATTGGGGTGGGGGGCTCCCTAATTTTAAGGGTGTAGCAGTGTCCTAAGACCAAAAAGTTTTAGAACCTTAGACATCCTAGTTGAGGCTGCTGCTGCTTCCTTTTTTTTTTTTTTTTTAAAGACCAGGCTTCTTAAGCCTTTTTCACTCACAACCCTTTTTTGCCTAAGAAATTTTTACGCCACCTCAGGTACATAGGTAAATAAAATATGTGTGCATAATCTTTTACTGTTGCCACATTTTTCGTGACCCCCCCCCATTCAGTTGTGTGGCCCCATATAGGGTCGAGACTCCCCAGTTAAAGAAACTAGGGCCCAGACTACTCCCTCTGTAGCCAGTATAAACCCTTGCATATAGTAGAGTCAAAATAGTTGTTGACTAAATGTGTGAAAATTTGGCTTAACTATGAGGAAAAACCTATTCTCTAATAAACAAGCATTTCTTTCTTTTTCTTTCTTTCTTTTTTTGGTGGGGCAATGAGGGTTAAATGATTTGCCCAAGGTCACACAGCTAGTAAGTATCAAGTGTCTGAGATCAGATTTGAACTCAGGTCCTCCTGAATCTAAGGCTGGTGCTTTATCCACTGTGCCACCTAGCTGCCCCCTCAACAGAAGCATTTCTTTTGTTTTGTTTTCTTTTGTTTTGAGGGGCAATGGGGGTTAAATGACTTGCCCGAGGTCACACAGCTAGTAAATATCAAGTGTCTGCGGTCAGATTTGAACTCGGGTCCTCCTGAATCCAGGGTTGGTGCTTTATCCACTGCACCACCTAACTGTCCCCAACACAAGCATTTCTTAAAAGCCATTCATGCACTCTGCTAGGTGATGGAATACAAAGGCAAAAGTGAACCGCTCCTGCCCTCAAGATGCTTAAATTCTATCAGGTGAGAGAGTATATGTTCAGTTATGAAATAGGTACAGGGTGATTTGTGGGTTGGGGCAATAGCAGCTGAGGGATCAGGAAAAATGGAAATTATGTAAATAAAAGGGGGCTCTTGAGCTTAATCTGGAAGAAACTAGGGATTCCAAGAGGGAGAGAAGTCCAGGTATTGGAAAAAGCTCGTGAAAACATTAGGTGGTGCAGTGGATAGAATGCTGGGCCTAGAGTCAGAGACTCATTTTCCTGAGATCAAATCTCGCCTCAGACACTTACTAGTTGTGTGACCCTGGACGAGTCACTTAACCCAGTTTGCCTCAGTTTCCTCATCTGTAAAAATGAGCTGCAGAAGGAAACGACAAACCACTCCAGTATCTTTGCCAAGAAAACCTCAAATGGGGTCATGAAGAGTCAGACACAACTGAAAAACAGCAGCAAATGGTTAGAATTGCTCCTGAGGAAAATCATTTTGGCAGCTTTTCGTGGAGAACAGATTGAAATTGGGCAGGCTTTGAGGGAGGGCTGTTGAATATCCCAGGTGAGAGATAATGATTAGACTTGTACCAAAGTGGAATGGTTTGCTTTTGTAGGTAGTGAGTTCCCCATAGATGGTGGTGATGAAACAGAAGCAGAATGAACACATGCTAAGGATATTTTAGTATGGATTCCTGTTTAGGTAGGGCTTAGGGGAGGGAACTTGATGACTTCTGAGGTCCCTTATGGCTCCGAGAGTCTGTAAATGCTATCTTGCTTTGTCTGTTTTCATATGTGAATGTCTTATTCCTTCAGGAGATTATTAACACTCTGAGGGCAGAAATGATCTCATCTTCATGTCTTTTCTCCACAAGGTTAATTATTTTGACCATATTGGTTGGTTTGAAATAAAGAGAATTAGCCTTATTACCTCTCTTCCTTCCATCTGTTGGGGAAACTGAGGCTGCCACAAAAGTTGACTCATTGTTGATTCCTGGAGACTCTAGCTGGGATTTTGTGGTGACACAGGAAGCATCTTTAGAGATGCTGGAAAACACTTTATAAATCAGTTGGGAAGCCAGTGAAATTAGTGGTAACGAGCTCATTTCAATAGCAATGGGCTGACTTGCCTGCCAGCTGCCAGACATTTACGAGACTGGCTGGGTGCCGGCCGGCCGGGTCCAATGGCTTGCATCCTCCTGCCTTCCGGCTGGAAATAATTCGTATTTTAAAAATAACAATTAAAAAAAAAAAGCTAACTCTACCAGCTCTTGGGTTTCACTGGTGCTGAGTGGAGAGATTAGTGAGGGCCCTCATTGGCTCCTTTCCCTCCCTTCCTATTCCTTTTTCTTCTCAGGAAAGAGCTTAATTTACCCCTTACACCCCTGCCATAAACAAACAAACAAACAAAAGGGTATTGGGACAGTCTCCCCCACCCTCTCCCACTAGCCAACCTGAGCACTGAGTGTCGATGCCCTTTCACAGGCCAAGTTAGGTGGGAAAGACAACAGATGACCTTAGTCTTCTGTGTGCAGAATTTGGGCTTTACCTTCCTTTCCATAGAAGACACTCTTCCTTAAGATGAGGCCAAGGTCTCCCTCCCTTCCAACCCCTTCTTTAAAAACTTCACTCAAGTCACCAGCAAACTTTCCTGGGATAAACCTATTGACCCTGGTTACTCTGATCTCACTTGAGCATTGTATACGCCACCCAAACTGATGCAAGGTGATTTTTGAGTTGCAAAATGGTTTTTCATTTTGGAGAGGCCTAAGTGGCACAGTGGATACAGTGCCAGGACTCATCTTCCTGAGTTCAAATCCAGCCTCAGACACTTTCCAGCTGTGCGACCCTGGACAAGTCACTTCACCCTGTGTGCCTCAGTTTCCTTATCTGTCAAATTAGTTGGAGGAGAAAATGGCAAACCACTCTAAGTACCTCTGCCAAGAAAACTCCAAACAGGGTCACAAGAAAACCCTAAATGGGGTTAAGAGTTAGACATGACTAAAAAATGACTCAACAACAACAATTAAGGCTCAGTATTGTCATTTATACTTAGTTGCTTTAACTGACTGAGGCTAGAGTAGATGAGGCCTGAAGAAGCAAAGCTTTAGGAGCCCCTGTGAATTTAGCATCGGTCTGAAAGAAAGAGAAGGCACCCTGAAATGAAGGCTGTGAGAAAATAGGATTCAACCGAACTCCGACTTCTGAGAAACTCGCCTGTCTTAGTAAATGTTTGTTCTCTTGTTAGAATATACTTCTTTCAAATACCCACTCTCCCTAAAAAGACTGTGAACTCCTTCCTGTAGCAATCATGCATTCTTTTTCTTTGTTGCCTCCAAAAGAAAATCTAGTATAGAAATGTGTGTAAACTGAGTGGGCTCTCAGTCAGTGTTAAAGATTGTAGAATATCAGGCCCAAGATTCAGGCATCCACATCAAATTCCCAACTGAATTTCTCTCAGACTGTATCTGCTAGAGAGTGTCCTAATTAGGCTCCCACCTTGGGTTATAGATCTTCCTTCTCCTATATTTCCCAGGAATATCTTAATCAATAGCATTAAGAGTGGGGGGGGGCAGCTAGATGGCGCAGTGGTTAAAGCATTGGCCCTGGATTCAGGAGTACCTGAGTTCAAATCCGGCCTCAGACACTTGACACTTACTAGCTGTGTGACCCTGGGCAAGTCACTTAACCCCCATTGCCTGCCAAAAAAAAGAGTGGAGGAGGGGGGTGGCTAGGTGGCGCAGTGGATAAAGCACCGGCCCTGGATTCAGGAGTACCTGAGTTCAAATCCGGCCTCAGACACTTGACACTTACTAGCTGTGTGACCCTGGGCAAGTCACTTAATCCCCATTGCCCTGCAAAAAAACAACAAAAAAAAACCAAAACAAAAAGAGTGGAGGAGGGCACACAAGTCTCTCAAATTAATGGATGTAATTAATGATGGTTGATTCAGAAACCTGTGATCAGAAACATCTTCCCTTACCTCCAAAACCATGACACCTCATTATCCTAGTTACCTTTCTTTTCCATTAATCTCATCAGGTGGGTTGAGAGGCTGCATGATGTAGTCAGGAAGACTTTGTTCACATTCCACCTCAAACACTATGTGACCTAGGGCAAGTCACTTAACTCGCTTTGTGACTCAGTCTCCTCATCTGTAAAATGAGGAGTTGATGATGTCTGAGGTTCCCCTCCCAGGATTAAAATCTGTGCTCCTGCGATTTCCCCTGAAAAACTCACACTACATACAATGTCAGCTTTGGAAGGGATCTTCCCAACCTAACCTTATTTCTTCATTTTATCGATGAGAAAGCTGAGGCTTCAGAAGGTGAAACTCTTCTTGTCCCTGCAACACTTTGCTGTCTCCCAGTCTACTCATGCTCACCCCCTGAAGGCTTTGCAATTCTCTGGTGGCCTTTTCTAAGTGAATTATCCACCTTGGCAACCTGAATGCATGGAAAATTCCACTCCCTAATGGCATGAGAATTCCTTTGTGAGAACTATTAGGCTACTCTTCCCTGAAAGTTTTTTTCAGGGTCCTGCCCCTGAACACTTCAGAAAAGGGACATTTTTACAAAGTGTGGACTGCTGAGTATCTTCTTTTCTAAGGCCATTCTCTTATGTTTTGCATGTGTATGTTGTGTGTGTGTGTGGGGGGGTATTTTTGCTGTTTGTTTTTAGCAAAAGGGGTCGTTTCTTTTCTTCACATTTTGTGCCAATCTTCCACCCTTGTGTCCTTCCTCCCTTCCCTCCTCACCCCACCTATGTCAGCTAATTGTTGTGGACATCGTTGTAGACTCAGGGAAGCCTCAAGAATTGGTTTCAGCTGTGTGTGGAAGGGGCTGGGCGTTTTGAAATTTTTCCCATTTAGGGAACCCTGCTTCATAAATTATTAGCTGTGCCCTCACCATGCTGAATCGGTTTGTGTCGAGTCATCCTGGGCCATTGGCATTGCCCCCTCTTTGAAGGAAGGCACTGGCTTCAAAGTCCCCCCTGACACTTGGCATTTTTCATACACTGTCCATGCCTGTCTCCCCTTAAGCCTCTGCCATGTGGGATTGCAGAGATTGACAGGAGGAGGAGCAGATTCTTTGAATGGAAGTAGGCTTAGTGTTTGTTGGGCTTGGGGGTGGGGGGAGTTGTATTTTTTTTGTTTTGTTTTTTCTACTGGGGTGGATTCCCTTGGCTAAGGCCTGGCTTTATTTTTAGTTCTGGTGCTTTTATTTGGTTCTCATCTGAAGTCTTCACACTCACTCCCAAGCTGCCTCCCTGCCGCTCCCCGTAACCTAAGAGCGTATCCATGTTCCCCTCCCGACCCCCACCTCCAGTGCTTCACCATTACTGCATGTATGCTCTACTGTGTCTTTTATGGACTGCAAGAGTTAATTTTTTAAAATCCTAAACTCCGCAGACACCAAGCAAATCAGGCATTTCCATATACTCCATAGATTAGGAAAACCCTACACAGAACTGCAGATTTCTACCATGGACTGTTTACTTTTCTTTTTAAGTAACTAGAAGATTCATTCTGTATGTAACTTTTTAAACCTGTCTTGCTTCTCTGTGCATCGGAAAGAGTTAATTGCTAACTTTGCCCCTTTCCTCACTAAAACTTACCAAAAACAACCACCCCCCAAAATCCCAATACATAGGTCTTAAGAAGAGAGAAGAGTGACTTTAGAGCAGAAGGGACTTCTCTGGAGCAAATGTGACCTATATCCATCTATCCTCTGCTTGGAGAACTCACTAGATCTAGAGGCCAGCCCATTGCAGTTGGAGACCATACCAGTGCTTATTGAAATGTTCTGCACATGGAGTGTAACTTTCACATGTTCATTGAATAACTGCTTGAGCCTCTATCTATTATGATTGGATCACTATGCTAGATCTGGACCTGATTTTATTTATTTATTTGTTTATTTATTTATTTATTTTTAGTGAGGCAGTTGGGATTAAGTGACTTGCCCAGGGTCACACAGCTAGTAAGTGTTAAGTGTCTGAGGCCGGATTTGAACTCAGGTACTCCTGACTCCAGGGCTGGTGCTCTATCCACTGCGCCATCTAGCTGCCCCTTGGACCTGATCTTGTTAGCTTACTCCAGAAACAGACTGAAATGTAATTGAGAAAGATTTAACAGAACAAATAAAAATACAATAGAACATAGATACTGTTAATATGTGGTTTTCTAAGTCACTCTTGCCCCTTCTATTTAAGTTTAACATCATTGGTTTACTATATAGCAATATAGTTAGGGAGCCAAGCCACCTTTCCCAATAATTGGTCTAAGCTAAATGGCAGATAAGCCATACAAGCCCAGTAGGCCAGAGAAGTTTGGAGGAGAGATAGAGAGAGCCAGCTCAGTGACACTTTGGGGACAACTTCCAGAGGAGGGGAATTATGTGATGAATAGTCTGGTGGTGGATACAGATATTAATCCACAGGATCCTTTGAACAAGAAGAGAGTAGTTTGGCCTTAGGTTATTGGAGAAGAATTCTTTGCAGATGGAGGGGCTTTGGACTTGGAAGACAAAAGCCTGGGAAGCTAAATGGGGCAGTGAATAAAGCACCGGCCCTGGATTCAGGAGGACCTGAGTTCAAATCTGGCCTCAGCTACTTGACACTTACTAGCTGTGTGACCCTGGGCAAATCAATTAACCTTCATTTCCCTGCAAAACAACAACAACAACAAACTGGTTGTCCCTCTCTCATTGTCCCTTGAATCTTTTTTTATCCTCATGCAGTTATACCTGTCTTGAATGCCCTATGCTTTCTTCTCTACCTAATCAAAGCCCAGCTGTCCTCTGCTCTGCTAGGCCTGGCTCCTCTACTTGCCTCTGTGTGGAACTTTCCTTGGGGTGGGCCACTGTATTCTCCATCCCATTCCCCCCTCCCCTTCTAGGGAAGCCCAATTATGTTTATAATGTTTTCCCTATCATTAATTACCTTGTTTCTTGGGTTGTTGTATCTTCACCTCAGGCCCTTAATAAATGCTCCTTGTTCCAGAGTCTCAACTCCAGGAGTGAGCAATCACAATTGCCTAGGATACAGTAGAGGTCACCAAAATAAACACAAACCCCCAAACCTTACCATAACAAGATGTGCTTGGTTGCACCTTGGATTGAGCGTACTGGAATCCAAATGATCTTGGGTCAGGCAATATTCCTAACCACTAGACTTCAGAGACTTTTGGGTGTTGCTACAGTATTATGTGGATTGATAGTTTCAGAGAAGGCTTCCTGGGGAGGAATATTTTGGACCTGGCTTCCTGCTTTTCCTTGCTCTGCAAGGTGCCTCATAAAAGGAAATCATAGAAGGTACAAAAAGGCAACAAGCAGCCAAAGTGGAAGACCCCGGGGGTGTTCATTTCCCCAGGAGCCCCACTGCCTCCCTTATTCCCAAATAATGCCCTGCTCTTGGGAGCGAGAAGGTCAGGAAATTCCTATAGAATGAGAAGATTGATCTGGTTCAGACCAGTTCAAGGCTCACCTCCCTCCTACCACAGACTACACTGATCTTCCTTTTCCTGAGATACAGGGCACTTGGGGGGTTTCCCATCACACTCTACTTGCCATATGAGCTTTGTCTCTTATAGTTCAATGGTAAATTTCTGGTGAATTAAATACCTAATGGATATGTTGTCTCCTTGGGTAGGCCCAGTGATTGACATGTTCCTGGTACACAGATGGTGCTTAATAAATGTTTGCAATTGATCGATGAGTATAGTGCCTCTTCTCAGAGTGGGTGCTTCTTGGTTGACTTGTTACTCCCATTAACCAGTCAGATTGTGGGAAGAGTGCATGAGTCAGTGTTGGTTTTCTACCAACGCTGGTTTTAACTACATGAGGAAAGATGGTGGCCATCCAAAGGGTCTGGTCACAAAGGAGCATTTTTGGAGAGGGGGAAGTGTCATTGTTGCCTAATATGTCAGACACACTCTTGATCATTCTTTCCTGTTCTGAATCACCAGGGAAGAGGCTAGATAATTGAGCTAGATGAGCCAGTTGTCTGACCTACCCTGGCCCTTTTCATTAAATCTTGTCTGAAGACTCTTGGCTTTGGGGAGATGTGATTTCCTTAGTCTTCCTTACATTAAATCTGTGTGCCCAAATCATCTTGCCTCTCAGTTGGCATAGCCAACAAAGTTTGGAATCTTCTTCCTTACTTTGCTCTCTTTATACTTGTTTTCTCGAACCCTCTTCCAAAATGCTGTCAAGGCCATTGTCAGGCAAGTGATGGATCTGACATCCTGTCAGTTCGCTCCCAAGTGGGAGCGATCCATGGAGATACTATTACATGGGCCACCATGCTTTTAGTTATTAGGGTTTTAGGACGTTAAATATTGGAGGATTTAATTTCCTAAAGCTACCTTTCCTTTTCCTACTGTTACTGGGGCTTCAGGCAGAAAGACTATTATTTTAAAGCTAATGTTCTCTCCCCCCTCCACTTATCCCCCAACACCCTTACCCCCACCAAAAAAAAAAAATTAGTTAAGCCAGCTGTGAAAAAATACACAATCAGAAACAGCTGGCTCTGAAAATGAATTTTTCCCTTGAAGGCAGATGCAGGCTGTGTTGTAGGGGCCTGGCAAGGTTGGACTTGGCATCGTGTAATGCCAGTGTGTGTTCATTACTTGTTTCTTAGTGCTGTCTGGCTCCCTTTCAGCATGCAGAGCCTTTAAAATGCTTTGCTCCCAGGTCTTTTGCTTTTGAAATGCACTGTATTTCCACATTGGGCGTGTGGGGTTTCTTTCTTTTTTTTTTTCCCCTTGGCTCTAGGTTGAGGCCATGTAAACATATGTTGCTTTCTGCCCTATAGAAATGGAAAACCCAGTATCACCAGGAGGTCTCTGTCACCCTTTCTCTTAGTCTCCCACTTTATCTCTGTCTTTTTCTTTCCCTCCCTCCCCCCCAATCTCTCAATCTCTTTCAAACTATCTCTATCTCTCTCAATCTTTCACTCTTAATCTCTCTCTCTCTTTCAATTTCTCACTCTTTTTTTTTTTTTTTTTAGTGAGGCAATTGGGGTTAAGTGACTTGCCCAGGGTCACACAGCTAGTAAGTGTTAAGGCTGGATTTGAACTCAGGTACTCCTGACTCCAGGGCCAGTGCTCTATCCACTGCGCCATCTAGCTGCCCCAATCTCTCACTCTTAATCTCTCTTTCAATCTGTCTCTCAATCTCAGTTTCTTTCTCTCAATCTCTCTTTCTCATAATAGAAATAGTAAGATCTCATAATAAGCTAAGATGATCTCCTGAGATGTGTCATTCAGCTCTGCATTCTATGACTCTACGATCATTGGGCAGTACAACACAGTTGATTTTTGAGTGCATCTCTTCTGAGGATTTGGGATTTCCTTCCCTAAACTTTCCAGTGGTTCGAAACGTGGAACCTCCTTATGCATACAAGATACTTACACCCTTTTCCCTACTGATATTTCATAGACATGCCTTGAGCTTTCCTGTCCTGACACCTTTGATCAACCAGGAATGAAAATTCTTCCTTCTCTTTCTGTCATATCTCTGCCTTTCAAGGTCCTTCATAGCAAAGCCTTCCCTGATCGCTTCAACTGGATGTTCCCAGGGAATTTCAATCCCCTGACACATTAATAACCAAGAAAGTAGTGACTAGCCTAGTATTTGTTATTGAGGACCTTGTGGCAGATGTCTGTTGTTGACAAACCCTTTGGTTTTATGTGTGCTTAAGACCTCTGGCTACTCATAGCCCCAGTCTTGCACCAAAGAGTTACTCAGGGACATCTGGGGCAAGAAAATGGCTGAGATATAATGGGAAAGTTCCTAGACACACCAGACTACCAAAGCCACAGTCCTCCATTGAGAAGAGTTCTCACTTGGCCTTTGTACTTATTCATGATCTCCTTCCCCCAAGCATAATTAGCTCTGTAACTATAGTGACTGGTAGGCCAGTTTAGAATTCTCTCTCTGTTTTTGTCTGCTGGCCTAATGGGGAGTGAAGCTGGTGTCCTTTCTTCAGAGCCATTGGCCCCAGCTAGTGCCTTCCTACCTCCATGGCCCCACTGCCTTCCCCTCCTTGTTGTGATAACTGAAGTGTTCTCTCCCTCTTGCCTCCTGTGAATTCCCTTCCGGTAAGGACCACACGAGTGATTTAAACATTCTAACTTGTATTATGGTCTTGCTTCCTTAAATAGATGAAAGGTCCCTTGAGAGCATGGGCTAATATTAATTAGCTGCCCTGTTCTCTTCAGGAACACAAGTTACCCAGACTTCTCTGCCTCATTTGGACAACATATTCCCGTAGAACCTTTGTATCTGAAAATGTTTTTGATTTCGTGATTTAACCTCCCACAGGACCTAATTCAATACCTTACACAAGGCAGACATTCAATAAATTCTTGGTAATTGAAGAATTTATGGGTTTGCTTTTTCTAAATTGATACTTGGTTCTGGAATTCATAGTACTCTAGAACCATGTTCCTGCAGATCATGTGAGCTTGTGTCCCTTGGGGTTCTAGGACCAAAGTCCTGGCCAAATCCTAATCTTATACGCACCAACATTCCTATGGCACTGTTAGGTTTGTAGAGCTCATCACCTACATCATTTTGTCATTTGATTCTCACTATAGCCTATGAGGTAATCACTCTAAGCATTAATAGCCTCATTTTACAGACTTGAAAACCCAGGGAGTTAAGGTGAAATGACTTGGCTTTGATTTCCCAGCTGATAAGCATCAGAGGCAGGATTCAAACCCACATCTGCCTGGACTCCCAAGCCAGCAGTCTTTCCTTCTGCTACACCATGCCCCCTCTCCAACTCTACAGGCTTTGCTCCAACACCACACCCATATTTAGGTTCCCAGGGGCATGGAATAAAGCCCAGAAAGAGTTTTCAAACCGCTGTTCTGAGAGATAACTCTCTGTAGGCTCCAGGAAACCAAGGAAGAAGAAGGCTTTTCGCAAGTGTTTGCTCAGTAAGAGCATTTATTGGGCTCCCACTATGCGAACCACACTTTCCTAGGCTCTTGAGTCAGTCAATAAATGTTTCTTAAGTGCCTACTATGTGTCAGGCACTGAGCTAAGCCCTGGTGATGCAAAAGGAGTGGGGAAGTGGTCCCATCCCTCAAGGAGCTTACAGTCTAATGGGAGAGACCAAATATATACAGAGCAAATCGTATAAGAGATAAATAGAAAGAAGAATGGAAAGGTAGGAGGGAGCTAGGTTATGAAAGGCTGTGAATGCCAGACAGAGCATTTTATATTTGTTTCTGGAGGTAATAGGAAGCCATCAGAGTCTATCGAATAGAGGAATGACCTGTGCTTTAGGAAATATACTTTGTTTGCTGAATGGAGAATGGATTGGAGACTTGAGGCAGGCAGAATCACTGGATGGCTACTGCAATATTCTATTGCACCAATGGTGGCAGTGTCAGAGAAGAGAAGGGGGTGTATTGGAGAGATGTTGCGCAAAGGCGAAATCGGTGGGTCTTGGTGACAAATTGGATATAGGGGGTGAGAGATAGTGAGGAATCCAGGGTGTCTTCTAGGTTGTGAGCCTGAGGGAGGGGATGATGGTGTTGCCCTCTCCAGTAATAGGGAAAGTCCAGGGCATGGGAGGGTAAGGAGGAAAGATTAATGTGTTCAGTTTTGAAGGTGTTGACTTTAAGATGTCTACTGTACATCCAGTTTGGGATATCTGAAAGGCAGCTGGAAATGTGAGGTGGGGACAGGTGGGTAGATTTGAGCTGATGAGAACATTCAGTGAAGTAGTATGAGGGAGAAGAGAAGAGAAGAGGGCCCAGGGTAGAGTCCTAAGGGACCCCGTGCTTAAAGGGTGTGATACAGATGAGGATACAGCAAAGGAGCCTGAGGAGTGGTTAGATAGATGGGTAGGAGGAGAATCAGGAGAGAGTGGGGGTCCTGAAAACCTAGAGAGAAGAGGGTGATTGGGACAGCTAGGTGGTGCAGTGGGTAGAGCACCAGTCCTGGAGTCAGGAGGACCTGAGTTCAAATCTGGCCTCAGACACTTAACACTTACTAGCTGTGTGACCCCTGGGCAAGTCACTTAACCCCCATTGCCTCACCAAAAAAAAAAAGAGAGAGAGAAGAGAGTGATCAACAGTGTTAAAGACTGTATAGAAGCCAAGGAAAATGATGATGGAAAAAAGAATTTGGCATTAAGAGTCATATGATTGGGGGCAGCTAGGTGGCGCAGTGGATAAAGCACTGGCCCTGGATTCAGGAGGACCTGAGTTCAAATGTGACCTCAGACACTTGACACTTACTAGCTGTGTGACCTTGGGCAAATCACTTAATCCTCCTTGCCCTCCAAAACAAAACAAAACAAAAAAGTCATATGATTAGTACCTTGGGAGAGAGGCGTTTCAGTGGGATGCTAAGGTGGGAAGCCAGATTTAAGGGGTTAAGAAAAGAGTGAGAGGAGAGAAAGCAGAGGCATCTGTTGAAACAAAGGGCAGAGGAGATAATAGGATGATAGTGGGCATGGAAGGAACAAGTAAGGATATTTTGAAGATAGGAAAGACATGGGCATGTTTGAGGTCAGTAGAGAATAAACCAGCAGATAGAGAGATTGAGAGTATTTGAGAGTATGGGGATGCCCTGGGGGCAGTCTGTTGGAGGAGACTGGATGGAATGGGATCTATTGATCCATTGAAGAGAGAGAGGGCTTAGCCTTGATAAGGAGTAAGGCCTCTTCATGTGGGATAGTGAAGGAGAAGACATTGGCAGAAAGCATCCAACAAGTGATAGAGCATGAGGAAGAGGAAGGAAGGAGCTCAATGGAACGGTCTGGATTTTTTTTCTATAAAACATGAGTCAAACTGAGAGAGGAGGGGGCGGGGGAGCCATGGAAGGTTTGAGAAGAGCTGAAAAGGTTTGAAAGAATGGCTGAAAAGAGTGAAATAGTGAACTGATAAAAGATTGATAATAGGATCGCTTGGTAGCAGTGAGGGCCCAGACTTGTTGGGAGGGATGCAGAAGGAAGGTCTTAGACAGTTGCCTGGGAGCACTAAACTAAGAGGTTTTTGTTTTTTTGGTTTTTTTTCCTTTTTTTCAGGGCAGTGAGGGTTAAGTGACTTGCCCAGGGTCACACAGCTAGTGTCAAGTGTCTGAGGCCAGATTTGAACTAAGGTCCTCCTGAATCCAGGGTCAGTGCTTTATCCACTGCACCACCTAGCTACTCCCTAAGCTAAGAGGTTAAGGGACATATGAGGCAGCACTTGAACCCAGGTCTGCCTGATTCCAAGGCCAGCTTTGGAAACCACTTCATCGCACCACCTAATGTGCATGAAGTACAGAACTGCTGAAGAGATGTAAAGTAAGGTTTGTTGTTATTTGTCCTTTCAAAAAGGGCCATGACATTGGGAGATACTATCATGACTTGCAAGTGAATTGGATTTAAGTGAGGGAGGACTGTGCAAAGTCACCAGCCTTACTCTCTCTTCTAGAGCCATCTGTAGACTGAGGTTATAATAATAACTTTGGGGAGGGGAGGATTCTAGTGTTATTTGTTATTAATTTTTTTGGTGGGGCAGTGAGGGTTAAGTGACTTGCCCAGGGTCACACAGCTAGTAAGTGGCAAGTGTTAGAATCCGGATTCGAACTCAGGTCCTCCTGAATCCAGGGCTGGTGCTTTATCTACTATGCAGCCTAGCTGCCCCCTTTTAGTATTATTTCTTACAAGAAGCCTTGAGCCTGACTCCCTAGAAAGAAGCCAAAGGATACCTTTGTTATTATTGTTGTTGCTGTTGAATGTTTTTTCTTAAAGATTGTGTTAAAAGGATGATAGCAATAGTGGGACTGTTGATGTCATTAGGAAACTCTTTCTTAGGGTAGCACTTAAAAGACCCTTGTGACCTGGTTTCTACTTGTATATTTTTTTCTTAAGGTGTTAATTGTCCATCTCAAAAACCATAAACCACTCACTCAGTAACCATTTATCAAGCACCTGCTATGTGCCAGGTACTGTGCTAATCACTGAGGAACTCTGAATTGATAGTCCCATTGTGTGTGATGTTGGATAAGTCACTTAATTCTCCCTGGGCCTCATTTCCTTCATCTCTCAAATGAACGGGCTAGGCAAGGTGATCTCCCAGGGCTTTTCCAGCTTTGAGTCTTGTGAGGCTTTAAGGATTGGAAGGGAAAAATTCTCTTCTCTGGACTTGAGATCCTATTCCCCAAATACTTGAAAGCACCTTCTCCCCACAAAAGCTCACTCTTAGATAACTCGTTTTAAGACTCACAGATTCCTTTCTCACAAAAACCTGTGAGAATTACTGTCCCCATTTCACAAAGCAAGGGGGGCTCTGAGACCTGCCTACAAGTCAGACAGGAATACAAGCTGATGAATGCTAGGATCCAAACCTGAGTCTTCCTGATTTCTAGTGCCATGTTCTTTTCAGTACACCACAATGCCTCATGGATCCCATCTGGACCTTAGAGATTGATTGCCTAGTCAGTCAATCAACAATCAGTAAGCATGTATGAGGTGCTTACTGTGTGCCAGGCACTGTGCTAAGCCCAAGTCCTCATAGGACAAAGGAGGGCCCTTCCCCAGCTGATATTCCAGTTTCCCCTCATTATCAGGTCAGACCCTTTAAATGGTTGTAAGCAGAGTCAGATGAGCGGCCTCAGGCTGTCCAGATCATCTCAACCTCCATGGGAGGCTGTGCCTCCTTTAATGCTCCTTCAGCCATCTAAACAGAAATGCTCTCATTCTTGCTTCTTCCCTCCCCACCCCCCAAACCCAGCGGGGGCGGCAGTGGGCAGGAGTCAGTCCGGTCCCCATCTGGGCCTTGCCTCTGGCCTGCCTTTCCTAGTCTGGTGTTCGGATGCCTTGGCCCAGGTTCCGTTTCCAAGGTACTTTGTATCCTGGTGGCACTCCCCCAGGGAGGAGAATAAATCAGGACTCGGGATATGGAAATAAAGTGACTCGAGTACTTCCCCAGCGGTGCCTCTCTGTTTTGAATAAGGTTGTGGATTGTTTATTTGAGAGAAGAGAGGCCCCAGCCAAACATCCTGCTTTTTAAAATCCCAGCTTTGCTAACTCCAGCTAAGGCGGCCCCCGGGAGCTGGGCTCCTCTCTCTTCCACCAGGGAGGGCTGGGTATGCAGCAGCAGGAGAACGAAAGTGCCTGGGAACAGCCCCTCCACAATCCCCACCCTTCCTGGGCTGAAGCAATAAAAAAAAAGGGGGGAGAACGTTTCTCTCCGTATTTTTTATTTCTCCAGATCTACCCTCTGACTAAGCCTCACAGATAAGGTTGCACTATATTTCTGTGGCACTTTGTACCCTCGCATGTGTACTTTCTCATCATCCTTTTGCTTCATTGGTCCTCACCCAGAGCAGGCATCATTATTCCCATTTGACAGATACAGAAACTGAGGCCCAATTCAGGAATATGCCTGAATCCCTGAAGTAAGCTTTTGACAGAGCTGGGATGGGACCCCAAATCTCCTGACTCTTACTTCAGTTGTCCCCCTCCTCCCCTTTAGTACACACTAGGCTGCTTTTCAAAGAAGCACATCTGTGAAAATGGGTTATTGTTCTTAGGGCAAGTGGGTTGTTTCTCTTCTCCAGCTTCCCACCCCACAACCCCCTACGACCGATTTCCACAAGCCTGCTGTGCCCCAGCTGATCCTTGAAATAAGCAGCAGCAAATCCATACGCCAGTGATCTCAGGAGAGAGAGAATCTTGGAAACACTCAGGCATCTCCATATCCAAGCTCCCAGGGCCAGAGCAAAGTCCTCAGAGATGGTTAATAGTGAGAGTTGACACCTTGGGACAGATTCTGTGATTTCTGAGGTCCCAAATGACCCCAAATCTGTTGTGGAGGTCCCCCTCCCATCTCTGTCTCTGTCTCTCTCCCTCCCCCCCCACCTCATTCCTTGCCCTAGGTCCCACTTTTCCTGGACAGGAATGGGGTGGAATACAGATGAACCTGCTTGGGTGAAGATTGTGGTGCCACAGATAAGAGTGTGTCCATCTACCAGTTAAGCCATGAATCAGCTTGGGAGGGACTCAAGCCCAGCCCAGTCCAGCCCAACCCAACCCTGCATCACCTCCTTTGAACATTTTCTAAAAGTACTCTTTCTAGATTTTTGTTTTTTAAACAAATGTGGGATGTGAGTGGGGAGGCGAAGCGACCCCCAGGGCTTATGAAACTCATGTCATAATGTCTTGGAATCTGTGGCTTTTGGGGACAGGACAAAACTGGAGACCTTCAAACGCCCACGTGACCAATTAAGACTGTTGGACTCTGGCCTTTTTCTTTAAATGCCTCCTGGATAGGACATGTGGGATTCTTGAAAGTTAAAGGTCTGCCATGTGAACCCAGTTATTTGTTCCATATCCTCAAGGACACCTGACCTCAATCCATTGTTTGCTCTGTTGACACAGCCTGCAGATGGAGGCCCCGGTTCCTCTTGGCTTTTTAATTGGGGGAGGGGAGAAGAAGGGGTTCATGATAATGGGCTGGCGATTTGTGTATTTTTTTAAAAACCATTCCTAATTCCTATGTTTGGAGTAAATGCCGTTCCAGGTCACCTCCTTTCATAAAGTGAGGTGAATCCTTTTGCAAGACGAATCATCGCTCCCATGAGGTCTGTATTGTAGGGTCCTATTTTTGTAGGTCTCATTTTTTTAGTTCAGATTGAGGTGCACCTGTCTGTGGTTAGATCTAGGAGGAGGGTGCAGGCCGCCTTCTTTTTTTTTTTTTTTTTAAACTGCATAAAGCTATCGACATGGTTGACATGATAATTAAAATACTACATGGAGCCAGTCAAGAGAATGATCCAATTTGTGGGTAGCTAACAGAGTTAATGAAGTGAGGTTTCGCTAACGAATTTAAAATGATGTGATTACCAGTTGGGAAATCCTTATCCACTAATCCTAAAGATGGCAAGTACAGCCAAAGCTTGTTAATTTGGGCTCCACTAATTTGGATTTTGTGGTCATTCAAACAGAAGCTGGACTGAGGTTTACCTTCGCTCTCCTTGTGAATAAAGGATTTATCTAAGCAAACAAAGAATGTTCAAAGAATGATCATGTTTATGCAATTTATGAGAATAAGCTGGGTTTTGTTTTCATCTTTTAAACCAAGTTCTATCTACTAGTGGAAGCTAGGTGGCGCCATAGTGCATAGAGAGCTGGACTTGGGGTCAGGATGATTTGAGTTCAAATCCCAACCTCAGATACTTAACTAACTGTGTGACCCTAAGGCAAATCATTTCACCTCTCAGCCTCAGTTTCTTCATTTGTAAGATGAGGGTAATGGTAGCATCTGCCTCCCAAGAATGTTGCAAGAATCAAGATAAGGTGATATGCAAAGTGCTTTGCAAACTCAAAGCACTATGTAAATGCTAGCTGTTGTAATTACACATTGAGAAGCAGCGTGGCTTAGTGGATAAATAACTGGCTTCAAGGTAGGAAGAAATGGTTTCAGGAGCCACATTTGAGGCATAGTGGCATTGTGACCTGGGGCAAGTAACTTAAACCTTAGTGTGTGTTCCCCAGGCATCTCTCTAAGATAGTTCAAAGAAGGTGTCCACATGCATTGGAAGAGGGAGTTTACTTATCCACAGATTCCCTATAACAGTGGGATAACTGAGTCATTCTTATAACAGCATAGAGTGTCCTGATGTCCATTGTTGTCCAATGGATGATGCTAATTACAAGTGTTGATATGAAAGTGCTACATTACAATGTCATGTCTTTTCATTGAAGTAGGCAGGGCTTTTATTTGGGAGCACTTTTATTAAGTAGGTCTTTTCTGTTACTGTGCAATGCTAATTTTTCACTCATTCAGACTACTCTCTTGTATGAATGAACCAATTTTGACTCTTAACTCCCTGACTTGGGTTTTGGAGCTACTCCATTTTGGTGCCCTCTAGTGGCTGGAGCTAACAAACCCCAATCACATCCATTTAGGGAACTCTGGAGGGATTCTGGCTAACCTTTCTCCTTAGAGATCTCGGGAGTTGGGAGTAGGATCTACCTAATCCATCCCCACCACATCACATAGATGCAATGACCTTGTAATTGTGGGTCATCCAGAAAGAGGTTAATCGGGTGCTGCCTGAATGTGGTTTAGGTTAACCAGGCAGGGTTTGTTTGTTTGTTTTTTGCCGGGCAATGAGGGCTAAGTGACTTGCCCAGGGTCACACAGCTAGTAAATGTCAAGTGTCTGAGGCAGGATTTGAATTCAGGTCCTCCCGAATCCAGGGCCAATGCTTTATCCACTATGCCACATAGATGCCCAACCAGGCAGTTTTTAACCCCAACCTGTCTTTTCCTTGCACTGTCCCTGGGAGAGGCACTCCTCATGCACAGGTGTGTGTGTGTCCAGGAAATGCAGTCTCATTTGAACATGCATTTGAGTACTACATTATTAGGCAAGGTAAACCGGCTAGAGAGACCACAAACCAAAAAGCCTTTTTAATTGTCAGGGTTCAGTGACCCATGACCAGCAAGAATCCCATGGCCCTTCACCTTGACACACCCTGAGGGAGAGAATCTGACTCAGAAGGTAGTGATGATCAAGGATACAGGCATCAGTGAACTTGAATCACCTCCAGTTAATCACAGTCAAGTCTCTTGGGTGTGCTCTGTGCCCAAGAACTTGGGCAGCTCAACCAGATAGCACAGTCTGGCTTATCAAGTACATCTATAGACATGAAAGATAAGATACTTAGAGGGGGGCAGCTAGGTGGCGCAGTGGATAAAGCACCAGCCCTGGTTTCAGGAGGACCTGAGTTCAAATCCAACTGTAGACATTTGACACTAGCTGTGTGACCTTGGGCAAGTCACTTAACCCTCATTGCCCACCCCACCCCCCAGAAAGATACCTAGGAAAGAGGTGGCCTACAGTAGCAGAGGGCACACTGGCTATGAAGCCCAAAGATTGTCTGTCCACTTTACTACCTCTATGATCTTAGGCAAATCACCTCTTCTTTTGCAAGCCTTAGTTTCGTGTTCTGTACAATGAAGGGATTGGACTAAATAATCTTTTGAAGTTCTAAAGTTCTACAATACACTATATCATGATGATAATAGTGATCACCAGCATACACACTTTCAAGGTGGCAAACCTTTTTCTAAATGTTGTAACTCGGGGCAGCTAGGTGGCGCAGTGGATAGAGCACTGGCCCTGGATTCAGGAGGACCTGAGTTCAAATCCGACCTCAGACACTGTGTGACCTTGGGCAAGTCACTTAATCCCAATTGCCTCACCAAAAAAAAAAAAATGGTGTAGCTCAATTGGGCATGTTAGGTGAAGGTACTTAACAAGTATTATCCCCATTTCACAAATGAATAAACTGAGGCTTAGAGCCTCAGTTAAATGACTTTCTCAGGTTTCCACAGCTAGCAAGTGTTAATAGTCAGCATTTGAACCTAGATATTCCTAACTCCAAATCCAGCACTGTATATTACGGTTATTTAACCAGGGAAACAGGATCCTATTTTTAAAAAACAAAAACATTTTGATAACTGCATTTCAGTATAATTGGTTTTATTTGTAATCCTCTGTATTTTAAATTATGCATTTAAAAATGTTTTTCTGAGAAGGGGCCTATATATCCATGACATAAAGGAGGGTTAAGAACCCTTGCTATAGGTGACCCTATGATTCTCACCCCCGCCCCCTTCCCCTTTACAAGCAATGTTTCAAGTCGGGCTCATAAGCATGAGCAATAAAAGCCCTGCTATCTCTGTTTGTGTATTGTGCATTCAAAACAGTCTTAAATTTGGAGTTTGGACACCTGAATTCAAATTCTTTTGGGGGGATATGGGGGGGTGGCAGTTGGGGTAAGTGACATGGCCAGGTTCACATATCTACTAAGTATCTGAGGCCCGATTTGAACTCAGGGCCTCCTGACTTCAAGACTGGTGCTCTATCCACTGTGCTACCTAGCTATTCATGAATTCAAATTTTGCCTATCAGTACTTGTGTGCCGTTGTGGAGGAAAAGAGGACGCCTGGCATTGGAACCAGGGGACTTATGTAGGGATGATGGTGAAAGGCTGAACTAGGGTCCAGAAGTCAAGATGGGGCCAGAGTATCATGCTTGATATTGCTCAGAAACCAGGTTGGAGTTGGAGCCTCAGTTATACTTTGACAGGTTGAGGTGTTTTGTTTTGGTTTTTTAAGTGAGGCAATTGGGGTTAAGTGACTTGCCCAGGGTCACACAGCTAGTAAGTGTTAAGTGTCTGAGGCTGGATTTGAACTCAGGTACTCCTGACTCCAGGGCTGGTGCTCTATCCACTGCGCCACCTAGCTCCCCACCCTCAGTTATACTTTGAAGAGAGGAAACACCAGAACTCCCTGCATTTGACTCCCTAGAGACTGAAGGTCTCCTAGTCTGGGAAGCTGTTCAGTATTTCCAGTAAAGAGTAGGTTTGATGTTGACTTTCGGATTGGCCATCGTTTATGGATTACATCAAGTTTAAAAAATAGGCTTCATGTGGCTGACACAGTTATGACAGAGTGGAAGATCCAACAGCCATTTTTGAAGTGTCCACCGGCTCTGTGCTATATCATATTCCTGGGTATTTACTTATGGGAAATACCAAGATAAATCAGACACCCCCTGCCTTCAGGGAGGTTATAGACTAATTGGAGGAGGAATCACAGAGATAAAGTGCATGTAAATTAAAGTACTTCTAGTGCCTACATACATAATGTCATGGGATTGGACAAAAGAGAAGTTTCTACTTGGAGGTGATCAGAGGATGTTGTTTAATGGAGGAATTGGGATTTCAGCTAGAGCTAAAGGACGGGTAAGATATTTGCAAATGGAAGTCATTCCAGACATCCAGAGTTGTATGAGCAAAGGTATAGAATTGACTGTAAACAAATCAATTCTTTTGTTGTTGTTTAGTTGTGTCTGTCTCTTGGTGACCCCATTTGGGGTTTTCTTGGCAAAGATACTGGAGTAGTTTACCATTTCCTTCTCCAGCTCGTTTTACAGATAATGAAACTGAGGCAAATGGAGTTAAGTGACTTGCCCAGGGTCACACGGCTAGGACGTTTCTGAGGCAGGATTTGAACTCAGGAAGATGAGTCTTCCTGAATCCAGACCCCAGAGTTCTAGTCACAGTGCCACCTAGCTCAGGGCCTCAGTTCTTTTGTACCTTTAACCATTTAAACCCTTTGTGGGTAACTAGGTAATATAGTGTTGGACTTAAGAGTTGGAAGACCTTAGTTTCCTTATCTGTAACATGGGGCTCAGTGGTCCTCTAACCTCTAAGGTTCCTTCTTGCCCTAAATCTCTGACCTTGTTTCTGTCTGTTATTTTTGGAGGCTATGCCACTGAGGCTTTGACTAAGTGAAATTGAATTTTGGATTTTAGAATATTAGAACTGGAAGGCCCTTAGAGATGATGGTGGTAATGGGGGGGGGGAGGAGGATGGTCAAGGCGGCTGACGTTCATATAGCCCTTTAAGATTCAGACAGCACTTTTATATTGCATTATCTCATTTAACTGAAGCCTAGAAAGACTGTGACTTCCCCAAGGCAGTAGAGATACTAGGTATAATGGAGCCAGGTTTTGAACCCGGATCCTTGGAATCCAGATCTCAGTGCTCATGTTTTATATCATGAAAAGTTCTTTTGATTCCCCTCACCTTTTTATGCCCATAGGGTGGACTTTGTTGATCAATCACCGACATCCCCTCCAACTTTCGGTCCTATGGATCCTCAGACCAATGGGCCCATTCTCAAAATGACCGCCTAGCATTCTAGCTCATTCTGACCAAACAGGCCCATCTGCAGTCTTTTCCCCTCTCTTTTAGGGGAAAAAAATATTTTCTACTGTGAATTTAAAAATCATCAGCATTCCCAAACATTGTAAGAAGTGAAGAAGGGGCGCGCACAAGACTTGCATCCGCGGTCCTTCCGAGAGCAGTTCCGGCTTGCACTCAGTAAAACATCTCTCCAGAGCACATTCCTTGAGGGATTTGTAAAATAATCAAAATATTTAGGGCAAAGACCTTCAGATTCCTTATGGCTATTAGTGGGATCCATACATTTTGGCATGGAGCATGCCCTAATTGAAAAAATGTGCATGCTTGATGATTTCTTTCTTTCCTTTTTAAAAAGGAGTAGACCCTGGGAGAAGAGGGACTGGTTGTGAAAAAAAGAAGGGAAGGGATAGAATATCAAAAGAGTTTGTGTGCAAGAGCTGTTTACAGAAATTTGGAAAATATAATGCCGAATGGAAAATAAACGGGACGTAAAGAGGACCGCATTATTAAGAGAGCCGAGTTACCATGGGCATAATGAACCTTTTTAAGAGACCTGGGACAGCTTTCCCCTTTGCAAAACAAGTTTCTCTCAAATAGCACCATTCACACTGCTTAGGGCATTGGGTTACAACAATAAATAAAAATGAACAGTGCCCCTAGAAATTCAAGGAATGCAAAAATGTTTAAATGATTTAGTATGAGAAAACATTATTTAAACATTTAATTGAATTGCATGCTTTCATCTTTAAAACATTAGCTTTTGAACTGCCACCTGAGTCTTCTCCTTCCTTTTCACTTCATCATTCAGAAGACAAAGCTATCTTTTAGGGCCCTAGGATGTTTCCTTCTCCCAACCCCTCTGGCAGACCAAGTTTCTCCTCTTCTAGTCATTCCCAGTGCAGGCCAGGCCATTCTGGGTCACAAGTAAAGGACAGTGTCCATCCCATCCGGGAGAGCACGTTACAGATGGTGGGTTAGGAAACTCATCACTAGAGCTGATTGGTTTATAGCCAGAAGGACTTCTGAGGGAGGAGATCCTTCTATCCGGAGAAATCTTTGCTGAAACAATGGCAGAGGCCGATTGTCCTCTCAGGAAATCAGTTAGTTAGTAGCATCTTGTGCCTTGGCTCTCTCTCTGCTGCTGGCCATTTTCATTGAGTAGTCACTGGGAAGACCCCTCCACCCCACAAACATTTTTCTTCTGGGTCATGGTGTTAGCTGTGTGATTTTGAGCAAGGACATTTAATCCCTGGGCCTTCTCTGAACAACAAAAAGAGAAGGAATTGGAAGAAAAGATCTCTTAAAGAGTCTTCCAACTCTAGGATTCGCAGGTTCTGCGATTGCACTTCAAGAAATCAAAATTGGGCTTGCCGCCCGCCACTTGGGGACCTAGCCTAGATGGAGCAAATTCCTTAAGTGAACTGGAATTTCGCCTGCTTTGGTGTGTTTCTATTTGTGCCTGCACAAAGCTGAAAAAAGTCACAGGGATTCCCAAGCTTTGGCGAGTGCCTGCTGACAAATTGGTTTGGCTTCTAAAGCAAAAAAAGGGGGGGGGGGTGTAGAGAAACCATGTGTCTGTAGCACATTTTGGAAGTTTGGACAGGTTCTGCCTGTAGAAGTTAATATTCACACGTGGGAAGTGTGTGTGCCACACACACACCCTTAGCTAAAGCTCATTTGCTCTTCAGCCTGTGTCTAAAAATCATTCTGTCAACAAATACTGAGATCCATCTTTCCTTGTACAAGGCACAGTGATTGAGGCAGAGATGGACAAAACATAGTCCTCTAGAAACTTGTAGTCAGTCTAGTAAGGGTGAATGAGGAATAACCCCATGGCTCTTCTGCCATCTCTTCACTTTGAGCAAATCATTTTCACATTTCTGGGCCTCAGTTTCCTCATGTGTAAAATGGGTTATTTCCACCAGCCGCTCTCTCAGGTTACTTCCAACTCTTGGGAGCCTAGGAGAATTTAAATCGCCAAATCATAAAACGACACGGAAACAATAATAAAAATAAATCACAAAATAATCAAATGACAAGGAAATAGGTGGCCGGGTGCCAAATGAGGAACATAGGGTATTGTTTGCAGTTTCCTTGACCTGCTGAGAAAATATTCATTAGGCCCAAAAAGCTTTTATAACTTAATTCTTGCTCTTTCTATCCCTCCAGCATCCTCTCCCTCACTTGCTCATCTTTCAAGTGTGCTGAGGCTGCTGAGGGTAAATGTAGATATTTCACTGGTCTGCAAGAAGGGCCTGATAAGCAAACAGTTAGTACAACTACCTTATTTTACTGTTGAGGAAACTGAGGCACAGAGAAGGGAAATTTTTTCGCCAAAGGTTCAATGGTGTGTCTATGGCAGAGTATGGTTGTGTATTTGTACAGTGCACCCCCCCTAAAGCAAGAGTGTACTCCTTTATTCATCTCTCAGAATCCTTGTTCTCCTTCTGTGTTGCCTCCTCATTGTTTGGGGGGTGGAGGGTGGGAAGAGTGTCCCCTTTCCAATTACTTTGCATTGATTTATGTGTACATGTCTTATCTACCCAGTAGGGTACAAGTTCCTTAAGCACTGAGATAGTATAATTTCATAATAATAGGTAGCATTTACATAGCGCTTTAAGGTTTGCAAAATGTTTTATAAATACTCTCTCATTTAATACAACCAACTTGGGAGGGAGGAACTTTTGTTATCCTCGTTTGACATATGGGTAAACTGAGGCAAACAGGTTAAGTGACTTGCCCGGAGTCACACAGTTAGGACATGTCTCAAGTGAGATTTGAACTCAGGTCTTTCTGACACTGCTCCCCTCCCCCCCATGAAGTAGAGAGGAGTTTCAGCAATAAGATGGGTGGGCCAGAGACTGTTGAACTACTTTTTAAACCCTGCTCTTCATAGGCATTGTTTCACCTCCTAGACTGTAAGCTCCATGAGAGCAGGGCCCATGTCTCCATTTTCTTTGTATCTCCTTTGGTTCAAACACATTTTGTACATAGTAGGCATTTAATAAATGACTGATGAATGAATGAATGAATGAATGAATGAATGAATGAATGATGGTGATGTGTGGTGTGTTGTCAGAATTTTTCAAGCTCACTTCACTTGCAATTCGTATTCAGCAGCTTTCAATGTCTCCCTCTACCACCCCCTAAAGATAAATAACTATGTACAGACATGTTATATGCAGAATAAATTGGAGATAATTATCAGAGGAAAGGGGAAGGTGGGATTTTTCTTGAGACTTGAAGCCAGGGGAATTAGGAGGTGGAGATGAGGAAAGGGACTTTTAGGCATAGGAGGTGATGGCAAGTTGAAATTCCTAAATCTGGAGATGGAGTGTCTAGGGTGAGAAGCAGCAGGGAGACCATTATCACTGGATTGCAGAGGACATGGAGGGAAGGGGGGAGGGGTAAGGAACAAGAAGCCTGGAAAGTTCTTTGCCACTAACTAAAAGAGTGGCTACAAAGATTTGTGTGATATACGACCTCTTCCTCTTTGGGTAGGAAGCCTAGTGGTGGTATCATTGGGTCAGTGAGTATCCCCAGTAAAGTAACTTGTGTGACATATCTCCAGATTGTTTTCCTGAATGACCGTACCAATTTACAGGTCCACCAAGAATTTGTCAAGGTGCCTTTTCCCCTTCCACAGCCCTTCCAGCATTTACCATTTTCCTTTCTTCGTCAAAGCTGCCAATCTGGTGAATATCAGGTTGGAACCTCAGAGTGACTTTCATTTTCTTATTGCAGTAGCTTTTTCACTAGTCCAACCTGTCTCCTTTCAAACCATCCTTTTCAATACAGCCAGATTCATCCCTTCTTCATTCATAGATTGTATCATATCCCTTCTCTCTGAAAAAAACTCTTTAATGACTGCCGATTGCCTAGGAAATAAAGCAGGAATTCCTTAAATGGACATCCAAGGATTTAATCTGATTTCTTATCTCACATTCATCCCCATCACACCTACCATGCTCCAGCCAAAGTAGACTACAGGTCTACTTGGCTATCTCCTTGTCAGCTCTGCATTTGGGAATCTTTTCCTAAGTCAAAGCTCCCCTCTCTCATGAAGATTTCCCTAAATTCCTTCCTCACCCCCTCCCCAAACTATAGGTGATCTCTTGTTCCTATGAAAATAGAGGGCATCTTGTGCCTTTTTAAATTGTGTTCTATTTTTGCATTATAGTTGTATGCTTATTCACGCCTTGTCATTTCCCCCAAACCCATGAAGGGAATGACCTTGGCTAAATTATTTTTCTAACCTTTATTACTTAGTTGTTATTCAGTCGTGGTTGTTGTTGTTTAGTCATGCTCAACTCTTTGTGACCCCATTAGGGGTTTCCTTGGCAAAGGTCCTGGTGTGATTTGCTATTTCTCCAGGGTTCCCATTTTACAGTTGAGAAAACTGAGGTAAACAGGGTTAAGTGGCTTGTCCAGAATCACATAGCTAGTAAGTGTCTGAAGCCAGATTGGAACTTAGGTCTTCCTGACTTCAGGCCCAATGCTTTATTCACTACGTCACTGTGGAAAAGAAACTGGGATGTCTCTTTGGGCATAGAAACCCACCTTTATTAAGAGAAACACAGACAGAATCTGCAATCTGCCCAGTACGGTCTGAGATCCCTAGATACAAAACGCACAGTTATTTATAGGTCTCTTGATTCATGTATGGTGTAACAGTGTTCTCTAGAAGCTGATTCATGCAAGATTGCATTATACAGGTCACTGTGTCCTAACTTTGTGGTGTCCGAACTCTGTACTTTCCATGATGTCTCAATCAGCTCTTTATGGGACTTTCTTACTTTGTCATTTTAATATAAAGATGAATATATAGGCATGATTATTATGATCACATACTTAAGATACACATTTTATAACAATTTAGTTACACTTCTAAGGTTAACTAACAGGAATTCCCCTGGGACTATATCATAGTTTGGTCAAGTTTTTTTTACTTGGGACTGTATTTTTACTATAAATCGCAGTTATTTCTTTTCTTAATGATTATAGCTGATAAAAGATTAGCAAAGCAATAAAGAGCAAAGCACTGACGGCATTGGTTATTGATCTTTTTCCTTTCACCACCTAGCTACCCATTACTTAGCTAAGTATTTGCATGTAATACAGGGTGTCTCCAAAGTCTTAATGGAATTTTAAGCTCTGATAGCCAACAACTACACTAAGACTTTTGGGACACCCTCTATCGTAGGCATTTAATAACTAGTTTTTGAATGAACAAATAAGACATTCGTGATCTGGAGAGATGCCCACTCTGGCGTCAGAAGATCTGTGTTCAAATATACCGCCACTGATACTTGCTCTGTACCTTTGGGCAAATCACTTAGCCTCTCTTGGTCTCAGGGGTACCAACTCTAGAAATTACTTGACTGGAACACTCCCGTTTCCAAACTGAGAGCAGTCTGTAACCTCCAAGCCTTAACTCAGCTATGTTTGGGATAATTGATAAGTGGCCCGGGATACAGGTTCCTAATTTGAAGTTTCTCTCTTCCCCCAAACAGGACTCCCTTTTAATTGGGGAGCCAGGGAGGGTGGGGGATATTATGATGGTGATGGCAGAGAGGTTTTCCTCCATAGAAGACCCTTAGGATGCCTTTTGTTCTCTCATTGAGGCTGACTCCTTTTCTTTGTGAGCATGAAAATCTACTCTCAAGATCTGTGATTTTCTTTAGGAAAAAGGAATGCTTTTTTCACCCTGTTTGACCATAAAGTGATTCCTTTGTTCCCTCACCCCACATGACTTGGGTCTTCCAAGACACCAGGTGGGAAAGGGAGCTAAATTCCACCATGATCCTCCCCTTCTCCCCTTTGATACTGGTCCTTGTCTTGCTGGCGGGAGAGGGGGAAGGAAGGGAGGGGGGACCGACCTAACAAACATCAGCAAACATGAACATTTCCTTATATGAAAACCAAAAAAGAGGATTGTATATGAAACTGAATCTATGTATATCTTGTTTTTATAAACAAATTTAACACAGTAGTCCCAACATTTCCCTGTTTGTTTCTCTGTCCCTTTCTGATCTTCTTACAATTATATTTTTAAATGTTTCATTGGTATGTTTTTTGATATTACTATCACTAACTCCCTCTCCCCCAAATGCTCCCCCATTTCTAAAAGTTCTTCCCCTATTACAGATAAGCATGGTCAAGAAAAACAGCCATGGGGGCAGCTAGGTGGCCCAGTGGATAAAGCACTGGCCTTGGATTCAGGAGAACCTGAGTTCAAATCCGGCCTCAGACACTTGACACTTACTAGCTGTGTGACCCTGAGCAAGTCACTTAACCCTCATTGCTCCGCAAAAAAACCCCAAACAAATAAACAAACAAAAACAGCTATACATTAGCCAGGTCTGAAAATGCATTTCTCATCCTGCATTGCCACAGTTCACCACCTCCTTACCAAGAAGTAGGAGACAGAAATCAATCTTCTGGAGTTGTAATTGTGGATTTTGTGTTGATCAGAATTCTTAAGGTTTTCACAATTGTTTTCTTTTACGATATCATTGTAGTCATTTTATAATCAGTTCTCCTGGTTCTGTTTACTTAATTCTGCATCAGTCCATATAAGGCCTCCCAAGTTCCTCTAAATCATTTGTCATTTCTTAGAGCTCTTGATTTCTTTTTCACTTCACTAACATGACCTGGCTAGGTTTTCTAATCCCAAATTTATCATTCCTCTTCTGCTATAGAAAGACCCTTTATTTCACAAAAAAAAAAAAAATCCGTTTTGGGAGCCATTTATTTATATCTCCCTATTGCTCAACTCACCTCCTCTAGGAAGTCTTCCTTGATAATGATGATACCTCTCTCAACCCCCCCCCCCAATAGTAATACCTGACTTTTGGGGGGGGGGCAATGAGGGTTAAGTGACTTGTCCAGGGTCACACAGCTAGTAAGTGTCAAGTGTCTGAGGCCGAATTTGAACTCAGGTACTTCTGAATCCAGGGCCGGTGTTTTATCCACTTTGCCACCTAGCTGCCCCCCCCCCTTTGTTGTTGTTGTTGTTTTCAAAGAGTGAACAACCACCACAAATTGTTAGGGATAGTTTGGGTTTTTTTCCTTTTGGGAGGGTGGGGGGGTGGGAAGTGACTTGCCCAGGGTCACACAGCTAGTAAGTGTCAAGTGTCTGAGGCCAGATTTGAACTCAGGTCCTCCTGAATCCAGGGCTGGTGCTTTATCCACTGCACCACCTAGCTGCCCCAATAGCTGACATTTCTAAAGGGCTTTTATGTAGATTATCTTTCTGAACTTCACAGTAACTCTGGGGGGTAGTCGATAGGATCATTCATACATTGTCAGTTTCGGGAAGGTCTTTTGACATGTTGCTTTTATAAGGGCTCCCAAGGCTTTTTAGGTTGTGCAAGCCCTGTCTCCATAACAAGCTTCAAAGCTTGCTTTAGTGTCTCTTCAGAATGTATTGGTTGGGGGGGTGGGGAGGGGCTGTGCACGGGGGCAGCGTGAAAGGGGGGAGATCATTTGACTTTTTGGAAACTCAGAAGGCAGATCCCTTGTAGAAAGCGAAAGAGCTGTTTGTTTATTGGTTTCTCACACTACACTTAGCCTTCAAAGGGCCTTCCCCAGGGGTCCTTTGGGGTTGCTGGGGTCACAGAAGATCTCTGAGGGTCACTGCCTGTTTTGAGGATCCCTTGTTTGTTCATAAAAATGTGTGAAGCAGGACATAATAGTATCTATTGATGGCCTCCGTGGCCACGCATTCAAACTTAACTTCCTTGATCCTTGCTGTGTCTTGGCCAATCTAAGAAATATAGCCAGGGATCCTGATTTCATCTTTCCTTTAGGAGTCTGACGGCCTGTGACCCTTTTATTGACAGAATTTAGCTACAAATAGAAGCCAATAAGGGAGCTGTTCTATTGAGAGTCAGGAGATTTGGGCCTAGCATAACCACTCACTAGCGCTTGAACAAGTAAGTAAGTCTCTGCCTCTTTGGGGACCTTGGTTTCTTTCTCAGTAAACAAACCTTTATTAAGCTTTTTTTCAGACATTGCACTTGTTACTGGGCACCTACAGGCAAGAGAAAGAGCTCCTGCCCTCACAGAGCTCATATTTTGTCTGGGGAGACTGCACGTTTTTGAGTAACAGGCAAATATACATGCACAATAAACAAATAAATTGGGCAAGGAGAAGAGAGCACATTTAAATTAGAAGCTGATAGTATCAGGACAGGCTTCATGGAGAAGGTGGCACTTAGGTTGTCTTGAGGCGAGGTGTAGGAACTGCATTCCGGGCAAGGGCAATGACCAGCACAAAGGTGTAGGGATGTAATATTACGAGGTATATTGGAAAAGGCCAATCTGACTGGATCATGAGGGAGAAGGAGCTTGATCGAGATGGTCTCCAAGCTCCCCTTCTGTTGCCTTGGTTCTGTGATGAAGGTGTTCCAGGCACATCTGGAGTTCAGGTATGTTGTGCTCTCTCCTCTCTGAAAGAATTGGCGAACTTGTTTCATCTGTAAAATGGGAGCAAAGATTCCCACACAAAGGTACCTCTGTGTTCCTCAGATTAAAGGTGAAAGGGCTTGGGTAGGGGGTGCTGCAAAAAGCCAGGAAGGGACTAAGGAAGAATCTTTCTTGATTGTAGGAAGTCAGGTGTAATCTCCCTGCTGCCTCAATGAAGCCGGGCCCTGGGCCCTCTGCTATAGGCAAAGGGCCAGGGGAACCCGCAGTTGGGTTAAAGTAGTGGGGCCTCCAGGAGGAAGGAAAATATTCCCAGAGTTCTGTGCTTTAAGCCATTTTGGTAAAAGCCTAATTAGAGGTGACAATGGTGACTTTGTCTGAATGTTCACTTTCCTCCCCTTTTATTTTTTTGGTGTGTTGTTATATCCATGGGAAAACTCTAGGTAACATTATAATTACTGAAAATATTGTGGGTCCTCCAAAGCTGGAGGAGGGGGGTTGCCTGGGAGTGTGTAGAGGTAGTTTTTTTAGATTTTATTATTTTTTTTCTTTAGCTTGGAAATGCAGCCCTTTGCAGTCAGACTGTCACAGTTAAAATAAGGTTTAAATTACAGGCCAGCCTGTGGCTTTTTTTCCCTTTCTTTCAGAATTTTTGCCAACTTGCAATTTACTTAATGAAATCCTGCTATTCCGTTTAATGGGGATATTTTTTGCAGATGTTGATTTAACTTAGCTTTGCAAAATATGTGGACTGTGCTTTTTCTTCTCCTATTTTTAACAGTCTCCGGATTCTCGTTCAAGTAACTGGCGGCACAGTCATGCCAACAGCATTGTTTACTCCCATCCCCTGGAAATATTTGTTTTCAGCCCGCTTCCCTTCCCCCTCCTCTTTGGATTAAAAAAAAAAATGGCAAAAAAAAAAAATTAGAATTGAGACTCACCTAAGGCTTAGAAACTGTTTAAAGGCTTGGAGTTTTGGAGCTGGAAGGGACCTCACATGACATCCTGTCTAATTTCTTTCTTTCTTTCTTTCATTTTTTGCGGGGCAATGGGGGTTAAGTGACTTGCCCAGGGTCACACAGCTAGTAAGTGTCAAGTGTCTGAGGCCGGATTTGAACTTAGGGAGTCCTGAATCCAGGGCCGGTGCTTTATCCACTGCACCACCTAGCCGCCCCCTGGTGCCTTGTCCACTGTGCTTTCTAGCTTATACCCCTGTGGGTGTACAGTATTTACAGCAAGATATGGGAATACAGAGATGGTGGACATTTTAGGCCTTGGGTTCTCCACCCTGATTCCTGCTATTTCTTTAATGGCTTTCCTTGCCCTCTCCATTGTGGAGGAGACTGACAGAACAGCATAGCCACTCTCAAGCCAGAGAAGCTTGTACCTTAAAGACATACTATATCTGTCCAGGAGGAGCCCCAGAATCCAACCCACATCTTCCTGAGCCCCAGCCTAGATTATCGGGGAAGGCCCATTCCCCCTGGACTCAACTTCCCGCTTCTACCATAGAATTGGGAAGAGCACAGGATTTACCATCAGGAGATGCTGGGTTCAAGTGTCATCTCTACTATGATCATGAGACCCAGGTTCCTTATTTGTAAAATAAGAGGTGGGCCGGTGTGAGCCCTGAGGTCTCTTCCAGCTTCATATCTATGGTTTCTTACAAGGGAGGACTGGAAAAAGCACGGGGAACCTGAGGGCCCTCCTCTCTACCTGGCTCTTTATAGGCTGCCTCCTACTCCTGAAGGTAGAGGAAATTCTTCCTGGAGAAACTAGGGAGGGGCCTTTCCTATTCCCCCTGGTTGAATACTTGGCCAGAGCTTTCTTAATGAGCAGCCTTATCCTTGCATTCTGGTTTGTTGTTGTTGTTGTTGTTTGCAGAGCAATGAGGGTTAAGTGACTTGCCCAGGGTCACACAGCTAGTTAAGTGTCAAGTGTCTGAGGCCGGATTTGAACTCAAGTCCTCCTGAATCCAAGGTCAGTGCTTTATTCACTGTGCCACCTAGCTGCCCCATCCTTGCATTCTGTATACACACCCTCCCTGCTTGTTAGGAGGGTTCTCTTGAGTGCTTGTAAAGGGAGTCTTGGCAGCCCTACTGAGCTGAATGCAGGAGCACTGCTCAGTCTGAGCACTGGGGGATTAGGCTTCCTTTAAGTGAGTTTGTGGGCCTGGGGAAGGGCTGGGGGGGTGGGGGTGGGGGCAGAGGCGGGGAGTGGACAGAGGTTCGTATTGAATTAGAAATGTTTCGTTACCTGGGAGAGTTGTTTTGCTTGCATGTTAGGGGCTTTGCATTGCTGATAAGTGTAGGAGGATGTAGGTAGGTGGGCCCTTGCTTAAAGCAAACCTGACTTTGATATATGTCGATTCATGTGGTTATAATAAAATGTTTGGTAAGGGGGGTGCGGGGGGCCGCGGTGGTCAGCCTATGGGAAAGGCATGGAGATAACAGCAATTGGAGCACTGTGCCCTGGGAACTATAAACTCTGCTGAGCTGGACCAGAGAATGGGGGAAAGTTAACCCTGTGTAAAAAGGCTAGAAAGGTTAAGTAGGTGTTCGCTTAGGAAGGGGGGGTTGAATGCCAAACTGGAATTTGCATTCATTTGAGTCTAGATGTAATAGTTTGGGGTGTGTATGTGTGTGTGCATACACACATACTGTTAGATTTTAGAAATGCAAAGTTGTATCTGTATATATAGGGAGATCCCAAAGTCTTACTGCAGAAGCTTAATAGCTATTAACGCTGAAAACTTCACTAAGACTTTGGAATACCTTCTTTGTTAAGAGTATGTGCATTTGCATATGCATATATATATGCCCAGGGTCACACAGCTAGTTAAGTGTCAAGTGTCTGAGGCCGTATTTGAACTCAGGTCCTCCTGAATCCAAGGCCAGTGCTTTATCCACTGCACCATCTAGCTGCCCCATCCATGCATTCTGTATACACACCCACCCTGCTTGTAGGAGTGTGTGTGTATACACACACACACACAGACAAACATGACCCTTGGCAAGTCACTTCTGTCTGCCTCAGTTTTCTCATTTGTAAAACCACTATTATAGATATATACACACATACATATATATATATAAATGTAAATATAAATATAAAGAACAAGAAAGCACGGTGCAAAATGAGATGCACTTGTATTAAAAAGTAAAAACGGGTAGCTAGGTGGTACAATGGATAGAGCACCGGCCCTGGAGTCAGGAGGACCTGAGTTCAAATCCGGCCTCACACACTTAACACTAGCTGTGTGACCTTGGGCAAGTCACTTAACCCCAATTGCCTCACTTAAAAAAATAAAAATAAAAACAAACCCCACTGGAATTGTGGTTATTGGAGATAGGAATCTGTTCTGATCAGTGTCTTCTTCTGGAATCTGTTTAGAGGTGGATGGCAGGCAGCTCTAGGCTGAAAAAAGAACAGAGACAAATTGGGCAGGGGGTGTTGAGTTTTGGGCCTAGTGGGGAAAGCCATGCAGTATTCATTCCCTTGGAAAGAATCATGGTGGTGTATAACATGAGGGGGTTGGACTAGATGATTTCTCTCTCTCTCTCTCTCTCTCTCTCATTGTGTCTCTCTTACACATGCTTGCACACGTGTGCACACACGTGTATACATACACACACACACAGAGGCACCACAGAATCCTAAAACAGGTCCATTTGAATCCTTTTAGACAAGTAGGGAGTTCTGGTCCTTATTTTATAGATGAGGCATCTGAGGCCCCTAGAGCTGAAAATCATGGCCCCAAGTTAAATGGCTTGGAAATGGTAGAGAAGAGACTAGAAGAACCCAGCCCAGATCTCCCAGATTGTAGAGTTCAGTGTTTTCTTCTAGAGTCTTCTACCCACCACTACACACATACAAGGGAAGGGAAGGAGGAAAGAAAGAATCATTTATTAAACACCTACTGTGTGCCAAAGTCAAGCACTCTACAAATAGGATCTCATTTTATCTTCTGTACAAAGAAGCCACTTGAGATAAACAGATGGAGCCTCCCTGAGCACTTTCTTTGTGTCTAGCCCCATTGCTAAGTTTTATTGAGTTTACAGAGATGGGACTCTGGCACTCATGTGTGGCATAGTAGATAACCTATCTCCACTTGGACTCAGGAAGACCTACCACCGACTCTTTATTACCTGTGTGACCCTGGACAAATCACTTAAGTTCTCCATGCCTCAGTGTCCTCATTTGTATAAAGAGGGAATTGGGTTTGACTGTCCCCTGGCACCTTTCAGCTCCAAATCTCTGATGTTATGAGTGAGGGACCTCACAACCTCCTCCTTCAGGGGAGAAGGCTATGATAAAAACAGTGATGAATTCAAAACCGGCTAAAATCAGGCCGAAATTTTGTGATGGGCAAGAGTTCTTGCAGTGGGAGTAACAGAAGGGATCGACATTGGAGGGAGTGGTTGAGGAAGACTAGACAGAAATGAGACTTAAGCTTGGTTTTACAGGAGAAACTACAGAGAAAGTAGAGAGAAGGAAAAAACACTATAGGAGAAAGAGTTTCGTTTCTTCAGTATTTACCAGAGTGGTAGAGCTTAATCCCTTGGCAAATAGTTTGCGTTAGGTGCTAGGGCCAGAAGGGCTCACATCTGCTGATGGTGCTCTGGGCCAGTCCATATATATGGCAATAGCCAAGCTGGTCTTCAGAGGATAGACACAGTCTGCCTCCACCCGCACATCTCCTTAGGGGCTGCCTAGGGCCTGTGGTGAGGTTACCTCTCCACTGTGATAAAGCTTCATGGAGGGACTTGATTGGAAGAGGGGAAAGCAAAGTGCCTACATCCTATACATAGAACCTGACAATGCAAAAACACATCCCCTCTTCCTTGTCGTACATCCCATATGCAATGTTGTACATGAAATGTTTATTGAATGATTACTATGTGGTAGGCACTGTGCCGGTGACAGAATGAGGAAACAGGTTTAGAAAGGAAAAGGAACTTGTCCAGAAATAGGGACAGGAATAACTGGACTTGCAATTTAATTCCCGGGATCAGCTAGGTGGCATGGTAGGCAGGCATGGAGTCAGAAAGACCTGAGTTCAAAAGTGGCCCTAGCCACTCACCAGCTGTGTGACCCTGGGCAAGTCACTTCACCTTGCTTACCTTGGTTTCCCCATTTGTAAAATGGGCTGGAGAAGGAAATGGCAAGTCAGTCTTTGCCAAGAAAACCCCAAATAGGGTCATGAAGAGTCAGACATGACTGCAATGACTGAACAACAACAAATGTAATTGTTCTGTGGAACTCCTGGTTTAGGTAGCCTTGTCTACTAATGGGAGTCAGCTTCACCTCTGCAGCTTAAAGTCTTTTGAGCCATGTTGTCCAACTCAAATAGCATTAGGAACCACTGAGGCATAGTTTTAAAATGTAATATTGTCTCTGTATTTCCCAATTAGATTTTCCTCTGGTTCAAGTAGCATTGTGTTGTGAGTGCTGTGGGCCATGTGTGGCTGTATTTGGCATCTCTGGCCTGGAAGGTTGAGAGTGATTTGTGCAGGATTACACAGCCCAACATCTTATGTGTGTCAAAGTGGGAAATGGACCCAGGGCTTTCTGGCCCCGAGGTCAGGTGTCTTTCCATTAGGCCACACTGCTTCTCCCTGCAAACATTCCTGGCTGCATCACACATACCAAGTCCAGTTCACATGATTTTTAGGGCTTGCAGGGGGTGGTGTTGGGTCCTAGATTTTCTCTCAAAGCTCCAGTGCTTCTGCCCTTTTCTTGATAGAATATTAATCCAAGACACTGCATCTGACACTGTCTATTCCAACTTAGAGAGGCTTAGCTTCTCTTGCATATACTTGGGGTATGCTAGAACACTCTGGGTAAGGGGAACAAGGAAAACCAAACCAAACACCCCGTTTCACCATCTTTTCCATCAGGAAATCAGACTATCATTGCTAGTGATAGAATTCATGTGTCTGAGCTGTGGAGAACTCAGGCATTGTTTCCTGCATCCCTTTTCATTCATTCAAGCAACAAGTGTTTACGAAAGGCTTACTATGTGATGGAGGAAAGAATAAACTGAGGCTTGGAGAAGGAAGTACTTGCCCATGGTCACACAAGTCACATGCTGAGCAGGGACTAGATCTCAGGTCTTCTGACTCCAGTGCTCGCTCTGCTATACCAATATCCTGCCCTCCTCCCCAAATGATCCCCCCTCCCACCTAAACAACCCCCCTTTTGTTTCTCCTTCTCCATTTTTACATAGGAACCCTCTGGAGAGTTTGTACAATGGAAGTTGTTGTAAATGGGTGTGCAGGGACCTTCTGGAAACACAGGCTCTCGACTCTCAGACTTCCTGTGTCTTACAATGTTATCTTCAAAATAGGAAACTTTGCCCCATTTCACAACGCACATCCTTTGCTTGAGAGACAGCGGCAGGAGGGCCTGGGAGGGTCAGTGTTCTTTGTCAGGACTTAGGAGAGCCAGAAAGCTACTCTGATATTGATTCAAGGAGAGCCCCACCACACACTGGTACCCTCCGTACTTCCAAATGTATCTATACACAAAATGGGAAATGGGACATTTTCCTACAAAATTTAATAATATGCACCCAAAGCCCCATTTAAAAAAAAAACTCTTATAATTAAAATTCTAGGCAGAAAAAATTTATTTTGACTTGTTTTTAAAAATACATTTCTACTGATATCCTTTGTTTTTACATAATTTACATTTTCCACTGAATTCTTCCTCCAACTCCCTCCCAGGGAGCTGTCTCTTATAACAAAGACTAAAAAAGAGGTGGGGAAAGCAATTTAGCAAAACTAAACCAACACAATGAAAAAACCTGATAGTATGCACTGTTCCACATCCATAGTGCCCCACTTCTGCCAAGAATGAGGGAGAGGGAGAGGATGCCTTTGATTATCTCTCTTGGGCCAAGGTTGGTTGTAACAATTTCACAGAATTCAGTTAACAGTTGGTTTGTTATGGGCGGCTAGGTGGCTCAATGGATAAAACACTGGCCCTGGATTCAGGAGCACCTGAGTTCAAACTCAGCCTCAGACACTTGACACTTATTAGCTGTGTGACCCTGGGCAAGTCACTTAACCCTCATTGCCCCGCAAAAAAAACCAAACAAACAATTAATTTGTTGTTCTTTCCATTGACATCGTTATAGTCTTGTATTTCATTTTCCTTGCTTCACTCTGTATCATTTCATACAAGTAGTTCCCATGCTTCTCTCTATCCATCATATGCAGGACCTGAGTTCAAATCCGGCCTCAGACACTTGACTAGCTGTGTGACCCTGGGCAAGTCACTTAACCCTCATTTCCTTGCATGCATACACACACACACACACACACACACACACACACACACACACACACACACGGAAGTTCTGCCCATGCAGATGCTATACTGTTCTGCAACTGCCAAGTCTTAGAGATCCATACTTGGAGCATTGGACCACATTTCCACTGTCTTACTGCAGCCCAGCAAAGTGCTTCAGGCAAATATCATTCCCATCTTACAGAAGAGAAGAAGGAGGTAAAGTGTATACTCGGGGTCACTAGTTAGAACTGGGATGTGTGCTGAGGTTTCCTTGTTCCATGCCCATCACTCTTTGTGGTATATCACCCTGCCTCATCAGTGTTTCTTTACTGAACTTTGGAGAACTCTCCTCCACCCTTTCTTTCCCCAGCCTTGAACTTCCTCCTCTGTTCTACCAAAACTGGCTTCCTAGCTTGGTGGCCATTGTAGTCCTCAATACTTCTGACTAGTTGGGTCTCCTGCCTAATTCATGCATCGCAGGAGCAAAAGACCTTCTTATCCTACTTATATATTTAGGATAGGGGGAACTGATTTCAAAATCTCATCATGACACCCTCCTTCTCCTGATCTACTCATAATCCAGGCCCCGTCTTTCATCTCAAGCCATCTTTGCCCTCAAGACATTATACACAGTATGGGGCAGCTAGACAGTACAGTAGATCTAGTACCAGGCCCTGTGTGTGACCCTGGGCAAGTCACTTAACCTTGTTTGCCTTCATTTCCTCATTTGCAAAATGAGCTGAAGAAGGACATGGCAAACCACTCCAGTATCTTTGCCCAGAAAACCCCAAATGGGGTCACAGAGAGTCGGACATGACTTAAGAACAATGTATACGGGAGCGCATCCCTCCCCCCCCCATTATTTAAAGCACACCTCCTCTGTTGGAGAAGACACCTTGAAATTAGTCTGATTTGTAACTGTCAGAGAGTATTCAACCTCTGTCAGGTCAGATCAGCTCACCTCCGTCGTGTGTAAGGTGTTTTCACACATGGGCAGAGTATCTACTTGTTCTCTCTCTTTTTTTTCTTCAAGAAAACACGAAAATTGGCAGCACCAGCTTGCAGCTGGCTGAATGCCCTAAAATAGAAACTCATCGGCTTTAAGGCAGATGAAAAGTCACTTGGATGGCGTATTAGAGTAATAGGACCAAATATACACTGCCTCTTTGGTAGGGCACTTAAGTTGCTTCTCATTGATCTGGGTGACTGCTTTAATGTTTTCATCAAACATGATGGGGGGGGGGGGGTGGGCAGGCAGTTGTTGTATTTTAGCCCTTAGGTGGTCCAGTTGGTTAATATGGAGATTATTTTAGCTAATACCAACATTGGCCTGAGGGAGAGGAGATAACATTAAGTTGTTTTGCTTTTAATGTGATAGAACATTTTAGGGGAGGGAATAACACACAGCAAATTCAAGAATTATGTTTCTGGTTAGACTCCTAATTAAGTCAAGGTTTCTGTCTTGATTGGTTTCTGTCTTGATTGTAATCCTTAATAAGTAAAAGTGCGCTCTGATTTCACAGGTGTGATTAAATTTCCCAGTTCTTTTGGTTTCACACCAGGGAACTAGGCTCAGTGAATTCGATTTTCTGAGTTGGGGAGTCAGAAGACCTTGTTTACAACTTAACTAGGAACAAATTAAGTAAGTTTGCTAATCACAGTCCTTTGTGTGTCCCCACCCCCACCCCGATAATGAACAGTGATGCCATATACATGTATATATGAATGTTCTGAGAAGCACAGAGAGCCCTGAGTTCAGTTCCTGGGCAGGTTATTGGTTTATTCACCATGAATTTTGGAGATGGTCGGCCTAAGCCATAGCTCCCCTTTCATCTGAGTAGATTCAGTTATCATTACCTACCAAATATTTGTAGCTGACTCCGGCTGAGTGTCCAGCCCACCGATGAGGTATCCATAGGACACAACTCATTCCTTCTGTAGGGAGGTGAACAAGTACTCTTTCTTAGCTTCTACTTTACCTTAAAATCCTGCCCCAGAGTCTCTTCTTTGCAGCAAGCATTTAAAAAATAGATTAGATAGATAGATAGATAGGCAGGCAGGCAGGCAGGCAGGCAGGCAGGCGAGCACCTTCCTCGGGCCCAGCAGCCAGAGCTCACGAGACATCTCAAGGACTTCCCTGACCCTCGATAGTTACACTCACATGGGCTGATTTCTTTCTCTCCTCTCCAGAATACAAGGGTGGGTGCTGCACTAATTCTCCAAGTTTTCTAGTGACACTGGAGACATTGGGGATCTTTGAGGTATTGGGATTTTTTGTTGTTATTTTTAACGTTTTATTTGAAATGGCCTTTGTGGCCGCAAGATAGGGCCGAGATGCTGTAACATGCTTGATGTAACTAAAAAGACTTGGCAGGAGAAGTTCCCAGCCCAAGTAGGAAGTGGTTAGGGTGGCCAGGAATGCAACCTGCGCCTCCCAGATTAATTAATAATTCAGAGCTGGCCTCATGCCAGCCTGAAGCAGTGGAGAGATAAAGTGAACAAAGAATGGTTAACAGTGAGGGGAAGGAAAAGTTTGACTTTGCTGTGGCTAAAAGGGAAATTCACAATGGAAATGATTTATTAGCTTGAATTATCCTGGATCCTCGGTGTATTCTGTCTTGGGCATATGCTCAAGGAATGCGGACATACTGACTTTCCAAGGGCAAGGGCTTTCAGTCCCCAGCTGATTTGTGCCGGTAGGGCTGTGGAGGGGCAGGGAATCGGAGGCGCCAGCCTCAGTGGAGGAGCTGCAAGTTAGTCACACCCTTGGGAACTGTGAGAAAGGAGGTTTCCAACCCTCAGAATGAAGCCTAGGCATTAAACATTGACAATGATCCCCGCCTTGGGCCCCTGTCACACCCTACCTCCATGTCCCCCTACTCATTCCTCTTGAATTCAGAGAGCAGCATACTTGCAGAAGGATTAGGACAGGTCTCAGTGTCATTTAGTGAAGTTTAAGCTCAGGGCTGGGTCCTCACAAAGTGAAACAGAGAAGGATGGCAGTCCCCTAATGAATCTATTAATTGAATCCAGCAAATAATTGAATCCAGCAAAAACAAAACAAAACTTTTATACACAACGTGCAATTTGCCAGGCTCGTGTAGCCTAGCTTCTCTCTGAAGGATTTCAGGCAACTACTGTTGTGTCCACTGTGCCTAGCAGAGTGCTTAGCACATAGTAGGAGCTTACTAAATGACTGTTCATTGGTAGGTCACAGGTGAGTAACACAACTAGAAAAATTCACATTCTCTCATTGGCCCCATGAAAAGGGGATGGGGCCTATGGCTATAAACATGTAATACTGAACCCTAACAAAGTTTGGTCCCTTTGTTTAACAGAATTACAGAGATTGAGAATGGCTTCAGCAAATTGATTTTCTTCAGGTTGATGAGGCTAATAATTAGCCTTGGAAAGAGAGTCTAACTACAAAACCTAATTGTCGGATCAAACTCTTCTTCCTGCACCATGGACACGCACCAGCAGCATTCAGCTTTATCCATCCCATGTGTGGGTGTGCCTCTGTGTGTAGGCTAATTAGTCCTCCGCTCAGTAGTTCTTTTAATAGGTATAGAACTATTACTCAAACTCAGTGCTAGGCTCCTCTATGTTTTCATGTGACTCTTATGATGCTTGCACTTAGAGGAGGGTTTCTTAGAGACCTTTTCCTGACATGTGGGCGAATAGACTGTGGGAACCAAACCGGGCTTCCTTCCACCCCAGGAGCCAGAATCTCAAATAGGGTTGAGGTGTGTCATCCAGGGTCACTGGTGCAAGTCCAAGAAAGAGTAAGTTAGGTCCTTGGCCAGAGACAGACGCCAAGTACATGCACTGACTGACTGACTGACTGACTTAGGTAAGGAGCCCTGTTGATTTAATCCTTTTTCTTATTTTCTCCATCACCCCTCCCCCCAACCAGAATACCTGACTCTTTGCAAAATGGCGGCTGAGGTAGAAGTGCCATGGGTTGTATGCCTATGTTTGCAGCACCTCAGTGAGATTCTACCAGGCTCACCAGAGATTTTGCAGCATTCTTGTAAGGAAAGGGTTAATCTTGCATTTATAGTGATCCCCACCAGTGAATATTAGCTTTTTATCTTGGATTACATTGATCTCTCCAGTAATAATAGCTCTGTACTAATAAGTTATAAGTGTTTATTCCAGAAATGTTGCTCCTATAGCTGTACAGGTAGGCCTTGCTTTAAGAAAAATGCAATGGGGGCAGCTAGGTGGCGCAGTGGATAGAGCACCGGCCCTGGAGTCAGGAGTATCTGAGTTCAAATCTGGACTCAGACACTTAACACTTACTAGCTGTGTGACCTTGGGCAAGTCACTTAACCCCAATTGCCTCACTAAAAAAAACCAAAACAACAAAAAACTGCAATGTTTGGGAATCCTGGGTTCATAAAGCTGCTCTAAGAGAGGCTGATGATTCATTCATATTGTTATTGTCCTGTTCTTTCATGACCCCTTTTGGGGGGTTTTCTTGGCAGAGATGCTGGAGTGGTTTGCCATTTCTTTCTCCAGCTCATTTTGCAGATGAGGAAACTGAGCCAAACAGGATTAAGTGACTTGCCCAGAGTCACACAGCTAAGAAGTGTCTGAGGCTGCACTTGAACTCAAATTGATGAATATTCCTGACTCCAGACCCAGCATTCTATCCACTGCACCACCTTGCTGCTCCAGATTATACCTCTTAGAAAAGGATTATTTATTGACTAAATCCATCACATAACCATGCTTCTCTCCCTATCCCCCTCCCTTTTACAGGATTCTTAATATTAAAAACATTTCCTTGTACATGTGACTCCTCCTTACTGTGAAGCAGGGCTCATCTATGAAGTTAATAAGGGGGAGAAGGGAACATTTATTAAGCACCTACTATGTACCAGATACTATATTAAGTGTGCTGTACCATATTATCTCTGTTGATCTCAAGAACAACCCTATGAAGTGGGTACAATTATGATCTCCATTTTACAATGAAAGAGTAATTCCTAGAATTTTATTATAGTGCCTTAAGATTTGCAGAGAGCTTTATGTATCTTATCTCATTAGATCCTCACAATAATCTAGGCATTATTATTTTTCCCCCATTTTGTAGAATAGGAAACTGACATTGAGAGAAAGGTCAGATGACTTGTCCAGTCACAAGCATCACTGACAGGATTTGAACTCTCTTACTAACTTCAAGTTTAGCACTACCCACCATACTACCTTGCCAGGTCTGCAGTAGGGAAGATTCATCTTCCTAAGTTCAAATCTGCCCTCAGACATATACTAGCTGTGTGACCTTGGGCAAGTCGCTTAACTTCTGGGTTGTCCCCAGACAGCTCTAAGATTATCAGGATAAGTGCCCTTCTTGGAGGTAGTAGAGCTTCCTCACTGGGAATTCCCTGAGCTCATCTTTAAAAAAATAATTATTATTATTATTTAAGGTGTTAATTGCTTTCCTCAAAGACAACTCTGTCGAGTAAGAAGTACAAGTATCACTTATCCCTACTTTACAGACATGGACATTGATACTCAGGAGAATTGAATTGATGGGCCCCAAGTCATGAGCTAGGGATTTGATCCCAGGCCCATTGACTCCAGGTCCAGCATTCTTTCCATTAAACCAAGCTGCCTCCTGGTAAAAACTTCACTGAAGTGCCATGAATTATCTTGGCCCTGGGAGTCTGGAGTTTTTCATATGCCCAGAGTCTGTCTGAGTTAAGTTTTCTTTGCAAGATACTGCCATCTGCCACAAATCAGTATCCCTGCACCTCAAAAGAAAAAGAAACACACACAAGCAAAATTGGCTTTTATCAAAGCCTTGAAAAGGGGGGCTGTTTTAGATCACTGTGTGGTGGGTAGGTAGTGTTGGGGTGGGATGGAGGGGAAGGTTGAATTAACCTAGGAAGTCAAAGCTTTAAAAATGGATATTTATGATGATGGGCATGCAAACTACGGAAAATTGTTTTAAATTTATACTGGTGCTCAGTGGCACTCTGAGGTCAACATCATTAATCTGATTGATAGTAAGAATTGTGAAGATTTGGTGTGAGGAGTGTCAAGGGCCTTGCTTAAAAAAAAACACTACCAAACCACCCTCTTCCCCAGTTTTAAAAAATCTGCCCTCTTTGAATGAGTTTTATTTCCTTCTTTCTCCTCAATCCTAATTCTCCCATCCTAGTATCTTATTTTGTGCACTTAATGCACTTTTCATGTAATATTGTGTATATTATATATGTTCCTTTCTCCTCCAGGGCTGTAGTCTCTTATAAGGAAATTGATACATCAAATCTTGTTATCTTAACTATGGCTAACTGTTCTGTACACCATAGGTTCTTTTTAAAAAAAAATTTTTCACAATAGGTTCTTAATAAATGTTTGAGTGAATGAATGAAGAGAGAGAGTCTTGGGTCTGTGTGGGTGTGTGAGAGAGAGAATGAGAATGAGAATATCCCATCAAATCTTGGAAATTGACCATCTCTATCACTTTTAGGTGTTTGGAAATTTACCCAGATTTTAGTCTACCTTCTTTTAAAGCTATACTAGTTTCTAACTATTGCAGTTATTATCTTGTACGAATAATATTATTTTTAAACCTTTGGGAGGTGGGAGTATAAAATGAAGGCTATCCCAGGAGGTCATTGTTAAAGAAAACAAAATCCAAAGTTTGACTCAGTGATAAAACAGCCCATCGAATGGGAGCAAAGTTCAAAGCCTTTTGTTTTTACAAACGCAGTTCCTTCTCCAAAATGGGAGCAAGTTTTATAAGCTACTTCGCACTACTTGAACCTTGCTCAAACGGTCTTGGTTTGATCACCTTCATTCACTCCTCACCTCCCTGGCCCTCATATCAATATCGCCCACACACTCCACAGCACTGATTTCTTTCCAGGATCTGGTTTGAATTCTGTCTTGCTTCCTATCTCGTTTTTGAATCTTAAAATTGTTTGAGTTTCCTTTTGGATGTGCCTGCGGAGGGGCAGTTCTAAAAACAGAGGAAATGGGGACTTTGCAAGGAGCGAGCCACAAGCAAACACGAGCCAGAATTTCTGGTGTAGAGGCTGATCGATAAAGTTGGCTTTGATGGAGGAGATAGCTCTGACGCCAGGCTAAATGTGGCTGTCATAAGTTGTAGCTGCCTGTGGAGAGAGAGTTGTTAAAAAGGTGGCCCGTACCACTGGGGGGCTGAGGTCTGGGGGAGGATTACAACCTCTTTTCTAAAAGGGAAAGCGGACCGGCCTTTGCTTAGTGGGAGAACTGGACCTCGTCCCCTGCCGGGGGAAATGTAACCTACCAAACCTGGGCGGTTACTGGCTTTGGGTTGGAGGAGAAGGGATGGGGTCGTGTAGACAGCAGGGTCACCCCCGCTGTCTGCCTAGTGGTAGAACCTAATAGCTCCAGGCGAAACTAATACTTGGCTTTGGATAAGACACTGAGCAGGCCCTCTGTATTAGGGGCTGGAGAGCGCGCTTGTTTTATGTCAGACTTGGAAGATGAGTTCATCTTTTCAGGATTTGTTTGAATACGCTGGGAGATAAAAGAATGGAAACCGAACCCACCTACGTTTTCAGGCAGTCACTTTGATTGGCTGGGAGATTGGGGAAAGTAGGGCTGTGTTCTGGGAAGCTAGTGAGGCTCTTTGCTTGCATGCTCTATGGAGAACTTTGCCAGAGGCCCCGTATTAGCTTTTTTAGCTGCCTCCCTTTATTTCCTTTTGGACCACAGACTGGACTGGATTTTTTGCTCAGTTTCTTACCCCTCCCCCTAGTCCTGGATTCCCTTCTCTGGTCCCCCCTCTCCCCCAACCCACCTTTTCCCAGGGTAAGTGGCTACATATTTGAACACATGGATCTCCTCTCTCTCTCTCTCTCTCTCTCTCTCTCTCTCTCTCTCTCTCTCTCTCTCTCTCTCTCTCTCTCTCTTTCTCTCTTTCTCTCTCTCCCCCCCTCTCCCTCTCTCTCTCTCTCTCCCCCTCTCCCTCTCTCTCTCTCTCTCTCTCTCTCTCCCTCCCCCCCCCCATCCCAGGGGTTCTCAAACTAGGGTCTGTGACCCAGAAATTTCAGAGGGTCTGTGAACTTGCATAGATACTTCTTTTCAGTAACCTCTGAGTGAAATTTCTTTCATATATAAAGACATTATTCCAATATTGGGGGGGGGGGCCTTAAGCTTCACCAGATTGCCAAAGGGATCCATTGCACAAAAAAAGCTAAGAAGCATCTCTGATCTGGGGTCAAGGATGAGAAAACTGAGTCGTAGTAAGAAATAATTTGCATAAAGTAACAGCTACTTTTTAAAAAAGTATCAAAAGTAGCATTTAAGCCCAGAATATGTCCCCAGACAAGTGTCCTATACTTTGAGAGAACCTCCAATAAGTCTCTGTAGTTTTTCCAGCCTCCACCCAGTCTGTCTTTATTCTAAGTATTTAAACATTTATTCCGTGCATATATTCTATGTGCTTGGTACTTTGTAGGTCTGGGTGGGGTAGCAAAGATTTTTTAAATGTCAGTACATTGTATAAAAAACGGATAGAGCATTGGACTTGGAGTCAGGCAAGACCTGATTTAAAATCCTGTTTCAGACGCTTCCTAGCTGTGTGACCCAAGGCAAGTTCCTTACCCCTGTTTCTTCATCTGTAAAATGGGGATAATAACAAAGCTTCCCAGGGTTGTTGTGGATGATCAAATGAATTAGTATTTGTAAAACACTTTGCAAACCAGTAAAGTACTATATAAATTCTAGCTGCTAGTATTAGAGCATTTGGTTACACATAACTGCAGGACAGTGCAGAATATGATGGGACATATCTCAAAGGGGAGATCTTTGGAAGAAGGGGGTCAGGGAAGGTACTATTGTAGAGAACACTCTTCAGCTGCCTTCCAGACACCAGAGAGGGGGGATTGAAGAACAGACAAGGTCAGGGAACTGCTTAGTAGTCTAGTTGGACAGGTATAAACCTGAATGAAGGAGGGGAGACAGTGAAATATAGCTTAAATGTTGATTTGAATTGACTAAAGAGTTTGTGTTTTTTTATACTACTGGTAATAATAGAAAATAATGCTTTAGGGTTTGCAATGCGCTTTGCATAAATGATCGAATTTACTAAGTAGCTCTTTGAGTTTAGGGAATGACATGATCAGATTTGTGCCTTTGGAAAATGATTTTTGGCAGCTTTGTGAAGGATTGTTTCAAGTAGAATGAGGGCGTTTTTAATGTAGAAAATTAATAGGCTATATATACAAGGCAGTTTCAGATATTAAACCCCTTGTACTAACTGGTTATAGAAGAGGCACTGAACTGGGAATCCATTGAGTTCTTATCCTGACTTTGCAATTGATTACTATTATGTGACTGGGTAAGTGACTTCACCTCGGTTCCATCAGTTTCCTCTTTTGTTAATTGAGTGGACTTGATGATGATTGCTCAAATCTTTTCCAGCACAAGTCTCTGGAATCATTCCCCTGACCCCCAACTTTGATGCCCTGCATCTCTTCCCTGCTTTTTTATGTAAAATACCCTAAACCCCCTTTTTTTCCGTATGTACTTGAAAGAAAGGAGCTCTCCCAACTAGAGTGTGAATTGTATTCATAAAGGGTGATGAGCAGGGAGACTAGTGGCAGAAATGGACCTGAATTCACCCTGTAGAAGGCTGCTGATCTGATGACCCCATCTATGATGTAATAACTGATTAGGAACTTCTGCTTGGAATCTGAGCTTCCTCCCTGAGCCAAAGGTACTTGGGAGAAGGGGGGGCCGTGACGAGGGGGAGGCCAAAGAAAAATGGGAAATTCTCCTTAGGGGCACTCCAGGCTCTGGAGAGGAGAGTTGCTAACTTGTGTCCATTAGCATTTCTTGGGTCTTCCCCCCACCCCACCCCTGCATTCCTTTGGTTTTACTGAGCATAATGAGGGAGGGAGAATAAAGAACTGGCCTCCCTTCCCCCTTAAAAAAAAGGGGGTGGGGGTGGGGAAAGCAGCCTAGGCTGGTCTTCCCATCACCTGACCCTAATTTTTCTTGCTGCCAGATCTAAAGCTGATTTTCTAGATTATGTATAAAGATAGTATAGGGTTAAATGGTAATTCCTTTCCTGTGTTTTTTTTTCCCCTTTAAAGAATGATAACAAAAAACTACTTATCTAATAGGCAAAAAGGGCTTTTAAAGGGGTGTTGGGTTAAACTGATGCAGAACCTCATAATTACTACCAGGCTTCAGATGAAAAACCTGCCGAAATCTCCTGGAACTCGAAGCTATAAGCATGAGGGAGAGGCTCCTTTGGGTATTAAACAGAGCTTTATAAAGGATGGGGAAAGCACAGCTCAAGGAGCTTGGCCTTCTGAGGGGGTAAGCTGGAAAAGTGGGCCCTGGAGGTCACCTCTTTGCTCAGCCGCCAACAAGCCATGTGACCTTGGACAAGTCACCTCATCCCTGCCTCTGGGAAATGAAGGGGTTTGTGACCCTAAAGCTTTTCCCAGTTCTAATGTGGTATGATTTTGTGTTCTCCTTCATATTTTTTTCTTTTTCTTTTTTCTTTCTTTTTTTTGGGGGAGTGGGGTGGGGCAGTGAGGGTTAAGTGACTTGCCCAGAGTCACACAGCCAGTAAGTGTTAAGTGTCTGAGGCCGGATTTGAACTGAGGTCTTCCTGAATCCAGGGCTGGTGCTTTATCCACAGCTTCACCTAGCTGCCCCCTTCTCCTTCATATTAACTTCTGTTGTAAAGGGGATATAGCCCAGTCCTCTTCTCCCCACCCCCACCCCCCAGCAAAGTGCCTGGGGCATTTCCCTGTGATCAGTAAACAGAAAGTCTAGGTGAGCAAGTGTTTCCAGACTCCACAGGTGAATCAAAACTTAACCCGTTCCTGGCTCCCTGGCATCTGGGTTGGTAAGTCAAGAGGAGAAACCATCTCTGATGTGGAGCAGAAAGAGAGAGTCCAACTGGACACCCAGAGACAAGGAGAAATTGTCATACCACTTCCTCTGAATGCTGGACTGGAGGAGGCTTTTAATTGGAGTCGACTTGTGGTTCATACCATGGGATGCATTAAAGCCAGAGCAGTTTGGCTAAAGAGGAGAAAAGAGAGGCCAAGAAATGCTTAGCACTAACCCCTCTGCAGAGCCTGCTTTTAACACTTGGGGGGGGGGCAGCTAGGTGGCACAGTGGATAAAGCACCAGCCCTGGAGTCAGGAGGACCTGAGTTCAAATCTGGCCTCAGACACTTAACACTTACTGGCTTTGTGACCCTGGGCAAGTCACTTAACCCCAATTGCCCTGCAAAAACAAAAAACAACAACAACAACAAAAAAAACACTTAGGAGGGGGAACTCATGGAGACTGGGGCTGTATTGGGGGCGGGGAATTCTGTTCTTTTTCTTTTGGACAGAAAATTGCTGATTCAGGAAGCCTTTTTATCTTTTTCTCCCGTATCCTTCCCCCCTCAAAAATGAGCTGCCTTTTTGTTCCCGGGCTCTCCACCATTTTTCTGGTCACAGAAGACCAAGAGTACCCAGAGAGGAAAGAATTCTAACACTTAGAGATCAGCTTGTTCCCTGAGCGTGCAAGCCTATTGTTGGAGCTGAGTTTCTTTCCTCTTCCCCAGCCATGCCCGACTGGTTGCTTGGTTAAGGGGAAGATGGGGTCCTGGTGCCTTTGCCTGACTGCCCTCTTCTGGAAGGAATGGGAGATGGCACGGAGCCTTCCTCCTGCTTCTGGGTCCCTGGCACTCACCAGGGCCCTTAGGCAGGAGGGGGCTGCCTGCTTAGTAGCCAGGAAGGACTTAATTTCCCTCCTCTCCTTGAAGTTTAAAATATCACCAATTTCCTTGGATTCTGACCTGGAAGGGAGGGCCTTCAGCATCTTCTCAGCCACCACCAATCTGAGAGTCAAGGAGAGGTATGATAATAAGCCCCCAGACCTATGAAGCAGGAGATTTGTACTCTGTTCCTGTCTGTATGACTTTGGATGAGTCGTTTCCCACCTGAGGCTTCTGTTTCTTCAGCTCTCAGATGAAAAGGGTGAACTTCATCCTCTCCAGGAGCCCCTTGGAGTTTTTGTAGATTTTCTTAGTCATGTGGTTTTGATTGCAGTCACCGAGGCTGAGGAGAATCAGGCTTGGTCACAGGGCCATACATCTAGAGCCCAATGGGGCCTCTGAAACCATCTCTCTATCTCATCCACCGCATTCATTGTCCAGATGAAGAATCTGAGAACCAGGGAGTCACTTGCTTAGGGTCATGAGCATCCAAAGCAGAACTTGAACCCAAGCCCTCTGATTCTAGTCCCTTTTTCCCCCATTGTACCCAACAGAAAGGATTGGAGGAGGGCAATAAAAGAACGGCTGCTTGGGGCTTGGGGAACAAGTATTCTTTTAAGTGACTTGCCTGGGGTCACACAGCTAGTAAGTATTAAGTGTCTGAGGTCGGATTTGAACTCAGGTCCTCCCGAATCCAGGACTGGTGCTCTATCCACTGCGCCACCTAGCTGCCCCAGAACAAGTATTCTTCCTGGATGTGCCATGACATGTAGGATATAGACAAGGCTGGTAGGGAGGCAGAGCAACACCAGACAGACAGAGGTGGAATCAAATCTCGGACAGCAGCCAAAATCTGTTGTCCCCACTCATTCAGCGTCCACTATCTAATGTCCTGGAACCCAGTAGCACTATCTGTTGTATATGAGGGGGAGAGCAAAGAGATGGGAATGACTCCCAACACTGAAAATCTCTGGGGCTGGAAGGATGTGAGTTCTCTTAATAAAACCAGGGAGATTAGACCCAGGACTCGGAACTAGATAAGGAAACAGGACCAGGCTCTGGTCAGTGGCTGGTGACTGGGAGTTTTTCAGTCAGACTTTGGTCACCTTTGATGTTGCTCACTCAAGTCTGACTCTGCAGGATTTATTTGCTGGTAAGTAGCTAGTTCTTAATTAGGTTGATGGCTGTGGGAGATGACTGGTCCCACAAGAAGGGCAGCTGGGGAGCCACTTAGGGACAAAGATCTTTGGCAGTCAGCCCTTTCCCAGCATCTACCCACTGGCCTGGCTGCAGACACAAAGCACAGGCCTCATGGGTCCCAGGCTTGCCACTGCTACTATTGAGCTAGTGACTTTGGATAAGTCACTACATTTCTCTTTGGGCCTGTCTAGGAAGCCTCAAGATTGTGAGGCCTGAAAAGTCCAGCATTTCGTTGCTGGGCATGCTCATTGTCTTCTCTCTCCAAGGCCTTTTCTCCTGAAGCAAGCAGCACCACCTACTGTGTGGGGCTTTAGGATGGAGGTGATGGAAAACATCTAGCTGTGTTCCCTTCATGTCTCCAGTAAGCATCCATCTTCCAGGCCCTGCTGCCAGCAAAGGAAATGATGTCGAGCTGGAAACAAGGGCAGGGCAGTCCCTACAAATCTTCAACACCAATTCATGTTATCCATTTCTCCTTTTTGTTGTCATTTAGCCATTTGAGTCATTTCCCACTCTTTGTGACCCCATTTAGTTTTGTTTGTTTGGTTGCTTTTTTTGTTTTGTTTTGTTTTTTGCAAAGATACTGGAGTGTTTGCCATTTCCTTGTCCGGCCCATTTCACAGGTGAGGAAACTGAAGCAAATAGAGTGAAGTGACCTGCCCAGGGTTATGCAGCTAGTAAGTGAATGAGGCTGGATTTGAACTCACAAAAATGAGTCTTCCTAACTCTAGGCCTGGTCCACTGCACCACCTAGCTGCCCTTGTGGGGAGATAGATAACAGGCTTTCAAAGCCATGACCTTTGGAGTGGAAATGAGGATGGGGCATCCGAGAGACACAGTGGAGTAGAGATGGGCTAGTGAACTTGGAGTCAGGAAGATGAGTCACAAACACTCCCAGGAAGGGTTATCTTTGGGAAGGGGTGGCTAGGGGTGATATTGAGCAGCCTCCGGGGCCCTTAGCTTCCTCATGGGTAAACCGTGCTGGCTGGCCTCTGAGTTCCTGTCTACCTTTGGACCCACAACTGGTCAGTCCCTCCATTTGAAGGAAGGGCCCAGGCTAGCTGTCTTACACTTTCTTTCATTCCTGCTCAGGCTCTATTCCTGACTTCAGAATCCTGTCTCCACCTTGCTCCAGTACCTTCTCTCCTCCCATCCCCTACCCCCTTTCTTTTTGTTTGTTTGTTTGTTTGTTTGTTTGTTTTTGTGAGGCCACGAGGGTTAAGTGACTTTCCCAGGGTCACACAGCTAGTAAGCATCAAGTGTCTAAGGCTGGATTTGGTTTTTTTTGTTGTTGTTGTTTTGGTTTTTTTTTTAGTGAGGCAATTGGGGTTAAGTGACTTTCCCAGGGTCACACAGCTAGTAAGCATCAAGTGTCTAAGGCTGGATTTGTTTTTTGTTGTTGTTGTTGATTTTGTTTTTTTTTAGTGAGGCAATTGGGGTTAAGTGACTTGCCCAGGGTCACACAGCTAGTAAGCATCAAGTGTCTAAGGCTGGATTTGTTTTTTGTTGTTGTTGTTGTTGTTTTTGTTTTTTTTTAGTGAGGCAATTGGGATTAAGTGACTTGCCCAGAGTCGCACAGCTAGTGAGTGTTAAGTGTCTGAGGCTGGATTTGAACTCAGGTACTCCTGACTCCAGGGCCAGTGCTCTATCCACTGTGCCAACTAGCTGCCCCCTAAGGCTGGATTTGAACTCAGGTCTTCCTGAATCCAAGGCCAGTGCTTTATCCACTGTGCCACCTAGCTGCCCTCCCCCTTTCTTTTATGTGCTGTCTTCTCCCCTTAGAATGGAAACACCTTGAGGGTAGGGCCTGCTTTGCTTTATCCTTGTATTTGTATTCCAACACTCTGCACAGTGCCTAGCATATTGGCTTCATAAATACTTCTTAACTTGGTTAGATCTGGAATGATGGAATCATTAAGCAAGATCTTTTGACCCCACATCTAGGCCCTTTCCACTATACATTCTTCCTCCTTTAATCCAGCTGAAGGAGGAAGTGTCCCCAGGGAGAAAGAGTGCTGCAGTGGACAGTCAGGAAACCTGGGATCTAATCTTGGATGTCTGGACCTGGGTTCAAATCCTGCCTGCATCACTAAATCATGTGATCTCCCTGTGCCTCTGGTACTCATGTGTAAAATGAGGGAATTGGACGAGAGGACCTCTTAGGTCTCTTCCACCTCCAGAACTGAATCTGTGATCCATAGTCTTCTTTCACACACATTAGTCCCAGTGTCCAAAGGGACCTTTACTTTCTGACCATTTTTCACTGCCAGCTCTGTGTGACCATGGGCTAGCTGCTTTAATTTTTATATTCTTCAGTTTACTCATCTCTGAAATGGGCATATGTGTACCTGCAGGACTAACCTTACAGGGTTGTTGTGAGCAAGGCTCAAATAAGATATCTGTAAAGCATTTTTTTTTTTTTTTTTGAGTGAGAAATCACTTAGTTTTCAAAAAAATATATTTTATATTGATAGCCTTTATTTTTCAGTCCCTCCCCTCAGGGAGTTTACATTCTATCTTTCCTTTTTTTTTTCCCCTTTTTTTGGGTGAGGCAATTGGGGTTAAGTGACTTGCCCAGGGTCACACAGCTAGTCAATGTCAAGTGTCTAAAGCCAGATTTGAACTCAGGTCCTCCTGAATCCAGGGCCGGTGCTTTATCCACTGTGCTACCTAGCTGCCCTGTATCCTTTATTTTTCCATCACCTCCCTTTCCGTCTGGATTTCTAAGTCCCTATGGGACTATGGAGACGCTGCTTTCTTGCCCTCTGGTCCCACATTTTTTTGTGTGTGTACCTCTAAGCTCCTACCACAATATTTGCTTACTGAACTATAGGTGGTGTGGTATGGCAGGAAGATCCTTGACTGTGTTGATTGTAGGGATGTCCTTTCTCTCCTCCCTCCTGCCCCAACCCCCAATAGATGATTGTGAAGAGATGGGGAACTCTTTCCCAGCAATGAGGTTTCTAGTGTGGGTACCATGTGGTTGGTCCTGACCGGAAACAATAGTTACTTGGTCTTCCAGAGTCTGGGGCTTGAGGTTGGGGTGTTCCCCAGCCGCCCACACATTTGGTCTTGGCATAGTATTCTCCCAGTCTAATTACCCAAACTTTGAACAGGAGCTGCAACTGTACAAGCTCTTTTTAAACACTCCCACAGTGTAGAGCTCAATTCAGGCCTTCCATAATGGAGGAGGAGAAGAAGAAGGGGGGCCTCTTTCCCCTTCAGCGCCATTTGAGAAAGAAAAGCCTTGGAGCTGTCAGCCGGAGGTTGAAATCCGGCAATGGAGTCTGTGAAGCAAAATAATGGCCTCACCCGGTGGGTGAGTTAATCAGACTTGATGGCATGAAGGCCTGGAGGTCAACAGGACAGAGTCTGGTGATCTGTTGTCAGGGACCTTAATGCCAGGCCGAGCACAAGCTTTACTCAGATGCCAAGCTCCCTTGTGGAGTCTTTGTAACTCCAGGACTCCTGGCCAGAACAAGAATGTCAGGCATATTTTGTGCGGAGGGGGAGGAGAAGGAAAGGCAGGGTTGGGCCCTACAGAGGAGAAAAAAAGGAATAGTCCCCCTCCGTGGCTAATGAATGAAGTCATTGGGAGCCTTTTCCCTGTTAGATTTTTGGTTGTTCATTTAATCGTTTGTTGGTTGTTCATTTAATCATGGGCACCTGTAGAAGCTGAACTGTGGTTTCGTCAACAAATAATTATCTTATGTGTCGAGACCCAGAGCAGAAAAATCATCCTCTAGCAAAGAGGCAGCTAGTGGCATAGTAGGTAGATCACTGGGCCTGGAGCCAGGGAGACCCCAGTTCAAATCCAACTACAGGCATTTACTAGTTGCATGATCCTGGGCAAGTCACTTAACTTCAGCTTGCCTCAGTTTCCTCATCTGTTAATTGGGGACAATAATAGCACCTAACTCCCAGGACGTATCATGAAGTTCAAATGAGATAATATTTGTAAGAGCGTTTAACACAGTGCCTGGCACAATAGGTACCATGTAAATGTTTATTTCCTTCTTCTTCCTCTCTCTCCCTCAGATAGGACTGTTATGTGTGTTTGTATATGTATTTGGGTTTGGGGAGCAGAAAACCAAGGCTGTGTGAGCCAGGACCAAGTCTCTTGGCAGAGAAGCCTCAAGACTGTAGGGATGGGAGGGCAGAAAGAGGAAGGAAGGTTAAGGGTGAATACTTCCTGTTCTCCCAAACCGCTTTGGTGTGTGGGGTTTAGCTGTTGGCTCAGTACCCGCTAGAGTTCCTTTACATCCTTAGAGAAAAGACTTGCAGCTCATACTGTCTGAGGAGAGGTTCCTTCAGCCAAAATGGAGCAGAAATCTCTTTCTCTCACAACTTCAGACTTGGGAAGTGTGGGGGATCCACATTAAAATGTAACTTCTTAGCAGTCGAAGCCTTTGGTACAACAATGTGTGCGAATAGCGTCTGCTTTCTGAAGATGGCTAGGGTTGGAGAGTTGTTTAGGGTCAGTCAGCAAGGAGATTAGTCATTGGCATTCTGAACTTGCCCTAACTTTCTGTTTCAAGCTAGGGAAGGACAATTAGCGCCTTTCTTTAAAGGAAGGCCCTGTTTGTATTTCTTTTGTGAAGGATGGTGATTTTGTTAGCTTAAGACCCAGTCCTTTGCTTAGAAGAGGTCAGTATATGAAAATATTGACTGAGCCTAGGTCCCTGCTGTTCCCTGAAATTTAAACTTGAATGTGTTTGAATTTCACATGTATCATTTATGACAGGCAATAAAGACTGTTTGAACTAAGCTTACCCACCTTTATTCAGAGAATGATTAGAGTTGACAATAGAAATGTAATCAATCCCTAGCCAGGCATGGATTTGAAAGCTGGTGGACAGCATACAGACCCTAGAAACTGAGTGATTTAAGGAGCCGATTTTGATTGTGCAGCATCCGCTAAATCTCTTGCCTTCTGTCGTTGGCTGCACCAAATTCTTCACCCTGACCCCCCAGGCTGCTGTGCCAGGTTCTCTCCACCCAGAGCACTCATTCCACATGAAGATAATGGTCTTGACTGTTTGGCAAAAAGCAGCAAACCCAAGAATACATGTCTTGTTTAAGCCGTGACCTGGCTTCTAAGGGGACCCAAAACAAAGAAGTTCTCTTGATGGATGCTTTTCATCATCTTGTGTTACTGCCCCCTCTGCTTTAGATTGTATTGGAAATGTGTCTTCCCTTGAGCTTCTACGTTTTCAAATTCTTTTCATTCCTTAAGGTATATATAACACTAGGATAAAGGTATCTACATCCACTGTGGCATCTCAGACTCTTCACGTAGATGTGTGGGCACCTGCTTGCTATCTGGGTTAGTATACTTGTTCCAACCTGCTTTTATACTGGTTGGTCCAAGTTGCCAGAAAAATGCCAGACCGTCACACTCAAATTCTCTTTAGGGTTCTAGGGCTAATACACTCAAACACATTCATGACTTTAGCTTTTGAGCCCCTTCTGATATGTTTCCATTTACACACAAACCAGCAACTCACAATAATGATACTTTCATAACCAAGAAATAAAAGAATCATAGGTATTGGTATTAAAGCAATTGCATGAATGATCACAGTCTACCTACAAACATGGGTCACACTCTTCTACCAGTGTATTCAATATCTGTGGGGGGAGTGAGGCTAAGGAAGGAGCAGCTATGTTCTCAATATAACTCACAATTCTGGACTTTAGGATTTGATGTCACATGTACATTTAGGAACATAGACATGCAAAGCTGTTTCCTTTACTTCCTACTTGTCTTCTGGATCCTACTGTTCTCCAGCTAAGCAAATTTCCTTTCCCTTCCCTCTTTTCTACTCCCTTCTTCTTTTCAGCATTTAAAATCTTTCTTAAAAGGGCCTTTAGAAAGTGTTACCTCTTAATTTGGATAACAGTTCTCTCATGCGAAACTCATGGGGTAGGCAAGCTGTCTCTGGCCTATACAGTTCAGCTGTCACCAGCTATTCACTTACTAGAATGTGGTCTTATCCAGTCAGATTGTAGTAAAATAGTTCGAATTGGCCAGAGCAAGGCAAACAAACAGCCCACTGGAACATCCACTTACATCTCAGAAACTCTTCCTATACAGCAGTTATAAAAACTGACCTCTCTTTTCCCATTAGATATGTGTATGTGTGTGCATGTATGTATTTGGAGGGAACAGAAAACAGGCAACAGATACATGTGAGAGACTTCAGATACCTAGGCTCCTTTGGATACTGAAGAACAGTATCTGGAACTGACGTTCTTGTCCAGTGACATGGAGCCTTTCCAACTAATCAGTAACTACCTAGTTGAATCCTTCTCTAGGCTAACTTCCTGCTTCCGGTCTCTTCCAGCAGTAGCTTTTTACCACTTGTTGGCTATTTTTCCCTGGCCAGGTTCTTCATTCTCTAAACTCTAGCTTCTCTATTTTTCATTGGTATTTTTTCAGTCTCCTGGCATTCAGTGATTTACCTTTTTACTTAAATGACAACAAAATAACTCACCAAAATTTCCCAGCAAAATCAACAGAACTTTAAGAAAGCATCCCTTGACCATCTCAAAAATGTATCTCATTTTCAAAAGTTTGACCTTTTTAAAATAATTATATACAGATGAGATGAATGACCATAGTTCCATGGAACCCTTAGATTCTCCACATGGTCCAACATTTTACTTTGTATCATTGAGACTGTTTCTTCATGCTCACATTTTTTCCAGGTTTTAACAAATAAAAGATCTTTATTCCTTTAAACCATAAAACTGTTCACATAGAAACAAGGTATCTCCCTATATCCTTAAATAAGGCAATTTAAGTCAATGTGTGTATATTGTGTATATACATACATACATACATATCCATGTGTGTATATCTATCACATTTTTTTTTAAATTGGGGGGGGGAGGGCCTGGCAATGAGGGTTAAATGACTTGCCCAGGGTGTCAAGTGTCTGATGCCAGATTTGAACTCAGGTCCTCCTGAATCCAGGGCCAGTGCTTTATCCACTGCGCCACCTAGCTGCCCGCTCACAGTTCATTTTCTGTCCAAAACTGCTCAAATCCTATCTGAAAACCTTGTTCCTTCATACATACACATATACACACATATATGTATGTGTATGTATATGTAGTTTTTATGAAACCAAAGTTCTTTTCATATTCCTTTCAGGCATCAAAACGTTCAGCTAAGATAGAGGCAATGTTTTAAATCCTTTACTAACTAGTCGATAAACTCTTTTACACAAAAAATCCTTTTTCTACCCCTTTTAGCACTTAAAGAGATAATGCCTTCCACTATCAATTCTCACCTCATCTGTGATGACACCTTCCTTGGACATGCCATCCTAAGCTAACTGATGTTTCTTCCCCTCTGAAACTGTTCTGGCATTCATGGTCTGTCACAAAAATAGCACCATACTGCCTTAGATTGTTGATTTTGTGTTTAGAATGAAAGCTTCTTTAAGGCTGGTCCCTTGCCTTGTCTTCTGTTCATACACAATATCCCATAAAAGATTTGAACTTATTAGTGAATTAATGTTATGTTTAAAGAGGTAGGCATTGAGTGTGCAGGAAGGAGAGGAGAGGATTTACTCAAGTTTCCCAGGTCATTTTTAAGGGGGACACATTTCTAGTTCCATTCATTTACTTTAACAATATCCTTTTACAGTTCAGTGTCACCTCTTAGATACATTGTATTTTGGACACCCTGAATTCTCCTGTGTCTCCTAGAGAGCAGGAACAAAGTATTCTTTTTTTGCCCATAAAAGTATTTTCATTATTTTCCAGTTACATGTAGAGATAGTTTTCAGCATTTGTTTTTATAAGATTTCTAGTTTCAAATTTTTTCTCCCTCCCTCCCCCTCCCCAAGACAGCAAGTATCCTGATATAGGTTATATATGTACAGTCACATTAAACGTATTTTCTGCATTAGTCATGCTGTGAAAGAAGAATCAGAGCAAAAAAGAAAAACAACAACAAAACCAATACAAATAGTATGGTTCAATGACAGAGTCTTTTTACTTAAGCTTCTACCCCCTTCAAAGATATAGAGCTGCCTACTGTTAGCTAACCTGAGTTCTCTAATGCCTGTGATGAGGAAGGACTTTCAGACCTCTTGGAATGGGCATTAAATAGCCCTTCACTTTTCCTGAGACTTATATAGGATGATAAATAGCTCTCCCCAGTTGTCAGAATTAAGCAGTGTCTTTGTTGGCTAATAATATGCCTAAATTTCTGATTTGTTTTGGGGAAATAGATTTTACTTTCATTTAGGGTCAGCTTACTTCAATTCAATTCAACAAACGTTTTTAACAAACACTTATGCAAAGCCCTGGGGGTACAAAGGCAACAATTAAATAATTCCTGCCCTCAAGGAGTTTCCTTTCTAATGGGAGGAGGTGCCAGAAGTTCACCACACTTTGTAGATACAAAATAATGAGAAGCCTGAACTTAATGGATAGAGAGCTGTCCCTAGGCTGGAAGGGAGATAGAGACTGACTGTCATGTCTTAAAGAGTCAGATTGACCGGAGAGCATTGTACATAGTAACAGTGCAATGATCAGCTGTTATAGGCTTGGCAATACAATGATCCAAGACAATTCCAAAAGATTCATGATGGAAAATGCTCTACACATCCAGAAAAAGAACTAAGGAATCTGAATGCAGATCAGAACATACTATTTTCACTTTTTTTTGTTTTGTTTTCTTTCTTGTGGTTTTTTCCTTTTGTTCTGATTCTTTCACAATATAACTAATGTGGAAATGAACCTATATCAGATTGCTTACTGTCTTGGGGAAGGGAAAAGGGAGGAAAAAAATTTGGAACTCAAAATCTTACATAAAATGAATGTTTAGAACTATCTTTACATGTAATTGGAAAAAATAAAATATGATTAAGTGGGGAAAAAAATTCAGATTGAGAATGGTAACTGCCTTTTTGGAGAATAGTCACTATTAAATTGGTACCATCCATTAGATAGGTACACAGAAAAAAAAATCTTTAAGTTAGAAGGGATCTTAGAGATTGACTGAGTCCAACACCTTTATTTTTCCAATGAGGAAACTGGGACCCAGAGAGGGGATGTGATAATATAAACTTCAGGTAGACTAGTCCTTAGTAGCCCCTGGAAAGCAGAGTGTGATCCCTTCGTTGCTGGATATCCCTGAAGGTAGGGACTAGTGTCCATGTCAGCAGCAACATCTTAGAACCATCCTATGTAGTCCAGAGGAACCTTCTTACCTTTAATATCAGTCCTTCAGAAGGATCATAGAGGCAGTGAAAAGAAGCCTCTACATTTATTTAGGTTGCAAAAATAGTCATTGGGACCAAGAACCCACTCTTAGCAGCCTAGCAGTCTCCTACAAAACTGAGCAGTGGAGCAGATGCTCTTATATTTCCTTGTATCCCTGGGGGGCATGTGTATGGGTAGTAGAGAGATCTATAATGTTCACACACAGAAAAACTTGCTGAGTTGATTTCCCTCTAAATATCCCCAGTCCATGACTTTGTTTATTTTGTCCTCACAGATGCCAGCATGTCTCCTGACACCATGAAGCAGAGCCATTGGTGTAATGTTGCTTACTGGGAACATCGGACCCGAGTGGGCCGCCTCTATACGGTGTATGAACAGTCCGTCAGCATCTTCTATGACCTACCTCAAGGAAATGGCTTCTGCCTTGGACAGCTCAACCTCGAGCATAGGAGCGAGACAGTCAGGAGGACCCGGAACAAGATTGGTTATGGAATCTTCCTCAGCAAGGAGCCCGATGGCGTGTGGGCATATAACCGGGGTGAGCACCCCATCTTTGTCAACTCCCCAACACTGGACATTCCCAGCTGTCGGACTCTAATCGTGCGCAAGGTGATGCCAGGGTACTCCATCAAAGTATTTGATTTTGAGAAGTCTTGCCTCCTACAGCAGCATGCCACAGAACTGGATTACGCCGATGGTCCCTATGACCCCAACAGTGTGCGCATCAGTTTTGCCAAGGGCTGGGGGCCCTGCTACTCCAGACAGTTCATCACCTCTTGCCCTTGTTGGCTTGAAATTTTACTCAGCAACAACAGATAACAAATAGTTGGCCTCCAGCAGGAAGAACTAAGACAAGGAAGAGCCCCTGGGAGGGAGACAGAGAAAAAAGACAAGAATCCCACAGACTACCCCAAATATCATCTACCTAGATTTAATATAAAGTTTTATATATTATATGGAAATATATATTATACTTGTAATGATGGAGTCATTTTACAATGTAATTATTTATGTATGGTGCAATGTGTATATGGACAAAGAAATGAAAACGCACTTTGGCTTATATATAATTCTTTCAATACAGATTTTTTTAAAAAAATGATACAGCAGAGCTAGGTGAAAAACCTGGGTTTGGTGTATGGTTTTTGAAATATTATTAATACCCAGACAAAAAGCTAATACCAGTCACTCATTGATAATAAAGTATTCGCATTATAAATTTTCTCCATAGTCTTTTTTTTTTTTCCTTAAGAAGGAAGGAGATGGGGGCAGCTAGGTGGCACAGTGGATAAAGCACCAGCCCTGGACTCTGGGACCTGAGTTCAAATTTGGCCTCAGACACTTGACACTAGCTGTGTGACCCTGGGCAAGTCACTTAACCCTCATTGCCCTGTCCCCCCCATCCCCCCCCAAAAAAAAGAAGGAAGGAGAAAATTGAGAGGTGATGGAATGTTATGGAGAGAGCACTGAATTTAAAGGAGGACCCATGCATTAAAATCCCAGTTCTAACACTGTATATGCAACATAATACTATAAAAAGCTGGGTAACCTCGGAGTCACATAAATCTGTCCCAAACTCTGTTTCCTCTACTGTAAAATGAGAGTTGCACTAGATAATTTGTAAAGGTCCTATCAATTCTAAATCTTTAATGATAAAATATTTTATTATATCAGTAAGGTTCTCATCAGTTCAGTGAAAACCCTAAAATGAATTTGGAGGCTTCATCGGTGATTTTTTTTCCTAGTGGAATAAAAACTAATCATGATGATGCTATAAGCTTGCATTTATATGCATTTTAAAGTTTGCAAATCAATTTTTAAATTTCTCATTTGATCCTTACCACAACCCTGGACAGTAGGTACTATTATTACCTCCATTTTACAATTGAGAAAACTGAAGCAGACAGAGGTTCGGTGATGTGCCAGGGATCACACAGCTAGTATCTGAGGTCAGATTTGAACTCAGGTCTTACTGACTCCAGACCTAGCACTCTATCCACCAGTCCACCTAATACACTCCTCTAGAGTAGAAGAGAGGAGAGCTTAAAATCCAGACCAGAGGGGCAGCTAGGTGGCGCAGTGGATAAAGCACCGGCCCTGGATTAAGGAGTACCTGAGTTCAAATCCAGCCTCAGACACTTGACACTTACTAGCTGTGTGACCCTGGGCAAGTCACTTAACCCCCATTGCCCTGCAAAAAAAAAAAAAATTAAATCCAGACCAGAACAAAAGAGACTCTGAGTTTCAGACTTAGTAAGGGTGTGAGTTGGAGGAGAAAACACTGCATCTGTGTCCTCAGAGAGCTGCACATCCATTGAGTAAACAAAAGTCCATAAAACTTACATAAAACATGGAATTCAAGATATAGAAAACTAATCAGTTCAACAGTCCCCTTTTGAAGGTTTCTTTTTTATTACCAACTTTGCCATTTCATCTCCAAAATGGCTCTCAGGAGTGAGGAATGAACCTGATAGGCAACACTGAGGTTGGGAGCACCTGATTTCTCTGGGAGGATTTTTGACACAGCAAAAAGCCCAAAAGCCACCTCTCAGATCAGCTGGCAGCTACTTTTTGTCCATTTTAATTTCTCAGATAGTGGAGTACATCGGTTCCTCTCTGTCACCTATGGCTCCTTTAGAAGGGATTTAAAAGGGTTGCTTTGGGAAGGGATATTCTGGCTCCTCCAACGTGTCTAAGATAGAGTAGTTGTGGGGGTGGCTAGGTGGCGCAGTGGATAAAGCACCGACCCTGGATTCAGGAGTACCTGAGTTCGAATCCAGCCTCAGACACTTGACATTTACTAGCTGTGTGACCCTGGGCAAGTCACTTAACCCCCATTGCCCCGCAAAAAAAAAAAAAGAAAAAAAAAGATAGAGTAGTTGTGACTGGAATTAGTTGCCTGTCTTTTTTCCCCTTTAGGCAACATTGTCATCAGCAGACTGGGCCAGGTGTGCTAGTCTGGCAGCCAAGGTAGTCTGTGCCTGAGTTTCCCTGGCTATGAAGTGAATGAGCACTGAATCATACTTTTCCTACCCCATTAGCTCTTAGGACTTCTAGGATGCAGAGCAAAGTCACAGTGTGCAGTGACATGAGTTGGTCATGGGAATGAAAAGGTTGCTGTTGGCACAGGAGGCATATTGAGGGTTCCAGGTACTCTCTCTGGGTTCTGTTCTCTACATCTAGTTTCCTTTCCCTTCCCAAGTAGCAGAAAACATAGGCCCCAAAGAATAATGGGCAAGTGACAAACCCCAGATTACCCAGCTCAGCTGGAATGATGAGGCACATAGAAATTTGGTGGCCCACACTAGTACCAAGATAGGAGTGCTAAACTCAAGTAAGAAACTTTAAAACCTGGAACGTGAGACTGGAAAGGATTTGAGAGATGATCTTGTCTAATGAGCCAGCCACACCTGTTGTTGATTTCCATCTCTTATAAATGTGATTAAAGGAACCAGGGTCCAGCCACATTGGTACCTGGAGGATTTGTTGCCACCCTAGAGTCTGTTCATATGGACCCTTGGGTTCCT